>NC_090441.1:81427341-82741392 GCF_031143425.1 Pleurodeles waltl | reverse complement strand
ACTCTTTTGCTTAATGTCCCTAAATGGTTCAGCTAACCTAGGGCCCAGCCAGTGCTGAGCCACTTCCTTTCATTGCCCATTGCTGAAGCTGGGCAGACGGATGTCCAACTAACGAAGAGAATCGCGACTTGCCGATCTAGTTTTTTTTTTTTTTTTAAATCTGTTTATTAACTTTGTTAAATATAGTGCAGTGGTTAAAAGCATGATCATGATAATGCAATGAGTTACGAAATTCGCTTCAGACGCTCCTGCGCCCATCATATTGCGTTAACAGATTAATTGCTTAATCAAAATGAGTTTGAGTTAATGGTTTACTCTTAATTGCATTAATGAAGGAAAGGAAGAATAGGGAGAGAAAAGAAGAAGTCACCTTGAGAGAATATGTGGAGTTCTATTAAACGTCGGAGTGAGAGTCGGGGCAGGGAGAGGGACGGTCAGGGAGGTAGAGGGGCATTTGATCATTAAACTTATGTTATAGGAGGAGAAAATAGTATGGGGTATGAGAGATCTGTGAGGCTCTGTATATTGCAGCTGAGTTACTTGTCCATGCTTTGCGTGTTTTCAGTGTCTGGGTGGGTCACTGTGCTGTTATGGTGGTGTTATCGATCTTATTGGGTAATAACTGTGCATTTCGATTTGGTGTTGCATGTGCAGTTCAGGGGGGGGCGGGTGTCATCTTTCTCTGCCAGCTGTTCTATGAAAGCTTCCCATACTTCTATTCCTTTGATTACTACACCCCTATCGCAGAGTTCGTGTAGCGTTTGTATCTCTGCTGTGGCCCATCGTAGTAAGTCCAGTGGCGTGCGCTAGGGGCACTTGGTGATTTCCAATGTGTCGCGATGAGTCGCTTTAATATAATGAACGCTAGGTCTGCGCATCTATGTTTTTGTTTCTCTTTACTGCGTCTTTTGTGTATTCCCCAAATGCAAGATTCGGGATTTGGAGATAGGGGAAGCCCGGTCAAAAGCACGGTCTGCTTAGTTATATCTTGCAATGTGTGAGGCAATGGTGAGCAGTCCCACGTCATGTGGTAGAAATCAGTTGGTGAATGAGCACATCTTGGACAATCAGATCCCGCTTGCGGGAACATGTGTTGTATTCTGGCTGGTGTTAAGTATGTTTGATGTAGATAATTGAATTGTGTATATTGGAAGCGGGCATTGCGTGATATCTCGCGTGTGGTTGTGAGTGCCATGGACCATGCTTGTGTGCTCAGAGGAATGTGTAGTCCCTCTTACCATTTGATCTTAGCCTGTGGTTGTGCTGCTTCTAGGTTGGCTTGTAAAGCCTTATACAGCCAAGAGATACCTGATTGTGTTCCCGAGCCCTGGAGTAGTTCGTGTAGAATTAGTGATGTTTGTGGTTCTTTATTACTGCTTCTCCATGCATTTCGTATCAACCGCTGTAATGCCCTGTATACAAGGAATTCGCCACTGCCTAGATTGTGTATTTCTGCTAACGTCTTGTATGAGAGGAGTGGTCCCTCCGAAAAGAGGTCCCCCATCGTCTGGACACCTTTTGTGACCCAGGTTGACAGATCTAACCTACCGCGCAATTTGTCTACACCCGGTATGGTCTGTAGTGGTATTTTGGGTGAGTATAATGGGGCGCTTGTTCCTGCATCTACATACCGGCGCCATGTGCGTTCGGGTGTTTTTTAGCAATGCTTGCTGATCTAGTTAAAGAGAGATATAACAAAATGCTGTTGTTCTTGTCGTACATTTTGTTCTTTGTTTCTAATTACCAACCGCTATTTGATAAGCCATAGTTAGATGTTTTCCAAATTAACTGACTAAATTGTTTGTCATGAAGTCCAAACATTCTATTCCAATCAAAAGGTTAGTTAGGGAGACCCAGAAATGCTAACAAATCGTTATTAATGAATAGTTGATATTGTTCATTTGCTGAATCTAGATGTATGTCATTTCTATTGCACAGTTTTTCATGTTATTAATTTGTACTGTGAGGCTTGAATGCTTAGTTATAAATGCTCTAGCTAAATTGACATTCTTAAGAAGATTCGGTCAACCAGTGTTGTTTATGTATGTTTACCATTTGGTTTTGAGACTAATTTACGTCATATTAGCATTGTTAATCTAGGGAAATAAACTTTCTAGCTTTTACATAAAGGTGTGGTTATTCATGGCCAAATGGGTCATGGTGCGTGGAGATTATTGAGTTCAGAGATGTAATTGATGATGTTTATTGGTTACGATGTTGTATTTGCACTGAATTTGGGACGTAAGGTGGAATCACTCTAAGTGTAATCAAAAGGTCTATCGAACCTCTAACACGTCCCCTTATAAATTAAACAATAAAGGACCAAATAAGGATTGACTCGCTAACAGAAATGGTAGCAGAGTAGGATGGCTAGTTTCCTTAAGAGGCCATCATAAGATCCTTTTTTCTGGTAAAAGAGTTGCAAGGTTTGTCTCATTAAGAAAGCAATAAAATTCGCAGATTTGGTAGAGAAGTTGGTAAAGGTTAAGATTTCCAGATTCAATGATACAAAGTGAAAAGATTATGGTGGTCATTACAGCCCTGGCTGGCGGTGTTAAAGCGGCGGTAAGACCGCCAACAGGCCGGTGGTAAAAAAATAGCAATTACGACCGGTGCGGAAACCGCCAACAAAGACAGCCACTTTATCACTCAGACTGCCACGGCGGTACAAACAAACAGCGCGGCGGTCACCGCCAACAGACAGGCGGGAGACAATGTATCGCCCACAGTATCACAACCTACCAATCCGCCACCTTTTCCGGGGCGGATTCACCACGGATAAAAACACGGCGGAAACAGGAATTTCGAAGGGAAAACGCTCACATCTACACACTCCACGAGGAACGAGGACACCATGGAACCTGAACTCCAAATTCTCCCTGCGATAGTCTTCCTGCTCCTCTACCAGGAGCACGAACGCCAGCGGCAAAGACCACGGTGAGTACAGCACCTACAACACAGGGGAGGCAAAAAACAGGGACACACACACGCAACACCCCCACCCTCACCCACCACAACACACACACTAATGCATATCAATACATCACAGTTACACCCCCCAAACCCCCTGGAAGAATGCAAAGACCAAAGAAAATGAGTGTAACCATCTGAATATATTAAAAACAAGTAGGCGGAAATATATATATACACAATGTACAAAATAAATACCAGGCATAGTAGTCCAGGTACTGCACAAAGAAAGTCAGTGGAACACTGGGACCACACGGTATGGGCGAGGCCCACACAAGATCCCCGACCATGACGGAGAGAACTTTGCAGGGGCATCGGAGAGCAAGAAAACAGGCACCTCAGGGGGAGGGAAAGGGGGGCACCTCAGCTGGTTGAGTGCACGACGCCAAATCCACGAGGGGGCCACATGCCCACTGTTCAATCCTGGGGAGTGCAAAGCCACAGTCTCTCAAGTCTCTACAGTGGGTGGGTTGCCCACTCTTCAATCCTGGTGAGTGCAAAGCCACAGTCTCTCAAGTCTCTACAGTGGGTGGGTTGCCCACTGTTCAATCCTGGGGAGTGCAAAGCCACAGTCTCTCAAGTCTCTACAGTGGGTGGGTTGCCCACTGTTCAATCCTAGGGAGTACAAAGCCACAGTCTCTCAAGTCTATACAGTGGGTGGGTTGCCCACTGTTCAATCCTGGGGAGTACAAAGCCACAGTCTCTCAAGTCTATACAGTGGGTGGGTTGCCCTATGTACAATCCTGGGGAGTGCAAAGCCACAGTCTCTCAAGTCTATACAGTGGGTGGGTTGCCCACTGTTCAATCCTGGGGAGTGCCAAGTCACAGTCTCTCAAGTGGATGACAGTCTACACTGGTTCTGGAGGGGGACTGGTGCCCAGAGTGCTTCATCCTGTTAAGGACAGAGGTAGTGGATGGATCTCTCCACTGGTTCTGGTAGGGGGACTGGGGCCCAGAGTGCATCATTCACCCCGTGACGGACCCAGTTGCGCCAGTGCCCCTGCCGCTCATGGGCTATCTGTGCTTGAAGCGGTGCTTCAGATGGCGGTGCCCTGTTCAGCGGTGCTTCAGATGGCGGTGTCCTGTTCAGCGGTGCTTGAGGTGGCGGTGCCCTGTTCAGCGGTGCTTCAGATGGCGGTTTACATTGCAGGGTCTCAGCTGCTGGCGGTCCTTCATGGCCCAACGGGCCTTTTGCTTGCGGTCCTTCATGGCCCAGCTGGGCTGGTGCTGGGGGTGGCCTCCTGGGCAGCTGGGCAGGTGCTGGCGGTGGCCTCCTGGGCAGCTGGGCTGGGGCTGGCGGTGGCCTCCTGGGCAGCTGGGCTGGGGCTGGCGGTGGCCTCCTGGGCAGCTGGGCTTGGGCTGGCGGTGGCCTCCTGGGCAGCGGGGATGATGGCGGTCTTCTCCGCCGTGCTGCTCTTCCCAGACTTGCCAGGTTTCTTGTGGCCCTTCCCCACCTTGGAAGGTGTCACAGCTGACTCCACACTCCCAACGGGACCCCTGGGAGCGGCTTTGGTGGCTGGAGTCTGTCCCCTCTCCCGCCGGGCACTGGCCAACTTCTGATGCTTCACAGGTGGGGGACTATCTGTGCTGTGGCACACTGGCTGTCCTGGTGGCTGGTGCACTCCACATTCCGGTGACTACAGGCACCACTGGTCCCGGAGATGTTGTGGCTGAGGTGCTACTTCGGACCTATGAGATGGACGTGGTGGGGGAGGTGTGGGAAAGAGGTCAAGGGTGGACAGGAAATGTTTTTGGGACACACTGGGATGGGTAGCTGGAGGGGGTTTGGGAGTGGAGGAAGAGGTGGTGGTTGTAGGAGGTGTACGTTTGGTGACTTTGGGTGAAGGTGCATGCGCTGGAGGTGTCGTGAGGTGGATGGCTGTTGGGTGGGTGTGTGCCTGCATTTGTGTATCTTGGGAGGGGGCGTCACAGACACACTGGGAGAGGACACAGGGGACGTGTGAATCGTAGTGGGGGTGGTGACTGCTTGTGAGCGGGGTGTGGTGGTTGGTGTGCTGGAGAGGGACGTAGTGGCTGTAGAGGTAGTGCATGCAGGTGTGAGTGTAGACGAGACTGGGAGGGAGGAGGGAGACGAGGAGGAGGGGGACACGGTGGAGGCAGTGGATGTTGGTGGGTCTGCATGTGTGTGTTGCTTGCGTGAGTACCTGTGGGATGTGTGGTGCTTATGTTTGCCTGAGCTTCCCTTGTGTGTTCCGTGTGTGCAGGCTGGTCTGATGGTGTGCTTGGGATAGGCAGAGGTACAGGGGGTTGATTCGGGGTAGAGGAAGTTGGAAGGGGGAGGCTAGAGACGGGACAATGGCTGCCATCAGTGCTGAGGCCAGAGTCTGAAAAGCTCTGTGAAGGGCTGCCTGACCAGAATGAATGCCCTCCAGGAATGCATTGGTTTGTTGCAACTGCCTCTCTACACCCTGGATGGCATTCAAAATGGTAGACTGCCCAACAGTGAGGGACCTGAGGAGGTCAATGGCCTCCTCACTGAGGGCAGCAGGGGTGACTCAGGCAGAGCCTGAGGTGCCTGGGGCGAAGGTGATGCCCACCCTCCTGGGTGAGCGGACACGGGGCAAAGGCTGAGGGGCTGCTGGGAGGGTGGTGCTTGTAGGGGGGGTGGCGGCTGTACCTGTAGATGCGGGGGGCACATATGTTGCCGCCACCACAAGGGAGCTCCCATCAGAGGACGAGTCGGTGTCGCTGGTCTCAGCTCCTGTCCCCGCTGTGGAACTCCCCTCGCCCTCCATCCCACTGGTGAATTCAGACTCCGTAGTGTCGCCCTCCAGGCTACTCCTCCCCAGCCCTGACACCTTATTCCAAAGGGAGAGGGTGTAACACCCTCTCTCTGAGGAAGTCCTTTGTTCTGCCTTCCTGGGCCAAGCCTGGCTGGACCCCAGGAGGGCAGAAACCTGTCTGAGGGGTTGGCAGCAGCAGCAGCTGCAGTGAAACCCCGGGAAAGGCAGTTTGGCAGTACCCGGGTCTGTGCTAGAGACCCGGGGAATCATGGGATTGTCTCCCCAATACCAGGATGGCATTTGTGGGGCAATTCCATGATCTTAGACATTGTTACATGGCCATATTCGGAGTTACCATTGTGAAGCTATACATACCTATGTATAGTGCACTTGTGTAATGGTGTCCCCGCACTCACAAAGTCCGGGGAATTGGCCCTGAACGATGTGGGGGCACCTTGGCTAGTGCCAGGGTGCCCACACACTAAGGGGGTTATTCTGACCGACCACGGGAGCACCGCCAACAGGCTGGCGGTGCTCCCACGAGCATTCTGACCGCGGCGGTTCAGCCGCGGTCAGAAGTGGAAAGTCGGCGGTCTCCCGCCGACTTCCCGCTGCTCGGGGGAATCCTCCATGGTGGCGGAGCGCGCTCCGCCGCCATGGGGATTCTGACACCCCCTACCGCCATCCTGTTCTTGGCGGGTCTCCTGCCAGGAACAGGATGGCGGTAGGGGGTGCCGCGGGGCCACTAGGGGCCCCTGCAGTGCCCATGCCAATGGCAATGGCATGGGCACTGCAGGGGCCCCCGTAAGAGGGCCCCACTGTGTATTTCAGTGTCTGCAATGCAGACACTGAAATACGCGACGGGTGCAAACTGCACCCGTCGCACCCCTGCAACTACGCCGGCTCAATTCTGAGCCGGCGTCCTCGTTGCAGGGGCATTTCCTCTGGGCCGGCGGGCGCTCTTTTGGAGAGCGCCCGCCGGCCCAGAGGAAATGTATGAATGGCCGCCGCGGTCTTTTGACCGCGGTGCGGTCATTTGGCGGCTCCCTCCAGGCGGGCGGCTCCCACCGCCCGCCGGGCTCAGAATGAGCCCCTAAGTAACTTAGCACCCAACCTTTACCAGATAAAGGTTAGACATATAGGTGACTTATAAGTTACTTAAGTGCTGTGTAAAATGGCTGTGAAATAACGTGGACGTTATTTCACTCAGGCTGCAGTGGCAGGCCTGTGTAAGAATTGTCAGAGCTCCCTATGGGTGGCAAAAGAAATGCTGCAGCCCATAGGGATCTCCTGGAACCCCAATACCCTGGGTACCTCAGTACCATATACTAGGGAATTATAAGGGTGTTCCAGTATGCCAATGTAAATTGGTGAAATTGGTCACTAGCCTGTTAGTGACAGTTTGGAAAGAAATGAGAGAGCATAACCACTGAGGTTCTGATTAGCAGAGCCTCAGTGAGACAGTTAGTCATAACACAGGTAACACATACAGGGCACACTTATGAGCACTGGGGCCCTGGCTGGCTGGCAGGGTCCCAGTGACACATACAACTAAAACAACATATATACAGTAAAATATGGGGGTAACATGCCAGGCAAGATGGTACTTTCCTACAGCGGTCTCGAAGGAGATGTTGATGACTTTGCAGAGGTGGGGTGCGATGGTGGCGCTTGATTTGTTAAAGATGTGGTGCACATCTTCCTACTCCTCCTCACTGTCTTCAGTGTTTACTGCTGCCACTGGTGTATATCTCCCCCTTCCACCTGCAGGTAGGGCAAATGGCATCTGAGGGCCACATTGTGCAGCATGCAGCAGACCACCATATTCTGGCAGACCTTCTTTGGGGCGTAGCATAGGGACCCACCAGTTAAATGGAGGGACCTGAACCTGGCCTTCAGTAGAGCAAATGTGCGTTCTACCACCCTACTGGTATGGCCATGTCCCTCATTGTACTGATTTTCAGCCCCTGTTCTGGGATTCCTAACAGGGGTCAACAGCCAGGACAGGTTTGCGTAGCCGGAGTGCTGCCCTCAGTGAGGAGGCTATTGACCTCCTGAGATCCATCTCTGTAGAGCAGTCAACCATAGTGAATTCCATCTGGGATGCAGCAATGCAATGCCTACCTGGAGGGCATTCACGGTAGCTTAGCTGCTCTACAGAGATTGTTTCAGGCTCTGGCCTCCTCTCTGACGGCAGCCAGTGTCCCTGGTTCTACCGTCCCCCCTCCAACTACCTGTTGGCAGTCCCGAAGCCCTCTCCCCCAACCCATCCCACGTACACAATCTGACAAGCATGCACCAAAACAACAGAAAGGACTCGAACAGACAAACATAGGCACCACACTTCACTTCACTCCACAAGCACACACACAGATGCACATACTACAACAACCACTGCCTCCACTGTCTCCCCCTCCTCCTCCTTCCTCACAGTCACATCAAGACTGACACCTGCATGCACTGCATCATCAGTCCCAGAGCCTGCCACCTGTACAGCCTTGTCCACAGGCACCACAACAGCGGACACGCAGACATGCACCCCTCACACCACATGCGCAGTCACCACCACCATCACAACCTCATGCAGCACACCCACCTCACTTGCAGACACTACAACATACTTACACATGTCCTGTTTGTCCACTCCCACCCTGTCTGTCCCCCTCGAATTACACATAAACGCTCCCACGCAGACACCCAACAGCCATCCACCTCACACATGCACACTGTCCGTGCACCTGTACCCAAGTCCAGTACACCTACTGCTCCTACAACCACTCCCTCTACCTCCACTCCCAATCCTCCCACAAGCCACACCATTGGTCCTAAGAAGCTTTTCCTTTCCCACCTTGACCTCTTTCCCCTGTCCTGCCCGTAAGAGAAAGATCCTTCCCCCCCAGCCCAGTACCACCACCTCCCATTCAACTCCTGTTCTTCCCCCTACGACTACACCTGCCACAAAGGGGCACAAGAGTGGCACTCCAGCCTCCCACCCCAAGCCCACTCCTCCGCCCCCTAAACAGAAGGGTAAAGACCCACCCCCTCCCATACCCAAGCCCAAGGACCCCCTTCCCATGAAGAAACATGGGAATGCTTGACTACAAAAAAACCTTCATGCAGTGCACACCTGAAGTCAAAAGATTTTGTGTCAATGGGAAATGGATATGCGGATCAAGTCTGTATATCATTCAAAGACAAACCAGAATTGTTACCTGAGGAAGTGAATTGTACCAGCTATGCTTTGCATGTAATTGGCACATTGGAAGAACTAAAAGTGCTTCAGGAAAACGTTGACAGGGAAGAAAAGAAAAATTGGTTAAAATAAAAATGTGTTCAGCGTGAGGACGCCATATGGGTGTCTGGGGAGGGACAAGTGGTTCTACCAAACAGTTTGTTGACTCAAATGGCTAGGTATTCTCATGGTCAAGCATATGTTGGAAGGAATGCCATGATTCGCTCGTTCAAGAAATTCTAGTTCAATCCAAAATTTAGACAGGTTGCCAAAGGGGTTTGTCATCGTTGCATTATCTGTCAGCAGATGAACGTGGGAAAAGGGACTGTGGTCAACGTGAGCCACATTGGAAGAGGGGGAGGTCCATTTAGCAGAATGTAGATGGACTTTATTGAGATGTCTGTGTGTGGAGGATTGAGATATGTGCTTGTAATTGTATCTTTAGTCATTGGATTGAAGCTTACCCCACACGAAGAAATTGCAGCCTCACAATAGCAAAGTTACTGCTTAAGGAACTGATACCTTGTTTTGGTTTTCTGGTCTCTTTAGAATCAGATAGGTGAAGGCACTTCAGCAATGAAGTAATTAAATTGCTATGTTCAGCTTTAAACATTGAGCAGAAGCTGCATTGTAGCTATCGCCCTGAAGCCTCAGGACTTGTTGTGCAGATGAATGGTACCTTGAAGTCAAGGATAGCGAAATTTTGTGCATCCACGAATCTGAAATGGTCAGACGCACTTCCGTTAGTTCTGATGAGTATGAGAATTACACCCGACAGGAAAACTGGACTGTCACCGCATGAAATCCTCATGGGCAGAGTAATGAGATTGCCAGCGGTTCCTGCAAATACTCTTGTGAACATAACAGATGATATGGTGTTGGACTACTGCAAGGTCTGGCTGATGTAGTTCGCTCTTTCTCTCATCATGTGGAAGCCACCACACTGCAACCATCTCAAGATCAAAGCCACAACCTGAGAGCAGGAGACTGGGTTATGATCAGAAAACATGTGAGGAAGACTTCCTTGGAACCTCTGTGGAAAGGCCCATACTAAGTAGTACTGGTTACTACTACAGCTGTGAAGTGTGCTGGTGTTCCGAACTGGGTTCGTGCCAGCCATACTCAGAAAGTACCCTGTCCTTTGGACGATGAAGAAGAGTTGTTGAGAATACCAACAACTTCAAGACAAACTCCAGAAATGGAGAAGAGAGCAGGAGAATCAGAGACTGATTCTGAACAAACTGAAAGCAGTTTGAACACTCCTGTGAGAGACGAAACGGAAAACATACAGGAGAGTGACAGTGAACCAACCTCAACTGACGTAGCAGGAGAATCTAGCCAGAGGAGGGCTCTCCCAGAGCAACTGGTCTTGAAAAATAACCAGAGCAAATGACAGACCCGAGGGGGAAGGAGTTGAGGCTGATCAAAGCCAAAGGGACCTGACTCCTCCTGAACCAGTCACAAGTACATCAAAAGAAAATCCTGCAGAACAGAGAGAAGTTACAAGTCCAACACTGAAAAGAGCATTAACAAGAGGTCCACTGAAAGGAGATAAGTATCTGAAATCACAAGCCAAGAGGAAAGAAGCATTTACAGTGACAACTATCGAAGAAGAAATAGACACAAGAAGAAAAGAAGATCTGAGTGATGAAGAGTTAAATGGAGATCAAAGATTTTTAAAAAAGCTAATTGCAAATCGAAGATACGCAGGTCCTGAATGGGGGTATGCAACGACAAGTGAATGGCAGAGTGAATTCTTTTCTTTTTCTTTTGATCAAGAAATCCCAGGTCAATATTTTGGCATGTGAAGAAGATCAATGAACTGAACTTTGTAAAATCGTGAAGCTAAGAAAAAAAAAGAAGAAAATTGAGAGTAACCGGAAGAGACTTTTGAAACAACCTGATTTGACAAGCTGCTAAACCGATTTTGACCAGTTGCTGATTTTGACACGCTACCTATTTTTGACAAAAAAGGGTCCTGGAAGAAAGAGCAGAAGCTGTAAATAACTGCTAAAAGAAGATTGGAGATTTTAGTTTTGTTTTGCTGCATAGCTATATTTTTTTCTCCTCTACTTTCTGATTCTTTACAGATCACGTGTAACTACAACCAGCAGGTTAGGAGCAATAGGTGCTGTAAATACTTAGGTACTGGCTTGGCGATTGTATGCATGATAGGGTGTTTGATAATGATTGTGAGTATGACTTTTCTTGACAAGATTGTGGCCAACCATACCTCTGCTTTATAGACAACTACTACATTTACAGAATTAGACAAGTTTAGAATAGATGAGAAATATATGCATGTAGAAAACAACCACGGAGATCTTTCTACCAATGTTTTCTATCGCCTATTGCGTGAGTATGTTGAGAAGATGAATGCAATGGAATGTTATGTGTGCACGCAAATTCCTTCATCAGTGGAGGAAAGAATTACTTACCACAGTTTGCCTCTTACTTATGGAATAAGTTGTGGTCTTTTACTTACAAGAATTTATAACCAGGAGAACACATTCAGTATTTCTACACAAATCATGACTTAGGCCCTCATTATGACCTTGGCGGTTGGTGGTAATATTATGACATTGGCTGTTTGGCTGAAGCCAAACCGCCAATGTGGCACACCGATCACCATTGCGGTAACAGCCGGCGGCCTGGAGAAATCAATCTCCAGCCCGACGGCCGTCACTGTTCCACCTGCGGGATAATGACCCCGCCCACCGCCATGGTTTCCGTGGCTTCCTTACCGCCACGAAAACCATGGCGGTAGGCACTCTCAGTGACAGGGAATCCGTTCCCTGTCACTGATAGAGGTCTTCTCCACCCCTGACCCCCTCTCCAGATACCCCCCCCTTCATACATACATGCAGACACGCATTCACAGAACACAACATACATGAACACACATTCAACATGAAACACACCCGCATACATGCACGCACAAACATTCACACACACCCCCACCCCCACCCACACACACAACACCCCAACCCCCCCTCCCATGTCGGATCACCCACTTACCTGTGTGCAGGGGGTCCACCGGCAGGAGACGGGACGGGGCGCTGCTACCAGCAGCAGCGTCCATCAGCAGAACACCACCAGGCCGTATTATTTGACATAATACAGCTGGCGGCGGTCTACTGGCGTGGCGCTGCTGATGGCAGCAGCGCCACCTTACTGCCATCCACCGGCATGGCCACAGCTAGATTTCCGCCATTCTTGTGGTCATAATACAGCAGGCGGCTGGTAGCCGCGGTGACGGTCTTTTGGCGGCCGTCGCTGTGGCAGTAGGTGGTTTTTACTGCCAATATCATAATGAGGGCATTAGTGTTTTCGTTTGTTCCGATAATTAAATACCTGAGTAGGGTAGCTAAAGAAAATAATACAGAGTTAGTGAGAGTATTCTTTGAACATACATTGACATTTGGCACAGCTTACGTGCAAAGAAACAACCTCACATGCTTACTGACACCTATAGAAAAGAGTTTCTTAGATCAGACTGATGATAGGACAAAGGCACAAAAGGAGAAGTTAGAGAAAGGTTTAGAGAAAAGGACATTTAGAAATGATCATGCATTTAGCAAAATAAAAACACAAGGGAAATTAGCTTTAGATGCACAACACGTAGGGAAACTTTGTGTATATAGGCCTTGTTAGAAATGGGGTCTTTGGATGTCAGGTTACCCCCTGTCCAACTAAGGACCCTCACTCTAGTCAGGGTAAGTCACATACAATCCAAATTATCCTGTGCCCACCTTCTGGTAGCTTGGCACTGAGCAGTCAGGCTTAACTTGGAAGTCAATGTGTAAAGTATTTGTGCAATAAATCATGCAATAACACAGTGGAAACACCACAAAAAGACACCACACAGATTTAGAAAAATATAAGATATTTATCTGATTAATTTAAGGTCAAAAGATTGGGTAATCTAAAGTTGAAAATATCACTTTTTGATATCAATGAGAATAGTCTTAAGTTCTTAAAAGCAACAATTGTCTCTTGCATAAAGTTTGGTTTGCGTCAAAATTACACGCACGGAGACCGCAGAGAAGGAGATGTGTGGAAAACAAAGGGTATGCGTCGGATTTCCAGGTGACCCCCGGCAAATGCATCGATTCTTTTCCACATGGCAAGGGCTTTGCGTCGAATTCCGGCGTAGGGCTTGGACCTTCTTCGTGATGCGGGGTCTTTTGAGACCCAGGGACAATGCGGAGAAATCCTGTGCAAGCAGGATGAAGCCACAGGGGTTGCGTCGATCCGGTGGGTGATGCGTTCAAATTTCTGTTGCATGGCAGGCGCTGCACCGGTTCCTCATCCAGGAAGACACTATGCGTCGTTCTGGTTCGGCAATGCGGCGATCCAGTGGGCTGTGTTTGGCGATGCAGTGATTCTTTCCCCGCTAAGCAGGCTGTGCGTCGTTTACGGCAGGCTGTGCGTCGATTTTTCACCGCAGAAGGAGTTCTTTGCAGAGATTAAGGGGGTCATTCCAACCCTGGCGGTCGGTGATAAAGCGGCGGCCAACCCGCCAACAGGCAGGCGGTCCAAAAAATGCAATTCTGACCCTGGCGGGAACCGCCAACACAGACCGCCACTTTAACACTCCGACCGCCACGGCGGGACCGACAAACAGCGCGGCGGTCCCCGCCAACAGGCAGGCGGCAGACAATGTACCGCCCACCCTATCACAACTCACCAATCTGCCACCTTTTCCGGGGCGGGAGCCCCGCCGATAAAAACACGGCGGAAACAGACTACGAACGGGAAAACGCTCACCTCCACACACTCCACGAGGAATCTGGACAGCATGGAACCCGAATTAAACATACTACCAGCTCTTGTCTACCTGCTCATCTACCACGAGTACGAACGCCGGCGCAGACGACAACGGTGAGTACTGCACCTAAGACACAGGGGAGGGGGAGGAGGAAAGGTTACGTGCACACACATACGCGATACACCCACCCCCCCAACCCACCCCCCCAATACCTACACACCAATGCAGAGCAACAAGTCAGAGTGACACCCCCCAAACCCCCCAGAAGAATGCAAAGACATAATTAAAATGAAGTTACATATTTATGTATAAAATAGGTTCATTGAAGTCATGGTAAATATGCCAAATGAAATATACAAAAGAAATAATGAACATAGTGCAAAGTATAAACATAGTCAATCAGTCCTGCACAGTCCATTAAATATCCATAGTCCGTGGGCCAATGTGTACAAACACATGGGCAAAGCCCACACAGGAGACCGGATACCATTGGAGAGAACACTGCAGGGGCATCAGATGATAAAACAACAGGCACCTCAGGGGGAAGGGAAAGGGGGGCACCTCAGCCACATGAGTCCACGATGCCAGATCCACGAGGGGCCTCCATGCCCACTGTACCATCCTAGGGAGTGCAAAGCCACAGTCCATCAGATGGATAACCGACTCCACTGGTATTGGAGGAGGCATGGTGCCCAGAATGCTTCGTGAACACCTGCTCGACACAGAACCGGCACTGTCAATGGACCAGCGGTGCTTGAGACGGCGGTGCCCAGCGGAGCGGTGCTTGAGACGGCGGTGCCCAGCGGAGCGGTGCTTGAGATGAAGGGCCCAGCGCAGCGGTGCTTGAGATGAAGGGCCCAGCGGAGCGGTGCTTGAGATGAAGGGCCCAGCGGAGCGGTGCTTGAGAGGAAGGGCCCAGCGGAGCGGTGCTTGAGAGGAAGGGCCCAGCGGAGCGGTGCTTGAGACGGCGGTGCCCAGCGGAGCGGTGCTTGACAGGAAAGGCCCAGCGCAGCGGTGCTTGAGATGAAGGGCCCAGCGCAGCGGTGCTTGAGATGAAGGGCCCAGCGGAGCGGTGCTTGACAGGAAGGGCCCAGCGGAGCGGTGCTTGAGATGGCGGTGCCCAGCGGAGCGGTGCTTGACAGGAAGGGCCCAGCGCAGCGGTGCTTGAGATGAAGGGCCCAGCGGAGCGGTGCTTGAGATGAAGGGCCCAGCGGAGCAGTGCTTGAGATGAAGGGCCCAGCGGAGCGGTGCTTGAGAGGAAGGGCCCAGCGGAGCGGTGCTTGACAGGAAGGGCCCAGCGGAGCGGTGCTTGACAGGAAGGGCCCAGCGGAGCGGTGCTTGAGATGAAGGGCCCAGCGCAGCGGTGCTTGAGATGAAGGGCCCAGCGGAGCGGTGCTTGACAGGAAGGGCCCAGCGGAGCGGTGCTTGAGATGAAGGGCCCAGCGCAGCGGTGCTTGAGATGAAGGGCCCAGCGGAGCGGTGCTTGAGATGAAGGGCCCAGCGGAGCGGTGCTTGACAGGAAGGGCCCAGCGGAGCGGTGCTTGAGACGGCGGTGCCCAGCGGAGCTGTGCTTGACAGGAAGGGCCCAGCGCAGCGGTGCTTGTGATGAAGGGCCCAGCGGAGCGGTGCTTGAGATGAAGGGCCCAGCGGAGCAGTGCTTGAGATGAAGGGCCCAGCGGAGCGGTGCTTGAGATGAAGGGCCCAGGGCCCAGCGGAGCGGTGCTTGACAGGAAGGGCCCAGCGGAGCGGTGCTCTTCACGGCGGGGCCCTGTTCAGCGGTGCTCTTCACGGCGGGGCCCTGTTCAGCGGTGCTCTTCACGGTGGGGCCCTGTTCAGCGGTGCCTGTCTTGGCGGGGCCCTGTTCAGCGGTGCTCTTCACGGCAGGGCCCTGTTCAGCGGTGCCTGTCTTGGCGGGGCCCTGTTCAGCGGTGCTTGTCCTGTCTTTCAAGGGACCCAGACCTGGCCAAGACTCCCCGCTTAGTCGCCCTCCTGTGATGGAGTCTTGGGCCCGTGGGTATCGTCCTTCACCCCCGGTATGGGGCTGGTGGGGCCCTCCTGGTGCGCTCGCCTGCTGCATGTCTTTTCCGCCCTGCTGCCCTTGCCCTCCTTCGCTGCAGCTCTCTGGCCCTTGCCTCCCTTAGATGATGTGGCAGGTGACGGGGCTAGGCCACTCTCCTTGGTGGCAGCCGTCTCAGGCTTTTCGCGCCGGCCCTTAATTTTTCTTGTCCTCTTCCCAGGGGGTGGGCTGGCTGTCCCCTTGCTGCTGGCCGATGTTCCTTCCCTAGGAGCTGGTGGACTCCAATAGCCCTGCACTATGGTGATACTAGATGCAGGGCTGATGGTGGCTGAGGTGCTCTTTGGACTCTTACCAGATGGAGGGGGTGGGTCAGGTGATGCAAAGAGGTTAGTTTTGGAGAGGAAAAGTTTTTTAGGAGCAATGGGAAGGGTACGTGCAGTGGGTATGGGAGTGGAGGAAGAGGATGTGGTTGTAGGAGAGTCAAGTGTGCTGTCTTTGGGTGCAGGTGCTTGGGCTAGAGGCTGTCGTGAGGTGGATGGCTGTTATGCGTTTGTGTGGTTTGGAAGAGGGGGTGACAGACACAGTGGGAGAGGACCCAGGGGACGTGTAAATGGCAGTGGGGGTGGTGACTGCATGTGTGCTGACTGTAATGGAGGGTGTGCTGGTGATGGAAGGACTGGCTGATGGTGGTGTGCATGCAGGTGTGAGTGGAGACGTCACAGGGAGGGAGGAGGGAGACGAGGAGGAGGGGGACACAGAGGTGGTAGTGACTGTTGGCATGTCTGCATCTGGATGTTGTTTGTGTGAATGCTTGTGGGATCGATGGTGTGGATGGGATAGGCAGAGGAACAGGAGACTGGGACTGGGTGGAGGGAGTTAGAAGAGGGAGGCTGGAGACAGGGACAATGGCTGCCGTCAGTGCTGAGGCCAGAGCGTTGAACGATCGCTGATGGGCAGCCTGACCCGAATAAATGCCCTCCAGGTATGCATTGCTCCGATGCACCTCCCTTTCTACACCCTGGATGGCATTCAAAAGGGTAGACTGCCCAACAATGATGGTCTGCGAGGTCAATGACCTCCTCACTGAGGGCAGCAAGGGTAACTGGGGCAGGGCCTGAGGTGCCTGTGGCGAAGGAGATGCCCACCTTCATGGGTGAGCGGGCACGGAACGAAGGCCGAGGGGCTGCTGGGAGGGCGGGGCTGGTGCGCTGGGTGGCGGCTGTACCTGTTGTGGCGGTGGGCACGGATGTTGCCGCCACCGCAAGGGAGCTCCCTTCCGAGGACGTGTCTGTGTCGCTGACGTCTCCACGGGTCCCCGTTGTGGAGCTCCCCTCGCCCTCCGTCTCACTGGTGAACTCTGAGTCGGTTGCATGGCCCTCCGGGGCCATGTGAGATGCAGCTCCCTCGTGCGCCGATGCCACTTCGCCTCCGCCTGATGATGCTAATGCACACATGCACAGGAAGAAAAAGAAAATGGGTGGGGGGGAAAAATGAAGACAAGTTGAGTGCATGCATTGGCAACACCGTTGGCGGAGAGGACAGACACAGAAGCCCCCTGCACTACGCTGCGCAATCGGGGTACACTACTCAGTTCTTGTGACTAGGCCTACAGGTTTATGGACGACAAATGCACACATGGGTGATGCAGGACCATGGATAGCTGTACTTGGCACCCTACAGAGGTGGGGGGCGGGGGCACAGGGCCATGCCTAACGGAGGGGACTAGCCTACAGAAAGCGCCCTGGCCTTGAGTTACCCACAGCCCTCCTCCCCAACCCAGACACCTCAACTGCGCGCAAAGATAGCAGAATGTGCTGATACTCACCCCCTTGTGTCTGCTGTGATGTCCTCACGCGCCCATCCAAATCGGGGTAGGCCACCGCCGGGACATCAGGGGGGTCAATTGGCGGCTGGCACCCCTCCTACGTTGGGAGGCCATCCCCAGCAGAGACTCAGCGGTCTTTCTGGTCCCGCGGCGGATGTCCTCCCACCTCTTTCGTCAGTGGGTGCCCCGTCTGTTGTGGACCCCCAGGGCCCGGACGTCCTTGGCGATGGCACGCCAAATGTCGATCTTCTGATGGGCGCTGACCTATGTGACATGTACAGGGTGGTAAAGGAAATCGCATCAGTTTTCTGCCTGGTCAATGTGAGTGCCCCCCCCCTCCTCAACCTTGCCATGTGGCACATGCTCTCATCTTTCGTGCGTTGCACTCCTCATTCGCTCCCCTCCCCACCATCTTACATACACCCCACTCAACACAGGCATAGCCCATTCAACGTGCACCCTGTGTACTAACCTGTTGGTCTGGAGGACCGTAGAGTAGCGCATACTGGGGGAGGACCCCATCAACAAGTTTCTCCAATTCTTCGGCAGTGAAGGCAGGGGCCCTTTCCCCAGTCACAGCAGCCATTGTATCTCCCAGACCGAGGTCACAGCAGGACTTGCAGTATAGGTCCTCTCCTGTGGATGATCAGGTCTCGAGTGATTAATCAGATAGAAAATGGCGGTCACGCCCGCGGCGGTGCGTACCACGGCGGTGCGTACCGCGCCCGCCGGCGCACATCGTCATTGGCTCCTGAGACCCATAGGGTTCAATGTTAACCAATGCTGCTTTGCGCCGCGGTCTTCGACCGCCTACCGCCACGGTGTGCCACGCCAGCGCAGTGACCTCACATCCCACTGTCACACTTCACAGGTCAGGCAGCAGCCATTTCAAGGGCCCACATGGCATGATTTCTACTGCGTCACACAGGCCTAGGCCTTGCATAGCCACTCATACAAGCCGTTCCATGCATAGCGATTCGTGTACTGTGCAAGCTGTGTGAACTAACCTGTGGGTTGCTTGACTCTGTGCTCCATGTTGTCCTTCCTAGGCACCGTCCGCTGGGACTTGCGAGGAGAAGGATGAATGCTCCCGTGTACCGACCGCTGGTGGACCTGTCGACAATGGAAGAACGACATATCATACTTACATACCGGCTTGACAGAGCAACTATACATGAACTATGTGCCCAGCTGGAGCCAGACCTGATGTCCCCCATCCGCCAACCCACGGGGATTCCCCCTCTGGTGCAGGTTCTGTCAGTACTCCATTTTTTGGCAAGTGGGTCTTTTCAGACAACAGTGGCCATATCATCTGGGATGTCTCAGCCTATGTTTTCTAAGGTTTTGTCCAGAGTGTTGTCTGCCCTGATGAAATACATGCGGAGCTACATTATTTTCCCTGAGGTGGGCAAATTGGCTACAGTGAAGGGTGATTTCTATGCCCTTGGACATATCCCCAACATCATTGGTGCCATTGATGGGACCCATGTGGCTTGGGTTCCCCCCAAAGACAGTGAGCAGGTGTACAGGAACAGAAAAAGTTATCATTCGATGAATGTCCAGGTGGTCTGTTTGGCTGACCAGTACATCTCCCATGTAAATGCCAAGTTCCCTGGGTCAGTGCATGACGCGTATGTCATGCGAAATAGCAGCATCCCTTATGTGATGGAACAGCTACAGAGACACCGTGTGTGGTTATTGGGTGACTCTGGTTACCCCAACCTCTCCTGGCTGTTGACCCCAGTGAGGAATCCCCGGACCAGGGCAGAGGAACGGTACAATGAGGCCCATGGGCGAACTAGGAGGATCATAGAAAGGACCTTCGGCCTCCTGAAAGCCAGGTTTAGGTGCCTACATATGACTGGTGGATCACTAATGTACTCACCAAAGAAGGTGTGCCAGATCATCGTGGCCTGCTGTAAGCTTCACAATCTTGCTTTGCGACGCCAGGTGCCTTTTGTGCAGGAGGATGGTCCACATGGTGGTGTTGTTGCAGCTGTGGAGCCTGTGGAGAGTGAAGAGGAGGAAGACGACGGGGACGACACGGACAACAGGGATACAGTAATACAACAATACTTTCAGTAGCACACAGGTAAGAAACAGCCACCCCAATTTACATTTACTTAAGGCCTCCTGCGTCTCTACTGTCTGTGTTTCCCCCCAGTTCCTTTAAAGTTAATTGTGACTTTCCCTTCCCTTTTCAGAGCTGTATGACCGACTGCGTGACTACTGCTTTGTTTGCCCATGGACTAAAGCTTATTGACATTGGTATGTTGTCATCACAATGTTACTGAACATAATTGCACCGTTATGTGTAATACATTTGTGAAAAATAGAAGCAGACTCCTGTTATTTTAAGTGCAATGAGTGATTTATTTCAAGTGCTACATATAGGTAAATGATTGGGAAGCGGGGATGGGTGGGGGTGGAGTAATGTCCATGGCAGAGTCCAGTTCCCAGTCGCACAGGTGCATTGTCCATATGCCTGTGGAAGGATGGAGCAGGGGCAATTCAAGGTTGGACAGGGTGACTATGTGGGACAGTGGGATGACATCAGGGGGTATCATATGCTGGCGGGGGTCTTGCAATCCTACTCTGTCTTCTTGTGAGATCTCAGGTTCCGCTTGCAGGGTGGTTCTTCTTCAGCAGGAGGTGGGGTTCTGGTGGACTGTCATTGTGTGGGGGCCTCCTGTCCACTAGCTCCGGCGGATGTTGTAGCCTGTTCCTGGTCCTGGCTAGTGACAGGGGCCCTTTGTGGTGCCACATGGTCCCGCAATGTGGTGACTATCTGGTTAAGGGCCAGGACGATGGTCCCCATTGTGGAACCGATGTTCCTCAGTTCCTCTCTGAACCCCATGCTGTGCCTGGATCTCCTGGAACCTGACCAGTACCGTCGCCATCGTCTCTTGGGAGTGGTGGTATGCTCCCATGATGGTGGAGAGGGCCTCTTGGAGAGTGGGTTCCCTGGGCCTGTCCCCCCCTGTCGCACAGCAGCCCTCCCAGTTCCCCTGTGTTCCTGGGCCTCTGTCCCCTGGACGGTGTGCCCACTACCACTGCCCCCAGGTCCCTGTGGTTGTTGGGGTGGTGGGTCAACCTGGGTGCCCTGTAGTGGCAGACACACCGCTGATTGACGTGTCCTGGAGACAGAGGCATGGGCCCGCTGGGTGGGAGCTGTGCTGGTGTTCCCAGAGGGGGTTGGGTCTGGTGTAGCCTGTGGCTGTCTGTGGGGAACCGACTGTCCAGAGGTCCCCGATGGGCCGGGCTGGTCGTCTGGCTCCAGGGAGACAGAGCTGCTGTCATCGCTGGGGGCCTCATCTGGGGGTGGGATGGACATCTCTGGACCCTACGTGGCGGTGTGGTGGCGTTCGGGTCCTGCAGGGGTATTAAGGTATGGTTATAGCTTCTGTGTGTGGCATTTCGTGTGATGGGTGGGTGTCCGTGTACCCATGTGCAGGCATTCCCTTGTGGGGGCTTTTGTGAGGGTGGCTTGTGGGGGTGATGTGTGTGTGCAGTGGGCATGCTTTGGTGATGGGTGTCCATGCTTTGTGCTCGCATGCAGGGCTTGGTGTTTGGATGGGTGGGTTGTGATGGTGAGCCTTTTGCAAGGAGTTGGTGTGATGGGGGTGGGGTTGAGGGTGGGGGTATGTGCTGGCATGCAGGTGGGGTGGGGGTGGGGGTGGGAAGTAGTAGTTAAGATTTGACTTACCAGAGTCCAATCCTCCAGATACTCCTGCGAGGCCCTCAGGATGCAGGATGTGCAAGACTTCCTCCTCCCATGCTGTAAATTCGGGGGGAGTAGGTGGGGGTCCGCCGCCAGTCTTCTGCACCGCAATGTTGTGCCTTGATACCATGGAACGCACCTTCCCCCGTAGGTCGTTCCATCGCTTCCTGATGTCATCCCGATTGCGTGGATGCTGTCCCACTTCGTTGACCCTGTCCACTATCCTTTGCCAGAGCTCCATCTTCCTAGCTATTGTGGTGCACCTGTGCCCCGAATAGCTGGGGCTCTACACGTACTATTTCCTCCACCATGACCCGGAGTTCTGCGTCAGAGAACCTGGGGTGTCTTTGGGGTGCCATGGTGTGGTGTGGATGAGGTGAGGGGTGGTGTATGTGTTGTGGAGTGTAATGTGTGTGGTGGTGTATGGTGTTTTGTGCGTGGTAATTGTGTGGGTGATGTTGTGATTTGCCTCGGTGTGATGGTCTACTCTAAGCAGTGCTGTCTCTCTCTGTCCTTGATTCGCAATTGTTGTCGTAGGGGTTTGTGGGTGATGTGGGTGTGTGTTTTATTCTGTATTGGGTGTGTGGGAGTGGTGTGTATATGTATCTCAGGTGTGTGTGTTTCAAATTGACCAATGTGGGGATGTTTTGTATAGGTGTGTGAATTTCGACCGCGGCGGTGTGTACCGCCAATAGAATACCGTGGATGAAAGACCGCCACGTGGATTCGTGGGTCGTAATGGCATGGGCGTATTTCTGTTGCCGTGACGGTGGAGGTTTGGTCATCGCCATTTTTTCGCTGACCTTTGGTGTGGCGGACTTTTGTTGGTGTCGGGTTTCTGGCGGTTTGCCAGTTGCGGGTCAGAATGACCGTGGCGGTTTACCGCGACCGCGGCGGTGTTATGGTGGGCTTCTGACCGGCGGTAAGCGCCTTTTACCGCCGAGGTCAGAATGACCCCCTAAGTCTTTTTGCCCCTGAGACTTCAGGAAACAGGAGGAAAGCTCAATCCAAGCCCTTGAAGAGCACTTCTCAGCAGAGCCAGAGGCCAGCAAGGCAGCAGGGCAACAGCAAGGCAGCAGTCCTTCTCAGAAAAGCAGTCCTGGTGAGTCTTTTGGGCAGCCAGGCAGTTCCTCTTGGCAGGTTGCAGGTCCTGGGGCAGGGTGTCTGTCCCAAGGAGTATCTTGAAGTGTCTAGAAGTGTCTATATTGTTAGGGTCAGAGACCCAGCTTATATACCCAAAAGTGCCTTTGAAGTGGGGAAGACTTCAAAGAGTGGTTTTGACGTGCACAAGGTCCCCTTTCAGTACAACCCTGTCTGCCAGGCTCCTGGTAGGGGGTTTGGCAGTCCATTGTGTGAGGGCAGGCCACTGTCCTTTGAAATGTAAGTGTCAGGCCCTCCACCATTCCAGCCCAGGAAGACCCATTCAGTATGCAGATGTGTGCAGGTGTGATTGAGTATCCTGTGTTTGTGGTTGTCTGGGTAAAATGCACAAGAGAGGTGTCAACCAGCCCAGTCCAGATGTGGATTTATAAGGCACAGAAGGATGTAAGTGCAAAGAAATGCTCACTTTCTAAAAGTGGAATTTCTAAAATAGTAATATAAAATCCAACCTCACCAATAAGCAGGATTTTATATTACCATTCTGGCCTTACTAAATGTGACCTGTCCACCCCTTTCTGATCAGAATCTACCACTCAAACAGTATATGAGGGTAGCCCTAATGTTAGCCTTTTAAAGGAGCAGGCCTCACAGCAGTGGAAAACTAATTTAGTAGTTTTCCAATACCAGGACATATAAAACACCCAGGTATAGGTCCTGCCTTTTACCTACACAGCACCCTGCCCTGTGGGTTACCCAGGGCTACCTTAGGGGTGACTTATATGTAGAAAAAGGGGAGAATAAGGCTTGGTAAGTACTTTTAAATGCCAAGTCAAAGTGGCAGTGAAACTGCACACCCAGGCCTTGTTTAATTTACTAGACTATAATGTTGCTCCCGCTATAAGATTCTGGGCCTCCTAGAGGGTTCACATGAAAACAGTCTTGCCTCATAGTCCATTAATGGCACTATTACAAGGGTGGGGGCAGAAATGGTTGTAAGTTCATGTTTAAAAACTATCACTTTTAATAAGTACTTTTCACTGTAGTGCTATAATGTCACATAATAATGTCAACACTTCCACATGTAATACAGTTTTATGAATTTTGAAGAGACTTCATCATATATTATATGATGTTTGTTGTTTGATTTACATGGCAAATGTTTTCAGGGCTCGGCTCATGCATGGGCCAAGCTAGACCCTTAGTTCGGCTGTGGCTTGGCTTGCCCTGTTAATTTGTTGGCTTGCACACCTCTAGCATCATGTTCCTTGGTCTCCATCCAAAAATGTAGTTCTTTCCAGGACTTGACCACAGATCCCCACCTCTCACCCTTGATAACCCTATATTCAAATCTTATATACAAACCCCAATGGACAGAATACTACTTTATCAGAGCAAAACATGGACCTTACACCCACGTCCAACAGGAATATCTTCGTAGGTGATTTAGGCTTACATTTGGAATATAGTTAGAACGAGGTTGTGGATGATGCACTTAATGTCCTATACTGCAGTGAGTCACATCACTTAGGCCCTCATTTTGACTTTGGCGGTCTTCCTTGGAGACCGCCAAAGCCTCAGGCACCAGAGGACTGCCAGTGCGGACGGTCTTCCGCCCACCATATTACGGGTACTGCTGGATTTCCGCCACACTTTGGGTGTAAAACCAGCAGTAGTTGTGCTGGTGAGCGGAGGCGCATGGGCGGTTCCACCACCGGCCATGCCCCACCAGAAGGACACCGCCCGCCGTATTATGTGCAATAATATGGCGTGCCGGTGTCCTGATGGCGGGGCGTGGCTGGAGGTGGAAGCGGCCCTTCCCTGCCAGATTACCTCCTCCCCAGACCAGGTAAGTCGATTGTCCGATAGGGGAAGGGGTTGGGAGGGGAGGGTGTGTTGTGTGTGAGTGGGTGTTTGCGTGTGTATGGGTGTGAGTATGCGTGTTTGGATGGGTGTGAGTATGCATGTTTGGATGGGTGTGTGTATGTCTGTTTGGATGGGTGTGAGTTTGCGGGTTTGCATGGGTGTGAGTATGCGTGTTTGGATAGGTTTGTGCATGTGTGGTTGAGTGCGTGTATGAGTGCTGAGTTGAATGCGAGAATGGATGCGTGTGAGTGAATGCGTGTATGTAAGTGTAGGTGAATGAGTGTATTCGTGGTGCGTGTGGGTGTCTGTGTGCGAGTGCATGTATGCAGGGAGGTTTTTTTGTGCTTGCTGGTGGTGGGGTGGAGTCATCTAATGGTGACAGGGAAGAAATTCCCTGTCACCGGTAGCCCTTCCGCCAGGGTTTTTGTGGCAGTGCTACTGCGGCAGAAACCCTGGAAGAAAGGCGGCTCCTAATACGGCCGGCGGTCTTCTGTGGACCGCCGGGTCGGAGATGCTCATCTGTGGCCCATCAGGTCTGAGGGGAGATGGGCGGGTTGGCAGAGGCCATCCAGTCACACTCATAATGTGGCGTTCTTCACTGCCACCCTTTTTGGCAGTGAAACCGCCACATTTGCCCTGGCGGTCAGAAGACAATCAGGGTCATATTGACCATCTTAGTGCTTCTCAATCTACCCGCAACATTCCATTCCATCAAGCACAACATTCTCCAAAGTTTCCTAAAGAAAACGCTGGGCTTAGATAGCTTTCTGCTACGGTTGTTCACATTTTATAGGTCCACCAGAAACATGGAAATCCACCTCGGCAATTGCAGATTCCATACCTTTTCACATTGTACCTCACACTGCAAGGATCCATACTCACCTCATGTTGTTCAATATTTACGTGGAACTCTTAGGTGACCTCAACAAAATTGATATAAAATGTCTACAAATCTAGATGCCAAGACTAAGGTGGCCATAACTTGCGTTATTTGCTTTAAAGACATTTTGTGAAATTACAGTAATATTAAACATGATTGTGCACAATTATGCTCGGAGTGTAACCCAGCATTTTGCTCTAAGAAAATACCTCTAAATACAACAGGACATGAAAGCAGCAGTCACCAGCGCTTGTTATGTTTGTTGTTCCTGTGTTCCTGTTGTCCTGTAAGCAGCCGTTTGAGGTGGTGTATTTGTGTGGGGGTGTTGAAAAGCATTGCACTGAGTTGTAATCAGCGGGAATTCACTGTTGCTATGATTAATGAAAACACAGATTTCAAGAAGAGTAAATGGATGTACACCATTTGTTTTTCAGGCGATCATGCATTTGAAGTAGTTTATCCTCTCCCTTCCCCTTGGCCTACCGGTAGGCATTCACGTGTTGGTCATATAGTAATTCTTTTTATGATCCATCTGGAGTGCAGGTGGTGGGAACCATGTATAGGTTTCAAATTATATATGTCTGCTATGTATGTCTGTTCTCCTCTTTATCTCTTTTCATATACAGATCCGGTACACACATGGGTGAAATATGGTCCTCATCCCCTGATGACATTGCCAGTAAGTAAAAGATGGCAATGAAACATGTTGGCCTTTCTTCTTAAATGGTCTGAACATGGTATGCTGTTTTTAATCATGAGTGTGGGCATAAGAAATTCAATAGGGCCCAGGGAGGATGTTTGAGACGTGTTTTAGACACAACAGGGTTATATAGACGCACACCCAACAGTCTTCTGATCTTGCTTGGGTGCTGGTTCCTCCCTATATATAGCAATGTTGCTAATGATGACAAACTGAGCAATTTGATGAGAACCTGACAATTGCTCTATGGTAGTTGCTTACGTAAGGCACTTCCTATACATTTTCATATATCTTTATATCTATTTCTTTCACATATGGTGTTTCCCTTGGAGGAGGACCTGTCTTTTTAATGTAACACACACACTGGGGGTGTTCCTAAGTAGACATTCGAACCGCTGCCGCCTAATAGAAAATAGATGGTCTCCCTATAGTTTGAAATAGCTGTGTGAGGCATATTAAGGGCTGTTGTGATGATTACATGGTTTGAGTGGAGGACGCCTTCATTTATTTCCCTCAATAGCTCATCTTTTGTGTTTATAGATAGTCTGCTCCGGGGCATATATCCACTCATTGATCACAGGGAGGTGTGCTGCTCGATACTAAAAGAAGAAGATGTAGTATTCCTAGGAGGTGACAGGCCCATGCCATGTTGGGGGGTGGTGTGGAGCTGTCTTAGAGTGGGTGGTTCAGACCAATAGGTCACGTGAAGCAGATAAGAAAAGGATGGTCAGGGTCTCGACCTGGGGTCTTTGCGCATACACTAATACCGTATCCAGTGTCTTATTCGGTTGGGCCTATTAGGCCTAGCAACTCCACAGAAGTCTGCCATTGCCAGTTCACCATCAATAGTCGATGTGCAGCATTTTAGCATGTTTACCCATAGAGTTCTGTTCTGCAAAAAAAGGAGCTGAGATTGGACCTACATTTGTGGAAGAATGATTTTGAAATGGTACACAGTAGTTTTTGGAAGAACGATTTTGGAATGGCATAGGAAACTGCAAAGTGAATAAGATTCTGTGAAGTGTTACCATTTTAATTAGTGCCACTCTTCCCCTTAGGGAGAGTGGAATTGAATTCCAGTACCCAAGGTTGCACTTTAGGTATCTGCCACTGGGGCTGTTTGCTTCCCACGAAAATGATGCATCTGGGGACATACGCATACCAAGATATTTGAATGATCGGAGGGTCATTGTGATTTAAGAGCCAGATATCCCCAAAGACACAGAGGGATGGACATGTAGGTTTATCCCATTTGACCTGTTGGGCCTGAAATCAATAAGTATTTGCTTTGTCCTGAGACCATAAGTGTTGCTTGATCTCAGAGATCTATCAGTAAACTACTGGCAAAAAGCAACCTCTTATCCTCCAACAACATGGCCTAATGAAAGCCGTCTACCCTGTCATTTCTCTGGTGCTAATCTGCCAATGGCACAATAGTGAATGAAAACAATATTCTTGTTGGTTGCTTCTGAGTATTGAGATGGAGGTTGATATTGTGCCATTTATTTGAATCTCTCCCATTGCATTCCCATACAACAGGAGTGTATAAGCTATGAACTTTGGGTCAGAGTTCATCTCGCTCAAAAGAGTCAAGAAGGAGTCATAATTTGAGTAATAAAGGGTCAGATGTGTGTGCGGTCCTTTTTGCGATTACCTAACTGTGATTTTTTGCGAATCGCAATTAAGTAATAGCAAATTGGTATGTTCTGATTTTGAATTGACTAATTTTGACTCGCAATTCATGTGAAGTTTCTAAATCACATTTTGCGGTTTCCAAAATTGCGACCATGGTCGCAAATTGCAGAAGTAATGTTAAACACAGAGAAACACTTCCTGGTTCAGGTGTTTCACCCTCAGGGTCAAACACCTGAACTAGGAAGTGCTTCTCATTTCCTGCCGGTGAAGCAGAGAGAGTAGGAGGTACTGCAAACTGCTGGTGATACATCGAGAACACCCCCTCTCCAAAAAAACAATGGCATGCCAGGAAGGGGATAAGGATGCGGGAAGGAAAAGAAAATTGAATTTTTTCTGAGAAGGAGATGGAGATCCTAACCAATGTTCCCTCTAACGTTTTTCCTCTGTGTGCGGTAATGTAACGTCTCTGTGCACTGGAGCCAAGGCTGTGTGCGCCAATAAACTGACCATGCATGCAACAGTTACCTGGGGTTCCACTTTAGGCCAAACAGGCATGTACTCACATGTTTCTTTATTAGCATTTACTATGCTAAACAGGTTTCTAAACCAGCATTGTTTGTTACTCCTTCTGCGATGCAGCTTTTTCCTGGCATTCATGCTGCACGAGAGGCAGAGATATGCAAACTAGGAAATTCATAGGCAGGGCTGAGCCAGATACAATCCATTAGAATATCCCACATGAAATGATACAGCAAAGGTACTTCATTAAGGGCTGCATTTCAATTCTTTGTAGCAGACTAGATGATAGCAGAGCAAAATGATGACTGACCATGACACCAAATGAATTATGCATCAGACTACCACAACCCTGACACCCATCAGTATCTAAATGGAGTGTTTGAACTTGTCTCCCTGACCCTATGTGCATATGTGGTGGAGTTGAGAAGATGAGCACACACTCTGATTATGGCCCTTTGGGGAGACTACAGACAAAACTATGGTACCATTCCCTGCAGCACTAATTCAAAGAATGTCCTAATAGTATTGCACATGTGTAGCAGTACTTTAAGTGTACAGAAAGTGGTAGGGAATCTCTAAAAGGGGCATGGCCAAATAAGTGTAACTAGCATCCTTTCCAAGACGTATGGCTGAAAACATGTGCATCAGAATCCTGCTCTTCATACAGCGGCAAATCTAACCAGTATTTGGGATTTTTTCTGTTACTACATCCAGGCATTACACAACAATGGACCTGCGGCTAAAATAAGCCAGACCTATTGGCTTTGCCAATGCATTTTGGCTGTGGCAAACAAATGAGTAACAATGATATTGTTATAATGATGTGAGCTGAAAATGTCTGCCCTTCATGCCAATTTTCCTTGCAGTCTATCACTCTGTTTGACATTTACATTCGTTTTCTCCTCACAGTTTCCAGAAATCCTCCATATGCATATCACACACATCATCTTTCCTCTTGTGCACTGTTTTTTCACTCTCTCATGAAAATACTTCCTTTCACTTCCTCTGCTTCAACATCCTTCACACACCACACACCCACTCACCTACAGCAAGCGCTGTGTTTTGTTTCTCTTTGATGATATCTTATTTGGAAAGTTGTGTAACTTTTCCACCTATTTTTCTACAGTTACAATTTACATATATATGACCATCACTCTCTGTGGTTTGTACAGAGACTAAAATTGGAAGTAGATGTAGGCCAAACAGCTTTAGAACCCACTGACAGGCACTGTGAGCAACTGACACTTCATCCTTCCTCAACTACAGAGCCCTAAGTCATGACCCAGCATAATCACACACCCACAGTAAATACAGTGCAGTTTTTAAAATCAATATCATATGTTTTAAATTAATTGCTTTCTTCAGCTGAAAACTAGTTCTGCTTTAGAACACATACAAGCATGCATCCCATTCTTTGCAGTCAAACCTTTCTGAAAATGGGGACATGAGCCAAAATTGCAGAAATCTGCTGGGTCAATTGGTGAAAAACTGGGACGGTCCTGGCAAATCTGGGGCACTTGGTCACCCTTACTAGGGCCCATGCCACAATGGCTATCGCATTCTAAGATAGCAGTAGTGACAACATTACCAATAATGCTAACAATCTGAGGTATGTAACTGTTACCTTTCAATACAAACTGGGACAAACAAGTTGGAATGAGGGACGAAGACAGCACGCCTATCTCTCTAGTGCTTGAGAAGCACTGTGGATGGAAATTATGCAAAAAAAAGGTAAAAACAAAGCATTAACATTTGAGGTAAAAAGGGGAAACAGATGCCTATTTAGTGGCTGATTTACACAAAGTGAAACTAGAAAACCTGAGATTAATTCCTGCCAAATTGTGTGACCTTAGGCGCATATTTTATTTCAGCAATATGCCATTTTGTTCATTACTACATTTAAAAACATCTTCAAATAGGTTATTTCAGCATAAGAAGCATACAATCCTATTGTATTTGCCTTAATAGACTGTAATGCGGCTCTCTGTGTAAGAATAGGAGCCGCATACTTGGCTCAACTCACAAACAGCATTGTTATGAGGGTGGGGGAGAAATGGTTCTGAGACGATGTTCAACAACTTACTTTTTATCAGTGCCTATCAGTGCAGTGGTATAATGTGAGGTATTAATGCCAATGCTTTCGAGTGATAAAGACATTTGCATTTTTGTTTTATGAAGAGTCTTTAGGTGATGTTTTCTGTCTGCAGGGCCTGTGCACCGATTCACTTAGAATGAACAAGCTGATCTTTATCCACCAGTGAAATGGCTGGGCCAAGAACACCAGAAGCCGTCCCTGCAGGAGCATCAACTGTTTGTAAACAAAAAGCTCAGAGCACTTTACACAAAACATTAGTAAAAAACTCTTGAGTGATGCCAACAATGCGAATTAATGCATGACCATAAAAAATGCATTAATCAGAGATGCCACTGCTGCTTGTACACCGCTGTAGCCGCCACCCCTTCACTGAAACTAATTTAGCAAGTGGCATGTGCGGGAGCCACTTGCTGAGCACCTTGTGACCCTCGGCAGACCCCCAAACACTGCCTCTTCCACAGTAAAGTGCTCCTCCACACTGGATTGCCTTCACTTCTCCCTGTGATTCTCCAACTCGATAATGACCTGTATTTTTTTGTGCAGGCTCGCATTTTTAAAAGCAGCTGCAAATATCTCTCGCCTGACCTGCGAAGTGTGCGCACTTACAATCTAGATTGAGTGTGTAATGTTGTGCGCGGTAGCGCATTAATTGTGCGTCATAGGATAGCCGCATGTGCGAGCTCTGTCAGGGGTGTGAAATGAACACCCCTGCAGTTTCAGCCAAGGTGCGCTCGACCCCGGGTCAGCGCACGAGAAGGAATAAATAGCGAGACCCAAAGGGGCGGGAGGTCAGTGTGGCCCGCTGGAGCGCGAGTGAAACTAGTTGACTGTGTGGTCTCCGTTACTGCTTCCCGCTCGTTTGCCAGTGCGAACGAAAGGCGCTCAGCCATTAATGGGCTACGCATGCTACCTCAGCAACAGGGAGTGTGCTTCAGTGTTGCTACGGCAACACTACAAATTGGCGACGAGAGACGGGATCGCCTTCTGCTATGCAGCTGTCAGACCACTGGGCAGCAACACGTGGCACGAGCTGATACAGGCCGCAACAGAAGCAAGAGGAGCACAAGGTGGGTCATCAACCCTAGCGCGGAGAGAAATGAGGGAGCACCAATAAAAGCCAAGCCAGGCACAACACCCACCTACACCAACACACCAGTGCACGAAGGCAGCAAACAAGCAAAGAGCCACCCATCATGACAAATATTCCCCCCATAGAGCCATTCATCATTGAAGGGGCCCCATCAGCTCAAACCTCCAGATGGAGAGACTGGGTAGAGAGAGTTACCCTGTATTTCGACGCCATGAATGTTGAGGATGAAAGAAAGAGAGCCCTGCTCCTACATCTAGGAGGGAAAGAGCTGCACAGGATATCCAAGACACTCCTGGAGGCAGACCCCAAGATGCATGTTACACTAATAACATTGCTTAATGCGTATTTTGCACCCATGGTGAACCAAGACTACGAGTGGTTCATTTTTTGACAGGCCGGACAGCAAGAGAGCGAGTCCCTCAATGTATTCCACACCAGACTCAAAGAACTAGCAAGCACGTGTGGTTTCACGGATGAGTGTGAGGAGATAAGAGGACAAATCATTCAAGGGTGTGCCTCCACCAAACTGAGGGAACGCATCCTAGAAGAACCAGGAAAGCCGCTCACTGACATCCTGACGTTGGGGAGGAACAAAGAGCTATCAAAAGCTCGAGCCTCCCACATGGAAGCTGTCCTCAACAAACCTATCAAGATGGAAACCGTAAATGCCATCCCGTCAGACAAGCCCAGGAAGATGTCCATGAAGACTGAAACACCGCAAAAGTCGTGTGGGTACTGCGGGGGCCCCCCTCACCGCGTGGTGAATTGCCCTGTCAAAGGAAAAAAGTGTGCGGCCTGCGGTAAATTCAACCACTTCGCCAAGGTCTGCGATCGAAGGAAAAGGGAACCACCCCAACACGTGTCTATTTGCTAGTAGACCAACAAAGTGACATGAACGATGATGAACTTGAGCACACAGTTCACACTATCGTCACTGTAGGCAAAGAGATGGGGAAGCACCCGCGTCTCCAACAGTGCCATCTGCAAGTGGGCACCCAAGAAGTGTTGGCGACCGTAGACACAGGAGCTTCCGTTAACCTGCTGTCCAAAGAAATATATGCCAGTTTACGCTCTACTCCTCAAGTGGACAAGACAGCAGTGAAAGTCTTCACGTATGGACAGAGCCAAACTCTACACATCCACGGGAGGTTCCGTGCGCCTATCACGCATGAGTCGGAGGTATGCGATTCAACTGTCTACGTCACGGGAGACAGACATGGAATGCTATTAGGGTGCCAAACGGCAGAAGTCCTGAAGATTGTCACTTTCGCCCTAGGGGTACACCATGAAACAATCATGCACATTCTGGATGAATTCCCTGGTGTGTTTGAAGGGATCGGATGCCTGAGAGACAAAGAGGTGACCCTTCACATTGACCAGACAATCACATTCAACCTGAGGCCCCAAGTTGAGAAGGAGTTAGCCAAGCTAGAGAAAGAAGGAATCATCGAGAGAGTGGATGGACCCACCCTGTGGGTATCTCCCATCGTCGTAGCAAGGAAACCGAAGCAGCGCCGTGAGGTTTGCATATGTGTAGACATGAGGTTACCCAACATGGCCATCAAGCGAGAGCGACACCTAACTCCCACCATCGATGACCTCTTATCGGAACTGAATGGTGCTTGTTGGTTCTCGAAAGTAGACCTTCGCTCTGGATACCATCAGATCACACTGGCTGAAGAGTTGCGTTACATTACGTTTTCAACGCACCAAGGACTCCAAAGATACCGCAGACTGAATTTTGGCATCTCCAGTGCTGCCGAAGTTTTCCAGAACACCATTCACGAGATCCTTTGGGAATTGCCAAGAGCCATCAACGTCAGTGATGACATATTGATATATGCAAAGTCCATCCCAGAGCACAACAGTTGACTTAGGGGAGTGCTCCAATGTCTGCAGGAGTCAGGACTCACCCTGCACCGAGACAAGTGCAAGTTCCTAACGCAACAGATCAGCTTCTTTGGGTACACCTTTTCAGCCGATGGACTAGCTCCTGACCCAGAAAAGGTCAGAGCCATCAAAGAAGCTGCTGCTCCTACCACCGTGTCAGAGGTTCACAGTTTTCTGGGGATGGTAAATTACTGCGGGTGGTTCATCCCAGACCTGACGACCACGTTGCAACCCCTGCAAGATCTGACCAGAGTTGCTACTCCATGGCAGTGGGGTCCCACACAACAGCAAGGGTTTGAAGACACTAAGACAGCCACCTCGGCAGACACCACTCTGCTGTACTACGATCCTTTGAAGGAAACCACACTCGCAGTGGATGCAGGGCCTAAAGGTTTAGGTGCTGTGCTGATGCAACAACCAGCTGACGGAGAGTGGGCCCCAGTGGCATTCGCAAGCAGATCGCTCACAAGTACAGAGCAACGGTATTCTCAAATCGAGAAAGAAGCCGTAGCCTTACATTGGGGATGCCAGCATTTCCACCTATATGCTTATGGCCAGCCCTTTGTCGTCACTACTGATCACAAGCCGCTGAAACCCCTGTTCCGGGGCACTGCCGAAAATCCGCCCCCCCCCCCAGATAGTGAAGTGGCTGCTTCAGCTACAAGAATATGACTGTCAGGTTGAATATCGCCCCAGATCAAGTAACCCCGCAGACTATCTCTCTCGCCATCCCTGAGAAGCCACTACAGCGGAGGAAGACGAAGCCTGAGAGATTGAGGAGTACGTCCGCTTTGTCATGGACCGTTCTCGCCCTATTCCATTGTCTCTGGAACACCTACAACAGGCCACAGCTCAAGACGAGTGCCTGCAACACGTTCTGAAAACCATCCAGACCAACAGGTGGCAGAAGTTCAAGGAAAGCTGGGCACACAAGACCCCGGAAGCCGGGCGCATACTTGAAAGCCTCTATCATGTTCGACAAGTGCTGGTAGCTGATTCTGGAGGATGTGTCTTAAGAGGCCCTAGACTGGTAATCCCAGCCAGCCTCCACTCCCATGTGGTACAGCTGGCCCACGCTGGGCACCAAGGCATGGTAAAAACTAAAAATAGACTCAGAGCTAAGGTATGTTTCCCCTACATGGACGAGCAAGACGAGATGTTCTGCACTGTGCTCAGTTGGCCTTAGCTACCTGTCCTGTTTGGTTATGCTGGTAATATATGTGGGACCACCCAACTTGGGTATTGTCATACTACATTCCGGAGGCCACGGGGCAGGCAGGGGTTGCTGGGCACAACCATGGGGGTTGAGGCTTTTTTACCTCTTCTATCTCCGGGCCAGCCCGGCTGTAGCTCTGCAGACTGGACCAAGTACAACCCTCTTCACACTTGAGTCTCATTGATAGCGTAGGTGAGCAGTAACAGGCTTCTGAGGGAGGTTAGTGTGGGGGTTACTCTGGATCAAGAATCAATGCCAGCCCCCAGAAGCAGCACAATAAAATCAGTGTCCAGCCCAGTGCTTCTTTTTGTTGGAAAAAAGACAAGTACATGTATTCCATAAAAAACAAAGATAATCGCTGCACATTCAATTATACATGAATAGCCAATTCCTACATGCCATGCAGGGCTTGGTGCTCTTGGGGGCTTCCACTGATTAGGCCATCACCTGGCTCCCCCTTTGATACTGCGTCACCCCCTTCATAGTCCACATAGGGTCAATCAGGTAAACTGGTGGATGTAGCTCATGAACTCCCCTCTTGTATCTAACATACATGAAGACCACCAAGGCCATGGGTGCCACACAATATCACGGGTACTGCTGGATTTCCACATACTTTGGGCGGAAATCCAGCAGAAGTCGTGCTGGCGGGCAGAGGCACATGGGCAGTTCCACCAATGGCCCAGCGCCCACCAGTAGGACACCGCCCACCGTATTATGAGCAATAATACGGCCTGGCGGTGTCCTCACGGCGGGGTGCTGCCCGACGATGGAAGCACCCCTTCCTGTTCCCTGCCGGACAACCTCCTCCCCGGACCAGGTAAGTTGATTGTAGGACAGGGGTGCGGGGTGGGAGGGTGGGGGGTGCTGTGAGTGTGTGGTGTCTGCATGTGTGCATGAATGTATGTATGCGTGGTGTATGCGTGTCTGAATGCAGAAGTGAGTGCCTGTATGCATGTAAGTGTGTATGCATGTGTGTATGCGAGTATGAGTGTTGTGAATGCTTGTTTGACTGCATGTGAGTGTGCATGTTTGGATGGGTGTGAGTATGCATGGTTGAATGAGTGTATGAGTGCTGAGGTGAAGGCGAGCATGGATGCGTGTGAATGAATGCGTGTATGTAAGTGTAGGTGATTGAGTGTATGCGTGGTGCGTGTTGGTGTCTGTGTGCATGTATGCAGGGAGGGGGGTGCTGTGTCTGGAGGGGGTAGTGGGTGCAGGGTGCTGTGTCTGGAGGTGGGGTTTGGGAGTCGTCTACCGGTGACAGGGAAGAAATTCCCTGTCACCAGTATCCTTTCTGCCAGGGTTTTCCTGGTGGTGCTACTTCCTCGAAAACCCTGGTGGATAAGTGGCTCCTAATACCGCCGGCGGACTTCTGTGGACCGCCGGGTTGGAGATACTCATCTCCACCCTGGCGGTATGAGTGGAGATGCAGTGGGTTGACAGAGGCCAACTCGCCACACTTATAATGTGGCGGTTTTCACTGCCAGCCTGTTGGCAGTGAAACTGCCACCAGACCACCAGGGTCATAATGACCCCCTAAGTCTAGAACCTAGCATTGTCACCAAGCCGAGCCTACGTCAATGCGCACACACTGGAATAATGTGGTGCATGATCAAAATTAAAAAACAAGATCACATGTGTGCAGTTCGTTCATTCAGGGTAGGGTACACAACTGTACATCATGCAGGGGACATCCGAACAGTTATAGTTTCCAGTCAGGATATTTTAGCATTGTGAAGAGGAAGGGTGTTCACATCCTGCACTGGACTCTGAGATGTGTGTTAATATATGGCAGAATGTACAATATCCCCAATTTGGTTGCTACCTGTTTTGTAATAAGCTTGGTTTATATTTCCTACCTATGGGTACTCGCATGGGTTGTTTTGAGGAACCTATGTTGATAGTTGGGTGTAACTTCATTGTATCCTGAGTGGGTTGCTGAACTTTTTGGGCTGACTCTAAGAGGGCCTTTTGATGCTTCCCATTTCATTTCCAAATATTAGTTCTCTTGGATATTTCTATCTATGGCATCGGCGTGAGAGGGTTGCACTTTACCCATGGGCTCTCCTCTTTATGTACTATTCTGTTGCAAATGTTTCTCTCTTGACAAGTGTTGAAACTGCAGTTCTGCAGCAGCGTGGTTGCTTTTTACACAAAGACTGGGGGTAGCAGTGGGCTGGATCAATATGGGTGTCCAATGTAATTTTTAGCTGCAACCTACCCAATGTCACTGTAGTCCTGCTTTGCCTCAACTATACCGTGCTGCATAAGTTTTTGTATTTTGGTTCCACAGCAGGCACTCTGGGTCACAAAGATGAGATTGTTTCGACGGGTGGGCTGAAGCTTGGCAGCATCCCCCAGACCTGCACAGGAGTCATCTGGGCGTTCCTCCATGTGCGGACGCATGTGACCTCTCCGTGGAGCGCTAGCATGAGTACACATTTCCCTTTTGTGTTGTTTAACGTGCTCCTGTTGGTGTTCAAGTTACAATGGTGTTTAGGTATTTCATTGGCAATTTAAACTGGGCAGTGCTGGTTGAGGATGTGGTTATGTTCCCTGTTACTATAATTTCTTACCGGCTTACTGACTGATTCGCTGATCAAGCTACTGTAGGAGGCTGGCCTGGCTTATAGTGGGTACCTGATGGTACTTACACCTTGAACCAGGTCCAGTTATCCCTTATTAGTAGATTAGTAATGTTCTAGCAGCTTAGGCTGATAGAGGTAGCTATAGCAGAGCAGCTTAGGCTGAACTAGGAGACATGCAAAGCTCCTACTATACCACTTATATCACTTAGCACTATATCATAAGAAACACAATATGCAGAGTTACTAAAAATAAAGGTACTTATTTTTTTAGTGAAAATATGCCAAAATTATCTCAGAGGATATACTCCCTTAGGAGGTAAGTAAAATACACAAAATATACACACAGACCAAAATCAGGTAAGCAAACAGTTAGAAAAGTAGTGGAAACCCTGTAGAACACAGTAGAATGCAATAGGAGACAATAGGCCTAGGGGCAACACAAACCATATACTCCAAAAGTGGAATGCAAACCACGAATGGATCCCAGGCCTAGTGTAGTGTGTAGAGGGTCCCTGGGAGTGTAAGAAAACACTAAGGGTGTCCAAGATACCCCACCCTAAGACCCTGAAAAGTAGGAGTAAAGTTACCCCACTACCCCAGAAAGACAGTAAGTCGAGATAGGGGATTCTGCAAAGACAACAACTGACTGCAAAGTCCTGAAGACGGATTCCTGGACCTGAGGACCTGCAAGGGAAGGGGACCAAGTCCAAGAGTCACGCAAGTGTCCGGGGGGGGCAGGAGCCCACTAAACCCCGAATGAAGGTGCAAAAGGGCTGCCTCTGGGTGCAAGAAGCCAAAGATTCTGCAACAACCGAAGGTGCCAGGAGCTTCTCCTTTAGTCAGAAGATGTCCCACGGTGTAGAAATGGGGGTAACATGCCAGGCAAGATGGTACTTTCCTACAGTTACTAAAGGGGAAGAGTGGATATATATACAAAGATCTTGTAGGTGTTATAAGTATCAGATAGCATGTTCGCACAAGGCTGCACTAGCAGGGGGTTTATTGGTTCCTGAAGAATCTATTAACATCCAAGCTAATTCATTACATCCTGACTGCACCACTCTCCAGGCATATGGTATCACATATTGACTCTAGTTCGTCTGACACATGATCAGTGCCTTCCTGAGCATCCATCATTACCTGGGAAACAGACTTGGGTTATTCTTTTTCAGATAATGAATAGGTAAATGCTTGCCTGCAAACCAAGAAAGTTTCTCTTGTTATAAGCACAAGTAAATTCAGTTTCATTTTCTCCACAATGCCTACCTTATTTACACTGTAGCATAAGGAAGACGCTTCAGTACCAAATAGGTGCTCTAGATGTGGGCAAGACAGGCCTGGTTTCATTCATATGGCAGGGTTTTGTTTACAAATCCTAATTTTTACCAAGAGGCATTTGAAGGTCTTGTTTAGATGGATTCTCAAACCTTGAGTGAAGTTTGGATACTGGAAATATTTGAGACTCAGCCAAGTGGTGCTTTCTATACTAGGAAGCTAACATTACCAAATGGCGGGCTGATATCTAGTGGTACAGGAGTCCAGCTTCTGTATACTCTAACTGGATCAATGACATGATGTATATGAATGAATTAGAAGACATTTTCTATTCTCTAATGCCAAGCTGCACTAGGCCTATAGAACATGTTTAGACTTCCTGGGATGTTTGGCAGATGACCTGCAATCTATACTGATTGTTAGGGATAGGGGCTGGAGTATCAAAGGGTTTTACCTGGTCTGTGTCAGTGGGTAAATGTGACAGTACATATTGTTTAAGATCCATTTCACCAATCAGTAAAAGAATTAAGCATTGCCAAAAGATCAAATGTGATTTTAATATTTCCAGATACTCTACAGTGTATAAAATAATTAGTTTAGATCGAAACCATGCTTCCTAACCCTGCATCTTTAATTCAGGTACACAAAATTGAAGGAAACAAAAGGAAGAGGTAATAATATTTTACTTATATCCCTATGCAAGAAAACTGAAACAGAATTATTGTAGACCAGTATTTCTTGCTGCTACCTTGTATAAAATAGTTATATTGTACTGGCCCTTTCAGGAGGAAGCAAAAGCTAATCATTACCACTCAATTTCCTTTCTTCAGTGGCATTTTAGTTTATGGTTGTGCAGGTGTTTATCAGTGTTTATAGTGTTATATAGTTACTCTGATGAGGGCTGTTTCCCTTTCAGTGAGGATTATCAGTTATTTTCGATTAAAACCTAAAACAAGATAGCCTATTTATAGATCCTTCCACCCTCGGTTTCTCTGTAACAGTCTCCCAGTGAGGCAGGTTTTCCAATACAAGTGCAACAGTAGTAATACCAGCAAGTTGCCAACCAAACAGTGGTCAGTAGACAAAGCACGCCCCCCAAATGTTATACTTTAGCCATACAAGTGAGCTTTAAACTAGCCACGATCTATGCTACTGGAAACTACCGTGAAAACTAAGCATGAATGCAGAGCTTTCGTTGAGAACTTCGATCTACTGTCCACCAAGATATGTAGCCTTATTAGTAAACACTGGCAAATTCTAGAGAAGCGTGAAGAAACAATTCCTAAGCCACGTTTGTCTTAAGGGATCTAGCAATTTAAAAGATCGCTTTGTCCACACCCACAATTTAGAGAAGACAAAGATACAGTAGGCCTTATGGGAATTACCTCTAACAAGAGACCACAAACCCTGCGGCAACTTAGCATCTGTCATCTAAGCCCATCTAGTAAACAAGTTGCTTACATAGCTGACACAAATTAATATGATCCAGCTTGAGCAACTGCAATACCACATTCATCATCTACCAACTAGAATGCACGTGTCCTCTGTAAGATAGGACTGACAAGATCAAATTTCGGATACAAGATCACATCAGTACAGCCAAGAGTTAAAATATTACAACCAAGGTGTCCCCTGTTTTATTGAAGCAAAACATTGCTGCACTGACTTCATAAGGACAATCATGTTGCTCCCTCGAAAAAAACGAAAGGATGTTTCAGAATCCACAGCAAGGGGGGTCTTAGTGATACCATAAAACTAAAGCAGTGTTTGCAAAACCTTTCTTATTTGTTTATTTGTATTTTTCCACAGTGCAGCGACATCAAGATGGTACTAGAGTGCTTTATGTATTGCACAACCAACAAATATGTAGACAACCAGTGTACAAAATGTGGCTTAAGTGGGATAGAAATCGGGTAGGAAGAAGAGGAGAGGTAGCTCTGATGCAGGTAAAGGGGGATGGGAAGGGGGTGCAGGCAAAGCCGCTGAAGATGGCGGACATGTGAATGAAATGCTCGGCTGCGGGCCAGTGAATTATCTGCTTAAACCCTAAGCCACAGGCACCCGGAGGTGGGAGGGGAGGGCAGCAGAGCCCGCCCCGACTTTGCATGTCTGTAGCCCCCTGAACTGAACACAGGACAGCGCCTGGACATGGAGCAGGGATGCTGAGCATGGAAACAGTGGCCTAGATTGCAGCCTATCGACAATGTGGCTGTACTCGGCAGCGTGGAAGACCGAGGGAGCCCACTCGTCTGGAGCAACTGGCGGAGCGGAGATAAGCGGACTGGAGGAGGGGCTGCTGGCCGGACGGAGACGGGATTGGCAGACCCGCGGACCCCCAAGCCTAACGCAGCAGAGAGGATGCCGCCAATGGAGACCTTCCCACTCAATCGAGACTCAACACTAGCTCTGGTGTTGTTAGCAGCCCCTGAAGAGAGAGTGCCCAGCAGAGCGGAGGTGAGCAGACAGACTGAGGGACTGCTGGCTGGACGGAGCCTGCATGGTGGATTAGGCCTCACATGAGCAAGAGCAGAGGGACAGAGGTTGCATCAGAGACAGTGGAGTGGTGGCCCCCATCTCGGGTTCAGAGACAAATGGAGAGGACCAGCAGAGGTAATCGGTGACCCCAGGGCAGCTGGAAAGAGGGCCAGAGGGATAAGCACGTGGAGGTCTATGAAAATAAAAGCAAGCGCAGTTACCAGGGCCTAGGATGAACCAGGCCGCCTCTGGGAAAGGAGCTGCAAGTGCAGTCGGATCCTGCAGGAAGGTCTTACTGCAGTGGCCTTTGCTGCACTGGGACACTTACCATACATCTGCAGGCTGAGGGCTGAGTCAGGAACCTGCGCCCATCCGACCGGGGAACCCGCTGTTGACTCTCTCCTCAGCATATATAGCATCAGGATGCTGCATGCCTCAGCTCCACACGTTTTGTTACGGAATATGGGGAAGTCTAAAACCAGACAGTCATAGGTCATCCAGGGAATGCCCGCCTCACAAACATCTGCACCAGAATGAACTGAGGAGGTGGACGCCATGCCATTGTCTATGTAGCTCCAACTCAACAAGATCCTGGCGGCTACTGTAGACACCAAGACGTCTCTCCAGCAGGACATAAGTGCGGTGTCCGTGGGCCTGGGCTTGCTGCGCGTGGAACATCAGAAGCTGGCCGATAGAGTTCAGGAAGTCGAGAGAGGATACGAAGAAATTTGCCTAGCACAGAAAGACCGTGGCCGTCAACTCACCTCCCTCACTGATAGAGTACGGGTCCTGGAACGTGGAGCCAAAGATGCAGAGGGACGGAACAGACGGAACAACATTCGTATAGTGGGACTTCCTGAAAACATTGAGGGGATGGAAATGGTGGCTGCATCAGATCATTCACGGTACAGATCTAATTAACTCCTTTCTTTGGAATAGAAAGTGCGCATAGAGTGTCCTCGAGGCCACCTGCCCCCGGCAGACAGCCGCATACAGTAATTGCTAATTTGCTCCACTTCTGCAACAGGGATGCTTTTCTGAGACACGCTAGGGCAGAAAGCCCCTACCAAGATGGGAATAGTAGGGTGACTATGTTTCCGGACTATACAATGGCTGTCCAGTCTCAATGGGCCTTCTATACCGAAGTTAAAAAGAAACTCAGAGATGAGGGTATTCAATACTCACTCATGTTCCCTGCCAAATTAAAACTTATAGTAGACAGAACGGCGCATTTCTGTGACAACCCCTAAGATGCATGGGAGGGCTATAAGACTGGCATCCCTTGGAAGGGACGGCTACGCAAACGGAGGGGTAGATGGCAGCACCCTGGCACCAAACAATTCCAGATTTCAGAATACATACACAGACTACCTAAACCAACTAGAGAACAGGCGGAGGAGGAGAGAGAGTCAGCGATTCGCGTGGGAACAAGCCCAGACATCAACAAACTGGCAATGGACTCGGACACAGAACAGTCTACGCTGGAAGAGGAGGATGGGCCAACAGTAACCCCGCAAACAGCGGATGACTTGATCTGACACTACTTCACGCTGAGCCCCAAACGGGTGCTGCTGCATGGTGATACATGCTTAGCTCCATACTATAGAAAGGTGCAGGCTGTACCATAATGGAACTCTGCGAACGGAGCATGGTGGACTTAAGGAATGGTCCTGCTGCTCGACTCCCTGGATGCCCCGGGCCCCAGAATCGATTGGAGTTACTGGGCCAAGGAGACTCATTGACTGACGGTACATGTATTCCACCCCCATCACCTCACTCTATATTAGGGTGTTGTGGATCCATACGTTTGATTATGTTTCCTCTGTGGCACTAACAGTGTTTGGGTGGCTGGCTGTTGCCTTGAGGCCTTGGGGAGAGGGAGTTAGGGATTTGAGTTACCTGTTTATGCTTTATGTTTTTTCTAATTCTCTTGGAATGACAGATGGTTGGCCATGTAATACTTATGCAGCTTGGGAGAGGGGGAAAGCTCCGAGGGGGCAAATAAACACGCTTACATCTAAATGGTAGGCTCATTACAGGAAGTCTATTGTATAACATGGAATGTCCATGGGATGGGATCTGCAGTGAAACAATATAGGATTCACTGTTTCCTGCGACACCGAGGGGTACAGGTGGCGATGTTACAGGAAACACACCTCATGGGAATTGAGACTGAACATCTTCGAAGACGGTGGCAACTATACTCTACCTCCTATTCAGTGTATGCGAGAGGGGACTTGATCTGGATCAGAGCTGGACCTCTTTGAACTCATCAAGGAACTAATAGACAAAGACAGGAGATATGTCCTGCTCCACGGTCGACTGATGGGCAGAGAGGTGGTCATTGGTTCCATATATGCCCCAATTCAGGATTCCTCCACTCGCTGTCTAGTCCGCTAGGTTCCTTGATGCACGGGGATCTCTTACTGGAGGGCTATTTTAATTGTGTGGGAGATATTATGCTAGATCGCTCTATCCCACCTCAAGGCAGCCCGGCCCATAGGCTTGCCATGGGGTTCAGGACCTGGTTGCATCACTGGGCATTGATAGACGTATGGTGGCTACAACATGCTCAGGAACGCAACTTTTCCTATTACTCACACCTCCACGATTTACATACCAGAGTAGATGGAGTGGTTTGCTCTGAGAGACTTGTACTTATGCTAAACGTACCGAGTACCTGGGGCGTACCCTCTCAGACCATAGTCCCCTACTCGTAGTCTTCCACCCTCTAGTGGATAGGCCTATGACACCTCTCTGGCGACTACAGTCCGCTTTGTTGGAGGACAATAGCTACAGGGAACGGCTGTGCAAGGCATTCAGTGACTACTTCGAACTGAACTCAGGGACTGCCTCATCTGTGCTTATGGAATGGGAGGCTTTCAAAATCATGATAAAAGGGCAGTGCCTGGGTCAGACTGTTAGAGTCCGACGAGAGCTGCACAGAAAGCTAGTAACGTTGGAAACTACTATACACACTCTAGAAACAGATAAACAAACAGACCCCACGGTGGGCTTAAGGCCCAGTGCAGCCAATAAACAATACAATGAAGTCATGCACAGGTTGAAAACAGTTGATTATAAAATGTACTTAACCAAAGTGCATGCCGAGGAGGGCAGGTCTGGAAGGCTTCTGGTGTGGCTGATACACCCGGAGACTCAGGGTGCCCCCATCACTCACATGACCACATCTGAGGGGGAGCACGTATTTGCCTCGGGACCCATCAATGATGAGTTTTAGGGGTATTATGAGACACTGTACGGGCACTCAGAAACTCTGCCTGCTCAAGCACAATCTGACTACCTTACACGGATTCACCTGCCTCAGTTGCCCTCCGTGGCTAAAGAAATATTAGGCATTATTAGGCAATCCAACCATTACCATACAGGAAATCAAACAAGTGGTCAGGGAGTTAGCTTCAGGTAAAACACCAGGTCCAGACGGCCTACCGGCTAAATTTATTCGGACCTATATAGATATATTGGCCAAATAGTTGCCACTTCTTGTGAGAAAGTAGCCTCTTTCTAGCCTTGTTACCCCCACTTTTGGTCTGTTTGTGAGTGTATGTCAGGGTGTTTTCACTGTCTCACTGGGATCCTGCTAGCCAGGGCCCAGTGCTCATAGTGAAAACCCTATGTTTTCAGTATGTTTGTTATGTGTCACTGGGACCCTGCTAGTCAGGACCCCAGTGCTCATAAGTTTGTGGCCTATATGTATGTGTTCCCTGTGTGGTGCCTAACTGTCTCACTGAGGCTCTGCTAACCAGAACCTCAGTGGTTATGCTCTCTCATTTCTTTCAAATTGTCACTAACAGGCTAGTGACCAATTTTACCAATTTACATTGGCTTACTGGAACACCCTTATAATTCCCTAGTATATGGTACTGAGGTACCCAGGGTATTGGGGTTCCAGGAGATCCCTATGGGCTGCAGCATTTCTTTTGCCACCCATAGGGAGCTCTGACAATTCTTACACAGGCCTGCCACTGCAGCCTGAGTGAAATAACGTCCACGTTATTTCACAGCCATTTTACACTGCACTTAAGTAACTTATAAGTCACCTATATGTCTAACCTTTACCTGGTAAAGGTTAGGTGCAAAGTTACTTAGTGTGAGGGCACCCTGGCACTAGCCAAGGTGCCCCCACATTGTTCAGGGCCAATTCCCCGGACTTTGTGAGTGCGGGGACACCATTACACGCGTGCACTACATATAGGTCACTACCTATATGTAGCTTCACAATGGTAACTCCGAATATGGCCATGTAACATGTCTATGATCATGGAATTGCCCCCTCTATGCCATCCTGGCATAGTTGGCACAATCCCATGATCCCAGTGGTCTGTAGCACAGACCCTGGTACTGCCAAACTGCCCTTCCTGGGGTTTCACTGCAGCTGCTGCTGCTGCCAACCCCTCAGACAGGCAGCTGCCCTCCTGGGGTCCAGCCAGGCCTGGCCCAGGATGGCAGAACAAAGGACTTCCTCTGAGAGAGGGTGTTACACCCTCTCCCTTTGGAAAATGGTGTGAAGGCAGGGGAGGAGTAGCCTCCCCCAGCCTCTGGAAATGCTTTCTTGGGCACAGATGTGCCCAATTCTGCATAAGCCAGTCTACACCGGTTCAGGGGACCCCTTAGCCCTGCTCTGGCACGAAACTGGACAAAGGAAAGGGGAGTGACCACTCCCCTGACCTGCACCTCCCCTGGGAGGTGTCCAGAGCTCCTCCAGTGTGCTCCAGACCTCTGCCATCTGGGAAACAGAGGTGCTGCTGGCACACTGGACTGCTCTGAGTGGCCAGTGCCACCAGGTGACGTCAGAGACTCCTTGTGATAGGCTCCTTCTGGTGTTGCTAGCCTATCCTCTCTCCTAGGTAGCCAAACCCTCTTTTCTGGCTATTTAGGGTCTCTGTCTCTGGGGAAACTTTAGATAACGAATGCATGAGCTCAGCCGAGTTCCTCTGCATCTCTCTCTTCACCTTCTGATAAGGAATCGACTGCTGACCGCGCTGGAAGCCTGCAAAACTGCAACATAGTAGCAAAGACGACTACTGCAACTCTGTAACGCTGATCCTGCCGCCTTCTCGACTGTTTTCCTGCTTGTGCATGCTGTGGGGGTAGTCTGCCTCCTCTCTGCACCAGAAGCTCCGAAGAAATCTCCCGTGGGTCGACGGAATCTTCCCCCTGCAACCGCAGGCACCAAAAAGCTGCATTACCGGTCCCTTGGGTCTCCTCTCAGCACGACGAGCGAGGTCCCTCGAATCCAGCAACTCTGTCCAAGTGGCCCCCACAGTCCAGTGACTCTTCAGTCCAAGTTTGGTGGAGGTAAGTCCTTGCCTCACCTCGCTGGGCTGCATTGCTGGGAACCGCAACTTTTGCAGCTACTCCGGCCCCTGTGCACTTCCGGCAGAAATCCTTTGTGCACAGCCAAGCCTGGGTCCACGGCACTCTAACCTGCATTGCACGACGTTCTAAGTTGGTCTCCGGCGACGTGGGACTCCTTTGTGCGACTTTGGGTGAGCACCGTTTCACGCATCCTCGTAGTGCATGTTTCTGGCACTTCTCAGGGTGCTACCTGCTGCTGAGAGGGCTCCTTGTCTTGCTCGACGTCCCCTCTCTCTCCTGGTCCAATTTGCGACCTCCTGGTCCCTCCAGGGCCACAGCAGCGTCCAAAAACGCTAACCGCACGATTTGCAGCTAGCAAGGCTTGTTGGCGTTCTTTCTGCGGGAAAACACTTCTGCACGACTCTCCACGGCGAGAGGGATCCGTCCACCAAAGGGGAAGTCTCTAGCCCTTTTCGTTCCTGCAGAAACCTCAGCTTCTTCTGTCCAGTAGAAGCTTCTTTGCACCCGCAGCTGGCATTTCCTGGGCATCTGCCCATCTCCGACTTGCTTGTGACTTTTGGACTTGGTCCCCTTGTTCCACAGGTACCCTAGATTGGAAATCCACAGTTGTTGCATTGTTGGTTTGTGTCTTTCCTGCATTATTCCTCTAACACGACTTCTTTGTCCTTAGGGGAACTTTGCACTAACTTTTCAGGGTCTTGGGGAGGGTTATTTTTCTAACTCTCACTATTTTCTAATAGTCCCAGCGACCCTCTACAAGGTCACATAGGTTTGGGGTCCATTCGTGGTTCGCATTCCACTTTTGGAGTATATGGTTTGTGTTGCCCCCTATCCCTATGTTTCCCCATTGCATCCTATTGTAACTATACATTGTTTGCACTGTTTTCTAAGACTATACTGCATATTTTTGCTATTGTGTATATATATCTTGTGTATATTTCCTATCCTCTCACTGAGGGTACACTCTAAGATACTTTGGCATATTGTCATAAAAATAAAGTACCTTTATTTTTAGTATAACTGTGTATTGTGTTTTCTTATGATATTGTGCATATGACACTAAGTGGTACTGTAGTAGCTTCACACGTCTCCTAGTTCAGCCTAAGCTGCTCTGCTAAGCTACCATTATCTATCAGCCTAAGCTGCTAGACACCCTATACACTAATAAGGGATAACTGGGCCTGGTGCAAGGTGCAAGTACCCCTTGGTACTCACTACAAGCCAGTCCAGCCTCCTACATTGGTTGTGCAGCGGTGGGATAAGTGCTTTGAGACTGCTTACCACTCTTGTCATTGTACTTTTCATAAGAGAAAAATATACAAAACAAGGTCAGTGTATATACACATAGCCAAAAAGTTTTGCATTTCCTCTTTTCACTCTTTTCTAAGTGCTGAAAAGTACTTCTAAACTTTCAAAAAGTTCTTAAAAGTTTAAAAAGTTTTTTTTTCTGTCTTTCTAAAAAGTTCTGAAAACTTTTTTCTCCTTTTCTATCACTTTAACTCTCTCAAAAAAATGTCTGACAAAGGCCAAAATGTTGACCTGTCTAAGATTGCATATGATCACCTTAGCTGGAAAGGAGCAAGGAGTCTCTGCATAGAGAGAGGTTTGAGTGTAGGGAAGAATCCTTCCTTGGAACTGTTACTTAATATGCTTAGAGAACAAGATAAGGCTAAAAGTGCCCCATCTGTTGAAAGAGTAGCTAATGGTTCTCAATCTGATCCAGGGACTCCCCCAGGAAAAGGTTCAGGAAAGAAACTTCTTAGCCTGCCCATTACTAGACAGTCTAGCATAGTTGGTACTGAGGTGGAGGCACATCATCCAGATGATGTGCTCTCACATTACACTGTCAGCCAAGCTGTTAGGGTGGCTTCTGTAAGGGACAGGTCTCCTTCTGTTCATTCCCATCATACCTCTGTATCTAGGAATGTCCCGCCCACCAACCCTGATGACAGAATGTTAGAGAGGGAACTCAATAAGTTGAGGGTGGAACAAACCAGACTGAAGCTTAAAAAGCAACAGCTGGATTTGGATAGACAGTCTTTTGAACTAGAGAAGGAAAGACAGAAGTTGGGTTTAGATACCCATGGTGGCAGCAGCAGTATTCCCCATAGTCATCCTGCAAAAGAGCATGATTCCAGGAATCTGCACAAGATAGTTCCCCCTTATAAGGAGGGGGATGACATTAACAAGTGGTTTGCTGCACTTGAGAGGGCCTGTGTTGTACAGGATGTCCCTCAAAGGCAGTGGGCTGCTATCCTATGGCTATCATTTAGTGGAAAAGGTAGGGATAGGCTCCTTACTGTGAAAGAAAATGATGCTAATAATTTCCAAGTTCTTAAGAATGCACTCCTGGATGGTTATGGCTTAACCACTGAACAGTACAGGATAAAGTTCAGAGAGACCAAAAAGGAGTCTTCACAAGACTGGGTTGATTTCATTGACCATTCAGTGAAGGCCTTGGAGGGGTGGTTACATGGCAGTAAAGTTACTGATTATGACAGCCTGTATAACTTGATCCTGAGAGAGCATATTCTTAATAATTGTGTGTCTGATTTGTTGCACCAGTACCTGGTAGACTCTGATCTGACCTCTCCCCAAGAATTGGGAAAGAAGGCAGACAAATGGGTCAGAACAAGGGTGAACAGAAAAGTTCATACAGGGGGTGACAAAGATGGCAATAAGAAGAAAGATGGTGAAAAATCTCAAGATAAGCATGGGGATAAGGGTAAAACCAAAGATCCCACTTCAAATTTTAAACACTCTTCAGGGGGTGGGGATAAAACAAATTCTTCCTCTTCTTCTCAACCTACACAATGTAAAAAGCCTTGGTGCTTTGTGTGTAAAAATAGAGGCCATAGGCCAGGGGATAAGTCCTGTCCAGGTAAACCCCCTGAGCCTACCACCACTAATACATCAAGCTCTAGTGCCCCTAGCAGTAGTGGTACTAGTGGTGGGACTGCTGGCAACAGTCAAGTTAAGGGTGTAGTTGGGTTCACTTATGGGTCCATCATAGAAACTGGGGTAGTCAGTCCCAAGACAGTTTCTGTCACACCTAGTGGCATTGGCCTTGCCACACTGGCTGCTTGTCCCCTTACAATGGATAAGTACAGGCAGCCAGTTTCAATAAATGGTGTTGAGGCCTTGGCCTACAGGGACACAGGTGCCAGTATCACTTTGGTGACTGAAAACCTAGTGCACCCTGATCAACACATCATTGGACAACAGTATAAGATTATTGATGTCCATAACTCCACTAAGTTTCTTACCTTAGCTATAATTCAGTTTAGTTGGGGTGGAGTTACTGGCCCTAAGCAGGTGGTGGTATCACCTAGCTTACCTGTAGACTGTCTCTTAGGTAATGACCTAGAGGCCTCAGGTTGGGCTGATGTAGAGTTTTATGCCCATGCAGCCATGCTGGGCATCCCAGAGGAATTGTTCCCTCTCATTTCTACTGAAATGAAAAAAGCAAAGGAGAGAAGGCCTGAAAACTCAGGATCCCTCTCCATCAACAGGTAAAAAGGGTATCACAGTATCCCCTAACCACCCTACCATTCGGGATACCATTCCTGTGGTGGGAGAAACCTCTCCTGGGGTGGCACCTGTTCCAAGGGAATCATCAGTTGGCAAAACTGTACTCCCTGAGGTAAAAGTACCTCTCTGTGGGATAACTAACATTGGTGAGAAAAAGAGCACCATTTTAGTTAACATGGAGCATCCCTCCAACCCTCCCAGAGAAACTTTAGTGCAGAAAACCTGCACTGCCTCACAACACTTAGGACAGCATCCCTGCCCTAGTGTGGAGCTCATAGGACAGCATCCCTGCCCTGCTCCAACTCAAGAGAACCAGCATCCCTGTTCTCTCTTCCAGCCATATGGACAAAGTTTTTGCCCAGCTATGGCTTTATTGAGACAGCATCCCTGTCTGGCATTTCCATCATTACAAATAGGTTCAGTGGACAATTCCCACTGCTCTAAACTAAAACTTACTGATAGAAACTCTGAAAATACATCTTCACATTGTTGCTTAGCTAAAAAACTTCAAACAGGGTGGTTTACATCCCCACAGGGAAGTAACCATATAGTGGATGATAAAGGGAGTAACCAGTCTATTGCAGAGCTACTCTCTACTTATCACCACTTAGACAATAAAGTCTCAACTGGCCAAGGTTAGCCTTATTGTCCTTCGTTTGGGGGGGGGGGTTGTGTGAGAAAGTAGCCTCTTTCTAGCCTTGTTACCCCCACTTTTGGTCTGTTTGTGAGTGTATGTCAGGGTGTTTTCACTGTCTAACTGGGATCCTGCTAGCCAGGGCCCAGTGCTCATAGTGAAAACCCTATGTTTTCAGTATGTTTGTTATGTGTCACTGGGACCCTGCTAGTCAGGACCCCAGTGCTCATAAGTTTGTGGCCTATATGTATGTGTTCCCTGTGTGGTGCCTAACTGTCTCACTGAGGCTCTGCTAACCAGAACCTCAGTGGTTATGCTCTCTCATTTCTTTCAAATTGTCACTAACAGGCTAGTGACCAATTTTACCAATTTACATTGGCTTACTGGAACACCCTTATAATTCCCTAGTATATGGTACTGAGGTACCCAGGGTATTGGGGTTCCAGGAGATCCCTATGGGCTGCAGCATTTCTTTTGCCACCCATAGGGAGCTCTGACAATTCTTACACAGGCCTGCCACTGCAGCCTGAGTGAAATAACGTCCACGTTATTTCACAGCCATTTTACACTGCACTTAAGTAACTTATAAGTCACCTATATGTCTAACCTTTACCTGGTAAAGGTTAGGTGCAAAGTTACTTAGTGTGAGGGCACCCTGGCACTAGCCAAGGTGCCCCCACATTGTTCAGGGCCAATTCCCCGGACTTTGTGAATGCGGGGACACCATTACACGCGTGCACTACATATAGGTCACTACCTATATGTAGCTTCACAATGGTAACTCCGAATATGGCCATGTAACATGTCTATGATCATGGAATTGCCCCCTCTATGCCATCCTGGTATAGTTGGCACAATCCCATGATCCCAGTGGTCTGTAGCACAGACCCTGGTACTGCCAAACTGCCCTTCCTGGGGTTTCACTGCAGCTGCTGCCAACCCCTCAGACAGGCAGCTGCCCTCCTGGGGTCCAGCCAGGCCTGGCCCAGGATGGCAGAACAAAGGACTTCCTCTGAGAGAGGGTGTTACACCCTCTCCCTTTGGAAAATGGTGTGAAGGCAGGGGAGGAGTAGCCTCCCCCAGCCTCTGGAAATGCTTTCTTGGGCACAGATGTGCCCAATTCTGCATAAGCCAGTCTACACCGGTTCAGGGGACCCCTTAGCCCTGCTCTGGCGCGAAACTGGACAAAGGAAAGGGGAGTGACCACTCCCCTGACCTGCACCTCCCCTGGGAGGTGTCCAGAGCTCCTCCAGTGTGCTCCAGACCTCTGCCATCTGGGAAACAGAGGTGCTGCTGGCACACTGGACTGCTCTGAGTGGCCAGTGCCACCAGGTGACGTCAGAGACTCCTTGTGATAGGCTCCTTCAGGTGTTGCTAGCCTATCCTCTCTCCTAGGTAGCCAAACCCTCTTTTCTGGCTATTTAGGGTCTCTGTCTCTGGGGAAACTTTAGATAACGAATGCATGAGCTCAGCCGAGTTCCTCTGCATCTCTCTCTTCACCTTCTGATAAGGAATCGACTGCTGACCGCGCTGGAAGCCTGCAAAACTGCAACATAGTAGCAAAGACGACTACTGCAACTCTGTAACGCTGATCCTGCCGCCTTCTCGACTGTTTTCCTGCTTGTGCATGCTGTGGGGGTAGTCTGCCTCCTCTCTGCACCAGAAGCTCCGAAGAAATCTCCCGTGGGTCGACGGAATCTTCCCCCTGCAACCGCAGGCACCAAAAAGCTGCATTACCGGTCCCTTGGGTCTCCTCTCAGCACGACGAGCGAGGTCCCTCGAATCCAGCAACTCTGTCCAAGTGGCCCCCACAGTCCAGTGACTCTTCAGTCCAAGTTTGGTGGAGGTAAGTCCTTGCCTCACCTCGCTGGGCTGCATTGCTGGGAACCGCGACTTTTGCAGCTACTCCGGCCCCTGTACACTTCCGGCGGAAATCCTTTGTGCACAGCCAAGCCTGGGTCCACGGCACTCTAACCTGCATTGCACGACGTTCTAAGTTGGTCTCCGGCGACGTGGGACTCCTTTGTGCGACTTCGGGTGAGCACCGTTTCACGCATCCTCGTAGTGCCTGTTTCTGGCACTTCTCCGGGTGCTACCTGCTGCTGAGAGGGCTCCTTGACTTGCCCAACGTCCCCTCTCTCTCCTGGTCCAATTTGCGACCTCCTGGTCCCTCCAGGGCCACAGCAGCGTCCAAAAACGCTAACTGCACGATTTGCAGCTAGCGAGGCTTGTTGGCGTTCTTTCGGCGGGAAAACACTTCTGCACGACTCTCCATGGCGAGTGGGATCCGTCCACCAAAGGGGAAGTCTCTAGCCCTTTTCGTTCCTGCAGAAACCTCAGCTTCTTCTGTCCAGTAGAAGCTTCTTTGCACCCGCAGCTGGCATTTCCTGGGCATCTGCCCATCTCCGACTTGCTTGTGACTTTTGGACTTGGTCCCCTTGTTCCACAGGTACCCTAGATTGGAAATCCACAGTTGTTGCATTGTTGGTTTGTGTCTTTCTTGCATTATTCCTCTAACACGACTTCTTTGTCCTTAGGGGAACTTTAGTGCACTTTGCACTCACTTTTCAGGGTCTTGGGGAGGGTTATTTTTCTAACTCTCACTATTTTCTAATAGTCCCAGCGACCCTCTACAAGGTCACATAGGTTTGGGGTCCATTCGTGGTTCGCATTCCACTTTTGGAGTATATGGTTTGTGTTGCCCCTATCCCTATGTTTCCCCATTGCATCCTATTGTAACTATACATTGTTTGCACTGTTTTCTAAGACTATACTGCATATTTTTGCTATTGTGTATATATATCTTGTGTATATTTCCTATCCTCTCACTGAGGGTACACTCTAAGATACTTTGGCATATTGTCATAAAAATAAAGTACCTTTATTTTTAGTATAACTGTGTATTGTGTTTTCTTATGATATTGTGCATATGACACTAAGTGGTACTGTAGTAGCTTCACACGTCTCCTAGTTCAGCCTAAGCTGCTCTGCTAAGCTACCATTATCTATCAGCCTAAGCTGCTAGACACCCTATACACTAATAAGGGATAACTGGGCCTGGTGCAAGGTGCAAGTACCCCTTGGTACTCACTACAAGCCAGTCCAGCCTCCTACACTTCTCTATGCAACCGCACCACGTCTGAGGCGTCTCCCTGAGTCTACCAAAGATGCGTTGGTGGTGTCGCTTCTTAATACTAAACTCCCAAGAATGCAGGCTATGGCTTGTAGGCCTTTACCCATGCTTAACACGGATTTCAAAATCCTTAGCAAAATACTAGCAAATAGAATACTACCCTACATGCAGAATCTGCTGCATGAAGACCAGAATGGATTTATCCCAAACAGAAGCACAGCCCTCAATCTATGTAGACTATTCCATGTTCTATATCATCCAGATGTGCTAACTCAACCGCAGGCTGTACTCATGTCAGTGGACTTGGAGAAGGCTTTCGATTCAATCAGATGGGACTTTCTGGTCTAGGTCATGCGGGAAATGGACCTGGGGGAGGGATGGATTAGGTGGGTCACTCTACTCTATAAGACCCTACTGCCAGAGTGAGAACTGGGAATACTGTCTCCTCTAAGATATTTACAGGGGCACTAGACAGGACTGCTCTGTGTCACCAGTACTGTTTGCATTGGCCATAGAACTCCTAGCATCACTGTTCCACGCAGAGGGTGTAGGGGAGGGAATAATGGTGGATGGATCTCAACATATTATATCACTCTATGCAGATGACCTACTGATATACATAGCAAAGGGCATGGGGGGGCGGGGAGAGCGGTGGCAAGGCTTGAGGAATTCGGGGTAATCTCTGGCTTCCATTTGAATAGGTCTAAGACCTGCCTATTTCCGTGTTCTGCTGACATGCTCTGTCCCCCAGATAAGCCGGAGGGCATTAGATGGGAAACCTCCTCCTTTAAATACCTGGGCATACACGCATACCACTCAGTGGAAGACCTCCAGGAGGTAAATCTAGGGAGGACCTACAGGTCCCTTAGGGGTATTGTCACCTTTTGGAGATCACTGAAACTCTCCCTGATGGCATGTATTGCCATAACTAAGATGGTGGTTCTTCCATGTTTCCTATATTTCTTACTGCTGAGAATCCCCACCAGTTGGTTTAGACAAGTGGACACTCTGCTCAGGGATCTGATTTGGGAGCAGATACCGGGTCTCGCTTCAAACCCTAAGACGCCCATTGGATGAGGGTGGATTGGGGGTGCCAGACTTTGAATTATATTATTTGGCGGCACAATTGCAGTTGATGGCAAAATGACTTCATGATTCGACCTGTGGTACTTTGGTACACATGGGCCTCTCCCCGCACCGAGACTTCCTTCTCCCATGGCTCCTTCGCAAGACATTAAGGGCCATATGTACAAACACATTTTCCCATTGACACACAATGGGAAAAACCCTTTGCTACATCTGGCCCTAAGATTCCTCACTCCATTATTCTACTGCAGGTGGCACTATACACCTGGAGGCGATGCTAAGTGAGAAATCATGGGGCGATCCCATACGCGCCAGACCTCCCGCTGGTGGGTCTGCCACATTGTAACCCAGTTACTCTGTTTACTGCAAATGACCTCCATGCTTGGACAGCAGTGGGGTGACCTCTGTGGGTGACTGTTATCAAATGGGGATGCTTATGCCTCTGGGAGACATTATGGAAGCGTATGCACTGCCTGGAGACCAAATCCTGTGGTATGTAGCAGTACGCAGCTCATTTGTAGGAACCCACGCCACATGCTATTCTGAAATTACTATTGAGGCTGGGTACTTTCAAACAACAAGTCACCTGGTTCTATAGAGCACTAAGTGATGTGGAAAGACAGCCTTTGAACACAGTAAGGGCCAGATGGGATAGCATATGTGGGAAGGTATTTTCCAATAAGAATTGGGACAATATCTTAGAAAATCCCAAGAGGGTATCTCGGAACTCCGGGCTTAAGTACATTCAGTTCGACTTCCTCCACATGACTTACCTTACACAACATAGGCTTCGAGTAATATATGGCGCAGGGGGATGCCCAAGATGCGGACATCCGGATACAGACATCCTCCACATGACCTAGGGCTGTTCAGTCCTTCGGGTGTTCTGGAAGACTGTCCTGCACAGGGTGTATCTTGCGGTGGGATGACACATCCCACAGACAATTGAGGCCTGCATAAATGGAGGCCTGCATTGTCCTTGGACCTTGCACTGGAGCTCGCTAAGCGCCGTATTGCAATGGCCTGGAAAGCCAGACTGGGACCTAGTTACGAGTGTTGGATACAAGACATCACGAAATGGGTGGAAGCAGAGGAGGGGTGCTCGAAACTGAGGACAAAAAGGGAACACGTAGACAGCCTCTGGCTGACTCATGGAGCACTATACTGGGGGTCTGGCAGTGCCCCACTGAGGTCCCTGACTCAGAACAAAGCAGCGACACTGACACAGAGCACCACCAGCGGAGAAGGACACAGAGTGAGAGCATGCCCTTAAACTAGCTCAGGTAGACAAGGCGCTGCAGCACGCCACTGATCTCCCCGGGGTCATACACATGAGTAAGTAACCTATCCCATGGCCTCATTCCTTGACAGGGAATTGGACATATTGCCCAGTAAATCTGATACACATACAACCAAATAGCCACCCCTTCTCAGGGGGGCTGACTCCCCCCACTCCCCGTAACGCTTGCGACCTACCTTCCAGAGATCCCATTGTTCATCAAGTTATTGAGTATGTTTGAGACGTTTTGTTTGAAACATTATGAAAGTTATATGGGCACTGACAATGGCAGCTCTACCCTTTTCTGAACTGTTTGACTTGGTACACGGTCCGGGATCTTTCACTCCCCTTAATAACAGGATGTATACTTCAGGAAACTACGATAAAACACATAGAAACAAATGTGATTGCCATGAATACGAAAAAAGAAATCTCCAATGGAAAAAGAATGTCAACGTACTTAGTCACTACCTTTGTCCACATAATTCCTTAAGTATTTATGTATTGTACAGGCCATATACCAGAGGCTGTTTTGAAACAAACTGGACACTTATATGTTGATTAAGAATGGATGACCAATAATTTCTTGAAACTGCCAATAAAAATATTGGGAAAAAAAAGGGAGGATGGGCAGGGTCAGACAAGGATAGAAAATAGGGCCGGCACCAAAATTAAAGTGCCTCCCCCAGTGAATTAAAAAGCTAAACAAGTGGCCCATGTTTACAAAATGGGGCCATTTTCAACTTCTAAAGGTATGGTGTTTTGTAAGGTATGGAAGACTGCATGGATTTGAGCTTGATGCCTGCAATGTTTGTTTCTATATCAGGGAATTTAACAGTAAAAAAATGGCCTTGCAATAAAAGTACCGGCCCACAAACAGCTCAATGAGGGCCCACACATTAACCTGTCAGATTAGCCCATAAGGCACTGCCTGATTGCCATGAGGGCCAGTCTTACCCTGAAGAAGATTAATGGGGAAAGGAGGAAGAAAGATCAGGAAATATAACTTTAAAACATAGGCCCTCATTATGACATTGGCGGTAAATCCCGCTTACCGCCACTATGACGGCTGCCAACATACCGCCACGGTGGCGGATATCAGTCTGCCATATTATGACACGCACACACCAAACCAACAGAATACAGCCACATACAAAAAATCAGCCAGCCCAAAGGTCAGTGTTAAACTGTCCGTACCAACGCCCATATCGTTATGCCAACAAAACAACGCGCACCACGTTATGTCCCACAAATCACCACAACGGACATTCAACAGCGGTAAACCATTGGCGGTACAAACCGCCGTGCTCAGAATGGACACCCAAATACTAAACTACACAGCATTGGCCAATAAGAAAAACACACACCTGACACCCATATACCCACACCACACCCACACTACTATAAAACACACACCCACATTACCCACAACCCCTTACGAATACAAATCATTGCCACCAGACAGACATCAAGACCATTGAGACAACTACACCCACACACCCACACATCCCTCACGCACTCCACTACGCACACCCAACCACAGTGCCCAATACCCACACACTTACACACACCACACAACACCCATGGCCCCACAAAGGCACCCCTGTTTCACAGATGAGGAGTTGCGGGTTATGGTGGAGGAAATAGTCAGGGTAAAACCACAGTTCTTTGGAGCATAAGGTCCAGCAGATGCACATTGCAAGGAAGATGGAGCCATGGCGGAGAATCGTGGACAGGGTGAACACGGTAGGACAGCATCCAAGAACAAGGGAGGGCATCAGGAAGAGGTGAAACGGCCTACGGGCAAAGGTACGTTTCCTGGCAGCAAGGCACCAGCTCGCCATACAGAGGACTGGCGGTGGACCCCCACCTCCTCCCTCCACAGCCCACAGCATGGGAGGAGCAAGTCCTGGCAATACTGCATCCAGAGGGACTCACTGGAGTAGCCGGAGGACTGGACACTGGTAAGTCAACATTTACCACTTACCCCCCCATACCTGCATGCCATCTCACCCCCACTCACATCACCCCACTACATCACACACTCCGCACCATCGCAGATGACTAACCCCAATGCTAAGCCCTGCATGCCATACCAATGCATGGACAGCCCTCCCAGCCCTGCATGGACATCCATCACCAAAGCATGCACAGCATAGGGGAACTAACAATCCCACAATACATCACCATACACATTCAAAGGTGGCAGGGCAACAGCAACGACAGAGGGGAAGCTAGGGATGTACAATATGTCACAAGCATGAAGCATAATACATCACTTACATTCCCATAGGTGCCCAGCGGAGAGGAGGTGCCACGACTATTCAGTCCCCCAACAGAAGATGTCCCCAGTGATGACGGTAACCCTGGACTTCTAGATCTGGATGAACTACCGAGCCCATGGACAGTCGGTCACCCCAGCCCACTCACAGTCCACTACAGGGCCTCCCCCATCAGTATCCAACACCACAGCACCCACCCAGCGTCCCCACACCTCTGTCCTCAGGACACATCAATTAGCAGTGTTCCCATCTGTACAGGGACCCCAGCCCACACCTCGCCCCCCAAGACAATCAGGGACCTGGGGTCAGTGGCAGTGGGCACACCGTTCAGGGGACAAGGGCACAGGGCAACAGGGACACTGGGAGGACGGCTGTGCGCCAGAGGGAGGACAGGCCCAGGGAACCGACTCTCCAGGAGGCACTCACTAATGTCCTGGGGGCGTACCAACAATCCCATGACATGATGGGTTAGATCCTGAACAACATGCAGGAGAACAAGCGGCTGCAGGAGGAACACCATCAGGAGATCAGGGAGGACTTGCAGGCCCTCAACACCACCATGATCTCCATAGCAGGGGTGCTGGAAGACATGGCCAACATCATGAGGGAATGGACAGCACACCAGTGGGCCCCTACCACTAGCCAGTCTATTGACCAGCCCACCACTTCCGCTGCCGCTAGTGGACAAGGGACCCTGCCACAGGACCCATAGGATCCTCAGCCACCAGCACCGCTCCCCCTACAGAAGGTGAACCACCCCATAAACGTTCCATGCGACCCAGACGGAAGCCGGAGACACTTGCCAAGACCAAGGCCACCTCCAGGAAATGAGACTCTCCTGATTGTCCCACTTGTGAACCACCCTGTCACCTTGTCCACTTTGATCTGCCTTTGCTCCCCTTCCTATGGCCCCTTGGACACCGGACATGTGCTACAAACAGACTGGAACAATACCCTGGACTTTCCTCTACCATCACCCCATTCCATTGCACTTTTCTGTCAATTATTTGCAATACAATAAACACCCTTGAACACAATTTGAATTACACTGTTTTATGTGTTGAAAATGTGCATTTATGGAAACAGTCACATCTAGTGCAAATGATCAGAACACTGTGATAGCATACAATTAATGACCTGTAACTGTCTGTAGTGATCACATCAGGACATTGTTGTCATACCACCAACATCTGGAAAATGAGAAGCCACAGGTGAAAGCAAGTTGAGATGTAAAGGAAGTGAATGCCATCATGCTACAGTCACACAGATGAAATCAATAGTCAAAGCAATGATCAGTTCCACTGTCTCACCTGTGTGTCACTGGAAGCATTGACATATAACTGATGTTCTGTTGTCCAAATCCTCATCCTCTGCCTCCTCCTCCTCCTCACTGTCCTCAGAGTCCACTGCTGCCACAGGGGCATCTCCAGTCTCCTCCTCCTGCAGAAAAGGCACATGTCGTCTGAGGGCCTGGTTGTGAAACATGCAGCATGTCACTACTATCTGGCAGACCTTTCTGGGTAAGTACCACAGGGATCCACCTGTCAGATAGAGGCACGTGAACCTGGCCTGCAGGAGGCCGAAGGTCCTCTCGATTATTCTTCTGGTTCACCCATGTGCCTCATTATAACGGTCCTCAGCCCCTGTCCTGGCATTCCTCACAGGGGTCAGGAGCCACAATAGGCTTGGGTAGCTGAGTCACCTGCAAGTATTGAGGGACAACATTTAGTCTTACACAATGCTATGGGGATAACACCTGAAGGCATATACTGACATACAGTGGGTGGGGACTCTGGCTCACCTATTAGCCAAACCCTGTGCCTCTGTAGTTGGGCCATCACATTTGGAATGCTGCTATTCCTCAGGACAAAGGCGTCAAGCACTGACCCAGGATACTTGGCAGTGACGTGGGATATGTACTGGTCCGCCAGGCACACCATTTGCACATTCAGTGAGTGGAAACTCTTACGATTCCTGAACACCTGTTCATTCTGGCGGGGGTACAAATGCAATGTGTACCATCAATCGCCCCAATAATATTGGGGATATTCCCCATTGCATAGAATCCTGCCTTCACAGTGGCCAAATCTTCCGCCTGAGGGAAAGCAATGTAGCTGCACATGTGTTTCATCAAGGCAGACAAAACCCTTGCCAGCACAATTAGAACATTGGCTGTGACATTCCTGCTGAAAGCCCACTGTCACTTGGAAAGAGCCAGTTTCCAGGAAATGGAGCACTGATAGCACTTGCACAAGAGGGGGGATCCCAGTGGGATGACGGATAGCTGATATCAGGTCAGGCTCCAATTGGGCACACAGCTCTGTGATTGTGGTCCTGTCCAGTCTATAAGTCAGTATAATGTGCCTGTCCTCCAGTGTAGCCAGGTCCACAAGGGGTCTGTACACCTGGGTTTGCCTTCTCCTCCCAATCATCCTCAGTGGTAGGTAACTAAGGGACACAAGATTGAGTAGGCTGTCACAATTTGAACAATGGAACCCGCACCTCAGTGTACTTAGTGTATTTATGTGATGGGACAGTGGGAATGGCAAGGTATATGCAAATCTAGGCAGTGACGCAGTTAAAGTGAATCTGATCATTGTCCACCACAATGAAATGGCGACTGCCTGTCCTGTATGTAGTGACAGGTGGAAGTGAGGTAACTCCACCGATGTTGGGCATCATGGTGGAAGGCGGTCTTGCACCGCCGTGCAATTTCTCATTGAATAATATGGGGCTCTATAGAGTACAGTGGCCAATGGGGATCAGCGCCAGCAGTGATGGTGTACACCGACACGGACATGACCGCCATTTTCTATCTGAATCCTCACTTGTTTCCTGATCTTCAACAGGAGAACATCTACACTGCGTGTGCTGCTGTGACCTGTGTCTGGAGCCTATCATGGCCCGTGTGACCGGGGAAAGGGCTCCTGCCTGCACTGCGGAGGAGTTGGAGCAATTGCTGGATGGGGTCCTACCCCAGAACGGACTGCTGTATCGGCCTCCAGACCAACAGGTGAGTACACCTTGGGCACAATGCATGTGGGAAGGATGCATAGAGATGTGTGTTCAAGCATCGTGTCATCGGGGGGAAAATGGCCTGTGGTGGTGTACATGGTGGGCGGGCGATGTGTGTGCCAATGATGATCGAAACGGGATTGGTGGGCCATATGTGTGACAGGCTGGATTGTGTCTGTAATGGTGTTCTCCCGTCTGTATCTCTTCTGCAGGTCAGCGCCCATCAAAAGAAGGGATTATGGCGTGCCATCGCCAAGGACGTGCGGACCCTGGGGGTCTTTGGCAGGTGGAGCACCCACTGTTGAAACAGTGGAAGGACCTGGGAAGCTGGGCATGGAATACCGCAGAGGCCCAGCTATAGATGGCCTCCCAACGAGGGCGGGGTGCCCATCGAAACCTGATCCCCCTGATAGCCTGCATACTGTTGGTGGCCTACCAAGAGCTGGATGGGTGCTTGAGGGCATCAGAGCAGCCACAAGGGGGTGAGTAGGGTGGCAGTTACAAAAATAATTGGTAGGTGGCATGGGATCCGGGTGGTGGGTGTCAGTTAGTGGGTGCCCCTTATTGCTAGGCCAGACATTGTAGCGTGATCCAGCTCAAGGGTAATGGTTGGGAGGGAAATCAAGGTAACCTAGCTGGGTTGCATTCCATGTCAGACAGGGCCTAGTGGGTCGCAGGAGGGGTGCAGTTGGCAGTGATTGGCCCTCATCTTGCTGTGGCATCTAGCCATTTGTTTGGCAGTTCAATGCATAGTGCTCAATCCTGATCCCTGTGTGTGACGATACTGTGTATGCCTTCTGTGGTGTTGGTGCAGTAATTGACCTAGGGCTCCCTTTCTCTCTCCCCCCTTTTTTCATCCGTCATCCTGTCCATGTGTGCATTAGCATAATCTGGCAGAGGAGCAGGGGCACAGGTGACAGAGGGAGCTGCATCCCACAGGACCCAGGAGGCCGAGTCCACCGACGTCGAAGGAACCAGTGGGACGGAGGGCAAGGGGAGCACCACAGCGGAGAGAGGAGGTGACAACATAGACTCAGATACCTCCTCCGGTGGAAGCTCCCTGGTGGTGGCGGACACCTCTGTGACCTCCCCAGCTGCAGGTACAGCCACCGCCCTCCCAGTAGCCCCTCAGTGAGTTGCTGGTGCCCGCTCACCCAGGAGGGTGGGCATCTCCTTCACCCCAGGCACCTCAAGCCCTGCTCCAGTGAGCCCTGCTGCCCTGAGTGAGGAGGCTATTGACCTCCTGCGATCCATCTCTGTAGGGCAGTCAACCATTGTGAATGTTATCCAGAGGCTGGCACCCCAGATGCAGCAATGCATTCTTGGATGGCATCCTCGGTGGATTGGCGGTCCATCAGAGATCGATTCAGGCTCTGGCCTCCTCTCTGATGGCAGCCACTGTCCCTGTTCCTATTGTACCCCCCTCCAATTACCACTTCCCAGTCCCAGTCTCCTGAACCCCAATCCATCCCATGCACACATACAGATAAGCGTGCACACAAGACATCACACAAGAGTGGCACAGTCAAACACAGGCACCACACTTCAGCCACAAGCACTCACACAAACACCAGGCAGTTGCAGACACAACCAAATCCACTGCCTCCACTGTCTACCCCTCCTCCTCCTCCTCCACCTCCCTCACAGTCACGTCCACACTCACACCTGCATGCACTGCATCAACATCCACCACCAGCATCACCACACCAAGCAGCACACACACTCCTCACTAGCAGACATCTCCACAACATCCATCCATGCGTCCCCTGTGTCCTCTCCCACCCTGTCTGTCCCCCCTCCTAAAGGACACAAACGCAAGCACTCAGACACACAACAGCCATCCACCTCACACACGCACACTGCTCATGCACCTGCACCCATGTCCAGAGACATACACCTCCAACACCCACTCCCTCAACCTCCACTCCCATCCCTCCTCCCTCTTCCGGCCCCACCATCCCCAAGAACCTTTTCCTTGCCCAACTTGACCTCTTCCCTCCCCCCCTGTCCTGCCCATAAGAGCAGGGTCCCAACGACCCAGCCCAGCACCTCAGCGAAACAGTCCACAGGGACAGTGTAGGCACCTCCTAGTCGTGGAGGCAAGACAGTGAAGGATCCCACTCCACCAGCCAAGAAGGGAAGGATCCCCCACCTCCTGCCATGAAGGGGAAGAAGCCCTCAACTCCTGCCATTAAGGGGAAGAAGCCCTCGACTCCTGCCATGAAGGGGAAGGAGCCCTCGACTCCTGCCATGAAGGGGAAGGAGCCCTCGACTCCTGCCATGAAGGGGAAGGCGCCCTCGACTCCTGCCATGAAGGGGAAGGAGCCCTCGACTCCTGCCATGAAGGGGAAGATGCCCTCACCTCCAGCAGAGACTGGCAGGGTGACACCACCACCACCAGTGGTCACGGAGCCCTCACCTCCAGCTGAGGCAGTGCAGCCTACTCCTCCTGCAGAGGCTGCACCTTCACCTGCTGAGACAGTGCAGCCCTCACCTCCAGATGAGACAGTGCAGCCCTCACCTCCAGCAGAGGGCATGTAGGCCACCCTCCAGGGACTGCTGTACAAGGAGTCCCCTCCAGAACCAGTGGGCACGTCACCCACCTGAGAGACTGTCACCTTGCACTCCCCAGCAAAGGTAATGGGCATGGACCACCCTCCAGAACCAGTGGGCAAGTCACCCACCTGAGAGACTGTGACCTTGCACTCCCCAGCATAGGTAAATGGGCATGGAGCCCCCTCCAGAATCAGTGGGCAAGTTCCTGACTTCGGCTGAGGTGCCCCTCATCCCCCTGAGGTGTCTGCCCACTTGTAAAATGATACCCCTGCTGAGTTCTGTGCGGATGATGTCAGGAAACAAGTTGGGCCTTGGACTGTGCCCTGTGGTCATGTGGGGCCTTAGTACTTTGGACTGGGCATTGGCCCTTTGTGGACATTTGTACATATCTCTTTGTTTTTGGTTCATTTGGAGGCTGTTCCCATTCAATACATTCTCATTACTGCCTTCTTGTTGTCCTTGCATTATTATGCCGTGTGTCGTGTGCCATTGCTTTTTGTCTACAGCTGGTTGTGTGTATGGTGTGTGTGTGTGGCTGGTGTGTGCTGTGCGTGTGTGTGTCACTCTCCTTTTCCTCCCTCCCTCCCCTGTGTGCTAGGCGGCTGTACTCACCGTTGTCATCTTTGTCGGCGTTGGTGTTCCAGGTGGAGCAAGGCGTAGAAGAGCATCGGGAAGCCTTGCAGTTCCAGTTCCATGGCGGCATTGTCCTTCTCTGTGTCTCTGATGGTGTCTTTCGTCTCCTGTGCAGTGTTTCTGCCAGGCTTTTGAAGGCATTGGTTCCGCCCCAGATATCGTGGCAGTGTGTTGGGTCGTGATATGGTGGGCGGTACTTTGTCTTCCGCCTGGCTGTTGATGGCTACCGCCATGGCGCATGATGTTAACGCCCTGGCAGTTGGTGTAGTACAATTGGCTGTCTATGGGAGTTCTCACCGCCATGGTCATAATTTAGCAGTAATTACCGCTGGTCTGTTGGCGGAATTTCCGCCACTTTATCACTCACCGGCAATATCATAATGACCACCATAATAATGCCAAGGTGAAGCAGGACAACAGGATTGAGGAAGAAATGCTTGGAAAGGCAAGAGCCATTCAAGTCATGCTACCATATTATCAGTAGCGAACAGCAACAGAGAGGAGCATATATATATATGTATATATATATATATATATATATATACATCCAAAGAAGGTCCTGAGGCCCAGCTCCTGGAACAATCAGACGTTTAATGTTGATAAATAAAAGTTACATCAAGTTTCTTTCCTGACGGGTTTGGCTTGGCTTTGTGTAAAGCCTTGTTCACAGGTGAGTGGATTCACATTTACTGACACTCATGTGCTTTTCAATCCAGGCAGGCACATGACTGCAGGTAACATCCTACATTTCCCCAAATGCATCTAGAATAAATCAGTAATCATTCAAGTCCACAGTGTCCATTTTCATCGTAGCTAAATAGCGTTTAACCACTGCAGACAAATATTAGGGGCCATATGTACCAACACATTTTCCCATTGACACAGAATGGGGAAAACCCTTTGCTACATCTGGCCCAAAGTGTTCTATTTAGATGCATATTTCCAAAATCTCCCCAACATAATATTGCCACATGCCACATCTGTTACAATTCTTTCAAAGTTGCACTATGTAATTCTTCTCAGTTCCACACATAATTTATATTGCAATATCCTCATAGTATTACTTGAAACGAGAGGGGCTTATTGTTTCGAGTACTACTATAAGGATATGGCAATATACCTCTTGTTTCAAGTAATACTATAAGGATTAGGCCTCTTGTTTCAAGGTAAATAACAGAAGCGGTTGAAAGTTGAGGTGGACTTAGAGGAAACTAAAACAGGAGGAGAGATGATGGGCATGGGAGAGACGTGGGGAGGTTACCAAGTAAAACAAAACGTGTGGAGGAAGGAAAAGGAACTTGGAGGTAATGAGAGAGAACCTGGGATAGAGGGAGTTGTTATACTGAGAGAATTAGACATAGAGATGTGAAAAAACTGATGTGGAGGGGAAAAGGATCTATGATGGTGAAATCTTGAGATGGAGGATGCAGTGTGAGAGAGGGAGAGGTGGCGAGGTGAGGGGACCAGTGACTGAGGGGAGAGAGGGAGCCGCGGAGTGGACATGGAATGGAGAGATGGTAAAGGAACAGTGGAGGACGGCGAGAAGGAGCAGTGGAGCGGACATTGGGAGTGAAAGAGACGGTGTTCTGCCACTATGCTGAGGTTGAACTATTGGTCTACAAAAATACTGCATCCGCGATATCAACCTTACCACTGCATCGCAAGGTAAGTTTAGGTAAGTAGGTATGGAGTAAACAATAAGAGAGATATACTTTAACGTGATGATGTAGTGGTAGCCAGTGCGATATTTTAGAAGGTGAATACTTTGAACATCAAATAGTGACTTACGACCAGTGGTGAGGGGAGGAGGCAGACATGGTAATGAGGCTGAATTTGGGAAAAATTCAAGTGCGGGCACAAGAGCAGTAAAGATGGAGAGCAAGGGAAATTTGCGTGAAAGGAAAAAGATACAGATGAATAATAGGTGAAGCATTGAGGAATATTTTTGGCATTTAACTAAATAATACCTGAATTAATCCTTATACACACATCGTTATGTTTTCATAATGATATTGCATTGACATAGATCATGCACTACTTTGTCAGTTTTACACATTTCTCAACATTCATAACAATTCCATTATTCTGACAACATATGTGTTAGAAATAGGGTTTCTGGTTAGCTAGGGCATGCAGAACCTACCCATTCTAGTCAGGGCAAGGGAGTTACAGGTCCAAGACAACCCCTGCTCACCCCCTTGGTATCTTGGCACAAGCAGTCAGGCCTAACCCGGAGGCAATGTGCAAAGCGTTTGCACAACATACACAACACACGCTATGTAAAAATAAAACTGTATTGCACAAAACATAATTAGACCAAACATTACATGTCAGTAATACCCTGCTACCTTAGCAGTTGTCAGAACGTTACACAGGTTACTAATACTCTGCAAGAATAAGCAGTTGTCACATTAGAACACGTATGTAATCAGAATTCTGCAACATAAGCAGTAGTTAGGAATCATAGTAAAGAAATAAATGCACTTGTTATAAATGTATAATAAATGCCTATATCAGGAACATTATAAAACCATGTGGCAAGTAATCAACACAAAACAGCATGCCCGACCCCTAAAATGCACATCTGCAAGTATATGGCGCAAAAAGTAACAGGTTAACATAATCCATTCACCATGTCCATACTAGGAACATTAGAAATCTTATGAGCTTCGGGTCCCGGGGGCACTAGAAGGAGCACACCGGCTCCTCTGTTCATCGTCCTGGTGCCCTGGGGGCACAAGACACAGCGCGCTCAGACGCACTTTGATAATTACGGAAGCCTGGGCCGCGGCGGTGATTTCCTTCCACCACAAAGTGCTTTTCAAAGCGCTAGGGGCAAACCAGACCCCGGGTTGCAGCGGTGAATTCCTTTCGCTGAACAGGTACTGTGAAGTGCAGGGCACAGAATTTTTTTTTTCTCCAGGCACAATATATGTAGAAAAAGCAGCACTTTTCATATTGGATAGTTGCAGGGTTCAGGGGCCACAGCACCCTGCCCCTGGAGACAGCAGAGGGGAGGGAAGCACAGGGCTACGAGGCCCAACAACAGGCCAGCACAATGGATGCAGATGGTGGCGGTTCCTCCTAGTGACCAGGCAGGTCACAGGTCAGCACAGCAGCAGCAGTCCAAGGTGGGTCCTGGTGAGTCCATTCAGCAGCACCCTCTGTCCAGTTCCAGAAGAGTCCCCGGAGTCCCAAGAATGTCTAAATTGTGGGGGAAAATCCCCTGTACTTATACTCAGTTCTGCAAAGCATTTTTGATGAGGAGGAGGGGGGGTTTCAACCAGTTACAACTGGTTCTAGGAGTGTCCCCTCTCTCCTCCAGCACAGGCTCCAAACATCAGTGGGAGGGGTAAACAATCCTATTGTGTGAGGCCAGGGCAAAGCCTTTACAAATGCAGGTGTGCCTCTCCCTTCTCTCAGCCCAGGATGACTATTCAGTATGTAGATGCACCTCTGTGACACTTCCACCCTCCCTGTGTACAGGCTGTCTGAAAAGTATGCACAAAGCCCAAGTGACACTCTGCCCTGACAGTGGATTGAAGTCAAGCTACAAAACACCAGTCATAAGCACAGAGAAATGCTCACTTTCTATAAGTGGCATTTCTGTAATGATAATAAAAAATCCACCTACACCAGTAAGTAGCATTTCTCACTACCATTACAACCATACCAAACATGCCTATGCTACCCCTCATAATTCAGACAATACCCCTTACACATAAGGCAGGGCATTTCCAATGCAATCCTATGAGAAGGCAGCACTCACATCTGTGAGAAAGAAAATAGGCTGTTTGTCACTACCAGGACATGCCACATTAATAGGCACATGTCCTGCCCTCTACATACATGGCACCCTTCTCATAGGGCAAGCTAAGGCCTACCTTAGGGGTGCCTTACATGTAGTAAAAGGGGCGTTCTGGGCCTGGCAAGTAAATTTAGATGCCAGGTCCCTGTGGCAGAAAACTGAGCACACAGACCCTGCGCTAGCAGGCCTGAGACAGGTTTGAAAGGCTACTTCAGTGGGTGGCGCAAGCAGCGCTGCAGACCCACTAGTAGAATTAAATTTACAGGCCCTGGGTATAGGGGGGCCACTTTACAAGGGACCTATAGATAAATTAAATATGCCACTTAGATATAAGCGAATCATACCAAGTTTACAAGGGATAGCACATGCACTTTAGCACTGATTAGCAGTGAAAAAGTGCTCAGAGTCATAACGTCAGCCAACAAGGGTCAGAAAAATGAGGAAAAAAGGCAAAAAGTTTGGGGAATGACCCTGTAAAAGGGCCAGGTCCAACATGACCCCCTACCTGCCTTAAGCCAGGGGGGACCAATCAATACCTTGATGGACTTCCCTGCTTGAGGCGACAGAACCAGGCCTCTGTCCCGCAACTGCAGGCGCATGATCCAGTTCTACGCCAATCTGAACTCAGTTGGTTCCCTCTGTCTATGATCCCCAGACAATCTAAGCTAACCCATGGAGGCGTCCTAGTTGTCTGTGGCCAGAGCCAGGTCCCAGGCCATACTGGGGCCTCTGGTCTCTGAAACCTCTCTGAGTGGGGGGCGGTAGCCCCAGGTGCATAGCATCCTCTCTCCACTCTCCTTCTCACCAGTTCAGGGGTTACCCCCTGCCACTGGTCTTCTAGCCTAGGGACTGGTCCCATAGCCTGAATAGGGGCTAGGGGAGAGTCTTTCCTCCCCCTACCCCTCCTTCTAGGGTTCTGCACCCTCCGTGGAGGAGGGGTGCCCCCAGAATCCAGAACTGCCAGGGCGCGGGTGTCAGTCGTCCTGGTCTGCTCACCCACCAGCTCAGAGGAGCCCCTCTGTAACTGGTCTCCCAACCCAGGGTCCTTCCCCTCTGGCTGAGCCGGGGTCAGGAAAGAGCCTCTCATCCTCGTGCCCCTTCTTTGAGAGTTGCGCACCCTCCCACCAGAAGTGCTACCCAAGAAGTATTGGTTGAGAGACTGTGGACAGCTGTCTCTACCTCCAGGTCAAGGTGGCAGCCCATGACCTGGTTCTCCTACCTAGGGTCTGTACCCTTGGGCTGTACATGAGTTAGGGGGGAGTCCTCCCTCTCCCTCAAACCCTTCCCCTCAGAAGTTGATTTCCTAGGGAACAAAACAGTAGGGATGCTGGGTACAGCAGTCTCTACTTCCAGATCTAGGGGGTAGCCCATGACCTGGTTCTCCAACCAAGGGGCGGTACCCTTGGGCTGGACTTGAGTTAGGGGAGAGTCCTCCCTCTCCCTCAAACTCTTCAAAGGAAGCGTCCGCACCCCCCTTTGCGGGGTGGTGCTGCTGGTCTCCAGAGCTGGCGGGACACTGGTTCCAGTTGTCCCTCCCACTCCTTCAAACACTAGGAGATCCCTTTCAGAGGATCTGCCTTTGGTAACAACTAATTACCAGCCTTGGGGTCCCTTCTGGGTGCCTTCCAATACATGCCTAAGAGGACAGGTCCCTCTAGATCCTGCACCCTCCCAGCTCAGAACTTGGACTGGATTACCCAGAACCTTCCCCACACCTTTGCCGGGGTGAAGCTAAGACAGCCCTTAATGCCTGACCAGTTCCTCTAGCCCTAAGCCAGAGGTCGGCCTCCTTTGCAAGTTCCCTGGGGTCAGAGAACTTAGAGTGTGACACGTGTTGGCGTAGCTCTGAAAAACAGCAACGGAACATGTGCTCCACTACAATGAGATTAAACAGCCCTTCATAAGTGGTTGATGTCCTAATCTCCACCTATCCTTCTAGTGCTTTGCAACAGTTCCCCATGAAATCCTCCCAAGACTGGTGAGACTGCTTATGCTGCCTCTGAAACTCAACCTATAGCCTTCAGGGTAAAGACCATACTTTTCTATTAGGGCCTTTCTGGTGTGGGGATACCCCTGCCTGTCACTCCTTTCTGGGGCCTGTTGGGCATCCCTTTCCACCTCAGGAATATAGCTCTCCAGGACAGTTTCCCAATCCCTCTCAGGGATCCTGCGCGCAACTAGAGCTTTCTCATACTCCCTCAGTCACTGATGTATATTGTCCTCCTCCTTGAACCCAAGTATTAAGTCTGTGGGTAGGTAAGGATTGTGCCTAACACTACAATCAATGCTGCCACCACTGGACTCCACCTGCAGTGCTGGTGAGTCCAGATTTGTCAGACTGCGCTCTAGAGCGAGTCTTTCCCTGGCAAAGGCCCTTTCAGCCTCTGCCATCCTCTTCTGGACTAAGGTCTTTTCAACCTCAGCCTGTCTTTCTTCTACAGCCAGCCTGGCTAGCTGCAGCCTCAGGTCCCTCTCTTCCCGCCTATCTCTGAGCTCCTCAGGTGACAGGGAATGGGTGGTGGCGATACTGCTAGGCAAGGATCCAGTAAGGGACTCTCTATCTATGGGGTCCTCTCTCTCTGCTGGTGTCCCTGTCCAGTCATCTTCTCCCTCAGTGTCTAACTCTCTGGGGTCACTGTCCTCCTAGGGTGTGGACTGGGGACCCTCCTCCTCAGAGTCCTCACTACTGTCATGGTTCTCTTCAATGTCTCCTTCAGAACTGCCCCCCCGCCTTTGGGCCTCCTTTGCTGTTGCTATCCAGTATGCCTCCTCAAAATTAATAAGGGCTCTCTTGAGGACCATCATATTAGATTCTCCACCAATAACAGGTATACCTCTCTCCCTGCAGAATCCCTTTAACTCTTCTAGAGTGCAATACCACAACTCATCCATTTCAAAGGTAGACTCCCTTTTGATGAGAGCACAACAAAGGTGCAAAACAACAAGAGTCCACAGTGCAAGAATACAACACAGGAGTAATAAAATAAAAATGACTAGTTTGAGGGAACAGGAGAATAACGAATTAGAGCATGTAGTGGTATAAGTGCAATTTGCGGTGCAAAAATGAGCCACAATGGTATTGTGCAAACGCAAATCCTATCCTCACCGCTGACAACCAATGTTAGAAATGGGGTTTCTGGTTGGCTAGGGTATGCACCTAAGCCAGGCAGAACCCACCCACTCTAGTCAGGGCAAAGGAATTACACGTCCAAGATAATCCCTGCTCACCCCTTTGTTAGCTTGGCACGAGAAGTCAGGCCTAACCCGGAGGCAATGTGTAAAGCGTTTGCACAACACACACAACACACATGATGCAATATATACTCTACAAAGTAAACACAACACTGAGCTATGTAAAAATAAACTGTATTGCACAAAACATAATTAGACCAAACATTACATGTCAGTAATACCCTGCTACCTTAGTAGTTGTCAGAACGTTACACAGGTTACTAATACTCTGCACGAATAAGCTGTTGTCACATTAGAACACGTAAGTACTCAGAATTCTGCAACTTAAGCAGGAGTCAGGAATCATAGTAAAGAAATAAATGCACTTGTCATAAAAGTATGATAAATGCCTATATCAGGAACATTATAAAACCATATGGCAAGTAATTAACACAAAACAGCATGCTCGACCCCTAAAAGGCACTTCAGCAAGTATATGGCACAAAAAGACTTCCTCAGTTAGACGGTTTGAGTCAAGGTCACTGATGGTGCCATAATAGATCATAACCCTTGAGCAAAAAGTAAAGCAGAGGTCACCACCCTGAATTTTTTAGTTTGAAACAAGGAAGAAGACAGGGCTGTCCCGTTTTGCCCCTTTTCCTTTCAATTCCTCTCAAGCCTTTGTTAATTTCCTTACAGAATGATGAAAGCATCAATGGTGTTAATTTGGGCATCATATCAATTAAACTGGCAATGTACGTAGACAAAATGTTTTTTTTCTTACTAATGGAGAGACCTCTGTGCCCACAATCAGAGCGGCTCCTCCTTTACGGCAGAGGAGTGTCACCCTACTGCTGAGAGACAATAGTGGAAATGTGAAAAATAAAATGATAATAAAAATGATTTATTATAATTTTATTTTTCTTACGGTGCAAGACACAGCCGAGTCTAGGGTGGGTCAGGGTCATGATGACAGCGGGGGGAGGAGTGGTGCACACTGTCTGTAAGTGCGCATGTTGGTTTGAAGGCTGTCAGAGGACAAATCAAGTGTCTCACAATTGCTCAGGCCAGGTTCTTGCTAATACATCACACCCCATGGACATCCTATGCACTGACTGGATTTAGGAAATACAGATTGATGTTCGCACTGTCAGAAATTTAAAGTCACATTGATGGATATGATTATGAATGTAATCGCGGTAAACCATTTTGGAGTGAAGTAAAATCAGAAATTCAAGATCCTTTTAATCAACCACTTGCGATTTGTCCTGCAGGGCTACGTCTCGGGTCAAAGCCATAGCACCACATACTTTAAAGAGCGATGAAATCCTACGAAAGCTCCTGTTTACTTTTGCATCTAAAACAGTACTTTGCAAATGAAAAAGGTTAAGGATTTATCACACCAGCCCAGGTGGGAATATTACATGTGAAGCTGTCAAACGGTCTGGATCTTCTCTTCCCACTTCAAGATCCTGCAAGGAATTAGGGGGCTACATGTACATATGTGACGAATTGCAATTTCCTAATTGCAATTCCATGCAACTCACAATTAGGAAATCTCAAATGTACAAAACTCCATTGGGTTTCTTTTGCCTCATAGACCTACCTCATGAATATTAATGAGGTAGGTCACAATTTGCAACCTATTGGGAACTGCAAAAATCACAGGGATGGTGGCCTGCCAGGGTAAGCAGACCACCATGTCTCTGATTTCTTTTAAATAAAGCAATCTTGTTTTTAAACACATCCAGTTTTCCATAAAGAAAAACTGGATGTGTTTAAAAAGGAAAAATTAAACGTTTAAGTTTCATTTTTTAAGAGCAGGCAGTGAGTGGTCCCTGCTCTTAAAACATACTTTCCCAACCATTCTCAAAGGTGAAGAGGTTCAAGGGGACCCCTTCCCTTTTGCGATGGGGTTACCACCAACTTTTAATTGGTGGGAAAATGCAAATGGTTTGCAACCTCATTTCGGTTACAAAGAATTCGTACATACCTTTCCGATTTGATATTACAAAGGAAAGCCCTCAACACGTCCCTTCCTAATACAGAATCACAAACCCAATTTGCGATTTGAAAACAAGTTACCTAATCGTACTTTTGGCTTTGTACATCCCAAATTGCATTTTTCTATTTCGCAAACGGGGCAATTTGCAGAATCGTTCCATTTGCGACTCGACAAAAGGTTCGTACATGTGGCCCTAAATTGTTAAACAGCTTCATTCTACACCTACAAAGGTTCAAGCATTCATGAAATCAAAACTCTGAACATATATTATGTTACAGAGTGTCGATGTCTGATCATGGGATTTATTTCTTGAGTTTTAGTTTGAGCCTAAAAATGACCTATTGCAGACCTGCCAACTTCAAGAAAAATCTCAGTGTAAGGAGGGGTGGGCCATTGAAGGGGGTGTTGCCTTGTACCGATAAGCAAAGTTGGTTCCTAACTAAGAGGCAGAAGTGTGGAGTGGTGGGTTCCTTACGGTTGCAGGGGAGGTGATGCAGTGTCGGTGGCGAGGTGGCGGTTCCATACAATCCGGCGGGGTCAATGAGTCCAGCAGGTCAAGACACTTTGGTGCAACCTCTTGGGGTCATTGTCACAGGATGGGGCTGTAGGAGGCTGGACTGGCTTGTAGTGAGTACCAAGGGGTACTTGCACCTTGCACCAGGCCCAGTTATCCCTTATTAGTGTATAGGGTGTCTAGCAGCTTAGGCTGATAGATAATGGTAGCTTAGCAAAGCAGCTCAGGCTGAACTAGGAGACGTGTGAAGCTACTACAGTACCACTTAGTGTCATATGCACAATATCATAAGAAAACACAATACACAGTTATACTAAAAATAAAGGTACTTTATTTTTATGACAATATGCCAAAGTATCTTAGAGTGTACCCTCAGTGAGAGGATAGGAAATATACACAAGATATATATACACAATAGCAAAAATATGCAGTATAGTCTTAGAAAACAGTGCAAACAATGTATAGTTACAATAGGATGCAATGGGGAAACATAGGGATAGGGGCAACACAAACCATATACTCCAGAAGTGGAATGCGAACCACGAATGGACCCCAAACCTATGTGACCTTGTAGAGGGTCGCTGGGACTATTAGAAAATAGTGAGAGTTAGAAAAATAACCCTCCCCAAGACCCTGAAAAGTGAGTGCAAAGTGCACTAAAGTTCCCCTAAGGACAAAATAGTCGTGTTAGAGGGAGAATGCAAGGAAAACACAAATCAGCAATGCAACAACGATGGATTCCTGTCTGAGGGTACCTGTGGAACAAGGGGACCAAGTCCAAAAGTCACAAGCAGCTCGGAGATGGGCAGATGCCCAAGAAATGCCAGCGGTTGGTGCAAAGAAGCTCTTACTAGGCTGAAGGACTGTGAATACTGCAGGAACGACAAGGGCTAGAGACTTCCCCTTTGGAGGATGGATCCCCCACGCCTTGGAGAGTCGTGCAGAAGTGTTTTCCCGCCGGATGGACGCCAACAAGCCTTGCTACACGCAAATCGTGCGTTTGGCGTTTTTGGACGCTGCTGGGGCCCAGGAGGGACCAGGAGGTCGCAAATTGGACCTGCAGAGAGAGGGGACGTCGAGCAAGACAAAGAGCCCTCGCTGAAGCAGGTAGCACCCGGAGAAGTGCCAGAAACAGGCACTACGAGGATGCGTGAAACGGTGTTCGCCGAAGTTGCACAAAGGAGTCCCACGTCGCCGGAGACCAACTTAGAAAGTCGTGCAATGCAGGTTAGAGTGCCGTGGACCCAGGCTTGGCTGTGCACAAAGGATTTCCGCTGGAAGTGCACAGGGGCCGGAGAAGCTTGCAAAGTCGCGGTTCCCAGCAATGCAGCCCAGCGAGGTGAGGCAAGGACTTACCTCCACCAAACTTGGGCTGAAGAGTCACTGGACTGTGGGGGTCACTTGGACGGTGTCGCTGGATTCGAGGGACCTCGCTCGTCGTGCTGAGAGGAGACCCAAGGGACCGGTAATGCAGCTTTTTGGTGCCTGCGGTTGCAGGGGGAAGATTCCGTCGACCCACGGGAGATTTCTTCGGAGCTTCTGGTGCAGAGAGGAGGCAGGCTACCCCCACAGCATGCACAAGCAGGAAAACAGTCGAGAAGGCGGCAGGATCAGCGTTACAGAGTTGCAGTAGTCGTCTTTGCTACTATGTTGCAGGTTTGCAGGCTTCCAGCGCGGTCAGCGGTCGATTCCTTATCAGAAGGTGAAGAGGGAGATGCAGAGGAACTCGGCTGAGCTCATGCATTCGTTATCTACAGTTTCCCCAGAGACAGAGACCCTAAATAGCCAGAAAAGAGGGTTTGGCTACCTAGGAGAGAGGAAAGGCTACTAACACCTGAAGGAGCCCATCACAAGGAGTCTCTGACGTCACCTGGTGGCACTGGCCACTCAGAGCAGTCCAGTGTGCCAGCAGCACCTCTGTTTCCAAGATGGCAGAGGTCTGGAGCACACTGGAGGAGCTCTGGACACCTCCCAGGGGAGGTGCAGGTCAGGGGAGTGGTCACTCCCCTTTCCTTTGTCCAGTTTCGCGCCAGAGCAGGGGCTAAGGGGTCCCTGAACCGGTGTAGACTGGCTTATGCAGAATTGGGCACATCTGTGCCCAACAAAGCATTTCCAGAGGCTGGGGGAGGCTACTCCTCCCCTGCCTTCACACCATTTTCCAAAGGGAGAGGGTGTCACACCCTCTCTCAGAGGAAGTTCTTTGTTCTGCCATCCTGGGCCAGGCCTGGCTGGACCCCAGGAGGGCAGCTGCCTGTCTGAGGGGTTGGCAGCAGCAGCAGCTGCAGTGAAACCCCAGGAAGGGCAGTCTGGCAGTACCAGGGTCTGTGCTACAGACCACTGGGATCATGGAATTGTACCAACAATGCTAGGATGGCATAGAGGGGGCAATTCCATGATCATAGACATGTTACATGGCCATATTCGGAGTTACCATGGTGAAGCTACATATAGGTAGTGACCTATATGTAGTGCACGCGTGTAATGGTGTCCCCGCACTCACAAAGTTCAGTGAATTGGCTCTGAACAATGTGGGGGCACCTTGGCTAGTGCCAGGGTGCCCTCACACTAAGTAACTTTGCACCTAACCTTTACCAGGTAAAGGTTAGACATATAGGTGACTTATAAGTTACTTAAGTGCAGTGTAAAATGGCTGTGAAATAACGTGGACGTTATTTCACTCAGGCTGCAGTGGCAGGCCTGTGTAAGAATTGTCAGAGCTCCCTATGGGTGGCAAAAGAAATGCTGCAGCCCATAGGGATCTCCTGGAACCCCAATACCCTGGGTACCTCAGTACCATATACTAGGGAATTATAAGGGTGTTCCAGTAAGCCAATGTAAATTGGTAAAATTGGTCACTAGCCTGTTAGTGACAATTTGAAAGTAATGAGAGAGCATAACCACTGAGGTTCTGGTTAGCAGAGCCTCAGTGAGACAGTTAGGCACCACACAGGGAACATATACATGCACACCTATGAGCACTGGGGCCCTGTGTGACAGGGTCCCAGTGACACATACATATAGGCCACAAACCTATGAGCACTGGGGTCCTGACCAGCAGGATCCCAGTGACACATAACAACCATACTGAAAACATAGTGTTTTCACTATGAGCACTGAGGCCTGGCTATCAGGATCCCAGTGAGACAGTGAAAACAGTGACAAACACCCTGACATACACTCACAAACAGGCCAAAAGTGGGGGTAACAAGGCTAGAAAGAGGCTACCTTCTCACACAACCCCCCCCCAAACGAAGGACAATAAGGCTAACCTTGGCCAGTTGATACTTTATTGTCTAAGTGGTGATAAGTAGAGAGTAGCTCTGCAATAGACTGGTTACTCCCTTTATCATCCACTATATGGTTACTTCCCTGTGGGGATGTAAACCACCCTGTTTGAAGTTTTTTAGCTAAGCAACAATGTGAAGATGTATTTTCAGAGTTTCTATCAGTAAGTTTTAGTTTAGAGCAGTGGGAATTGTCCACTGAACCTATTTGTAGTGATGGAAATGCCAGACAGGGATGCTGTCTCAGAAAAGCCATAGCTGGGCAAAAACTTTGTCCATCTGGCTGGAAGAGAGAACAGGGATGCTGTTTCTCTTGAGTTGGAGCAGGGCAGGGATGCTGTCCTATCAGCTCCACACTAGGGCAGGGATGCTGTCCTAAGTGTTGTGAGGCAGTGCAGAGTTTCTGCACTAAAGTTTCTCTGGGAGGGTTGGAGGGATGCTCCATGTTAACTAAAATGGTGCTCTTTTTCTCACCAATGTTAGTTATCCCACAGAGAGGTACTTCTACCTCAGGGAGTCCAGCTTTGCCACCTGATGATTCCCTTGGAACAGGTGCCACCCTAGGAGAGGTTTCTCCCACCACAGGAATAGTATCCTGAATGGTAGGGTGGTTAGGGGATACTGTGATACCCTTTTTACCTGTTGATGGAGAGGGATCCTGAGTTTTCAGGCCTTCTCTCCTTTGCTTTTTCATTTCACTTGAAATGAGAGGGAACAATTCCTCAGGGATGCCCAGCATGGCTGCATGGGCATAAAACTCTACATCAGCCCAACCTGAGGCCTCTAGGTCATTACCTAAGAGACAGTCTACAGGTAAGCTAGGTGATACCACCACCTGCTTAGGGCCAGTAACTCCACCCCAACTAAACTGAATTATAGCTAAGGGAAGAAACTTAGTGGAGTTATGGACATCAATAATCTTATACTGTTGTCCAATGATGTGTTGTTCAGGAGGCACTAGGTTTTCAGTCACCAAAGTGAAACTGGCACCTGTGTCCCTGTAGGCCAAGGCCTCAACACCATTTATTGAAACTGTCTGCCTGTACTTATCCATTGTAAGGGGACAAGCAGCCAGTGTGGCAAGGCCAATGCCACTACGTGTGACAGAAACTGTCTTGGGACTGATTACATCAGTTTCCACTATGGACCCATAAGTGAACCCAACTACACCCTTTGCTTGACTGTTGCCAGCAGTCCCACCACTAGTACCACTACTGCTAGGGGCACTAGAGCTTGATGTATTAGTGGTGGTAGGCTCAGGGGGTTTACCTGGACAGGACTTATCCCCTGGCCTATGGCCTCTGTTTTTACACACAAAGCACCAAGGCTTTTTAATGTGTGCAGGTTGGGAAGAAGAGGAAGAATTTGTTTTATCCCCACCCTCTGAAGAGTGTTTAAGATTTGAAGTGGGATCTTTGGTTTTACCCTTATCCCCATGCTTATCTTGAGATTTTTCACCATCTTTCTTCTTATTGCCATCTTTGTCACCCCCTGTATGAACTTTTCTGTTCACCCTTGTTCTGACCCATTTGTCTGCCTTCTTTCCCAATTCTTGGGGAGAGGTCAGATCAGAGTCTACCAGGTACTGGTGCAACAAATCAGACACACAATTATTAAGTATATGCTCTCTCAGGATTGTGTTATACAGGCTTTCATAATCAGTAACTTTACTGCCATGTAACCACCCCTCCAAGGCCTTCACTGCCTGGTCAATGAAATCAACCCAGTCTTGTGAAGACTCCTTTTTGGTCTCTCTGAACTTTATCCTGTACTGTTCAGTGGTTAAGCCATAACCATCCAGGAGTGCATTCTTAAGAACTTGGAAATTATTGGCATCATTTTCTTTCACTGTAAGGAGCCTATCCCTACCTTTTCCACTAAATGATAGCCATAGGATAGCAGCCCACTGCTTTTGAGGGACATCCTGTACAGCACAGGCCCTCTCAAGTGCAGCAAACCACTTGTTAATGTCATCCCCCTCCTTATAAGGGGGAACTATCTTGTGCAGATTCCTGGAATCATGCTCTTTTGCAGGATGACTATGGGGAATACTGCTGCTGCCACCATGGGTATCTAAACCCAACTTCTGTCTTTCCCTCTCTATTTCTAAAGACTGTCTATCCAAATCCAGCTGTTGCTTCTTGAGCTTCAGTCTGGTTTGTTCCACTCTCAATCTATTGAGCTCCCTTTCTAACAATCTGTCATCAGGGTGGGTGGGAGGGACATTTCTAGATACAGAGGTGTGATGGGAATGAACAGAAGGAGACCTGTCCCTTACAGAGGGCACCCTAACAGCTTGGCTACCAGCATAATGTGAGAGCACACCATCAGTATGGTGTGATTCAACCTCTGTACCAACTATGCTAGACTGTCTAGTAATGGGCAGGCTGAGAAGTTTCTTTCCTGAACCTTTTCCTGGGGGAGTCCCTGGATCAGATTGAGAACCATTAGCTACTTTTTCTACAGATTGGGCACTTATGGCCTTATCCTGTAATCTAAGCATATTAATTAACAGTTCTAAGGAAGGATTCTTCCCTACACTCAAACCTCTCTCTATGCAGAGACTCCTTGCTCCTTTCCAGCTAAGGTGATCATATGCAAGTTTGGACAGTTCAACATTTTTTCCTGTGCCAGACATTTTTAGAGAGAGTTAAAGTGATAGACAAAGAGAAAAAAGTTTTCAGAACTTTTTGGAAAGACAGAAAAAACTTTTTAAACTTTTAAGAACTTTTTGAAAGTTTAGAAGTACTTTTCAGCACTTAGAAAAGAGTGAAAAGAGGAAATGCAAAACTTTTTGGCTATGTGTATATACACTGACCTTGTTTTGTATATTTTTCTCTTATGAAAAGTACAATGACAAGAGTGGTAAGTAGTCTCAAAGCACTTATCCCACCGCTGCACAACCAATGTAGGAGGCTGGACTGGCTTGTAGTGAGTACCAAGGGGTACTTGCACCTTGCACCAGGCCCAGTTATCCCTTATTAGTGTATAGGGTGTCTAGCAGCTTAGGCTGATAGATAATGGTAGCTTAGCAAAGCAGCTCAGGCTGAACTAGGAGACGTGTGAAGCTACTACAGTACCACTTAGTGTCATATGCACAATATCATAAGAAAACACAATACACAGTTATACTAAAAATAAAGGTACTTTATTTTTATGACAATATGCCAAAGTATCTTAGAGTGTACCCTCAGTGAGAGGATAGGAAATATACACAAGATATATATACACAATAGCAAAAATATGCAGTATAGTCTTAGAAAACAGTGCAAACAATGTATAGTTACAATAGGATGCAATGGGGAAACATAGGGATAGGGGCAACACAAACCATATACTCCAGAAGTGGAATGCGAACCACGAATGGACCCCAAACCTATGTGACCTTGTAGAGGGTCGCTGGGACTATTAGAAAATAGTGAGAGTTAGAAAAATAACCCTCCCCAAGACCCTGAAAAGTGAGTGCAAAGTGCACTAAAGTTCCCCTAAGGACAAAATAGTCGTGTTAGAGGGAGAATGCAAGGAAAACACAAATCAGCAATGCAACAACGATGGATTCCTGTCTGAGGGTACCTGTGGAACAAGGGGACCAAGTCCAAAAGTCACAAGCAGCTCGGAGATGGGCAGATGCCCAAGAAATGCCAGCGGTTGGTGCAAAGAAGCTCTTACTAGGCTGAAGGACTGTGAATACTGCAGGAACGACAAGGGCTAGAGACTTCCCCTTTGGAGGATGGATCCCCCACGCCTTGGAGAGTCGTGCAGAAGTGTTTTCCCGCCGGATGGACGCCAACAAGCCTTGCTACACGCAAATCGTGCGTTTGGCGTTTTTGGACGCTGCTGGGGCCCAGGAGGGACCAGGAGGTCGCAAATTGGACCTGCAGAGAGAGGGGACGTCGAGCAAGACAAAGAGCCCTCGCTGAAGCAGGTAGCACCCGGAGAAGTGCCAGAAACAGGCACTACGAGGATGCGTGAAACGGTGTTCGCCGAAGTTGCACAAAGGAGTCCCACGTCGCCGGAGACCAACTTAGAAAGTCGTGCAATGCAGGTTAGAGTGCCGTGGACCCAGGCTTGGCTGTGCACGAAGGATTTCCACCGGAAGTGCACAGGGGCCGGAGAAGCTTGCAAAGTCGCGGTTCCCAGCAATGCAGCCCAGCGAGGTGAGGCAAGGACTTACCTCCACCAAACTTGGGCTGAAGAGTCACTGGACTGTGGGGGTCACTTGGACGGTGTCGCTGGATTCGAGGGACCTCGCTCGTCGTGCTGAGAGGAGACCCAAGGGACCGGTAATGCAGCTTTTTGGTGCCTGCGGTTGCAGGGGGAAGATTCCGTCGACCCACGGGAGATTTCTTCGGAGCTTCTGGTGCAGAGAGGAGGCAGGCTACCCCCACAGCATGCACAAGCAGGAAAACAGTCGAGAAGGCGGCAGGATCAGCGTTACAGAGTTGCAGTAGTCGTCTTTGCTACTATGTTGCAGGTTTGCAGGCTTCCAGCGCGGTCAGCGGTCGATTCCTTATCAGAAGGTGAAGAGGGAGATGCAGAGGAACTCGGCTGAGCTCATGCATTCGTTATCTACAGTTTCCCCAGAGACAGAGACCCTAAATAGCCAGAAAAGAGGGTTTGGCTACCTAGGAGAGAGGAAAGGCTACTAACACCTGAAGGAGCCCATCACAAGGAGTCTCTGACGTCACCTGGTGGCACTGGCCACTCAGAGCAGTCCAGTGTGCCAGCAGCACCTCTGTTTCCAAGATGGAAGAGGTCTGGAGCACACTGGAGGAGCTCTGGACACCTCCCAGGGGAGGTGCAGGTCAGGGGAGTGGTCACTCCCCTTTCCTTTGTCCAGTTTCGCGCCAGAGCAGGGGCTAAGGGGTCCCTGAACCGGTGTAGACTGGCTTATGCAGAATTGGGCACATCTGTGCCCAACAAAGCATTTCCAGAGGCTGGGGGAGGCTACTCCTCCCCTGCCTTCACACCATTTTCCAAAGGGAGAGGGTGTCACACCCTCTCTCAGAGGAAGTTCTTTGTTCTGCCATCCTGGGCCAGGCCTGGCTGGACCCCAGGAGGGCAGCTGCCTGTCTGAGGGGTTGGCAGCAGCAGCAGCTGCAGTGAAACCCCAGGAAGGGCAGTCTGGCAGTACCAGGGTCTGTGCTACAGACCACTGGGATCATGGAATTGTACCAACAATGCTAGGATGGCATAGAGGGGGCAATTCCATGATCATAGACATGTTACATGGCCATATTCGGAGTTACCATGGTGAAGCTACATATAGGTAGTGACCTATATGTAGTGCACGCGTGTAATGGTGTCCCCGCACTCACAAAGTTCAGTGAATTGGCTCTGAACAATGTGGGGGCACCTTGGCTAGTGCCAGGGTGCCCTCACACTAAGTAACTTTGCACCTAACCTTTACCAGGTAAAGGTTAGACATATAGGTGACTTATAAGTTACTTAAGTGCAGTGTAAAATGGCTGTGAAATAACGTGGACGTTATTTCACTCAGGCTGCAGTGGCAGGCCTGTGTAAGAATTGTCAGAGCTCCCTATGGGTGGCAAAAGAAATGCTGCAGCCCATAGGGATCTCCTGGAACCCCAATACCCTGGGTACCTCAGTACCATATACTAGGGAATTATAAGGGTGTTCCAGTAAGCCAATGTAAATTGGTAAAATTGGTCACTAGCCTGTTAGTGACAATTTGAAAGTAATGAGAGAGCATAACCACTGAGGTTCTGGTTAGCAGAGCCTCAGTGAGACAGTTAGGCACCACACAGGGAACATATACATGCACACCTATGAGCACTGGGGCCCTGTGTGACAGGGTCCCAGTGACACATACATATAGGCCACAAACCTATGAGCACTGGGGTCCTGACCAGCAGGATCCCAGTGACACATAACAACCATACTGAAAACATAGTGTTTTCACTATGAGCACTGAGGCCTGGCTATCAGGATCCCAGTGAGACAGTGAAAACAGTGACAAACACCCTGACATACACTCACAAACAGGCCAAAAGTGGGGGTAACAAGGCTAGAAAGAGGCTACCTTCTCACAGGGGCCACAGGCGCTGAGGCGGAGTCGGATGTCACAGACATCAGTGATATGGCACTCAGGACTTACAATGTCGTAGGACTTCACCTGGTGCTGCTGCGGCTTTGGGCCAGCAGCGTCAGTCGCGGTCGTTGTACTTCAGCTGGGACCACAACTTATTGTGCAGGCAGCAGCATGGAGTCAGGCAGCAGAACCGGTTCTGGAGTTGTCTGGAGTTGATGTGCCTCGTTCTTCTTGTTTTTAGGCCATCTTTCACTCCCAAAAAAACCTAGGAACTGGAATGAGCACCACCTGGCAAGTCAGAGTCCTCAGCAAGAGAACCCAGAGGCTGGCAGGTAAAGTCTTTGATGCCCCTGAGACTTCTCAACAGGAGGCAAGCTCAGTCCAAGCCCTTGGAGAAACTTCACAAGCAGGATACACAGCAAAGTCCAGTGTCTGTCCTCTCCAAAGCAGAAGCAGCAACTGCAGGCCAACCCAGAAAAGTACACACATCAAAGGGACAGTTCTCCTCCTCACAGCTCTTCAGCTCTTCTCCTTGGCCAAAGTTCCCCCAACAGAATACCGCTACGCGGTCAGAAGACCGCCGCGGTTATTCTGTGTTTCCCGCTGTGGGCTGGCGGGCGACCGCCAGAAGGCCGCCCGCCAGCCCAGCGGGAAACCCCTTCCCACGAGGAAGCCGGCTCCGAATGGAGCCGGCGGAGTGGGAAGGGTGCGACGGGCGCAGTAGCACCCGTCGCGATTTTCAGTTTCTGCATGGCAGACACTGAAAATCTTTTAGGGGCCCTCTTATGGGGGCCCCTGAGTGCCCATGCCATTGGCATGGGCACTGCAGGGGCCCCCAGGGGCCCCATGACACCCCTCACCGCCATCCTGTTCCTGGCGGTCAAAACCGCCAGGAACAGGATGGCGGTGAGGATTCCTCAGGGCAGCAGAAAACCGGCGGGAAACCGCCGGTTTTCCGTTTCTGACCGCGGCCATACCGCCGTGGTCAGAATGCCCTTGGGAGCACCGCCAGCCTGTTGGCGGTGCTCCCGCGGTCGTTGACCCTGGCGGTCAATGACCGCCAGGGTCAGAATGACCCCCTTAATCTCCTCTTGATCCAGAAGTGTTCTAAATTTGTGGGGTCAGCAGTCCAATACTTATGCTCATTTCTGTCTTTGAAATAGGCAAACTTCAAAGGAAAGTCTTTGTAGTGCACAATACCCTGCCTTTCCCTGTCATGGCCCCAGATACATTCCAGGGGAGGGAAGACTGCTTTGTGTAAGGACAGGCACAGCCCTATTCAGGTGCAGGTGTCAGCTCCTCCCTCCACTGTAACCTAGGAAGACCCATCAGGATATGCAGGATCACATCAGCTCCCATTGTGTGACTGACTAGAGTGAATTCACAAACAGCCCAATTGTCAGCCTAACCCAGACATGTATTCAGCAGCCAGGCAGAGGCACAGAATGGTTAAGCAAGAAAATGTCCACTTTCTAAAAATGGCATTTTCACACTTACAATCTAAAAAACAATTTTACCAAAAGATGTATTTTTAAATTGTAGTTCAGAGACCCCAAACTCCACATCTCTATCTGCTCCCAATGGGAAATTACACTTAAAATATATTTCAAGGCAGTTCTCATGTTAACCTATTGGAGAGTAAAACACACCAGTACATGTCCTACCTTTTAAATACACTACACCTTGCCCATGGGGCTGCCTTGGGCCTACTTTAGGGGTGACTTACATGTAGTAAGAGGGAAGGTTTGGGCCTGGCAAATGCGTACACTTGCGAGGTTGAACTGGCAGTTACAAACTGCACACACTGACACTGCAGTGGCAGGTCTGATACATGGTAACAGGGCTACTCATGTGAGTGGCACAATCATTGGTGCAGGCCCGTTAGTAGCATTTGATTTATAGGCCCTGGGCACCTCTGGTGCACTTTACTAGGGACTTACTGATAAATCAAATATGCCAATCATGAATAAATCAATCACCAATATAATTTAGACAGAGATCATATGCACTGTAGCACTGGTTAGCAGTGGTAAAGTGCCCAGAGTCCTAAAGCCAATAACAACAGGTCGTAAAAAAATAGGAGGAAGGAGGCAAAATGTTTGGGGATAACCCTGCCAAAATGGCCAGGTCCAACAAGAGGTGGCAGTAATACGCCTCTATTTATAGTCAGGGGTAATATGAGAAGGAGAGCGGTGAAAGAATAAAGAGAAGTGAAGGTGAGATACAAACTTAAGAGAGCCTTGTGAGATGGAAACTGGCAGAGGTGAAAAATAGATTTTGAGATGGTGACGAGAGAGAAATTGAGCTAAAGCAAGAGAAATTACAGGAAGAGAAACTAGGAGGGTTATGCACAATAGAATGACAGAAGCAGATGTGGTAAAAAGAAACTTGCAGAAATAGAGACGAGGCAAAGAGATAAAGTGAGCGAGACAGGGAAGAAGATGGCAAAGATGGAGGTCAGAGAAAAAAAGGGTAAAACGAGAGGGAAATTCAGAGGCTGAGGGATAACACAACAGGACAGTTTTTCAGCATGAGAATGTGAGAGGGCGGGAGGAAGAAATGATGGTAAGAGGAGGGCGGTGGTATGACAAGAAAAAAACAGAAATGCAGATTCAACATCGAGAGGTAGAGGTGCAAGGGAGGGTTGGACTGGCAGGGTTGGACTAAGACAGAACATAGGCCCGCATAAAAGTGGCTCCCATTAGTGAATCAATTAGATATCCAATTCGCCCACATTTGCAAATCAGGGCGGTTTTGAACGTCCACGTTGTATAGGTGTTTTACAAGTTAGAGGAGAATGCATGCATCGGTGCTTGCTTCAAGCAGTGTTTGTGGAAATCACCAGTAAACACCAGGCCATAAAACAGGTGCAGAAACAGACAAAAGACCGACCCTCATTCTGTCTTGCCAGACCAGCCCATCACACACTGCCTGGTGGATTTTGGTAGAGATGACAAGCGAGATAAGTACCGATGGATTGAAACAGAAGTCTTTGGTACGAAACAAATCTACCCTGGGACTTGTGTACTGTTATTGCTGACGTGCTTCTTCCCTGGCTGTGCCAGCCTTGCCCCCATCATTGCACCCGTGAGTTGCGCTCCCCGTTCCCATGCGGATATTGAGATTTGATCCCTGCGTGCAGATGCTACAATTAAAACGTGGCAGGGCCAGCAACATAAATCTTGCTGCAGTTTTACATGATGCCACAAGATGGCAATGAAAGGCTGCGGGAACGTTAAACACCTGCGTGATAATCACACTAGCATATAATGTTAAACACATTATATAACAAGCAGGACACATGAGAGGGGCTTAAGAGGCAGTGGAAAGGGAGAGGAATGCGGTTTGGTAGGGGTACTAGGTGGAAGAAACCACATTATTTTGTGAAATATCCAACATTTTTGAAGCCTTTCCAAATAGAGAGAAGGAGAGAGTATGTGTGCGTTTTTATCTGTGTAAACATTCCTTGTGAAATCCGACAGACTCCTCACCATACTAGACTGAAAGCAGCTGCTTCTAACTATTTATCACAAAATACATTTATTAGTGGGGGGGAGTGTAACACCCCACATCCCACCACTGAAGCTACGCCCCTGCACGGCCATGGCAGCAAACATCAAGGCTTTAAGTGGGATGAAAACAGTGTGCAGTCTCGGAAAGGAGCATGACCTAAGAACCGTAACTAGGAATACTTTTCAATGGAGGACACCTATACAAACAAAGACGTTGGTCAGATCATGTAAACTTTGCTCACCACAGCTGACCACCTGACTAGTATTTTGGGGCCTCTCTGTGGGCTTCTGTTATTGGATCCAGAGATTTCACACAGTAATAGACATGCACCTAAAAAAAAAGCCCTTTTGGGTTAGTCAATGCTTGTTAGCAGTATCAGATGAATGAGTAACATCAATAAGCGTGTTGTGAACAATTGGAATGGAAAGTGTTTTCATTCTGAAATCATGAGACTGCGATTTTAACATTTCTAAGGTCTGTGGAAGTGGTAGTGGTTTTCAGAGTTTCTCAATCACACCTGGTCTTCCTTTCATATTGCTCTCTTCTGCAGTCTCTCGGTTAGATATTTAAATTTGTTTTCCCCTGATACCTTTCTGAAACCCCCTATCTGCATATTTCATACCTTATCTCTTTCTTGTTCACATCCTCTTTTCACTTTCGCCCGCACGTACTTCCCTGCATGTCCTTCACACACACAACGCACCCACACACATGTAAGCACTACATTCTCGTCTTATTTTGACATCCTTGTGGCTCCTTCACACACTATCACATAGACTCACATTTACAATTTGCACGCCGGACCCCTGCTATGTGCATTCTGCAGAAAGGCCAAGACCTGGACCAACATATATTCTAACCGATGTATGGCCCACTGGCAGGCACTGCTTTCTGCCTGAACTCCAGAGCTCCCAACTATGGCCCGTCATAAACACCCACATACAAACTTACACAAACTGCTAGATGTGACTCATTTCACAGTACAAACGAGTTGTGGCACGATAAAAATTCAAAAATACAACATCCTGGGAAAAGCAAAGTACTCTTAAGGATTGCAAAAGCAAGTAAAACATTTAAAATGTAAACAGGAACAACGTCACCGACATGGATTAACTTAATGTCCTTATATAGCCAATGTTCAGAAATCAACCAGCATTTTTTATTTTAACGTTAAGGACATCAATAAAGGTCCCAGTAGGGAACCGTTTCAATGTCAGCTCTTATTTACTGCCGGGTCTCAGACCAACACGGACTTGCACCACACAAAGCCCAGGCAAACACTATTTATCGCACGTCAGAGACTGAGTTTTGCACGTCCGCACGTCTAGCTGGTGACACATTACCGGGCCATCAACCTCTTTCCAGAAGGCTTCTATGCACTTCCAGTGAAAGACAGATGTCTGTGGTCTGCTCGGTTGTAAATAACACCCACACGCAGATGGATTGGTGTTCTAGATAAAACGTTTTTCATGCAGCGCAATATACAGCCAGCTCTCAATAGTCTAAACAGGAGCTGCACCCACACGTAAAACATGGGAAGCGTCAAGGACACGCGTGACTCAGAGACTGAGGCCCATATTTATACTTTTTTAGTGCCGCATTTGCGTCACTCTTTGATGCAAAAGCGCCGCATTTGCGTCACTCTTTGATGCAAAAGTGCCGCAACCTTGTAAACTACAATTGTATTTTGTAAGTTTGCGCCGTTTTTGCTTCAAAAAGCTGCACAAATGCAGCGCTAAAAAAGTATAACTATGGGCCTGAGTCTACACTCCAGAGCCATTTACACATATCGGTCCTCATCTGGGGATTGGCGGCAATAATGCCCTCCTTCAAATCATAATAGGGGAATGACATGGTAATTTATCATGTTTTCCCCTTTTCGAGCTCCAGAACTCAGCATTTTGGGCCCTAGTCGCAAAGTTATTTACCGTTGTAAACAAAGGTTTACGGTGGAAAATACCTCTCCAACTCCAATAAAGTATATGGCCAAAAATACCTAATTTACGCCCATCGTGGAGTCACAAAAAGCCTTGCTAGCAGCCGAAAAGGGATTTACTACTAAGGATTTCTTTCTGCGTGCAGAGAAATCTGCAGTACTAACTTGCACGGGGTTGCTGGAGGGAGGTGTGAGAAGGTATAGATTGCCTTGTAAGTTTGTGAACTGCCATTATTAATTACATTTTTGGACATTCAAAAATTCCGGTTTAACCCTGTCCCATCCTGTACATAGTTTGGAGTAAGCACTGCTTAATTTGAGCCGGTGGTTGCCAGTGGGGCGTCATAGTGGCACTCGTTTTTGGGGAGCGGTACTTATTTTTCCTTATTAGACTACAACACAGAGCAGGAGAGAGAAAAGCACCAGAGGCACAGAAGGAGGGGTTGAAAGGAGGAAAAATCGCGTGAAAGAAAGCAGGGAATAAAAAGAGCCTGAACGAGTGGCATGAAGGGGCATGGAGTGTCTGGTGGTAGATGAAAGGGTAATGAGGTGGAATTAAGACAATCCAGCCTTGGTATTAGGCACCCTAACCTTTGATTCAATCAATCAATCAAGGATTTACAGAGCGCACTAATCACCCGTTAGGGTCTCAAGGCGCTGGGGTGGTCGTAGCTCCGGCCGCGGACTTCTGAGCAAAAGTTTGGGCTCTGGCACTTATCCTTTCACAAATGTACTTCCCTCTGAGGATGGGAATGGCAGCAGATGACCCTCACATTTGGTGGAGGAAGGGCTTTCACCATAGGTACAATTATTTCCCAGCTGAGAAACAAAAGTGTGCATTTGAGCAGCAGGCTGTGCTGAATTGGATGTGTGTGCTTTATAGATTTTTGTGGGGTGGGAGTGCCTAGGAGATCTCACTTGTCATGCCCAATATGTGTCCCTTTGGGAAAGTTTATAAACAACATAAAATGTTAACTGTACAGATGCCAGGATGGGGAAGTGAAGTTAAGCCGCTCCACAAATGCACCTCCGGCCAGCTGAAGACACATATGTCACATTACATGAAGATTCCAACAGAAGACAAGAAACCACAACATAAATTTAACTTTAGTCAGAGATATAAATTTCCATCTGCACTTTTACTTTTTTTGTGATCGGGCAACTGTGTTGTTTTCCACGCCCAGATTTGGCCAGGTTTCCTCGGCATATTTGCCATGCGTGTCTTGGGGTTTTAGGGGGGCGTCCACACCAAAGGCAGAGGGGCCCATGGCTGCACAGAGATGCCGAGGCAGGTCAAAGTTGCAAGGCAGCTGGTTCACCTAGCCTGTTAACCTCTCGTCAGACTGCTTAGATTTGTCTGTGGGCCCTACACAGGAGCCCAGGCCTGCCAGTTACAGACCAGTGCAGGGCTAAAGGCAGAAGTCTGCGGTTAAAGTGGCAGGAGGGGAAATTGAGAAGCCTGGGAAAGGGAGAGGGAGGAAAGCTTAAAACATCAACGTTTTTCCAGCGCTAAATGAAATGTTTGACTACTGTCATTACGCAAACTGCAGATGTTCCAAAACTCATATTTCATGGAACTCATGTAATACCCATGAGTTATTTTTGTAATTCATGTAAATGACATTATCCTTGTCAAAAACACATTTCAACCACTGAGAAGCCTGGGAAATAGAATAGGATACTACAGTTTAAAACAGTATTCGGTAAAGCCACTTTCATTACACATTTTTATATTAAAAACCAGTACTATATAAAATACATAACAGGTAACATATTACAAACTAGTGACATTTACAAACCTCTTTCAGCGTGATGGTTTATTATCCTGTCATAAAAACCTTACATTTTTTTATAAGACCATATAACACAGGATTTGTCCATTCTAATTGGACACATAGATGTTACAGTGCTATAATAGCACTACTATATTCAAGGTTATGTTATAATTTCCACAAGGAATAAAAAATGTAATTCATGCCTGCAACCTTCGAAATCTATTACCTCAGATCACCACATTCAAATAACTTTCTGGAATGCAACAATGCCCAAACGTGATATGTCATGAAAATTGCTCAGGTATTTGAAAGTTTAGAACACATTTTTAAAGTCTATTTACAACATAATTGTAACATGCATTCTTGTAAAACATCTTAAAGCACATATTTATACAAGACGTTTTGCCGGAGGTAACCTTTACAACTTATCTGGCATGTATTTATATATTTTTTAACTTGTTCAAGACTGTTAGACTTTTCATCCTTGGCGTGGTCTCCCTTAACTTTTTGCCTCTGTTCCCCAGGTTGTTGATGGGTGCTGGACTCTGATTTTATTGTTTTTGTTACTCTGGGCACTTTACCACTGCTAACCAGTGCTAAAGTGCAAGTGCTCCTGTTTAAAATGTGTACGTAATTGGTTCTCCATGATTGGCATATTTGTTTTACTGTTAAGTCCCTAGTAAAGTGCACTAGAGGTGCCCAGGGCCTGTAAATCAAATGTTACTAGTGGGCCTGCAGCACTGGTTGTGCCACCCACAAAAGTAACCCTGTAATCATGTCTCAGAACTGCCGCTGCAGTGTCTGTAAGTGTATTTTTACACTGTAAATTCGACTTGGCAAGTGTGCCCACTTGCCAGGCCTAAACCTTCCCCTTTCTTACATGTAAGGCACCCCTAAGGTAGGCCCTAGGTAGCCCCAAGGGCAGGGTGCAGTGTATGGTTAAGGTAGGACATATAGTAATGTGGTTTATATGTCCTGACAGTGAAATATTGTTACATTCGTTTTTCACTGTTGCAAGGACTGTCTCTCTCATAGGATAATATGGGGCTACCTTTAAATATGATTAAAGCGTAGATTCCCCTAGAGAGTAGATGGACATGTGGAGTTTGGGGTCCCTGAACTCACAATTAAAAAATACATCTTTTAGTAAAGTTGATTTTGAGATTGTGCGTTTGAAAATGCCACTTTTAGAAAGTGAGCATTTTCTTGCTTAAACCATTTTGTGACTCTACCTTGTTTGTGGATTCCCTGTCTGGGTCAGTTTGACAGTTGGGTTGTTTTTCACCTCGCACTAGACAGTGACACAAAGGGGGCTGGGGTGTAACCTGCATTTCCTGATTAGCCATCTCTGCTAGGAGGGAGGGGTGGAGTGGTCACTCTCATCTGAAAGGACTGTGCCTGCCACTGACAATGCCGGCTCCAACCCTCTGCTGTGTGTCTGATGCCTTGCCTGGGCAAGGCAGGATTTCACAAGTAGGTGTGAGTCCCCTTTGAAGAAAGGTGACTTCAAAGACTAAAATGGGAATAAGAAGGGCACCCAAATCTACAGACTTTAGAAACACTTCTGGAACCAAGAGGAACCTCTGCCTGGAGAAGAGCTGATAGCTGAGGAAGAAGTGCTGCCCTGCCTGTGACTGTGCTTTGTGGAGCTTTCCTGCAGTGCTGCTTCTGCCAGAGTAAGAGGGCAAAGACTGGACTTTGTGTGCCTTCCATCTTGTGAAGAAATCTCCAAGGGCTTGAGTTAGAGCTTGCCTCCTGTTGTTTGAAGTCTCAGGGACAGCAAAGACTTCTCTCTGCCAGCACCTGGAGTCTCTGGAGAGACTCCTGCTCTGACAAGTGGTGCCCTATCCAGTACCTGGGCCCTTGAAAGGAAAGCTGGTGGAAATCCAAGGAAATCGACTTCGGACGACTCTGGACCGACGCGGCTGCTGAATCCGGTAACGCCGCCTGCACCTGAGGCCGTGACCTTCGCTGGAACGCGACACTCTTCGCAGGCCCGTCGCTGCAGCAGCCCCGCTGAAGTCCGCGACTCCGTGGAAGTCGCCGCACCACGTCGTGACTGACGCCGCTTGAAGTGCACGGATTCAACGTTTTGCACAGACGCCGCAATTCCTGACTTCGCGCCTCGGCTTGTTTTCACTCTTCACCAAAGGTACTGTACTTGGGGGTCTACACGACTCCGTGTCCGGCGCCGCTGGTGTCGGCTTGTTGGGAACGACTCCGTCACGACGCCATGTTAACATCTCATTGAAGCATTTTTGCTTCTAAGCGCTATTTTTGAGTTTAATCTTTAAAAATTCATAACTTGACTTGTGTATGTTGGATTTTTGTCGTTTTGATCTTGTTTTGTTTAGATAAATATTTCCTATTTTTCTAAACTGGTGTTGTGTCATTTTGTAGTGTTTTCATTAAGTTACTGTGTGTGTTGGTACAAATACTTTACACCTAGCACTCTGAAGTTAAGCCTACTGCTCTGCCAAGCTACCAAGGGGGTAAGCAGGGGTTAGCTGAGGGTGATTCTCTTTTACCCTGACTAGAGTGAGGGTCCTTGCTTGAACAAGGGGTAACCTGACTGTCAACCAAAGACCCCATTTCTAACAAAGACTTATCTATAATGTGAGTATACAGAGAAAGAACAAAGTTATATTCATCGAGTATCCGAAAAACATGACGTCTGCAGTCTGTGTGCCATTGGCAGCACAAGTTCTGTGCAACAGCAAGCTTCATTACAATCCTGCTAAAAATGAAACAGGCCGTAACCAGGCTGGTATGAAATCCAGGTGATTAACTATATGGAACGGAGAGTAAATGGATGTATATTTAGGCAAACCAAGATTAATTCTAACCAAAGTACATTTACCCACTAACAGAGATTAATTATAATCAAAATAAATGTACTCGTTAATACAGTTTTTCCAGTGCGTTTCTACAGCCAACACGTGTTTCCTCATCATTACTTTTTTAAGGATGCAAAGAAAATGTACATGGTGTTGTAATTATGTACATACATGCTATCAGGGATACTATTCATTTAATTATGAATTAGGTGCATAAAAACTTCGAGTCAACCCATCAATGAGCATCATCTCCAATCAAGAATGGTGCAAAACAACAGAAAGGGGATCATCCGTGTGCAACCACAGCAGTACCCGGATTTACACGGCAAGAGATTTGCAGATTTTTGTATACAAGCCGTTGCGATCAATAAATATGCCAAAGAACTTAAAAAGAAACACCAAGTGCCAGACAGGATAAATCAATCAATATTAGTGAATGAAGCAACAATAGGGATCGCTATAGTGGCCATACATAAAGAACACAACACAACATACCCAAAGCTTGTGATGATTCTTCACAGAATGTATATGAATGTCCCGTTAAAAATGTGTTGCCTATTAGTAATCGGGGTGTGTATAATTATAATCAACATGGTTGTGGTAGACCGCTTCCAAGTAACCTGCGAAATCATACAAATATGATGTATGAGTTACATATGTTTATGGCAAGGTCCCATAATTTAATTAAATTATAGCCCATAACATACTTGGGAAAGAGTCAGCGTTAAAAAAAACAAAAACATACTGGACGTTAATTGAACATTAATCATGTGTTGAGGCCATGATAAGCCTAAAGACAGTAATGAAAAAATAGGTAAAACATTTTGATGGACTTATCAGCCCAACAGTTTTTTTTCCACTTTGGCATTTACATCCTAGGTGGCTGGGTGTATACACCGGGACGGCACTTATTGAAAATTGTGTTCCATTTATAACAGTATCCCTAATAACTGTGGGATTGCGTTGGGATGAGCAAACAACAAAAGCATAGCTGCTGTAAATTCTGGATTTAATGTTTATTTTTTTGCGTTATAAATTAATTACCTTAACTGTAATACTTTGTAAATGTGTGCACACATACACACAAACACACACAAACACAGACATATACAAGTATATACAGATGTATGTCGTTGTTAAGGTTAAGTCAATTACCTGTGAAGTAAAGAGCTGCAAAGAAAAATACTGAAAACTGTTATGTAAAGGCTCCCATTATAACTCCCATGATGTAGTGACTCCCATTGTGGAGCCTGTAAAGTAAAGGTATCGTACCACTATAACATTAGACGCTGAAAAGGCATTTGATAAGGTGTCTTTGCCGTTTTTCTGAACAACTCTTTATGAAGAAAGGCTGAGTGACTCGTATGTTATAGATGTCATGACACTTTATCATAATCCTTGAGTTGCCGGGCGCAGTAGTGTGTGTCCTGTATCCCTGCTGCTGGGGATAGCAGAACTAGTGACTTCCTCAGTTAGATGGTTTGAGTCAAGGTCACTGATGGTGCCATAATAGATCATAACCCTTGAGCAAATAGTAAAGCAGAGGTCACCATCCCTGAATTTTTAGTTTGAAACAAGGAAGAAGGCAGGGCGGTCCCGTTTTGCCCCTTTTCCTTTCAATTCTTCTCTAGCCTTTGTTAATTTCCTTACAGAATGATGAAAGCATCAATGGTGTTAATTTTGGCATCATATCAATTAAACTGGCAGTGTACATAGACAACATGTTTTTTTCCTTACTAATGGAGAGACCTCTGTGCCCACAATCAGCAGCGGCTCCTCCATTAGGGCAGAGGAGTGTCACCCTCCTGCTGAGAGCCAGTAGTGGGAAACGTGAAAAAGAAAATGATAGTAAAAATGTTTTATTATCATTTTATTTTTCTTACGGCTCAAGACACAGCCGAGTCTAGGGTGGGTCGGGGTCAAGATGACAGCGGGGGAGGAGTAGCGCACACTGTAAGTGCGCATGTTGGTTTGAAGGCTGCCAGGGGACAAATCAAGTGTCTGACAATTGCTCAGGTCCCGTTCATGCTAATACATCACACGCCATGGACGTCCTATGGACTGACTGGATCTAGGAAATCCAGATTGATGTTGGCACTGTCAGAAATTTAAAGTCACATTGATGGATATGATTATGAACTTAATCACGGTAAACCATTTTGGAGTGAAGTAAAATCAGAAATTCAAGATCCTCTTAAGCAACAACTCGTGATTTGTGCTGCAGGGCTACGTCTCGGATCAACGTCATAGCACTACATACTTTAAAGAGCGATGAAGTCCTACGAAAGCTCCTGATTACTTTTGCATCTAAAACAGTACTTTGCAAATGAAAAAAGCCAAGGATTTATCACACCAGCCCAGGTCGGAATATTACATGTGCAGCTGTCAAATGGTCTGGATCTTCTCTTCACACTTAAAGAACCTGAAGGAGTTAGGAGGCCACATGTACATATGTTAAAAATTGCAATTTCCTAATTGCAATTCCATTCAACTCACAATTAGGAAATCTCAAATGTACGAAACTCCATTGTGTTTCTTTTGCAATTCCCATAGGGTCACAAATAGACCTACCTCGTGAATATTAATGAGGTAGGGCACAATTTGCGACCTATTGGGAACTGCAAAAATCACAGAAATGATGGCCTCCTAGGGTAAGCAGACCACCATGTCTCTGATTGCCTTTAAATAAAGCAATCTTGTTTCTAAACGCAGACCGTTTTCCATAAAGAAAAACGGGATGTGTTTAATAAGGAAAAATGAAACGTTCAAGTTTCATTTTTTAAGAGCAGGCAGTGAGTGGCCCCTGCTCTTAAAACATATTTTCCCAACCATTCTCAAAAGGGGAAGGGGTGCATGGGGACCCCTTCCCTTTTGCAAAGGGGTTACCACCAACTTTTCATTGACGGTAAAATGCTAATGTTTTGCAACCTCATTTCGGTTGCAAAGAATTCGTACATACCTTTCCGATTCAACATTAGAAAGGAAAGCCCTTAACGCGTCCCTTTCTAATACTGAATCACAAACCCAATTTGCGATCTGAAAACAAGTTACCTAATCGCAATTTTGGCTTTGTACATCCTACATTGCATTTTTCCATTTCGCAAACGGGGCAATTTGCAGAATCAGCCCGTTTGCGACTGGACAAGAGCTTCATACTTGTGGCCCTAACTTGTTAAACAGCTTCATTCTACACCTACAAAGATCCAAGCATTCATGAAATCAAAACTCTGAACATATATCATGTTACAGAGTGTCAATGTATGATCATGGGACTTTTTCCTTGAGTTTTAGGTTGAGCCTAAAAATGACCTATTGCAGACCTGCCAACTTCAAGAAAAATGTCAGTGTGAGGAGGGGGTGGGACCTTGGAGGGGGCGTGGACTTGTGCCGAGAAGCACCTAGGAGGCACTTAGCCTCAAATCCCCTCCTCTAAAAAGGAAAAAAAAAGGCTTGCTGAGGCTACTGCCGATGTCCTGGGGTGTGTTCACACCCATTAACGGCAGTTAAAAGCCTCTGAAAAAGAGCTAAAGACCACTGTTTACAGTGGTTTTCAGCCTGTTTTCTCTGCCTCCGTGTGATGCTGGCTCCTCACCAGGTGACTGTGTGATAGAAGCCAATGTTGTGTGTCACACGGTGGAACCGAATTTACCGTGGGCCTAAAGTCCTCTCATTGCTTAGCCTTGGTTGGCTTTATTGTCTGTTTCATTTACTTGCTTAATTGTTGGCTTGCCTTATACATCATGTGTTTTTCTCTCTGCATATCTCTTTACTTGTGCCCTGCCACTTCCATCACTCAGTTTTAGGAAACTACTTTTGTTTTGTTCACTCTCATCCATGTGTTTCTCTCCCCTGCCCTAAGTACTCCTCTGGCTTGCTTATGTGCTTCTCCACATCCACTGTGTTGCTCTCCCTCGTTTGTTGCTATTCCTTTCCCTTTGCTTCCAGCTCCCAAAGGCTTCTCCGTTGGCTCCACCCTGCAGACCTATTTTTTTTAAATAGTTTAAAAAAGTATACTTAAACATTTTTTTTGCATTACGTTTTTTACATTTTGCTATTAGTTCCAGATAAGTAAATTAAAAAAGGGCACTCGCGGCAAGCAGAATCAAACATGCATGCCTGTGTAATGACGCATTTGTGCGCATACATCACCATGTATGCACATGCATGCAAGGTGATGGAGCCGCCAGTGGCTACATTATTGCACCTTTGTTTCCTTTTGTTCATGCTGCAGTGTGTACTACATGAACAAAAGGCACTGGTAGAGTCAACAGGTCTCAAACGCGTGTTAACACATAGTGAACATCGCGCCCGCTGATAGCAGTGATATATTGAGTAAGAAAAGTCTATGCATCCTCCCTGTTGGCCCTTCTTTTGTCTTTTCAAACTTTTCTTCTTCCTTCTTGTCTCTTTCTCAGTTACCTTTTTAGAACTACTCATAAAATTATTGATAGTGAGTTTACTGACCTCTCATCACATGCCTTGTATTATCACTCCCTGCAGTCAACTATTCAGTTACAAGTTTTACTGTTGGAGTATTAGAACAAAGAAGGTGTGTCTAGACCAATCATTAAAGATGCATTTTTGACAACATCTATGTAGACATGTTAGTTTCCCCACTATCTAGTTTACAGTCTTCACAACTCTGTGTTTTCCAACAGACATAATGGGTTAATTGCTACGGAAGAACTGAAACAGAAGGTAATGTCTGTACAATTTTTCATTTTTAGGGTCGAGAATGTGCTTGTGCATGTTTCTTGCTTGCAAGACACTGTTGGTCACAAAAAGGCCTTGGACCCCGCCCATTGCTTACCATTTGATGGCTTGCGTGGCACTCTTTTTTACAGTTTCCTAACTAGTCACTACGGGTCCAGCATAATTTCCCTTCCTCTCTGTGGACCAGGGACTAAGCACTGCCCCTCCATTGCTTCCCACATTATTGAGGTACGATTTTGTAATTTTTAACTTCTAGTGCCATGCAACCAGAAGGCGAAACTGGCAAAAATGTGCCCAGAATGACAAACACAATTGCAAAGATTTATTTTCTACAGTTAACTTTCTTGTATTTTGCCAAGTCTTCTTTTCTTACTTTGCATCATGTTTTCTTCTTGAGGATTACATTGTTCTACATATTGCAAATCAACATTGTTTCTTTCTTATGTGCAATTTCTGAAATTATGCTTTAACATATAATCGTGCAATACAATCCACTCCACTCCACACCCCTCAATCCAATACATCCCATAACAATCCATTCCACACCACTCCAATACAAACCACTCACCCCAATCTACTCAAATCCACCACACTCCAATCCTCTCAACCTGTCCCAGTCCAATCTCCCCCACTCAAAAATGCAAAACAATCCTCCCCACACTATCCAAAACAATCTTCCCCACTTCAATTTGCCCCACCCCAATCAAAAACAATCTTTCCCACTCCAATTAAAAACAATCTTCCCCACTCCAGTCCAAAACAACCCGCCCCACTCCAGTCCAAAACAATCTGCTCTACTCCAGTCTGCCCCACTCCAATCCAAAATAATCTGCCCTACTCCAATCCAAAACAATCTGCCCCACTCCAATCCAAATCGATCTGCCCCCACTCTAAGCTGCCTTACTCTAAACTGCCCCACTCCAATCGTCCCAATCCATTCTGCCCCACTTCAATCTACCCACTCCAGTCTGCTCCAATCAGAAACAATCTGCACCAAGCCAATCTGCCTCACTCCAACTGAAAACAATCTACCCCACTCCAATCCAAAACAATCTGTCCTACTCCAATCTGCCCCACTTAAATCCAATACAACCTGCCCCACTAAAATCTACCTCACTCCTATCTAAAGCAATTTGCCCTACTTCAATATTCTCCTCTCCAATCCTAAATAATCGGCCCCACTCCAGTCTGCCCCATTCTAATCCCAAACAATTTTCCCCAATCCAATCTGTCCCATTCCAATCCAAAACAATATACCCTACTCCAATCCAAAACAATCTGCCCCCACTACAATCTGTCCCACTCCAATCCAAAACAGTCTGCCCCACTCTAATCTGCCGCTCCCTGATCTGCCCCACTCTGCCCCACTCCAATTGTAAACAATCTGCCCCACTCCAATCAAAAACCATCTGCCCCACTCCAATCCAAAACAACAGGCTGCACTCCAATCCATCCCTCTCCAGCCGAGGCCATCCCACTCTAGTCTAATCCACCTCACTCCAGTCCAGTCCACCCCATCCCAGTTCAGTCCACCCCTCTCAATCCAATCCATCTAGCCCAACACACTCCATTCTACCCACCCCACTCCAATCCAATCCATCCACCCCAACCCACCCCACCCCACTCCAGCCCAGGCCATCTCACCCCAGTCCAATCTACCCCACTCCAATACAGTCCACCCACTCCAATCCAATCCACCCCTCCAGTCCTGTCCACTCCACCACACTCTATTCAAATCTAATACACCCCACTCCAAACCACCCCAGACTAATCCAGTCCACCCCACCCAAATCCAATCCGCCCCACCCCAGTCCTATCACTCCAATCCAATCCAATCCACCCAACCAGTATAACCACACAACTCCAGTCTACCCTACTCCAACCTGCCCCATTTCAGTCCACCCACTCCAATCCACCCCACTCAATCCATCCCATGCTACCCCAATCCATACCACCAAAATCTACTCCAATCCAAAGTAACCCACTCCACCATATTTCACCCAACTCCACACCACTCCATAATATACTACTCCACTGTTTGCCACTGCCCTCTACAACACTCTCTGCCACTGGACCACTGAACTCTACTCCCCCCTACTCAACTGTATGACCCTCTCCTCCCCCTACTCCACTCTACAATACCCTACTCCAATAAGTCCAGTCAACGAGACTATAGTCCCCCACTCCACTCTAGGACACTCCACACCACTAACCTTTAGCCATACTGAACAGCAGCCACACTGATGTACAACATGGCAAAAACACATTATCAATACCAATAGTTCTTGAATAGGCGAGACCTATTAGCTTGGCCAATGCTTGTTTTAATACATAAACGCTAAGACTAAAAAAATACATTTTAATAAATCAATGGTTCAGTTTCTCTTTGATCTCGAACAGAAGAACGGTGGAGTCCACCTTATCAGGATTCTAACGCGTGAGGTGCATGTTGCTCTGAGAATGAAGCACCATATGCATAAACCGGCCCTACCAAGATTCCCAGATCCATGTGTGACTCTCTACTCTAGTTCATATATTATTTTTTTTACTTTGCATTCTGGGCCATGCAGTCTTATTTCTCTCTCTTGTAAAAACAGCGCTGTAAGCCCCAGAATGCAAATTGAAAAAAGAACCAGGATTGTAACAGTGCCTTAGGAGACTAGGTAGTTATGCATTAACCCACTGAGCTATCTCATTCACAAGCGGAAAACGAAGACTTTCGGAGGCTAAATACTATACACGTATGCAACCTCCTCACAGCGAATGCCAGCCTTCTCTACTGCGTTGTTCTTCCTCATACCAGTGCTTTATTTAAAGCAGGTGCAAAGCACACCTCCAAGTGCTAATTCAAACGACTTGAGGTGGGTAAACATGCCAACGGACTAACAAATAGCACAACGTCGTGTTTCTGTGGAATGCATTGCTCTTGTTTACCCACCAGCTGATGCTTGGCCTCCTCCTGATTCCATCGAGACGCTGAGAGGAAGAGCTCGAGAAGTTCGGCGGGTGACGTGGCGGCCTGGCAGCTGGCTCTGGCGCCCGCACGCCGCCTCGCGCGCTGACCCTCTGTGACCCGTGGTCTCGTGCCCTCCCCGTCCATGTGAACTGCAGGGCCGCGCACCAGTGGCCTGCGTGCGGTTTGGTGCAGTGCCACGGCCGTGTTTGTTGTTCACCTGCTCGAACCTCTGTGTCCCAGGCCTTGACATTCAGGTAGTAAATCTCACAGAGCAGGAGGCCCGCTAGCAGTTTTAAGACGTGGTTTCCAGAGCATGTTTGTTTTGGAACCAGCATGCCTTGGCAGTTTTATTTACCACTCTGAGCTATACACATGGGTGCCTTTCTCAGAGAGCGAGGTACACGGGCCTAACCAATCACACCTAGAAGCTTTCTTGGTATTCCTCACCTCTTCACCTCTAGGCACCTCCCTGGCATACCTCACCTGTTCAGATCTAGGCAACCCCTTGGCACTCCTCGCCTCTCACTTCATTGCAGTCCTCTGGCATGCCCCAACCTTCCAATCAAGATGATTACTTGTCCTTCCTCGCCTCTTCAATTCCTCATTTCCAGGTACCTCCCTGGGGTTCTCTGTCTCTTCTCTGCAAGAAACTTCACAGCCATTCCTAACCTCTTCCGTTCCAGGCACATCCTCACTAAAGTACTTTTAGGCACTTCCCAGACAATCCACAAGTCTCCACTGCTGGGTACTTCCCTGTTATTCATGACCGCGTCACTTCCTCGCTACTTCACTTTTAAGCACTTGAAAGACATTCCATACGTCTTCACTTCTGGGCACTTTTCAGCACTTCCCTGTTAATCCTCACCTCTTCATTTCCTGGCACTTCCTCACTTCTCCACCTTCAGTCACTTCCAGATACTCCCCACCTCTTCACTCGAAGACATTTCCTTGGCATTTCTTCTTCACTTTTAGGCTATTCCCACACACTCCATGTCCAGGCACATCACTGGCAGTCCCCGCCACTTCACTTCTTCGCACTCCCCTAGCAATATCCACCTTTATACCATGAAGCTCCTGAGGCATTTCTTCTTCACTTCTTCATTTCTATGCACATCCCTAAAAGTCCTCACCGCTTCACTTCAAGCACTCCTGACCTCTTTGCTTCCAGACACTTTCTCACTTCTACTCTTTAAGGCACTTTTCACGGTAACCAGTAATCCCATGGCATCCATCAGTTCTTCCCTGACATTCCTCTCCTCTTTGCTTCCAGACACTTCCTCACTTCTACACTTTAATGCACTTTTCATATATTCCACATGTGTTCATGTCTGGGTACTTAGCAGTAATTCCCTGGCATTCCTTACCTCTCCACTTCCAAGCACTTCCTCACTTCTTCACTTTTAGGTACTTCCCAGTCATTCCTCACCTAGTCATGTCTGCTAAGCTTTCTAGCATTCTCCACCTCCTCACTTGCGGACATTTCCTAGACATCACTTTAAGGCACTTTCCTTGCTTTCTAATTTCTTCACTTATAGGCACATTCCAGGCATTGCTCTCCTCGTTACTTCCAGACACTTCCCTGGTATGCCTCACCCCTGCACTTTCAGGCACTTCCCTGGTATAATTCACGTTTTCAATTCCATGCACTTCCCAGGTCTTCCTCACCATTTCATTCACTTTCCTGTCATTGTCATCTCTGTGCTTTCAGACGCTTCTCAGGCTTCTCTCTTCTTTTAACCTCGAGGCACTAGCCTGGCATTACTCACCTTTTCACTTCCAGACATATCCCAGGCATTCCTCACCTACTCACTTCCAAGTGCTTCCCTGACATTCCTCATGCCTTCCCTTCCCACGCAGTCCAGGTGCTCAGTGCTCATGGCCTCACTCCAGGGAGCTTCAGGTATTCCAATCCTCATCACTTCACACCAAGAACTTTCCCTCCCAGACCTTCCTCGACTCTTTATACAATGCACCCTCATCCAGTCACTCAAAAAATGTTCCTAGACACTCCTCACCTCTTGTTACAAAGAATCCTCCCAGGCACTCCTCACCTCTTGTTACAAAGAACGCTCACGGGCTTCCCCAACAGGAAATTCACCCCTAGAAGCCCTCCTGTCTGCATTGGTCTGCATTCCCACACCAGCTTACCATTCCCCACATCAAACTAGCCGGGCAAGGAGGTCACTCCTCCTGTCTGTTGGCTAAGTACTGGAACTCCCTCTCTCCAGGTATCACTCTTTGTCCTGCTGTTACATCTTTCGGTAAAAACTGAAAACTTGGCTATTAATACAGCCATTGAGTCTGTTCAGATACTGTCTACCATACCAACGCCAGGAAGCCCGAGAGTCAATCAGCTCTTCAAATGAACAACCATCAACCCTTCATACAAACAACCCCCAGGCACTCCTCAGCTCTTCATACAAAGAACCATCATACCTTCACACAAACAACCCCCAGGCACTCCTCAGCTCTTCATACAAAGAACCATCATACCTTCATACAAACAACCTCCCAGCCAATCCCCAGCTCTTCATACACAGAACCATCAACCCTTCATACAAACAACCCCCAGGCACTCCTCAGCTATTCATACACAGAACCATCAACCCTTCATACAAACAACCCCCAGGCACTCCTCAGCTCTTCATACAAAGGACCATCAACCCTTCATACAAACAACCCCCCAGCCAATCCCCAGCTCTTCATACACAGAACTTTCATCCCTTCGTACATAAACTTTCTATTCATACAATGAACTCTCCCAGGCACTCTCTCGTACCGAAGAACCCTCGTCCCTTTGTAGAAAGTCCCCCCGTCCCCAGACACTCCACATCCTTTCTTACAAAGACCATCATCCCTTCATACAAAGAACCCCCAGGAGCTCCTCAGTTCTTCATACAAAGAATGCCCTCTTTGTATAAAGAACCTTCAAAGGCAATCTTCAACCCTGCATGCAGAGACCACCATCTCTTTACAAAAAGAACTCCCTCACCCCAGGCACTCCCCATCCCTTGATACAAAGACCACCATCCCTTGTTTTGTTAATTTGATTTGTATAGCACACTAATCACCGGAGAGGGCATCCATGAATGTGGGCAGGTATGTAGGTTTGTGGACCCTGAGATTCTTATTTGAAGAGCCAGGTCTTCAGGTTTTTGCAGAACTCAGGAAGTGAGGAAGAGGCTCTGATGTGTTGATGAAGGCCGTTCCATGTCTTGGGTGCAACGTAGGAGAGGAGAGTGAACAACCTTCAGTTTTGCTTTTGCGGATGTGGGGAATGTGTGCGGATGAGAGTGAGGCAGAGCAAAGTTGTCTGGTGGGTTGGTGAAAGTGTATGCGGCTGTTCAGGTATTCTGGTCCTTTGTTGTGTAAGGCTTTGTATGTGTGCATGAGAAGTTTGAATTGGCTGCGCCTGTGAATGGGGAGCCAGTGAAGCTTTCTAACGTACGTTGTGATATGAGTGCAGCATGGGAGGTTGAGTACGAGTCTTGCAGTGGTGTTCTGGAGTCTGTGTATAAGTTGTTTGGAAATTCCGGTGTATAGTGTGTTGCCTTATTCCAGACTGCTGCTGATGAGTACCTGTTGTCCTGAGTTACCCATTTGAAGATTTTTTTGGCAGCATCCGTAGGATGTGGAAGCAGGAGGTGCACACTGCGTTGACTTGAGCTGTCATGTTGAGCTTGTTGTCTAGGCTGAGCCCTAGATTTCTTGTGTGGTCTGTGGATGTGGTTGTTGGTCCTAGCTATGACGGCTACCAGGTGGAATCCCATGGGGCGGTCTGATTCCGAAGTCTAGTACTTCCATCTTGTCGCAGTTGAGGTGCAGGCAGTTGGTTTGCATCCAGCCTGCCACCATGGTCATGCAGTTGGAGAAGTTGGTTCTGGCAGTGGTTGCTTTGTCCGTCAGGGAGAGGATGATTTGGGTATCATCAGCGTAGGACATGATGGTGATGTTTTGTGATCTGATGATGTTGGTAAGCGGTGTCATGTCATACAAAGAACCTCCAAACATTCCTCAGGTTTCAAACAAAGACCATCATCCCTTCATACAAAGAAGCACCCCTCCCCTAGACCCTTCCCATCTCTTCATACAAAGAACATCATCCCTTTATCGAAAGAACCCTCTCTTCATCCAAAGAACGCCCCCCAGGAACTCTTCAACTCTTCATACAAAGACCATCATCCCCTCATACAAATAACCCTCGCTCTATGCAAAGAACCACCCAGGCATTCCTCAACTCTTCAAACAAAGAACCCTCTTCATTTCATACAAAGAACCCTCTCTTCACACATCATTTCACTAGTTGAGAAAGTAAGAATCTGAGCTTACATCACCTAAACTTTGCTATATTTAAATCCTTGGGGTGGTTTAGTGCGCAGCCAATAAACTTTGATTTACGCTCCAGAGTATTTTTTTGTTCTCTGCACCCAGGATTGATTCATCTTCTCCCGCTTCTGGTCATCAGTTTCCCTGGTTAAATACAATTGTTACAGGTTACTAGCATCATCGACATTGAGAACTGAAGCCCATTGTTCAACTAGCACATATTATCTGATCTCAGGAAGAACAAATGCTACAAGCAAAGAACAAAACTTTTCCACAGTGTGCAAGTCACACAGGATGTTGAATAACTAAACGTTTAAACATTTTCAGGACTTTTGACATTCTTGTAAGGTCAGCAAACAAGGGAACAATGAACACTGTTTTGTTAGTAAAATGCAGAGGCACACAGGCCCTTAGAAAATGTTAAACGTAGGCCTTTCACTAATGCTAACATACTAATAAAATAAAACATTAAATTTTTGTAGGAAAGTACCATCTTGCCTGGCATGTTAACCCCATTTTTACTAGTGTGTCAGTTTGTTTGTTAGGAAGATGCCTAAAAAGGTATTGTGGACAGCTAGCTGTCAAAAGGCTTTTGGTGAGCTCAGGCCATGTGCTCTGCACCTGTCCTAAAAAGCCCTTGCTACTCCAAGAAGTTCATAGTCCAGACTGATGCTTCTGAATTAGGGGTTCGAGCAGTGCTATCACAGCTTAACACTGAGGGCCAGGATCAACCTGTTGCTTTCATCAGCATTGACCCCTAGAGAAAAGTGTTGGTCTGCCATAGAGAGGTAGGCCTTTGCTGTGGTCTGGGCACTGAAAAAGTTGAGACCATACCTGTTTGGTACTCACTTTATTGTTCAGACAAACCACAAACCTCTATTATGGCTAAAACAAATGAAAGGTGAAAACCCTAAATTGTTGAGGTGGTCCATCTCCCTACAGGGAATGGACTATGCAGTGGAACATAGACCTGGGAATACCCACTCCCATGCAGATGGACTCTCCAGATATTTCCACTTAGACATGAAGACTCATCTGGGCAAGGTTAGCCTTATTGTCTCTCGTTTTGGGAGAAGTGGGGGTTGTGTAGGAAAGTACCATCTTGCCTGGCATGTTACCCCCGTTTTTACTTTGTGTCAGTTTGTTTTTGCCTGTCTCACTGGGATCCTGTTAGCCAGGACCCCAGTGCTCATAGTCTGTGGCCTGAATGTGTTCCCTGTGTGGTGCCTAACTGTGTCACTGAGGCTCTGCTAACCAGAGCCTCAGTGCTTATGCTCTCTCTGTCTTTAAGATTGTCACTGCAGGCTAGTGACCATTTTTACCAATTCTGATTGGCACACTGGAACACCCTTATAATTCCCTAGTATATGGCACCTAGGTACCCAGGGGATTGGGGTTCCAGGAGATCCCTATGGGCTGCAGCATTTCTTTTGACACCCATAGGGAGCTCAGACAATCCTTACACAGGACTGCCACTGAAGCCCAAGTGAAATAACGTCCACGTTATTTCACAGCCATTTTACACTGCACTTAAGTAACTTATAAGTCATCTATATGTCTAACCCTCACTTGGGGAAGGTTAGGTGCAAAGGTACTAAGTGTGAGGGCACCCTGGCACTAGCCAAGGTGCCCCCTCATTGTTCAGGGCAATTTCCCCGGACTTTGTGTGTGCGGGGACACCATTACACGCGTGCACTTCATATATGTAGCTTCACAATGGTAACTCCAAATATGGCCATGTAACATGTCTAAGATCATGGAATTCTCCCCTCATGCCACATCTGGTATTGGGGTGCCAGTCCTATGCATCCCCGGGGCTTCAGCATGGACCCCAGGTACTGCCAAACTAGCTCTCTGGGGTTTTCACTGCAGCTACCGCTGCTGTCAACCCACAGACAGGTTTCTGCCCTCCTGGGGTCCGGGCAGCCCAGTCCCAGGAAGGCAGAACAAAGGATTTCCTCTGAGAGAGGGTGTTACACCCTCTCCTTTTGGAAATAGGTGTTAAGGGCCTGAGAGGAGTAGCCTCTCCTGGCCTCTGGGAATGCTTTGAAGGGCACAGATGGTGCCCTCCTTGCATAAACCAGTCTACACCGGTTCAGTGATCTCCCAGCCCCTGCTCTGGCGCCCCACTGGACAAAGGAAAGGGGAGTGACCACCCCCCTGTCCATCACCACCCCAGGGGTGGTGCCCAGAGCTTCTCCAGTGTGTCCCAGACCTCTGCCATCTTGAATGCAGAGGTGTGAGGGCACAATGGAGGCCTCTGAGTGGCCAGTGCCAGCAGGTGACATCAGAGACCCCTCCTGATAGATGCTTACCTGGTTAGGTGGCCAATCCTCCTCTGAGGGCTATTTAGGGTCTCTCATGTGGGTTTCTCTTCAGATAACGAATGCAAGAGCTCACCAGAGTTCCTTTGCATCTCCCTGTTCGACTTCTGCCAAGGATCGGACGCTGACTGCTCCAGGACACCTGCAAAACCTCAACAAAGTAGCAAGAAGACTACCAGCAACATTGTAGCGCCTACTCCTGTCGGCTTTCTTGACTGTTTCCTGGCTAAGGGCTGTCTGCCTTCACCCTGCACTGGAAGCCAAGAAGAAATCTCCTGTGGGTCGACTGAATCTTCCCCCTGCTAACGCAGGCACCAAACTTCTGCATCACCGGTCCTCTGGGTCCCCTCTCATCTTGACAAGCGTGGTCCCTGGAACACAGGAGCTGGATCCAAATGACCCCGACAGTCCAGAGGTCCTTCTGTCCAAATTTGGTGGAGGTAAGTCCTTGCCTCCCCACGCCAGACAGTAATCCTGTGTACTGCGTGAACTGCAGCTGCTAGGGCTTCTGTGTACTTTTGCAAGGAATCCTTCATGTACAGTATAGCCAGGTCCCCAGCACTCCGTCCTGCATTGCTCAACTCGCTGAGTTGACCACCGGCTTCGTGGGACCCTCTTTTGTAGTGTTGAGACAACCGCCGTGCTCAGATTTCTTGAACGTCTGTTCTAGTGCTTCTGCGGGTGCTGTCTGCTTCTGCATGGGCTCCCTGTACTGCTGAGTACCCCTTCTGTCTCCTCCTCCAAGGGGTGACCTTCTGGTTCTTCCTGGGCCCGGGCAGCACCCATTTTCTTCAACCGCGACCTTTGCAGCTAGCAAGGCTTGTTTGCGGTCTTTCTGCGTGGAAACAACTCTGCATCCTCCAGCACGCCATGGGACATCTTCTGTGCAAAGGAGAAGTTCCTGGCATCTTCCGTTGTTGCAGAATCTTCAGCTTCTTCCACATGGAGGCAGCCATTTTGCACCTTCATTTGGGGTTTAGTGGGCTTCTGCCGCCCCTGGACACTTGCGTGACTCTTGGACTTGGCCCCCTTCCTTTACAGGTCCTCAGATCCAGGAATCCGTCTTCAGTGCCTTGCAGTCAGTTGTTGTCCTTGCAGAATCTCCTATCACGACTTTAGTGTGTTTCTGGGGAAGTAGGGTAACTTTACTCCTACTTTTGAGGGTCTTGGGGTGGGGTATCTTCAACACCCTTAGTGTTTTCTTACACTCCCAGCGACTTTCTACACACTACACTAGGCCTGGGGTCCATTCGTGGTTCACATTCCACTTTTAGAGTGTATGGTATGTGTTGCCCCTAGGCCTATTGCATCCTATTGTATTCTACAGTGTTTGCACTACTTTTCTAACTGTTTACTTAGCTGATTTTGGTTTGTGTGTATATTTTGTGTATTTTACTTACCTCCTAAGGGAGTATATCCTCTGGGATATTTTTGGCACATTGTCACTAAAATAAAGTTCCTTTATTTTTAGTAACTCTGAGTATTGTGATTCTTATGATATAGTGCTATATGATATAAGTGGTATAGTAGGAGCTTTGCATGTCTCCTAGTTCAGCCTAAGCTGCTCTGCTATAGCTACCTCTATCAGCCTAAGCAGCTAGAACACTACTAATCTACTAATAAGGTATAGCTGGACCTGGCACAAGGTGTAAGTACCGTCAGGTACCCACTATAAGCCAGGCCAGCCTCCTACAATTTTAATTTCAACATAATGTTTCATTAAAATTCATTTTCTTTAGTATGTATAACTATTAATAACAAAATATTTCTACATTAGACTTTATTATTTCTTGTTAACTTATTTTGTTTATGGTATCCACCAACTACTGTTGATTTATTTTCTAACACATGATTTTCAGTTAGGCTTTTAAACACATGTTTTCATTTATTAATTAACACTTAAGTACTTCAGTTTTCATGAATAAAACTTGCTCTCTAACACTATGCTCGTGCCGACGCTATAATTGAAAAATAAAAACAATACAAAATGGTGTCCACTTTTTAGCCTTCTTTTGATTGTCAGTGCTAATTACACATGTAGCTGAGAACTTTTAGAAGGGGAGAAAGGCAGACATCCCATTTTGTTTTTGCAAGTGAAACAAGCGTGTACCTCCTGCACCTCTGACTTTGAAGCCTGCACGGGGTAGATGGGGGTGCGCTCGTCCAAAATGATGGGTCACATTCCAATCTCCATTCAGTGCTCGGCCAAGAAAGTGGATTAGAAATGCTGGGTAGCATGAACAGCCACAAGAGGCTAAAAGGTCAAAACAGTTATTTTAGTAACACTATGCACTACAGCTGTGGTTCCCAACCTGTGGTCTGTCGACCCCCATGGGTCTGTGACACATTCCCAGGGAGTCTGCAGGCATAGGCCAGGAGAAAGGCACTCCTCAAGCTGGGGCCTCTGACAGTAACATGTGCATGTTTTTATTTGTGCAGAAATGTAAAAGCCCTCAAAGTTCAGTGTACAACCAGCAGCTTTCCAATCATAGCGTCAAGATAACTCAGGTGATTAAAGTACCTGCTGGAGCGAGATGGGAGTTTTGTCTAGTGGTAGTTTTGACTCATCTAAAGTGGCGCAGATGGTTAATATGCTCGCTGCAAAGAACTGCATCATGCAATGCTCAGTGGGTTACTGCTTTTGTTACAGAGTTTCTTTTGTTACTATGCAGTTTATAAATTACAATCATAATAACATAGCACAGTGAGCTATGAACAGCCATCTAACAGCTGCATGTAAATTGCATGGTACAAATTTGAAAGTTTGTTTTTCCCAGTCTCTCGTTATCCTTATGCTGCAAAAAAAAGGGTTTGCTTGCGTAGAAATACATTCCTATAAAGTCAACGCTAGCCACTATATTATGTTCTGAATCCAGAGTTTGTGCTTTTCCAGACCATGCACTCTTAGAAAATGCCTGCCAGTATGGACGACGTGAATCTTACACCTTGTAGTCCCCTGTAAAGTGCTCTGATACCCTACACTGGTAAGAGAGGTGCAATAAAACACATGAATTACATGTGACAAAGAGGCTATGGAGAGATGAGAGGTCCTTATGGTTTAACTTCCTTTACCCACCACATATTTATGTGAAAAAGCTTTGTCAGATCTTATAAATCGCTTGGGAGTTGTAGAATCTGACCTGAGGATTCAGATTTCCTAAATAAAACCAAATATTGGAAGGTTAGTTGCCAAGATGCAACACCAACCTTCCTATTGAAATTTTTCTATTTTTCCATATGTATTTTTTGCGAATTACTTTTTTAATGTTTGAAATTTAAATTGTAAAATTGCTTGGGTGTCCCGGCTTCTAGTACTGATTCAGTGGGGGTCCTCAGGAGTCAAAAGGTTGGGAACCACTGCACTACAGGAAATTTAAGAAAAAAAGGAAAAAAGCAGGGAACCCGACCATAAACTGGAGGGGCAAGAACACAGGAAAAACACCTACTATAATTAAAGGTGATAAAAGAAACAAAATAAGTGAATATGAATGGAAGAACAGCGCTTATCTTTGTGAGGAGCAGCCAATAAAAGAGGAATAGACTTATATACTGTGCTTGAAGATTCCAACTATGTTTTATGATGTAATAAATGTTCTTTAAAGGGCTGCATGTTGGGGCAGCAATTAAAGGTTTATACATAATGGGAGCCGTCGGTCTTGTAATGAAATCACAATTACAATTAGCAAATATTTGATCATCGTTCTGTGTGCTGTGCAGAGAGGCAAGGATTAGGTGAGCACATTGTCTGAGCACCTTTATGTCTCATGTGCAGAAACCCACCCAGCTTTTGGTCTTCAACTCTAGAGCTCTCAACTGTATTCCCATCATGAACACCAACCTGACCTCACCCAGACATCTGGAAGTGACTCAGTTGACAGTACGCACTATGCAAGATAGTATACTGCATGAAAAAACCTACAGGAAAAAGCAAACACCCTTAAGGAATGTAAGAGGGCGTGGCAGGTCGGGGGCACGAGTGCCAGCAGCTATGGAGTACTGGTAGTTTTGTAAGGGCTACGAGGAGCAAAGAACAGGAGGTTGAAGGGAAGAAGGTTGTGACAGAATGGCCAGAGCTGCCTACTTGGGAGCTAGAGAACCAGGTTCGAGCCTCGGCGAGGGCACAACATCGTGTAATTCTGCGCAAATCATTTAATCTCCCCGCGCCTACCAAAAAAAGAATGTGTTCTTGCGCAACGTAACTGACGTTCATGTAAAGCGCTCCAATAATTTTGGGTCAGTTCGCGCTATATAAAACCGCAAAAAAAAGGCATAACACCACTGATGGTGGTGAACCAAGTATTAGCCACGAAAGAGTGGTACTTGCACAGAGGCTGAGAGTAAATTCGTTTTAGTGTCACAAGGGAATGTGGGGCGTGTCCGCCCAAGTGGGATGGGCACTTAGAGTAAGGGGCGGAGCCAGAGTGGTTTCGTATTACCCTACTCGTGCCACTCTGTACTACCGCTTTGTCCGTGCAGGGCCAGGCTCTCCCATCCCGGTGCCGCCTTGGCACAGTAGATATGACCTTTGGAAAAGAACCGGGCCTCCTGTTCCTGTGTCCGTTGTGCAAAGAGAAGGAAATGTTCTATTTTTCCCAGTACCCCGAAGATAGCGCCAAGAGATACATACACCTGTTACACAGAGCTCAGAGGCCTCGGCCATAAAGTACACAGAGACTTCAGTCACAGCGTACTAAAAGGCCGCTGATAAAAAAAATCTTCATACACAGCATCATTCATCTACATATCATCAAATCGGGCGCTCAGAGGCACCTTTCGTGTGCTTAGAAGCCCCATCTTAGGACACACACTTGCCGTACGGTTCAAAAGTCTGAAGCCGAACCTTTGTATGGTGGTTCCCGCACGAGCGATTAGCGGTGGAAGGCATGATACAAATTGGGCGCGGCTTTGTGTGCTGGCTGAAACATAACAAAATGAGAATTTTTAATTTTTCTACCCTGCCTGTTCCAGGTAGATTGACAGTCATTTGTTCTGACTCAGCGTATCTTGAACGGACTGGAAGGAAAAATAAAAGGAAGTCAAATCTTGAGTATGGTGGCTGCTACGAAAATTCAACATAACATTTTCTGAACTCCCGCATCATCCGTGACTTCGCAGACTTTTTAAGTAAAGGAGTTATTTTTTCTGAAAAATACTCCATTTTACCACATTGTTTTCAAACGTTTCCTGGGACGCATGAACCCTCATTGCTCCGAGTGAGGATCAGTCCTAGGCAGCCTCCTTTCGCAGCCTATATAGTTTTTATTTCTGGCAAAGGTATGTGAAAGTGACGAATGTATTATATTTGTAGGAGAGACCACTCCGCCACCCAAAAAACGCTCTGGAGGAAATCAGTATTTCTCAATGTGTCCAATTTGTCGCGTGTATTCAAATCTTTCAGCTCTCCCCTGTGCGCCTGGAGCGGGGAGGGGAGGGGCGCACCCACATTGAAAAGGACCAGCCCCAGTGGTGCAATAGTATTTGCCACTCTCTGACATCACCAGAATCCAAAAAAAAGGCATCACACTAAAGGGGGCACCGAGTATTTGCAAGTCTAGGACACATTTAAAGGTATTGTCCTAGAATATTGTTGTCAAAATAACAACTGGGATAAATACTGTGTCTTAAATATGGTTTACAAAAATATCGCCCGTTTACAGTTAATAATAAAACATTTTCACTCAGAGGGACGATATTTTAGTTACGCCAGACAATATTTATTTAGACCGTAGGCGATATTCTGAGATACAATCAATTTGTATTCATCAAGTTGTTTGCATCACTTTGCAAAAACTGCGAATAGTGAGTGATTAAAAGCAAATACGACAGTTATCCTTTGACTGAGATGTTACAATTAAAATAAATAAAAACAGAAGTAAAAGATACATTTCAAGCTTCCGATACACTGATCTAGATGTTGGGTCTGGTGGTCCAGGTGAGAACTGGATCAACATCACGGGTCTTGGTTTGATTACAAAGTCACAGCTTAAAATCGTAGATGGCCCACTCAGTCAATCATCCTTCTGGGGTCAATTAAGTGAGCTTTATTGAGTTGAGAAACAATAAAGATTTGTTATTTGTCAATAGCACCGAGAGAGCCCCAGGGAGTTTGCTCCGCGCCTGCTATGTAAGATTGGATATTGACTGTCCCAAACACCCCGTTCTTATTAGGCATAAATATAGTGGCATTAAAATCTTCCTTCTAGCTCTGATATATGTAACCTTGACATTTGGCACCGGATGTGATCTCATACTAGGTCTTTGTATTTCCGACTGCGCTCCTGTTTATTAGTTTCCTGCAAGGGCTCGCTGCCTGCGCCTCGGCCTTGTACATCATAAAACACCATTATCTTTTCAGTCATTGACACCTCCGTTATAATAAGTATAATTTAGATCACTTTATTTTCTCGTTAGAGGGGGCATGTGCTCGCGTAAAAATCAATACAACTGGAAAAACACAGTCTTCAACGTCAATCGCATTCTTCGAATTTATTCCTCAAAAACATTCTTCCAGGAAAGGGAGCTAAACATGAAATAAATGCATTACAACCAGAGCCACGCGAACATAAGGGACACATTTTTTCCATATGAGGCATTACTATGCAGGTTCTTTGGGATTCGATAATGACAGCCCTTCTAGTGGTGACAGGCGTACTCTCCAACAGCGAGACAAAGACCCCCCCCCCCTTATTTCCTGGTATTTCTATACAGTTTCCGGTAAATAAAAAAAATCTTTGTAAAATGTGCAACATTACCAAAATGTGTGGGGAACCAACAAACCTGCATTTTATGCAGACAAACCTGCGCTACAGATGTGGACTGTCCCTAATGATGAGACGCAGATCATTTCTTTTATACTTCATGTTCGTACAGTGCATTTTGTACCTAAAGGAAGGAGTGTGTCACCTGGAAACCACTTCCGTGATTCCCCTTTCCCTGTTCCAGTAATACAAGTGAATCACATGTGCAGTGAGTGGGTGGGCACTACGGTATCCGCCTAGCTCGACGTCGTCAGGATACTAAGATTTCCAGATTTAGGCCTTCATTTGATAAGCTGCTGCATTATGGGAATTGTAGTCGCGGATTGGTTCGACTGAACCAATTGGGCTGGCTCACCTGAGGATAGTGATTTGAAGTGAATGGGTCCGACCTGACAACATGGTGCCTTGACATCATGGAGTTAGGTAGTAACACGTGCCTAAAAAGTAGCCTTGTGGTTCGTGTTTTTTCCAGAAGAAATCTGTAATTTAGTTAATGGTAGCCCTTGGATACGCGGATATTTTCAGAATAATGGCATGTTTGCAGAGTTATCCGGGGTGGGTCTGCCCTTCTAACCGTCTAGGGCAGAGGTCTTCAAACTGGGGGGCTGCCCCTCTAGGGGGGCCTCAAGTGATCCCAGGGGGGGCCCCAGACTCTGGCCAAAAGAAATATTATACAGATAACAGGCCTTTGTTTTAAGCAGAAGCATGTTATTGCAATTTTAAAAAGGTAACAGTACTTAACTGCAATGTTTAAATAGGTTTAGACATATTTAAACATTGCCATGTTTATAAAATAATTGTGAAACATTCTGAGGGGGGCCCAATGATTTTTATTTTTCAACTGGCGGGGCGCGGCATTAAAAAGGTTGGAGACCTCTGCTCTAGGGTCAGGTCACGCGACAGGAGCTATTCTGACGCACCGCCACCGCTGGGCGACAAGGGGTTAATGCTCGTTCAGGAGCGTGGCGCGCCCGCCAGCGGGGTCACAAAGGGTTAACGTCTGATCTGCAGAGAGATGTGCTGCGTGCACCGGGGGTTTCTGTCTCCCGCCTCCCGCTCCTGTCCTGGTATCGGTCAGGTGACCTGGTGGTTACACAGGGAGGGATGTTTTGTCCTGCACCAGGAAGCGCCAGAGATTCATGTGTATGTTGACGACGTGCCCGCCCTGCTGGAAAGGACAGAAACAGAAAGAAAGTTTAGTGATGTTCAAATATGAGTTTAGGCAGTGGAAGGAAAGGCGTATCTGGGACATTTCTTCATTTCTCTTTTTTCTCTGTTCCGTCACTTTTCGCCTGGCAGGTGTGGCGCAAAAAGAAGAGATATTTACGCCCAAAAGTCCGAGTGACCAAAACGTTGGGGGAAGTCTGCTGCGAGTCCTTCGGTTGGCCAAAGTCAGTGGTCATTGCAACAAGTTCTCAATCAGGATGTAGGTTCGGCGTTAGATTAATTAGCATCCTCTATGGAACGCTGAGAATGACTCGGCTAATTAGAATGATGACATTCACTATTGTGGTTTGTTTACTTTCTAAGGTCATTAAACATGAGAAACAACTTAAAGCAGACAAAGTGGCGGTTTGTTTGCCCGGAAACACCAAACACTTCCAGCTTTTTAAAAAACACGGAGAAGACACATATTTGTGCAGGGAATTTGTGAGATGTTCTAAGCAGTGGCAGATGGGTGAAAAGAGACAGCTTCTGCTCCCCATAAGACACAGCTTGTCGGGTTCGGTTTGGGGGTGCGGAGGCGAGGGAGGTAGGACGGTGCCCGTGGCCATATAGTCCCTAGCTGCAGGTATATAATGACTCTTAATTACGCTCTGACTCTGTATGGGCCTTCTGCCTTCCACTTACAATTGGGTGAAATGAGCCCGACAGACCACTTCTTCCATTTAGTGTGTGCAAAAGGCCGCTTTATTGGAACAGGTGCGTATCACAATTCAGCCCTTGGCATCCTGCCTTACAAAACTATGTGCCGCACTATACAAACAACATCTGCCTGACACCTACCCCCACCCCTAAAACAACACACTCCCCTTTTACCTTGCAAATTACCCAATGTCCAACTACCTTCTGTTATTCATAACACATGAACTTTCCCGCTTAACCTTTAACTCGTGCCTATTCATAAGTGCCAACTTCCTGTGTAAATAACCCTAATCCCTGCCCTCTTCTGTTTCTAATTCTCTGCCTCTTCTCTTAGGGCCTGGTTCCCCTCTGTAAACTCCTCTGACCGTCTGTAAAGGCCCCTCCAACCTTCCGGGCATCCGCCTCACTGCACCTGCTCCAAGCGACAACTGTACATCATTGCCCTACACATCTGCTCCTACAGCGCAGCCCTGTCATCATTAACCTCCTGAAATCCCATTCCTTAGGGTGGGAGGGGAGAGGGGCTAGAAAACATTTTTACTGACTCCTAAGCAGGACTGCCACTGTGTGCTCTCACATAAAATGGTGGCTAGCACTGCAAAATGGCCGCTATATATCCCTTGGGCAACATCCTTTAACCCCTTTGCTGCCAAGCTTTTTTTTGGCTGTTTGGGGCAGTTCGCACCTAGGAACCTCATAACTTTTTGTCCACATAAGCTACCCACACCATATTTGCGTCCTTTTTTTCCAACATCAGAAAGATTCTAGAGGTACCCAGACTTTGTGGGTTCCCCTGAAGGCGACCAAGAAATTAGCCAAAATACAACGAATATATACATATAAATTTTTTTAAATGGGAAAAAAGGGCTGCAGAAGACGGCTTGTGTTTTTTTCCCTGAAAATGGCAGCAACAAAGGGTTTGCGGTGCTCAAATCACCATCATGCCAGCTTTCAGGAACAGGCAGACTTTAATCAGAAAACCACATTTTTCAACACAATTTTGGCATTTTACTGGGACATAACCCACTTTTACTAATTTTTGTGCTTTCAGCCTCCTTCCAGTTAGTGACAGAAATGGGTATGAAACCAATGCTGGATCCCAGGAAGCAAAACATTTCTGAAAAGTAGACAAAATTCTAAATTCAGCAAGGGGTAATTTGTGTGGATGCTACAAGGGTTTCCTACAGAAAATAACAGCTCAAATAAAACAATATTGAAATTAAGGTGAAAAAAAACAGCCATTTTTCTACATGTTTTATGTAACTTTTTCCTGCGATGTCAGATTTTTTTAAAGCAACATACTTTTACATCTGCTGGACTCTTCTGGTTGTGGGGATATATAGGGCTTGTAGGTTCATCAAGAACCCTAGATACCCAGAGCCAATAAATGAGCTGCACCTTGAAATGGGTTTTCATTCTATACCTGGTATACAGCAATTTATTTGCTGAAATATAAAGAGTGAAAAATAGGTATCAAGAAAACTTTTCTATTTCCAAAATGGGCACAAGATAAGGTGTTGAGAAGCAGTGGTTATTTTCACATCTCTTAATTCCCGGGTGCCCATACAGCATATGAATTACAGGTAATTTCTCAAATAGACGTCTTTTTACATACTGTCTTATATTTGTAAGGTAAAAATGTAGAGAAAGACAAGGGACAATAACACTTGTTTTACTATTCTGTGTTCTCCCAAGTCTCCCAATAAAAATGGTAATTCACTTGCGTGGGTAGGCCTAATGCTCGCGACAGGAAACGCAACATGGATTCATCACATTTTAAATTGAACTCTGATGTGTTTTTTGCAAAGTGCCTAATTGTGGATTTTAGCCTCTAGCTCAGCCGGCACCTAGGGAAACCTACCAAACCTGCACATTTTTTAAAACTAGACACCTAGGGGAATCCAAGATGAGGTGACTTGTGGGGCTCTCTCCAGGTTCTGTCACCCAGAATCCTTTGCAAACCTCAAAAATTCGCCCAAAAAACACTTTTTCCTCACATTTCGGTGACAGAATGTTCTGGAATCTAAGAGGAGCCTCAAATTTCCTTCCACCCAGCATTCCCCCAAGTCTCGCGATAACAATGGTACCTCACTTGTGTGGGTAGGCCTATCGCCCGCAACAGGAAATGCCCCAAAACACAACATGGGCACATCACATTTTCCCAAAGAAAACAGAGCTGTTTATTTTACAAAGTACCTAGCTGTGGATTTCGGCCTCTAGCTCAGCCGACATCCAGGGAAACCTAGCAAACCTGCACATTTTTGAAAACTAGATACCTAGGGGAATCCAAGATGGCATGACTTGTGGCGCTCTCACCAGGTTCTGTTACCCAGAATCCTTTGCAAACCTCAAAATGTGTCCAAAAAAACACTTTTTCGTCACATTTCGGTGACAGAAAGTTCTGGAATCTGACAGAAGCCACAAATTTCCTTCCAGCCAGCGTTCCCCAAGTCTCCCAATAAAAATGGTACCTCACTTGTGTGGGTAGACCCAGTGCTCACGACAGGAAATGTCCCAAAACACTATCTGGACACATCAAAATGATCAAATACAAAACAACCTGTTTTTGTGGGGGAGGAGGGCACCTGCGTTTTTGGTCCTGGGCTCAGCAGCTATCTAGGGAATCCTACCAAACCCAGACATTTCTGAAAACTAAACACCAGAGGGAGTCCAGAGAGGTGTGACTTGCGTGGATCCCCCAATGTTTTCTTACCCAGAATCCTCCGCTACCCTCAAATTTAGCTAAACAAAATCGCATTTTTCTCACATTTCTGTGTGGGATCACCGTACCGGGACAAATTTCCTACCATCCAACGTTCCCCTCAGTCTCCTGGTAAAAATGATACCTCACTTGTGTAGGTGGGTCAAGTGCCTGTGAGAGGGAAGAGCCAAAAACATGTTGAAATTAAGGGGGAATCAAAGCGGGACCAAAAGGGCAGTTTTAAAAAAAATCATTTTTAAGCTGACAAGTTCAGCAGAATTTTTCTCGGTATAGATGAGACAATGTTGGGTGGTAGGAATTTTGTGGATTCCTGCAGATTCCGGAGGGTTCCATCACAAAAATGTTGGAAAAACAGGTGATTTCCAGCAAAGTTGGAGGTTTGCAAGGCATTGTGGGTAAGAAAATGGTGCGGGGTGCATGTGAAGCACACCACTCTGGAATCAATCAGATGTTTAGTTTTCAGATGTGTCTAGGTCTTGTGGATTTTTCTACATGGCAGCGTCCCAAAGTCAAAAAAGTGCAGCCCTCACCATTCCAAGTGAGCCGATTTTGAGAGTTAGCAAGCTCTCATGGCCCAAATGTAAAACCAAAACTCAAAATAATCAAATGTCGTCTTGCTTGCCGTGAGATAAGATGTTTTAGTGTGCAGGGGAAGAGCTGAAAGACTGTTACCCCCTTCAGTTGGGGTGGGGGCATAACCAGGCCTATACTGTAGCCACCACCCCACAATTTTTTTATTTTTTTATTTCCCTGGCATCTAGTAGACTTTCTGCCCCCCCCAGCCCTGGGGTGTGGATCCGGGGAATGACCTAAAAATAATTTGGCCCCCTGGGCACCGACTCTTGCCTAAGGGGTCGCTCCCCACATATAAAAAAAGAAATAAACTAATTTTTTAAAATCCCTGGTGTCTAGGAGTTTTCTGGGGGGGATGCAGAAATAGGCTAAAAATAATTTAGGCCCCTGGGGAGCGGCCCTTGCCCAATGGGCCGCTCCGCTTATGCGTAAGTATAATTAAAAAAAATCCCTGGTGTCTAGTGGTTTCTGCCCCCTGGGGGCAGAAATGACCTAAAAATAATTTGGCCCCCTGGGGAGCGACCCTTGCCTAAGGGGTCACTCCTCACACATAAAATAAATAAATAAACGAAACATTTTTTATCCCTGGTGTCAAGGGGTTTTCTAGCCGATCTTCCCCCAGGGGGTGCAGAAATGGCCTAAAAATTTTTTGCCCCTTGAGGAGCAGCCCTTGCCCGGGGGGGCGCTCCCCTCATGACAATTACTACAAAAGAAAAAATTTCCTGGTGTCTAGTGGGCATTTCTGCTGCCCGGTTGCATTGCGATCGGGCAGCAGAAATGCTGAGAGAGACATAAAAGGAGAGGAAAGGCCTTTCCTCACCTTTCATGCCTTTCTCTGCCCCTCCAGTGATCGGAAGAGAAATGCAAAAGCATTTCTATTCCGATCCGCGCTGGAAGCTCAGCTTCCAGCACGAAGGGGCAGGCCTCTGATGAGGTCAGCGCGCGTGATCGTGCGCTGACGTCATCAGACGCCATGGGGGAGGATAGGGGTGGAAGGGGAAGCGATTCCCCTTCTATCCCTGCTCTGGGGGCGCTGAGGCAAGGCTCATGGGGGGGAGTGCTAGCGCTCCCCCATGAGCCAGTATCAGGACGTAACGGTTACGTCCTTGGCGCCTTAGCGCCGCAGCCAAGGACGTAACTGTTACGTCCTTGGCTGCCAAAGGGTTAATAGATGTATCCCAAACACAGCCCAGTCTGGCTGTGCTACCCCCCCCCCATTCCCCCGGGGGACAGACTGGTGGCATCTGTCCCCCAAAGCCCTAATGGGTGAAATGAGCCCAGACAGACCACTTCTTCTGTTTAGTGTGTGCAAAAGGTCGCTTTATTGGAACAGGTGCATATCACAATTCAGCCCTTGTCCTCCTGCCTTACAAAACTATGTACCTCACTGTACAAACAACATCTGCCTGACACCTACCCCCCCCCACCCCTAAAACAACACTCTCCCCTTTAACCTTGCAAACTACCCAATGTCCCACTACCTTCTGTTTTTCATAACACTTGAACTTCCCCAGTTAACATTTAACTTGTGCCTATTCGTAAGTGTCAACTTCCAGTGTAAACAACCCTAATCCTGGCCCTCATTCTGTTTCTAATTCCTTGCAGCCTCTCTTAGGGCCTGGTTCCCCTCTGTAAACTCCTCTGACCTTATGTAAGGGACCCGCCAGCCTTACGGGCATCCACCACCAGAAAAAACGGGCATCCCTGACCTTTTTTTCTACCCCTTCTACACTACTCCTTTCAACGTCCTTGCAATTAACATTCTGATCTCTAACAAATATAGCCTCAAGCCATATCTGGACAGATGCACCCTATCCACATGAAAAAATTCCAAGCATCATATTGAATACCTGAGTGCACAATGCAACCCATCTCCTGCTCCCTACAAAATGCCTAATTTCCCTGTTGATCTTCCTACGTGCCCTATCTTCTGCTGCTGGTATAAACGCCCCTCTCCAACTCCTTCTGGGAATTAATTCCGTCCACACCAGAAAACAACCTGCCCACTGCTGCTTTATCACCTGTCTGAGAAAGTAGCCTCTTTCTAGCATGGTTACCCTCACTTTTGGCCTGTTTGTGGGTACTTGTCAGTGTGTTTTTACTGTGTCACTAGGATCCTGCTAGCCAGGACCCCAGTGCTCATAGATAAAAACCTGTATGTCAGTGTGTTTTGCCTGTCTCACTGAGATCCTGCTAGCCAGGACCTCAGTGCTCATAGTTTGTGGCCTAATGTATGTGTTGTCAGTAGTGCTTGACTGTGTCACTGAGGCTTTGCTAACCAGAACCCCAGTGCTTATGCTCTCTCTGCTTTTAAATTTGTCACTGTAGGCTAGTGACTTCATTTATCAATTTCAATTGGACCCCCCCCTTATAAGTCCCTAGTATATGGTACCTAAGTACCCAGGGCATTGGGGTTCTAGGAGATCCATATGGGCTGCAGCAATTCTTTTACCACCCATAGAGAGCTCAGACAAACCCTTGCACAGGCCTGCCATTGCAGCCTGCGTGAAATAACGCACACATTATTTCATAGCCATTTTCACTGCACTTAAGTAACTTATAAGTCACCTATATGTCTAACCTTCACTTGCTGAAGGTTAGGTGCAAAGTTACTAAGTGTGAGGGCACCCTTGCACTAGCAAAGGTACTGCCACATAGTTCAGGGCTATTTCCCCGGACTTTGTGAGTGCGGGGACACCATTACATGTGTGTCAATACCTATATGTAGCGTCATAAAGGTAACTCCGAATATGGCCATGTAACATGTCTAAGATCATGGAATTGTCCCCCCATTCCAAATCTGGTATTGGGGAGCCATTTCCATGCATCCTAGGGGCTCCACCATGGACCCCCAGTACTGCCAAATTAGCCCTCTGAGGCTTGCACTGCAGCTACAGCTGCTGCCACCTCACAGACAGGGTTCTGCCCTCCTGGGGTCTGGGCAGCCCAGTCCCAGGAAGGTAGAACAAAGCATTTCCTCTGAGAGCAGGGTGTTACACCCTCTCCCTTTGAAAATAGGTGTTACAGGCTGGGGAAGGGTAGCCTCCCCCAGCCTCTGGAAATGCTTTGATGGGCACAGATGGTGCCCTCCTTGCATATGCCAGTCTACACCGGTTCAGGGACCCCTTGTCCCCTGCTCTGGTGCATAACTGGACAAAGGAAAGGGGAGGGCCACTCCCCTGTCCATCCCCACCCTAGAGGTAGTGCCCAGAGCTCCTCCAGTGTGTCTCAGACTTCAGCCATCTTGCTTTGCAAGGTGTGGGGGCACTCTGGAGGCCTCTGAGTGGCCAGTGCCAGCAGGTGACGTCAGAGACCCCTCCTGATAGGTCCATACCTGATAAGGTAGCCAAACCCCCTCTCAGGGCTATTTAGGGTCTCTCCTGTGGGTTCTCTTCAGATTCTGCTTGCAAGTTTCCTTCAGGAATCCTCTGCAACAACTTCAGCTTCCTCTGACCTTGGATAAACCGCAACCTGCTCCAAGAAACGCTGTAACAAAGTATCCTCCAGAGATACTCTTCTTCAGCAACCTCAGCTCCAAGTCAGCAACTGCAACAGTTTCCATGGTGTGCATGCTCTGAGGACTCCCTGTCTTCATCCTGCACCAGAAGGACGGAAGAAATCTCCCGTGGGGTGACAGAGTCACTCCCCTGCTCCAGCAGGCACCTTCCAAGACGATGACCGGTACTCTTGGACTACTCTCACAGTGACGAGCGTGCTTCTAAGGACACAGAGGGTGGACATCATCGACATAGACTGTCCTGAGGTCCTGCTAATCAATTTGGAGGACATAAGACCGTGCCTTCCCAGAGAGTGACGGTACCACTGTGTACTGCGTCTTCTTCACCTCCTGAGGCCTCTGTACACTCTTTGCAAAATTCCTTTGTGCACAGCCTGTCCCAGGTCCCAGCACTCCATCCTGCGACGCTCAACTTGCTGAGTTGTTCTCCGGCGGCGTGGGACCTTCGTTTGTTGTGCGGCATCCACTGCGTTTTGCACCTCCTTTGTCCCCATTTCCTGGGACCTCCTGTGGTGCTGGCTGGCATCCTGAGGGCTCTCTAAGTGTTGAGATTCCCCTCTTCCTCCTCACACAGAGTTGAGGCCCCTGGTCCCTCCTGGGTCCATCCAGCGCCATTTTGACACAGAAGGCACTTTTGCCATAGCCAAGGCTTGTTGGTGACTTTCAACACAAAATCACATCTGCAACGATCTTTGGGACAACCTTTGCATCATGCACGAACCGCTGGTATCTTCCTAGGGTGCATTTCTGCAGTCTTCGACTAACCATGACCTCTTCTTTTGCACCTTCTTCTGGGTTGGCAGGGGCTCCTGTCCTTCCTGGAACTTCCTTTGACTTCTGGACTTGGTCCCCTTCCTTTGCAGGTCTTCAGGTCCAGGAATCCGGCAGTTGTTCTTTGCAGACTTGGTTGGCTGCTGCAAAATCCTAATCACGAGGTGTAGTGTGTCCTAAGGAAACTTGCATTACTTTACTCCTGCTTTTCTGGGCTCTGGGGTGGGGTAATTTACTTACCTTTACTGTGTTCTTACCCTCCCAGCGATTCTGCACACACTACACTTGTCTAGGGGGGAATTCGTGATTCGCTTTTCACTTTCTTAGTATATGGTTTGTGTTACCCCTAGACCTATTTTCTCCCATTGCAATCTATTGCATTTCCTATTGCTTGCATTGTTCTATGGCTATTTACGTGTCTAATTTTGGTGTCTAGTATATATATTGTGTATAATACTTACCTCCAGAAGGAGTATTGTCTCTAAGATATTGTTGGCACTGTGTCACCCAAATAAATACCTTTATTTTCATAACACTGAGTATTGTAATTACTTGTGTATAAGTACTGAGTAACTATAAGTGGTATTGCAAGAGCTTTGCATGTTTCCAAGTTCAGCCTAAGCTGCTCTGCGATAGCTACCTCTATCAGCCTAAGCTGCTAGAACACTACTACATTTCACTAATAACGGATAACTGGACCTGGTATACCGTGTAAGTACCCAAGGTACCCACTACAAACCAGGCCAGCCTCCTACATCCTGCAAATCTTGCTTCATCCATTTGACCAGGGCCAACCCTTTTTCCTGAACTAGGTCATTTTCCCCCAAATGCACGATCAAAATATCAGGCTACACCGCCCCTTTCTTTAACATTACCAATGTTAGTAACACCTCCTTCCACTTCATGCCTCCTTGACCATACCATACTACCCCACATACGATGCACTCATCCCTAGATTGGTTGAATCGGATTTCCTGGCCTCCTGCTCTGCCCTTCTGATGAAAGAATGTCCAAAAATCCATATGGTCAACCATGCCAACAGGGGGCCCGGCACTGAACCTACAAAAGAAACATGTTAACCACAAGCTTTGTATGCATGTCCCCCTCCAGAATCTAACACACATATCTCTGGAAGCACTCAGAAGGCCACCTACCCAATTGCTTTATACCTTCCCTGGACCACCCCTGCCTCCCTGCTTTGGTTGCTGCTCCCGTTTGGAAGGAATGGGTCAGAAATTCCATCGGTTGCATCCCCATGCCTGCTAGGGCCTTTCTTAATGTGCTCTACAATTGAAAAGGCGTTTCCCGTTTGCCGTTCACATGGACAAAAACTGCCCCCCATCTGTCTGTAGCCACCTCAACCTCAGACCCCACTGCTGATTACAAACCTCACCCTGCTCCTGCCCTGGCAACAATACCTGTACTCCTCGCACCCTCTGGTCCATTTTGGATGACCTCAGAAAGATCGCCACCCCATGAGGTTGGATGGATACCGCCTGCCATAAGCATTTCTAACACGCGAAACGCTTAAAAATAACATCCACACCATCAAAGTTGCAAAGAGTGTGTGTTCCTATTTTGAATAGCAAATGTGGGACAATTCCCCCAGGGCTACAGCTCCAAGATGAACTGAACTACATCCTCCAGTCTGTCCCTACCCCTCTCTCTTCTGGTCGGCCCTGACCTGATGAACTCCTTCCATGCATGCTCATAAACCTTGCTTGTCGACCGCGCCAATCACCCTACTACCAGCTGCAGCATCCTTTCTCGCCTACATTTCAAAGCTGCTGTGGCATGCGGCTCCATTGCATGTCTGCGTCTGTGGCAAGCCCATGGAAACTCTCCCACTGTGAACGAGACAAAGCATCCGCAATGTCATTGTTCACCCCAGGCACATGCTTAGCTTTAAGCATTATATCATAGCGTAGACATGGTAACACAAACACCCTCAACAATTTCAGAACTTGTGGATCCCTCACTGACTGCCTATTCACCACATTCACAACTGCCATATTGTCTGCATGAAAAAGCACCTTCTTATGCTGCAGTAAATGGCTCCACATGTACACTGCCACCACCAGGGGAAAGAGCTCCACAAAGGCAATACTCCGCCCTCCCCCCTTCCACCCAGCTGGCCACTCCTCGGCACACCATCTACCCTGCCAGTAGATACCAAAACCCACTCCCCCCGCCGCATCGAAAACATCTGCACCTCCCACTCAATTTCCGGCAGAGTACCAACTAGGATACCGTTAAAGGTGTCCAAGAAAACAACACACATGGGCAAATCCTCTCTCACGCCCACTGAGAGCCTCACATGATGATGAGGCAAGGACAACCCTGACAACGCCTATCCCAACTGCCTGCAAAACATCCTGCCTGCTCGAACTACTGTACACACAAAGTTCAAGTGGCCCAGTAGAGATTGTACTTCTTTAACGGTGACCTTCAGTTTGTCCAACATACCGTCCAACAACAAGTGCATTACCACTCTTTTGTCTAGGAGTAATCAGGCTTCAGTCGCCCAAGAATCCAGTTCGATCCCTATAATGGAAAGTGAAGTTATGGGACCCACAGTCTTTTCCGGTGCCAGAGGCACTCCTACATTTTCCATGAGTTCTTTAAAGCTGTCCAGCAACTCCTGGCAGCCCATTGAGCCGGAAGGTGTAACAAAAAAGAAAAGATCTAAGTAGTGTGTGACTTCCTTGTGTCCTGTACTAACGGTGAACAACCACTCCAAGAAAGAACTGAAGCGCTCAAACAGGGCACTTGATATTGCACAGCCCATACGAAGGGTTTTATCCAAATTCCACCTGCCTTCAAACTGTATGCCCAACAATTGGAAATCATCCGGGCGTACCGGGAGCAACTGAAAAGCAGACTTACTATCACATTTTGCCATTAGCATCCCGCGCCCGCCTGCTCCACCAATGCTATTGCTACGTCCACAGATGAGTATGACACACTGGACACCGCACCCCGGATAAAGTAATTCACAGACTGGCCTTCCGGCCAGGATAAATGCTGAATCAATCAGAACAGCCCCTGTTCTTTTTTTGGCACCACTCCAATGGGCGAAATCATGAGCTGGTCCATTGGCCACTCATGGAAAGGTCCTGCCATCCTACCCTAGGCTATCTCTTTTGCTAACTTTTTCCTTACCACCTGCGGAGGTGTCCTCACAGATTTCAAGTTCTCAGCCCAGCGCCGTTCTCTCAGACCCTCTTACCCCAACCTGAAGCCCCACATGAATGCTTCAACCAACTGTGCAGCCTCCTCCCTCTTAGGGTAAAGGTGCATCCAGTACTGTAACCTCTCAAATTTAACCGGTGCACAAGCCCTTAATTCCAGAGCCCTGTTCTCTCCTTCCCCTAAAGCTCCCCAGACCTGCCTGAGCGGCCTGTGGCTGTTGTCCCCCGCTGTTATATTGCCCCGGGATTGCCATAGCACTGCACAAGGGCGTGTCTGCCTCCACACTTGGAGCACTGATGCAGGAACTTGCAGTACTCCCTTGTGCAAAGTCCCTTATTGAAGTCCCAGCATGCCCCTGATATCGCTCCTTGTGCCTTTGCTCCTGATCCCACCCCTCCCCGGGTGGGACGCTGCTGAAAGGGCTTGTACTGTATTGGGAGATCACTGGCCGTAAAAAGCCCCCTTGACAAACTTGGCTGGGCCCACAGTCTGCTGCCATAGATCAGTGTCTCTTTCCCCCTATTTCGCCTCTGGGTCCGCTGCCATCCTTGCTCAGAACTCCTCATCATACTGAGCCCATGTATTGCCCCCAAATGAAATGATGTCCATATATTTTAACAGGGCCACGCTCCTCTCTGGATATTTTTCGCAGTACACACTTGCGAATATAAGAAAAGCCAATGTCCAGTTTTCTATAGTTACTGGCACCTGTGGGCGTTTTGCCAGCTCAAATTCCTCTTTCGAGCACTCCGTTGCCCTTACCTCCTTGTGCAGCAATTTCAGTACCTCTACATACTCACCTTTGCATATCTTTTCTTTCGTGGCTGGCATCAAATGTGCCTCCAACGGTTTTGTAACCCCCATGTATGGGAGTTTTTTTCTTTTGATCTCTTTCCTTTCCTTTCCTTACCGTTGACTCCCTGCTCTGTACCTTCACTACCCCCGTCCTTGCCTTTACTGACTCCCCCATCACTCGCCTGCCCCCTTGCCCGCGCTTTCGAATACTGTATTTGTGCTCTCCCTTCTTCTCCTTTGCTGTCCGGCCCCTCCGGTTCCCACGATTCTGCCCTGCTGGTCACCCTGCACCAAGCGGGCCCTTCATGCCAGGGTTGGCGAGCCAACCAATGCTCTCCGACTCCGCACCATTCCGCGTCCGTTGTGCCTGCAAAAAAGACCGTACGACCAGTGTGTAGCCCTGCCCCTCTCCTGCTTGCCAAGAGCAACCACCCCAACCTCTCAATCGCCCCCCTTTTCTCTGTCCCATTGTCCCAGCCTCTCTGTTCCTAGCGTCCGTGTATTTTGGTGGGCCTCTGCTGCTCAACCCGGCCCCCCGTCCTCTTCATCCTCGCTCCACAGAAGAGCCCCTACCTTCTCCGCAAAAGACTGCATCACTCCACCTGCACTCCACCCCAAAAAAAACCTCCCACAGATCCTCCTCCCTGTCTATTCCACTGGGCCCCTTATCACTCCCTCCCAACTGCCTCCCCCCCCCCCCCATGTGTCCCCCATCATCCCCCACCCTCAAAGCTATCAGGGCTCTGCCCCTGAGAAACTAGTTTGTCCTCCTGCCCCTCCCCCACCCATTCGGCCTGCGTCCCTGCCCGGCCCCTCATATTGCACGTCGCGCTCGCTACTCCCTGCGTCACTCTCTCTGCTCCCCCAAACCGGGCCTTCTTATTTCTGGGGCCCTCCTCCTGTTTGTCCTGAACCTCTGGGCCTGTGACACTGCCGCTGACCTCCCCAGACCCTTGTTGCATCATCCTCCCTCCCAGCAGCCAAGTCCGGACCCACCCTGTCCCTTTCCCGCAGGCTGCCTCCCTTCCACCTCCCCCCAACCTCTTGCCCGCCCAGCCCTATCGCCGCTCATACCCCGCGGCCTCCCCCCACCTCCTCCCTCCGACTTACCACCTGTCCCAGCCACTCTGTGTACACGCGGGCAGCCCTGACCCCTCACCTGCACTGACTGCTTGCCCTTTTTAGCTCAGGGAGGCGAGCACGCGATCATCGCGGCTGCCACCCCGATTGACGCACGCCTCGCCGGGTCCATGCGGCCGGCTTCCGCCAAGAGCCGCATGGCCACCTGCACCTTCTCCTCCGCCAAAGCCATTATTGCACCCCCTTCCGCAGCTGGGCCGCCATATATCCCTTGGGCTACATCCTTTAACAGATGTAGCAAAAACATAGCTGAGTCGTACGGCTGTGTTACCTCCTCCCAATGCCACCAGGGGACAGACTGCCTGGCAGCATCTGTCCCCCAAAGCACTATTGTGGAAGCTGCTAATTAGCAACTTTATTGCTCGACTTTGGGCAATAACATTTAAATTCATGTTTGAGACCTGTAACGCAGCTGTCAGTTGTAGAGTGGTGAGACTGGGTGTTAGAAATGGGGTTTCTGGTTGGCTAGGGTATGCGCCTAAGCCAGGCAGAACCCACCCATTCTAGTCATGGCAAGGGAGTTACACATCCAAGGTAATCCCTGCTCACCCCTTGGTAGCTTGACATGAGCAGTCAGGTTTATCCCAGAAGCAATGTGTAAAGTGTTTGCACAACACGTGTGACACAATAAATACACCAGAAACAAAACACAACAACAATGTTAGACCTGACAGCCTTAGGGTGGTCATCCCCCAACTTATTGCCTGCCTCCCTCTACTTTTCTGACACTGTTTTTGCTGGTTTTAGAACTCTGTACACTTTACCACTGCTAACCAGTGTTAAAGTGCATATGCTCTCTCCCTTAAACATAGTAACATTGGTTCACCCCCAATTGGCATACTTGATTTACTTTTAAGTCACTAGTAAAGTGCACTATATATGCTCAGGGCCTGTAAATTAAATGCTACTAGTGGGCCCGCAGCACTGATTGTGCCACCCAAATAAGTAGCACCTTAACCATGTCTCAGCCCTGCCCCTGCAAGGCCTGTGTGTGCAGTTTCACTGCCACTTCAACTGGGCATTTAAAAGTATTTGCCAACCCTCAAATGCCCCTTTTTCTACATATAAGTCACCCCTAAGGAAGGCCCTTTGTAACCCATAGGGCAGGGTGCTACGTGGGTAAAAGGCAGAACATGTACATATGTGATTTATATGTCCTGGTAGTAAAAAAATCCTAAATTCATTTTCCACTACTGTGAGGCCTGATCTTTTCATAGACTAGCAGTAGGACTGACCTCATATACTTTTTGAGTGGTAGATTCTGATCTGAAAGGGGTCACTGGGTCATATTTAGTATGGCCAGAATGGTAATAGAAAATCCTGCTTATTGGTGAGGTTGGATGTTATATTACTATTTTAGAAATGCCACTTTTAGAAAGTGAGCATCTCTCTGCACTTAAAACCATCTGTGCCTACAGCCTGTTTCCAATCAATGTCTGGTCTGTGCTTTTTAACAGCTCCCTTGTGCATTTCACCACGACAACCACAAACAGCGGACACTCAGTCACTTCTGCATTCATCTGCATACTGAATAGGTCTTCCTGGGCTGAAAGTGGGGAGGGTCTGACACCTAGATTTCAAAGGCCAGTGGCCTGCCCTCACACAAAGGACTGTCAATTCCCCACTGGGACCCTGGCAGACAGGACTGGGCTGAAAAGGGAACTTGTGCACTTCAAAACCACTCTTTAAAGTCTCCCCCACTTCAAAGGCATTTTTGGGTATTTAAACTGGGTCTTTGACCTCACCAACTCAGACACTTCTGGACCTGCACCTAAACTCTGTCAGAAGACCTGGATGGCTGCCCAAAGGACTCGCTAGACTGCTTTGCTGAGTAGGACTACTGCCCTGATGTTGCCCTACTGCCCTGCTGGCCTCTGACTCTGCTGGTAGGACTCTGTCTTCCCCCAAAAGTGCTCTCCAAGGGCTTGGATTGAGCTTGTCTCCTGTTCTGAAGTCTCAGGGACAGCAAAGCAGGCTTTTTGCTAGTACCCGACTCCAGAATGACATCAGCAACACCAGCGACACCGCAGCCTGCTCCCGCTACTGCTCTGTGAACCTCGCTGCACGCAACGACCGCGGCCTGCAACGCAAGTCTGACATTGCCACGGCTCTGCTGACATCACTCAGGGTCATCGCAACACTGCGAAGTCGACACATCACGTCCTGACGGACCGGAACCAGCGACCCCACCCAGTCATAAGGCATCGACGCATCGTGGATGATGTCACATCATCTCCCCCTGCATCTGGACGGAACTAACGCCTCACCTCCACCTTCTTCACAGTGCGGAACCTACGCCTCGTTCCTTGGAAGGGACTGACACGCACCGACTCCAGCGATACCTCTTTCCTACTCCGTGCGACGTCCTTGATCTTCGTTTTCAAAATGTACTGTACCTGGGAGTCCATGCGATTCAGTGACTGGCACTGGTGGTGTCAGATTGTTGGGAAAGACTGTCAACAACGCCGTGATAGCCCCAGTCGGAACTATTGTGTTTCTAGGCTCTTTAATTAGATTTAGGCCCTCATTATGAACTTGGCGGTCTCAACCGCCACATAATGAAGACAGTGGGGACCGCCACAGGCGGCCTTCCATCACCGCCAGGCTACCGCCGACAGCCAGCCTGACAATGGCGAAATTCTTCATCCGACAGGACAGCGGTGCAAGCAGCGCTGCCCTGTGGATAAAGAACCCTTGTTCCGCCAGCCATTCCCTAGAAGGTTCACCCGCCAGGGAAAGGCTGGCGGGAGGGGTGCTCAGGGGCCCCCGTGCAGTGGCCCATCGCGCAGTTGATCTGCACGAAGGGTGCTGCTGCACCCGCCGCACAGCGTCGTTGACGACGGCTCCATATGGAGCCGTCGGCAATGTCCTGGCCCAGCATTCTGAAACACTGTTTCCGCCCGCCAGCCCAGCAGAATGTTATTCATTCTGCCAGGGGGATCTCAAGGGGGCTGGCGGTCTGTGATAAGACTGCCAGCATGAACACATCGGGGATTCCCGCCGTGTTCATAATGACCCCTTTAAATTAAAAAAATTCTTGACTTTACTTGTGTACATTGGATTTTTCTTGTTTTAACAGTATTTTATTCAGATAAATATTCTCTATTTTTTCTAAACCTGTGTGGTGTCTTTTTGCGCTGTTTTCACTGTGTTATGGTATAAGTTCTGCAAAAATACTTTACACATTGCCTTCTAAGCTAAGCGTGACTGCTCAGTACCAAGGTTCAGGAGGGTGGGCACAGGATAATTTGGATTGTGTTGTGACTTACCTTGACTAGGATTGTTGTCCCTACTTGGACAAGAATGTATACCTCTGCCAACTAGAGGCTTAATTTCTAACAAACAAGTTATATAAAAAATAACTGTATTGCATAAGACATCATTAGACGAAATCAACATGTATCAGTAATACCCTGCTACACGAGCAGTTGTCAGAACATCACACAGGTTAACAGTGCTCTGCGAAAATAAGCAATAGTGAGGTAAACATATAGGTTACTGGTATTCTGCAATACAGGCAGTAGTTAGGTTGTCATTATCACCAAGAATGCACATATCAGAATAAACATAAGTTCAGAGAAGCCAAGACACCATCATAAAAGCACATAGAGTGAAACATTCTCTTATTGTGTCTGTCATAAAACATTACCCTCCCATGGCATTTGTCATCATAAAACTCTCCCTCCCAATGCTTATACTGTAGTCCATGTCAGGTGAAGTATTACCCCACAACCAACGGATGTAAACAGTTACTGCAGGTCATAACACACCGTATACAATGCTTATGAGGCAGAACATTAGGTTATCACTAAAAGCAAAGACATGAAACCTCAGCGCGCCTGCACTTATATTACAGGTTGGGTGGTAAGAGATCCTTCAGCCTTGGATATCGGGCCATCTACTCGTCTATCTCCAGTATAACGGTAAAAAAAGGGGGCTTGGCAGATATGGGACCTCTGTTAAGGGTTCCTCCCATCCTGCAAGTCACTGGTGAGTGTCCTAAAGGTATGCTCTTTTCAGGGGGAGAGAACACCCACACCTTTCTCTCTGGCGGGGAGATTTCTCCCAATGTCCACATAGAGAAAACAGCAACAACCAGACCGCTGGGGCCACGGCAGGCTCTCGCAGGGGAGGTCTCCTTTGATCCTCCCCACTTGCAGCTCCTCAATACTGCAGCCACTTTCCTCTGCCTCCTGGGGCCGATTGGAGCCCAAGGTGGCCCTCACTTGCAGGTGGGGAGGATTAGGTAACCAGCCCAGTGGCCGGGATAGGCCAGTCCTCATGGCAGGCGCTCACCAGGCGGTATGTGAGACACATTTGCAGCGCTCACCACGGGCTCTACTGAAGCAGTTTCTATTGATCACCTAGCGCTCCTCAAGACTAGGCTGGATGAAGCGTGCACCGTGTGCTAGGGTAAAAAAATGGCTTTGGGGACCGGACCTAGGGTCCGTCAGCCAGTTCTGAGGCAGCCACCAGTCCCAGGGGGACACCTGTAGTTAGGATAGAGCAAGCAGGCCAGCACACATAGGTCCCTATTGTGGTTCCTCTTGCCCCTCAAGCAGTGCCAGGGAAGTTCAAGTCAGGGAGTACTGGCAGCAGGGCAACAAGGAGAAAGGCAATCCTGATGAGTCCTTTGTGCCACCCAGCCGACACTAGGCAGCAGGGAAACAAACAGAAGAGCAGTCCAGATGAGTCCTTTGTGCAGTCCAGTATTCATTCTGACAGAGGTCCGGTCCCTGTTCCAAAAGTGCTCTCAAAATGTGGGGGACCACCCCCTGTACCTATACTCATTTTGTGCAGCCTCCATAAAGGGGGAGAAGGGGTTCCATCCAGCACTAACCAGTTCCAGGAATGTTCCCTCTCACGTCCAGCACTGGCTCCAGACCTCAGTGGGGGTAAACAAACACTTTGTGTGAGACCAGGGCACAGCTTTTACAAATGTAGGTGTGCCCCGCCTCTCCCAGCCCAGGAAGACCATTCAATATGCAGATGCACTCTGGTGACACCTCCGCCCTCCCTGTGTAGAGACTGTATGAGAAGTATGCACAAAGCTTAGCTGTCACTCTGCCCTAGATTTGGATTGGAGGTAAGCTGCAAAAAACCAATCTTAAGCACAGAGAAATGCTCACTTTCTAAAAGTGGCATTTTTATAATGGTAATAAAAATCCACCTACACCAGTATTCCACATTTCTCACTACCCTTACAACAATACCAAACATGCCTATGCCACCCCTCATAGATTATACAATACCACTTAGACATATGTTAGGGTATTTCCAATGCGATCCTATGAGAGAGGCAGCACTCACAGTAGTGAGAGACTAGATAGGCTGTATGTCACTACCAGTACATGTAGTACATAAAGACATATGTCCTCCCTTTAACATACATAGTACTCTGCCCATAGGGCTAGCTAGGGCCTACCTTAGGGGTGACTTACAGTATATGTGGTAAAAGGGGAGTTCCAGGCCTGGCAAGTAAATTTAGATGCCAGGTCCCTGTGGCAGTAAGCTGTGCATGCAGGCTCTGTGGTAGCAGGCCTGAGACAAGTTTGAAAGGCTACTTCTGTGGGTGGCACAAGCTGCGCTGCAGGCCCACTAGTAGCATTTAATTTATGGGCCCTGCGTATAGGGATAACACTGTATAAGGGACTTACAGGTAAATTAAATGTGCCATTCAGGTGTAAGCCAATCATACCAAGTTTAGAAGGGAGAGCACATGTACTTTAGCACTGATCAGCAGTGGTAAAGTGCCCAGAGTCCTAACGTCAACAAAAGGTGTCAGAAGAATTAGGAGGAGGAAGGCAAAAAGTTTGGGGATGACCCTGTAAAAAGGGCCAGGTCCAACACTGAGTGAGATAGAACCTTTGCGGTTCTCGGTGGACTTAAAAGAGAGATCACATAATTTGCTGGGAGGTGGTTATTAACGGTTATGACGTAATCATTGAGCAGTGTGTGATTATATGCTGAGGAATAAAGACGTATAATCTAGTGCTCTGTGAGTGGTGTGTTCCTTTGCATGCTCACTGCCTGGGGAGGATGCTACAACTGGTGGCACGTAGGGGATATGTGCCCTAAAGAAGCAAGGCTGCTCTCACTGAGAGTTTGCAGTGACCCAGCAAACTGCTTGTGCATGCCACATGCACTCAATTTGATGAGGAGCAGTTCGAAGCTCTGCTCAAGCCCTTATACAGCGTTTGAAGGCCCTGCGGAGGAGAGCATTTGAAAAGCTCACAAGAATCCATTGGTAAGTCTGAAAGAAATACTGTCACGCCATAACACAGATCCATCATCAATACAAGGCGAAATGATTAAGGCAGTGACAACCAGGCATGATTTACAAAGCTAAACGCGACAATGATCTAGTGCGAGAAATTAAACTAGTACTCACCTTAATGAAAGAAGACAAAGATCTATGACTTCAGCTTGAGCGGGACCACCCAAGTGCATGCAAGAGGCTGGTGCTTCAGAAGTTGCATGTCCGGGTGAACAGTGGCTTCTATCTGAACAGCATATGCTTTCAATTGCAGTAGAAAACAGTGGAAAGTAGAATGCAGCTTTGTTTCAGAAACCACTACTGCCATTCTGCACCACCAAGAAACAGAATATCCGTGCCAGGTGGACCGTATGGATTGAGACGTTTGATGATTTCATAGATGCCCTAGAAGGAGTAGATGGTAAGAAAATCATTAAATATTTAAAGAACCTTGCCGGTGACTGAGTAGAAGTTTTGAAGAAAATCTTGCAGACTGATGCAATATTGTACCGTCAGATCAAAGAAGCACTGAATATCAAGTTTAGTCCAATCCAGCATGTCAACTATGAAACGTATATTTTCAATCAAGGGAGACAGCAAGCTGGTGAAATGATGGTTGAGTTTGTTGAAAGATTTGATGTGCTCATCAAACTCTGTAAGTTCAGTGAATTTATTGATAAAGAAGCCATAAGCCTTAGAGTCATCAATGGCTGTCTGTCAGACTATTTCAGAAGATGGATGTTGAGAGGGACATTCAGTTTAGAAAAAATAATGGCAGCAAGAGACAATGAAAAGAGCAGACTGACATGGAAGCTGGAACAGCAAAAAATGAATCAGCATTGGACATGAAAAGAAAGCAGCAGGCAGATGCACGCATGTCGACATCTTCAAAGAAGGAAAAATTATGTTTCCGATACGGGTTTTCATATCCCCACATAGGTAAACGTCCAGCCACAGGACTGACGTGTAAAGGTTGCCGAAAAGAAAACCACTTCATAACAGTTTGCAAAGCAAAAGAGAACCCAAATACGTCACAGCGGTAAGAGAAAATGGACACCAGAAAGTTCCAGAAGCATTCTCGCAACACACCCACAAGGCCAAAAAGCAAGACCAGTTACGACAAGTAGAAATCAGACCAAATCGGTCATTGTCAAGCTTGTCCTGCAAAGGCTCTTCAACGTCACTATCAAGCACCAGTAAAGAAGATGGGTGTGCGATGATGATGTTGATGTTGATCAAAGGATGCCAGGCGCATATTGGTTTGGCTGCTTGCAAGGAAGAGCAAAAGACAAAGATAGCTCATTAAACAAAGCAACCAACTTAGGCCTTCATTATGAACATGGCAGTAAACACCACACCGCCGGCGGTAACAACCGGCAACAGATGTGCGGTCCGAACCGCCAAATAATGAACCAACTTAAACACAGGCATCCTGAAAACCACTCACCGCCAGCAGAGGAGTGCCGACAACGACGGCAGAGCCCGCCCACAGGCTGACAGAAAGGCCCTACTCGCCCATCAAATAATGAAGCACTAGACCGCCGTCAGTTTCAGGGCGGGAACCACTGCCACGCAAAGCCAGGTGGAAACAAACCAAATATAAGGAACACTCACCGGAGGCTCACACATCATGCCGAAGCAGACATGGATAGAGAGTTGCAGATCATGCCAGCCCTGCTCCTTGCCATATACCTCCACGACCGAGGCCACCAATGAAGACGACGACGGTAAGTACCGCAACCTACTAAAAAGGGAGTAAAGGGCACAGTTACATACCCACCCACTCCACCCACCCTTCAACGCTCCCACAACCCGTCACAGCAGCACAAGCCATACACCCCACAGCAAGGGGTACCTACCCGACACAAGGCAAATCCAACCTGCCCAAAGTACACACATGTGCTCAACACCCCCAAACAATGAAACAATAAACCACGGATCCAGAGTGTGCCATAAACAACACAGGCCACACATGAACTTTTATTCTGCTCAGTGAGCAATATAAGTGCAACATAAGGCCAATGGCCAGTCCAGAGTAAGTAGTCCGATGGGCCACATTGGTCCCAACTTGATTCCCACAAGTGCAACGGTACTCCACCTCATAGGGGCAACAATGGGGCATCCAGGGAACAGGGGCAGGGGGTGGTGGGGGTGGGGACCTACGACCAGGAGGGGGGCTTCGATTTACGTTTGGAAGGTGGAAGGGGCTTGGGTTTTGTGCTTGCAGCTGGTAGAGCACACTTGGCCTGAGGTGCGGCAGATGTTCCTGGGCCAGCACGGGGTCTCTTCCTCACAGGGGAGGTAGCACGGGAATGAGAAGGGCGGACAGGGGCGGGCTGTGGCGTGGGAGGAGTGGGCAGGGCAAGGAGGTGGGCACATTTAGGGACGAGATGGGGTGGGCCAGTGGGTTCAAATAGGTCTACATGGGATAGGAAAAGTTTCTTAGGTGCAATTGGGGTGCCCCTGGAGGAAGGCGTGGGAGTGGAGGTAGAGGGAGTGGCTGTAAGAGGTGTAGGTGTTCGTAACATGGGTGCAGGTGACTGGACAGTATGCTGAGGTGTGGTGGATGTGTGATGGGTGGGTGTTTTGGTGCGTTTGAGTGTCTTGGGAGGAGGGGGGGTTGACAAGGTGGGACAAGACAGGCTGCCAGTGTAAATGTATGTTGTCTGGGTGTCTGCAAGTCTGGTGAGTGTGCTGCATGTGTCAACTAAAGTCGTTGTGGTGTGTGCAGGTGTGGTGTCTGGGGTGTATGAATGAATGTTTGATATTGTGCTGTCTGCAAAAAGAGGGTCTGCAACATTAAATGAGGGTGCAGTGCATGTGGGTGTGCATGTGGAGCGGACAGACAAGGAGGCGGAAGAGGTGGACACACTGGAGGAAGCGGATGTTGGTGTGTGTGCATGTGTATGTTGGCTGTGTGTATTCCTGTGGTGGGAGGTGTGGTACTTGTGTTTTGAAGTGTGCTTCTTGTGTGTTGAGTTGTGTGCCTGCGTGTCAGAATGTGTGCTTTGGACGGTTGAAGGGATTGGGGTGCTGGAAGGGGTAGAGGTGGTTGGAGGGGGGACGGATTGGCCAGGGACACTGGCTGCCGTCAAAGAGGAGGCCAGAGCCTGAAAAGATCTCTGTAGGCCAGACACGGCACCGTGAATGCCATCCAGATAGGCATTGTTCTGCTGCACCTTTGATGCTTGCCCCTGGATGGCATTGACGATGGTTGTCTGCCCTACAGAGTTGGTTCTCAGGAGGTCAATAGCCTCCTCTGTGAGGGCAGCAGGGCTGGCTGGCTGGGGCAGGGAAGGAGGTGCCTGGGGAGAAGGAGATGCCCACCCTTCTGGGTGAGCGGGCACAGGCAACTCGGTGGGGAGCAAATGGGAGGGCATTGATGGTATGGCGGGTGACGGAAGATGACACAGAAGGGGTGGGCCCATTAGGGTCCACCACCGCCAGGGAGCTCCCATCGGAGGAGGTATCACTACCTCCAGTGGTAGTTGCCTCCCCCGTGGTACTCCCATCGCCCTCCAATCACCTGGTCCCTTTGGCGTCGGACGACTCTGCCTCCGAGGAACAGTGGGCCACTGCATCCCCATTCGCCGGTGCCTCAGCTCCCTCGCCGGATGATGCTGATGTACACAGACAACACAAGAGAACAGGGATAGGGAGACAAAACAGGAAAGACACTTGTAAATAGCTGAACGGAGGCACATAACTGGTTCACACATACACCCACCCAGAAAATAATCCACCAGGCAGCACCTACCGCTATACACATGGCTATGCCCCTGACTAGTGGCCAGAACCCTGCTCTACAGCCATTCCCCACAGCACTGAAGGACCTGATGTACTGCATACTTGACCCTTACACCCCTACTCCCCACCGGGGCCATTATGTAGATGGACATCAGTCAGAGTCCCTGCCACCAGACAGCATAAATTCGACCGCATACACACACATCCATCAAAGAGCCAAAGTATGGTATTTGTACTCACCCCCTTGTGACTGCTGTGCAGCCTTCAAGCGCCCATCCAAGTCCGGGTACGCCACCGCCAGAATGCGTTGCATAAGAGGGGCCAGTGCCCAACAGACACCCCTTCCTCACTGGGAGGACTTCCCCAGCTGTGCCTCACAGGTCTTCCTCGCCCAGCACCGCAGGTCCTCCCACCACTTCCTGCAGTGGGTGCTCCACCAGTTGTAGACCCCCAGGGTCCTCACCTCCCTGGCGATGGCCTGCCAAAGTTCCCTCTTCTGATGGGCGCTTACCTATCAGGGACATACAGAAAAAGTAACACTGAGGTCAGACAATGGCCAATAATGTACAGCTGGCTATACGTCCGCTATGGGACAGATATTTTCAAACAGCGTAACTGCACACACACACGCAGCATGTCAGGAACCCAGGACTATACAGTGTCACCTGTGCACACATGTATACAGACATCTACTACCATTACACATATCCATGCCCCCCCAATCCTCCTACTCACCTGTACCTCTGGCCGACCGTAGAGCTTGGCGTACAGGGGCAGGACCCCGTCCATGAGCTTCTCCAACTCCTCGTTGTTGAAGGCCGGGGCCCTTTCCCCTGCCACATGTGCCATTTCCATGACCAGAGGCAGGACACAGCAGTGCACTCAGTGGAGTACCTGCATGCACGAGATCCGGGAGTCAAGTGCAGTGTCACCGCCGGCGGCGATCATGATACGCTAAGAATGCCCATTGACAACCATGTTAACCAATGAATTTGCGCACGGCGGTAAACACCGCCGTACGATATTACGTCAACCGCTAGCGGTATGAGGTAACTTCCACCACAACACTTCTGGATTACAGGGGGCAGACATTTTGGCCTTAACTACGCAGTTGTAGGCCCTATTGTCCCTTAAACACCCATAGGTATGAAACAATATACACTACCTCACCTGACCAGTCCTGATATATAATTGTGGTCATGTTGCTGTAATGTCACACATACTAAGCATTTGTGTTGTCAACAATCATGCTGGCAGTGCCGAATAAGAAACAATGTGTACAGACCCTTGTGGCAAGGGAGGGCCCCATCGGTGTACAGAGCACTTGTTGATTTGCAGACCATGGTGGAGCATCACATCATTATCAATTACAGACTCACTCGTGCTACTATTCATGAACTTTGTGAATTACTGGATCCAGCACTTAGACCGGCTAATCGGAATCAGCATGCCATCCCTCCTGAAGTACAGGTGCTTTCTGCACTCCATTTCCTGGCCACGGGCTCATTTCAAGTGACAGTGGGCATGGGTGCAGGTTTTTCACAGTGCCAATGTTTAGCATTATTCTGTCCATATTCCTGAATGCATTTGTACGACACTTGCAGTTCTATGTGAGGTTTCCCCAAAGTGCTGACCTCCCTGCCATCAAGTTGGACTTCTATGCCTTTGCCAACATACCCCATGTGATAGGTGCCATCGATGGCACGCACATAGCTATCGTCCCCCCAAGAGTCAGTGAACAGGTGTACAGAAACAGGAAGAACTTTCATTTCATGAACATTCAATTGGTGTGTACTGCAGACCAGTACATCTCACATGTGAATGCCATGTTCCCTGGATCAGTCCATGATTCCTTTGTGCTAAGGAACAGTAGTGTGCCACACAAGATGGAACAACTACAAGGAGACAGAGAAATGATCATAGGTAGGTGTTTCTGACACTTACTGCCACATATCAGACAGCGAGGCTGTCTGGCTCTGAGGGTTGTCATTGACAGTCCTGTTTTGCCCCCTTTTTTAGGGGATTCTGGCTACCCCAACATGCGTTGGCTCCTGACACCAGTGAGGAATCTGGGAACAGATGCAGAGAGGAATTACAATGAGGCCCATGGACAGACTAGGAGGGTGATAGAGCACACAATAGGTCTCCTGAAGGCTAGATTTTGTTGCCTACATATCTCTGGAGGTTCCCTGGCCTATGGGCCTGAAAAGGTGTGTAGAATAGTGGTGGCCTGCAGCATGCTGCATAATGTGGCTGTGAGGAATTCTATCCCCATCTTGGAGGAGGAGGTTGCTGTATATCCAGACCTTCTTCCTCAGAGAGGGAATGAGAGTGATGGTGATGATGAGGAGGGGGAAGATGTACATTGCAGGGCCCAAATGATACAACTCTATTTCCAGTAACTATGTGGGACTAATCAATGACATTGCTGTCTGTGCAGCAAACTGTCAGTGTGCCTTTTCATCTAGGAGGGTGTTGGGTCAATAGTCATTGCCACTGTGAACAGGCCTGCATAGGACAAGTAACATTATAGTATAATAGTTTGACACATCTGTAGGCACAACATGTTATGCGTGTGGTGCAATTCCTGCTACTCAGATAAGAATAAATGATTTATAATACAGTTGCATCCATACTTTGTTTAAACATAATGACAGGGGACATTGTAATAGGTGAACTGGTGTTTTATTTGGTGCAGGGATTACATTGTGCAGTTTAGAGTGATGGGATTGGGCTACTAGTGGTTGTACAATATGGCAACATGGTTGCAGCATTTGTTGGCAGTAGTGTTATGTCCATCTATGTTTTCCAGTGTTTGTTGTTGTTTTCACACGGTTTGGTCGTTGGTTCAGTGGGACACTTGGGGGAAAGTTCTTGCCTGAGTCACTTCTTTGAGGGGGTCTTGTTCTTGGCAGTTGTTCCTGTCCCATATCTGGGCCTGAGGGACCGTTTGGGTGCCTAGTGTTGGCCTGTACGGGTTGAGATGCATGTCTCCTGTGTGTCCTGAGATGGTGGAACATGTCCAGTTGCTGCTGCTGCTGTTGTTGTCCGGTCTGTATCTTGGCCTGTAGTAGGGGCTTCCGGGTCTGTGTGGGCCTCTGGCTGTGTTGGGACAAGGTGCAGCAAAGCACCTGCTATGGTGGCCATTGTGGCATTGTGCAGTTTCCACTGCTCCATGACCTCTTGGTGGTGTGCTACCTGCATCCTTTGACTTTGCTCCAGGGTGGATACTATCTGGGCCAATCTGTCCTGGGTATGGTGATATGCTCCCAGGACCTCAGAGATCACGTCCTGGGCTGCAGCATCAATCCTGTGGCCTCCCCCCTGGGCCAGTGATGCCCTCCCACTGGGCCTAGCCCACTGTGCCTGTGTCCCCTGCACAGGTCTGGCGGTACAACTTGTACTGGGGCCATTGTTTCCCTGCCTGTTGGTAGGGGGTGACTGTGGCCTCTGTCCATGTGCTCCACCAGTCTGTGGCCTGGATGCACAGGTGTGGGGACAGTTGCCATGGGCTGATGTTGTTGGCTGGGTGGTAGGGGTGTCAGTGGTGTCCTGGGTGGGGCTGCTGGATGATGACATTCCAGGACTGTGTGAGGGGCCAGGGTGATCGTCAATGTCCAGGGTTCCATCCCCAGTGTCCTGGGAGGTGCCTCTGTCTCCCTGTGGGGCACTGCCACTCCTTGTCCTGTCCTTCAGGGTGGCATGGGTGGTGGTGCCTGTTGGGGGAAATGGACATGTCTGTTACAATTGCATGATCAGATGGGGTGCACAGGACTGGGCTGTTTTGTGCAGGTTTTCACACTTTGGGGCCATGCAGGGTGCCTTTGTGAGGTGTGCATTTCATTTTGCTTTGGATGTGGAGGTGCTTTGTGGGTGGTGTAGTCCCTCTGTGATTCCTTGCAGGGGTAGGTGGCTGTGCAGAGGGGGAGGGATGTGGGCCTGTTAGTGGGTTTGTGGGCATGCAGGGTGACTGGATGTAGTGATTGTGGCCTGGTTGGGGTAGTGGGCCTGGTGGCTGTTGGAGGGGTGGGGTGGTGCATGCAGTACAGGTGTGATGTATTTGGGGTAAATGTAGACGACTTACCCGAGTCCATTCCTCCAGTGAGTCCAGTGAGTCCCTCAGTGTGCAGGATGGCCAGTGCCTTTTCTTCCCAGTCAGTGTAGTCGGGTGGTGTTGGTGGACGTCCTCCCCCAGTCTTCTGGACTGCAATGTTGTGCCGGGATGCCATGGACCTGACCTTCCCACGCAGGTCGTTCCATCTCTTGTGGATGTCATACCTGGTGCGTGGATGGTGTCCCACTGCACTGACCTTGTTCACTATTGTCTGCCTTAGCTTCATCTTCCTGGCGATGGGTGTGTGCTGGACCTGTGCCCCGAATAATTGTGGCTTGACCTTCAGTATCTCGTCCACCATGGTGCTTAGCTCCCTTTCTGTGAAGCGTGGGTGTTTGGGGGGGGTGCCATGGTGTGTGTTGTGAATGGTGTCTTGTGTGGATCTAGGTGAGGGTGCTCTTGTGTGGTTGGTTGTGTGAGTTGTGTGATGTGGCGTTCAGTGTCTGCCTGTAGTGTTGTCCGTCTGGCTTCTCCTGTTGGCGATGCAAAGGGTGTGTCTGTGAGTGTTTTATAGTGTTGTGGATGTGTGTCAGGTGTGTGGGTTTCAAACTTGCCAATTTATGCATTTCTTACTGTTGGGTGCACTTGCCGCTCATGGCGGTTTGTACCGCCAATGGTCGTTCGGCTTCCACTGACCGCCGCAGTGATTTGTGCTTCATTATTTGGAGGGTGGGATGTTTGTGTGCTCAGCGATGGCAGGGTGGGAGGTCCAGCATTTCCGCCGACAAGGTCCTGGCGGTGACTGGTGGCAGGGAGATTTTTGTCGGTTTCTGATTTTTGCATCATTATATGGCGGGTTTCTATTCACCGCCAATGGCGGTCTTCTGTTCCCCGTTGCCACGGCGGCCTTAATTTGGACAATGTCTCAAGATTACAGTGAAGGTTAACGGTTGCCCCACAACCTTCATCATAAACAGTCGTGCATCAATTAACATCATGCCAGTCAAGAAGTTCCATAGCCTGTCTCCTGTGCCACGCCTCAAGCCGTCAAACATGAAGGTATACACGTGGGCAGCTTTTAAACCATTGCAAAGACAATGTGACACAAAGAAATGTCCGTGCAAGCACTAATTCACATACTTCAGGGAGCTTCACCCAGTACATGTCTGCTCAGTTTTGCCACTGATACTGACATGGGACTGATATCTCTCAATTAAAGCCTACACACCCAGTCTGAAATTGAGTCAGTTTCCGTTGTTGTTTTATGGCCTAGGAAGACTCAAAACAATTAAAGTGCACCTTCACATTAACGAGGACATTCGCCCTTTTTCCCAGAGGTGCCACAGAATTGCCTTTCACTTGCAAGAAGCATTTTGATAAAGAACTGAAAACGTTGTTGAAGCATAACATCATTGAGCGCTCCACTGGTCCTCCGCCATGGAGTTCACCCATAGTGGTGATGCCAAGAAAGGACAGTGAAGGTGCAGTGCACATTTGTATTGATATGCGCCAAGTCAACAAAGCAATTGAAAGAGAAAGACATCCTGGTCCACACATAGCAGACATGACCATGCGATTGAACTGTGCCAAAGTTTTCTCCCTTCTTGACCTGAACAAGGGATACCACCAATTGGAGCTGGAAGAGAATTGCAGGAACATCACTACTTTTTGACTCATGTTGGTTTGTTCAGATATAAAAGGTTGAGTTTTGGAGTTCAGTTAACTGTAGAAATATTCCAGGGTGTTATATATGTCGAATAATTCAACCTGTCATGCATGCCTTTATTTACAGTGATGATATACTGGTATTTGGAGCAACACAAGAGGAGCATGATAATGTCCTTACACAAGTGTGCCAGTTACTTGCTGATGCAGGCCTCACTCTAAATGCAGCAAAGTGTGAGTTCACAAGAACAAGCTTAAATTCTTTGGGTGTATATTCTCTGACGAGGGAGTGACTCCTGACCCTGATAAAGTGCAAGCCCTACCAACTACTTGCCTCCCGCACGATGTTACCCTGCTCGATCCTTTTTGGGCATGGGCAGTTATTGCTCAAGGTACATTCTTGACTTTGCTGCAGTGAGTGACCCATTGAGAGAGTTGACAAAACAAAATGCCCCCTTTCAGTGGTCTGCTGAATGTGATCAAAGTTTCAAAAAAAGAAAATGTACGATTGAAAATGCAAAAGAGATGGCATATTTTGACCCAAGTTTTGACATGCTGAGATCACAGTAGATCCAAGCCTGGTTGGTGTGGGGCAATCCTTGTTCAACATAATGGTCATCTGAAAGCTCAGAGACACATTGTGGCTTATGCCAGTCAAAGCCTGACTGACACAGAATGTGCCTATTCTCAGCTGGAGAAGGAGATTCTGGCTGTAGAGTGGGCCTGCAAAAATTTTAATGTGTTTCCATATGGAAAACATTTCACTATCGTTACAGTCCACCAAGCACTGCTTAGTATTTTTGGGAATCCGAAAGCCAAAATGCCCCTTCACATTGAGGGGGGGTTGTAACTGCAAGAGTTTGACTGTGATTGTACACAAGTGGGCAAAATTTAGAACCCTACTAATTACTTTTTGTGAGTATCTCCACATAGACACAGTTCGACATCTGAAACAGCTGAAGAGTACATTAATTTCATAGTGAAGTCCAGAACACTGGCAGCTGTATTCATCAAACAGATTATTGCTGCTATTAATGCTGATAAGAACATGCTCATTCTTAAAGACATCATTTCAACTCAATCGTGGAAGAAGAGTGTTCGACCTCTTGACGACGACATTGAAATTAAAAAATAAAAAAATGTACAGGATGAACTGTCTGGGACAAAGGAAGGCATTGTATTGAGAGGCTCAAGTATTGTCATATCTGAGAGCTTAAGACAGCAAGTCACTGAACTAGCTCATAAAGGACAATGTTGGATTGTAGCCATCAAAAGAGCCTAGGAGACTGAGTGTGGTTCCCACGCCTAGATGAGGGAGTTGAGAAGGAACTAAAGGAGTGCCATCCATGCAACTACCTTTCCCCTAAAGTGAAGCAACACCCAGTGACAATGTCTGACCTTCTACAAAGGCTTGGAAAGAGTTGCAGTTGATTTCTTTGGGCCCTCATGGTAGTCACTGATGAGCATTCACAATTTCCTTTAGTGGAGCAACTATCATCAACCACTCATAACAAGATCATTGAGCAGCTGGATGACATCTTTGCAGCGTGGGGTGTTCCCGCCAGTCTCAAATCCGATAATGCCCCACCATTCAATAGCAGTGAATTCAAGGAGTTTCTAGTCAAACTAAATGTCAAGCATCAAACAAGTACACCTCTGTGGCCCCAAGCCAATGGTTTTGTTGAACAATTCTTGGGTACCCTCAAGAGGGTTTTTCAACGAGTATTGTTGATGGGGATCGAGATAAATCAAGCCTTGTGTCAAGCCCTCTATGCTTATCACTCAACTCCTCATTCCACGATTGGTGAGAGTCCTGCCATCTTGCTATTTGGGAGAGCCATCAGAACCAAATTGCCACAGTGGACCGATCCTTAAATGCTGATATGGTCTGTGTCCTGGACACTAATCAAAAATGCAAGTTGAAAACATATGTTAATCGGTGTCGACAAGTTCAAGAAAAAGTCTTTGATGAAAGCGACTGGGTACTGGTCAAGCAGAAACAAATGCAGAAAACAGGCACTCCGTTTGTTGCCGATCCTCTGAGGGTGGTGATGTGCAAAGGACACATGGTGACGGCACATCGTCCTGGAAAGTCTATCACATGGAACTCATCACATTTTAGGCACCTACTTCGAGGTTTGTCAGTTCTTGCAGGTATGAATGAAGTGATCCTCCTGAAAGTCCAGATCAAGCATCAGAACTTGTGCTAACGGTGCACGACCAGAGTGCATCTCAACAACCTCTTGCCACTCGGTCTGGCCGACTAATAAGAGCGCCTCAACGACTTTTTGAAGAGATATGATGTAACTGTTGTTTGTACCTTTTATTTAACAAGGGAGAGATGTAGTGTCGTGAGACTAGTTGTGCTAGGGCCCTTGTGGTTCTGGGTGGACTTAGCAGAGAGATCACATAATTTGCTGGGAGGTGTTAAGGTATGGTTATTACCAGTTATGACGTAATCACTGAGCACTGTGTGATTGTATGCTGAGGCATAAAGATGCCTAATCTAGAGCTCCGTGTGTGGTGTGTTCTTTTGCATGCTTCCAGGCTGGGGAGGACGCTACATCAGTGATGTAGCTGTTGTGTTTGAGGGGTGTTTTGTTCGTGAACACTATGCTGTGACTGTGTTTACCGCAACTGGTTTGCATTCTGTGTGAGGAAATACTGCAGCACTGATTTCACCTAGATGTGATTTGTATATGAAGGATGGGTGCAATGCAGCTGCTAGTGGTATATGTGTTCTTTCTAGGGAGGAATCTTGCAGGCCATGCTCTGCATAGGAGTGAATGTTACAGTACTGTTACATATATTAATTCTGGTGGTGAGAGATTGCAGTGATGCTGACAATGATGCGTTTTCTCTTCATGAGGGAACCTTGCAGTGCTGCTCCTATTGTTATATACCATAGTGTGTGGATGGGGAATTTCAGTTCTTTTGCCCAGAAGTGGCCCTCAACATTTTGAACAGGTACAGCATTGACGATTGGATTGCTCAAAGCCTGGTGTACGTACATTCAAAACATTTTTTCAATGTAGTTGGCATCTGTGTACCTATCTAGAGCTTAGTGACCTATGCTGTAGCTGGACTGCTCACAGCTACAATGAACTATTAGGTAATGATTGCTTCTCACTTTGTGAAAAACCAAAGAATCAACACAAACAGCAGGTTTCCAAGTGACAGTATAAGGATTTTCAAAATGCTGACATGTCATAATGGACTGGACGAGAATGGTACCTTTACCTGCATATTCACTCAATATTCCACCTATCCAATCTGCCCCGTCAGTTCAGCACCCGCCACAGAGATCGTCTTTAACCTACATGTCACTCATTCCTTAAATACATATAATATGTGGGCAGTGAAATCTTACATTTGCCTGTCCTGCTGGATCTGTCCTGCTGAGAAAGGGGGCTGCACTTGTTGTCTTCTGTGAGAGAGGGAAGCTTGCTTTGCTGCTGCCATGTTATATCTGTTCTGTGCGGAAACAAAACTAAACGTGGACGGCTGCTGCCTGGTTTGTACGTTTAGCTGCAGCAATCCTCTGAAAAGAGTGAAGATTGTACTGTTTCTGCCCAAGGTGTACTTGTTTGGTGAATTTTCCACTGCTGTGATATATTGCTGAATATATCTATTGAATGCACATGCACAACATGCCCTCCGAATAAGAGGCTGTTTCACAACATTTGAGACCTAAAATGCTGAGGAAGGTGCTGACCCTGTAAGGGAGGTATTCGAGCACCAAAACATGTTGACAGAAAAGAGAAGCAGGGCCCATTGTTCAATTTTGTGGCAGGGAGATACTAGTAAAACATTTTAGCTAACCCACACAATTTTAACATAGGCCTGGCAGCTTAAGAAAGGAAGAATATATATGTCATGAGGGACATAACCTCACCTAAACTAGGGAGCTTGTAACTAGGAGACTGTACAACCAGTTAGCAATAGTACTCTCAGATGGTTCCCAGGGCTGAATGTGCCACCCATTGATCAAGCATACCACTCTAGATAAGCAAAAGTTCATTATCCTATATAAGTACATAAATGTATGGTAATGCCATTAGAGGTGTGACTTATCTTCCAGGGGTTTGGTACTTCTTGTATGCAATGTCTGTTTACAGAGAACATAAAACAGCCCTTTAACTATTGTCCCCGGAGTTAGCTACCTGTGGCGTACAAATCCTGTATGGGTGAGAGAGTCATGTGATGTTCCTTCAGCTACGCCAGCTGCCTTTGTTTTGTTCTTTGAAGGTTGGACTGCTGCTGTCCATACTAAACACTTGTTGTATTGTGAAGCTAGTTATAAAATGTTCAACTACACAAAAGACAAACAAATTCATATTTTTTCTGGTTTTAAGTTAAAATCGATAACATATAGTACACCACAAAAGGAAATATTTGCTTTCCAGTGGAGTTGACTGCACTTTGCCTGCTTTGGTGCCTTAGGTGTCAAAGAAATACAAGTGTAGCCTCGTCTTCTAGGCATTTTACTGCAATGGGTGCACCTGCTATGACCCACTCGGACCAGGGTGAGCCACTTAATATGCTTTTGTGACTATTTGCCCCCAGGATCTACTTCTACTTCCATTTTCCCTTTTGGAAGCAATGGGTATCTCATGTGGCTTTGGCTCACTATTCACTGCACTTTGCTGTGTAGTGGCTTGCAGGTGCAGAGCTGATTTGGGTCTGAGACCAGGGTAAGTGCGACACCATAATGCCATCCTCCTTCACTGAGATCAGGACGGAGCTTTACTTTCTGAGAGCTTGGGTCAGGCTTCTCTAGCAAGTGGCTCATGAAGTACTGGTAGCTCTCCAGCTACCTGTAAGTAGCTCTCTTGTGTGCAGAACCAGTCTTATAAATTGGACATTTGTGCACGGCTGAATACATTAATGTATATCAAACTTGAGAGTTTCTGTTTGAGAAGAAAATGTGTGTATTAAGACTTATAACCTGATGTTTGGAGAAAAATGAGTGAATTTCCTTAATATATTTAAAGTTGATATTAGAGTGCTAAATCATGTCATCACAGACGACTTGCTCATGCATGGCATCTTTCCTCACAGGGTGCACTCAAAAAAACGCCTCCCACATTCACATCGCAAGCAAAGCATAAGATATGCGGTGTTCCCCAGGGCTTGTCCCTCGACCCCACAGTCTCCAACATCTACTTGACTCCACTCATGGACATAGTCAGATCACACGACATAAACATCATCTCCTACTCTGACAACACTCAGCTCGTCACTCTTTGCTGACCCCAACGCTACCAAGGCAAGTTTTCACAACTGCATGGAAAACGTCCTAGCATGGATGAAGGACAACTGCTTAAAACTGAACACAGGCAAGGCAGAAGTGCTCATCTTTGGCAAAAACACCACCGTTTGGACTGACTCCTGGTGGCCGTCGGAGCTTGGCCCCAACCTCAGGCCAAAAGATCACACCTGCAACCTTGGCATCGCCCTACACAGCAAGCTCTCCATGAGACGTTAGGTCAACTCCGTCACCTCTGCCTGCTCCCACACGCTTCGTATACTCCGGAAAACTTTCAGTGGCTCCCCATCAACACAAGAAAGACTCATGCCCTCATCAACAGCCATCTTGACGACAACAACGCACTCTTATGCAGGTACTACCACCCAACTCATGCAAAGGCTCCAATCAATACAGAACGGGGCAGCCAGAATGATTCCCGCTCTGCCCAAGAGAGCCCACATCTCCTATCATCTGAAAGATCCCCACTGGCTCCCAGTCAGAAGAGATGCCATTTCAAGTTTCTCACCCACGCCTACCGAGCCCTAAATGAGAAGGAACACTCCTAACTGAACCAACATCTGCATTTCCACCACCCTCGTAGGAACCTCCGCTCCGCACACCTGGCCCTCGCACAGATCTCTTACACTCGCCACTGCCAGAGGCGGAGTTTTCTTCCACCTCGCCGCCAAGGCCTGCAACGCCCTCCAGCTCCAGACCTCCCCTGCGTGGGCTGAATTCAGGAAAGGGCTCAAGATTTGGCTCTTCGAGTGAAGACCCACTCCTAGCGCCTGGATACCTGCACGGGTTACAAGCTGCACTTTACAAATACCAGATTGATTAATTGATTGGGGAGACATATTAATAATATTAGTACCTCAGTGCCAGGGGCATTACAGCTATGGATGTTATATATTACCCATGCAAAGGCTTTAAAAAATGACAGAGCCTTTTCACATTAGTGCTGGTAGGCCTTCCTGATGCACTGAGGTGATCAATGACAGTAATCTTGTGTATGGTGGCCACTAATGTAATACTGTGTGATGTGGTCACTATTAGTACACTAATAATATTAGTAGCTTGGGATGATTTTCATTTAACATAAGTAGCTCTTATTACAAAAAAGTAGGAGACCCTTGGTTAGTTATCAGGATTGTGACAAGAAATATCACTGTGCATGCAGATGCACCCATAATCAGTGCCCTGTCATAAAACACAGCACTCAGCAGTCCTAGAATTCATTGTGATGGTCATTGTGATGATCTAACAAGCATGCCTATAAAAACACATCCTCCCTTACAAACAGATCTGGGGTCATATGAATATTTCAAGCACCCATGGGAACAGACAAGGAGGCTTTAGTTCCTGTAGATCAGATGCCATTATTTCCCAATATTTTATACTAAATGTGTGACCTTTGGGGGGAGGGAAGGCTTCTAACCAGTGATTTTCTTAGTTCTTTCCTCAAGGAACCGTTCAACTCATTGAGCTATTGCTATAGCTTTCTGCTCGTAGTTTAACAACTGGGAGAAGAGTGAAGCACAACGTGGCCCATGAATAAAATTAGCATTGCTAAAATTGACAACACTTTAACCAGTGTTAATCCAGTGCATTCTAATATACGGATCAAGATAGAAGACTGACATCTAAAATAATGCCACACTCTGTAAAACAAATCAGGAGTCTCCTCCTAAAATTTAGAGTCTCAATTGTAAAACAACCACAAAAAGTTGTGAGTTAGGCCTTTGGTGTTCCTGACCTGATTAGAATAATACATGCCAAACCTTCAGTTCAGAAAAGGTTTCAACCCAGTATAGTGACCCGGATGAAGGTAGAAACAACAACACTATCTCCATATTTTGGAGAAACTTGCCCCACTTCTCATGTAGAGCCGAGGAGGCAACTTGAGGCCTTCTCAAGACCAGCCCCATAGAATCACAATCACAAGTCTCGTCAAACAATGAACAATGGAGTGGGAAAACTCTTCAGGCACTAAGTTAACTGGGAGGGAAAGTTGGGCTATAGCACCATGAAAATCTAAACGGGAGACAATATAGGTCTGTAGCACCACGGAAACCTAACCGGGAGGGAATGTAGGTCTATAGCACTATGAAAATCTAACCAGGAGACAATATAGGTCTATAGCACCATGAAAAGCTAACCAGGAGACAATATAGGTCTATAGCACCATGGAAACCTAACCGGAAGGGAATGTAGGAATATAGCTCCATGAAAATCTAACCAAGAAGGAATGTAGGTCTATAGCACCATGAAAATCTAACCAGGAAAGGAATGCTGGGCTAAAGCACCATGAAAATCTAACTGAGAGGGAACATCAGATCATAGCACTATGAACATCTAACTAGGAGGGAACATCAGGGCATAGCACCATGAAAATCTAACCAGGAGGGAACATCAGGTTATAGCACTATGAAAATCTAACTAGGAAGAAATGTAGGTCTAAACACTATGAAAATCTCACTGCGAGGTAAAGTCAGGTTATAGCACCATGAAAATCTTGTCGAGAATGGAATGTCGGACTATAGCGCCATGAAAATTTAACTGAGAAGGAAAGTTGGTCTATAGCACCCTGAAAATCTATCCGGGAGGGAACGTCGGTCTATAGCACCATGAAAATCTAACTGGGAGGGAATGTCTGGCAATTGCCCCATGTAACTGCAAGTAGCAGAAACTCACCGTTTCTAAGCGCACAGTCCAAAAGGAATGCACTCGATGCCAGAGCATGGGAGTGGATCTAAGTAGAATCAGCTGACACCAAAGTAAAGTGCTGAACATGCGCACATCCCTGAAGGAGGAGAAACGCTGATAAGCAGGAAACAATGACACATGGCCCAATACCAGAACATACACATGTGCAGACACAAACATATGTGTAACCATTCCAGGGATTGCAGCACTCGGCCATGCTTCAGCACACATGACCCAGGCTTGAAGAGATAAGGGTCTGGAGAGTGACTAAAGCAAATCTGTAGCAATGGTCCTCACAGTGGGGGGAGCCTGTGACCTCGGGGCTCAGAATCGTGCCTGGGTGGCGTGAGTGGCCGCTCATGCCACCCTTCTCCTGCCAGAGCTGTACCTTCACCAACTTCCATGCCAGCGTCCCGCCTGCCAAGGCAGGACACAACCATCGCAGATGCATCCTACTCAACACTTGCTCCGTCCACAAACACGCCATCGAACTCTGGAACCTACTCGACTCAGCCTTCCTGACTGAGACCTGGATGAACCCCCTCCTCAGCGCCCAACATTGCCATAGCCATCCCGGACGGCTACAAGATCACCCACAGGGACCGCACCAACAGACCAGGAGGAGGAGTCACCATCGTCCAAAGGAATACCCTCAGAATCACGACCATCACCGAAGACACCCTCAATGCCGCTGAACACCTGCTCTTCCAGGTTCACACCGATTCAAATACCACCCTCAGAGGGACCCTCGTCTACAGACCCCCGCACCCTGACAGCAATTCAGCGACTCCATCACCGACGTCATCAGCATGCACGCCCTCGCATCCACAGACTACATATTCCTTGGGGACCTGAACTTCCACCTCAAGAACACCAGCGGCAACAACTCCACCCCCCTACTTGACAACCTCGCCAACCTCAGACTCAAGCAGCTCGTCACGACACCCACCCACTCCGCAGGACACACGCTCGACCCCATCTTCTCCGCCAGCAAACATGTCTCTTTCAGCCACACCACCGAACTCCACTGGACCGACCACCGCTGCATCCACTTCACCTTCGAGAAACCCACAACGCACCACCACCCGCAGCAGATTCCCCATCGCAGATGGAACAAGGTCACTGAAAACCAGCTGATCACCACCCTCTCCCGGAACCCACCAATGAACACCACCGACATCGACACAGCCGCCCACAACCTCAGGCAATGGATCAACGACTGTGCCAACGCTCTCACCCCAATCGAGAAACCTTCAAACAGACGCACCGACAGAAAGGCCTTCTGGTTCACCGCTGACCTCCAAGAATCCAAGCAAACATGCCGAAGACTCAAGAAGAAATGGCGCCAAGAACAGACACCAGACAACCACACAGCTTTCAAGAACGCCATCTGCAGACACCACCAACTCATCTGAACTGCAAAAGAACCTCCTTCAAAGCATGAATCGACAACAATGCACACAGCTATAAGGAGCTCTTCAACATCATGAAGGAACTCTCCAACACCCGCTCCAATGTAAAAGACATCCTGCCATCGCAAGACCTCTGCGACTCCCGAGCCACCTTCTTCTACCGCAAGATCGCAGACATCCATGACAGCTTTAGTACCCAGACCCTCCCGTCAACCACCGACACCACAGACTCACCGCCCCCAGCCACACCAACCTCCTGCTCTCCTGGACCCACACCAATGACGACGACAACAACAAAATCATTAACACCATCCACTCTGGCTCACCATCCGACCCCTGCCCTCACCACATCTTCAACAAAGCGAGCTCTGTCATCGCACCTTAACTCCGGAAGATCATCAACAGCTCCTTCGAGACCCCCACCTTACCGGAGTGCTGGAAACATGCCGAGATCAACGCCCTCCTCAAGAAACCCGAGGTGGACCCAAAGGACCTCAAGAACTTCCGGCCCATCTCCCTGCTCTCCTTCCCGGCAAAAGTAATTGAGAAGATTGTCAACAAACAACTGACCTGCTTCCTCGAGGAGAGCAACACTCTGGACTCGTCCCAATCCAGATTCCGCAGCAACCACAGCACTGAAACAGCACTCCTCGTTGCCACTGACAACATCAGGACCCTACTTGACAATGGCGAAACCGCGGCCCTCATCCTCCTGGACCTCTCGACTGCCTTTGACACCATCTTCCACCACACTCTACGCACATGCCTTAACGACGCAGGGATCTGCGACAGAGGCCTGGATTGGATCACCTCCTTCCTCACCGGCAGAACCCAGAGATTCCGCCTCCCTCCGTCCTGCTCTGAAGCCACCAAGATCATCTGCGGCATACCCCAGGGGTTGTCCCTCAGCCCGACCCTCTTTAACGTTTACATGGCCCCGCTCGCAAACATCGTCCAATCACACATACACTGATGACACTCAGCTGATCCTTTCCTTCACCAAGGACCCCGCCACCGCCAAAACCAACCTCCACGAAGGAATGAAGGCCATCGCCAAATGGATGAAGAACAGCTGCCTGAAAAAGAACTCTGACAAGACTGAGGCCCCCTCCGCCTGGGATGAATCCTGGTGGCCTGCCACACTTGGAACCGCACCGACACCCACCGACCACGCACGCAACCTTGGGTTCATTCTGGACTCATCGCTATCAATGACCCACCAAGTCAACGCCGTCTCTTCCTCCTGCTTCAACACCGTCCGCATGCTTCGGAAGGTCTACAAATGGATCCACACCATAACCAAAAGGACGGTCACCCAGGCCCTCGTGAGCAGCAGACTGGACTACAGCAACACCCTTCACACAGGAACCACAGCCAAGCTCCAAAAAAGACTGCAATTCATACAGAACGCCTCCGCACACCTCATCCTGGAGATCCCCCACCACTGCCACATCACAGCCCACCTGAGAGACCTGCACTGTCTCCCCGTCAACAAGAGAATCACATTTAAGCTTCTCACCCACGCACACAAAGCACTGCACAACCCCGGACCCGAATACCTCAACAGATGACTCTCCTTCTACACCCTGACCTGCCAGCTTCCGCTGACCTTGCCCTCGCCACCGTTCCACGCATCTACAGAACGACCGCCGGTGGCAGATCGTTCTCCCACCTCGCCGCCAAGACGTGGAACACTCTTCCTATCCACCTGCGACAGACACAGGACCTGCTAACCTTCAGGAGACACCTCAAGACCAGGCTGTTCGAGGAGTAGCAGCACTCCCCAGCGCCTTGAGACCCTCACGGGTGAGTAGTGCGCTTTACAAATGCTATGAATGATTGATTGATAGGTTGTATCTTACATCCGTTCAATATATGGAAAGCTTTCTGTATACATACATGGTTATACTTTTTGCCCCTTAATAATATTGCTCCACTCAATGAGATGTGTTTGAAAAGTAAAGCCCTGAAAAGTGTCCCGGGCCGCTGCAATTATGCGGCAAGGGAGTAACAAATTATGTGGCAGGGTTGACTAATTTATGCAGCATAATGCTGCACATTTTATGTTAGTACTACCTCATTATTTTGGCATGTTTACACGTTAACACTTCATTAGTACCACTTTGACACCCAAATACACAAATAGGCAAAGGTAATCAGTCAACTGTGGTACAGGGCCTTCCTCTGTGTGGCAACACGTTGGCACATTTTCAGTAACGTTTGAGCCGCTTGAGCTAGAAAGTATTTGTTTTTGCTGAAATCTGCACAAAAAAGGCAGCAGATGATAGATTATGTAGTGAATGTGACAATCCCATAATTATGCAGAATTGCATAATTACAGGGTCCCTGACTATTTTTAAGGTTCGGAGCAACATAAGGACGCTGAAAAAATGTGACACCCACTTCCGTATTTTACTACAGTATGAACCAATGATGTGCAGGTTATAGGCTGCACAGAACAGAAGGCGGAGTAGCATTGATGTTAGGTTGCATAACTTTCTTAATAAGTTACATGCTAAATGAACGTGCAGATGTGCTCCCTCGCACACGCACACCGTATGTGTGCTGTATCTAATTGGACAGGGCTTAAAGTCTGGACTTTGCTTGTAGCAACAGTAGGTCCCTAGCACCTCCAGATTACTGACGTTCCTGGTTGCACCGTGAAAGCAGGTGCCTGGGAACTCCGTGGCTGGAGAGCTGAGGGCAGACTGACGCCTCTCTTCTGTGCTGTGACATCCAGAGAAGATGTTCTGGGGCACTTAGTGCTCCGTGAAGGGCCTCAGCTTCACAGCAGAGGATCTGATGCTGTCTGAGGGTCACGCTGTGTGTCCGAAGTCCACTACATGTGCTTTGGGGCTATGTTAGGTTCAGCAGAGAGGGTCTTCTGATTTACTCTAGGTCGGTTTTAAAAGCCCATGGAGGAGATCTCATGGCCTCTGGTGGGTGGCAGGGTGAGGGCTGATGGTATGTCAGAGCTGGCTAGGATCTTTGATTGTATGTTGTGGGCCAGCTGCAGGTTTGTGAGAGCTGGCTTATGCAATGGCAAGGGCAGCTAAGGACTTTTCAGGGGTAAGTAAAGACTTCTTGAGTGGTCCTAATATCACCCTAGTCCTCAGAGGGCCAGCAGTGGGTGTCATGTGTTGATTTAAGAACAGCTGAAGAGCAGAGGAGAGGGCTTCACCGACCCTGATTCACCTTTGAGTGGGTCAGACCACTGTCAGTTAGGAGTCCACGCTATCCTACTGTCTGTGTGAGGGAAGCCTGCGCTGCTGCTGCTGATCTGGACTTGTGTGTGAGGGATGCTCATCCTGCTGCTAGCTCTACTGCCCGGTGCTGTGGTTGAGGGAACCTTCCATTGCAGCCGGTGCTGCATCTCCCCTATACATGAGCTCTGATTAAATCGTTGCAGCCAAAGGATGCACCTATTGTGTATATACAAGGGATGCTTGCACTGCTCTTGGCTGTGTTGCTCCTTCTCTGTTTTGCTTGCTGTGTCTGTTCTTTGTGTGCTGGGGACCTGGCATCTGTGTGCGCGTTCACCGTACATAAGGGAGTCTTGTACTGTTGCCTATGCATTAACATTCAATGTTAGGAGGGTGTAACACCGATTAATAGCATGTTTATTATATTAGATTTGATTTTAGCCCTAAACAAACACCCCTTAACATCTATTGTGCTTTGCAGCAGTATTCACCATTTTCCATCATGCATTATTGTAGCAGGTTAAACCATTTGTGAGGGTCTGAAGAAGTTGTATGTCTCTCAAAGAGCACCCAGCATACAAAGTTTGGAAGACCGTGGTGCCGTAGTAAGGAAGCAGCCCCAACACGTACATGTCAAAGCAAGACAGATAACATCACACTTTACCTGGAATAAAAGTACCTATCTCAAGCGAACAGAGCCAGACCTTCCCGTCAAATTCTGTATGAGCGTAGGTTCTAAGGGGAAGTCAACCACCACAGGAAGTGCCACAGTCCTCCTGCCAAAGAGAGGCAGGTCTAAAACTAGAGGCAAAGTTGGGTGAAATTGGGAACTTCATCCTTGGAGAAGTTGGACAAAGTTTCTAGGATTCTCCAGAAGGGAACATCATAGCCTCTGCAAGGCAGCATTTCCTGCAGGGAGAGGGGCCTGGTGTACACATTGTGGGGGTAGGGTAGATGATGAGAATGTCACACCACCCAAAGGACATCTCGTGTGATGGTGCTCCGGAGGGGACACTGTAGGTTGAAGCTTGACTCAGGGCACCCGTTAAGGGAGTGTAGAGCAGGGGGCAGGGGATGGTTGCTAAGCATTGCCATTCCACTGATGTCTTCTGCATCCCCTTGGAGAAGATGGAATAGTTTCCCACCTTCCAAAGGGCTCCTAAAGCAGCCCCGGTTTTTCAAAACTTTGAGAGCTTCACAGCTCATAAACTTCTGAAATGTAGGAAAAAGTACAAGTTGCTAAGTTTTTAGACCCTTAAATGAAACACGTTTAGATATGTTAGATAGACTGGTTTGGGACTAATGGCCTTATCACTGAGGTGCAGCTTGAGGGCAATGACACAATGAGCACAGGACCCATACCTGTTGCACTTAGGACTCTTCACTTAGAAAAACAAAAAAAGTCAATACTTGATTTAATCTCAGACACTGGCAATTACCCAGGCTGCACTGCAGTAAATTGTTTGCCTACTATGACACTCTAGAGACCCACGTCCACTACTGAACAGACTGTAATAGTTTATCTTTATATATAGCCATATTATTTTTTATTGTTATTTAAATGTTGGCCATATTACCACTTCCAAAAATACATTTAAAAAAATAAAAGTACATTAAGTTTCATTACTTCAAATTGATTCACAAAAAACACATATCATTTTAATACATTACTGCCAACAATTTAGCAGGTATATATACTTTTCTCTTTTTTCCTTAATCTTATAATCATACTCCTGTACGTTTTGTTCGACTTTTTGAGAATTGTCCAAAATTCTTGCTGGATGACCAACTAGAAAAAGGACAGAGGCACTACTGCAGCAAAATGTAAGTTCCGAAAAAAAATAAAAAAAGATAATGTGGAGATCTAATAATCTGGGACATGAGCATAGGTGCCTACATTTTACAGATAGTCGACAAATTAGCACCAAGTGGACAAATGTGGATACGTTGTTTTTCCTGCATATATAATTATTTTTGTCATTAACCGGTTGGTGCCAGTTCCCCTTAAAGTCTAGAACAAAAATTAGACCCATTCTAAAATCTAACGAACTACATCCTAGTGTGAATGATGGCACTCCTTAAAAATATGCCCTTCATCTAAGACTCCCCTTCCTTTGCTGTAACACCTGTAGGGTCTTCTTCAAATATATATATTTCATATGAATTCATAAGACCTTCTCACTCTTATTTCCCACACTTCTGTTTTAGTTACCCTATGGCTTTCAGTGAGACCTCCAGTTTCACTTTTATTGGAACTGTCCGATTAGTATTAACAATGTAAATAGTTTAAGGCTCTAATATTCCTTATGTTAAAAAATCCACACTGGCCTTGTCTCTTCTGAGGCGCTTGACAATGATTACTTTGTTAGTAAGGTCTTGTTGTCGGCCTTTGAAATTCCAAATTTGGGACTCAGGGTGTATGGTCATTGCTTAAATGCCAGATGCTAACCTTAGTCCCTTGGAGTTTATGCCTCAGGCAGGCCAAGGCCAGAATTCCAGGTCTAACCCTTCCGCCAGTCCCCAGTAATCCATATTCCTTGAAGTACATTGGGCTTGCATGAAGGGTGGCAGGTATCATCGTTCCCAAGTAGGTTCTCCTCAAAAGTTCTATATGCTTCCCTCTACCTGAGATCAAATGTCCTTGGAGCTAGGGGTGAAATAATTCATGGAGTTTCACTCTGTGGAATTCCGCAGGGTTATATAAAAACTCAGTGACATCCTGTGGAGTTCCGCAAGCGGGCAGAATTTGGCACATTGCGTTGTTCGAGCTGATTTATAGCTCCAGGAGCTTGTTCCGCATTATAAAATCAGTGTGAACGGCATCATGCAGCACACCACAGGGCATTGCTTCTTTCTGCTACTTGAGTAGATTTTCTGCTGAAGTAGCAGCTCTCTCAACGTGAATAGTCGCGACCTGCTGTGACTGCCCGCATTGAGAATCTCGCCGGGAAACATTCTAGCATCTGAAAATCACACCAGAAGATGTAAATTCTCACTCATGCTCGCCAATCTACCATTGGTGAACTGCGCCTGAGAAAAAAACTCCACTGCGCTGCGATTGGCAGAATTTTGCTGGAAAGCCAGAATGCAGTGTGGGCAAAAAACTGCAAATTCCGCCAGTGCAGAGGAATTTTTCACCCACCGCTGCTCAGTGCCATCATGTATCTGTCACAGTATGCTGCCTTTGTATGGCATGCAGGATGCAGTTGAGAGGCCGGAACAGCGGGATGCCCAGTTTATTCGCCCTTCACGAACCACCCATGCATTACTCGTCAGTTTGAAATAAAAGCATGACCTTGGTTTTATTGTAATTTACGCAAGTTTATTACTTGTTTACTTTGGCAACAATGGTCTGACGGCGCATGCTATAAAATACATTGTATTGTACTGTCTGTGGTGTGACCCCTGGGCCCGAGTAGCTGCGACTCTAAGGGAGTGGAGATGAGCCGTGCCAAAGGTACAGGTCATCTCTTCAAAGCCCCGTCCATCCCACTCCAAAGCCTGTTCCCTCAGCACACCGCGCCGCGTGACAGAGAGGGAATAATTCCAGAGTGAGCCGGCCCGCCAGCTACGCCATAGCCGGCTGGTAATGTGAGGACTTCTGCTTCCTGTCATTTGGGTGAAATGACGCACGCGGCCGGCCGGCTGGCGCACTTCTTCAGTTCCCGCCTTGCAGAGAAGGCCGCCCTTCTGCTGCCGGGCACGTGGCTGTGCGACCCTGGCGCCCCGAGGTGTCCCCTACAAAATGTTCCTCAGGAGCAGAGGGAGAAGTACGTGTCCTATCAGAGGAACTGTTCTCTTTGTATAATTTGTCTCATTCAACCATTTTCTGTTTATGTCCGCATTAGTGACAATGGGGACTTGGGGGGAGCAAAGGGCTTGCCCTCTCTCCCCCCGGGTTTATCGGACCGGAGTGGAATGCTCCACGGCACGCTTGTGTGATTGGGCAGGGCTTCAGGAAGGGGCGGTGTTTTAGGGCAGGGGATAAAGGACGAGGGCTGGGTGTGGGCGGCCTCTTTGGCCGTTTGTCACTCCCAGTGGGCGTTTTTGTCTTCGTGAGTTGGGTTTCTGTCAGGAGTTTGTAGGGGATTTTGGGGCGTTAATTTCGTTAGTAGGCAGAGTTTAGCCTTATATTAGTGATAGTATATATATTTGTTGGGTTGCCATGGAACCCAGCAAAGTGGTTAAAGCACTAAAGGTTTTACAAGACGAAGGTCGGGAGGATTTGTTGAGGGAAGGGGTGCTCGAGGAGGCTTGGGTGGGTTTAAGAAGGCCTAAAAGGCTTTCTGCTGAAGGGGTATCTGCGGCGGTGGCATTCCTGTACATCACCGGTCAGTGCAGGGAGGAAATTTTGAGTCAAGAGTGCCACCGGTAGGAAATTGGCGCGGTTACCTGTTAGTGATGACACTTCTGATGTGGTGTTACCAGGGCCCCCGTTAGCCGTGTCGAAGAGGCGGGGTATCTGTAGTCTGCCTGGGAGGCAGGGATCCTCGTTGCGGTCGCGTGTCGCGGCGGGAAGCAGAAGCTTAGCGAATGCGGCGGTGGCGAAGCGAGGCCGCATGGGGGCTCAGATTCGATTCGCGCATGCGCGAATCGGATTGAGAAATCAAGCTTGCGCGCCTTATAAAACAAGCGCCGAGCGCGAGAGGCATGATTTAGAGGAAGGGTCGTTAGCAGGCACGTCCAAGATGGCGGCGCCCATTGAATTTCAGCAGCAGTCGGCTTTTTCTGTAGAAAAAAGGTCGGGTTCGAACCCGAGATGTGACGCAAGTGTTTTAAGTTTTGAAGAGGAGGTTGTGGTTATTTCTGACGACGAGGAGGAGGTTCAGGTGAGCCAGGTTAGTTTGTTACCTAAGGAAAAGAGAGATAATTCAGATTTAAGTGGAAGGAAGGGTGGCAGTTGTATACAGTTAATTCCTAGAGTAGTTAGTCCTATGTTGCATAGAGTGCAATCATGGGGGATAAGTAATCAGGCCGATCTACAATTGGGTGAGCAGATTGAGCTAGTGGATCAGGATGGGAATGTTTTTAAAGGTACGGTGTGTGGGGAGAGGTGTAGCTCTGGTGCCATAGACAGAGCATATGTTAGCTTGGATTTGAGTAAAATGGTAGTGGGTGTGGGCCCCTCTGGGTGTGACACGTCCCATGTTTCGGGTGAACATGGGTTACAGGCGATTCACCAGCGGTCTGGGCGGATCGTTGGGGAGCAGAGTTTGCCGGTGAAGGTCAGGGCGCCTTCATTACACCGGTTAGAAGGGAGGGTTAAACCTGGAGCGGTTTACCCGACTTCGGGGGAGACGTTTGGCGACAACGAATCAGAGCCATCCACTAGCCGGGGCGCTGGTGGTGGTTTGGCTTCCATGGAAGAAGAATTACTAGATTACGACGAAGAATTTGAGGAAACAGTCTCATCACGTAACCGGGTGTGTCGATCGGGTGAGGTGTCTGGAGAGGTTCAGGGCGGCCCCTCTAAGGCGCACGTACAGGACTTAACAGTTGGCGGTTTTCCGAGAGGTGAGCTTGGATTGGTGGGATCGGTGAGGGCTAGAGAATTTCGGAAAAGTGGGGGAGGTAGTGGTGGGGCAAGGGTTTTTGGGGCACTGGATGGTTCAAAGGAGCATAGGTCTAAGACGGATGCATGTATTCAGGTGAGTTCGATCACGGAAGGGAATGGTAATTTGGAGGTAAGTGGAGCCAATGTGGATGGGTCTGAGAAAAAAGTTGAATCAGGTGATGGCAATAATAAGACTACAAGCCCAGTAGCGGGGGGTGAGACAGCGGGGGGTAATGTTAAAGGTAAAAAGTTGCCTTACATGGGAGTGTCGATGCCTTTGGGGGCCCATCTCACTCTAAGTTTGAAAGACAAAATTTGGAAAGGGGAGTTTATTGATGTTTTTAAACTACTTCACAGAGAGGTTCAGGCTAAAGAAGGGTCAAAAGAAGAGGAATGGGAGTTGGCTAGAAGGCCTAGAGTACCTACCACAATTGAAAACTGGACATCTGCCTTTTTGATTTATGCAAGCGTTTATTGCGAAAAGTATCAAGACTCTTGCGTGGCTCTGCTAAAATATATGGACGTTGTGAGGCGAGCTCAGATGGATTTTGGAGGATTTGGGTGGTTTAGGTACGATGAGGAATTTAGGGCACGTAAAGCAATGGATTCTACAAAAATGTGGGGTGAAATTGATAATGAACTATGGATGCAGTGGTTGCGTACTGCAAGGAATGCGCCTACAACTCATACGGCAAGCGGGTTGCCTGTTCAATATAAGCCCTTTCAGGGGCGGCCCACCCATGTCGGGGTGGGTTTCGGTCCCAGAGGTCAATTTCAATCTAACGGGGCATGTTGGTCCTTCAACAGCGGGCAATGCAACAGACAGCAGTGTAGATTTAGACACGATTGCTCCAATTGTGGTGGGAGACACCCGGTTTATCAATGTTTTGGGGGGTTGCAGTGGGCCGGACATGGTACAGCAGGAAGAAGTGGGGACCGAGGCAGGGGATATATTCAACCGCTTGCAGGTAAAGGGCCCTACGCCCATTAGATTTGAAGCAATTGCTTATTGGTTACAGTTTTATCCACATTTTGAGGAGGCTAAGGTCCTTTTTAGTGGTTTTTCTGGTGGTTTCAGGTTATGTTATCAAGGCCCGAGGTTGAGAAGATGGGCTAATAATTTGAAGTCAGCGAGGGAACACCCTGAAATAGTTAGATCTAAGCTGCAAAAAGAATTGAGTTTAGGCAGGATTGTTGGCCCTTTTTCGCAGTGGCCTTTGTCTAATTTGACTATCTCTCCCTTGGGAGTGGTCCCTAAGAAGCAGGCTGGTGAGTTCAGGCTTATCCACCATTTGTCTTGGCCTGCGGGAGCTTCAATAAATGACTTTATTGCAGCGGAAGACTCATTAGTTCATTACGCGTCGGTAGACGAAGCTATTGCGCTGGTACGAAAGTGCGGGAAAGGTGCTGAAATGGCAAAGTCAGATGTGGAGTCCGCTTTTAGATTGTTGCCTGTTCACCCGGATGATTTTTCTCTACTGGGAATGCAGTTTGAAGGTGCTATATATGGTGATAGGATGTTGCCAATGGGGTGTTCGGTTTCGTGTTCACTATTTGAGATGTTTAGTTCATTTTTGGAATGGTGTTTTAAGTTTCAGGGTGGTGGCAGATCAGTGACTCACTATTTGGATGATTTTTTCTTTGTTGGCAGAGCTAATTCAGGTGACTGCAGTAGGGCTTTGCACGAATATCAGAGCTTGATGTCAATTTTTGGGGTCCCACTGGCTAGAGAGAAAACGGAAGGCCCAGATACCTGCATAAATTTTTTGGGCATCGAATTGGATTCTGTGCGGATGGAAGTTAGGCTGCCCAGTAACAAAGTACAACAGTTGATTGCTATGTTGGAGGAAGCAGTGAGGAAACCCAAGTTGGTATTGCGCCAGGCACAATCTTTATTGGGTCATTTGAATTTTGCATGTAAAGTGGTGAGGGTTGGCAGGGCGTTTTGCCGCAGACTTGGATTTGCTATGCGCGGTGCATTTTTACCGCATCATCACATTCGTCTTCAAGCATGTGTTAAGGAAGATTTACGGATGTGGATTGTGTTTTTGAAGGATTTTAATGGAGTGACGATGCTTGTGGAGGAGGAGGATTGGTTTTGGCATATTCAGATATTCTCAGATGCGTCCGGAGCTCATGGTTTTGGTGTGTTTTGGGACGGTCATTGGGCAGCGGAGGCTTGGCCTGAGATTTGGAAGCGTGCTAAGTTTAGCATTGCATTTTTAGAATTTTTTCCTTTAGTGGTTGCATTGTCAGTTTGGGGCCGGTTCTTGGCCAATCGTAATGTCATATTTAATGTGGACAATCAAACTGTGGTGCATTTGGTCAACTCTCAAAAAGCAAAAGATGAGAAGGTACTTAAGCTGTTGAGGGTTTTCTTGCTTTGTTGTTTAAAATTCAATATACTGTTTAAGGCTCGTCATGTTCCTGGTATCAATAATGACATCGCTGATGCCTTGTCTCGTTTTCAGTGGCAGAGATTCCGTGGTTTGGCGCTGGGAGCGGATGTCCAGAAGACGGCCATACCGGGGGAATTCTGGGATCTAGGAGGTTAAAAATGTTGGAGCTCGTTCAGCAGTCTGTAGCTCCGTCGACGAGGAGGACATATTTTCAGGCTTGGTTGGAATTTTTGAATTCCGGTGCAATATGTCGGTTGGGTGGCTGTGATGTGATTTCTAGGAGACAGGACGATGCAGTACACTTTGTTATGCAGCAGATTGAGGCCGGTCTGGCGGCAGTTACGATATCGGGTAAGTTGTCGGGGGTTTCTTTTTATGGTAAGTATTTTTGGGGTTATGATCCAATGGAAGGCGAGTTATGTAGGGGGATTTTAGCTGGATGGGCCAGGTCGGGGGGTCAGGTGTGATCGGCGGCGGCCTATTTCGTCTACTATGTTGAGGTCTTTGTTGGGCAGCTTGGATGGCATTTGTTCTTCCGTTTGGGAGGCTCGTTTATTTTCTCTTTGCATGTCTTGGCTTTTTCATGGTGCTTTTCGCATTTCTGAATTGTTGGGGGTAAGAGGGAGGGATGGTCTTCTGTATGAACATGTGAGAGTAAGTGATGGGGCTATTGGGATATGGTTGCCTTTTTCTAAAGGGGATCAGTTGGGGAGGGGCCAGGAAGTGAATTTAGAAGCTAAACATTCTATTGATTGCCCAGTTCTTTGTTGGTTTGCTTTTACTTCAATATTATCTCAATCATCAAAATTTGTATTCATTCACGAAGATGGGTCTCATCTGTCGGCAGCTCAGTTTTTATCGGTGTTGAGAATGTCGGTTAAAAGTTTGGGTTTGGATCCTAGTAGCTATGGCACTCATTCTTTTCGGATTGGGGCTGCAACCGAGGCGAGGAGACTAGGTAAATCAGATCAATTAATTAAACAATTGGGAAGATGGAAATCCAGATGTTTTCAGAGGTATGTGCGTTCCTTTAAACAGTAGTTTTTCTTTTGAGGCGTTTTTTCTGATCTGTTATTTTTCTTTTCTTGATCTTTAATTTTTCCTCATTGCTTCTTTCCCCTTCCTCACCCACTCTCTTTAACCTTTCTTTTTTGCTTTTTGCTTTTTCTCTTAGCTCTGTAAGGTTTTTGTTTTATATCAATATTGCGGTTCAATTAACATATATTTTTCTTGTAGGTTGTGTTGGGGGTCCCGACAAGGTGTGCTCCGTTTGGATTGTAGGACACTCTTTTGTTCGCTGGGCTGAGAAGCAAGCTTCATCGCGGCCTTTTGGGAGACATCTTGGGCTGGATGGGGCAAAGATTAAGATTAGTTGGGTAGGAAAGAGTGGAATGAGATGGGGAGAGTTACTTTATGTGCTGGCGAAACGAATGGAGCAAGGGGTTTGTCCTGATTTATTGATTTTACATTCGGGGGAAAATGACATAGTTGCCCTGTCTGGCATTGGTTTATTGAAGGTTATGAAGTCAGATTTAGTTAGGATTAAGGAACGTTGATCAGGGACGCATATCGTTTGGACGAGTTTGGTGCCGAGAAGAGTGTGGAGGGGTGCTCATTCAATTAGAGGGATTGAGAAGCAGCGCAGGAAGATCAATAGGGAAATGAAAAAATTTTGTAAGGCTCAGGGCATTTCAGTTCTTTCAAATGAGAACATTAAGGTTGCTGATGTAGAGTTATTTCGACAGGATGGTGTGCATTTGTCGTTTTTGGGAAATGAGCATTATTTGTTGGAGCTTAGACAGTGTATTGCAGATTTACTGGGAAAAAATCTATGGGATAGGTAGATAGGTTTTTGGTGGGGTAGGAAAACGCCTGCTCGGGTTTTCCTGGGTGGCCTTTCGGGGGGGAAGGGGTAGATTAGAAAAGAGGACAGGGCAGGGGGTTTTCACAGACAAGGGTAAATGGAGAACGTCAATGCAGGACAGATTGGTTAATGGGTTGGTCGGGTCAAGGTGGGGATGGGACAAGGGGTAGTGAGGTGGGGTCATTTTAGAGGGAGGGGGAGGGGTTTTAGGTGATGAATTTGTATTAGTGAGGTTTGGGTAGTTTTGTGAGGCTTCATGCCAAGGTTGTATTTTTACCAGACCTGTTCTATTAAAGCGGCCTTTTACCCCTTCAAGGAGTGTTGTGATTATTTCACTCATAAGGACCAAAATAACACTCGCCACTCGATTGTGGTTAAACATTCCGATGCTTTAGAATCTTTTATGATTTTTTAATCCACCTACACGGAAATAGAAGCAGCGTCCGAGCAAGGCTCCTGAGTCACCGATAAACACAGACGCTTTGCGTGGACGTCATTGCGACCCCTGGCACTGTCTTTTCCACGCCTGGCTTCAGAGGTGGCAAATTCAGTGCCAAGAACACAGGGGCAGCTCGTCATTATGGACGTCAGTTGGGACTCCGCTCTCTTGTTTTTTTGTCATTTTTTATTAAACTAATAGTAAATAATAAAATATTATTCACTCTCGCTATAATAAAAATGTGAATATGCCCTTCCTTGGCAACTGAAGTAAATAAAAATGCTTTTCAATGTATGTTGTGTGCGTGCTTGCAGGGGAAAGTGTGCTTATGTAAGGGTGAATTTGTGTGCATGTGTAAGCCGCTACCCCTGGCATTTTGGTGAATTGGTGCCCATGACACTTTGGGCTCTAGTGCAGGAAAAGAAAATGGGCGGCTTTGAAAAAGATCCGAGGGCGGAGTCCTCAGCGCGAGCTGCGAATGCAGAAGATGAAGGTTTTATAAGATGGACGTGCCCAGGCATGGCCCGGAGCCAGGAATAAACACCAATAACAACAATATAAAAGGATATAAAAGGATGTTTCAAGGATGGGAAAGTAACCCTCCTGCAGAAATTGTTTAAAACATGTATCCAATTTGGTTAGATTTTAAAGACAGCTGGCAGCAGAACAGACAGTGGAATACATTTTGCAGGAGAGTGGCAGGGCTCGCAGAAGGCAATAGTCCAGATTCGTGAACACCAACCGTGTCTCTATTTGCCCTCGCAGGAGGCTGCTAAGCATGTCCTTGACCTTGAGATTCGGGCCTCTGGGCAGGGCCAGACTTGGGCACGAGAAAGCTGGGCCCAGGTTGGCTAAGTTTAGGGAGTACACAACCAGCTGACTTAATTGCTTGCTTTTATGTTTTATGTTACCTATAAACCTGTCTGCTCTCTTTGTTTGACTCCCTCCCTTTTTTCCCTTCCCTCTCACTCCAGCTCCCTCCTCGAATTTAGCACCTGAATACGTGATTCAGGTGCGAGAGAGGAGGGGGAAATTTGTGTCCACAGGCTGGTCACTGATAATCATCCAGAACCTCACTGACCTGTGAATAAACTCCCTCCCCCCTACACTAAGATCATAGCAAGGGGAAGACAATGCCAGGAGCAATGACAGGGCACAGACCTTTCACAAGTCTTGGGCCCTCATTACGACTTTGGCGGTCTATTTTTTTGACCACCAAAGCCAAACCCGCCGGACGACCGCCAGTGCTGGCGGTCAGCAGACTGATATATTACTAGTGGTGGCTGCTCTCTGCCATTATTAAGGCGGAAAGCAGCCAACATTCGTTCTGGTGGTCAGCGGTGCAGACGCTGTTCCCTCGCCAGCACCGCCATGCCAGCAGGATTCTGCCCGCTGTATTACGAGCCGTAATACGGCTCGGCGGTGTCCTGCTGGCGTGATGGTGGCGGAGAGGGAAGACTGCCAGGAACGCGTCGGTGAGACGGTGACGGCAAGGCTGGCGGTCTCATGACCACCAGACTCCTAACGAGGGCCTGAGTATTGTTGTTTCTCCCTTAGGCTCGCTCCACCACACCCACTGCTAGTGATCGTCTGATCAAGGCAGTGGCTACAAGATCAGCAGCAGTTAATGTTTTACTCATAAATGAATGAATGAATGCTATTTACCAAGCACACGTTTACCCTCAGGAGGGTGTCCTGGCGCTATACAGACGTAATGGGTAGAACGTACAGCAGCATCAGGCAGCAGAGCAGCCTTTTCTCATCCCCACCCAAAGCAAAAGACAAAGGCAGGCCTGCTGTGCCACAGTAAAAGCTATTACGTACAGCGCTTGGAAAAGGCAGAAAGATGAGGGAGGGGATCAATCCAAAGGGGAGCATTGGAAGGGGCGCCAAATTTGGTTTCGCCCAGTGCGGTTTTTGAGCAAAGGTAAGCTCCGCCTCTAGGATATGGCTGAACTCCCTGGTTGAACTTGAACTAGAAACTCTGTCTTACTAGCTGCCTCCATGGCGCTACCTTGGCTTGGTTGGGCACCCTGCTGTGACATTCATAGGGAAAAGCCTACACACCCACTGTATGAAAACTTCCTCTTCTACTGTATATGCAGCACAGTCATAGGTGCCAATCAGACAGCTGCATTGCCCACACTTTGAACAGCCATGCATATAATGAGCCTACACTTTGAGTACAGGTAATAATGGACCCCCCGTGCTGAAAATTAAAAAACACTTTGGAAACTTAAAATCATGGGGGAAGGTGCCAGGGGTTACCAGAGTGGAGAGCCTATTGGTATTAAAAGACTAATTGTGTATTTTCTTAAACTCAACATATAATCATATTGGCACTAGCATTTCTAAGGAGGTCTTCTATACTTTTCATCGATGGCCCCTGTGCTCCTCAGCAGGGCTACCTGTCATATATGCACCAGATTTTGAGGGTTTTATTGACTAGAAGGTTGCAATTTTTATTCTTGAAAAGGTCAATTCAACCTTTGTTCTTTCGAAGGTTTAGGGAACCAGTCTGTTATAAATTAGTAATACTAAGTGCATATAAAAAAAGTTCTTGCAGAGGGCTTTTTGTAGGAGGCTGGACTGGTTTGTAGTGAGTACCAAGGGGTACTTGCACCTTGCACCAGGCCCAGTTATCCCTTATTAGTGTATAGGGTGTCTAGCAGCTTAGGCTGATAGATAATGGTAGCTTAGCAGAGCAGCTTAGGCTGAACTAGGAGACGTGTGAAGCTACTACAGTACCACTTAGTGTCATATGCACAATATCATAAGAAAACACAATACACAGTTATACTAAAAATAAAGGTACTTTATTTTTATGACAATATGCCAAAGTATCTTAGAGTGTACCCTCAGTGAGAGGATAGGAAATATACACAAGATATATATACACAATAGCAAAAATATGCAGTATAGTCTTAGAAAACAGTGCAAACAATGTATAGTTACAATAGGATGCAATGGGGAAACATAGGGATAGGGGCAACACAAACCATATACTCCAGAAGTGGAATGTGAACCACAAATGGACCCCAAACCTATGTGACCTTGTAGAGGGTCGCTGGGACTATTAGAAAATAGTGAGAGTTAGTAAAATAACCCACCCCAAGACCCTGAAAAGTGAGTGCAAAGTGCACCAAAGTTCCCCTAAGGACAAAATAGTCGTGTTAGAGGGAGAATGCAAGGAAAACACAAATCAGCAATGCAACAACGATGGATTCCTGTCTGAGGGTACCTGTGGAACAAGGGGACCAAGTCCAAAAGTCACAAGCAGCTCGGAGATGGGCAGATGCCCAAGAAATGCCAGCGGTTGGTGCAAAGAAGCTCTTACTAGGCTGAAGAACTGTGAATACTGCAGGAACGACAAGGGCTAGAGACTTCCCCTTTGGAGGATGGATCCCCCACGCCTTGGAGAGTCGTGCAGAAGTGTTTTCCCGCCGGATGGACGCCAACAAGCCTTGCTACACGCAAATCGTGCGTTTGGCGTTTTTGGACGCTGCTGGGGCCCAGGAGGGACCAGGAGGTCGCAAATTGGACCTGCAGAGAGAGGGGACGTCGAGCAAGACAAAGAGCCCTCACTGAAGCAGGTAGCACCCGGAGAAGTGCCAGAAACAGGCACTACGAGGATGCGTGAAACGGTGCTCGCCGAAGTTGCACAAAGGAGTCCCACGTCGCCGGAGACCAACTTAGAAAGTCGTGCAATGCAGGTTAGAGTGCCGTGGACCCAGGCTTGGCTGTGCACACAGGATTTCCGCCGGAAGTGCACAGGGGCCGGAGAAGCTTGCAAAGTCGCGGTTCCCAGCAATGCAGCCCAGCGAGGTGAGGCAAGGACTTACCTCCACCAAACTTGGGCTGAAGAGTCACTGGACTGTGGGGGTCACTTGGACGGTGTCGCTGGATTCGAGGGACCTCGCTCGTCGTGCTGAGAGGAGACCCAAGGGACCGGAGATGCAGCTTTTTGGTGCCTGCGGTTGCAGGGGGAAGATTCCGTCGACCCACGGGAGATTTCTTCGGAGCTTCTGGTGCAGAGAGGAGGCAGACTACCCCCACAGCATGCACAAGCAGGAAAACAGTCGAGAAGGCGGCAGGATCAGCGTTACAGAGTTGCAGTAGTCGTCTTTGCTACTATGTTGCAGGTTTGCAGGCTTCCAGCGCGGTCAGCGGTCGATTCCTTATCAGAAGGTGAAGAGGGAGATGCAGAGGAACTCGGCTGAGCTCATGCATTCGTTATCTAAAGTTTCCCCAGAGACAGAGACCCTAAATAGCCATAAAAGAGGGTTTGGCTACCTAGGAGAGAGGAAAGGCTACTAACACCTGAAGGAGCCTATCAGCAGGAGTCTCTGACGTCACCTGGTGGCACTGGCCACTCAGAGCAGTCCAGTGTGCCAGCAGCACCTCTGTTTCCAAGATGGCAGAGGTCTGGAGCACACTGGAGGAGCTCTGGACACCTCCCAGGGGAGGTGCAGGTCAGGGGAGTGGTCACTCCCCTTTCCTTTGTCCAGTTTCGCGCCAGAGCAGGGGCTAAGGGGTCCCTGAACCGGTGTAGACTGGCTTATGCAGAATTGGGCACATCTGTGCCCAACAAAGCATTTCCAGAGGCTGGGGGAGGCTACTCCTCCCCTGCCTTCACACCATTTTCCAAAGGGAGAGGGTGTCACACCCTCTCTCAGAGGAAGTTCTTTGTTCTGCCATCCTGGGCCAGGCCTGGCTGGACCCCAGGAGGGCAGCTGCCTGTCTGAGGGGTTGGCAGCAGCAGCAGCTGCAGTGAAACCCCAGGAAGGGCAGTCTGGCAGTACCAGGGTCTGTGCTACAGACCACTGGGATCATGGAATTGTACCAACAATGCCAGGATGGCATAGAGGGGGCAATTCCATGATCATAGACATGTTACATGGCCATATTCGGAGTTACCATGGTGAAGCTACATATAGGTAGTGACCTATATGTAGTGCACGCGTGTAATGGTGTCCCCGCACTCACAAAGTTCAGTGAATTGGCTCTGAACAATGTGGGGGCACCTTGGCTAGTGCCAGGGTGCCCTCACACTAAGTAACTTTGCACCTAACCTTTACCAGGTAAAGGTTAGACATATAGGTGACTTATAAGTTACTTAAGTGCAGTGTAAAATGGCTGTGAAATAACGTGGACGTTATTTCACTCAGGCTGCAGTGGCAGGCCTGTGTAAGAATTGTCAGAGCTCCCTATGGGTGGCAAAAGGAATGCTGCAGCCCATAGGGATCTCCTGGAACCCCAATACCCTGGGTACCTCAGTACCATATACTAGGGAATTATAAGGGTGTTCCAGTAAGCCAATGTAAATTGGTAAAAATGGTCACTAGCCTGTTAGTGACAATTTGAAAGTAATGAGAGAGCATAACCACTGAGGTTCTGGTTAGCAGAGCCTCAGTGAGACAGTTAGGCACCACACAGGAAACATATACATGCACACCTATGAGCACTGGGGCCCTGTGTGACAGGGTCCCAGTGACACATACATATAGGCCACAAACCTATGAGCACTGGGGTCCTGACCAGCAGGATCCCAGTGACACATAACAACCATACTGAAAACATGGTGTTTTCACTATGAGCACTGAGGCCTGGCTATCAGGATCCCAGTGAGACAGTGAAAACAGTGACAAACACCCTGACATACACTCACAAACAGGCCAAAAGTGGGGGTAACAAGGCTAGAAAGAGGCTACCTTCTCACACAACCCCCCCCCAAACGAAGGACAATAAGGCTAACCTTGGCCAGTTGAGACTTTATTGTCTAAGTGGTGATAAGTAGAGAGTAGCTCTGCAATAGACTGGTTACTCCCTTTATCATCCACTATATGGTTACTTCCCTGTGGGGATGTAAACCACCCTGTTTGAAGTTTTTTAGCTAAGCAACAATGTGAAGATGTATTTTCAGAGTTTCTATCAGTAAGTTTTAGTTTAGAGCAGTGGGAATTGTCCACTGAACCTATTTGTAGTGATGGAAATGCCAGACAGGGATGCTGTCTCAGTAAAGCCATAGCTGGGCAAAAACTTTGTCCATTTGGCTGGAAGAGAGAACAGGGATGCTGTTTCTCTTGAGTTGGAGCAGGGCAGGGATGCTGTCCTATGAGCTCCACACTAGGGCAGGGATGCTGTCCTAAGTGTTGTGAGGCAGTACAGGGTTTCTGCACTAAAGTTTCTCTGGGAGGGTTGGAGGGATGCTCCATGTTAACTAAAATGGTGCTCTTTTTGTCACCAATGTTAGTTATCCCACAGAGAGGTACTTCTACCTCAGGGAGTCCAGCTATGCCAGCTGATGATTCCCTTGGAACAGGTGCCACCCCAGGAGAGGTTTCTCCCACCACAGGAATGGTATCCTGAATGGTAGGGTGGTTAGGGGATACTGTGATACCCTTTTTACCTGTTGATGGAGAGGGATCCTGAGTTTTCAGGCCTTCTCTCCTTTGCTTTTTCATTTCAGTAGAAATGAGAGGGAACAATTCCTCAGGGATGCCCAGCATGGCTGCATGGGCATAAAACTCTACATCAGCCCAACCTGAGGCCTCTAGGTCATTACCTAAGAGACAGTCTACAGGTAAGCTAGGTGATACCACCACCTGCTTAGGGCCAGTAACTCCACCCCAACTAAACTGAATTATAGCTAAGGGAAGAAACTTAGTGGAGTTATGGACATCAATAATCTTATACTGTTGTCCAATGATGTGTTGTTCAGGAGGCACTAGGTTTTCAGTCACCAAAGTGAAACTGGCACCTGTGTCCCTGTAGGCCAAGGCCTCAACACCATTTATTGAAACTGTCTGCCTGTACTTATCCATTGTAAGGGGACAAGCAGCCAGTGTGGCAAGGCCAATGCCACTAGGTGTGACAGAAACTGTCTTGGGACTGATGACATCAGTTTCCACTATGGACCCATAAGTGAACCCAACTACACCCTTTGCTTGACTGTTGCCAGCAGTCCCACCACTAGTACCACTACTGCTAGGGGCACTAGAGCTTGATGTATTAGTGGTGGTAGGCTCAGGGGGTTTACCTGGACAGGACTTATCCCCTGGCCTATGGCCTCTGTTTTTACACACAAAGCACCAAGGCTTTTTAATGTGTGCAGGTTGGGAAGAAGAGGAAGAATTTGTTTTATCCCCACCCTCTGAAGAGTGTTTAAGATTTGAAGTGGGATCTTTGGTTTTACCCTTATCCCCATGCTTATCTTGAGATTTTTCACCATCTTTCTTCTTATTGCCATCTTTGTCACCCCCTGTATGAACTTTTCTGTTCACCCTTGTTCTGACCCATTTGTCTGCCTTCTTTCCCAATTCTTGGGGAGAGGTCAGATCAGAGTCTACCAGGTACTGGTGCAACAAATCAGACACACAATTATTAAGTATATGCTCTCTCAGGATTGTGTTATACAGGCTTTCATAATCAGTAACTTTACTGCCATGTAACCACCCCTCCAAGGCCTTCACTGAATGGTCAATGAAATCAACCCAGTCTTGTGAAGACTCCTTTTTGGTCTCTCTGAACTTTATCCTGTACTGTTCAGTGGTTAAGCCATAACCATCCAGGAGTGCATTCTTAAGAACTTGGAAATTATTGGCATCATTTTCTTTCACTGTAAGGAGCCTATCCCTACCTTTTCCACTAAATGATAGCCATAGGATAGCAGCCCACTGCTTTTGAGGGACATCCTGTACAGCACAGGCCCTCTCAAGTGCAGCAAACCACTTGTTAATGTCATCCCCCTCCTTATAAGGGGGAACTATCTTGTGCAGATTCCTGGAATCATGCTCTTTTGCAGGATGACTATGGGGAATACTGCTGCTGCCACCATGGGTATCTAAACCCAACTTCTGTCTTTCCCTCTCTATTTCTAAAGACTGTCTATCCAAATCCAGCTGTTGCTTCTTGAGCTTCAGTCTGGTTTGTTCCACTCTCAATCTATTGAGCTCCCTTTCTAACAATCTGTCATCAGGGTGGGTGGGAGGGACATTTCTAGATACAGAGGTATGATGGGAATGAACAGAAGGAGACCTGTCCCTTACAGAGGGCACCCTAACAGCTTGGCTACCAGTATAAAGTGAGAGCACATCATCAGTATGATGTGATTCAACCTCTGTACCAACTATGCTAGACTGTCTAGTAATGGGCAGGCTGAGAAGTTTCTTTCCTGAACCTTTTCCTGGGGGAGTCCCTGGATCAGATTGAGAACCATTAGCTACTTTTTCTACAGATTGGGCACTTATGGCCTTATCCTGTACTCTAAGCATATTAATTAACAGTTCTAAGGAAGGATTCTTCCCTACACTCAAACCTCTCTCTATGCAGAGACTCCTTGCTCCTTTCCAGCTAAGGTGATCATATGCAAGTTTGGACAGTTCAACTTTTTGGCCTGTGCCAGACATTTTTAGAGAGAGTTAAAGTGATAGACAAAGAGAAAAAAGTTTTCAGAACTTTTTGGAAAGACAGAAAAAACTTTTTAAACTTTTAAGAACTTTTTGAAAGTTTAGAAGTACTTTTCAGCACTTAGAAAAGAGTGAAAAGAGGAAATGCAAAACTTTTTGGCTATGTGTATATACACTGACCTTGTTTTGTATATTTTTCTCTTATGAAAAGTACAATGACAAGAGTGGTAAGTAGTCTCAAAGCACTTATCCCACCACTGCACAACCAATGTAGGAGGCTGGACTGGTTTGTAGTGAGTACCAAGGGGTACTTGCACCTTGCACCAGGCCCAGTTATCCCTTATTAGTGTATAGGGTGTCTAGCAGCTTAGGCTGATAGATAATGGTAGCTTAGCAGAGCAGCTTAGGCTGAACTAGGAGACGTGTGAAGCTACTACAGTACCACTTAGTGTCATATGCACAATATCATAAGAAAACACAATACACAGTTATACTAAAAATAAAGGTACTTTATTTTTATGACAATATGCCAAAGTATCTTAGAGTGTACCCTCAGTGAGAGGATAGGAAATATACACAAGATATATATACACAATAGCAAAAATATGCAGTATAGTCTTAGAAAACAGTGCAAACAATGTATAGTTACAATAGGATGCAATGGGGAAACATAGGGATAGGGGCAACACAAACCATATACTCCAGAAGTGGAATGTGAACCACAAATGGACCCCAAACCTATGTGACCTTGTAGAGGGTCGCTGGGACTATTAGAAAATAGTGAGAGTTAGTAAAATAACCCACCCCAAGACCCTGAAAAGTGAGTGCAAAGTGCACCAAAGTTCCCCTAAGGACAAAATAGTCGTGTTAGAGGGAGAATGCAAGGAAAACACAAATCAGCAATGCAACAACGATGGATTCCTGTCTGAGGGTACCTGTGGAACAAGGGGACCAAGTCCAAAAGTCACAAGCAGCTCGGAGATGGGCAGATGCCCAAGAAATGCCAGCGGTTGGTGCAAAGAAGCTCTTACTAGGCTGAAGAACTGTGAATACTGCAGGAACGACAAGGGCTAGAGACTTCCCCTTTGGAGGATGGATCCCCCACGCCTTGGAGAGTCGTGCAGAAGTGTTTTCCCGCCGGATGGACGCCAACAAGCCTTGCTACACGCAAATCGTGCGTTTGGCGTTTTTGGACGCTGCTGGGGCCCAGGAGGGACCAGGAGGTCGCAAATTGGACCTGCAGAGAGAGGGGACGTCGAGCAAGACAAAGAGCCCTCACTGAAGCAGGTAGCACCCGGAGAAGTGCCAGAAACAGGCACTACGAGGATGCGTGAAACGGTGCTCGCCGAAGTTGCACAAAGGAGTCCCACGTCGCCGGAGACCAACTTAGAAAGTCGTGCAATGCAGGTTAGAGTGCCGTGGACCCAGGCTTGGCTGTGCACACAGGATTTCCGCCGGAAGTGCACAGGGGCCGGAGAAGCTTGCAAAGTCGCGGTTCCCAGCAATGCAGCCCAGCGAGGTGAGGCAAGGACTTACCTCCACCAAACTTGGGCTGAAGAGTCACTGGACTGTGGGGGTCACTTGGACGGTGTCGCTGGATTCGAGGGACCTCGCTCGTCGTGCTGAGAGGAGACCCAAGGGACCGGAGATGCAGCTTTTTGGTGCCTGCGGTTGCAGGGGGAAGATTCCGTCGACCCACGGGAGATTTCTTCGGAGCTTCTGGTGCAGAGAGGAGGCAGACTACCCCCACAGCATGCACAAGCAGGAAAACAGTCGAGAAGGCGGCAGGATCAGCGTTACAGAGTTGCAGTAGTCGTCTTTGCTACTATGTTGCAGGTTTGCAGGCTTCCAGCGCGGTCAGCGGTCGATTCCTTATCAGAAGGTGAAGAGGGAGATGCAGAGGAACTCGGCTGAGCTCATGCATTCGTTATCTAAAGTTTCCCCAGAGACAGAGACCCTAAATAGCCATAAAAGAGGGTTTGGCTACCTAGGAGAGAGGAAAGGCTACTAACACCTGAAGGAGCCTATCAGCAGGAGTCTCTGACGTCACCTGGTGGCACTGGCCACTCAGAGCAGTCCAGTGTGCCAGCAGCACCTCTGTTTCCAAGATGGCAGAGGTCTGGAGCACACTGGAGGAGCTCTGGACACCTCCCAGGGGAGGTGCAGGTCAGGGGAGTGGTCACTCCCCTTTCCTTTGTCCAGTTTCGCGCCAGAGCAGGGGCTAAGGGGTCCCTGAACCGGTGTAGACTGGCTTATGCAGAATTGGGCACATCTGTGCCCAACAAAGCATTTCCAGAGGCTGGGGGAGGCTACTCCTCCCCTGCCTTCACACCATTTTCCAAAGGGAGAGGGTGTCACACCCTCTCTCAGAGGAAGTTCTTTGTTCTGCCATCCTGGGCCAGGCCTGGCTGGACCCCAGGAGGGCAGCTGCCTGTCTGAGGGGTTGGCAGCAGCAGCAGCTGCAGTGAAACCCCAGGAAGGGCAGTCTGGCAGTACCAGGGTCTGTGCTACAGACCACTGGGATCATGGAATTGTACCAACAATGCCAGGATGGCATAGAGGGGGCAATTCCATGATCATAGACATGTTACATGGCCATATTCGGAGTTACCATGGTGAAGCTACATATAGGTAGTGACCTATATGTAGTGCACGCGTGTAATGGTGTCCCCGCACTCACAAAGTTCAGTGAATTGGCTCTGAACAATGTGGGGGCACCTTGGCTAGTGCCAGGGTGCCCTCACACTAAGTAACTTTGCACCTAACCTTTACCAGGTAAAGGTTAGACATATAGGTGACTTATAAGTTACTTAAGTGCAGTGTAAAATGGCTGTGAAATAACGTGGACGTTATTTCACTCAGGCTGCAGTGGCAGGCCTGTGTAAGAATTGTCAGAGCTCCCTATGGGTGGCAAAAGGAATGCTGCAGCCCATAGGGATCTCCTGGAACCCCAATACCCTGGGTACCTCAGTACCATATACTAGGGAATTATAAGGGTGTTCCAGTAAGCCAATGTAAATTGGTAAAAATGGTCACTAGCCTGTTAGTGACAATTTGAAAGTAATGAGAGAGCATAACCACTGAGGTTCTGGTTAGCAGAGCCTCAGTGAGACAGTTAGGCACCACACAGGAAACATATACATGCACACCTATGAGCACTGGGGCCCTGTGTGACAGGGTCCCAGTGACACATACATATAGGCCACAAACCTATGAGCACTGGGGTCCTGACCAGCAGGATCCCAGTGACACATAACAACCATACTGAAAACATGGTGTTTTCACTATGAGCACTGAGGCCTGGCTATCAGGATCCCAGTGAGACAGTGAAAACAGTGACAAACACCCTGACATACACTCACAAACAGGCCAAAAGTGGGGGGTAACAAGGCTAGAAAGAGGCTACCTTCTCACACTTTTCAGATAGCAGATTAAAACTGCTGTTTCTAATACCTGTTCAAAGAAATTTAAAAAACTACTTGTAATACGTTCACTCTGTTCCCCTCGCTCTCCTTAAATTGAAATGCAACACAGAAAACAACATGGGCAGATTAGTGTTCAGTGCTCAGTAGTATTCCTTGAGGGTGCTCTCCTTCACTGCAACAATGGCATATTTCCTGCAACAGAAAGCTCCTAGGCCTAACCAAATGGCCTCACACCCATGGCTCAGTGAGGAGATGTCTAGAGCTGCCAACAGGTCCAATGTATGGGGCTCACTTTACCCAGGTGTGGCTTTTTAGCCAATAGCATTTTGTACTATGAGACTTGTAGTCTCACATTTTTAAGCAAGATATGAGCCGCAAATGGAATCCTGGAGAGTTCTGTTGGCTAAAACATGGACTGGCTAAAGTTGACAGTGGTGACTGTTGCCTGGTAGAGGTGAGAAAGGGTGAAATGAAAGGCTGTTATTCCCATCCGGCAAGCTGGATCCAGATACAGGCCTCATGCTCAGCATGCATTCAGTTGGCCAAGCTGATCACACCAATTTGCTATGCTCCGAGGTTTGCAGATTTACCAATATTACACACGCTACTTGCTCTATTTATCTCTGCTCTGCTCAAAGACGAGTAACATACAGTGTCTTGACCTTAATAGTGAAGCTAGTGAGTGAAGCAGTCTCTAGGAATCTTTGCACAGTCATGTATTTTCATTCTTCTATAAAGAACACAAACACACAGTTCTCTGATTCACCCATTACAAGTCTGAGCATGTTCAGTGTCCTCAAATTTCCCAGGTCAATGTGTGAGCAACTCAACCATTCCAGGTTTGTACCTTCTTTTTTGTGATTTGTGATCACTATTCTATACAATAACAGGACTATGAATCCCAGAATGCAGAGAAAACGCCTCCACGAATGAGCTGCGACACATGGGCCTAGGATCCTTGCGAGCTCCATGTTTAGATCCTCGTCTGTTCCCTGCTTTTACAAAATACTTTGAGGGGTGGGTGTGGAAGAGGCTAGGAAAAGGTCTCAGTTCTGTGGTTTCCCTTGCATATTTCAGGAATCTGAATGTGTCAGACGTGCGACGATAAGTGATCAAGCGCCGAGCCATCTTGGGCAGCTTATGGACATTGAAAGTGGAGACACCAGGCAGCTAGGCTGGGACCAGTGTGATCTATCCTAGACACCAGTGGTGGGCACAGTATCACACACGCACACACCGGGGCTATCACAACAGGAGAAAGGACTGGGTTGCTACAGGGATGCTTCAAGTGTGATGTGTGATCTGGATGCTTGGTGCTTGAAGTCTCTCTGCTTGCATTAAACTTCCTCTTTGTGGTGCAGCACTACACTAGGAGGCAGCTGGGACTGGGAGAAGAGGGGCGGCAACTCTCAAAACAACTTAGAAGAGCTGGGAAGACTTCGAACTGAGCAGTGATTGACTATAACGTGCATCCGGGCAGGACATTTGCGAGGTAGGTCTTGTTCCACTGATATCCACTTCCTTTAGTCTGTAGGCCAATTCTACTGTCACATTCAAAACTATGTTATCTGGTCAAAACATACAGGGGGTTATTACAACTTTGGAGGAGGTGCTAATCCATCCCAAATGTGACGGATATACTACCAGCCGTATTACGAATTCCATAGGATATAATGGACTCATAATACGGCTGGTGGTATATCCGTCACTTTACCGTCACTTTTGGGACGGATTAACACCTCCTCCAAAGTTGTAATAACCCCCCCAATGTTTAAAACTGCTCTTTATAAGGGAACCTGGAGAGTCTCTTTTGCAAAAGTGGAGATAAGTATGAAAACGTTTGTTGTTGGGGTTAGCTAAGGAGTGGCTGGCAGGGTGGAAAGTTGGAGTGTATGCCTGCTGATGCTCTGGTCTGGGCTATCTTCACTTACTAGGAGCTCCCCTGCTACACCAGAGTCCCCCCACTGTCAAACACCAAGGTCACACACCAAGGTCATTCACTCCAACAACACGGAAACCCCTCGATCCCAAGTGCTTCCAACCTGCAATGGGTATTCAAGTCACCATGGTTATAATCTTATCAGATACTATCCCTGTCCCACCCACAGTACCAGAACAGCTACAAAAATAATCATGATCTTTGTACTCAAGGCACCATTAAAGGCTCCCAGAGATTCTGGGAGTGCAATTTACCGCTTGAAAGGCTGCAGGAAATTGAATACTGCATGCAATCGCACCCATGTTAGTGTTGTTATTAAATTCACTCCCCTTTTGGATTATTTTCTTAGGCATTGTTTTGTCAAACGCTCTACTTTGCAGAAAGGTCTATGGCATGCGAGTTCGAATCACCATTCACCTCCAAGCTACAGCTTCTAAGGTGCAGGGTGAGGCTAAATGTCAAATGCTTCTGTGCTATCACTGTCTTCCAAGAAATCCATTGTGTGCACCGGCCAACATTGTACATGATGCATTTTAGAACTGTGAGCTCAACAAGCATTTCATGTATTTTGTTGTTCGATTCCAACACTGGAGCAGATGGGAGGACTGTGTGTACTCATTGCCAAAAATAGGGCCCTAGTTTGCAAGATCCGAGGCAACACTGCTTGGCGCTGTCGGTTCCTGGTCTTGCTTTCAACTGTAAGGGGATTTAAAAGCAGCAAACCACAGTAGGGAAAATACGTTAACTGCTTAAGTAGGTTTTTCCTTTTCACTTGAGCATTTCTGTTGTTAGGAATTAGTAGTCTGAAGTCCATCTCTGGTGGAGAAAGTCTGAAAATGTAAAGGTGTGCATTTGTTGTTGATTGTGCATCTAAAGTGGTTTAGATTTTAAAGTTCTGCTACTTTGCTTAATTTGTAGATTAATGAGTGCCGGTGCCCAAAGCGCTGCTTGGAAGCCCGGTTGGCGCTATTAAATGGCAGCGGGCCGAATACCCAGGCTCAGTAGTCCTAAATACAGCCCAGGCCTCTTTAATCCCCTGCCAGACACTGCCTGTCCCTTTATCTCATTCTTGCAGACTCCTGCTTTGTCCCTTGGTGATGGTTTTCCGTCTTTATCCACTTCCTTCTTTTCCCTTTGTGTGTTTCCCTCTATTGCTCTCAGGAAATGTCTGCTGAGAAAAAATAAGTGCCGATCCCCAAAAATGATTGCCTCAGTCCCCCTACCCCTCAGACATCCAGTGGGTCAAATTAAGCACTACTCTGCTTTGTGTATTTCTTTGCTTCTTCCTCGCACAGATGTGTAGCATTTTATTTTAAAATTATTGGGTTCTGGTCACCCCTGCAGAGCTTTACTTTTAGCCTGCACTAAGTGGATCCACCTCCACCTCGAGGCACACAATATGCCCATTGGCCCAGAGCAGCAGTAGCTGTCCCTGCTCCAGCCAGCCCTCCATCCACCACCTTTTGATTGACCCTCACCTGTTTTACCTCTCCTGAAATGGGGTGATGGCAAGCCTCAATATAGGGGTTCCAGGCCCTGCTGGCCGTCCTATGGCTAGGGTCCTGGAAGTTCCATGTTAGGGCATAAAATATTTTCACAGGCTTGAATTGCTTGAGTGAGTTGAGCAAGACACATGTACCTACCAAGCATGCGCCAAAGACAGATACCCTTGACTCGACAGTGGACTAAAACTTATTTAGAGGTTCTCAAAAACTTTGTGCAGGCCAATCCTCTGGCTGTGGCTCAAAACAGGTTGAACACATTAAACATTGAGCACCTTTTTATTCTAATAGAAGACTCTGGTTTAAAATCCCAACATGAGCAAGCAGCAAGGAGCTCTCTCTGAATCAACAGAATCCTCACCATGACCCCCACTCCCAGAATAAGAAGCCCTCAGCATCAAAATACACTGCCCACGGCAGCCACTGGCCTTATTGTCCAAGGGGACAAATTGAGGATGCTTACCAGTCCTGAAACTAGTCCTTTCCAGCAGAACAATTTAGCTGGGCAGGTTTCCAAGTAGAGCTTCTCTGGGAATTTAGACAGACCCCTTTGGAGACTATCCAAACCCTTCCTTAGACATCACATTGGTGGACGCCTAGTTCAAATCTTTTCTGCTATTGCCAAGCCAGGGCCTAAAATACTGACATTTTCCTCCCAGCCCCATACTTGCCTAAACCGTACAACTTGCCAGATTTATGCTAGACACTCTTCCAATCCTTTGCAAGCCTACCCTGGCTACCTATTGTATAATTAGGGCTCCCAGTTTTATGGCATTATTGTAATATTCTGATTGTATTTATCCATATTTGTTTGGGCCATCTTATTGTTATATATCCAAATTAGTTTTGTGTTTTGAGTAAATGGAGTCATATAATGGTATATTTCCACATTTATTTACCTGAGGGACATGCATTCATACTTTGATGCCTGTCACGTTTTAGCAAATTACGCAGCCAAATATAACAAAACATTAAACTCACAGTAAATATTACCGTTATACTTCCTATATATTTTAACTTATGCCTTATTCGAGGAAATCTCATCCTGTTTTTTAAATCCTATCCTTATGCAGTCTGTATGCTCAGTTACTGGCCTGTAATTCATGAAAGACACCACTGAGAGTCTCTCCCAAGAAGCCCAATTTTCTGTAAATTTCCGCTTTTAAAAATAAATACAGACACAAAACACATTGTTTTCTAATTGTATTTATTTGTAAAAATCAGTAAAAATTGAAAACTGGTAATCACAAAGACGCCCTATGCCACTGCTTTTGAAGAGGTGTCTGCATGTCCTCTATGGTAAGAATGACACACATAGATGTTCTAATCTACCAGCCCTACCTGCTCCAAGTACCTCCTTCCAACATCCGCCTTGATTAGTAACCCTTTTTTGTCGCTTTACCTCTAGGTAGGTTATGCTCTTGTCTTTACATGCCCCTCAGAAGCAGGGTACAAGTCCACTAAATACATTTTTTGGAGAAACTTGTGTGGGAGGGAGGGGGAGGAGCGTGTCACTGAAATTGGTAGCTGCTGCCATTGCTTTTCCATAAGGTCCTGTAGCGAAACAAGCAGAGATCTGCCCCCTGCATCTTCTAACAAGCTCCCAGTGCCACCACAATACTGACTGTGCTACTTGCGGGCCACTATAACTAAACGTGGGCATCACCATGATAGATTCTTGGTGACCTAGGCTCAGATCCAGAGCTCAGAGAGTCAAGGCTGCCAGTCTAACAGGGGATCCTCAAGTGACTGTTCATTTATCCCTGCGCCCTGGACAGGACCTCTCCCTCCACTCATAATGTCCACATTCACCACAAAATTCGACCTCTTCTGCTAACTTGGGAGTGTATAACCACCAGCTCTGATAGAAACACACAACAGCGGGACAGGGCCTAGAGTGGCAGAGAAGATATGTCTCAGAGGGTAAACTGGCAACAAGATAGAGAAGATAAGTCTCATACTCTAAGAACACGCTGATACTGGGGCAGGGACTATACAGACACTGAGGCAGAGAAGATGCGTGTCTAATACACTGGAAACTTACCAACAATGGTAGAGCGAGGCTGAAGTGACCTCAAGAGGAAATACACGCTAAACTGCTGGCAGCATCGACATACATAACAAACACACCACAGGACCCAGTTAACATATAACACATGCTTGGTGGATGATCACAAGACCCGCCTTCCCATAATGGAGACCCTACATAGGTACAACACAACGCAACGAGCAGACAAAGTCTGCATATCAAACCCCCAGCAATGACAAGAGAGTATACAAATGACAAATACAGCACTATATAAACATTATACCAAACACATACCATAGATTTGAATGGAGATGACATGTACACATCAGGTCGGTGGACTTGCAGTTTGTGCTCACATGGTCATGTGATTGGAACCACATCACATTCAACACAATACAGAGCTAATAGCCCTGGGTCAGTGAAGCTAGAGGACAAGGAGACATAAAACAAGGGGCATAGGATCAGGAATACTCTGACACATCTGGTCAGGGAATGCCAGTCAAATGACACAAAAAGGGATGGTCAAACAAAGAGAAGCAGGCCCAGAAGAAGACAGCCTTGACCCAATTGGACTGCAACATGGACTCAGAACTTAGCACGTGAACAGACATCAACCACACAGATCACTGGAAGAGGCACAGGCCCTTCGCCCACACAGGGATCCATCCAGAGTCTAAAATAGGGCTTGGCGTAATGTTCCATTCCATCCCATGGAATTGGAGGAATATGGTGAGTCTGTTACTCTTGTAACATGGAGTTCCGGCCAAAATCTGGCAATTGCATGTAGTGGAATTTTTTTCCTGCGATGCTCCAGAAATGCGAGTGAGATTTGGTGTCCCATAGTGCAATTTTCTAACATGGGTTGTTGCGAGCTGTTGCGATTTAAGGTTTGCCGCTCGAGAGAACACTTAATAACTTTTGTGTGTATATATATTTTAATATACTTAACAAAACCAAAGGTTAAGGGGACGTTAAAGTTAGGCTCACATTTTAAACATACAGAACCATAGAAATTCACCTGTTATAGTTAGAGTTATCTCAAAAAACTATAACTCATACCCTAAGGTAACTATAACTCGCACCCCCGCCATGCACCGTTTTTTCATCAAAAATTTTACTGCAAATATTACATTGATATTATCAATGATGTTATCAAAGATGTCATGAGTGCCATAATAGGTAATTAGCATGTATTCAGTATGTAACTTAAATATTTATAGTTAAAAAGGAACTGAAGCAGGAAATGACCACAACTCGCCTACACTAGTACCCTTAATCTTTAGTGTGCATGTCTGAGACCTTAACTATGACACTTGTGAGACTTAGATATGACATTCATCCCACAGATTTTGAGAGGAGAAAGACTTCAATCTTCCATCATAGGAATGTTTAAAAGCGAAAACACTAGAAAATAAAAAGACACACTGCCAAGTGATGCTAGAATTTGAACCTTTCGCCTACTTAGTGACACCACAGGAGCTGGACCAATAGGCCAGAAGTGACTCTGTTCTGCTTTGCATCCAAACATAACTATAGCATTCTTAGCAAACATCTTGGTGGTCTCACTCTTTGAAGTCATTGTATGGAGAGATCATTGCAATCACATTCTCTATCTCTCTCCCATCCCTTTATGGGATGAAAGAGAGAGAGAGAGAGAGAGTGACAGGACCGCTTGGGAAGCCTGAAGGCCCCCATGGTCCTAGCCGGCTCCCCACATCCTGCAGGAGCCGGCATTGCTCCCACAAGCAGGGAGCTGATTTAAATAACAGTTCCCTGCTTTTGGGAGAAATGTTTTCATCTGGTTCCCTGGGTGTAGGGAAACAGATGAAACTTTCACTTTCTGCAAGTGAGAGCTGTTTGACAGCTCTCGTTTGCAGAAAGTGAAGTGTTTTCTCTGACTTGGCGGGAGCTGTTAAAGCTCCCGCCAGGTCAGAGCAAACAGCTATGTCCCGGGATAGGAATCCCGGGACACAGCAGGAGCAGGCCCTGTGGGGGGTGGCGGTCCCCAAGGCCATCTATGTAGCCCTCCTCCAGTGTAAAATAGCCCCCGGAGGTGGTGGTCCCTGGGGCTGGGAGTCCGCTGCAGACCCTCTTCATTACACACACACAAATATATATATATATATATATATATATATATATATATATATATATATATATATACACACACATATATATATATAACACTTCTTGCTTCTACCTCAGAGCTACTCTATCTCAACTTTTTACAGGCAAGCATTCTTTCACAAGTAGTTTGCAATTTTGCATTAAGCAAGTCTCACTCTTGCCACTAAACCAAGAGGACTCTTTCTTGTGCAGAACAGTTTATTCGGATCTCAGTTCATTTGTTGGTTCAAGGACTCACACTTTCAATCCTTAGTGGTGTTTATCATCATAGTACTTTGTATGAACTATTCCTTGAAGTGAAGTGTCTAAAAGTCAGATGATTATTTGGGAGAAAACTGGTGATCTTTATTTCAATCTGTCCTATTTGTAATCAAATCATTTGTCAACACACAATCACGTCTTTCTGCAGTTCTACTATTAATTTGTTTTTTTAATTAAACACATTAGCAGGTACACCAAAACTGATTGTGCAACTTATCTTTTCTATTTCCTTACCAGGTCTCTTTGCAATGTGACTAGGCGAGCTTGTGTAGTAGACTGCATTTGCGCCATGGAAACAGGATTCCTCCCAGGCCAAGTGCTGAATGCGTTTGCTCAAGGTTGCTCTAAATGCCTAGTAAGGGTACAGCAGTTGGGCATGGTATTTATACCCTTTGAGTCCTAGATGGTCCCTGATGTTTCGAAATCCTGCGTGACTTGCTCCACAACCTTCCTGCCACAGGTTAGTGCAGACTTGTTCTTGCAAGTGTGAGCTACAGTTCCATCAAACTGCTGGTGGCTTGCTCTACTTAGAACTTGGGCTTTAATATTTGACATTGTCCTTGGTATAAAAACAATGCATGCAAATAATGCAGCTTCTTGCAATATTGTCCTTAAACACTTGTCTTGCTCTACGTGGCTAATGGCATGGGCAGTGCAGGGGCCCCCAAGGGCCCCACGACTCCCCTTTCCGCCAGCCTTTTCATGGCGGTTCTTACCGCCATGAAAAGGCTGGCGGGAGGGGGACTCGTAATCCCTTGGGCAGCGCTGCTCTGGGGGATTTAAACCTGGATTTAAACGGTCCCGGCGGTGCGACCGTGTCGCTTTCGCCGCGGTCGTAATGCCCCTGGAAGCACCGCCAGCCTGTTGGCGGTGCTTCCTCCAGCCAGGGTTGTATGACCCTCATAGAGTCTACATTCCAGAGCATGCCAACCTCTGGTCATAGGAGGAAAGAGAAGGATAAGGGATGTTAAAAACGCAGTGCCACAGCAGCTCAGTGCTTGGCTGAATACAAGGCTTGTGGTAGCTGGTCGAGTTGTGTTCCCATCACACTTCACTGAGGTGCCGGCCATTGTCTCCGACCTTTGGCAATCTTGGTAATGACTGGAATGTCTGACATGGGTTTAGGAGGGATGGTTCCACACCAAGGCCCTGAATTACTGAACTTTAACACACCAAGACAGCATACCTTCCTGGGCAAACAGTAATCATAGAGGCGTATTCCTCTTTGTATGTGTACAGCAGAATACAGCAGACATGCAAAGAAGAAAAAACAAGGAGGAATAAAGATTTAAAAGATTTTTCTCCTCGGTATGCCAGCCTCAGGTAGGCGCACTGTTTTGGCACAAACCCAGTTTTCCAAACTTGAGCAAATCCGCGTTGGCGTCAAACTCCATGGGTGGATGTAAGGGAACGCCCGTGCTCCACTCATGGAAGGCCTCACCAGCGCAAGGTAACACATGGTAGAGTAATGTGCTGCCTTGAGTTGTTTCCTTTTTTGACTGAGCCACACAACGCCGGCTTTGTTTGGCTTAGTAAACCCCGAAATCCATTTTGGGTAGTGGCTTCCTCAAAAAGGTGACACAAACCCGATGTAAAATGTTAGTAAATCATGCTCTAGCCACATAAAAATAACTGATGTGCAGTTAAAGGCTAGCCACATAAAAAATAACTGATGTGCAGTTAAAGGCTATCCACATAAAAAATAACTGATGTGCAGTTAAAGGCTAGCCACATAAAAATGACTTATGTGCAGTTGAAGTAAATTTAAATCATGCACTTAGTAAGTGGCTATGCTGATAGGCTGGCAGGAATCCTACTGTCTTGGGCCTGTCTGACAGATGTTGGCCCTGTTGGCTATTAGAGGCTGTGCTGAAGAACTAACGCTGATAATGCAGAGACTAAACCAGATGTAGCCCAGACACAGGTCCCTACAGTACATGTGTGCTCATGAAACAAGCCCTGAGAGCAGCTGCCCAGGCAACCAGGAAGCTGTGAGTCAACAGGCCTGGAGTATTATCGGTTTCATTGTGCACTGGCCTGTTACAGTGAGAAGGAACGATTGTGTGACGATAAGATAAGATTGAGCAACGAGTAATGCCAGGAAAGGAACAATAACATCACGTATTAGTAAAGAGTGAGAGCTTCTGATGAATAACAGGTTTATCTCTTGTCTGCACTTCATTCAGCGAGCAGCACTGTGTATAATAGTGCCTGTTTACCCTACCACTGCCTCTACTCACCTTACCTGTGCAGGGGAATCCTGCACTGATGCTGCCCTTGCCAACCCTCGTGTGTGCCTGAGAGGAGCTCTGCTGCTGCTTCCTGTGCCTAACTCTTGGTGTGTCGGCTAGTCTTCCACTGTGTTGAGTCCTGTGTTTGCTCTCTGCGTGAGGGAAACGTGCTTTGCTGTTGTGTGCGCGTGGGTTAAGCTTTAACTGTTGTTTGTGAGTCCGCTTCTTTTGGCGGAGAGAGTGTGTGTGTGTGTGATTAATGCTTGAACTGCTGATCCCCTTGCTTAACCTGTTTTCCGCATGATCGAATCACACATTTGTGCCTTGCTGCACTTCATCTATATGTGACAGTAACCGTGTTCTGCTGCTGCCTGTGGGGTACATGTTGTGTGTCTGAGTGAAGCTTGTACTGCTGCTGAACGTTCAGTACATTATTCCTGCCAATGCTGCACCCGTCCTGTGTCTATTCTGTTTCTGAGTTCTGCGAGTGAAGCTTGCACTGCTTCTGCAATGTGGTACCGGTCCTGTATCTGTTCTATCTCTGATTCTTGTGAGTGAAGCTTGCACTGCTGCCAGGCTACAGCTGTAGGTCTGAGTGAAACGTGCACTACGGCTGCCAGTGCTGTACCTGTGTGTGCTGTGTGAGTGAAGCTTCCACTCCTGCTGTAGATTGAGTGTGTGTTCTGTAGGCGAGTGAAGCTTACACTGGCTCTGTCATACTGCACCAGTGCCGTGTCTGTTCTATTTGAGAGTTCTGCGAGTGAAGCTTGCACTGCTGCTCCACGTTCAGTAAGTACACTGTTCCTGCCGGTGCTGCACTAGTCCTGTATCTATTCTGTGTGTGGGTTCTCTGTGCAAGTGAAGCTTGTGCGGCACCTGCCCTTGCAGCACCGGTTCTTTGCCTGTTCTATCTGTGATTCTTGTGAGTGAAGCTTGCACTGCTGCCAGGCTACAGCTGTAGGTCTGAGTGAAGCGTGCACTACTGCTGCCTGTGATGTACCTGTGTGTGTGTGTGTGTGAGTGAGTGAAGCTTCCATTGCTGCTGCTCGTTGAGTGTGTGTTCTGTGGGCGAGTGAAGCTTACACTGGCTCTGCCATACTGCACCAGTGCTGTGTCTGTTCTATTTGAGAGTTCTGCGAGTGAAGCTTGCACTGCTGCTGCACGTTCAGTATGTACACTGTTCCTGCCGGTGCTGCACCAGTCCCGTATCTATTCTGTGTTTGAGTTCTCTGTGCGAGTGAAGCTTGCACTGCTGTTGCACTTTCAGTACATTCTTGCTGCCAATGCTGCACCCGTCCTGTGTCTATTCTGTTTGTGAGTTCTACGAGTGAAGCTTGCACTGCTGCTGCAATGTGGCACCGGTCCTGTATCTGTTCTATCTGTGATTCTTGTGAGCGAAGCTTGCACTGCTCCTGCCAATGTGATACCGGTCCTGTATCTGTTCTATCTGTGATTCTTGTGAGCAAAGCTTGCACTGCTGCCAGGCTACAGCTGTAGGTCTGAGTGAAACATGCACTACTGCTGCCTGTGCTGTACCTGTGTGTGTGTGTGAGTGAACCTTCCACTGCTGCTGCTCGTTGAGTGTGTGTTCTGTGGGCGAGTGAAGCTTGCACTGCTGCCAGGCTACAGCAGTACGTCTGAGTGAAACGTGCACTACTGCTGCCAGTGCTGTGCCTGGGTGTGTGAGTGTGAGTGTGTGTGAGTGAAGCTTCCACTGCTGCTGCTCGTTGAGTGTGTGTTCTGTGGGCGAGTGAAGCTTACACTGGCTCTGCCATACTGCACCAGTGCCGTGTCTGTTCTATTTGAGAGTTCTGCGAGTGAAGCTTGCACTGCTGCTGCACGTTCAGTAAGTACACGGTTCCTGCCGGTGCTGCACTAGTCCTGTATCTATTCTGTGTATGAGTTCTCTGTGCGAGTGAAGCTTGCACTGCTGTTGCACTTTCAGTACATTCTTGCTGCCAATGCTGCACCCGTCCTGTGTCTATTCTGTTTGTGAGTTCTACGAGTGAAGCTTGCACTGCTGCTGCAATGTGGCACCGGTCCTGTATCTGTTCTATCTGTGATTCTTGTGAGCGAAGCTTGCACTGCTCCTGCCAATGTGATACCGGTCCTGTATCTGTTCTATCTGTGATTCTTGTGAGCAAAGCTTGCACTGCTGCCAGGCTACAGCTGTAGGTCTGAGTGAAACATGCACTACTGCTGCCTGTGCTGTACCTGTGTGTGTGTGTGAGTGAACCTTCCACTGCTGCTGCTCGTTGAGTGTGTGTTCTGTGGGCGAGTGAAGCTTGCACTGCTGCCAGGCTACAGCAGTACGTCTGAGTGAAACGTGCACTACTGCTGCCAGTGCTGTGCCTGGGTGTGTGAGTGTGAGTGTGTGTGAGTGAAGCTTCCACTGCTGCTGCTCGTTGAGTGTGTGTTCTGTGGGCGAGTGAAGCTTACACTGGCTGTGCCATACTGCACCAGTGCCGTGTCTGTTCTATTTGAGAGTTCTGCGAGTGAAGCATGCACTGCTGCTGCACGTTCAGTAAGTACACTGTTCCTGCCGGTGCTGCACCAGTCCCGTATCTATTCTGTGTGTGGGTTTCTGCATGCGAGTGAAGCATGCGCTGCACCTGCCCTTGCAGCACTGTTTTTTTGCCTGTTCTATCTGCGATTCTTGTGAGTGAAGCTTGCACTGCTGCCAGGCTACAGCTGTAGGTCTGAGTGGAACGTGCACTACTGCTGCCAGTGCTGTACGTGTGTGTGTGTGTGAGTGAAGCTTCCACTGCTGCTGTTTGTTGAGTGTGTGTTCTGTAGGCGAGTGAAGCTTACACTGGCTCTGTCATACTGCATCAGTGCTGTGTCTGTTCTATTTGAGAGTTCTGCGAGTGAAGCTTGCACTGCGGCTGCACGTTCAGTAAGTACACTGTTCCTGCCGGTGCTGCACTAGTCCCGTATCTATTCTGTGTGTGGGTTCTGCGTGCGAGTGAACCTTGTGCTGCACCTGCCCTTGCAGCACCGGTTCTTTGCCTGTTCTATCTGTGATTCTTGTGAGTGAAGCTTGCACTGCTGCCAGGCTACAGCTGTAGGTCTGAGTGAAACATGCACTACGGCTGCCAGTGCTGTACCTGTGTGTGTGTGTGAGTGAAGCTTCCACTGCTGCTGCTCGTTGAGTGTGTGTTCTGTAGGCGAGTGAAGCTTACACTGCCTCTGCCATACTGCACCAGTGCTGTGTCTGTTCTATTTGAGAGTTCTGCGAGTGAAGCTTGCACTGCTGCTGCACGTTCAGTAAGTACACTGTTGCTGCCGGTGCTGCACTAGTACCGCATCTATTCTGTGTGTGGGTTCTGCTTGCAAATGAAGCTTGTGCTGTACCTGCCCTTGCAGCACCGGGTCTTTCTCTGTTCTATCTGTGATTCTTGTGAGTGAAGCTTGCACTGCTGCCAGGCTACAGCTGTAGGTCTGAGTGAAACGTGCACTACTGCTGCCTGTGCTGTACCTGTGTGTGTGTGTGTGAGTGAAGCTTCCACTGCTGCTGCTCTTTGAGTGTGTGTTCTGTAGACGAGTGAAGTTTACACAGGCTCTGCCATACTGCACCAATGCCGTGTCTGTTCTAATTGAGAGTTCTGAGAGTAAAGCTTGCACTACAGCTGCACGTTCAGTAAGTACACTGTTCCTGCCGGTGCTGCACTAGTCCCGTATCTATTCTGTGTGTGGGTTCTGCGTGCGAATGAAGCTTGTGCGGCACCTGCCCTTGCAGCACCGTTTTTTTGCCTGTTCTATCTGTGATTCTTGTGAGCGAAGCTTGCACTGCTGCCAGGCTACAGCTGTAGGTCTGAGTGAAACGTGCACTACTGCCCCAGTGCTGTGTCTGTTCTATTTGAGAGTTCTGCGAGTGAAGCTTGCACTGCTGCTGCACCTTCAGTACATTCTTCCTGCCAATGCTGCACCAGTCCTGTGTCTATTCTGTTTCTGAGTTCTGCGAGTGAAGCTTGCACTGCTCCTGCAATGTGGTACCGGTCCTGTATCTGTTCTATGTGTGATTCTTGTGAGTGAAGCTTGCACTGCTGCCAGGCTACAGCTGTAGGTCTGAGTGAAACGTGCATTACGGCTGCCAGTGCTTTACCTGTGTGTGTGTGTGAGTGAAGCTTCCACTGCTGCTGCTCGTTGAGTGTGTGTTCTGTGGGCGAGTGAAGCTTAAACTGCCATATTGCACCAGTGCTGTGTCTGTTCTATTTGAGAGCTCTGCGAGTGAAGCTTGCACTTCTGCTGCACGTTCAGTAAGTACACTGTTCCTCCCGGTGCTGCACTAGTCCCGTATCTATTCAGTGTGTGGGTTCTGCGTGCGAGTGAAGCTTGTGCGGCACCTGCCCTTGCAGCACCGGTTCTTTGCCTGTTCTATCTGTGATTCTTGTGAGTGAAGCTTGCACTGCTGCCAGGCTACAGCTGTAGGTCTGAGCGAAACGTGCACTACCGCTGCCAGTGCTGTACCTGTTCTGTGCTGTGTGAGTGAAGCTTCCATTGCTGCTGCTCGTTGAGTGTGTGGTCTGTGGGCGAGTGAAGCTTACACTGGCTCTGCCATACTGCACCAGTGCTGTGTCTGTTCTATTTGAGAGTTCTGCGAGTGAAGCTTGCACTGCTGCTGCACGTTCAGTATGTACACTGTTCCTGCCGGTGCTGCACCAGTCCCGTATCTATTCTGTGTATGAGTTCTCTGTGCGAGTGAAGCTTGCACTGCTGTTGCACTTTCAGTACATTCTTCCTGCCAATGCTGCACTAGTCCTGTGTCTATTCTGTTTGTGAGTTCTACGAGTGAAGCTTGCACTGCTCCTGTAATGTGGTACCGGTCCTGTATCTGTTCTATCTGTGATTCTTGTGAGCAAAGCTTGCACTGCTGCCAGGCTACAGCTGTAGGTCTGAGTGAAACATGCACTACTGCTGCCTGTGCTGTACCTATGTGTGTGTGTGAGTGAACCTTCCACTGCTGCTGCTCGTTGAGTGTGTGTTCTGTGGGCGAGTGAAGCTTACACTGGCTCTGCCATACTGCACCAGTGCCGTGTCTGTTCTATTTGAGAGTTCTGCGAGTGTAGCTTGCACTTCTGCTGCACGTTCAGTAAGTACACTGTTCCTGACGGTGCTGCACCAGTCCCATATCTATTCTGTGTGTGGGTTCTGCGTGCGAATGAAGCTTGTGCTGTACCTGCCCTTGCAGCACTGGTTCTTTGCCTGTTCTATCTGTGATTTTGTGAGTGAAGCTTGCACTGCTGCCAGGCTACAGCTGTAGGTCTGAGTGAAACGTGCACTGCTGCTGACAGTGCTGTACCTGTGTGTGTTTGTGAGTGAAGCTTCCACTGCTGCCGCTTGTTGAGTGTGTGTTCTGTGGGCGAGTGAAGCTTGCCCTGGTTCTGCCATACTGCACCAGTGTCGTGTCTGTTCTATTTGAGAGTTCTGCGAGTGAAGCTTGCACTACTGCTGCACGTTCAGTAAGTAAACTGTTCCTGCCGGTGCTGCACTAGTCCCATATCTATTCTGTGTGTGGGTTCTGCGTGCGAGTGAAGCTTGTGCTGCACCTGCCCTTGCAGCACCAGTTTTTTGCCTGTTCTATCTGTGATTTTGTGAGTGAAGCTTGCACTGCTGCCAGGCTACAGCTGTAGGTCTGAGTGAAACGTGCACTACGGCTGCCAGTGCTGTACCTGTGTGTGTGTGTGAGTGAAGGTTCCACTGCTGCTGTTCGTTGAGTGTGTGTTCTGTAGGCGAGTGAAGTTTACATGGGTTCTGCGATACTGCCCTAGTGCTGTGTCTGTTCTATTTGAGAGTTCTACAAGTGAAGCTTGCACTGCTGCTGCACGTTCATTAAGTACACTGTTCCTGCCGGTGCTGCAGTAGTCCCATATCTATTCTGTGTGTCGGTTCTGCGTGCGAGTGAAGCATGCCCTGCACCTGCCCTTGCAGCACCGTTGTTTTGCCTGTTCTATCTGTGATTCTTGTGAGTGAAGCTTGCACTGCTGCCAGGCTACAGCTGTAGGTCTGAGTGGAATGTGCACTACTGCTGCCAGTGCTGTACGTGAGTGTGTGTGTGAGTGAAGCTTCCATTTGCTGCTGCTCGTTGAGTGTGTGTTCTGTAGACGAGTGAAGTTTACAAGGGCTCTGCCATACTGCACCAATGCCGTATCTGTTCTATTTGAGAGTTCTGAGAGTAAAGCTTGCACTACTGCTGCACGTTCAGTAAGTACACTGTTCCTGCCGGTGCTGCACTAGTCCTGTATCTATTCTGTGTGTGGGTTCTGCGTGAGAGTGAAGCTTGTGCTGCACCTGCCCTTGCAGCACCAGTTTTTTCCCTGTTCTATCTGTGATTCTTGTGAGCGAAGCTTGCACTGCTGTCAGGCTACAGCTGTAGGTCTGAGTGAAGTGTGCACTACTGCTGCCTGTGCCGTACCTGTGTGTGTGTTTGTGAGTGAGTGAAGCTTCCACTGCTGCTGTTCGTTGAGTGTGTGTTCTGTAGGCGAGTGAAGTTTACATGGGCTCTGCGATACTGCCCTAGTGCTGTGTCTGTTCTATTTGAGAGTTCTACGAGTGAAGCTTGCACTACTGCTGCACGTTCAGTAAGTACACTGTTCCTGCCAGTGCTGCACTAGTCCCATATCTATTCTGTGTGTGGGTTCTGCGTGCGAGTGAAGCATGCGCTGGACCTGCCCTTGCAGTACCGTTTTTTTGCCTGTTCTATCTGCGATTCTTGTGAGTGAAGCTTGCACTGCTGGCAGGTTACAGCTGTAGGTCTGAGTGAAACGTGCACTACTACTGCCAGTGCTATACCTGTGTGTGTGTGTGTATGTGTGAGTGAAGCTTCCACTGCTGCTGCTCGTTGAGTGTGTGTTCTGTGGGCGAGTGAAGCTTACACTGTCTCTGCCATATTGCACCAGTGCTGTGTCTGTTCTATTTGAGAGCTCTGCGAGTGAAGCTTGCACTTCTGCTGCACGTTCAGTAACTACACTGTTCCTCCCGGTGCTGCACTAGTCCCGTATCTATTCTGTGTGTGGGTTCTGCGTGAGAGTGAAGCTTGTGCTGCACCTGCCCTTGCAGCACCAGTTTTTTCCCTGTTCTATCTGTGATTCTTGTGAGCGAAGCTTGCACTGCTGTCAGGCTACAGCTGTAGGTCTGAGTGAAGCGTGCACTACTGCTGCCTGTGCCGTACCTGTGTGTGTGTTTGTGAGTGAGTGAAGCTTCCACTGCTGCTGTTCGTTGAGTGTGTGTTCTGTAGGCGAGTGAAGTTTACATGGGCTCTGCGATACTGCTCCAGTGCTGTGTGTGTTCTATTTGAGAGTTCTACGAGTGAAGCTTGCACTGCTTCTGCACGTTCATTAAGTACACTGTTCCTGCCAGTGCTGCACTAGTCCTATATCTATTCTGTGTGTGGGTTCTGCGTGCGAGTGAAGCATGCGCTGGACCTGCCCTTGCAGTACCGTTTTTTTGCCTGTTCTATCTGCGATTCTTGTGAGTGAAGCTTGCACTGCTGGCAGGTTACAGCTGTAGGTCTGAGTGAAACGTGCACTACTACTGCCAGTGCTATACCTGTGTGTGTGTGTGTGTGTATGTGTGAGTAAAGCTTGCACTACTGCTGCACGTTCAGTAACTGTTCCTGCCGGTGCTGCACTAGTCCCATATCTATTCTGTGTGTGGGTTTCTGCGTGCGAGTGAAGCTTGTGCTGCACCTGCCCTTGCAGCACCGTTTATTTGCCTGTTCTATCTGTGATTCTTGTGAGTGAAGCTTGCACTGCTGCCAGGTTACAGCTGTAGGTCTGAGTGGAATGTGCACTACTGCTGCCCGTGCTGTACCTGTGTGTGTGAGTGAAGCTTCCACTGCTCGTTGAGTGTGTGTTCTGTGGGCGAGTGAAGCTTACACTGGCTCTGTCATACTGCATCAGTGCTGTGTCTGTTCTATTTGAGAGTTCTGCGAGTGAAGCATGCACTGCTGCTGCACGTTCAGTAAGTACACTGTTCCTGCCGGTGCTGCACTAGTCCCGTATCTATTCTTTGTGTGGGTTCTGCGTGCGAGTGAAGCTTGTGCGGCACCTGCCCTTGCAGCACCGGTTCTTTGCCTGTTCTATCTGTGATTCTTGTGAGTGAAGCTTGCACTGCTGCCAGGCTACAGCTGTAGGTCTGAGTGAAACTTGCACTACTGCTGCCAGTGCTGTACCTGTTGTGTGCTGTGTGAGTGAAGCTTTCACTGCTACTGCTCGTTGAGTGTGTGTTCTGTGGGCGAGTGAAGTTTACACGGGCTCTGCCATACTGCACCAGTGCTGTGTCTGTTCTATTTGAGAGTTCTGCGAGTGAAGCTTGCACTGCTGCTGCACGTTCATTAAGTACACTGTTCCTGCCGGTGCTGCACTAGTCCCGTATCTATTCTGTGTGTGGGTTCTGCGTGCGAGTGAAGCATGCGCTGCACCTGCCCTTGCAGCACCGTTTTTTTGCCTGTTCTATCTGTGATTCTTGTGAGTGAAGCTTGCACTGCTGCCAGGCTACAGCTGTAGGTCTGAGTGAAGCGTGCACTACAGCTGCCAGTGCTGTACCTGTTCTGTGTGAGTGAAGCTGCCACTGCTGCTGTATATTCAGTGTGTGTTCTGTGGGCGAGTGAAGTTTACACGGGCTCTGCCATACTGCCCCAGTGCCGTGTCCGTTCTATTTGAGAGTTCTGCGAGTAAAGCTTGCACTGCTGCTGCACGTTCAGTAAGTACACTGTTCCTACTGGTGCTGCACTAGTCCCTTATCTATTCTGTGTGTGGGTTCTGCGTGCGAGTGAAGCATGAGCTGCACCTGCTCTTGCAGCACTGGTTCTTTCCCTGTTCTCCCAGTGATTCTTGTGAGTGAAGCTTGCACTGCTGCCAGGCTACGGCTGTAGGTCTGAGTGAAACGTGCACTACGGCTGCTAGTGCTGTACCTGTTCTGTGCTGTGTGAGTGAAGCTGCCACTGCTGCTGTACATTGAGTGTGTGTTCTGTGGGCAAGTGAAGGTTACACTGGTTCTGCCATACTGCACCAGTGCCATGCCTGTTCACTTTGAGAGTTCTGCGAGTGAAGCTTGCACTGCTGCTGCACGTTCAGTAAGTACACCGTTCCTGCCAGTGCTGCACTAGTCCCGTATCTATTCTGTGTGTGGGTTCTGCGTGCGAGTGAAGCATGCGCTGCACCTGCCCTTGCAGCACTGGTTCTTTCCCTGCTCTATCACTGATTCTTGTGAGTGAAGCTTTCACTGCTGCCAGGCTACAGCTGTAGTGCTTGCACTGCTGCCAGGCTACAGCTGTACGTCTGAGTGAAACGTGCACTACTGCTGCCAGTGCTGTACCTGTTCTGTGCGAGTGAAGCTTCCACTGCTGGTGCTCATTGAGTGTGTGTTCTGTGGGCGAGTGAAGCTTACACTGGCTCTGCCATACTGCACCATTGCTGTGTCTGTTCTATTTGAGAGTTCTGCGAGTGAAGCTTGCACTGCTGCTGCACGTTCATTAAGTACACTGTTCCTGCCGGTGCTGCACTAGTCCCGTATCTATTCTGTGTGTGGGTTCTGCATGCGAGTGAAGCATGCGCTGCACCTGCCCTTGCAGCACCGTTTTTTTGTCTGTTCTATCTGTGATTCTTGTGAGTGAAGCTTGCACTGCTGCCAGGCTACATCTGTAGGTCTGAGTGAAACGTGCACTACTGCTGCCCGTGCTGTACCTGTTCTGTGCTGTGTGAGTGAAGCTGCCACTGCTGCTGTATATTCAGTGTGTGTTCTGTGGGCGAGTGAAGTTTACACGGGCTCTGCCATACTGCCCCAGTGCCGTGTCTGTTCTGTTTGAGAGTTCTGCGAGTGAAGCTTGCACTGCTGCTGCCCGTCCAGTAATACACTGTTCCTGCTGGTGCTGCACTAGTCCCGTATCTATTCTGTGTGTGGGTTCTGCGTGCAAGTGAAGCAGGAGCTGCACCTGCTCTTGCAGCACTGGTTCTTTCCCTGTTCTATCTCTGATTCTTGTGAGCGAAGCTTGCACTGCTGCCAGGCAACGGCTATAGGTCTGAGTGAAACGTGCACTACGGCTGCCAGTGCTGTACCTGTTCTGTGCTGTGTGAGTGAAGCTGCCACTGCTGCTGTACACTGAATGTGTGTTCTGTGGGCAAGTGAAGCTTACACTGCTTCTGCCTTACTGCACTGGTTCCGTGTCTGTTCTATTTGAGAGTTCTGCGAGTGAAGCTTGCACTGCTGCTGCACGTTCAGTAAGTACACGGTTCCTGCCGGTGCTGCACTAGTCCTGTATCTATTCTGTGTATGAGTTCTCTGTGCGAGTGAAGCTTGTGCTGCACCTGCCCTTGCAGCACCAGTTCTTAGCCTGTTCTGTCTGTGATTCTTGTGAGTGAAGCTTGCACTGCTGCCAGGCTACAGCTGTAGGTCTGAGTGAAACATCCACTACTGCTGCCTGTGCTGTACCTGTGTGTGCTGTGTGAGTGAAGCTTCCACTCCTGCTGTAGATTGAGTGTGTGTTCTGTGGGCGAGTGAAGCTTGCACTGGTTCTGCCATACTGCACCAGTGTTGTGTCTGTTCTATTTGAGAGTTCTGTGAGTGAAGCTTGCACTGCTGCTGTTTGTGATGTACCAGTGCTGTTTGCGAGTGAAGCATGCCGTGCTGCTTTGTCATACCGGATCCGTATGTGGGAGGGAAACCTGCAGTGCTGCCCACACGGTACCTGTTCTGTGCATGAGTGAGGTCTGCACTGTTGCTGTGGTGTTTCTGTTCTGTGTGCCAGGGAAACCTACATCGCTGCTGTCTATGCAGTACCTGTTATGTGCTTGAGTGAAGATTGTTTTTCAACAAGGTTTTTGCACACGGGACCAAGTACACTGGTGGCTTGTGGTGAACATTTTGCTAGTGATGATTGGTTAGTAATGAATGAGTTACAGCATGGGAGATGCGATTTTTTGCGACGAAAGGAATGTTAATAAAGGACATGTTTTTTGAGGAAAAAAGGATTTCTTGTCTCCTCTGTGCAAAACGATAAATGAACCCTGATAGGATACATGATCTAATCATGAGCTTAGTGATTTATTTACTTAGTTAATGACTGGTTGTTTTCAATGAATACCAGACAGTGAATGGTGCTCCATGTGTGCATGTCATGTATGTATAATACTTATATACAGAACTCTCAATGATCTGCAACCTACACTATGCTTTTATGTATATAGTATACCACAGAACATAAGGCACACAGGTTGATAGCAGTCCTTGTTAACAGCTAACATAAAGCTCTAAACAGATAAAATCCAAGATTTGAAGAGCCAACAGGTAACTGTTCAGATAGTTAAAGGTCCTTGAGAAGTGCCCAGGGGTGTGTGCCACTTGGGCACTTCACCACCAGAAAGTGGCTCTTCTATTGATCCAATAGTTACAACATCCAGTGATGTGTTGTCAGAATATGTTTCGGGCCATATCATAAGTGGTGCATCTGATGCCAGCGGAAAGGGTATTGGCACCAACTAACTCTTCTTCAGGGATGTGGAATCCCTTGTGTATTAAATTGGGCTGGCAACATAGAAATAAGCCAACTCCTTTTGATCTGTTGTTTTGTGTTTTCACTTGTGTGTCGTCTATTTGTTTAAAAAATGGCATGTACCTAAATCTCCGAGTAGCCTAAAAGTACTGAACGTACTGCTTTTTGTGGCATTATCATTAGTTATGACATATTCAAGTAGTGGTCTAATGGTTATAAAATGTCCTACTATGCACCAAGAATGGACTTGTCACTAGACATTGGTATATATCCTTGTGGATCCTTTCTAGTATATTTCTTGACCATTCTTCATTAGCGAGCTAGTGATTGTTCTGCCACTTTAATTCCCTCTACTTTTAAGGTTTTGCTTCAAAGTGCTGCTGTTTGCAATACCCAGTTTACCAATTCTTTACCACTTGGATAGAATGGGTGTTGGCTCTGCCCAGAGTAGTATTTTCTCCTCACCCCATGCTATTGGCTGTTTGGTGCATCATCTGCCTCCCCTGGAGAACTTACCGTACAGTGCATGAGGAACTATTTTACATGTCGAAAATGTGCGGACTAATCACAAACCAAATACTTTCGCTGATAGATGCGTTGTCTATAGAAAGCAATTTGCTTAGTTTTTTCACTGTAGTAGGCTGTTTTTAATGTTTTACTCAGGACTCAAATACAATCCAAACATAACAGATTCGCCAAAGTATTTTTCCTTTAGGGATTGCGACTTTCACTCTGTCATTTTGAAAGAAAACATATTTTGCTTCTATGCTGCGCCTACTTTGAGAGGAAAACCTGCATGGATGCTCCCTGTGCTGGACCTGCCTTCTTTTTCAGATGCATTTACCTGTGCTGCGTGAGAGGAGCTTGCACTGATTATGACCATGCTATACTTGTAGTGTGCGTGAGAGGAGCTTGCACTGATTATGTCCATGCTATACTTGTACTGTGTGTGAGGGGAGCTTACACTGATTATGACCATGCTATACATGTACTGTGCGTGAGAGGAGCTTGCACCGATTATGTCCATGCTATACTTGTATTGTGTGTGAGGGGAGCTTACACTGATTATGTCCATGCTATACTTGTACTGTGTGTGAGGGGAGCTTACACTGATTATGTCCATGCTATACTTGTACTGTGTGTGAGGGGAGCTTACACTGATTATGACCATGCTATACTTGTAGTGTGCGTGTGAGGGGAGCTTGCACTGATTATGACCATGCTATACATGTACTGTGCGTGAGAGGAGCTTGCACCGATTATGTCCATGCTATACTTGTATTGTGTGTGAGGGGAGCTTACACTGATTATGTCCATGATATACTTGTACTGTGTGTGAGGGGAGCTTACACTGATTATGACCATGCTATACATGTACTGTGCGTGAGAGGTGCTTGCATTGATTATGACAATGCTATACTTGTACTGTGCGTGAGAGGTGCTTGCACCGATTATGTCCATGGTATACTTGTACTGTGTGTGAGGGGAGCTTACACTGATTATGTCCATGCTATACTTGTACTGTGTGTGAGAGGAGTTACACTGATTATGACCATGCTATACATGTACTGTGTGTGAGGGGAGCTCACACTGATTGTGTCCATGCTATACTTGTACTGTGTGTGTGAGAGGAGCTTGCATTGATTATGTCCATGCTATACTTGTACTGTGTGCGTGAGAGGAGCTTGCACCAATTATGTCCATGGTATACTTGTACTGTGTGTGAGAGAAGCTCACACTGATTATGACCATGCTATACTTGTACTGTGTGTGAGAGGAGCTTGCACCGATTATGACCATGCTATAGTTGTACTGTGTGTGTTAGGGGAGCTTGTACTGATTCCGACCATTCTATACTTGTACTGTGTGTGTGAGAGGAGATTGCACCGATTATGACCATGCTATAGTTGTACTGTGTGTGAGGGGAGCTTGCAGCGATTATGTCCATGCTATACTTGTACTGTAGTGAGAGGGGAGCTTGCGCTGATTATGTCCATGCTATACTTGTACTGTGTGTGTGAGAGGAGCTTGCACCGATTATGAACATGCTATGCTTGTACTGTGCGTGTGAGGGGACCTTGCCCCGATTATGACCATGCTATATTTGTACTGTGCCTGAGAGGAGTTACACTGATTATCTCCATGCTATACTTGTACTGTGCGTATGAGGGGAGCTTGCACCGATTATGTCCATGCTATACTTGTACTGTGTGTGTGAGGGGAATTTGCACTGATTATGTCCATGCTATACTTGTACTGTGTGTGTGAGGGAAATTTGCACCGATTTTGTCCATGCTATACTTGTACTGTGCGTGAGAGGAGCTTGCACCGATTATGACTATGCTATACTTGTACTGCGCCTGAGGGGAGCTTGCACTGATTATGTCCATGCTATACTTGTAGTGTGCCTGAGAGGAGTTATACTGATTATGTCCATGCTATACTTGTACTGTGTGCGTGAGAGGAGCTTCCACCGATTATGTCCATGCTATACTTGTATTATGTGTGAGACGAGCTTGCACTGATTATGACCATGCTATACTGGTAGTGTGTGTGAGAGGAGCTTGCACTGAGTATGTCCATGCTATACTTGTACTGTGTGTGTGAGGGGAATTTGCACTGATTATGTCCATGCTATACTTGTACTGTGTGTGTGAGGCGAGCTTGCACCGATTATGACTATGCTATACTTGTGCTGTGCATGAGGGGACCTTGCACTGATTATGACCATGCTATACTTGTAGTGTGTGTGAGAGGAGCTTGCACCGATTATGTCCATGCTATACTTGTACTGTGCCTGAGAGGAGTTACACTGATTATGTGCATGCTATACTTGTACTGTGTGTGTGAGGGGAGCTTGCACCGATTATGACCATGCTATACATGTACTGTGTGTAAGGGGAGCTTGCACCGATTATGACAATGCTATACTTGTACTGTGTGTGAGAGGAACTTGCACCGATTATGTCCATGCTATACTTGTACTGTGTGTGAGGGGAGCTTGCACCGATTATGACCATGCTATACTTGTCTTGTGAATGAGGGGAGCTTGCACCGATTATGACCATGCTATACATGTACTGTGTGTGAGGGGAGCTTGCACCGATTATGACCATGCTATAGTTGTAGTGTGTGTGAGAGGAGCTTGCAGCGATTATGAACATGCTATGCTTGTACTGTGCGTGTGTAGGAGGCTGGCCTGGCTTGTAGTGGGTACCAAGGGGTACTTACACTTTGTACCAGGTCCAGTTATCCCTTATTAGTGTAGAAGAGGTGTCTAGCAGCTTAGGCTGATAGAAAAGATAGCTTAGCAGAGCAGCTTAGGCTGAACTAGGAGACATGCAAAGCTCCTACTATACCACTGGTGTCACATGCACAATATGATAAGAAAACACAATACACAGATATACTAAAAATAAAGGTACTTCATTTTTATGACAATATGCCAAAAGTATCTCAGTGAGTACCCTCAGTATGAGGATAGCAAATATACACAAGATATATGTACACAATACCAAAAATATGCAGTAATAGCAAAAGGAAGTAATGCAAACAGTGTAAAGTTACAATAGATTGCAATAGGAGCACATAGGTATAGGGGCAACACAAACCATATACTCCAAAAGTGGAATGCGAATAACGTATGGACCCCAAAACCTATGTGAGTTTGTAGAGGGTCGCTGGGACTGCAAGAAAACAGTGAGGGTTAGAAAAATAGCCCACCCCAAGACCCTGAAAAGTAGGTGTAAAGTGCACCTATATTCCCCAGAGAGCACAGAAGTCGTGATAGGGGAATTCTGCATGAAAGAACAACACCAGCAATGCAACCAAAGTGGATTTCCGGACGAGAGTACCTGTGGAACAAGGGGACCATGTCCAAGAGTCGCGACAAAGTCGAGATTGGGCAGATGCCCAGGAAATGCCAGCTGAGGGTGCAAAGAAGCTGCCACCGGATGGTAGAAGCTGTGGATTCTGCAAGAACGAAGAGGGCTAGAAACTTCCCCTTCGGAGGATGGATGTCCCACGTCGTGTAGAAGCTTGCAGAAGTGTTCCCACGCAGAAAGACAGCAAACAAGCCTTGCTAGCTGCAAGGGTTGCGGTTCGGGTTTTTGGATGCTGCTGTGGCCCAGGAGGGACCAGGATGTTGCCACTTGCGTGAGGAGACAGAGGGGGCTTCCAGCAAGACAAGGAGCCCTCTCAGAAGCAGGCAGCACCCGCAGAAGTGCCGGAACAGGCACTACGAAGAAGAGTGAACCGGAGCTCACCCGAAGTCACAAAAGGAGATCCCACGACGCCGGAGGACAACTCAGGAGGTTGTGCACTGCAGGTTAGAGTGTCGGGGACCCAGGCTTGGCTGTGCACAAAGGAAATCCTGGAAGAGTGCACAGGAGCCGGAGCAGCTGCAAATCACGCGGTACCCAGCAATGCAGTCTAGCGTGGGGAGGCAAGGACTTACCTCCACCAAACTTGGACTGAAGAGTCACTGGACTGTGGGAGTCACTTGGACAGAGTTGCTGAGTTCCAGGGACCACGCTCGTCGTGCTGAGAGGGGACCCAGAGGACCGGTGATGCAGTCTTTTGTTGCCTGCGGTTGCAGGGGTAAGATTCCGTCGACCCAAGGGAGATTTCTTCGGAGCTTCTAGTGCAGAGAGGAGGCAGACTACCCCCACGGCATGCACCACCAGGAAAACAGTTGAGAAGGCGGCAGGATCAGCAATACAAGGTTGCAGTAGTCGTCTTTGTTACTTTGTTGCGGTTTTGCAGGAGTCCTGAGCAGTCAGCGGTCGATTCCGTGGTAGAAGGTGAAGAGAGAGATGCAGAGAAACTCTGATGAGCTCTTGCATTCGTTATCTGAAGAATTCCCCAAAGCAGAGACCCTAAATAGCCAGAAAAGGAGGTTTGGCTACCTAGGAAGGAGGATAGGCTAGCAACACAGGTAAGAGCCTATCAGAAGGAGTCTCTGACGTCACCTGCTGGCACTGGCCACTCAGAGCAGTCCAGTGTGCCAGCAGCACCTCTGTTTCCAAGATGGCAGAGGTCTGGAGCACACTGGAGGATCTCTGGGCACCTCCCCTGGGAGATGCAGGTCAGGGGAGTGGTCACTCCCCTTTCCTTTGTCCAGTTTTGCGCCAGAGCAGGGCTGGGGGATCCCTGAACCGGTGTAGACTGGCTTATGCAGAGATGGGCACCATCTGTGCCCATCAAAGCATTTCCAGAGGCTGGGGGAGGCTACTCCTCCCCAGCCCGGACACCTTTTTCCTAAGGGAGAGGGTATAACACCCTCTCTCTGAGGAGGTCCTTTGTTCTGCGTTCCTGGGCCAAGCCTGGCTGGACCCCAGGAGGGCAGAAACCTGTCTGAGGGGTTGGCAGCAGCAGCAGCAGTGCAAACCCTGAAAAGGCAGCTTGGCAGTACCCGGGTTCTGTGCTAGAGACCCGGGGGATCATGGAATTGTCTCCCCAATGCCAGAATGGCATTGGGGTGACAATTCCATGATCTTAGACATGTTACATGGCCATGTTCGGAGTTACCATTGTGACGCTATACATAGGTAGTGACCTATGTATAGTGCACGCGTGTAATGGTGTCCCCGCACTCACAAAGTCCGGGGAAGTTGCCCTGAACGATGTGGGGGCACCTTGGCTAGTGCCAGGGTGCCCACACACTAAGTAACTTAGCACCCAACCTTTACCAGGTAAAGGTTAGACATATAGGTGACTTATAAGTTACTTAAGTGCAGTGGTAAATGGCTGTGAAATAATGTGGACGTTATTTCACTCAGGCTGCAGTGGCAGGCCTGTGTAAGCATTGTCAGAGCTCCCTATGGGTGGCAAAAGAAATGCTGCAGCCCATAGGGATCTCCTGGAACCCCAATACCCTGGGTACCTTAGTACCATATACTAGGGAATTATAAGGGTGTTCCAGTATGCCAATGTGAATTGGTGAAATTGGTCACTAGCCTGTTAGTGACAATTTGTAAAGAGAGAGCATAACCACTGAGGTTCTGGTTAGCAGAGCCTCAGTGAGACAGTTAGGCATTACACAGGGAACACATACATATAGGCCACAAACTTATGAGCACTGGGGTCCTGGCTAGCAGGGTCCCAGTGACACATAATCAAACATACTGGAAACATAGGGTTTTCACTATGAGCACTGGGCCCTGGCTAGCAGGATCCTAGTGAGACAGTGAAAACACCTGACATATACTCACAAAACAGGCCAAAAGTGGGGGTAACAAGGCTAGAAAGAGGCTACTTTCTCACAGCGTGTGAGGGGACCTTGCCCGGATTATGACCATGCTATATTTGTACTGTGCCTGAGAGGAGTTGCACTGATTATGTCCATGCTATACTTGTACTGTATGTGTGAGACGGGAGCTTGCACTGATTATGTCCATGCTATACTTGTATTGTGCGTGCGAGGGGTGCTTGCATTGATTAAGTCCATGCTATACTTGTAGTGTGTGTGTGAGGGGAGCTTGCACCGATTATGACTATGCTATACTTGTACTGCACGTGAGGGGAGCTTGCACTGATTATGACCATGCTATACTTGTAGTGTGCCTGAGAGGAGTTACACTGATTATGTCCATGCTATACTTGTACTGTGTGCGTGAGAGGAGCTTCCACCGATTATGTCCATGCTATACTTGTCCTGTGTGTGTGAGGGACATTTGCACCGATTTTGTCCATGCTATACTTGTACTGTGTGTGAGAGGAGCTTGCACCGATTATGACTATGCTATACTTGTACTGCACGTGAGGGGAGCTTGCACTGATTATGACCATGCTATACTTGTAGTGTGCCTGAGAGGAGTTACACTGATTATGTCCATGCTATACTTGTACTGTGTGCGTGAGAGGAGCTTCCACCGATTATGTCCATGCTATACTTGTACTGTGTGTGAGACGAGCTTGCACTTATTATGACCATGCTATACTGGTAGTGTGTGTGAGAGGAGCTTGCACTGAGTATGTCCATGCTATACTTGTACTGTGTGTGTGAGGGGAATTTGCACTGATTATGTCCATGCTATACTTGTACTGTCCGTGTGAGGGGAATTTGCACTGATTATGTCCATGCTATACTTGTAGAGTGTGTGAGAGGAGTTACACAGATTATGTGCATGCTATACTTGTACTGTGTGTGTGAGGGAAGCTTTCACTGATTATGTCCATGCTACACTTGTATTGTGCGTGTGAAGGGAGCTTGCACCGATTATGACCATGCTATACTTGTACTGTAGTGAAAGGAGCTTGCACCGGTTATGACCATGCTTTACTTGTACTGTGTGTGTGAGGGGAGCTTGCACTGATTATGTCCGTGCTATACTTGTACTGTGTGTGTGAGAGGAGCTCGCACCGATTATGTCCATGGTATACTTGTACTGTGCCTGAGGGGAGCTTGCACCGATTATGACCATGCTATGCTTATACTTTGCGTGTGAGGGGACCTTGCCCCGATTATGACCATGCTATATTTGTACTGTGCCTGAGAGGAGTTGCACTGAGTATGTCCATGCTATACTTGTACTGTGTGTGTGAGGGGAATTTGCACTGATTATGTCCATGCTATACTTGTACTGTGCGTGTGAGGGGAATTTGCACTGATTATGTCCATGCTATACTTGTACTGTGCCTGAGGGGACCTTGCACCGATTATGACCATGCTATACTTGTACTGTGTGTGAGGGGAGCTTGCACCGATTATCTCCATGCTATACTTGTACCGTGCCTGAGGGGACCTTGCACCGATTATGACCATGCTATACTTGTAGTGTGTGTGAGAGGAGCTTGCACCGCTTATGTCCATGCTATACTTGTACTGTGTGTGAGGGGAGCTTGCACCGATTATCTCCATGCTATACTTGTACCGTGCCTGAGGGGACCTTGCACCGATTATGACCATGCTATACTTGTAGTGTGTGTGAGAGGAGCTTGCACTGATTATGTCCATGCTATACTTGTACTGTGTGTGTGAGGGAAATTTGCACCGATTTTGTCCATGCTATACTTGTACTGTGGGTGAGAGGAGCTTGCACCGATTATGACTATGCTATACTTGTACTGCGCGTGAGGGGACCTTGCATTGATTATGACAATGCTATACTTGTAGTGTGTGTGAGAGGACCTTGCACTGAGTATGTCAATGCTATACTTGTACTGTGTGTGTGAGGGGAATTTGCACTGATTATGTCCATGCTATACTTGTACTGTCCGTGTGAGGGGAATTTGCACTGATTATGTCCATGCTATACTTGTACTGTCCGTGTGAGGGGAATTTGCACTGATTATGTCCATGCTATACTTGTAGTGTGCATGAGGGGACCTTGCACTGATTATGTCCATGCTATACTTGTACTGTGTGTGTGTGAGGGGAGCTTGCACCGATTATGACCATGCTATACTTGTACTGTGTGTAAGAGGAGCTTACACCGCTTATGTCCATGCTATACTTGTAGTGTGTGTGAGAGGAGCTTGCACCGATTATGACTGTGCTATACTCCTACTGTGGATGAGGGGACCTTGCACTGATTATGTCCATGCTATACTTGTACTGTGTGTGTGAGGGGAGCTTGCACCAATTATGACCATGCTAGACTTGTACTGTGGGTGAGAGGAGCTTGCACCGATTATATCCATGCTATACTTGTACTGTGTGTGTGAGAGGAGCTTGCACCGATTATGTCCATGCTATACTTGTACTGTGTGTGTGAGGCGAGCTTGCACTGATTATGACCATGCTATACTTGTACTGCGCGTGAGGGGACCTTGCACTGATTATGACCATGCTATACTTGTAGTGTGTGTGAGAGGAGCTTGCACTGAGTATGTCCATGCTATACTTGTACTGTGTGTGTGAGGGGAATTTGCACTGATTATGTCCATGCTATATTTGTACTGTCCGTGTGAGGGGGATTTGCACTGATTATGTCCATGCTATACTTGTAGTGTGCATGAGGGGACCTTGCACTGATTATGTCCATGCTATACTTGTACTGTGTGTGTGTGAGGGGAGCTTGCACCGATTATGACCATGCTATACTTGTACTGTGTGTAAGAGGAGCTTACACCGCTTATGACCCTGCTATACTTGTACTGTGTGTGAGGGGAGCTTACACTGATTATGTCCATGCTATACTTGTATTGTGTGTGAGGGGAGCTTGCACCGATTATGACCATGCTAGACTTGTACTGTGGATAAGAGGAGCTTGCAGCGATTATGAACATGCTATAGTTGTACTGTGTGTGAGGGGAGCTTGCACCGATTATGAACATGCTATACTTGTACTGTGTGTGTGAGGGGAGCTTGCAGCGATTATGAACATGCTATACTTGTACTGTGTGCGTGAGAGGAGCTCGCACTGATTATGTCCATGCTATACTTGTACTGTGTGTGAGGGGAGCTTGCACTGATTATGACCATGCTATACTTGTACTGTATGTGAGGGGAGCTTGCACTGATTATGACCATGCTATACTTGTACTGTGTGTGAGAGGAGCTCACACTGATTATGACCATGCTATACATGTACTGTGTGTGAGGGGAGCTTGCACTGATTATGTCCATGCTATACTTGTACTGTATGTGAGGGGAGCTTGCACTGATTATGACCATGCTATACTTGTACTGTGTGTGAGAGGAGCTCACACTGATTATGACCATGCTATACATGTACTGTGTGTGGGGGAGCTTGCACTGATTATGACCATGCTATACTTGTACTGTGTGTGAGGGGAGCTCGCACTGATTATGACCATGCTATACTTGTTCTGTGTGTGAGAGGAGCTCACACTGATTATGTCCATGCTATACTTGTACTGTGCGTGTGAGGGGAGCTTGCACTGATTATGACCATGCTATACGTGTACTGTGTGTGAGAGGAGCTTGCACCGATTATGTCCATGCTATACTTGTACTGTGCGTGAGGGGAGCTTGCACCGATTATGACCAAGCTATACTTGTAGTGTGCGTGTGAGGGGAGCTTGCACCGATTATGACCATGCTGTACTTGTACTGTGTGTGAGGGGAGCTTGCACCGATTATGACCCTGCTATAATTGTTCTCTGTGTGTGAGGGGAGCTTGCACCGATTATGACCAAGCTATACTTGTAGTGTGCTTGTGAGGGGAGCTTGCACTGATTATGACCATGCTATACATGTACTGTGTGTGAGGGGAGCTTGCACTGATTATGACCATGCTATACTTGTACTGTGTGTGAGGGGAGCTCGCACTGATTATGACCATGCTATACTTGTTCTGTGTGTGAGAGGAGCTCACACTGATTATGACCAAGCTATACTTGTAGTGTGCGTGTGAGGGGAGCTTGCACCGATTATGACCATGCTGTACTTGTACTGTGTGTGAGGGGAGCTTGCACCGATTATGACCCTGCTATAATTGTTCTCTGTGTGTGAGGGGAGCTTGCACCGATTATGACCAAGCTATACTTGTACTGTGTGTGAGGGGAGCTCGCACTGATTATGACCATGCTATACTTGTACTGTGTGTTAGGGAAGCTCGCACTGATTATGACCATGCTATACATGTACTGTGTGTGAGGGGAGCTTGCACTGATTATGACCATGCTATACTTGTACTGTGTGTGAGGGGAGCTCGCACTGATTATGACCATGCTATACTTGTACTGTGTGTTAGGGAAGCTCGCACTGATTATGACCATGCTATACATGTACTGTGTGTGAGGGGAGCTTGCACCGATTATGACAATGCTATACTTGTACTGTGTGTGAGAGGAGCTTGCACCGATTATGTCCATGCTATACTTGTACTGTGCGTGAGGGGAGCTTGCACTGATTATGACCATGCTATACTTGTACTGTGTGTGAGAGGAGCTCACACTGATTATGACCATGCTATACATGTACTGTGTGTGTGAGGGGAGCTTGCACCGATTATGACCATGCTATACTTGTACTGTGTGTGAGAGGAGCTCACACTGATTATGACCATGCTATACATGTACTGTGTGTGAGGGGAGCTTGCACTGATTATGTCCATGCTATACTTGTACTGTGTGTGTGAGGGGAGCTTGCACCGATTATGACCATGCTATACTTGTACTGTGTGTGAGAGGAGCTCACACTGATTATGACCATGCTATACATGTACTGTGTGTGAGGGGAGCTTGCACTGATTATGTCCATGCTATACTTGTACTGTGTGTGAGAGGAGCTTGCACCGATTATGTCCATGCTATACTTGTACTGTGTGTGAGAGGAGCTTGCACCGATTATGACCAAGCTATACTTGTAGTGTGCTTGTGAGGGGAGCTTGCAATGATGCTACTGTCCCGTGCCGCATCTGGTCTATATGTAATCGGGTGCCGACACTGCTGCGTATTTGCTGTGTCTGTTCAATGTGCGATTGAAGCTTACAGTGTAATTGTGGTGCATATATAGAAGACTCAGCCAAATATATTACTACTTTTGTTTTTTTTCACTTTGTCCTATCTGAAATATCGCTCACTTGTTCATAATCCTATTAGAAAAAAGAATTTCCAATTTTTCTTCGTTACAGATGTCCTCTGGTACTTTCTAACATAGTGAGGCGTGGCTGTGACAGCTGCGCCGTATTTACATTACCGAAATCCAGAATCTGTAATTTAGAATAATGATTAACATTGAATATTAGAGAAGTCTAACGAGTCCTTGGCCCCTGCTGTGCAGAGTCGTAGGACTCTCACCATAGAGATGAGACTGCTGGTTTTGGGTGGCAGCGCCACCGTGTGTCGGGCACTGCAGTGGCGTAACAATAGCCTCCGCAGTGCAGAGGGGACCCGATGTTTCAGGGGACCCCCGAGGCACTGTTCACTGGGTCTGGAGCATGGGGCAGGGCCGGCTTTAGGGAGCTGTGATTGGTGCACTGACTTTGGTGAGGCCGCTGTGTTTATAAAAAATAACGTAATGGTTTATAAGCAGTGAACTTGCTTGTGCATTGAGCGGTTTTCAGGCAACAATAAAAATGTCAAGATAACGGCGGATGATTAATGTTACTGCTGATGAGAGATCCGAATTGTATCTAGTGGCCCTTTTTGCTCATCATGAAGTAGCGCAGGGGGGTAATGTGCCTGCTGCAAAGAACATGTACCATGCAGATCAGAAAGCTGTGAGTGAAATATGCGTAGCACTTCAAAAAGAAATAGAAATGTATGTCAGAGAGGGGTATGGAAAGGTGAGAGGCACTGTTGCACAGCTGTAGTGGTGGAATTTGTGGAGAAGGAGGTCATGGGGGGGAGGCCAAAAAAACTGTTCCCTGTGTGTGGGGCCCCTTCCATGTATTTTGCAGGGGGGGCTCTCAAGTTTCATTACGCCACTGGGGGACTGAGTCAAATCCACACTGTCCGGCAGCTGTCGGCCTAACCCTTTTGGCTAGCTTAACCCAGTCTCGCAAGTACCTCTGGGAGATTGCCTGTTAAAATGTCCAGGCTGTACTGCTGCCGTCCTCGATCCCCGCACAGCAAGTGATGACATATAAGCTGTTCTCTATTCCTCTTGTTTCTTCCTAAACTAGTTCCATGAATTAAGGGTGGTCAGGTTCACTGCCCCTTGCCTTACAAAGATCGCCTTTCATTCTGCCCCGCCTCCAATCCACCCCACCTAGGAGAAAGTGATGCTTGGGACATTCAACTCAAGCAATGCCCATATATATGTCAGCTGCGTGCCTAGTGCCTGGAGACCTCATTGAAGTCACAGTGTGCTTTACATGATTTGTTTAACATTACACACTTGTATGTGAGTGAGTGAGTTAGTTTATGAATGAAGATGAGATCAGGCCAAATCAGTTTGAATCTTTTTGATATGTCACCCTTCTGTTTTGAATTTGTGACTTCTGGAAAGCTATATTTGTTTGTCAGATGCTGCCATTTCTTCACTGCCTCTGAAGATCAAGGCAGAGGAGAGATCGAAAAGTCAGGTTGTGTTGATATCTATGCACCTCGGTGCGTCAATGACAGTCTTGGGTAGAGTAACTCCGCGACATGTAGGTAGTACTGGGATGTGACAACCCCCACTGCTACCAACAGCCAAAGTCCACATGGCAGCTCCTTGCGCATCAGCTCCGGACATTGATGTACTCCTCATCTGCCAGTTTGGACCAAGGAGTTGGATTTGCAAATGGGTTTGAGTCTTCAAATCCTTCTGGCTCTTTTTATTCCTTTAGGCGTGTGCATTGAGTTAAAGTAACATTTTTGTACATGCACTTACTATAGGTTAATTTGTGAAGTCTGACTAGCTTTTGTATTTCCACACCTGCTGTACCCTATGCTGGCTGCTGGTGAGGAACGTAAAGAGCTTTCCATCTGACAAAGTTCGTAGGCCCAGGCCACCTCCGCGCCTTCCTCTCCTCGGGGTATGCGCTATCTGCTTCTTCTTCTGTAGCACATAATGTCCACTTCTAAGTAGTGTTTGGAGTAGTGCAGGTACCCTATTCCAGAGAACCGTCTTGTTTCTGAGAAGCGCTGGTACTCTCCAATTAAAAGTATTATACCTGCTGCTGAGAAGTGCAGGTACTCTCCCACTCAGAATAAAGAAGTGCAGGCACTCAGTACCTGACAGTACTGACCCTTTTAGAGCACTGCTTCTAAATCCCTCCCAGCTTCCAAGACTGGCACCCACCATCGGTTCTGTGCACAATAGGTAATGTGATGTGTGTTGGAAAGATCAGGCCTGATCTGGTGCTAGAAACCTGCAAGCATGGGACCAGTGGAACAGAAGCCTTGTTTGGGGTGACACATTCCACAGCGGCATGTTTGTGGGAGCACAGACACGAATGTGCTTTGCCCAGCAGCTTCCAAGGAAGAATAATCTCCAAAAAGCCACACCCTCTAAAGACAGGCTGCTGCCTCCGGGAGATCAGCTTGATTGCAAGTGTCTAACGAGAGGTGCGTGTGGGAACTGAGATCCGGGCATCACGCCCACGTTTCTCCACTTCATGTGCCTCCAAGAGGGTTTGGCACGCTTTGTGCACCTCCGCCTGATGACTTCCGACACACCTGGGTGACGTCACTGTAAACGAAGTAAAGTTTCACAGAGACAAGGGCCGTCTCCTGAAAAATGTCTGTCACTGACGACACGCAGAAGCGCACCTTCTGGTGCTGAATGTCTGCAAATATGCCGATCTTTCTCGATCTGTCCCTAAATGAGGACGGCTTTCAGCTGCTGTTACGCCTGCGGTTCTGCGGGGGACTGACCATCAGACAAGGGGACCCCGCCTCTATCAGAGGCGGGTGAACCGAGAGTCGGGTGAACAAAGTACCTGGTGGTTTTTGACAAGTGCGTCTCATCCGCCTGACTCCAAAGTGCTTCTATTGTTTAGAAAGAGGAAGTGGAAGGAGATTATGAGAACTGATGGTACACACATGTTGTTTACCTAATCAGAACACATCGCATCTTTTAAAATGAAGTTCCTACATTTTTTGCCACGCCTGTCTAAAAAAAGACACATACAGGCTCACAGCATATCCTTGGACTGAGTGTCTGTGTTCCTACTTATTGTGTTCATAGAGTGGTGTTTTCAGTCTTACGGCGTTAATGCACCCACAATCTTTTAACACCTTGTACACATCATTGCTAGGCAACACCGGCTCACAACTCATAGCAGTAGTACCAAAAATTGGATTGTGCAGTCAAACACAAGTATTTAGGGAAAAAAATACTTAATGTAAAAATACAAAGCATTCATCAATTTAATTACCCCCCCTAGAATACCAGAAGTACACATCTCCTGTTTGGGGGTTTCAATAGCTTCTGCTTCCAAAATGGCACCCACAGGTCTCCATGTTATGTGCCACCAACAGGCACACATATGCAACCCAACATGCACATGCAAGTATCATGTGCTGTCCCAGTATGCACACACAAGTATTGTGTGCTGTCTTGTGTTACACACAATCCATGCACACCAAGAGTGAGTTACGTACACAGCCACAGCGCTTTACATGAGCGGGCCAGTAGGCCCCACTCCATTGACACAATTATAGAGACCTGTTCATTATACTGATTCTACTGAACAACAAAAAACGGCATGCTGCCACCGCTGTGCTTGTGTCACCTAACTCCAGATGAGGGTAGCAGGCCCTACCTTCATGATCGTAGCACTCGGTGCACCCCTCCCAATCTAAACAGACTGCAGAACCGTGAGACAGACCTAGGTCAAGGTGCCCACACATGGTCTGTGTTCGCAATGACCAGTAAGCAGCACCAGCGATCCAGATGTCATTGCAGATGGGGCACTCAGGGCAGGGTTGCATGTCTGTCACCAAGCAGAGGACTTTTCTTTCCCAACGAAAAACTAAGACCTCAAGTACACCCAGAAAGGAGCCCTGGTGCTGCCATACAGCAGCTGAGAAAGGCATTCATAATGCCACAGAGCAACAACTTACGCTGCTGGGACGTTGGTGAAATTTAAGGAAGCTCCACAAAGCTGAATCCCTGTGGGCACTAGGTTTGAAAGCCACTTGTAATGCACAAATTAGAAATTCAGGCTTAGGCCTGTTTGCTAGAACTTGGGGTGTTTGGGGGAGAGGGTACTCTATCATAAATCTCTATTTAGGGTTTACAAACTGTCATATATCTGCCATCAAAGCCCCCACTTTTTCCGCCAGCAGAAACCTTACACTGATGGCCTGAAAGACATCAGGGGTCATTCTGACATATTTTTTCCTGTTTGGGATGGCCAGGAAGAGTCTGTCTGTGCTAAACAGAAACAATAAAAAGACCTACACACTGCAGTAGAAAACTCCCAGGATGTCAGAGCCACATAGCTGAGATGAACCATCATGGCAGTGGGTCCTCTGAAGGCAGGCAGAGATCTCTAAATATGACTCCTGTAGCTTGTCAGGGCAGAAAAGTACAACCCTCCGCTACCGTGATGGAATGGAGTATAGCCTGGTAGACTCAAAACATCCCCTCTCATGAATAGACTTCTGGGGATAGGTGAGAAAACCCCAGACGTGCATTGTGTAGGAAAGGCCCTAGCAGTGCACCTATCCCAAGCTCGCATGCCTCTGAGCAGTGGGTTAGAAGAGCATCCACAGCTTGTAGTCAAAACTTCACATACTGCACCCCACGGGGCAAAGGGGAAGACGGCCAACCTCTTTGTTTATGCTGCTGGCCAGTTGGTAAGATGTCACCCACAGAGTGCACAAATCAAGCTCTCCAGACACTGGGCAATGGATAAGAAAGACATCCACTCATGCTAACCTACTAGGCCTCTGGGTAGTAGGTAACAAGACACATGTATTGAGTACAGCCAAAGCTCTCAGACCACGGGGAATGCGTGAGAAAACCCAGGGAGCGAATCCACCAAACCTCTGTGCAGTCGGAAGGCACTTGCTGAGTCCCTAACCCAAGATGTCATGGCTCTGTTCAATAGGTTACATGAACATCCACAGTGTGGAAATCACAAGCTTCAAGCGATTCACCCTCCAGCTGATGAGTAAGAAAGGTGACCTCAATCTGCAGTCTAAGCTCTCCATCCTCTGAGCAGAGGGTAGGTAAGAAGTCACCCGCAGTGTGCACCTCTGGGGAATTGGTAGGAAAGGCCCCCACAATGTGCACAGCTTAAGCTTTCAGCCAGGCATCTGGGTAATGAGCAAGATGGACCCCCACAGCATGCACGGCTTCAGCTCTCGGGACTTTAGGCAATAGTTAAGAATACACTTATATAAAATCCAATCAGTGGTGTGCAATTTCTCCAGGTCTGACATCATTTGCATCCTGCAGTAAAGGTAAATGCCTAAAAAGAGGTGGAAGAAAATCCTCCATATCTAGAGCGGAATAAGGTCTCTGATAAAGCAGATTTATCTCTGAAGCTCGTTCCCATAAGAAGCTGATAGAAACTGCTGTAATAAGCGCGTATGAGCAAGCCATGCGAAGCTCTTGTTACACTTGACCCATAACAATCAGATCTGAATTACTCTCACACACGTAATAATATATATAATAGCTGAATACAACACGGCTGAAAAACATATATGGCTTTAATCCTATTAAAACAACGCCCATTTAAAAATACAAGACTTACCTTTCTTAATTTTCTAAGAGCAAGTTTTGAGATATTTGATTGACATAACCCTGTATCCTTGGTTTAAGGGGTTACTCTAACTTTTTGGGATAACTAACTTTTTGTCTGATAAGTTTGTATGAGATCAGTAAAATTCTGGGGAGCACCCCTTGTCTGCCAATGGATGGGATATGTGCAGTGCTTTAAATGGCAAAATAAAAGTGCAGGTACTCTGTACCAGAGTACCTGCTTGTTTCTGAGAAGTGCCGGTACTCTCCAATTAAAAGTATTACGTTTTCCTTGAGATATGCCGGTACTCTCCCTCTCAAAATAAAAAAGTGCCGGTACTCAGTACCGGAGAGTACCGGCCCATTTAAAGCACTGGATATGTGGGTATTCACAAGGTACCTTCCTCCGCTATTAACCTCCAACTCTGCCTTTTTGATTTGCTGGCAGACTGACAGAGGAAAATGCCTCAATGAAGTCAGCATTTGTGGCTGTACATCTGACGACTGATTTACTGATGCACTATGGTAATGGTGGATCATTCTTAATCGCGTGGACATTTTGGACTGTGGGAAAGTGGTATGCCTGCTGCTAGCGGAACCCTACACTGAGCCCTTGCTCACGATGTACCCATGCATTTAACACTGCGTAAAGCACCAGTGGAACAGGTTCCAATGGACTTCTATCCCTGGGTAGGGTGTGATCAGAGCCAAGACCTTTGTCTGTACAGCAGACACAAATCACAAGTTCATGTTACTTATTGGCAAATAAACAAAAGGTTTGTTGATGCAGAGAAAAAACGAGAAGCACGGTGATCCTGAGAGAGTAGTTCCCGTGAACTCACAGGGAAGGCTGATACTAAGCCTAAGGGTGGAGATCAGGGCAGGACTGTACAGCTTTGTGACTGTAGGGGAGTAGCTTCAATTAGTGCAGCAGGTACAGTGGCACCGGGGCCAGGAGGCCCAAGGGGCCCACTGAACCCTGAATATTACTGTTTTTCACAGTTCAAACAATGATCGGGGGCATTTCCTTTCTTCCTCTAGGGCCCACCAGGCTCCACTGCGTGATTGAAGTGGGGGGGATTGAATAAAAGAGGGGGCGGCGATTGATGACAAGGAAGAAGGTTGGAGGGGTTTGAAGGAGAGAAATATGAAGAGGCGGAGACAAATTTGGTCAGTGCCTAATTTGTGCCAGTGGTTGCCGGTGTTGGGTACCAGCACTCATTTTTGGAGTCCAACACTTATTTTTCATTATTAGACTTTGACCCAAAGCAAGACAGCTAGGATTCTGTTTCTCTGCCTCTTGGATGTGCTGTCAACAGACCAGGTGCAGCCTAGAAATCCCCTCGAAGACTCATCTAAACTCCCTGCCTGACGTCTATCTGCCTACCTGCCATTTTAACATTGGACACATTGGAAAACTCACTCTTCTCTCTGTGGACCACTGATCCCAAAATGCACTTTTAAGTAATCACGAAGACCCGACATCCACTGTGCAGGGCTTTCAAGAGGGCTGGCCATCAACACTTGGTTCTCTCTTCCAGGATGTGTGACAGAATGGGAATACACACTCTTGTAGCTACAGGGAGTGCAGAATTATTAGGCAAATGAGTATTTTGACCACATCATCCTCTTTATGCATGTTGTCTTACTCCAAGCTGTATAGGCTCGAAAGCCTACTACCAATTAAACATATTAGGTGATGTGCATCTCTGTAATGAGAAGGGGTGTGGTCTAATGACATCACCACCCTATATCAGGTGTGCATAATTATTAGGCAACTTCCTTTCCTTTGGCAAAATGGGTCAAAAGAAGGACTTGACAGGCTCAGAAAAGTAAAAAATAGTGAGATATCTTGCAGAGGGATGCAGCACTCTTAAAATTGCAAAGCTTCTGAAGCGTGATCATCGAACAATCAAGCGTTTCATTCAAAATAGTCAACAGGGTCGCAAGAAGCGTGTGGAAAAACCAAGGCGCAAAATAACTGCCCATGAACTGAGAAAAGTCAAGCGTGCAGCTGCCACGATGCCACTTGCCACCAGTTTGGCCATATTTCAGAGCTGCAACATCGCTGGAGTGCCCAAAAGCACAAGGTGTGCAATACTCAGAGACATGGCCAAGGTAAGAAAGGCTGAAAGACGACCACCACTGAACAAGACACACAAGCTGAAACGTCAAGACTGGGCCAAGAAATATCTCAAGACTGATTTTCTAAGGTTTTATGGACTGATGAAATGAGAGTGAGTCTTGATGGGCCAGATGGATGGGCCCGTGGCTGGATTGGTAAAGGGCAGAGAGCTCCAGTCCGACTCAGACGCCAGCAAGGTGGAGGTGGAGTACTGGTTTGGGCTGGTATCATCAAAGATGAGCTTGTGGGGCCTTTTCGGGTTGAGGATGGAGTCAAGCTCAACTCCCAGTCCTACTGCCAGTTCCTGGTAGACACCTTCTTCAAGCAGTGGTACAGGAAGAAGTCTGCATCCTTCAAGAAAAACATGATTTTCATGCAGGACAATGCTCCATCACACGCGTCCAAGTACTCCACAGCGTGGCTGGCAAGAAAGGGTATAAAAGAAGGAAATCTAATGACATGGCCTCCTTGTTCACCTGATCTGAACCCCATTGAGAACCTGTGGTCCATCATCAAATGTGAGATTTACAAGGAGGGAAAACAGTACACCTCTCTGAACAGTGTCTGGGAGGCTGTGGTTGCTGCTGCACGCAATGTTGATGGTGAACAGATCAAAACACTGACAGAATCCATGGATGGCAGGCTTTTGAGTGTCCTTGCAAAGAAAGGTGGCTATATTGGTCACTGATTTGTTTTTGTTTTGTTTTTGAATGTCAGACATGTATATTTGTGAATGTTGAGATGTTATATTGGTTTCACTGGTAATAATAAATAATTGAAATGGGTATATATTTGTTTTTTGTTAAGTTGCCTAATAATTATGCACAGTAATAGTCACCTGCACACACAGATATCCCCCTAACATAGCTAAAACTAAAAACAAACTAAAAACTACTTCCACAAATATTCAGCTTTGATATTAATGAGTTTTTTGGGGTCATTGAGAACATGGTTGTTGTTCAATAATAAAATTAATCCTCAAAAATACAACTTGCCTAATAATTCTGCACTCCCTGTAGACTTATGTATTTTATGCAGCCCAACCAGGGTACTTCATCCTGGGATTGCTAATGCTTCAAAGTACCTGGAAGCTGCCATTGGCTAAAGCTCCTTCTTCATGAATTACAGTTTGAACCTTTCTGTGCTGGAACTCTTGTTGCCTGTTTCATGCCCATTTCCTTCCTTCCTTCTGCTAGAATCTCTGTTCTTTTCTGCTGCAGATTTCTCTCAGTCCTGCACTGCATTTTGATTTACTCAATGGTATGTATGCCTTTACTATTTTATCCTCACTTGTATATAACTGTGTACAGGGGTTGGATGTTAGATTAGAAGCAGCAATTGCTGCACCATCCTTTTGTTTTGTGTTACTTTTATTCTTAAGTGACTTAATTGTGAGTGTGATATTGCTGTTTGCTTAGGAATCCCTAGTATGCATCAAACTAGCTCCTAAGAGGCTTTACTTTTTACCTACTGGGATGATCTGGTGAGCACTGCGGGGGACAGGAGGACTACGGGGCCCCGGCAGCAGTGCGCCAGGAGCCACTTTCGTCCCATTTTCGCACCACCTGGCGCTTTAAATTTGCATATGCAACTGACGCACGCGGGCTTTGCCCGGGCGAAGACTGGGCCCATCTGCGCCCTTCCGTGGCCGGACTGGTCCCGCTCTCTTTGCCCCTCGTCATTTCAAGTTGGACAATGGTACTTTATTAACAGGTAGGCCGCTCTCAATGGTGATGCGCAAGGTTGATAAGAGGCCCATCTCAGTTCTTCCCTCAGTGACTATTGACAGTGTGCTTGAAAGGGTCGTAGGGATTGTAGAGAATGAGATCGAACTGGCAGAGCGTAGGCCCTCAATGGATTCTGGCATGCCTACGACCGAACCCTTAGCTGATGATATTAATGCGGCTACATCTACCACCCTTACTTCTGTACATATGGTCATTTGATTGATTCCCACGATGGACACTATTGTTGAGTATGCCTTCGGGTAGGGTAATGTGTTTCCTAGTCAGCAGTGAGCCTCCCCTGTCTTTACAAGTGAAAAAGTGCGCTGGACAAACCGGAAGTGAAAGCAGCCCTCGCGCTGCCCTCCCAATAAAAAGCACATGTTTTTTTGGATCTAGCCTCCAGTGTGTATGCCAAGCTTGTCTGGTTCAAATTCTGGCCCATTAAAAGGGTCTGTGGCCTCTCAGACTGGCAAGACTTTGCTTCCGGATATGTTATTAGTGGAGACACTGTGTGTGAGGGTTGGTAATATTATTGATGGGAGACTCAAACCATTAATTGAGCGTTTGGATTGCCTTGAAGAACGATTATTTAGAAATTGTAACTGCACCCAACCCCCCGTGGTGTCCAGGGGAAGGCCCAGTGCCCTGCCTAGAGCAGCAGCCTGGGAATGACCCTAATTTTGTGTCTTCTAAGAGTACTGTTGGTGTTGCATCTGTGCCTGGTTTGGGCTGTAATGGCACGCTACTAACTGGGAAGAGTCTCTAGCGCTCATAAGCCTTTCATAAAGTTTGTAATTCCATTTTACCCGATTTAACTCTTGCGCCTAAGGATTGTTATGTAGCTGCTCCCTCTGAAACAACTCTGACACTTCCACCCTCATGTTGCCCATACGTACTAATCCTGACAGGGGTACTGCTACTCGAACCTAGTCAGCAAGAGTCCTGAGAGCAACTTAGGAATAAGGTTGCCCACTGGCTACATGTGCGCAGGCGTTTTAGCGCTTGGGGCCTAATGAGATAACTATGGTGAGGCAAGTAGGCTGGCTTGGCCGTTCTGCTAAAAATATCAGGGGGGGTTGTATTGTTGTAAACTTCTGAAGGCCTGCCTGTGACGAGAGGTACTATCAATGAATCTTCTAGTTTAACTGAGACTGAGGTTTTTACCCTCCCACTAGGGTATTTCTATTGACCGCCATCTGCCTTACTGTCCCCCATTTTTTTAACACAAGTATAAGGGGTGGTATTCTCTGTTCCAATATGTTTTTCTTCTAGGTGATCTGGAACAGGTAGACTGACTTAGTAGGTGCCCAGTTACTACTGCTCAGGTGCACCTTGGGGGACAGGAGCCTCTGGTTGTTACTGTAGATTGTGCCCCCCTTACTGAGGTTGGTATTGAGCGTGGGGTTTCAGGGCATTTTTCATCAGATCTATTTACTTTGGGCCCAGCCGCCCCATTGGATTACGTTACTCCAGGGAACTCAGAGCGAACTAGAAATAGATCTGTGAGTAGAGACACTGATTCCCTCAGAATTCTGAGATCAAAGGTTGCTTTGACCAATAGGATATCCTTTGTGCAGGGGTATATTATTTTGCTGCAAGAAACCTGGGACACAACGTCCTCATTGCTTTAGTGTGCCTGCAACTCCTTCACGCAGTGAGTGTGCTTCGTGTGGGTTGTCAGTCTGGGTCAGCACTGCATTAGGTGGTACTGACTCTACTGTGAAAGGTAGTGACAGCAGTTTTCCAGTAATAGCAATCAAATTGACCCCAACTTTGCATATTGTGAATTTCTATAACAATGATTTTAGTGGCATTCCTACTTTCAGATTTCCCCCTTTGTTTAAATTAATTGCTGACTCTGCTGAAGAAGTTGCTTCTTCTGGGCGCATGCTACATCTTTGTCTTACTGGTGATTTTAATGTGCGTTTGCCAATTTACCATGAGAATTTCCTGTTGGAATCTTATTCTAGTACAGATCCCCGTAGCGTGAAGTTGGTTTCTCCCCCCCACCCCGTTGATATGGTTAATGTGATGGCTTTCTCAGGCTCATCTGATAGCATCACCCCCACCTTCAAGGGGCATGGCTGGCCATTCATTATAGACCATATGTTTTTCACCCCTAATATGGAGGATCTAATCAGGCATGGTAGGGTTATCCAGTCAAGGTACAGTGATCATAATCCGATTGAGACTATATTATATGTGTGCTTTAAGGGGAAATATAGGCAGGATGCCATTTCAAATCTAGTACTGATAATTTAAGATTGGTCTGGAGATTGACAACCCACTTTTAACTTTGAATGAGGTTAATAAAGGTAATCTTGAGTTGTTCAATGTGTGCTTGCCAGAAGAATCCCCCGGACAACGAGTGGTGCAAGCTTTTTCTAGCTTGTGTTCTGGGATCAGGAAGATTCTTTTGAGACCAGTCAAGTCTATGGCCGGCAGATGGTTTAATGCTGACTGTTCGGCTGCAAATTGGGCCCTTCAGTCTGCACTTGACGCTAATCCAAGAGACCCTGTTTTAGTGGCTCATCGACGCAAGCAGTATAAACTAATTACACGGAAACGCTGGTATGAGTTTGTGTCTGCTCAGTGGGAAGTATTAGCCCAGGCCTCTAATCAGGCCAACAGTGCTCTGTTCTTGGCTGCCGTCTCAGATGTTAAGCGTGCTAGTAGCTCGTCTAGCACTATTTCATGCCACATAGTTGCAAGTGTTTGGAAGAACACTTTAACACTATTTATGTGGCTCCCTCAATTTCTGTCTTTTTTCCATAGACTACGATGTAGTATCTTGTTTTCGGACAACTCTAGAGGAAGTTGAGAATGCTATAAATCAAAGTGTGGGCGGGAAGTCTCCTGGTTGAGTACCTATTGACCTTATTAAATACAACATTGCCCTTTGGGCTCCTTTACTTAATAATGTTTTTAATAATTTATACCACTGCCCCCCTACCTGTTAGTTGGGGTACTTCAATAATAGTGCCTTTTTTTAGGAAGGGAGTTCACTCATCACCGGCCTGCTATTGGCCAATATCATTAATTGATTCAACTGCTTAGATTCTAGGCTGAATTATTTATAATACGTTTATGGCTTGGGTTTTGGAGGAGTCTGTCCTGCATCAATGTCAATACGGGTTCAGGCATAAAATTGGAACTATCGAGCAATGTCTTAATCTTAATTTGGTTTTAGGCAAGGATACAGTGGCAAAACGGTCCCCGCTTTATTTGGCGTTCATGGACCCCTTGTTGGCATTTGATTGTGTGAACCGTGCCAAGCTATGGCATGCACTTGCTGCGTGAGGTCTGGACACAGTCCTAGTTCACTTTCTTGCTTGTGTACACGAAGATATGAGGGCTTAGGTCTACTTTAGTATGCAGGGCGATGTGTCAGGGGACATTGAAATTCATTGAGGAGTGAGGCAGAGAAGTGTTTTGGCCCCTCTTCTGTTTATTCTCCTCATCAATGATTTGCAGTCACACTTGATACAGGCCACTCCAGATGTCCCAGTCATACAGGGTAAACCACTTCCCACATTACTGTAATGCGGACGATGTAGTGCTCTTGGCATGCACTCCCAGGGCTTTGAAGCAGCTAGTTCATGAGTTGGTTGATTTTATGACTTCTCTGGCTCTTCAAACTAACTTTAGAAAATCCCATATTATGGCCTGCGGCCCTAAGTGTTCTTCTTTGTTGAGCATGTCATTTGGTAAACAACACCTGAGTAGCATTGAAAATGTTCCCTATTTGGGTATTATCTTTTCTGCCCAGGGTTCTTGGGCACCTAAAATTGTTCGGCGAGCTACTAAAATTTTCATCAGCTAGTGGGTCGCTATGTAGTATTCCTTAGCCCAAGGGTGGGGGTTTTGTGGCTTCATTGCTAAAAATATATAGCTCTCAGTGTGTCCCAATTGCCATGTATGGGACTGAGGTGTGGGCAATTGCTAACCGTATGGCTATACAGCAAGGAGAGAAGAGACTCTGTAGAAGGCTTTTATCAGTTCCTATTTCTGCCTCTCATTTTATTGGTCATAATGAATTAGGACTTCCCTATATTGATGATCTGATAAGGGTGCGGCTGATTATGTTATGGCTTGAAGTTTGGCAAAATTCGGAGGCTGTCTTGACGAGAGAGATAATATTGGATTGTTTGTCTCTTGACAATGGGCTGTCTATTCCATGCTTTGCGTTTGTAAACAGGGAGCTTACTAAAGCTGGGATGCAAACCTTGTTCACTGACCCGTCCTCAGTTATGGGCACTAATAAGAAAGTTGTAACCAAAGCGCTTTATGATTATGAGGAATTAAGGCATCTTAGGGATGTGGGGGAGGAGCCTAGTGTGGATCTATATCTTTGTCTGAGGGAATTGAACTGGTCAGCTGATCATGTTAGGCTTGTTTGCGCGCACTGGGAGCGCTCTTTGCTCTTTTGTTTTAGGTCCCGCACTTCACAGTGCATGCTTTGCTTTCCCCTGGGATTTGTACATGATCTGAATTCCAAGCCTTGTCCTTGTAACGACTTATTTGATCAATCAATGTTGCATTTTATGTTTTTTTGTACATTTTATGATGGATGTAGAAAGGCTTTTTTAATTCCACCTTTAAAGAAATATTGTTATGATGTTGGCCAATGCAGACCTGCCCTTGGAGTTGTATTGTTACTTATTAATGAGGAAGTTGTTTCTAACGTTGGGTCTTTTTTTTAAAGTCTATTGTTCGAGCTCGTAGGTCCATACCATTTTAATTACAGTTTGTTTTAATCTTACAATTTTAGCTTTTGTTATTTATGGGTGTTATTTTGTATGTGTATTAGCATACTTTTATGGATGTATGTAAAACACTTTTGAATAAAGTTTATTGAATTGAATTGAAATTTGAACTACTGGGTGTGGGCAAGCAGGAGTACAAAAAGGTTAAGAGCTTAGGTTACAAAAATAGGGAGAGAAAATGAAAGGGTCAGAATGTGCAGCAAGGGTGAGGTTTCGGCCCCAGTTATAAGTAGTGTGGAGGGTAATTCCCACATGGAATTCTGCTCTGCACAATGACATGTCGGCCAGTGTCCCCACACCCTGATCTTCCAGATCCTGGAATATCAGACCTCACTTTCCTGGCTGGAAATTGTAAATGGTAAAACTGCTTTTGGGAAAGGCCTGCTTTGCAGCCAGGGCCTATATACCTATCCCCCCCCATCACCCGAGGCATTGCCTGTTACCCCCGCCAAGCAACGTCTTCCTCTACCCTACTGCTGACCCCGCACCCTCACTCCCTTGCAAGTGTCCTCAAAGACATCATCCACCCGCTTTGTGCAGGTTGTAGATGTCTGCATTGAAACACATGGATACAGGAATACTGTGCAGAATACAGTCCAGGTGAGCTGGTTCCACACAGTTACCCCAGTCCCTGAGGTTTAACCAGTAACTGCAGGAATTCCTTGTGACAATCCCTGCTGGTATCGGTATACCCGGCCTTGTAGAATCTCCACATGGAATTCCGCATGACTTTTAATGGACCACTATGTGACGGGGCGGAGGGAGAGAGGTGGGGAAGTTGAAGGTGTAGACAGTGACAGAGCGGGTGGTAGAGGAAGCGTAAGGCAGCAGGAAGGATTGAGCAGAGGAGTGTGGTAGAGACCCCTCACGCCTGATTCACAGAGCCCTTTGTCTAAGATCAACTTACATGGAGAAATGGCTTGATTTACAAGTGAAATTGACTTTTGTAAGTCACCAAAGGTGAGAAGGCATTCATGCAGTATGGTTACCACCACGCATGGGTAAATCTTCTCCTAGGGGCAGAGAGCTGGTGTTCCAGGGCAGGTGGGGGGAACAACCACACACTCTCCATAACCCACCCCAGACCCTTCCCAACAAAAATTGTGGGTGGGGGGGCTGAAATGATGCTTCATCAGGAAAAGGTCCTTTACACGTATGTAAGAAGGCAGTGACAAAGTGACCACAGAATAATGACCACGTCCTCCAGAGATGGACAGACCCACTTTCAAGTATTGAAGTGTTAGACCAGGGATAGAGTTGAGTCGCATGGCACGCGCCAAGCTACTTCATTCGTAGAAGATCAAGGGTTTCGTTCAATAAAGTCTAGTGAGAAAAGCAAACCCACAGTCAAGCCTGCAGAGAGATGCGGACACGACATCTGTGACTGAGGACTTTTCAAAAGCTTTGGAAATTCCTGAAGTTGATAGTGTAGCACCTATATAATGCAGTAATGCTTCTAATACAAACATTTACGCATTTTCTGTCATTTGGGCCTGTGCTATTCCAAGGTAAATGAATGGGATTCGGGGATGGAAGTGGGAAGTGGGGGGAGTGAGCACAGGTAGGGAGGAGCCGTCCCACCATCTACTTGATTTCACCCCCAATAAATCTGCACCGCTGGTGTATCCCACACGAAACAAATCACTTTCTTTAGTGTTAATAACTTGTTTCCAGGGAACATTACACACTGGCACCCTGCAACAAGCACATGCGAGGACAAGCCCATTCATGCATCTAGCCACTCCTCATTGCCTCAGAACTAGTTCTACCTCACTACGAAGCTGAGGTATGTCCAAGGCATAATGATGCCTGATGTCTGTATGTTCAAGGCATAATGAGGCCTGAAGTCTGTATGTATCCGGGCACAGGATAAGACCACCAGTGCACTACAGAACATTGCATCCTAGGGCAGGATAAGACCACCAGTGCACTACTGAGCATTGCATCCAAGGACAGGATAAGAGCACCAGTGCACTACAGAACACTGCATCCTAGGGCAGGATAAGACCACCAGTGCACTACTAATCATTGCATTCTAGGACAGGATAAGAGCACCAGTGCACTACTGAACACTGCATCCGAGGACAGGATTAGAGCAGCAGGGTACTACTGAGCATTGCATCAGAGGACAAGATAAGACCACCAGTGCACCACTGATCACTGCATCCGAGGGCAGGATAAGAGCACCAGTGCACTACTGAGGATTGCATCCGAGGGCAGTATAAGAGCACCAGTCCACACCAGTCCACTACTGACCATTGCATCCGAGGACAGGATAGGACCACCAGTGCACTACTGAGCATTGCATCCAAGGACAGGATAAGAGCACCAGTGCACTTCTGAGCATTGCATCCAAGGACAGGATAAGAGCACCAGTGCACTACTGAACACTGCATCCGAGGACAGGATTAGAGCAGCAGGGTACTACTGAGCATTTCATCAGAGGACAAGATAAGACCACCAGTGCATTACTGAACATTGCATCCTAGGATAAGAGCAGCAGTGCACTTCTGAGCACTGCATCCGAGGAGTGGATAGGACCACCAGTGCACTACTAAGCATTGCAATCGAGGGCAGGATAAGAGCACCAGTGCACTACTGAACATTGCATCAGAGGACAGGATAAGAGCACCAGTGCACTACTGAGCATTGCATCCGAGGACAGGATAAGAGCACCAGTGCACTACTGAGCATTGCATCCGAGGGCAGGATAAGAGCACCAGTGCACTACTGAGCATTGCATCCGAGGACAGGATAAGAGCACCAGTGCACTACTGAGCATTGCATCCGAGGGCAGGATAACAGCACCAGTGCACTACTGAGCATTGCATCCTAGGACAGGATAAGAGCACCAGTGCAGCATTGCATCCGAGGGCAGGATAAGAGCACCAGTGCACTTCTGAGCATTGCATCCAAGGACAGGATAAGAGCACCAGGGCACTACTGAACACTGCATCCGAGGACAGGATTAGAGCAGCAGGGTACTACTGAGCATTTCATCAGAGGACAAGATAAGACCACCAGTGCATTACTGAACATTGCATCCTAGGATAAGAGCAGCAGTGCACTTCTGAGCACTGCATCCGAGGAGGGGATAGGACCACCAGTGCACTACTAAGCATTGCAATCGAGGGCCAGATAGGAGCACCAGTGCACTACTGAACATTGCTCCTAGGACAGGATAGGAGCACAAGTGGACTACTGAGCATTGCATCCGAGGGCAGGATAAGAGCACCAGTGCACTACTGAGCATTGCATCAGAGGACAGGATAAGAGCACCAGTGCACTACTGAGCATTGCATCCGAGGACAGGATAAGAGCACCAGTGCACTTCTGAGCACTGCATCCGAGGTTAGGATAAGAGCACCAGTGCACTACTGAGCATTGCAATCGAGGGCCAGATAGAAGCACCAGTGCACTACTGAACATTGCTCCTAGGACAGGATAGGAGCACAAGTGGACTACTGAGCATTGCATCCAAGGGCAGGATAAGAGCACCAGTGCACTACTGAGCATTGCATCCGAGGACAGGATAAGAGCACCAGTGCACTACTGAGCATTGTATCCGAGGGCAGGATAAGACCACCAGTGCACTACTGAGCATTGCATCCGAGGTTGGGATAAGAGAAGCAGTGCACTACTGAACATTGTTCTTAGGACAGGATAGGAGCACCAGTGCATTAATGAGCATTGCATCCTGGGGCAGGATAAGAGCACCAGTGCACTTCTGAGCATTGCATCCTAGGACAGGATAGGAGCACCAGTGCACTACTGAGCATTGCATTCGGGGGCAGGATAAGAGCACCAGTAAACTTCTGGGCACTGCATCCGAGGGCAGGATAAGAGCACCAGTCCATTTCTGAGCACTGCATCCGAAGAGCACCAGTGTGCTACTGAGCACTGCATCCGAGGTTAGGATAAGAGCACCAGTGCACTACTAAACAGTGCATCCTGGACAGGATAGGAGCACCAGTGCACTACTGAGCATTGCATCCGAGGACAGGATAAGAGCACCAGTGCACTACTGAACATTGCTCCTAGGACAGGATAGGAGCACCAGTGCACTACTGAGCATTGCATCCGAGGGCAGGATAACAGCACCAGTGCACTACTGAGCATTGCATCCTAGGACAGGATAAGAGCACCAGTGCACTACTGAACATTGCATCCGAGGACAGGATAAGAGCACCAGTGCACTACTGAGGATTGCATCGTAGGACAGGATAAGAGCACCAGTGCCCTACTGAGCATTGTATCCGAGGGCAGGATAAGAGCACCAGTGCGCTACTGAGCACTGCATCCGAGGTTAGGATAAGAGCACCAGTGCACTACTGAGCATTGCATCCTAGGACAGGATAGGAGCACCAGTGCAGTACTGAGCACTGCATCTGAAGACAGGATAGGAGCACCAGTGCACTTCTGAGCACTGCATCCGAGGACAGGATAAGAGCACCAGTCCACTACTGAGCATTGCATCCGGGGGCAGGATAGGAGCACCAGTGCACTTCTGAGCATTGCATCCTAGGACAGGATAGGAGCACCAGTGCATTACTGAGCACTGCATCCGAGGGCAGGATAAGAGCACCAGTGCACTTCTGAGCACTGCATCCGAAGAGCAACAGTGTCCTACTGAGCACTGCATCCGAGGTTAGGATAAGAACACCAGTGCACTACTGAACATTGCATCATGGACAGGATAGGAGCACCAGTGCACTACTGAGCATTGCATCCGAGGACAGGATAAGAGCACCAGTGCACTACTGAACATTGCTCCTAGGACAGGATAGGAGCACCAGTGCACTACTGAGCATTGCATCCGAGGGCAGAATAACAGCACCAGTTCACTACTGAGCATTGCATCCTAGGACAGGATAAGAGCACCAGTGCACTACTGAGCATTGCATCCGAGGACAGGATAAGAGCACCAGTGCACTACTGAGGATTGCATCCTAGGACAGGATAAGAGCACCAGAGCACTATTGAGCTTTGCATCTGAAGATAGGATAAGAGCACCAGTCCACTACTGAGCATTGCGTCCGAGGACAGGATAAGAGCACCAGTGCACTACTGAGCATTGCATCCTAGGATAAGAGCACCAGTGCGCTACTGAGCATTGCATCCTAGGACAGGATAAGAGCACCAGTCCACTACTGAGCATTGCGTCCGAGGACAGGATAAGAGCACCAGTGCACTACTGAGCATTGCATCCTAGGATAAGAGCACCAGTGCACTACTGAGCATTGCATCCTAGGACAGGATAGGAGCACCAGTGCAGTACTGAGCACTGCATCCGAGGACAGGATAGGAGCACCAGTGCACTACTGAGCATTGCATCCGAGGGCAGGATAACAGCACCAGTTCACTAGTGAGCATTGCATCCTAGGACAGGATAAGAGCACCAGTGCACTACTGAGCATTGCATCCGAGGACAGGATAAGAGCACCAGTGCACTACTGAGCATTGCATCCTAGGACAGGATAAGAGCACCAGTGCACTATTGAGCATTGCATCTGAAGATAGGATAAGAGCACCAGTCCACTACTGAGCATTGCGTCTGAGGACAGGATAAGAGCACCAGTGCACTACTGAGCATTGCATCCTAGGATAAGAGCACCAGTGCACTACTGAGCATTGCATCCTAGGACAGGATAGGAGCACCAGTGCAGTACTGAGCACTGCATCCGAGGACAGGATAGGAGCACCAGTGCACTACTGAGCATTGCATCTGAGGACAGGATAAAAGCACCAGTGCACTTCTGAACACTGCATGCGAGGACAGGATAAGAGCACCAGTGCACTTCTGAGCATTGCATCCTAGGACAGGATAGGAGCACCAGTGCATTACTGAACATTGCCTCCGGGGGCAGGATAAGAGCACCAGTGCACTTCTGAGCACTGCATCCGAGGGCAGGATAAGAGCACCAGTGCACTTCTGAGCACTGCATCCGAGGGCAGGATAAGGGCACCAGTGCGCTACTGAGCACTGCATCCGAGGTTAGGATAAGAGCACCAGTGCACTACTGAACATTGCATCCTGGACAGGATAGGAGCACCAGTCCACTACTGAGCATTGCATCCTAGGGCAGGATAGGAGCCTCAGTGCACTACTGAACATTGCTCCTAGGAAAGGATAGGAGCACCAGTGCACTACTGAGCATTGCATCCGAGGGCAGGATAACAGCACCAGTGCACTACTGAGCATTGCATCCTAGGACAGGATAAGAGCACCAGTGCAGCATTGCATCCGAGGGCAGGATAAGAGCACCAGTGCACTTCTGAGCATTGCATCCAAGGACAGGATAAGAGCACCAGTGCACTACTGAACACTGCATCCGAGGACAGGATTAGAGCAGCAGGGTACTACTGAGCATTTCATCAGAGGACAAGATAAGACCACCAGTGCATTACTGAACATTGCATTCTAGGATAAGAGCAGCAGTGCACTTCTGAGCACTGCATCCGAGGAGTGGATAGGACCACCAGTGCACTACTAAGCATTGCAATCGAGGGCCAGATAGGAGCACCAGTGCACTACTGAACATTGCTCCTAGGACAGGATCGGAACACAAGTGGACTACTGAGCATTGCATCCGAGGGCAGGATAAGAGCACCAGTGCACTACTGAGCATTGCATCCTAGGACAGGATAAGAGCACCAGTGCACTACTGAACATTGCATCCGGGGGCAGGATAGGAGCACCAGTGCACCACTGAGCATTGCATCCTAGGACAGGATAAGAGCACCAGTGCACCACTGATCACTGCATCCGAGGGCAGGATAAGAGCACCAGTGCACTACTGAGGATTGCATCCGAGGGCAGGATTAGAGCACCAGTCCACACCAGTCCACTACTGACCATTGCATCCGAGGACAGGATAGGACCACCAGTGCACTACTGAACATTGCATCTGAGGACAGGATAAGAGCACCAGTGCACTACTGAGCATTACATCCTAGGACAGGATAAGAGCACCAGTGCACCACTGAGCATTGCATCCTAGGGCAGGATAAGAGCACCAGTGCAGCATTGCATCAGAGGGCAGGATAAGAGCACCAGTGCACTACTGAGGATTGCATCCGAGGGCAGGATAGGAGCACCAGTGCACCACTGAGCATTGCATCCGAGGGCAGGATAGGAGCACCAGTGCGCTACTGAGCATTGCATCCGAGGGCAGGATAAGAGCACCAGTGCACTACTGAGCATTGTATCCGAGGGCAGTTTAAGAGCACCAGTGCACTACTGAGCATTGTATCCGAAGGCAGGATAAGAGCACCAGTGCACTACTGAGCATTGTATCCGAGGGCAGTTTAAGAGCACCAGTGCACTACTGAGCATTGTATCCGAGGGCAGGATAAGAGCACCAGTGCACTACTGAGCATTGTATCCGAGGGCAGGATAAGAGCACCAGTGCACTACTGAGCATTGTATCCGAGGGCAGTTTAAGAGCACCAGTGCACTACTGAGCATTGTATCCGAGGGCAGGATAAGAGCACCAGTGCGCTACTGAGCATTGCATCCGAGGGCAGGATAAGAGCACCAGTGCACTACTGAGCATTGTATCCGAGGGCAGTTTAAGAGCACCAGTGCACTACTGAGCATTGTATCCGAGGGCAGGATAAGAGCACCGGTGCACTATTGAGCATTGCATCCGAGGACAGGATAAAAGCACCATTGTGTATACTTTTGAAATCAAAAAGCTTCCTACATAGACTATACTGCAAATGAGTCTATGCAAACCAACCACTTCCCCTCTGTGTCGTGATAGCCACCTGATTGTGCTCCTCGCCGCTTCGTCAGGAGCATGAAGCACTATAAAAAAGCGTGTACAATGCCGTACAGTTGTTGGTCTCTTTTACCACAGACAGGTTGTATTCCTCCCTGTTAATTATAGAATCCCCTAAGAAGGGGCTTCCATAAATATCAGTGGGAAATACCTCTTCTGTGGGTTAATCAGAGAAGGAAGAAGGGAAAGAAACATTAAAGTAGTGACTTAGCACCTTTGCACAGGAGGGTCTGCTGCCTCCTCTCAGCTCCCTCTGTCCACTGCCCTCTGTCTCTTGCTGGACACACCAGCCACCTCAGATCCACTCTCTCCATCAGGTGTAGCAGCTCCTCTGTAATCTCCTGCGTGTGTACTTAAATCTCACCACATATATCGGATTATGTTCTGAATGGTGGCCTGAATCCTCGAGGAAAACAATCCTTTCTAAATGTAGAATGGAGGCCTGGCCCTGTAATAGGTGTGACGAAATCAGCACACTGATGTAAGGTGTGCTGCTTTCTGATGACAAAGGGCCATAGAAATCCACCAGTAAATATGACCATGCATTGTTCACACTCCTAAAGCTAGGGAGTTTGTGCTTACAAATCACAGATCTAATCACACATAATTATAGTTCAGTACAGAGGACAATTATATACTCCTGTGTTGAACTGTAGTAGTTCACGGTATGTTCAGTTGTGCTTTGATGTGTGCATGGCACGGGATGTCACATCACTTTGCTCTGTGAGGTCTGCAGTACCAGTGTTCGGCCATTTGTGATGCTTGACTTGCTCCAAGGCTGGGCTGGAGGACATGTATACCTGTTCTGACACTTCTGGACCGTACTCAATTTAGAAGAGTATTTTGGGAATTGCAGTTGGCTTACTCTTCACTAGCTCTACGTTTTATATTACCGTGTCCATCACAAATCCATATTTAACTTTCCCCAAGCCCCTCACAGTAGTAAGTATGCCCACACTTACTATAAATACCTAAAACTATTCTAATTGCACCTTGTATGTTACAGGAAGTGCCATTGAGAAGATCTCCGTCTGAAAAACAGGACAATTACTGCCAAACGTTGTCGTTCACTAGAGGCAGGTCTAGCTTGGTGGAGGTCCATCAATTACCATGTACTCACGACCTTCATTGGGAACAGTCTTTGGAAGTCTCAAATCTAAGTTGAGCACATTTTCCCTGTCCAAAATAATATCAAAGGTCATACCACCAGCCCAGTTTTAAATAGGACAAAACTCTAAACACACATCTAGTTCTGTAGTTTGCTTTTTTCCTGTAATATTATTGAAACCTATTTTACTATCCTACGATAAACTGTGAAATTGGATTGCCCACATGTATAAGTGTCTCCTTGAAACTTGTGCTACCTATATTCTTCTGCATATGAAAAGTGTTGTGCTGCACAACTAGATCTGGTACACACTGTGCCACTATGAATGATCATACTGGTGAGCAACCATTGGGTGAAAGTAGGGTGAAGAAGGCAGGGTTTGGACTGGAAAGTTAGTTGAAAGAATGCCTTTCTTACTGCTGCCTAGCACTTCTGCTCCTACGGATAGGCGCTCAAACTAGGGGTGCTGGAGCACCCCCAGGTTATCTGGATGGAGTTGAGCACGACAAAGAGCATTCAAAAAGCCGTGTTCATTTTCTCAGCATATAGCAAGCTTACAAAGACAGTCACAAGTCATCATAGTTCGAGGAACAGTTTCATTCTGCACATTACTGACCATTCTTCTTAACTTGGAATGAATGAAATTGATGCTGTGGCCAGTAAGTGGGTGACAGAAGGATGCTATGCCATCAGCTAACACAAAAATACTCATGCACAGATACAGACACATAACAATGATTTCGTAGAAATCATTTACAAGCATTTCAAAATATTTGATTATTACTGGTAGTAATAATTGTCTCTAGGAGTGGCCAGGACATCAATGTCCACAAAGCCCTGCTAGGAGTGAGGAGGCAGGGGCAGGATTCAATTGCGCCAGCTGGGTTCATTTAACCAACACATTCACCCCGCGGTGCAGGACATGCCCGGGCTTGCGTGCCAAAAGCAGGCCTGTCTGCACCCATCCGTGCCCGGATGAGGCTACGCTGGACCCACTCTCTTGGCCCGGAAATTATAGGTCCCTTGACCAGGAAGCAAGGGACTATGCCTAATTTAAGTTATAAGCGTAAGTCCAGTTTTTGGACACTCGCATGCCTAAACATAATATATCTAAAATGGATCAGGAGAAAAGCAAACAGGACTATGGAGGGTCAAGGAATTAAGTCAGTCACTACTTATCTCACAACCGTGATGGAAGGGGTAAAAAAAAAGTGCAAGAAAAAGTATTGCCATTTTGGACACCTTCACAGAGAACGCAAGCAATCCTAACATTCATCCTGTGCAATAAATAACCGCAGCAAAAACCAGGCATCTGGGCCAAGGCGGATCTATCTGAGGCCATTCTCTCATCAACTTGTTCCCCTCCACTGAAAAGAAAAAAAAGGGAAAATGCTGTCAAAGAGAAGGGGAGAAGGGGTCACAAATCTGGCTCGCAGCTTTAAAAGGGGGGGCAACGAGGCACTGGTAAGGGTCAGCCCGTGACACTGGGTGGTGTTTGCACGAAGAGCCTAACTGATATGGGTTCTCACCTTTCAGATATCTCCTCAAAACTTTTTGATAAATTGGAAAAGTTGGTCAAAGCTTTTTGTTCTGAATTTTTTGCAAAATTAAAAGTAATCGACAATAAGTTAAGCGCCCTTAAAGGCCATGTTGAAAACAAACTTCCACCACTGGTTACTGCACCTTACTCTTTAGAGTTGGTCACACCAAAGGCCCCCTTATTGCCTATTGGTGCGATGGTCCACCAGGAGGTATATCTTCCTAGTCAGGCAAATGAGCCCACAAACTCTTCAGTAAAACTGGGTTAAAATAATCACTGGAAGATACGCCCAATTCAAACCAAAGAAAGAGGACTTGTACTAATGGTGTACATAACTACCCTTCCCCCAGAGTGCTTTACCCCAATATATAATAATCCTGAAAGATGTGCCCCTGTTACTGCCCTACGCCAAGATTCTATCATTTAAAAATAAGACAATACGTTGGCTTAAACATAATTTGAGGTGGCCAAATGATCTTTCTGCAGATGTCTTTAAGCCAGGAGAACTCCTTGGATTGGTCCACACAAAACTGGAAACAAATAGAGATGTGACTGTAACTTTTAAATCCCACCAAAGTGTAACAGTTTTGTTGCGAACCACAATCCCAGACTCTATAAATACTATGCCATTAGGTTATTTTTATAGACCAAACAGATACCTAGCAGGTCCATCTCCCGTTTTTGTTAACACTGGGGTGCAAATGCCGGGCAAACTTGTAATGTGGAAACAAGGAACAGCTTCTTGGCCCTAAAGTCACTGGGAAATAAGTGAGGTGACTCTACAAGCATGCAAAGAACTGTGGGTGAGGAACCCTTGTAATATAAGACATTAAAGATTACTAATGGGCTGTTGACCACTGAAGAACATCTGCCAAAACAAGTCACTAGAATTATTTTGTGCTACATCGCTGGTGTCAGAACAAAGTTGTCAAATCCGGACTGGATTTTAGCCCTAAATGAATTTGATATATTTTGCCTCCAAGAAACCTGGGATCCTGAAGTTTTCACCTTAAATATTTTTTATTGTTCATGTAGCCCTGCAATTCCCAGTCCTTCAGGTAGAGCCAAGGTGGGGCAAGCCACCTTGATCTCTATCAATGTCCCTAAAGTGATAGTAAGGGGAATTTGTTATACTGCTTATTATCAAATGTTACAGTTTGTAATACAAAAATCATATGACATTATACTGCAACACTTTTATGTGTACGCCACCAATGTGATAGAAAAATAGAAAGTAACTTGGTGAATGTTGTAGATGTGCATGATAAAGAGATTTTACAAATCTGGGCGGGTGATTTTAACCTTTGACTTTGTAATAATACCAATTTTCCATCGTGTGGGCTAAAGGACACAGAAGGGTTAGACATACTCCTGTTCAGGCACGTCTTATATGGGGAGGTGCTAAATAGAATGATAATCTACAGGAATCTAGTTTTTTGCCAGTGAGTATAGATCCTCTTCCCCTGACACTCAAAGGAGGCAGGAAGGACAGTAATATTGATTATATAATTCTCTCCTCAGACCTAAACCCACTGTTTAGGGATTTTGATGTAATTGCCACATGTATCAGTAACCATAGCTCATTAACCATTTCTCTTGACCTAAATCTATCAGATGAAGTTGGGTCTGAGGAAAAGTTGATACCTGTATATGCACAGAATAAAGGTGTAAGGATAAAGAAGGGGAAGGTAAATAAGGACAAATTTCTGTGTGGGGTAATCAGAGAGACTAAAGATATAATTCAGATTCTGAACACACCAGATGAAGCCCGAAGACAATCATAGATGCCTTAAATCCCTTTGCACTTCTATCTCCAAGACGTTATCTATATTTAAACCTCCTAAACATATTCCCGTGCTAGGCTAGTTCAGCACTTTCAGTGTTGCCCATTAACGGCTTAAGACGGCTCTCTCTAAACTCCCAGATATAAGGATGAAGTCAACTGCACTAGAGGAGAATATAAAGAAATATTAGACAATAGAAAAGTGGAATTAAGATGTAATGCTTGGTAAGAACTACAACTGCAGGGACTAATATAGATTGATCTTTTTTGGAAAGGATGTAAACCACCGTGTTGGAAAATGGCCCTCTCTGACGGGTCACCCCAAACATTTTGCCTTCCTTCTTCTCCTTTTCTGACCTCATTTTTGTTGGCTTCAGGACTCTGGACACTTTACCACTGCCAACCAGTGCTGAAGTGCATGTGCTCTCTCCCTAAAACATGGTAACCGTGGCTCATACCCAATTGGCACATTTAATTTACTTGTAAGTCCCTAGTAAAGTGCACAACATGTGCCCAGGGCCTGTAAATTAAATGCTACTAGTGGGCCTGCAGCACTGGTTGTGCAACCCACATAAGTAGCCCCTTAACCATGTCTCAGGCCTGCCATTTCAAGGCCTGTGTGTGCAGTTTCACTACTACTTCGACTTGGCATTTAAAACTACTTGCCAAGCCTTAAACTCCTTTTTTTCTGCATATAAGTCACCCCTAACGTAGGCCCTAGCTAACCCATAGGGCATTGTGCTATGTAAGTAAAAGGCAGGACATGTACTTAGGTGTTTTACAAGTCCTGGGAGGGGAAAACTCACAAATTTGTTTTCCACTACTGTGAGGCCTGCTCCTCTCAAAGGTTAGCATTAGAACAACCCTTATATATTTTTAAGTGGTAAATTCCGATCTGAAAGGAGTGGCGTTGTCATTTTTAGTATGGCCAGAATGGTAATAAAAAATCCTGCTTACTAGTGAAGTTGGAATTAATATTACTATTTTAGAAATGCCACTTTTGGAAAGTGGGCATTTCTATGCACTTACTGCCATCTGTGCCTTACAGAGTGGCCTGCACTCACACAAAGGACTAATAACCCCCCACAGGGAACCTGGCAGGCAGGACTGGGCTGCAAGAGGAACTGGTGCACTTGAAACCCACTCTTTGAAGTTTCCCCCACTTCAAAGGCATTTTGGGTATATATACTGGGTCTCTGACTCTGACTCAAATCAGACACTTCTGGATCTACACCTGGACTCTGTCAGAGGGACTGCTTGGCTGCCCAAAGGACTTATCTGGACTGCTTTTGTTGAGAAGGACTGCTGCCCTGCTTGTTGCCCTGCTGCCTGCTGGCCTCAGGACCACAAAGACTTCACCAAAAAGAAGAAAATGCTGTGCATCGGAAAATCAAAGCAACACATGCAGAAATCGACGCAGCGCCTGCCTCGCAGCTGAAAATTTGCCACATAGCCTACCAGATTGACGCAATGCCTGCTCCTTCTTACAAGTGCGTCAAGGATTTTCAATGCATTGTCCCTGGGCATCAAAATATCCCCGCATCACAGTGAGGAACTATTGCACCTGGCCCTTTTTGCAGGGTCATACACACTCTTTTTGCCTCCTTCCTCCTAATTTTTCTGACCAGTTTTTGTTGGCTTTTGGACTCTGCTAAACAGTGCTAAAGTGCATATGCTGTCTGTGTAAATTATACTGTTGATTGGTTTATCCATAATTGGCATGTTTGATTTACTGGTACGTCCTTGGTAAAGTGCACCAGGGGTGCCAAGGGCCTGTAAATCAAATGCTACTAGTGGGCCTGCAGCACTGGTTGTGCCACCCACATTAATAGCCCTGTAAACACTGCAGTGTCTGTGTGTGCAGTTTTAAACTGCCAATTCGACTTGGCAAGTGTACCCAGGTGTGGCCAGGCCTAAACCTTCCCTTTTACTACATGTCAGGAACCCTAAGGTAGGCCCTAGGTAGCCCCAGGGGCAGGGTGCAGTTTATGTTTAAGGTAGGACATATACTATGTGTTTTATATGTCCTAACAGTGAAATACTGCCACATTCGGTTTTCACTGTGCAAGGCCTATCTCTCTCATAGGTTAACATGGGGGCTGCCTTTAAATATTCTTAAAGCGTAGATTCCCCTTGAGAGCAGATACAAATGCGGAGTTTAGGGTCTCAACTCACAATTTAAAAATACATCTTTTATTGAAGTTGTTTTTTAAATTGTCTGTTTGAAAATGCCACTTTTAGAAAGTAGGCATTTTCTTGCTTAAACCATTCTGTGACTCTGCCTGTTTGTGGATTGTCTGTCTGGGTCAATTTGACAGTTGGGCTGTTTTGTACTTCTCTAGACAGTGACACAAAGGGGGCAGGGGTGTAGCCTGCATATCCTGATGAGCCATCTGAGCTAGAGGGGAGGGAGGAGTTGTCATTCACACCTGAAAGGACTGTGCCTGCCTTCACCCAATGCAGTCTCTGACCCCCTGGTGTGTGTCTGGGGCCTGGCCTGGACAAGGAAGGATCTATCAAACACTTGGGACTTTGATTTGAAGTTTGCCAACTTCAAAGGCAGAAAGGGGTATAAGAGGAAGACCCAAAACCCCAGACGTTTAGAATATTTCTGGAATCAGGAGGAACCTCTGCCAAAGAGAAGAGCTGAAGGAGGAGTACTGTTCCTTTGCTGTGTTGCTTTGCTGGACTGGCCTGCAGTTGCCGCTTCTGCCTGAAAGGAGTATAAAGGGTGAACTTTGCTCTGTGTCCTGCTTGAGAAAGTTCTCCAAGGGTTAGGAGTAGAGCTTGCCTCCTGTTGGAAGTTTCAGGGACACCAAAGACTTCAGTTTCCTCGACCTGCAGCACTGGGAACTGTGTGTTTTGTGTTTTTTTTCAAGGGGAAAAACCACCCCGCCGCCATCAACGAAGCCACTGGCCTGCACCGTGACCTGCTGACACCACACTGAGTCTCATTGCCCTGCATCGCACAGCAACTCTGGTCTCACCGACGCCGTCATCAGATGACTTCACCGAGCCGCTGCTCACACCGCGACCTGTGGGCCCTGCACTGCGGCATCGCTTGCTCACATCACAGCCTGGGCCTCCCAGACGACAACGCTCCTGCTGACACAGGCACTGGTGCCTGCACCATGGCCTGTGGACACAGCTTGTGAGGAGCACGAAGCACCGTCCCGTCCTGCACCGCAGCCCCGGTCCACCGACGCCAGCACCATCGACTCCAGTGTCGTCACCAGGCATCCCTGCCTACACCTTGGCCACTGCTCCTGAGGGTCATGAAGCACCGTCCCGTCCCGCACCTCTGGCTTGGGCCTACTGACAACAGCGCTTCTGCAACAACGATGCCACTACCTGCACTGTGACCTGTGGACACGGCACGTTGCACCGCCCAGCTTCACACCGCAGACCTGGTCTCACTGGCTTCACTAGACGCCGTCAACGAGCCGATGCCTGCACCGTGACCTGTGGGCACCACACGTTGCATCGTCCCACTTCACACCACAGCCCCAACACCACCCACGCCAGTGCTCCTGACTTCATCAGCCCGGAGTTCGATCTGCAATGCGTGTGACTTCAAGGGCCCGATGACTCCTGCACCGACTCTGTAACCAACACCCCGACGTCAGTGACGCCGAACTCCGGAGCTCACCGAGAGGATCACGACGCCCTACAAATCCAAGGTACTGTTTGCGGGTCTTCCCAACTCCGTAGCTGGCCTGGGACACCGCGGCCGGCCTGAACTGTTGGTTTTGTTGATCACGATGGCGTGATAGCCCCAGGTGGAGCTATTGACTTCAAGGAACTGTATTTTTAAGTAAATCTTGCAGAATTCATATTTTTATTACTGTATTTTGGATTTTTATCGTATTTGTTCTTGTTTTAAATGAATAAATATTGGCTATTTTCCTAAAACTTGTGTGGTGTCCTTTTGTGGTGTTTTCACTGTCTTACTGTGTGTTATGTGCAAATGCTTTACACATTGCTTCTGAGATAAGCCTGACTGCTCGTGCCAAGCTACCAAGGGGTGAGCATGGGTTATCTGAGCGGGTATCTCCCTTATCCTGACTAGAGTGAGGGTCTTTACTTGGACTTGGCAAACCGACTGCCAACTAGAGACCCCATTTCTAACAGGAACCAAGGCAGCACTCCTGGAAATCTATGCATCAATTTGCAGCATGGAAAGAAACAATGCATCGTCTGTGCCGCGCCAAAAATCTGATGCAGTGCCTTATTTTTCAACGCATCTCCTCCTCTGCGGCCCACGTGCGTCGTTATTTTTGACGCAACCCAGGTACTGTGTGTTACAAGGATACAGCCACTGATTCTTAAGGATTGAGACTCTTTTAAACCTTTAATATCTCGACCTGTGCATATAGGATTTTTGACGTTTTCAATCAATCAATCAATCAATAAATTTGTTGAGCGCGCTACTCACCCAGTAGGGTCTCAAGGCGCTGGGGTGGGGGTGAGAGGTGGGTGCTACTGCTCGAAGAGCCAGGTCTTGAGGCACTTTCTGAAGGACAGGAGGTCCTGGGTCTTGCGTAGGTTGGTGGGGAGGGAGTTCCATGTTTTGGCGGCGAGGTGGGAGAAGGACCTGCTGCCGGAAGAGGTGCGGTGAATGCGAGGGACTGTTGCAAGGGCGAGGTCGGCGGAGCAAAGCTGGCGTGTCGGGATGTGGAAGTTAAGTCGATCGTTGAGGTAGGCCGGTCCGGTGTCGTGGAGGGCTTCGTGAGCGTGGATTAGGATTTTGAAGATGATCCTTTTGTTGACGGGTAGCCAGTGTAGGGTTCTGAGGTGGGCGGAGATGTGTTTGTGGCGAGGGAGGTTGAGGATGAGGTGTGCTGAGGTGTTCTGGATGCGCTGGAGTTTTCTCTGGAGCTTGGACGTTGTTCCCGCTTAGAGGGCGTTGCCGTAGTCCAGTCTGCTGCTGGCGAGAGCATGGGTGACCGTTCTTCTGGTTTCTACGGGAATCCACCTGAAGGTCTTGCAGAGCATACGAAGGGTGTTAAAGCATGAGGACGAGATGGCGTTGACTTACTGGGTCATGGAGAGAGAAGAGTCTAGTATGAAGCCTAGATTGCGTGCATGGGTGGTGGGTGTAGGGGGTGGTCCCAGGGTGGCCGGGCACCCAGAGTCGTTCCATGCTGACTTGTTGGGTCCGAAGATGATGATCTCGTTTTTTTCTGAGTTCAGCTTGAAGTGGCTTGCTGTCATCCAGTTAGCGTGGCGAGAAGTCCGGTGTGGAGGTTGTTCTTGGCGGTTGCAATGTTCCTCGTGAGGGAGAGGATGAGCTGGGTGTCGTCAGCGTAGGAAATGATGTTGAGGCCGTGGGGCCGAACGATGCTGGTGAGCGGAGCCATGTAGATATTGAAGAGGATGGGGCTGAGTGAGTATCCCTGGGGGACTCCGCATATGGTCTTGGTGGCCTTTGACCGGAACGGGGGGAGGCGGACTCTTTGGGTTCTTTCGGAGAGGAAGGAGGTGAGCCAGTCCAGGGCTTTGTGGCGAATTCCGGCATCGAAGAGGCGTGTGCGAATGGTTTGGTGGAATACGGTATCGAAGGCTGCGGAAAGGTCGAGAAGGATGAGGGCAATGGTTTCACCTTTGTCAAGCCTGGTCCTGATGTCGTCGGTGCACGCAATGAGGGCGGTCTCAGTGCTGTTGTTTTTGCGGAATCCAGACTGGGAGACATCGAGTATGCTGTTGTCTTCCAGGAAGCAGGAGAGTTGGTTGGTCTACGACCTTCGCGGAGAAGGGGATTAGAGAGATAGGTCGGTAGTTTGTGAGGTCTTTGGGGTCGGCCATGGGTTTTTTGAGCAAGGCGTTCACTTCGGCGTGTTTCCAACTTTCCGGAAAGGTGGCAGTCTCGAAGGAGCTGTTGATGATGGACCAGAGCTGGGGAGCTATGATTTTGCTGGCCTTGTTGAAGATGTGGTGAGGGCTGGGGTCTGTTGGAGAGCCTGAGTGGCTGCTGCTCATGGCTTTGTTGGTTTCTTCATCGTTGGTGGGGGTCCAGGTGCTCAGTACGTTGGTGCGGAAGGGTGCAATGGGGTTGACCGTGTCAGTAGTGATGGTGGTGGGGGACGGCGCTGCGAAGCTTCCATGTATGTCTGCGATCTTGCGGTGGAAGTAGACGGAGAGGGAGTCGCAGAGGTCTTGTGAGTGGGGAGGGTCGATGGCGCAGGATTTGGGTTTGGTGAGTTCCTTGATGATGTTGAATAGTTCCTTGCTGTCGTGTGCATTGTTGTCTATCCTCTCTTTGTAGAAGGATCTTTTGGTGGTCCGAATGAGCTGGTGGTGTTTGCGCATGGCTGATTTGAGGGCGGTGAAGCTGCTCACTGATTGTTCTTGGTGCCAGGTTTTCTCAGTTTTCCAGCATTCTCGTTTGGAGGCCTGGAGTTCTGTGGTGAACCAGGGAGCTTTTTTGTTGATGCGGGTGTTGTTGGTTTTCTTGAGTGGAGCGAGGGTGTTGGCGCAGTAGTCGAGCCATCTTTTGAGGTTGAGGGCGGCGGTGTTGGGGTTGTTGGTTTTGGGTGGTGGGGATTGGGTGAGGTTGGAGATCAGCTGTTCCGTTGAGATCATGTTTCACTTGCAGAGAGGGATTGGATGTTGTTGGTGATGGGTGGTGGGGTTCAGGAAGGAAAAGTGAACGCAGTGGTGCTCAGTCCAATGGAGTTCGGTGGTGGGAGTGAAGGTGATGTGGCTGCTGGAGGAAAATATGGTGTCAAGCGTGTGAGTGGGTGGGCGAGGTGACCAGTTGCTTGAGGCCGAGGTTTGTGAGGTTGTCCAGCAGGGCATTGGCGTTGCAGTCGCTGGTGCTCTCCAGGTGGAAATTTAGTTTGCCGAGGAGCAGGTAGTCTTGGGAGGCTAGGGCGTGGGAGCTGATAGCGTCGGTGATGGTGTCGCAGAGTTGGGGGTGGGGAATTGGTGGTCTGTAGACGAGGGTTCCTCTCAAAGTGGTGTTGGTGTTGATGTGTATCTGAAAGTGTAGGTGCTCTGCGGCATCCAGGGTGTCGTTGGTGTTGGTGGAGATCCTGATGGAACTTCTGTGTACTATGGCGATTCCTCCTTCTGGTTTGTTGATACGGTCTCTATGGGTGATCTTGTATCCCTCCGGGATGGCTATGGCGATGTCGGGTTCAGATGAGAAGTTCATCCATGTTTCAGTGAGGAAGGCTATGTCGGGTGAGGCTGTCGTGAGTAGGTCCCAGAGCTCGATGGCATGCTTGTGGAAGGAGCGGGTGTTGAGGATGATGCAGCTGAGATGGTTGAGGTGTCTGGCGTTCTTGTGGTGCTTGTTGGCTGGATTGCAGGAGAAGCGGCATGAGCAGTAGCAGGCGAAAGGTCCGCAAGTGTGCCTTGGATCAGCCTGGGCGCAGGCGGTGGGCCGGCCGGGGTTGAGAGCGTGGAGCTCTGTGGTGGTGTAGAGGCGTTTTGGGGTGTGGGGGGTGCGCAGTCCAGGGGGACAGGCGCTGGGCGCAGTCCCGGCACAGATGGGCGCAGACGGGCTTGCCTCTGGCCGCCATTAAGAAGAGGAGGTGGGAGGGAGGAGCAGCTGGGAGGTGGGAGGGTGTGGCAAATGGGGGCACGAGGGGGGCAGGGCCGCAGGGGACGCAGCGGCGGGGACGGGGAAGCCAGCAAGAACCGGCTAAAGGGAAAAGTGGAAAATAGCAAAACAGAGCAAAATAGCACAACGGAGCAAAATAGCACAACGGAGCAAAATGGAGTGAAACAGAAAAAGGGCACAAAATGCAGAAAACACAAAACACTGGAAAACAAGACTAAACATGCTACTAATGCCTACCACTAGACACCAGGGATGAGGCGCAGGCAGGTGCCTGCGGGTGGTGGAGGGCCTCGAAGTCACGGCAGCAGCGAGGACGGGGTCAAGACCATGAGGGCAGTCTGGTGGAGCTGCTCGTCGCGCAGAGTGGTTCCTGGTCTACAATCAGGTCAGGGGTCACTCTGGGCAGCGCGCAGCGCCTGCCATTAAGAAGGGGAGGTGGGAGGGAGGAGCAGCTGGGAGGCCGGAGGGTGTGGCGAATGGGGGCACGATGGGGGCGGGCCGCAGGGGACGCAGCAGTGGGGACGGGGAAGCCGGCAAGAACTGGCTAAAGGGAAAGGGAAAATAGCAAAAAAAAAATGGGAGTGGAAAAAAAGTGGAAAATAGCAACGTTGTGATCTTAGTTTATTCAGATAAATATTATCTATTTTCCTCAACTGGTGTGGAGTACTTTTTGTGGTGTTTTCACTGTGTTACTGTAAGAGTTATTGCGCAAATACTTCACACATTGCCTTCTAAGTTAAGCCTGCCTGCTCTGTGCCAAGCTACCAGCAGGTGAGCACAGGATAATTTGGGTTGTGTTGGGACTTACTCTGACTAGTACTGTGGTCTTTACTTGGATATGGGTTTATACCTCTGCCAACTAGAGACTCAATTTCTAACATTATCAATGGTCTCTCACATTCCAGTTCAGACCTGGGTAGACCATTTTCAACTATTTTCAACCCAGGGAACTATAATGTCACTAAAACCTCTGGGGAATATGGATCTTATGTTGAGCAGGCTCTCAGAGAACTCAGCTTGTCTCTGGAGGTGAGGAAGTGATTTACATTATTAATTCAAGTCCTCCGGGAAAGACCCTGGGCTTGGATGGAAACCCTATGGCTTTGTTTAAAGAGAATGCAGCATTTTGGTCTCCAGTGTTAACCAACGTGATTGGAGTGGCCACCTGCAGCCTCGTGGAAGGAGGAGATAGTAGTTTCAATTTAAAAAAAAGGAAATACGCTCTTCCCTATCTGCTATCATACAATTTCCCTTTTAGATAGCTTGCTTAAACTTTTGGGCAGAGTACTAGCTTTAAGGTTAGATGGTTGATTAGACAAAAAACTGATTTATCTAGGGTACAGTAGGGTTTTTGGCCAAGGTTAAGCACCATAGAACAGTGTCTTAACCTTCAGCTAATCATTTGGAAATGTATCAAGACCAAGAGAGGCTCAGGTCATCTAGCTTTTATGGACCTCTCTTGTGCCTTTGACTTGGTCAATCATCATAAATTGTGGAACATTATGAATAGGATAGCAATAAAAGAAGCGTTAATAGATCTCCTGCATAGGATGCATTGGGATACCTTGGCAAGGATCCACTATGGGCTCAATAGTGATCACTCCCTGAGGATTAAGTTCACTTTAGAAGTTAGACAGGGCTGTATAATGGCCCTATTACTAATGTGTGTGTGTATATATATATATATATATATATATATATATATATATATATATATATATATATATATATTTTCATCCTCAACGCAGTCTTGTGCTGGTGCTGGTGTAAGGGTCAAGACCACGACCCTTAATATAGAATCACACAAGAGAAAAACACCGCACTCCCCACGTTGATTTAATGACAGGCAGAATTACTTAAGCAGCATAAATCAAGCTCCATGTCGCGTTTCGACATCTCGTCTTTATCAAATGGTTTAAAGTCTTTTTCCATGCTGGTTTAAAACGCCTGTCTTTCTAGTGCACAGAGGCATTGTGGGATTTATACCTTCATATCCCACACCTGTGAACTTCATTATTCTGTGAGCAGTTGAAAATACAAGGCAGGTGGCACGAATAATGTTGGTGCAGTGAAAAGTAAGTGGTTTGTACCATTAATCTTCACATCTGTTCACATTTTCATTATTTCAATAATTCAACTCTCCGCACTTCAACATTCGTGCATATGCTCCAATACCTGCACTGTTATTTCACAGAAATCCATTTAGTGTCTTATTTAACCACTGTGCACAATAACTGTTGGTGTTCAAATGCTTTATCCCCGGACCCTCTATTTAATTAAAAGGGTCGCATCGGTGCTGTGAACCTTTTATAAATCCCACAATGTCGGGAACTTATTACGGCCTTCTTAAGCAGATATATATCCTGGAGTTTTATCTCCAAAATATTATAAATACTGAATAACAATCTTATCTCAGCCTGCACGTTCATAACATTCATTTGTTAGTGGCATTCCCACGACAGGGTACCTGGTTTTCTATTCTTCCGTCATGTGTGCATGTGATAATACTTCTAACCAAAGCACTTTTCGCTTTATGCTCTTTTGTAGATTATACTCATGCCATAGAAAAAGGTTTTTGATTCCAATTCTGGTCTTGATTGTATTGCAATTATTAACACCAGTGTTTCTCTGTTATAAGCTTTATTTCTTGCGCCATGGCTACCGATTAGCCAAAAAAGGCTCCCTGACTGACTGACCGAGTCAAAATGTGATGAAACAACAGTTTGAAACAATAGTAATCTGATTTTTATATAGATTTCCAGACCATTCTACTTCCGATTCCATGCACTATAAATAACGTCTGTGACTCTTACCCAATTGAATGGTACCAAGCTTCCAGAAGAAGGATGGAACACTGAGTTGGCCCTGCTGGGGGTTGATCTCACAACACGTTTCAGGCGTGATTTTTTTTAAATTGCCATTTTGTGCAGTATGCATTTAAAGTAAAAACAACTTAAATACCAACAGTCCATCAGATGGAGCATGTAATCTGTATATCTCGTACATCGCTCAAACACCCAATATAACAGTTTGACCAAGTGTAGAAAGGCGCATTCATCCTCCGCACCCCTATGGTCAGCAAGTAAGCAGTCAAGGGCTCCAATATGTCCTTATGTCGCAAGGGCATCAGTAGTTCCTCAGCATATAGTTCCAAATGCTCTTGGCAGTACACCTTGTCTAACAGCCATCTCCTTTTGGTGGACGGCCCATACTTGCCCCAGTGTATCGCAACTCTCGTCTTAGCCAACAACTGCACCACTGCTGTAAGTCTGTGATTTGCCGGTAGCAGATCCTTGACCAAGCCCAGCAAGCACAGGTGCGGGTGTCATATCACCGGCTCCAGCTCCATGTCCGTCAAGGCCTCCATGATTTGCATCCAGAAACGCTGTATGGCGGGACAAGGGGACCATGCCAAATGCAGGAAATCAGCATTAAGCACCCCACACCTCAAACAGTTAACCTGGTCTCTCAGCCCACATTTGCATCGCTGCGCCGGTGCACAATACATTTGGTGGAGGTACTTGAAATTAATTATACGTCTGTTAAAGTTAAGCATGCTAATTTGTGCACAACGAAACCCCTAATCCGTCTGCTCCAATAACGGGTCAAGTACTGCATCCCATTTCTCCAGCGCCGAATGAGGGGCTGGGGGCCTATCAACCTGTACCAAGGCATACAACTTAGTCATGAGGCTCCTGTGTGTGGCGCTAGTCAGTAAGATGTGTAGTGCCCTGAACGTCGGGGGTTCCTTCAGGAGTTGAGGGTACAACTCCTAAATAAAAGCACTGAGACGGAAGTAGTTAATCATCATTAACGGGGATGATGCTGCGTATGCGATGTGTCTTCTAAGGCGATAAAGGTCCCCCCAAAGTAGACATCCCCCATTATAATTAAACCTGACCTACCATGGTTCCTGTGTCACCAATACGGCTGCATATAGCAGGGGAAAGAGCTGGGGAGTATAGGGGTTCTTTACGTGCTCGCGCCCCAAGTGTATGCCACGTTTTGTGGTGCAATGAATGGTGTTGAATCCGGTCCTAGCAATATGAGGACATTTGTGCGGCAGGATGGTGCTCAGCGGGAATGGGCTGGCATCACCATGTTCAATTCCTAGGTGTGGGACACACAAGTGATAGAGTTCCAAGTCTGGTGCTCCGAAGCCCCCCCGCGCTATGGTAATGTGAGTATGTCCCAAAGAATCCTGAGTTGCTTGCCAGTCCATGCCAGTGTTATCTTGGTGTTTTGAAAAACTGTCATGAGAGCACGATAGGGATGTTGGTGAATAGAGAAAGAAGCGTGGGTAGGATCACCATCTTCATGACAGTCACTCTGTCTGCCATTGACAGCAGCAGCATGCAACATCTGTGCAGCTGATCCTCAAGTTGTGTCACGGCCCTTCCGTAATTGTATTGAAGAACCAACTCTGGCTCTTTATAAATCCAGATCCCCAGATATCTCACAGGGTCAGAGCTCCACACCAAGGGAAATTCAAGTGGATGCAGTTCTGTGGTCAGAGTCAAGGGGAAAATAATGGATTTGGACCAGTTATTACTCAGGCCTGAATAATGATCAAAATGAATGTGTTAACGGAGTATGGGCACTAAAAGAGTGTCAGGGTCTTTCATATACAGCACCATATTATCCCCATACAGCAACATAAATCTCAATGCGGAGGAGGCATATCTTTGGTGTAGGATGCATGTTAGTGGTTCCAGAGCTATCCCAAATAATGGGAATAAATGGCATTCCTGCCTAGTGCCCCCTTGGATATGCACGACCTCAGATGTAGTCCAGTTGATCCAAGCCACTGGGTCAGTGTATAACAAGCGACTACATTGCAGGAAGGCTGATAGTAAACATCTATTCCCACTGAATGGAGTTAAAGGCTTCAGCAGCGTCCAATAGAACTCCCACTGCCTTTAGGGAGGAGTTCAATTGATGCAATTAAGTGTAGTTAAGCAGGAGGGGACAAGTCCATGCTGGTCCAGCAACACCAACCTAAGTAGAAGTGGCTGCAGTCGGGTCTCAAGCATTTTGGCAAGGGATCTTTACATCTGTATTAATTAAGGAGAATGGTCAATAGAAACTGCAGTACTCCAGCGCCTTATCGGATTTTGGTAGTGCAGTAGTTAATGCCTCCCTGAAAGAGGGCTGTTTAATTCGCTAAGTATATGCTTCCTAATATAGTGCATTGAGATGGGGATGCAAGGATATTTGCAAATTCTTTATAGAATTCACTGGTCAAGCCATCAGGACAAAGTGCCTTGCCATTTGGGTAGCATGCTTATGGCATCTTTTATATCATCTATTGTGACAGGTTGAGTAAGCCTCACTGCAGACAGCCATGCCAGAGTAGCATTGTCTAGATAGTCTGCGATGTCCCTTCCTGAAGGAGAGGTTCGTGTGCTATACAAGTGAGTGACGCATAAAGAACAGATGATGGACGGAATGCTGAACAATCCAGACATTCACACCCAATCACAAAGATCTGGGTTTAATCCATAGTTTTTTTGCTTACCACGCCACCCCAGTTTGGACCCAGCCATATGCAAATCACTCTTGATCCTGTTTCCCATGGGAACAGTCCAGCCCGAACTGCCAAACCAGGTCTCCCCTGGACCGGAAACAAGCATCCTAGGACCGACTTTAGGGTATCACCCTTCATCATCCAGGCTAGCTTTAATCCAGGGGTGCAGTGAGCATGAGACCCACATCTGGGCACACCCTTCCCTCTTAGGGTGACAAACGCAAAAAGAACAGATGATGGACAGAATTCTGAACAATGCAGACGTTCACCCCCAGTCACAAAGATCTGGGTTCAATCCATCATATTTTATACAAGTGAGGGAAGCTCGCCAGGATAGCAGGTGTGTCATAGTAATCCATGCCTTCAGGGGAGGTAGTCTTAACAATATGAGCGTGGGCCCATGGGGCCTTTACCATGGCAGCCAGATTGTGTCCTGGGCGTGCTCCCTCCTCATATGACCTTGCCATGTGGCGCCTGGACAAGTAATGTACTTCCTGCGCACCTGTGTCATTGAAGTTAGTAACTTGTTCTCAAATGGCAGCCAGTATGCTGGGGTGGGGATGAAACTCGTAGTCCCCTTGAAGGGCTGCAATGTTTGCTGTATCACCTGAAGCTGTGAATGTATTGATTCTAGTACACCAGCCTGTATGCTAATGCATGTTCCCCTGATAGTGACCTTGAGTGTGTCCGTCCCCTCCACGAGGCCTGCATTTTCAGCAAAATATGCAGTGATGGCTGTGCGCAACTTCTCTCTGAACACAGGGTCCAGGAGAGCCATTACCTGAAAGTGCCATATAAACTATGTAGGGCTGTGAGTAGGGATCTCTAATCTGAGGCACACAGGTGCGTGATCCGATAATGTTTCAGGTAAGTGGGATACATCTGACACCCAAGCACAAACATCACGGCTGGCCAACCAGTAGTCCAAATGGGACCACGACCCGTGGACAGAGGAAGTGTACATGCACTCTCACTGAGTGGCATGGTGGTCTTCAGATATCAACAATCCTCCAGCCCAGCCTGGAGGATTTTGGTAGACTGCTTGCTGTGCCAATCTGTTGCTGCTGAACAGTCCAGAGCAGGGTCTAGGTATGTGTTCAGACCCCCCCCATATAATAGTGGTTGTAGTAAGTTGGAGATGTCCCCAAAGCAGCATGTAAAAATTGGGGTCATCTACGTTTGGTCCATATGTATTCACGAGAGTGACAGGGGTGCCACAGAGGATTCCCGTCACTATCACATATCGACCTTGATCATCTGTTAAGGTGTTTTACTAATATGACTCCCTGACAGAGGAGTAGGAGAACGCTATCTTGTGTGCTGCCCAACATGTGTCTATGGTGTGCGCCCTCTGTTGTGTCAGATGTGTTTCTTACAAAAACTCAACGTGGATATTGTGGCGATCTAAATAAGCCAGGAGCTGTTGTGTTTTCCGTGGATTGTTAGTGCCTTGTACAGTCCATGTTAAAAGCAAGCTGTCATGTTGACATAGGGAGGGAGCGCAGAGTGAAACACAGCATTTGTGATGTACAGTTCATAGGGTGGGGACAACGAGCTGCTGCAATGTTATTCCAACAAAGACAACATAAACCCATCCTACCCACATTAGCATCCCAATCATGCCAACAACATTCCCATTACCCAAAAGCTGAAAGGATATATGGAGTCATGTGTCCGGATGCCTACAAATTCCAATAGCATCTGAAACATCAAAAATGTTAGGGGTGTTCCCGTAGGGGGGCCACCGGTAGCCCTCCTCAGCGTCCAGAATACAGAGGTAACTGGGAAAGGACTTTGTGGCTCTGGCCCTTGTGTCTGTAGGAGAAGGGACGGCAGGGATGGGCAGTGAAAACCACGGTGCCTGGTGTTCCACACCAGGGCCTGCACACCAATGGACTCAGACAGTCTGATAGTTAGTATTACAGAGGGAAGTAGAGAGTTCAGTGATCACCATCTTCCATAGCTGACTTATCCAAGTGACTGGTTGATACCTGTTCGGTATAAGTCAATAAGGCCGCTCAATGAAGGACCACACGCCAATTAGAAATACAATTTAGCTTTACTAGAATTGCAGGTAAAATGTAGGCATTTAGCACATTAACAATAGTAGAATAAGAATAGCAATGAAAAGCATCTATTTATATGTAAGTACACTACAAGGAGCATCTATGTATATATATATATATATATAAGCAAAGAATTCATTGACAGATATAAGTTTTGATTAACTGTATACTAAAATGCATCGCACTATGATATTCAGGAAGCAGAATATAAATGAGTTGAATACTTCAGATAAGCTTCGATTTACTGCACACCAAAATGCATGTTTCAATTACTGCAGCAGGCTCTCACTACGATGTTCAGGAGGCAAAATATAAACGAACTGAATACTTCAGATAAGCTTTGATTTACTGCACACCAAAATGCATGTTTCAGTTATTGTAGCAGTTCACACTAAGAGGTTTAGAAAGCAAAATATAAACGAGCTGAATACTTCAGGTTATAAACACAGTGAAAGCATAAATAATCAGTCACAATAATAGAGCAGAGAAACAAAGGCCTTTCATCCCTGTGTGGAAACTTAACTTAGTCCACGACATGCTGGGAAGCCCTCTACCGCCTGCTTGGACCTCTCTCCCCCTCAAGCACCACGGTCAGCAAACAGGGAGGCAGCGCTAGGCCATGGCAGCTTCCACAATTCCATCTGCGAGCTTCCAAATCCCTCACCCACACTTCAGTGCTTAAATAACTCGAAGCTTGGATTCTATCTCATTCTGGCATTTTCTAGCTACGTTATGGGTACTTGGCTGCTCTGCCCTTCTCCAGCCTTTGTTTTCATTCCATCTTCTCCCTGTACTCTCGTTCTCAAGGTTGAGACGGAGTCTTCTACACAAACAAGCTTGAAAATAATATCATGAACTTTTCCACGATGTTTGGGAGGGGGTTTCAACAGGCATTACACTCATCTACACTGCCCAAGCTAATTAACCCTTCGCGTCACAATGTCTTCCGCACCTTTCCCTATAATGAACAATAGCAGATTCAGATTGGTCTCCTCAGCTTGGTTTAATCATCTTTGTAAGGAAATGCCTCCTTGGCATGGTTGCCCCCTGACTTTTTGCCTTTGCTGATGCTATGTTTACAATTGAAAGTGTGCTGAGGCCTGCTAACCAGGCCCCAGCACCAGTGTTCTTTCCCTAACCTGTACTTTTGTATCCACAATTGGCAGACCCTGGCATCCAGATAAGTCCCTTGTAACTGGTACTTCTAGTACCAAGGGCCCTGATGCCAAGGAAGGTCTCTAAGGGCTGCAGCATGTCTTATGCCACCCTGGAGACCTCTCACTCAGCACAGACACACTGCTTACCAGCTTGTGTGTGCTAGTGAGAACAAAACGAGTAAGTCGACATGGCACTCCCCTCAGGGTGCCATGCCAGCCTCTCACTGCCTATGCAAGTATAGGTCAGTCACCCCTCTAGCGGGCCTTACAGCCCTAAGGCAGGGTGCCCTATACCATAGGTGAGGGTACCAGTGCATGAGCATGGTACCCCTACAGTGTCTAAACAAAACCTTAGACATTGTAAGTGCAGGGTAGCCATAAGAGTATTTGGTCTGGGAGTTTGTCAAACACGAACTCCACAGCACCATAATGGCTACACTGAAAACTGGGAAGTTTGGTATCAAACTTCTCAGCACAATAAATGCACACTGATGCCAGTGTACATTTTATTGCTAAATACACCCCAGAGGGCACCTTAGAGGTGCCCCCTGAAACTTAACCGACTGTCTGTGTAGGCTGACTAGTTCCAGCAGCCTGCCACACTAGAGACATGTTGCTGGCCCCATGGGGAGAGTGCCTTTGTCACTCTGAGGCCAGTAACAAAGCCTGCACTGGGTGGAGATGCTAACACCTCCCCCAGGCAGGAGCTGTAACACCTGGCGGTGAGCCTCAAAGGCTCACCCCTTTGTCACAGCCCAGCAGGGCACTCCAGCTTAGTGGAGTTGCCCGCCCCCTCCGGCCACGGCCCCCACTTTTGGCGGCAAGGCTGGAGGGAACAAAGAAAGCAACAAGGAGGAGTCACTGGCCAGTCAGGACAGCCCCTAAGGTGTCCTGAGCTGAGGTGACTCTAACTTTTAGAAATCCTCCATCTTGCAGATGGAGAATTCCCCCAATAGGGTTAGGATTGTGACCCCCTCCCCTTGGGAGGAGGCACAAAGAGGGTGTACCCACCCTCAGGGCTAGTAGCCATTGGCTACTAACCCCCCAGACCTAAACACGCCCTTAAATTTAGTATTTAAGGGCTACCCTGAACCCTAGAAAATTAGATTCCTGCAACTACAAGAAGAAGGACTGCCTAGCTGAAAACCCCTGCAGAGGAAGACCAGAAGACAACAACTGCCTTGGCTCCAGAAACTCACCGGCCTGTCTCCTGCCTTCCAAAGAACTCTGCTCCAGCGACGCCTTCCAAAGGGACCAGCGACCTCTGAATCCTCTGAGGACTGCCCTGCTTCGACGACGACAAGAAACTCCCGAGGACAGCGGACCTGCTCCAAAAAGACTGCAACTTTATCCAAAGGAGCAGCTTTAAAGACCCCTGCAATCTCCCCGCAAGAAGCGTGAGACTTGCAACACTGCACCCGGCGACCCCGACTCGGCTGGTGGAGAACCAACACCTCAGGGAGGACCCCCGGACTACTCTACGACTGTGAGTACCAAAACCTGTCCCCCCTGAGCCCCCACAGCGCCGCCTGCAGAGGGAATCCCGAGGCTTCTCCTGACCGCGACTCTCTGAAACCTAAGTCCCGACGCCTGGAAAAGACCCTGCACCCGCAGCCCCCAGGACCTGAAGGACCGGACTTTCACTGCAGAAGTGACCCCCAGGAGTCCCTCTCCCTTGCCCAAGTGGAGGTTTCCCAGAGGAAGCCCCCCCTTGCCTGCCTGCAGTGCTGAAGAGATCCCTTGATCTCTCATTGACTTCCATTGCGAACCCGACGCTTGTTCTAACACTGCACCCGGCCGCCCCCGCGCCGCTGAGGGTGAAATTTCTGTGTGGGCTTGTGTCCCCCCCGGTGCCCTACAAAACCCCCCTGGTCTGCCCTCCGAAGACGCGGGTACTTACCTGCTGGCAGACTGGAACCGGGGCACCCCCTTCTCTCCATTGAAGCCTATGCGTTTTGGGCACCACTTTGAACTCTGCACCTGACCGGCCCTGAGCTGCTGGTGTGGTAACTTTGGGGTGGCTCTGAACCCCCAACGGTGGGCTACCTTGGACCAAGAACTGAACCCTGTAAGTGTCTTACTTACCTGGTAAAACTAACAAAAACTTACCTCCCCCAGGAACTGTGAAAATTGCACTGTGTCCACTTTTAAAATAGCTATTTGTGAATAACTTGAAAAGTATACATGCAATTGAAATGATTCAAAGTTCCTAATGTACTTACCTGCAATACCTTTCAAACAAGATATTACATGTTAAATTTGAACCTGTGGTTCTTAAAATAAACTAAGAAAAGATATTTTTCTATACAAAACCTATTGGCTGGATTTGTCTCTGAGTGTGTGTACCTCATTTATTGTCTATGTGTATGTACAACAAATGCTTAACACTACTCCTTGGATAAGCCTACTGCTCGACCACACTACCACAAAATAGAGCATTAGTATTATCTATTTTTACCACTATTTTACCTCTAAGGGGAACCCTTGGACTCTGTGCATGCTATTCCTTACTTTGAAATAGCACATACAGAGCCAACTTCCTACATTGGTGGATCAGCGGTGGGGTACAAGACTTTGCATTTGCTGGACTACTCAGCCAATACCTGATCACACGACAAATTCCAAAATTGTCATTAGAAATTGATTTTTGCAATTTGAAAAGTTTTCTAAATTCTTAAAAGACCTGCTAGGGCCTTGTGTTAGATCCTGTTTAGCATTTCTTTTAGAGTTTAAAAGTTTGTAAAAGTTTGAATTAGATTCTAGAACCAGTTTTAGATCCTTAAAAAGTATTCCAACTTTTAGAAGCAAAATGTCTAGCACAGATGTGAATGTGGTGGAACTCGACACCACACCTTACCTCCATCTACAGATGAGAGAGCTAAGGTCACTCTGTAAACTAAAGAAAATAGCAATGGGCTCCAAACCTACCAAAGTACAGCTCCAGGAGCTTTTGGCAGAGTTTGAAAAAGCCAACCCCTCTGAGGATGGCAACACAGAGGATGAAGATAGTGACTTGGAGGGAAATTCCCCCCCTCCAGTCCTACTTAGGGAGAGCAGGGCTTCTCAAGCCCTGACTCCACAAATAATAGTCAGAGATGCTGGTTCCCTCACAGGAGGGACCAACAACTCTGAAATCACTGAAGATAACTCCAGTGAAGAGGACATCCAGTTAGCCAGGATGGCCAAAAGATTGGCTTTGGAAAGACAGATCCTAGCCATAGAAAGGGAAAGACAAGAGATGGGCCTAGGACCCATCAATGGTGGCAGCAACATAAATAGGGTCAGAGATTCTCCTGACACGTTGAAAATCCCTAAAGGGATTGTAACTAAATATGAAGATGGTGATGACATCACCAAATGGTTCACAGCTTTTGAGAGGGCTTGTGTAACCAGAAAAGTGAACAAATCTCACTGGGGTGCTCTCCTTTGGGAAATGTTCACAGGAAAGTGTAGGGATAGACTCCTCACACTCTCTGGAAAAGATGCAGAATCTTATGAACTCATGAAGGGCACCATGATTGAGGGCTTTGGATTCTCCACTGAGGAGTATAGGATTAGATTCAGGGGGGCTCAAAAAACCTCGAGCCAGACCTGGGTTGACTTTGTAGACTACTCAGTAAAAACACTAGATGGTTGGATTCAAGGCAGTGGTGTAAGTAATTATGATGGGCTGTACAACTTATTTGTGAAAGAACACCTGTTAAGTAATTGTTTCAATGATAAACTGCATCAGCATCTGGTAGACCTAGGACCAATTTCTCCCCAAGAATTGGGAAAGAAGGCGGACCATTGGGTCAAGACTAGGGTGTCCAAAACTTCCACAGGGGGTGACCAAAAGAAAGGGGTCACAAAACCTCCCCAGGGGAAAGGTGGTGAGACAACCAAAAATAAAAATAGTAAAGAGTCTTCTACAGGCCCCCAAAAACCTGCACAGGAGGGTGGGCCCAGAGCCTCTTCACAAAACAATCCTGGGTACAAGGGTAAAAACTTTGATCCCAAAAAGGCCTGGTGTCGAAACTGTAGTCAGTCTGGACACCAAACTGGAGACAAGGCCTGTCCCAAGAAAAGTTCCACTCCAAACTCCAATCCAGGTAACACTGGAATGGCTAGTCTCCAAGTGGGATCAACAGTGTGCCCAGAGCAAATCAGGGTCCACACTGAAGCTACTCTAGTCTCTGAGGGTGGGGTGGATTTAGCCACACTAGCTGCCTGGCCGCCTAACATGCAAAAATACAGGCAGCAGCTCTTTATTAATGGGACAAGTGTAGAGGGCCTGAGGGATACAGGTGCCAGTGTCACCATGGTGACAGAGAAACTGGTTTCCCCTGGCCAATACCTGACTGGAAAAACCTATACAGTCACCAACGCTGACAATCAGACTAAAGCACATCCCATGGCAATGGTAACTTTAGAATGGGGAGGGGTCAATGGCCTGAAACAGGTGGTGGTCTCCTCAAACATCCCAGTAGACTGTCTGCTTGGAAATGACCTGGAGTCCTCAGCATGGGCTGAGGTAGAACTAAAAACCCATGCAGCCATGCTGGGTATCCCTGAACTGGTGTGTGTAAAAACAAGAGCACAATGCAAGGCACAGGGTGAAAAAGTAGAGCTGGAGTCTGGAAAAATGGCCCAGCCTACCAAGAGAAAAGGAAAGTCAGTTGGGAAACCAACTGCAACACAGTCAGAAAAAGAGAACCTCTCTTCTCAGGAAGAAGTTCTGCCCTCTGAGGGAACTGAGCCTTTGGAGCTTAAACCTTATCAGGTTGAGCTCTTAGGCCCAGGGGGACCCTCAAGGGAGGAGCTGTGTAAGGGACAAGAAACCTGTCCCTCTCTTGAAGGCCTTAGGCAGCAAGCTGCTGAAGAGTCCAAGGGCAAGAAAAATGGAACACATAGGGTCTATTGGGAAGATGGACTCCTGTACACTGAGGCCAGAGACCCCAAACCTGGTGCCACTAGGAGAGTGGTAGTGCCTCAGTCGTTCAGAGAGTTTATTCTGACCTTAGCCCATGATATTCCCCTTGCTGGGCATTTGGGACAAACCAAGACGTGGGAGAGGTTAGTCAACCACTTCTACTGGCCCAATATGTCCCACAAGGTTAAGGAGTTTTGCCTCTCCTGCCCCACCTGTCAAGCCAGTGGTAAGACAGGTGGGCATCCAAAGGCCCCCCTCATTCCACTTCCAGTGGTGGGGGTCCCCTTTGAAAGAGTGGGTGTGGACATAGTTGGTCCACTAGAACCTCCCACAGCCTCAGGAAATATGTATATCCTAGTAGTAGTGGATCATGCTACTAGGTATCCTGAAGCTATTCCCCTTAGGTCAACTACTGCCCCTGCAGTAGCCAAGGCCCTCATTGGTATCTTTACCAGAGTGGGTTTCCCTAAGGAGGTGGTGTCTGACAGAGGTACCAACTTCATGTCAGCATACCTAAAACACATGTGGAATGAGTGTGGAGTGACTTACAAATTCACTACACCATACCATCCACAAACTAATGGCTTAGTTGAGAGATTCAACAAGACATTAAAAGGCATGATCATGGGGCTCCCAGAAAAGCTCAAAAGGAGATGGGATGTCCTCTTGCCATGTCTGCTTTTCGCTTACAGAGAGGTGCCACAGAAGGGAGTAGGATTCTCACCCTTTGAACTTCTGTTTGGTCACCCTGTAAGGGGACCACTTGCTCTTGTTAAAGAAGGCTGGGAGAGACCTCTTCATGAGCCTAAACAAGACATAGTGGACTATGTACTTGGCCTTCGCTCTAGAATGGCAGAGTACATGGAAAAGGCAAGCAAAAACCTTGAGGCCAGCCAACAGCTCCAGAAGTTTTGGTATGACCAAAAGGCTGCAATGGTTGAGTTCCAACCAGGGCAGAAAGTCTGGGTTCTGGAGCCTGTGGCTCCCAGGGCACTTCAGGACAAATGGAGTGGCCCTTAGAGAGTGAACCTCTCCCTGATCTTCTGTCATCAGACCCAAAAGATGGCTCAGTAGATGGAGTGATCTACTCAGACACCCTCTCTGGCCAACAGCAAGCTGATTGTAGGAGAGTCCAACAACAGTTTCCTGAACTCTTCTCCCTAACCCCTGGTCAGACACACCTGTGTACCCATGATGTGGACACAGGAGACAGCATGCCTGTCAAAAACAAAATTTTTAGACAGTCTGACCATGTTAAGGAAAGCATCAAGGTGGAAGTCCACAAGATGCTGGAATTGGGAGTAATTGAGCGCTCTGACAGCCCCTGGGCTAGCCCAGTGGTCTTAGTCCCCAAACCTCACACCAAAGATGGAAAGAAAGAGATGAGGTTTTGTGTGGACTACAGAGGGCTCAACTCTGTCACCAAGACAGACGCCCATCCAATTCCTAGAGCTGATGAGCTCATAGACAAATTAGGTGCTGCCAAATTCTTAAGTACCTTTGACTTGACAGCAGGGTACTGGCAAATAAAAATGGCACCTGGAGCAAAAGAGAAAACAGCATTCTCCACACCTGATGGGCATTATCAGTTTACTGTTATGCCCTTTGGTTTAAAGAATGCCCCTGCCACCTTCCAAAGGTTGGTGAATCAAGTCCTTGCTGGTTTGGAGTCCTTTAGCACAGCTTATCTTGATGATATTGCTGTCTTTAGCTCCACCTGGCAGGATCACCTGGTCCACCTGAAGAAGGTTTTGAAGGCTCTGCAATCCGCAGGCCTCTCTATCAAGGCATCCAAATGCCAGATAGGGCAGGGAACTGTGGTTTACTTGGGCCACCTTGTAGGTGGAGGCCAAGTTCAGCCACTCCAACCCAAGATCCAGACTATTCTGGACTGGGTAGCTCCAAAAACCCAGACTCAAGTCAGGGCATTCCTTGGCTTGACTGGGTATTACAGGAGGTTTGTGAAGGGATATGGATCCATTGTGACAGCCCTCACTGAACTCACCTCCAAGAAAATGCCCAAGAAAGTGAACTGGACTGTGGAATGCCAACAGGCCTTTGACACCCTGAAACAAGCAATGTGCTCAGCACCAGTTCTAAAAGCTCCAGATTATTCTAAGCAGTTCATTCTGCAGACAGATGCCTCTGAACATGGGATAGGGGCAGTTTTGTCCCAAACAAATGATGATGGCCTTGACCAGCCTGTTGCTTTCATTAGCAGGAGGTTACTCCCCAGGGAGCAGCGTTGGAGTGCCATTGAGAGGGAGGCCTTTGCTGTGGTTTGGTCCCTGAAGAAGCTGAGACCATACCTCTTTGGGACTCACTTCCTAGTTCAAACTGACCACAGACCTCTCAAATGGCTGATGCAAATGAAAGGTGAAAATCCTAAACTGTTGAGGTGGTCCATCTCCCTACAGGGAATGGACTTTATAGTGGAACACAGACCTGGGACTGCCCATGCCAATGCAGATGGCCTTTCCAGGTTCTTCCACTTAGAAAATGAAGACTCTCTTGGGAAAGGTTAGTCTCATCCTCTTTCGTTTGGGGGGGGGGGGGTTGTGTAAGGAAATGCCTCCTTGGCATGGTTGCCCCCTGACTTTTTGCCTTTGCTGATGCTATGTTTACAATTGAAAGTGTGCTGAGGCCTGCTAACCAGGCCCCAGCACCAGTGTTCTTTCCCTAACCTGTACTTTTGTATCCACAATTGGCAGACCCTGGCATCCAGATAAGTCCCTTGTAACTGGTACTTCTAGTACCAAGGGCCCTGATGCCAAGGAAGGTCTCTAAGGGCTGCAGCATGTCTTATGCCACCCTGGAGACCTCTCACTCAGCACAGACACACTGCTTACCAGCTTGTGTGTGCTAGTGAGAACAAAACGAGTAAGTCGACATGGCACTCCCCTCAGGGTGCCATGCCAGCCTCTCACTGCCTATGCAAGTATAGGTCAGTCACCCCTCTAGCAGGCCTTACAGCCCTAAGGCAGGGTGCCCTATACCATAGGTGAGGGTACCAGTGCATGAGCATGGTACCCCTACAGTGTCTAAACAAAACCTTAGACATTGTAAGTGCAGGGTAGCCATAAGAGTATATGGTCTGGGAGTTTGTCAAACACGAACTCCACAGCACCATAATGGCTACACTGAAAACTGGGAAGTTTGGTATCAAACTTCTCAGCACAATAAATGCACACTGATGCCAGTGTACATTTTATTGCTAAATACACCCCAGAGGGCACCTTAGAGGTGCCCCCTGAAACTTAACCGACTGTCTGTGTAGGCTGACTAGTTCCAGCAGCCTGCCACACTAGAGACATGTTGCTGGCCCCATGGGGAGAGTGCCTTTGTCACTCTGAGGCCAGTAACAAAGCCTGCACTGGGTGGAGATGCTAACACCTCCCCCAGGCAGGAGCTGTAACACCTGGCGGTGAGCCTCAAAGGCTCACCCCTTTGTCACAGCCCAGCAGGGCACTCCAGCTTAGTGGAGTTGCCCGCCCCCTCCGGCCACGGCCCCCACTTTTGGCGGCAAGGCTGGAGGGAACAAAGAAAGCAACAAGGAGGAGTCACTAGCCAGTCAGGACAGCCCCTAAGGTGTCCTGAGCTGAGGTGACTCTAACTTTTAGAAATCCTCCATCTTGCAGATGGAGGATTCCCCCAATAGGGTTAGGATTGTGACCCCCTCCCCTTGGGAGGAGGCACAAAGAGGGTGTACCCACCCTCAGGGCTAGTAGCCATTGGCTACTAACCCCCCAGACCTAAACACGCCCTTAAATTTAGTATTTAAGGGCTACCCTGAACCCTAGAAAATTAGATTCCTGCAACAACAAGAAGAAGGACTGCCTAGCTGAAAACCCCTGCAGAGGAAGACCAGAAGACAACAACTGCCTTGGCTCCAGAAACTCACCGGCCTGTCTCCTGCCTTCCAAAGAACTCTGCTCCAGCGACGCCTTCCAAAGGGACCAGCGACCTCTGAATCCTCTGAGGACTGCCCTGCTTCGACGACGACAAGAAACTCCCGAGGACAGCGGACCTGCTCCAAAAAGACTGCAACTTTATCCAAAGGAGCAGCTTTAAAGACCCCTGCAATCTCCCCGCAAGAAGCGTGAGACTTGCAACACTGCACCCGGCGACCCCGACTCGGCTGGTGGAGAACCAACACCTCAGGGAGGACCCCCGGACTACTCTACGACTGTGAGTACCAAAACCTGTCCCCCCTGATCCCCCACAGCGCCGCCTGCAGAGGGAATCCCGAGGCTTCCCCTGACCGCGACTCTCTGAAACCTAAGTCCCGACGCCTGGAAAAGACCCTGCACCCGCAGCCCCCAGGACCTGAAGGACCGGACTTTCACTGCAGAAGTGACCCCCAGGAGTCCCTCTCCCTTGCCCAAGTGGAGGTTTCCCCGAGGAAGCCCCCCCCTTGCCTGCCTGCAGCGCTGAAGAGATCCCTTGATCTCTCATTGACTTCCATTGCGAACCCGACGCTTGTTCTAACACTGCACCCGGCCGCCCCCGCGCCGCTGAGGGTGAAATTTCTGTGTGGGCTTGTGTCCCCCCCGGTGCCCTACAAAACCCCCCTGGTCTGCCCTCCGAAGACGCGGGTACTTACCTGCTGGCAGACTGGAACCGGGGCACTCCCTTCTCTCCATTGAAGCCTATGCGTTTTGGGCACCACTTTGAACTCTGCACCTGACCGGCCCTGAGCTGCTGGTGTGGTAACTTTGGGGTGGCTCTGAACCCCCAACGGTGGGCTACCTTGGACCAAGAACTGAACCCTGTAAGTGTCTTACTTACCTGGTAAAACTAACAAAAACTTACCTCCCCCAGGAACTGTGAAAATTGCACTGTGTCCACTTTTAAAATAGCTATTTGTGAATAACTTGAAAAGTATACATGCAATTGAAATGATTCAAAGTTCCTAATGTACTTACCTGCAATACCTTTCAAACAAGATATTACATGTTAAATTTGAACCTGTGGTTCTTAAAATAAACTAAGAAAAGATATTTTTCTATACAAAACCTATTGGCTGGATTTGTCTCTGAGTGTGTGTACCTCATTTATTGTCTATGTGTATGTACAACAAATGCTTAACACTACTCCTTGGATAAGCCTACTGCTCGACCACACTACCACAAAATAGAGCATTAGTATTATCTATTTTTACCACTATTTTACCTCTAAGGGTAACCCTTGGACTCTGTGCATGCTATTCCTTACTTTGAAATAGCACATACAGAGCCAACTTCCTACAATCTTAAAATAGTCCATTGCTGCCTTGGGATTTACAAAGATCTTCTGGACCCCATGGTGGTCAATGTGGAGCAGGCTGGGTAGAGCATTGGATATGTCATTCCTGCTTTTTGCAGGGGTCTTTTTACGGGTAGTACCTCCCTGTGGGCCGCCTGTACATCTGTAATGAAATCTGGAAAGAAGGTGGTAATATAGCCCTGATAGTTAAGATTCCCCTTTTCATGGCTTAGTTGGAGCACTGCATTCCGGTCCTTATAAATCAGCACCTTCACTATGATGGTGTGTGGAAGGGCTCCTTAGAAGCGGGTGTGTTATTACAGAGCAGTGGGTTCTCTCTACAAGTGTGAGAGGTTTTAAGAGCCAAAAAGTGAGGTCAACATAGTTTCCCTATAGTTTTCCATCCTGCCGGTGTTAATCTAGTCGAGGATCGAGGATGCCAGCGATTTGCAGATTGTGTTGGCGGGACTGTGCTTCTATATCTTCATTCTTGGCTTGGATAACTGCAAGTACTTTTTCCATGTTCAGGCATTTAGCAGATACTGTTTGTAGGTCATCTTTAGTGCAAGATATGCTTTGTTTTGCTGTTGTGATACGGGCTGTTTGTTTATTCAGCTTCATTGCCATAGGATCAAATAACAAGTTTAGTGTATCAATCTTCCCATCTGTAGATGCTAGTTTCTGTTGCAAGGTGTTAAAAATGGGGTCTCTAGTTGGCAGTGGGGTGCACCCTGTCCAAATAGGGACCCTCAGCCTAGTCGGGGAAGGGAGCCACACAGCTAAGATAACCCCTGCTGACCCCCCTTGGTAGCTTGGCTCAAGCAGATAGGCTTATCTCAGAGGCAACGTGTAAAGTATTTGTACCCACACACAGTAACACAGTGAAAACACCACAAATGTACTCCACACCAGTTTAGAAAAATAACCAATATTTATCTGAAGAAGCCAAGACCCAAATGACAAAAATCCAAAATTCACAAGCAAAGACACAACTTTTTAAAGATTGAACTTCAGTACAGCGCTTAGAAACACAATAGCTCCATCTGGGGCTATCACAACGTCTTGACAGTCGTTCCCAACAGTCCAACGCCACCCGTGAGGGAGTGTGGGCTGGTCACAGAGTTGCACAAACCCCAGGTACAGTACCTTTGAAAATGATGAAACAAAGACATTACACGGAGTCAGGGAGGAGAGGTGTCACTGGAGACGGGGTGTGTCGGTTCCTTACTGCTACCGGGGAGCTGAGGCATCGGTTCCTTACTGCCAGGCAGGGGAGGTGATGTGTCGGTTCTTACAGTTGCAGGGGAGGTGATGTGGCGGCGTTGGCGAGGCATCGGTTCCTTACAATCCAGCGGAGTTGATGAATCCAGCAGTTCAAGACGCGAGGTGTCAACCTTGCGGTGTTTCAGTCACACCACGGGCCACAGGTGCTGCAGCGCAGTAAGGTGTCCTGGATGTCGGGGACACCACACTCAAGACTCACACTTTGGTGGGACTTCGGAGGCGCTGCAGTGGTGTCGGGCCTGGGGCATTGGTCGCGGTCATTGTACTCAGCGACGACTTCAGCTCCGGTGCAGGCAGCAGCGCAGAGTCGGTCAGCGTCACTGGTTCCAAAGTCATTCTGGAGTCTATGTGTTTGTTTCTTCTTGGTTACACCAGAACTCACTCCCGAGGGCCCAGAAACTGGATTTGGCACCCCTTGGCGAGTCAGGACTCTCAGCAAGGGAGCCCAGGTGCTGGCAGATGAAGTCTTTAATGTCTCTGAAACGTCTAACAGGAGGCAAGCTCAGTCCAAGTCCTCGGAGAACCTTTGGAAGCAGGATGTAGAAAGCAAAGTCCAGTCCTTTCACTCCCCGTACAGAAGCAGCAAGCAGGAGGCCAGCACAGCAAAACAACAGGCTGAGTGGCAGCCCTTCCTACAGCACCCAGCTCTTCTTCCTGGCAGAATGTCCTCAGTCCAGAAGGATTCTAAAGTTGTGGTCTCAGAGATCCAATACTTATACTCAGTTTTGCCTTTGAAGCAGGCAAACGTCATAGGAAAGTCTTTGTAGTGCACAAGACCCTGCCTTTCCTGCCCTGGCCCCAGACACACTCCAGGGGGTTGGAGACTGCTTTGTGTAAGGACAGGCACAGCCCTATTCAGTTGCAAGCGTCAGCTCCTCCCACCACTCTAGCCCAGGAAGACCCATCAGGATACGCAGGGCACACTTCATCTCCTTTTGAGTGACTATCTAGAGTGAATTCACAAACAGCCCAACTGTCATCCTGACCCAGATGTGTATTCCACAGACAGGCAGAGACACAGAATGGTTAAGCAAGAAAATGCCCACTTTCTAAAAGTGGCATTTTCAAACTTACAAGTTAAAAAACGAAATTGTGAGTTCAGAGTCCCCAAACGCCATATCTCTATCTGATCCCCATGGGCAATTACACTTAAAAGATATTTCAATCCAATTCCCATGGTAACCTATGGGAGGGATAGGTCTTGCAATAGTAAAAACCGAAAATAGCAGTATTTCACTATCAGGACATGCAAAACACTTCAGTACATGTCCTACCTTTTAAATACACTGCACCCTGCCCATGGGGGTGACATGGGCTTACCTTAGGGGTGACTTACAGTCAATAAATGGGAAGGTTTGGGCCTGGCAAGTGGGTGCACTTGCCAAGTCGACATGACAGTTTAAAACTGCATACACAGGCACTACAATGGCAGGCCTGAGACATATTTTTACTCATGTGGGTGGTACAATCAGTGCTGCAAGCCCCTAGTAGCCTTTGATTTACAGGCCCTGGGCACTGACTTACTAGTAAATCAAATATGCCAATCATGGAGAAACCAATTACAAATACATTTTAGGCAGAGAGCATAAGCACTTTAGCACTGGTCAGCAGTGGTAAAGTGCTGAGAGCCCTAAAGCCAACAAAAGCAGGTCATTAAAAAATAGGAGGAAGAAGGTAAGAAGTTTCGGGATAACCCTGCAAAAAGGGCTATTTCCAAAACATGGCCTGTAACATCAGAGCGGTCATGACCTGGGGAGCAGATGCTGCTCTGGGTCAGGCAAGTCGTCATGCAGGGTCTTAGTGGCTCGCCTGGTGTTGAAAGTTAAGTGAGTTTGGCCTCTGTCTGCCTTCCCCATGATTTCCCAGGTCACCGACCTAGTACAATGTACACCAGGTCCTTACTGTCCTATGTTGTTTGCAGTCTGGCCTGCCCCCCCCCCCCCCCCCTTACTCCCCAGCAGGTAAACACATCGATCACACTCCCCAGCTAACAGCAGGTTCAGGAACCAGGGGAAGGAGGTGTGCCACACAACATTGTCTGCCCATCAGGGCCCAGGAAAAGGTCAAATGCCTTTGCTTGCCCCCTGGGAAGTCCAGCAGCCTCTGGGCAAGCCGCCCAAGCCCAGGGCTGCAGCTAAACCCTCACAGCTCCCTCCAGCCGCAACTTCAGGCAAAATTAATCGACTCACTGCGGGGCAGACTCCCGATGTATAGGTCTGCGCTGTCTAACTGCTGCCTACTTACATGGCCCACATATTCTGTCAGGTGCTCCGGGACGTCGGCAGCTGCATTTGTGCTTTTGCCGCACACCCTTCCAATACATGCACACAGCATATTCGCTTTCTCGAAGTCTGGTAGAATGCTTCTCTCCTGCTCTGGCATTTTTATTACCTATTCTCTTCCCCAGAAACCGTCCCCACCTTCCGGGTCAGGTTTAAGGGGTCCAGGCAACAGGGCCACTAGACCGTAACCTGTCAGTACATCCCTCCCCAACTGGACCAAAACACTTACATAACCAATGTACACACAAAATTGTTTAGTCTCTGGCTGGGTGGGGGATTGGGTCTCAAATTGTACCTCCCAGACTGGGATCTCATCTCTCCGCCTTGAGTCACTGTAGTGCTAGTCAACGGCTGCCTTCGAAGGTTTGCCCAGCTGCTGGCGGCAGCTCCTCCCCCCGATCATGTGCAGGACACTCAGTAGCGGAACAGTCTGGGAGTTGGTTATCTGGTTCCTGATCGTTAGGAGCCTCCGCAAAAGTTGCCTTTTTAAACTGTGACACATTTCGTGTTACCTGCTCATTACCTTTTCTTGCTGTCACCATGGTTCCGGAGACCCCAGTCACTGTCCATACCCCTGGTTCATAGGGCGTGCGGAATTTCGAGCCGGGTTTCAGGTCCTTGATTATTACCTTGTTGCCTACTCGGATGTCTCTTACCATGGCACGTCTTCTTTTGCTCACCTTCTCATTTAATTCCTTCTTCCTGGTTTGTGTTTCCCCCGGGTGATATGGGGTGGGCCCAGCAAGCATTAGTGACCAGGGAGTTCGGCCGGTGGTGCAGTGAGGGGTTCCTCTGTACTCTTGTAGGAATCGATGAAGGCTAAGTTCCGGGTCACTGGTTTCTAATGTGGCAATCCTAAGAGTCTCCATTTGCGTGAGGCCACTGTGGCGTGATTTTTCGATATCTAATGCCAAGGCACCTCATCGTCTCTTGAAATTCATGTCCTTGGAATGGGGGTCCATTATCAGTTTTGATTTCTTCCAGGAGACAAAAGATTCCAAATATTTTCTCCAGGACCGGACCCACATGTGCGAAGGCAGTGGATGCAATGACCTCCACGATTGGATATTTGGAGTACTCATCTATGAGAGCTAGGGTGATCCGGCCATCCGGAAAACTTCCAAAGTCCAAACTAGTTTGCAAGCACGGGGTCGTGCAGGCTTTTTCAGTAATGATTGGAGCCGGTACCTCGGGGATGGTCGTTAGCTGACAGGCTGGGCATTGTTGCACACACTGATCCACTCCCTCTTCAAGTCCAGGGAACCACATCTTCTCCCTCATGTGCACTTCCATTTTGGTCATCCCCTGATGACCTCAGTGTGCCAGCATTATCACACGAGGTTGTAGTCGTATGGGAATCACTAGTCATTGTCCCCAGAGGAGGAGGCCATCAGGTGTCGAGCTTAGTTCATTTCGGACTCTCCATAGCTTTGTCATTCGTTCTCTCTCAGCCATGGTCCAGTTCCCTGTGTTCCGAAGAAAATTGTGCCAGGACCTACCTTCCAATGCTTGTTTGACTCTCAGCAATACTTCATCCTCCAGGATGGCTTCTGCAATTTTCTTTGCCCTGGGCGCCGTAGGACAACTACCCTGAGCTAGTACTCGCATGTGTGCCTCAGTGTCTTCTTCATCTTGGCTGGCGGCCTGAGCCGGTTCCGAAGGATTTCTGGTAGGAAATCCGTGGGATTTTTGGCCCCAGGTTGGTATATTACATCCATGCAATAGGGCTGGAGCTGAATTGCCCACCGTTCAATTCGTGGAGGCGGGTGCGGTGCACTCCCCTTGAAGGGGACAGGTGGTTGATGGTCGGTGACCACGTGAAAGGTCTTCCTTGTAGGTAAAGGTGGAAGTGACCACACGCTCACTTAATGGCCAGGGCCTCCCTCTCGGTTTGAGAATAGCGTTGTTCGGTCGATGTTAAAGCCTTGCTGGCATAGGCTAGTGGGGCCCATCAGCCCGGCTCACTCTCTTGTGCTAGGACTGCGCCGAGGCCTACAGGGCTCGCGTTGACCACCTGTTCGGTCTTTTTCGTGCGGTTAAAGTAGGCTATGGTTGTTTCACACAGAAGGGCCTTCTTGAGTGCTTGGAACGCTTCTACCTCCTGGCTCCCCCATACCCACGGGGCATTGGCTTTTGTGAGGGCTCGGAGTGGCTCTTACAGTGTGGCTAACTTTGGGATGAACCTGCCACAGTATGTCGCCATACCCAGAAAACTGCGTACCTCCGGCACCATCTTCGGGGTGGGGGGAGATTTCCAGATGGCATTGGACTTTCTTGGGTCTACTTGGATTCCTTCTTGATTAAACATGCATCCGAAAAACTCAATCGATGTCTGAAAAAAAATGCACTTGTCTCTGTGGAGGGTGAGCCCATAGTCCGACAGTCATTGGAGGGTGTCCTTCAAGTGCCAATGGTGATCCTCCATTGCTGAGTAGATTAGTATGTCATCACGGACATTCATGACACCTTGTAATCCAGACAGAGTCTGTCGAATGGCGTCCTGAAACACATCCGCCGCGGACAATACGCTGAAACTCAGGCATTTGTACCTTCTCAAACTGAGGTGTGTTGAGAATGTTGTGATGTATCTACTCTCCTCCGCCAGCCTTAGTTGGTGATACCCTGCGTTCAAGTCTAATTTGGAGAACCACTTGGATCCGTTCAAATTGGCGATTATGTCATCTATGGTCGGGGTGATGTGCCTCTCTCTCTTGATGGCATGGTTGGGAAGTCTCATGTCAATGCAGAGCCAAATTTTTCCAGGTTGTTTTTGCTTCTCCGCGATCACCATGGGTGACACCCATGGAGTGGGACCGGATACTCTCTCAATGACGTCTTGCTCCTCGAGCCTTGCCAGCTCTTTTTCTACTAGTGGTCTCAGGTGAAATGGTATCCGCCAGTGTCGTAAGGCAACCGGCTTCACGGCTTTGTCAATGTGTAGCTTGATTGGAGGTGCTCTGAGGCACCCCAGGCCTGTGAATAAGTTCGGGAATTTCCAGAGCAGCTTGTCTATTTGGCATGTGCTAATGCTGTTTGCAAACATTACCAGACCCAGTTCCTCTGCTGCTTGACTGCCAAGGAGCGTATCCGCTTCCCTGCCTACTATGTGGAATGTGGTGTTGATTGTCCGACCCTCGGGCTGCACTGTCACGGCCGTACGTCCCTTGAAAGGCAGCAGCACGCGGCTTCTATATGTGAATATTTTGGTGCTTGATGGGGTCAAGGGTGGTCGGGGCTGGAGGCGGCGATACTGTTGCACACCCATCACATTCACTGATGCTCCTGTGTCTATGGGGGCCTTTACCGGAGACCCTGCTACTTCAATCATGCATGTGGGCTGAGGCCACTGGTGTTTCTTTAAATCATTTGTGAACGATATTAAAAATACTTCTTCTTCTTCGTCTTCTCCGAGAGAGGAATCTTCTAGGGCATATCGTGACCCTGGGTAGTACGCACCATGTGCTGCATGTTCATCTAGTGATAGTTGTTTGACCGCCTTGGTGGGTGGGTGCCTCCCTCTCACTCCTCTTCCCCTCATCCCTCCTTTGCAGACAGCTGGAAAGTGATTCAGTTTGCTGCAGTTAGAGCATGTCCTTCCTCGAGCCGGACGGTCTCTTGGGTTGTGTTCTTCCCTGCCACAATATTCACACCATCCTCCTGAATTAGCAGGGGCATATGGTCTAGGGCCCATATTTATACTTTTTTAGCGCTGCATTTGTGCCGCTTTTTGACGCAAAAATGGCGCAAAGTTACAAAATTCAATTGTATTTTGTAATTTTGCGCCGCTTTTGCGTCAAAAAATTATGCAAATGTGTCGCTAAAAAAGTATAAATATGGGCCTCTTTGTTTGTTGTAGCTGCCCTGCGTCTGCACGTTCAGATTTAACCACCGGGGTTTTCAGTGGCATATGTGACATTGCCATGTCCATCTCAGCTGCTCTGGTTGCAGACAAATCGTGGGATCCTTCCATGATTAGGATCTTGTCCAGACTGATATTAGGTTGTCTCAATATCAGTCCTCTTAGTGTCTTGTTCCGGCATCCTTGTATAATTTGCGCTCGAACCTCCTTCTGTTGGTCATCTTTGGTGCATGTACTTGCCAGCTCCCGGAGTCGAGTGTAAAACTGGTAGATGGATTCATCTTCTATCTGCCTTGCCTGTCGTAGTTTGAAGCGTTCAAAATCCGGGTTCAACTGCAGGTCGAAATGCGCATTCAGGGCTCTCACTGCCGCATGGTAGTCTTCGTATGCACCGGTGTTCGGCAGGTGTCTGAATAGTTTGTATATTTTGTTGCCCACGAAGTGTAGGTGTAAGGACCTCTTGACTGCTCCGTCCTTCTCACGGGTGGCTACAAAGTAGTTCTCCAGGTGTCTGACCCATATCTTCCATCTAGGTGACGCCGTTGCAGGGTCTGCTAGCTCACTGAAGGGCGGGAGCGCAGCAGCCATTGTGTGTTGTGGTGTTTGGTGTGTAGCTTGTATTGGCTCTTCTGCCATGATGATCAAGTTATTTGTGTTTGTTTATTTTTCTGTTGAATGGTTGTTGTTATTTTTCTCAGTATTGGAGGTGTTGCCTGATTTCGCACAATGCTTGATTTGACCCTCCTCTTATTCCATGTATGCTTTTTTTTTTTCAGGTTTTAACTGGCCTATTGTGTGTAATGTAAGTGCTGGAGGTTTAGGGGCCTGCACCACTCAGAATTTTAGACAGGGCACACCCATTGGCAGCACTCCAATAGTAGGAGCAGCAGGTCTTTGCCGCAAGTGACCCAGCCTGCTCACCGTCTGGGAATGGTGTAGTGCGTCCTGCGCGTTGATCCGACCGTGCTGTCCGAAAAGCGGTCACAGTGGGGGTGGTACTTCCTTGCACTCGTCCTTCACGGGGTAGACGTGGGACTGAAAACAACCCTCGTCGCCAGTGTTGTAATGCACTAACAAGGCTTTTGCCGCGCACCCTCCCAATAAACACACGCGCGCACGCAGTATATGTACTCTCTCGGAGTCCGGTAGAATGCTTCTCTCCTGGTCTGACGTTTTTATTACCTTTTCTCTTCTCCGGAAACCGGCCCCGCCTTCCGATTCAAGTTCCAGGGGTCCAGGCATCAGGACCACTAGACCGTAACCCGTCAGTACAGCCGTGTGTGAGGCCCACTCAACAGATGATGAGTAGGTCGAACCCTTCGCCTTTGCAGCCCGGGGCCCACACAACCCATTGCCTGCCAGCGCCACCGCTCACTCTGCAGCCGCGAGCACACTTCTTGATCGGCTGGTCTCACCCCTCGGAGCCCTCAACACCAGGTGATCAGTAGAGAAAGCAGGCATCAGGGCACTAGCTCCAACCAGGCGCTCCTCCCTCCTCAGCTCCGGCCGCAACCCGGCCCTCCAGTCAGCGGGCTGCAGGGCATCGCGGTCGCCAGCCGCGATTGTCCCTAAATCTTCACGTAGGCCACAGGAAAATCAGAAATTTTGAGGTATCTGAAACCCTGCTGCTCCCTAGCACTGTGCCACCCAGAAATAGGGTTTAGTTACACCAGATGGCATGATAATTGGCGGATGACAGTTTCCGGCAAACAGAGGAGCATTAAAGTGCAGCCATATTTCTGCAGGCTCTGTAGTGCCCCCCCCCCAGGCGTGAACTTTTAACTATTTTGTCTTATGCTCACAATGCTCAAACCATTATATGTTATTGCTTTTTCTTAAATATCTAATTTGTCAGTGAAAATGGATACATTTGCAGGATCCCTTCATAGGCAGGTCCCATGTATTATTAGCATCCATTGTCAATCATATACACTCTCAGTGTTTGTATTATTTTTCTACATGTTAATCTTAGACAATCTACTTCTTTTCAATGAATTTTATGTTATGCTGTGCTTTACTTTTCTCTTACACTGCAGCCAACTTTCCTTTTGGATAGTTATCGTTGTGTTGGGTTCTGTGGGGTCTTGCAAAGCAGGCACACACAGGCTGAACTACTGTACCATTATTGGCTAATCAGTCACTGCTTATGACTCTAGACCCGGTTCCATTCTACTGCCTGAATTACTGATTACATTTATAGATTACAAACCACACAAAATCTCTCTCTGTGTGGTTTAGAAAGAAGAAGCAGGGTGTTAGGAACTGTGCTGGGTCAAGAGTGAGAGATGTTTAGGATAGTGAAATTTGAGTTATGTTACAAGTTTACAAAAAACGCTTACCTCAAATATAGTTAAGCACATCCTCCAAAGTTAGATTGTGCACATAGGATGCATTTTGCTAAGGTGTACCAAATGAATGAGCTTAATCCCTGGAGATGGCTGCCCACAGACTCTTGAAAGAAACACATGAATGCACCACACCAAACCTGGCTTCCACATGCACCAACGGGTGATGTTGCACCACCGAAATTGTTAACCACTGTTTTAATTTTCCTTCTTTTTCTGGAGGAATGTGCACACCAAGGCCTGTAAGTCTGTGCTCACATGCATACTAAAGCATGGCCTGTTACCTTGCTATGGCTATACATAGGGGCTTGTGGTGATCAGGGTCAACATTGTTTTTCTCATTACACGTGTGGTAGTAGATGAGCCAGCACAGTTGTGTTAAAAAGCACAAGCTGCTTAACCAGCTGTAGGAGGCTGGCTCACTTTAAAGTGTACAAAAATGATGTGCACTGTGCAGACAGTACCAGCAACCCCACCTTGGTTTACTGAGGTAAAGACTAGACCACCTAATGCTCTAATTTTTATGGTAGCTTGTTTGAGCTGTGAGGCCAATCTTTGAGAAGTGCTAATCACTTGTACTCACAGTATCAATAAATGTGGACACACACTCAAAAGAATAACTTGGGAAAAATTTACAAAAATACTTCAGATATTTATAACATTTTTAAGACCAAGATCATCAAGATTGTGTAAGTACCTTTTAAGTTATGATTTTTCAAAGTTTAGCAAAAATAGTTTTTGTGCGCAATTACGCACCATAAGAATCAATGGGAGAAAACTTTAAAAATGCAAATGATATCAGACAATGGGTTTGCTAATGTATCCTTTCATTTTTAGGTGGAGGTCATTTAGATGTCCTGTGGACCAGCCGGAGAAGTTCAGGCGACTCCCAGTTTTGGCGGGAGCAGCTGCTGAAAAGTCCTTAGAGCTGGTGCAAGGCCACTGCGGGGGACCACTTGGAAAAGCAATGCACAGATGGACTTTAAGGTAGGTCCGGTGGGTCCCCTTGGAGTGTAGAGGTTGCAAGGGGTGGGGACCCTTGGAGCACAGCTGGTTCTCCAGTGCAGGGCCAGGGAAGCCGGGTGCAGAGCAGATAGGTAAGCCAAGGGCTGTGTGCAAAGGTGCCTTTGGAAGCAGTAGGCAGGTCACTTTGAGGGTATATTGCAGGGCAGCAGGGCCATTCTGGGGGGTGGTTTTTATATCTCCTGAAGTCCCTTGACTGGGGCTTGCTCCTAGCCCTTTGGGAGTCCGGAGTGGATTTTTCTTCTGGGTGTCTGATGTTGGGGGTCCAGTACCCTGGCTATTGCACGGTTGAGCCACTGGAGGTGTCAGTGCCACCAAACTTGGCACACTTGCAGGGTTTGTCCTACGGGTCTGTTGAGTGGAATTTTGTCTAGCTGCTCTGTCTGGTTCCTTGGTCAGTGTTCAATGAGTGAACTGGACTTCACTGGTCTTTTGCTTCTTTGTTGCAGGGAGTGATGCCCTCACTCTGGAGGGAGACCTTTGACAATTTTCAGAAGGGTGGAGGTCCTCTGGGGTTTTGTAGAGTCCATCTGATGTCCATGCAACCCCTCAGAGCGAATGTCGAGTCCTGGTTGCAGAAGGAAGGGTTTAACGTCTTTTTCTTTGTGCAGCAGGAATGCAGTTCTCGTGCCTGGGGCCTTCTTTGTTGCTGGCCTTCTTGTGTCCTTGGAATCTGATCTGCATGTCTAGCAGTGTCCACTAAATACTGCATTTAGTGGGAATTTAGGGGAGTACCTAGTAGAGACCAATGGGTCACCTACCTAAGGGTGGCTACATCCACTATGTGACCACTTCCTGTGGGCAGAGGTCACTTCCCTATCCGTGATTGGCTATTTTCCTCCCATGCAAGGTGGAGAAAAATGAAATGGAGAGGTCACCTCGCATGCAGCACCTTAGGGGTGGTGCAGGCTGGGGGTGGCCACTCCCCCTGTCCTTTGTGCATTTTTTCCGCTTTTGCACCCACCAAAAGTGGGGGTTTCCAATGGGGGTGGCCATCTGCTGCTAGAAGCAGGGCTGGGGGCCGAGTTTCAAAGGCGGCAGACCCTTTGAAGCACGCTGGTCGGGCAGTGCACATTCCTAGGGGATAAGGTGTAACACCCAGGAAGGGCCTTGTTTTCTGAACCTAGAGAGCAAGGGATCTAACCCCAGGGTTCTAGAATCTTGTCTGGTGGTGGCAGGCTGGTTGTGACTGGCCAGCAATCATGCCAGGGTTAGTTAGCTTTTGCAGGGGGCACCTCTAAGGTGGCCCCTGGGTACATTTTGCGATAAATCCGATACTGGTACCAGTTTGAATTTATTGTCCTGAGTTGTTTGATACCAAACAACCCAAGGTTCAGAGATGCCATCATGAAGCTTGGAAACTCGTACTGACCACTGTCCAGCACATGCATTAAAAATGGCCACTCTGTACACTTACTATGTTCCAGGTTTGGCAAGGACACAGTAGGGGCATATTTCTCATGCATCTATGCCCACACATGCAGTGTAGTGCACCCTGGCTGAGGGCTGAAAGGCCTGCCAGAGGGGTGACTTACCCATATTGCTTGCAGAGTGTAGTGGACAGGTCACACAGGCTGTGGGCCATGCCGCGTTTGATTGCACCAGGACACTCAGGCCCCCAATTATGAGCTTGGTGGGCGGTGGAGGCTGCCCACCACACTCATCCCACCATCAGGGCACACAGGTGGCCTGAACCCCGCTGGCCCTAATTTGAGTTCCCCCCTGGGCTGGCGGGCAGAAACAGTTTTTCCGCCCGCCAGCCCCGCGGGGAACAGGGCCTTAATGTTGCAATCTGGCTCCTAATGGAGCCGGCGGCAATGTGACGGTGCAGCAGGTGCAGCAGCACCCATCGCGCATATCACTGCCCGTAAATTCGGGCAGTGGAATGAGTGACGGGGCTGTGCAGAGGGTCCCATGCACTGCCCATGCCAAGTGCATGGACAGTTCAGAGGCCCCCAGGATCCCCCAGAGTCCCCCATGCTGCCAGCCTTTCCATGGTGGAGTAAACCCCCATGGACAAGCTGGCGAATGGGGACATCGTGATCCCCAGGGCAGCTCTGCTTGCAGCGCTGCCCTGGTGGATTACAACCGTTGGGACTGCCAGGCTGCAGGCTGGTGGCAGCCTGGCGGTGTTGGCGGTTACATTGTGGTGGCACTGCACACGGTCATAATGCGGCGGTCAGACTGCCATGACCGCAGCGGTCCAACCGCCACTGTGACCCTGGAGGTCTGGTGACCGCCAGGGTCGTAATTAGGGCCTCAGCCTCCAATGGAAGTGCTAGGTGCACTTTGATGCATGATACCTGAGGGTGGCACAATCCGTGCTGCTGCCCTCATGGGCTTACCCTTAGTACCCCATGCCCTGGGTACCTAAGTACCATTTACTAAGGACTTATAGTGGCAGCTAAAGGTGTTGCCAATTGTGCCAATGCATCACAACAGTTTTTGGGAAAGAGATCTGACCTAGGGAACCTGGTTAGCAGGGGCCCTGGGCACTAACAACTTTGAAAACACATCAAATACCAGGCAAAAAGTGGGGGGGGGGGGGACTAACCACGTCGACAGAGGCCCTTTCTCACACCAGCCCACTGGAGTTGTCTGAAGCTAGATGGCAACATGGGACAGAGACGGTGCGGTGCCAGTCCCGTTTACCTTCTTCATACTACTTAATAAGTTTCATTGTGCCAGTATGATACTAGTGCTACCAGTCACCATTTACTGACTTGGCAACCCATTGACGACCCCAATAAACTGGTACAGCACATGCTGCTGCTATTGCTCAAATTATATTTATATGGAGTAACTATGAAAAATGGTATCTTTATAAGTCCCAGGTGATGTAAGTAGGTCTTCGAAATTATCACAGTACAGTTTTAGGAAGTACAAATACATTAGTGTCTGTACACTAATGTTTTGAGAGGGAAAATGTTTTAAAACATTATTTAGAAGTGCTCTTGAACAAGCTTAGTCTCGCTTAATGAGTGACCCTAAGTAATCAGTGTTTTTATAAATGCTAAATAATACATAGCACAATCTCACAGTAATTAATATCCATATATCCCAACTCACTTAAATTTCATATTGTATCGTGGGAGGGGGAGATGGTAGGGCTCCCTAGTTCGGTAAGGAACACGCAGGCTTCAACACTTATTCCCAAAGCATGTTCACCTGCCACTAAGCTATATGCTCACTGTAGCTTTCATAGGTTCCAAACCAGCAGCAAAGTTCTGAGTACATCTTGGTATCAGCATCAGTTGTTAGTTACACTTAGTTTTATATGGAAAACACAGTGAGTGGGTGTAGGATTTTGAGCGGAGCAAAGCTATCAGTCACTTTCATCAAGGACAAACCCATGAGTGACCATAGACGTCGATTCACCTAAAATGCCAAGGGTAGCGGAAATTAGAACACACACTCAATGACATCACATGACTGCCCTTCATTCCATCCTTAGCTCTTCAACACCCTCCTAGTTGTTGCTGAAGGGCATGAGGAAGGCAAAGACTGAACTACAAAATGTAAACATGGCTCCTCGAGCTCCCTTGACTTCCTCCACCTGCCCAGGCTTACATAATACGTGATTCCAGTGGTATCAAAGCAGTCCTGAGGGCATCAAATGGCTAGCTTGGGGTAGTAGCTGCAACCCCTCAGTGATTCTAATTGATGTCTACGTGAGTGATTAAATGTATTATAAAAATCAAAGCAATCATAGAATAATGTATCAACAGATTGTAGTGTGGTTAGTTTTACGTATTCATTGCGCTTTAGCTTCAGGCTTTAGGCCTTTGTGCACTTTGCCCTGAATATATTTTATTCCTTTGCTGACAGCTTGGAGCCTCTGTGCACTTTGCTCTACATGCTTTTTATTAGGCTTCGTACTGTTATTTTTCAAATAGCCAGTTCTACGGTGTTGTTTTTTTATTCATATCACACTGTTTTGCCTACTTCAGCACTGGAGTTCTCCATAACATATTTACTCTGTGCTTCAGTCAAGGATACAGTCTGGTACATTGCCGATAGACGTGGTAAGAGTTTAGACTTGGCATTCCTGCGTAGGGACATTTTGTGATCACGATGACATGTTAGTTATAAAATCACTTCCTTGTCCCAATACACGCAAGAGGGAGATTCCGACCAGGGAACCACAACTTGACGCTGACTGCCTCGTTGCAGATGCTGACCCAAGATCACAGGTCTTTGCTCAGGTATGAGGGCTGATGTCTCCACAGTGATTCTAATAGGCAAGCTAGAAGCTTAACATGCTGTGCTCTAGATAGAACAAGCAGAGGGAGAGTAGAAACTGTTTGACAATATGATAGCTTTGTTTTTATGTTTTACTCTCCTGGTAACTATTACAATCCTACTGTGTTGTATCGTTCTGGTTATTGCGGCTCATGCCTTAATATCTAAAATACAGTTGTTTTATTAAAACATTATATAAAACTTATACTGTCTTTTTCATTTGTATATGAGATCATATTGGATATAAGAGAGTTGGTTTGGATTTAAGTAACCACGACTTCCCTGACAAGTTCCAAAGATGTCATGCGCTCGGCTGCCAAATCATTCCTTCCACATGGGAGAAATGAGGCACTGCTAGTTAGCCGGAGCAAAAACCGGATTTAGGGTGACAGAGTTTCTTTACAAGTGGGTCAGACTCAGTCCCCCACAACGTTATAGATCCTGCTACCTAGAAATCCAGTAGTCTCATTTAGAATAATGAGAGCCCACGCGACATGGCGCCGCCAACGTTTGGTCTGGCTCTAATGATTAGGTCCGACTGACTCTCTTGGTCTCATATATATTTTGACTCCTCGGTTCCGTTTACGGAGACGTCCGTGGGGCTGAGGGTTTCCGCCGCCACGGCATAGGTGCTTCCTGTTGCTTAGTGGTTGGTTGTTCAAGCTTGAACTTTGAAAAGGAAAACCCCGATATTGGTGTGCCTACTCTGACCTGAAGCTATTTTTTATATAAAATGGCGAATCCTAATGTAGTGAATATAGCAATTAATATGCGTCACCCGCTCACGGGACATCTGTTGACACATGGACTGACAGTCCAGGGGGGTCCAGTCACTTTTGTGGTGGACGCCCATGCAGCCTATAGAACGGAACTTTTTTATTCTTCGGTCGGATTTCCAGCAGTGGATGGGGGAACAAATACCTTTCACGAATACACTGTTGCGAATGTCCCTGGACAATACAGGGCTTACGCTTATTTAGAAATACCTCTATCTTATCAAAAACACCATAATTGGCTTGATGGCACCCTCCCACACACAGTAGCACAGGTTAGGTTAGGTCCACTGAGTAATGATGGTCCTACTTGGCCTTTATTGGCTACATATACACCACATCCTGCGGTTGCTCAATTGGCAGTGGTTGAAGTTCGTCGTTTATATACGGAATTAACGGCTACATATAGACGATTAGTTCAGTTTGTCATGCAGACACTAAATACGAATGCAGCGCGTGCTGCTCCAGCGCACCCACAGGCTGTGGTTCCGGGTATTAATCCGGCCACTGTGCACTCGGTTATGGGTAAAGTACCGGCTAAACGAGAGGAGACTCCATTTTGGCTGGCGCAAAAAATTAATACTCTGGAAGCAGTATTTCCCCATACGGGACCTCAGGATAAACATAGAATTTTGACGATGTGTTTGCCGTACGGGATGGTTCCTCCGGTCGACCTTTGTAATACCTGGGGCACGGTATTTGCCGCGCTCTACACTACGGCACACGGTACACCGACATTAGCTAATTTACCGGACGTACTTAAACAGATTCAGGATGAATATGGGGCTGCCCCTGCCTTGGATTTGGGCATGCAGTTGCTGGGCAATTTTGCCACAGTTTCTTCTATTATTTTGAGTAATCTCAAAGGAGAGGCAGTAGCACTAGCAGTGCGAATGCGTCTTCGGGATGTTCCGCTGCTTAATCAGGAGCGGGAGCTTCCGAGAATAATAGCGGAAACATATTCTAGTATTGGTCGTGATAGCCTGGGGGCTAGACCACAAAAACCCCAGTTACAGGGTAAAAATAATAAAGACAATGCTAAACAGCAACAACCTGAGGGTTCGAAAAAGCGCTGGGAAAAGAAACAGCAAACACCTAAGAAAGATGGTGGGCAGTCTCCGCAACCGGAGACCCCACAGAATAAGTATAATCTCAGGAATAGGGATACTTTGAAGACGCCTGATAGATATCAATATACTGATACACGCCAATCTCGTTCCTTTCAGGACTCCTCGGAAAAGAGAAGTGAGAGAGGTGGGCGGTCAGAGCGGAGGACGGAGTACGTGAAACCGAGACAGGATTCACAACGCTCAGCGGAGGTTTCTATTAAACAAGAAGAGAAACCGCTGCAACAGAAACAGCAATTTAAAAAGAAGAAAGTGGCGGCTGTCTCAGTCAGACATGCCGCTCAAGAAGAGAGTTCTCTTGACGAACAAGACATGGGCGTTAGCACTATTAGACAGCGCGGCAGAGGTCACAATAGTTCGCCGTAGTCTTCTAGAGCATCTGGAGGTGAAAGCAACTGATGACTTCATACAAGTCGAGACGGCGGATATGCGAGTCTCTGATCCTGATAGAGTATATGAAGTGACTCTACGATTGGAAGGGGACATTGACCGTATTATAAACGCCATTTTTTGGGACCATGTGGTAAAATCATATGATGTTCTGCTGGCCGAACAGGATTGGCCACCTGACTTTGTTCGCAACTGTCCAGTTGGGGAGGAGGTTATTACACCTTCCTTCTCACCACTTGTTCCGAGAGAACTAGCGGAGTCCTATAGTAAATCATGGGCTCTAGCACAGGCTCCCGCCTTGTATAGAAATAATGTGGGGTGGGACAGACAATCACCTTATCATGTAATTCCAATAAAGGGCGAACCTCAGCCACAACCGCAGTATCCTATCAAGTTTGAGGCAAGGGCATCGGTTAGGAAAATTCTTACACAATTGGCGTACCAGGGTGTAATTGAGCCCTGTGTTTCGCCGATGAATAATCCCTTGTTTCCGGTTGCTAAACCGGACCATTCCTATAGGATAGTGGTGGATTACCGACATTTGAATAGTCATACACGCACATATGCAATACAAAATTCACACAGCGCAGCGCTTATGAATAATATAGTGCATAAAAAATACAAGACAACATTGGATATCTCGAATGGATTTTTCTGCCAGAATATAGCGCCCGAGAGTCGGGACTATACCTGTTTCAGTGCGTTTGGCTCTCAGAAAATTTTTTGTCGTTTGCCTCAGGGGTATAAGAATAGCCCAGGACTGTTTTCGGCTCGTGTAACTGAAATGCTGCATGAGTTCGACCCTGAAGCATTATCATATGTTGATGACATATATCTGACAGATGATGAGATTCTGCAACATCTGAGGCGTGTATCGCGCATTGTTGTGGGGTTTGCTGATATTGGCTATAAGTTTAATTTTAAGAAATCAAAGATTGCCTTCCTCAGCGTAATTTTCCTGGGATATGAGTTGTCGAGTGAGGGCAAGAGCCTAGCGCCACATTTTTTGGAGAAATGTGCTTTATTGCAGCCTCCTAATACGGTTCGGAAGCTCCAGTCATTGTTGGGGTTTCTGAATTTTGGCAGAACTTACATTCCTGATTATGCAACGCGTATAAAACCTTTATACGAGTTGATTCGCCCGAATTTTTCGAGTGAATTTTGGACGATTGAACATACACACATACTGCGAGAATTACAGAGTGATCTCTTAGCAGTTAAACACTTACACACACGGGACAATAAGACACATTTAGTGATCAGGGTGATACCTGGGGCTGTTGGGTTTACTTATGTCACCTTTAATGAAGGGGAGACAGTCCCGATTGCATACAAGTCTCACTTGTATTCTGCTGCAGAGCAACGTTTTGCACAAACTGAGAAAATTCTCACTGCAGTACAGATGGCTGTTATTAAAGAAAGACCGCTGGCCCAGGGTCAACGCATAGTTGTCGTTTCCCCGGTTCCGGCCTTAGAGGCTGTTACAAAAGCGAGTGTTCCTAATTCGAAAGCTTTACACCCGCGATGGATACAATGGGCTACGTCTTTAACAGCCACTGATGTAGATTATGTATTTGACCCTAAACTGTAGACTCAAGAATTTCTTCAATACGAAATAGAATACCCTGTTCCTGCTGGTACGTTGCCTATTGACCAATATGAAGTGGTCATGTATACTGATGGCTCTGCGCAACCAGCGGTTGGGACTAAACAACAGTATTCTGCTGCATGTGCGGTGGTGAGCGGCACTATTGAGGGGGAAGTGTTCTGCCCTCGACATACTTATACTAAAACCTTGGGAGATTGCACGGCACAGCTGGCTGAGCTCAAAGCTCTATTGTTAGCGTTGGAGCACGCGGATCCAGCACTTTTAACCTTGCTGGTCTGTGACTCCTACTACTGTGTGCAGTCTTTCAACGAATATCTACACTATTGGAAGATGAATGGGTTTAGAGATTCTAAAGGCAACACCATTAAGCATAAAATGTTGTGGGGTAAGGTTGCGGATCTGAAGGAAACGCTTCCTAAAGTCCATGTTGTGCATACACTTGGACACCAGCGCGTTGGAATACACGTTGCTGGGAATACTTTGGCTGATGAAGCCGCGAAATCGGCAGTGGCTGTCGCCACTGTGGCCGCAGTGACTCGTTCAAGTTCCAAACCAGACACAGAAATTTCGGCTGCCATAAAGGCTACGGCTGATGGCACGCCCTTTCCTAAAGGATTTCCTTCAAAATATAGTTACTGCTTGAATGGTGCACTAAATGCTACTGTTACAATTCCAGGCATTGGTGTACGTGAAATTCCCAATAAAATTGAGAGACCTCGATTGATTTCTGCAGCACATGAGGGGGTGGCTTCTGCACATGCTGGGGTGGCTGCCACAATTTCACTTTTACAGGCTCGTTACTGGTGGCCTGGTCTCTATAAAGAGACAAAGCAATATGTCCTTTGTTGTGACGTTTGTCAACAAATTAAAGCATCGTCGGCTAGACGCCCGCAGCAGACGCCCCTTCTGATTTCAAATAAACCATTACAGTGTGTGTGCTTGGATCATTGTGGTCCGCTGACACCAGATAGTGCATACAAATATATATTGGTTGCTGTAGATTCGTGCTCCAGATTTGTATGGGTATGGCCACAACGCTCGGCTGACGCTCGAACTGTTATTAAAGATTTGCGCATCTTTGTCGATATATTTGCAGTTGCGGCTTTTCATTCGGACCAGAGCCCTGCTTTTGCCTCTAAGGCATTCAGGGACGCCATGGCTTCGTTGGGGGTCCAACTCCAATTCTCGTCTCCATTTCATCCCGAGGGAAATTCTGTCGTGGAGCGTTTAAATCGTGATTTAAAGCAATCCTTAACGGCCAGAGTTATAGGTACGGGTCGTGGTTGGCTAGCCCACCTATATGGAGTACAGAGAGCACTTAATAACTTGCCTAGAAGGTCACTGGGGGGTCATACTTCATATGAGTGCCTGTTTGGAACACGAATGTATGCTCCTGATCTAGATGGTCCTGGTGTGGAGGCGGCAGATACGCCCTTTGACATAAATGATCGTGTCACTGTTTTGCAGGATTTACAACAATTCCGTGAAGATAACTCTTCTGCCAGTGCTGCCTCCTCAGGAATTAAGGATGAACCAGTAACACCTACTGGTTGGATACCCAGGATTGGGGATCTAGTGCGTGAAAAGGTCACAGTTAAAAAATAATTTGGTCCTTCTTATCGGGAACCTGTCCCTGTGTTGGGGGTGAGCGGCACGAGAACTGTGATTTTACCGCCGCTGCGAGGGGCCAAAGGAAATCGCTTTGTTTCCATTGATAATGTCAAGTTACAACATGTGGCCGATTCTGCACAGCAGACCAAGAGGGACACCCAGTAGTTCCGGAATCCCTCTCACTACTGGGGAGGAAGTCCCGCTGCAGGTGATTTTCACCGACACTATTTCCTCTCCGAGCTTGGGGAGGGTGGATGATGATCTTGCGATTGTTCCACCGACGGCGATTAATATGGAATCTTGTGATCAAATTGCTGTACGTTCTACTGACGTTTCTGAACATGTGGTTTATAGCGTGCCACGGCGAGAGCCTCCATCTGCTTCTTCGTTCACAGTTACACCTTTTGCTAGAACTACTTCTGGCTGCTTCAACGACGCTGATAATGATGGGTCCGGCTCCTCGTCCTCGATGTCTTCTGTCCACGGCGGCTGCTGGGTTGGCTTAAACACACATATTTTGTGTTTCCTTGGAACTATTTTTGGCTGTTTTTGGCCGTGATGACTATTTTATTATGGTTGGGATTTGTGGTTACTTTTTTTCTGATCATACATGGTCATTTTCTTCCTGATCGATCTGACATTGAGCACGTGGAGACTGTGTTAAAACCGCATTTTTCGTCTCATATGGTTCGAAGAGACTTGTCCACAGTAAACATTTCTGCTATACCAGTTCCGGATGGAATTGTGTGGGATAAAGTAATGTTTGATATATATGGTCCCACTGAATTGATTCAAATACCGTATGTCCTCAAATTATCAATGAATGATGTTGTTATACCTGGCATTGTTTCTGATGATTGGGATGTGAAGACAGTAGATTCTATGCTAACGGATTTGCAATATTATACTGTCTATGACGATGAAGATGCTTACCAGTTTAGAGATAATCATGGTGACATGTTTTGTTACAACTATTATGGACACACTTTATTCATAAAGCTAGTAGCCCTAAGCCCATGTTTAATTATGTGCATTGGGAACATTGCTCGACTCCTCCACAAGGGAGTTCGAAAACGTATTATGATAAATTTGCATATTTTTCTGGGCATGATCAACGAAATGCTAAGTCCTACTATTTTAAAGTTGCACCGTATTCTAATAAGCAAATGTTATTGACCGATACTAAATTACTGTATTCCAATTTGTTTGTATCTAAACTTTCGGTCGAGGGATATGAATACTGGTTTAAAACTGTTGACTTGAAAAGTGTTTGGGGTTTGAAAAATTGGCACATGCAAGGCAGGGACACGCTATTTAGAGCATGCATTATCCCTGTGCAGATGATTTTCCTCAATGACACAGTACAACAGACTAGCTGTTTGGGCTTAGCGACAATTAGGGAGTTGACTTTGCCTAGTATACCTGTCCCTTCTAAATTAAAAAATTGGCAGCACTATGTGAATGCTACTTTTAGTGACTTTACACATTGGGTCCAGAATGGTACGCTTAACACTTCATCGTTACATCCAGGCGGGAGGTTATTATGGCCTGTGGACACTAATATGTGTCATCAACGTTTTGTCACCTCTTCAGGGGGGTTCAGGACTAGTAGGGCAGACCCTCGTTACGTTTCACCAGAACATGCTGATATTATAACTACATACAGTGTGGGGAAGCTTTGTCAGCAATGGTTGAAGTCATCCACGCTGGATGCAGTTAAGTCACATCTCACGTTACTGTCTAAAGATACTGATTTACAAGATTTTTTGTCAGGTCCCAAAGTACCACGAAAGAAAAGGTTCTTATACGAGGTTTATAATGAGATTTGGAAGCTTTCACAACAGGAGGCTGCAGCCCGGTTGAGGCAGATTGATCAAGAAAATCTGATGCAGAGTTTGTCTGTTGTTGATAATGGCATGCATACCCTTTCTGACTGTGTTTACACGATTGACTGCATTGTTTCCTCTGCCATTGACATTATTAAATCGGACATGTCTTCTTTATATCATGGGCAGAGTCAGACGCGGTCCATCATGCAGCTGGGTTGGACTCTTCAGACCTTGAAGGCGGGTCGCGTTCCATGGCAGCACGTTCGTGCCAGAGAGATCTTTATCTCTTTTAATTTGACTCGTCAACAACAACTGATGGCTAAAAAGGAAGCAACATATGTTATGTTAAATATTGAGAAATTAGAGAAACTGCCTTTCACGGTAGCTGAGATTCCGTCAGCTGAGTGGTTGATTCAAGGGGTTATTAATTTGGCTATCTCTACTTTGCAATTTACTTCGTGTTTGAAGCACATTCCGGTGGGAAGATATGAACTATTGGGAGACAGTTACATACACGAGGTGTGGGACCTTCCCTTTCAGTACAGATGTGTTAATGGTTTGAAGGAGGTTTTTCTTAGCGGCAGCGAATGCGAAGCTTCTGTCAGCCATTCAATGGTTTGTAAACAGCTGTCCTTGCACGGGGCGTGTAACGCTTCGATTGCTAACTTAGCTTGTTATCTGAAGGGAGTTCCAGTCCCGGTTATTAAAAACACTTTCCAGGTGCTTTCTAACGGCAGTTACATTGTCCTTAACAGCGAACGCTGCTGTGGCATGCGTGCCGGAATAGTTTACATCGTCGTTGTCAACAAGGCCGTTACGTGCTGCGGGAATGTGTTGTTTCCCCCCACTCAAATTAGGGAGGTAGGGGACATCTGGCCTCATATTGCTACTTCCAAGGTTGATTTTGACAAATTGAGTCGGCTAAAAGCTTTATTGTTTCAAAAGCATGTGGCCCTTACATCTGCTAGCGAGACCTACGCACTTCAGGTGGCAAGGTCATCGGCGGAGATACAGTCCCTTTTGAATACTAACTTTCCGAATCACTTCGGTGAACTTGTGGGACGTATATTTAATGCATCCAGCACTGCTGGTATTGCACATTTTTTCAAAGTCGTTGGTGTTGGTTTCGCTCACACCTTCTCTTCCATATTCGGTTTGATACCTTCGGCTATACATTCTATTTTCGGAAGCATTTTTGGGGGTTTCCCGATTACTTTGGCTTTATTGGCTGGAGTCTTGCTGTTGTTGCTATTTTTTCGCAATGGCTGTCCCGTCACAACGAGATCCTGTATTGCTGCTCCCGTCAGCGCAGCTGTGTCGTGAACGCATGATGCAGCATTTTGGAGCGACACTCCTGGGACATTTGGAGTGTGACTGGTCTCTGTCATTCAGACCGGTTTTGGATTGTGTGCAACCCGTGTTTCGGTGCCTTTGGTGCTCGTTTGAACATGCACTGGCTCTCTGTCTCTCATTGCAGCGCCCTCCAATGGTCGATACTGATCTGTTGATGTTCCCGATTAGGGCTCATTCCCAGACTTGTGTACTACGGATGCGCTTGCTTCGTGAGGCAGTTTATGAGATTCCCTTCCTGGAGGAAGATGGTATTGTCTCTTTCATAGGCCCTGCACGGGATGGCGCCCTGAATGGTTTTGGGGCTTTGGATCACACCTGCTCCATGGTGCTTTATGGCGTGGATCTTCCGATATTGACATATATCGAAGTGGAGGAACTCCTGCGTTCTATTGCTTCTATCTGACGATTGGATTTTTACGAAATTGACACTATATTGAATTTGGCTTTATGGTCACGTGTTACCTAAATTTATGACTTTGTTGTCTTCTCTCTTTGTCGAAATAATTGTTTTAGGTATTGTTTATATTTGGGGCATCCTTTTATATTATTGGAACCACTTGCTACCGACAAGGGGAGGGTGTAGTGTGGTTAGTTTTACGTATTCATTGCGCTTTAGCTTCAGGCTTTAGGCCTTTGTGCACTTTGCCCTGAATATATTTTATTCCTTTGCTGACAGCTTGGAGCCTCTGCGCACTTTGCTCTACATGCTTTTTATTAGGCTTCGTACTGTTATTTTTCAAATAGCCAGTTCTATGGTGTTGTTTTTTTTATTCATATCACACTGTTTTGCCTACTTCAGCACTGGAATTCTCCATAACATATTTACTCTGTGCTTCAGTCAAGGATACAGTCTGGTACATTGCCGATAGACGTGGTAAGAGTTTAGACTTGGCATTCCTGCGTAGGGACATTTTGTGATCACGATGACATGTTAGTTATAAAATCACTTCCTTGTCCCAATACACGCAAGAGGGAGATTCCGACCAGGGAACCACAACTTGACGCTGACTGCCTCGTTGCAGATGCTGACCCAAGATCACAGGTCTTTGCTCAGGTATGAGGGCTGATGTCTCCACAGTGATTCTAATAGGCAAGCTAGAAGCTTAACATGCTGTGCTCTAGATAGAACAAGCAGAGGGAGAGTAGAAACTGTTTGACAATATGATAGCTTTGTTTTTATGTTTTACTCTCCTGGTAACTATTACAATCCTACTGTGTTGTATTGTTCTGGTTATTGCGGCTCACGCCTTAATATCTAAAATACAGTTGTTTTATTAAAACATTATATAAAACTTATACTGTCTTTGTCATTTGTATATGAGATCATATTGGATATAAGAGAGTTGGTTTGGATCTAAGTAACCACGACTTCCCTGAGAAGTTCCAAAGATGTAATGCGCTCGGCTGCCAAATCATTCCTTCCACATGGGAGAAATGAGGCACTGCTAGTTAGCCGGAGCAAAAACCGGATTTAGGGTGACAGAGTTCTTTACAAGTGGGTCAGACTCAGTCCCCCACACCGTTATATATCCTGCTACCTAGAAATCCAGTAGTCTCATTTAGAATAATGAGAGCCCACGCGACAAGATAACACATGCATGTTATAGGCTTATAATGCAGACCATTGCAGAGACTAAACATTTTAACAGAACCTACTATGGACGAATGATCAAAATAATTGGCCAAATCTTAACGCTTGACCAGATATACCTGTCTTTGTGTTATTGCTCAAAATACTTTCTTGGTAGTAAGTTAAAAGGAATGTTGCAGGGTCTGCCAGAAAACTCTGCTGAGACGCTGCCTTTGATCAAGGCTTATATTCTACCTCACAGTGTTTAACAATATTTCAAGGCCATTTTCTGAGGTCCAGTAACTTGTGAGTATGGTCTGGGACCAATAAGGTGAGGAGCATTGTTACATGGCACACTGTTCTTGGAAGGTGTAAAATGTCAGTGCACAGTGCTATTGTAGATCATTATATTCTGGGCATTATTTCTAATTGTTGCATTTTAATTATGGTGATAATGATTTTCATAGCAGTGTATCTTATGTTGTTTTATTTTACCCGAAGACATTCTCTTTGATGGCCAGAAAATGTTATTTAACCAACTTAGTCCCACATGCTCTACCCACATACATCACTTATGTGGACCTCCTCTATAAACACTCTCATCCTGACGTTTTGTGGCATATTAGATTTTTCGATTAAAACAGTGATTTTTGACTCTACAGGCCACCACCCTCACCCTGAAAATGATTCCAGCACCAGTGCTCATAAACAGGGCCGGCTTTAGTGCTGATGGTGCCCTGTGCGACAGATGTTTTTGGGGCGCCCCCACCCCATGACCACCTCCTCAGATTCACTCACTACCACCCGGCAAATATTCTCCTCATCTCTCCATAGCTCCTTTTCACATGCATTCATTTGTTTTAAAGCACTTGTAAATGCTGGCTTTACTAATCCACTCAGCTATCCACATAAAATATAGTTCTGTTCTTTGCTGCAGGCATAATAACCCTCTGCGCTACTTTATGGCGAGTCAAAACTGCCTCCAGAGAAAACTCCCATCTTTCTCTCAGGCAGGAACAATAATCACAAGAGGTATCTTGACATGTTAATTGCTTCCTGAAGGTGGACACACAAGGAACTTTTCAGCAGGTGCTTTTCAATCGCAGGTTTTGTAAGTAATTGCTAAACACACCGCCCCCCTGAGGTCCGCGGCCCTCAATCCAGGTCAGCACCTGGTGCGGCCGCACCACTTGCACCACCCTAAAGCCGGCCCTGCTCATAAACAGAAAACATTTCCTTCCCCTTCCCGCTTGGGGTCATTGGAGGGATAGAGATCTACAGAGCAGAGCACTGACCCCAAAACCGTTGTTCTCCTTCCCTGACAATTGCTTAGCTTATATCAGACAAAGGCTACCCTGTAATTACAAGCCTCTGTTGATTAAGTTCTCTATTGTTAAATTCTCTGCTAATGCTTGGTACTGTGAGTGTGTCTGCTAGCATTCAGTTGGGCATCAAGGGATGTTGGCTTGACTGGTGTCATCAGGCACACGCCTGAGCACCTGGCATACAGACTGTAAGTCTCTAGTACAGGAAACCGTGTAAACATCAGCAGCCCTTAGGATATACCTCATTAGGTCCTCCTGACATGCAATATATGTTTTTTTCAAGCTCTTTCAGCCCATGGCCATGGCTTCTGAGCATGTCTCTAGCTTAAGGACCAAAGATCTTACCACAAAGGGTTTTTTTTTGGCAGACTCTCTGATATGGTAAATCAGAGGGTTTGTGAATGCTAAGAATTGTACTCAAATTGACAAATCATTCAATTATTAGGAAAATGTTATAATATTGTTATAATATTGTTATAGACTCACATAGTAACGTTATTCAAAGTTATATAGATTATCCACTCTACCAGCATTATAATCTTGTTTATTATAAGGCTATAACCTTGTATAATTAAATGTACTCCTTTTCCATGTAAGAGTGGTGCGCTCCAAGGCTCTCCTTCAGAATGTTGGAGAATGGAACAACCGGGAGTGCACCTTAGAATGTCGATGAAGAGAGCTAGGAGTGGAGTAGTTGAGATGTCAGCAGATGAGGTGCTATGCAAGGAGTCTGTACAATAAACCTGGTATCTACTACATACGAGTTGCACGTTATTACAGAGGACTTTGGCGACGAGGATGGGATCTGCGCAGGGGCAGTGAAGACTCCTTGCCCCTGATCAATTTAGCACCTCAACAAGGCATTATAGAACTGTAAGTGCACAACAAGGGAAGGTACGGCTGAAGGAAGCACCTTAATTGACTACCTGTCGTGTGATTACAGCTGGGAAGGCTCTCGTGGCATATGTGAACCTCTATGGTTGCGTGTGTACCAGAGGAAAGTATAAGAAGCATCCATAAAGTAGAGAGGTGAGGAGTAGGCTATCGCCTGGTCTGCCTACCTTATCTGAGAGAATCAGGCGAGTGAGTTGTGATGATGATGACAGACGAATTATCCAGCAGCTGATTGACATAGAGAGGCGCAGGAAGCAGAGCGATTGAGGAAGCTGCGGCGCGGGAGCATCGTGAAAAGCTGTCCCAGAGCGTCCCGGCAGCGCGATCCCCGGAGCGGAAACAGGTGCGAACGAGCTGCAGCAGAGTCCCACTTCTTACCTGGGTGCGCAGTCGCCGGGATTACAGCGGGCGACAGCGAACTGCTGAAAAGCAGGAACGGGACTCCAGTGATTTGCACCGGTTCCGGATTGAGTCGGAGGAAGGCGGAGTCTTCCCCTCAGTCTATTCCTCACGAAGATTGACTGTTTCTAACTTCCGCGAGTCAGGGGAGGCGGAACCTCGCGACCTGGCATGCCTCCAAAATAAAAGGCTCAACCGTGTGGAACCGAGTGAAATACCTTCAAAATAAAAGGCATTTTAGTCAAGCACACCCTGGTTTATGTCCGGCGGAAGGAGGCTTTTGATTTTACCTCCTAGTGACTGAAATAAACAGTGGCAAGAACGTGTCTGGAGATAAGGAAGCAGATTATCTGCAACCTTTATGTATCGTATTCCTTATCATACAATTGAGAATTAACTGCATAATACTGCATATTGGTGAATGAATAGGCATATAGGATTATCTGCAACCCGTATGTATTGCATCCCTCATCAAACAATTGAGAAATAATCGTATAATATTGTATGATTGGTGAATGAATAGGCATATTGCTGGTAGTACGGTATATGCATGAGTCGTGATTTTATAGAAGCTGTACGTTAAGGGACAAAAGTGTACAGAACCCATATTGGTAAGGTCACTATTATTGTAGCGTGACATTTATTTATAAGGAGCATGGCAGCAGCAGGAATGTCCCAACCTCCCCCTTTCTTGAATGAAATAGGTGAACCCAACTTACCCTGGAAAGAGTGGTCAAAATTGTTTGAATCTTATTTGATTGCTATGGGGGGGGGGGAGTTTACGGCATTAAGGAAACAACACATACTCTTACATAATTTAGGAATACAGGGAAGGAAGGTTTATGAAAACCTGACAGATTTAGAAGATGAAGGAGAAGAAGAAGGGGAAAATTTAGATGTTTTCCAGCAAACACTCAACAAATTGGAAAGTTATTTTGGCCACAAAGTTAATATAGTCCTAGAAAGACATAGGTTCTTTAGTAGAGTACAGGGCAAGGATGAAAAGGTAGCCACCTATATTACTTCTCTGCGAGGGCTGGCCCATACATGTGAATTCGAGGAATTAGAGGATTCATTGATTCGTGACCAGTTGGTGAGGTGTACAAATAGTCCACGGGTGCAAGAGAAGCTTCTTACGCATAACCCCTCTCTGAAGGAAGCTGTAGACATTGCGAAGGGCATTGAGCACACAGCTAAATGCATGAGGGAGATCAAAAACACACCAGAAACAGAAGGGGTGAAGGAGATAAAAAGTCATATTAAACAGGAAGAGGGGGCGGCTAACAAGGAGGAAGACTCAGTGTTACTAGCTACTTGTAAGGAAATGCCTCCTTGGCATGGTTGCCCCCTGACTTTTTGCCTTTGCTGATGCTATGTTTACAATTGAAAGTGTGCTGAGGCCTGCTAACCAGGCCCCAGCACCAGTGTTCTTTCCCTAACCTGTACTTTTGTATCCACAATTGGCAGACCCTGGCATCCAGATAAGTCCCTTGTAACTGGTACTTCTAGTACCAAGGGCCCTGATGCCAAGGAAGGTCTCTAAGGGCTGCAGCATGTCTTATGCCACCCTGGAGACCCCTCACTCAGCACAGACACACTGCTTGCCAGCTTGTGTGTGCTAGTGAGGACAAAACGAGTAAGTCGACATGGCACTCCCCTCAGGGTGCCATGCCAGCCTCTCACTGCCTATGCAGTATAGGTAAGACACCCCTCTAGCAGGCCTTACAGCCCTAAGGCAGGGTGCACTATACCATAGGTGAGGGTACCAGTGCATGAGCATGGTACCCCTACAGTGTCTAAACAAAACCTTAGACATTGTAAGTGCAGGGTAGCCATAAGAGTATATGGTCTGGGAGTCTGTCAAACACGAACTCCACAGCACCATAATGGCTACACTGAAAACTGGGAAGTTTGGTATCAAACTTCTCAGCACAATAAATGCACACTGATGCCAGTGTACATTTTATTGTAAAATACACCACAGAGGGCACCTTAGAGGTGCCCCCTGAAACTTAACCGACTATCTGTGTAGGCTGACTAGTTTTAGCAGCCTGCCACAAACCGAGACATGTTGCTGGCCCCATGGGGAGAGTGCCTTTGTCACTCTGAGGCCAGTAACAAAGCCTGCACTGGGTGGAGATGCTAACACCTCTCCCAGGCAGGAATTGTCACACCTGGCGGTGAGCCTCAAAGGCTCACCTCCTTTGTGCCAACCCAGCAGGACACTCCAGCTAGTGGAGTTGCCCGCCCCCTCCGGCCAGGCCCCACTTTTGGCGGCAAGGCCGGAGAAAATAATGAGAATAACAAGGAGGAGTCACTGGCCAGTCAGGACAGCCCCTAAGGTGTCCTGAGCTGAGGTGACTCTAACTTTTAGAAATCCTCCATCTTACAGATGGAGGATTCCCCCAATAGGATTAGGGATGTGACCCCCTCCCCTTGGGAGGAGGCACAAAGAGGGTGTACCCACCCTCAGGGCTAGTGGCCATTGGCTACTAACCCCCCAGACCTAAACACGCCCTTAAATTTAGTATTTAAGGGCTACCCTGAACCCTAGAAAATTAGATTCCTGCAACTACAAGAAGAAGGACTGCCTAGCTGAAAACCCCTGCAGAGGAAGACCAGAAGACGACAACTGCCTTGGCTCCAGAAACTCACCGGCCTGTCTCCTGCCTTCCAAAGATCCTGCTCCAGCGACGCCTTCCAAAGGGACCAGCGACCTCGACATCCTCTGAGGACTGCCCCTGCTTCGAAAAGACAAGAAACTCCTGAGGACAGCGGACCTGCTCCAAGAAAAGCTGCAACTTTGTTTCCAGCAGCTTTAAAGAACCCTGCAAGCTCCCCGCAAGAAGCGTGAGACTTGCAACACTGCACCCGGCGACCCCGACTCGGCTGGTGGCGATCCAACACCTCAGGAGGGACCCCAGGACTACTCTGATACTGTGAGTACCAAAACCTGTCCCCCCTGAGCCCCCACAGCGCCGCCTGCAGAGGGAATCCCGAGGCTTCCCCTGACCGCGACTCTTTGAACCTAAAGTCCCGACGCCTGGGAGAGACCCTGCACCCGCAGCCCCCAGGACCTGAAGGACCGGACTTTCACTGGAGAAGTGACCCCCAGGAGTCCCTCTCCCTTGCCCAAGTGGAGGTTTCCCCGAGGAATCCCCCCTTGCCTGCCTGCAGCGCTGAAGCGATCCCGAGATCTCTCATAGACTAACATTGCGAACCCGACGCTTGTTTCTACACTGCACCCGGCCGCCCCCGCGCCGCTGAGGGTGAAATTTCTGTGTGGACCTGTGTCCCCCCCGGTGCCCTACAAAACCCCCCTGGTCTGCCCTCCGAAGACGCGGGTACTTACCTGCAAGCAGACCGGAACCGGGGCACCCCCTTCTCTCCATTCTAGCCTATGTGTTTTGGGCACCACTTTGAACTCTGCACCTGACCGGCCCTGAGCTGCTGGTGTGGTGACTTTGGGGTTGCTCTGAACCCCCAACGGTGGGCTACCTTGGACCAAGAACTGAACCCTGTAAGTGTCTTACTTACCTGGTAAAACTAACAAATACTTACCTCCCCTAGGAACTGTGAAAATTGCACTAAGTGTCCACTTTTAAAACAGCTATTTGTGAATAACTTGAAAAGTATACATGCAATTTTGATGATTTGAAGTTCCTAAAGTACTTACCTGCAATACCTTTCGAATGAGCTATTACATGTAGAATTTGAACCTGCGGTTCTTAAAATAAACTAAGAAAAGATATTTTTATATAAAAACCTATTGGCTGGATTTGTCTCTGAGTGTGTGTACCTCATTTATTGTCTATGTGTATGTACAACAAATGCTTAACACTACTCCTTGGATAAGCCTACTGCTCGACCACACTACCACAAAATAGAGCATTAGTATTATCTATTTTTACCACTATTTTACCTCTAAGGGGAACCCTTGGACTCTGTGCATGCTATTCCTTACTTTGAAATAGCACATACAGAGCCAACTTCCTACATTGGTGGATCAGCGGTGGGGTACAAGACTTTGCATTTGCTGGACTACTCAGCCAATACCTGATCACACGACAAATTCCAAAATTGTCATTAGAAATTGATTTTTGCAATTTGAAAAGTTTTCTAAATTCTTAAAAGACCTGCTAGGGCCTTGTGTTAGATCCTGTTTAGCATTTCTTTTAGAGTTTAAAAGTTTGTTAAAAGTTTGAATTAGATTCTAGAATCAGTTTTAGTCTCTTAAAAAGTATTCCAACTTTTAGAAGCATAATGTCTAGCACAGATGTGAATGTGGTGGAACTCGACACCACACCTTACCTCCATCTACAGATGAGAGAGCTAAGGTCACTCTGTAAACTAAAGAAAATAACAATGGGCCCCAAACCTACCAAAATACAGCTCCAGGAGCTTTTGGCAGAGTTTGAAAAGGCCAACCCCTCTGAGGGTGGCAACTCAGAGGAAGAGGATAGTGACTTGGAGGACAATTCCCCCCTACCAGTCCTATCTAGGGAGAACAGGGTCCCTCAAACCCTGACTCCTAAAATAATAGTCAGAGATGCTGGTTCCCTCACAGGAGAGACCAACACCTCTGAAATCACTGAGGATAGCCCCAGTGAAGAGGACATCCAGTTAGCCAGGATGGCCAAAAGATTGGCTTTGGAAAGACAGATCCTAGCCATAGAGAGGGAAAGACAAGAGATGGGCCTAGGACCCATCAATGGTGGCAGCAACATAAATAGGGTCAGAGATTCTCCTGACATGTTGAAAATCCCCAAAGGGATTGTAACTAAATATGAAGATGGTGATGACATCACCAAATGGTTCACAGCTTTTGAGAGGGCTTGTGTAACCAGAAAAGTGAACAGATCTCACTGGGGTGCTCTCCTTTGGGAAATGTTCACAGGAAAGTGTAGGGATAGACTCCTCACACTCTCTGGACAAGATGCAGAATCTTATGACCTCATGAAGGGTACCCTGATTGAGGGCTTTGGATTCTCCACTGAGGAGTACAGGATTAGGTTCAGGGGGGCTCAAAAATCCTCGAGCCAGACCTGGGTTGACTTTGTTGACTACTCAGTGAAAACACTAGATGGTTGGATTCAAGGCAGTGGTGTAAGTAATTATGATGGGCTGTACAATTTATTTGTGAAAGAACACCTGTTAAGTAATTGTTTCAATGATAAACTGCATCAACATCTGGTAGACCTAGGACCAATTTCTCCCCAAGAATTGGGAAAGAAGGCGGACCATTGGGTCAAGACAAGGGTGTCCAAGACTTCAACAGGGGGTGACCAAAAGAAAGGGGTCACAAAGACTCCCCAGCAGAAGGGTGATGAGGCAACCAAAACTAAAAATAGTAAAGAGTCTTCTACAGGCCCCCAAAAACCTGCACAGGAGGGTGGGCCCAGAGCCTCTTCACAAAACAATGGGTACAAGGGTAAAAACTTTGATCCCAAAAAGGCCTGGTGTCATAGCTGTAAACAGCATGGACACCAAACTGGAGACAAGGCCTGTCCCAAGAAAGGTTCCACTCCAAACTCCCATCCAGGTAACACTGGTATGGCTAGTCTCCAAGTGGGATCAACAGTGTGCCCAGAGCAAATCAGGGTTCACACTGAAGCTACTCTAGTTTCTGAGGGTGGGGTGGATTTAGCCACACTAGCTGTCTGGCCGCCTAACATGCAAAAATACAGACAGCAACTCTTAATTAATGGGACTAGAATAGAGGGCCTGAGGGATACAGGTGCCAGTGTCACCATGGTGACAGAGAAACTGGTTTCCCCTGGCCAATACCTGACTGGAAAAACTTACACAGTCACCAACGCTGACAATCAGAGAAAAGTACATCCCATGGCAATGGTTACTTTAGAATGGGGAGGGGTCAATGGCCTGAAACAGGTGGTGGTCTCCTCAAATATCCCAGTGGACTGTCTGCTTGGAAATGACCTGGAGTCCTCAGCATGGGCTGAGGTAGAGCTAAAAACCCATGCAGCAATGCTGGGTATCCCTGAACTGGTGTGTGTGAAAACAAGAGCACAATGCAAGGCACAGGGTGAAAAAGTAGAGCTGGAGTCTGGAAAAATGGCCCAGCCTACCAAGAGAACAGGAAAGTCAGTTGGGAAACCAACTGCAACACAGCAAAAGAAAGGGAACCTCTCTTCTCAGGAAGAAGTTCTGCCCTCTGAGGGAACTGAGCCTTTGGAGCTTGAACCTTATCAGGTTGAGCTCTTAGGCCCAGGGGGACCCTCAAGGGAAGAGCTGTGTAAGGGACAAGAAACCTGTCCCTCTCTTGAAGGCCTTAGGCAGCAAGCTGCTGAAGAGTCCAAAGGCGAGAAAAATGGAACACATAGGGTCTATTGGGAAGATGGGCTCCTGTACACTGAGGCCAGAGACCCCAAACCTGGTGCCACTAGGAGAGTGGTAGTGCCTCAACTGTTCAGAGAGTTCATCCTAACATTGGCCCATGACATTCCCCTTGCTGGACATTTGGGACAAACCAAGACGTGGGAGAGGTTAGTCAACCACTTCTACTGGCCCAATATGTCCAACATGGTTAAGGAGTTTTGCCTCTCCTGCCCCACCTGTCAAGCCAGTGGTAAGACAGGTGGGCATCCAAAGGCCCCCCTCATTCCACTTCCAGTGGTGGGGGTGCCCTTTGAAAGAGTGGGTGTGGACATAGTTGGTCCACTGGAACCTCCCACAGCCTCAGGAAATATGTATATCCTGGTAGTAGTGGATCATGCTACCAGGTATCCTGAAGCTATTCCCCTTAGGTCGACTACTGCCCCTGCAGTAGCAAAGGCCCTCATTGGTATCTTTACCAGAGTGGGTTTCCCTAAGGAGGTGGTGTCTGACAGAGGTACCAACTTCATGTCAGCATACCTAAAGCACATGTGGAATGAGTGTGGAGTGACTTATAAATTCACTACACCATACCATCCACAAACTAATGGCTTGGTTGAGAGATTCAACAAGACATTAAAAGGCATGATCATGGGGCTCCCAGAAAAACTCAAAAAGAGATGGGATGTCCTCTTGCCATGTCTGCTTTTCGCTTACAGAGAGGTGCCACAGAAGGGAGTAGGATTCTCACCCTTTGAACTTCTGTTTGGACATCCTGTAAGGGGACCACTTGCCCTTGTTAAAGAAGGCTGGGAGAGACCTCTCCATGAGCCTAAACAGGACATAGTGGACTATGTACTTGGCCTTCGCTCTAGAATGGCAGAGTACATGGAAAAGGCAACCAAAAACCTTGAGGCCAGCCAACAACTCCAGAAGTTTTGGTATGACCAAAAGGCTGCACTGGTTGAGTTCCAACCAGGGCAGAAAGTCTGGGTTCTGGAGCCTGTGGCTCCCAGGGCACTCCAGGACAAATGGAGTGGCCCTTACCCAGTACTAGAAAGGAAGAGTCAGGTCACCTACCTGGTGGACCTAGGCACAAGCAGGAGCCCCAAGAGGGTGATCCATGTGAACCGCCTTAAGCTCTTCCATGACAGGGCTGATGTGAATCTGTTGATGGTAACAGATGAGGATCAGGAGGCAGAGAGTGAACCTCTCCCTGATCTTCTGTCATCAGACCCAAAAGATGGCACAGTAGATGGAGTGATCTACTCAGACACCCTCTCTGGCCAACAGCAGGCTGATTGTAGGAGAGTCCTACAACAGTTTCCTGAGCTTTTCTCCCTAACCCCTGGTCAGACACACCTGTGTACCCATGATGTGGACACAGGAGACAGCATGCCTGTCAAGAACAAAATCTTCAGACAGTCTGACCATGTTAAGGAAAGCATCAAGGTGGAAGTCCACAAGATGCTGGAATTGGGAGTAATTGAGCGCTCTGACAGCCCCTGGGCTAGCCCAGTGGTCTTAGTCCCCAAACCTCACACCAAAGATGGAAAGAAAGAGATGAGGTTTTGTGTGGACTACAGAGGGCTCAATTCTGTCACCAAGACAGATGCCCATCCAATTCCAAGAGCTGATGAGCTCATTGATAAATTAGGTGCTGCCAAATTTCTAAGTACCTTTGACTTGACAGCAGGGTACTGGCAAATAAAAATGGCACCTGGAGCAAAAGAGAAAACAGCATTCTCCACACCTGATGGGCATTACCAGTTTACTGTTATGCCCTTTGGTTTAAAGAATGCCCCTGCCACCTTCCAAAGGTTGGTGAATCAAGTCCTTGCTGGCTTGGAGTCCTTTAGCACAGCTTATCTTGATGATATTGCTGTCTTTAGCTCCACCTGGCAGGATCACCTGGTCCACCTGAGGAAGGTTTTGAAGGCTCTGCAATCTGCAGGCCTCTCTATCAAGGCATCCAAATGCCAGATAGGGCAGGGAACTGTGGTTTACTTGGGCCACCTTGTAGGTGGAGGCCAAGTTCAGCCACTCCAACCCAAGATCCAGACCATTCTGGACTGGGTAGCTCCAAAAACCCAGACTCAAGTCAGGGCATTCCTTGGCTTGACTGGGTACTACAGGAGGTTTGTGAAGGGATATGGATCCATTGTGACAGCCCTCACTGAGCTCACCTCCAAGAAAATGCCCAAGAAAGTGAACTGGACTGTGGACTGCCAACAGGCCTTTGACACCCTGAAACAAGCAATGTGCTCAGCACCAGTTCTCAAAGCTCCAGATTATTCTAAGCAGTTCAGTGTGCAGACTGATGCCTCTGAACATGGGATAGGGGCAGTTTTGTCCCAAACAAATGATGATGGCCTTGACCAGCCTGTTGCTTTCATTAGCAGGAGGTTACTCCCCAGGGAGCAGCGTTGGAGTGCCATTGAGAGGGAGGCCTTTGCTGTGGTTTGGTCCCTGAAGAAGCTGAGACCATACCTCTTTGGGACTCACTTCCTAGTTCAAACTGACCACAGACCTCTCAAATGGCTGATGCAAATGAAAGGTGAAAATCCTAAACTGTTGAGGTGGTCCATCTCCCTACAGGGAATGGACTTTATAGTGGAACACAGACCTGGGACTGCCCATGCCAATGCAGATGGCCTTTCCAGGTTCTTCCACTTAGAAAATGAAGACTCTCTTGGGAAAGGTTAGTCTCATCCTCTTTCGTTTGGGGGGGGGTTGTGTAAGGAAATGCCTCCTTGGCATGGTTGCCCCCTGACTTTTTGCCTTTGCTGATGCTATGTTTACAATTGAAAGTGTGCTGAGGCCTGCTAACCAGGCCCCAGCACCAGTGTTCTTTCCCTAACCTGTACTTTTGTATCCACAATTGGAAGACCCTGGCATCCAGATAAGTCCCTTGTAACTGGTACTTCTAGTACCAAGGGCCCTGATGCCAAGGAAGGTCTCTAAGGGCTGCAGCATGTCTTATGCCACCCTGGAGACCCCTCACTCAGCACAGACACACTGCTTGCCAGCTTGTGTGTGCTAGTGAGGACAAAACGAGTAAGTCGACATGGCACTCCCCTCAGGGTGCCATGCCAGCCTCTCACTGCCTATGCAGTATAGGTAAGACACCCCTCTAGCAGGCCTTACAGCCCTAAGGCAGGGTGCACTATACCATAGGTGAGGGTACCAGTGCATGAGCATGGTACCCCTACAGTGTCTAAACAAAACCTTAGACATTGTAAGTGCAGGGTAGCCATAAGAGTATATGGTCTGGGAGTCTGTCAAACACGAACTCCACAGCACCATAATGGCTACACTGAAAACTGGGAAGTTTGGTATCAAACTTCTCAGCACAATAAATGCACACTGATGCCAGTGTACATTTTATTGTAAAATACACCACAGAGGGCACCTTAGAGGTGCCCCCTGAAACTTAACCGACTATCTGTGTAGGCTGACTAGTTTTAGCAGCCTGCCACAAACCGAGACATGTTGCTGGCCCCATGGGGAGAGTGCCTTTGTCACTCTGAGGCCAGTAACAAAGCCTGCACTGGGTGGAGATGCTAACACCTCTCCCAGGCAGGAATTGTCACACCTGGCGGTGAGCCTCAAAGGCTCACCTCCTTTGTGCCAACCCAGCAGGACACTCCAGCTAGTGGAGTTGCCCGCCCCCTCCGGCCAGGCCCCACTTTTGGCGGCAAGGCCGGAGAAAATAATGAGAATAACAAGGAGGAGTCACTGGCCAGTCAGGACAGCCCCTAAGGTGTCCTGAGCTGAGGTGACTCTAACTTTTAGAAATCCTCCATCTTACAGATGGAGGATTCCCCCAATAGGATTAGGGATGTGACCCCCTCCCCTTGGGAGGAGGCACAAAGAGGGTGTACCCACCCTCAGGGCTAGTGGCCATTGGCTACTAACCCCCCAGACCTAAACACGCCCTTAAATTTAGTATTTAAGGGCTACCCTGAACCCTAGAAAATTAGATTCCTGCAACTACAAGAAGAAGGACTGCCTAGCTGAAAACCCCTGCAGAGGAAGACCAGAAGACGACAACTGCCTTGGCTCCAGAAACTCACCGGCCTGTCTCCTGCCTTCCAAAGATCCTGCTCCAGCGACGCCTTCCAAAGGGACCAGCGACCTCGACATCCTCTGAGGACTGCCCCTGCTTCGAAAAGACAAGAAACTCCCGAGGACAGCGGACCTGCTCCAAGAAAAGCTGCAACTTTGTTTCCAGCAGCTTTAAAGAACCCTGCAAGCTCCCCGCAAGAAGCGTGAGACTTGCAACACTGCACCCGGCGACCCCGACTCGGCTGGTGGCGATCCAACACCTCAGGAGGGACCCCAGGACTACTCTGATACTGTGAGTACCAAAACCTGTCCCCCCTGAGCCCCCACAGCGCCGCCTGCAGAGGGAATCCCGAGGCTTCCCCTGACCGCGACTCTTTGAACCTAAAGTCCCGACGCCTGGGAGAGACCCTGCACCCGCAGCCCCCAGGACCTGAAGGACCGGACTTTCACTGGAGAAGTGACCCCCAGGAGTCCCTCTCCCTTGCCCAAGTGGAGGTTTCCCCGAGGAATCCCCCCCTTGCCTGCCTGCAGCGCTGAAGCGATCCCGAGATCTCTCATAGACTAACATTGCGAACCCGACGCTTGTTTCTACACTGCACCCGGCCGCCCCCGCGCCGCTGAGGGTGAAATTTCTGTGTGGACCTGTGTCCCCCCCGGTGCCCTACAAAACCCCCCTGGTCTGCCCTCCGAAGACGCGGGTACTTACCTGCAAGCAGACCGGAACCGGGGCACCCCCTTCTCTCCATTCTAGCCTATGTGTTTTGGGCACCACTTTGAACTCTGCACCTGACCGGCCCTGAGCTGCTGGTGTGGTGACTTTGGGGTTGCTCTGAACCCCCAACGGTGGGCTACCTTGGACCAAGAACTGAACCCTGTAAGTGTCTTACTTACCTGGTAAAACTAACAAATACTTACCTCCCCTAGGAACTGTGAAAATTGCACTAAGTGTCCACTTTTAAAACAGCTATTTGTGAATAACTTGAAAAGTATACATGCAATTTTGATGATTTGAAGTTCCTAAAGTACTTACCTGCAATACCTTTCGAATGAGCTATTACATGTAGAATTTGAACCTGCGGTTCTTAAAATAAACTAAGAAAAGATATTTTTATATAAAAACCTATTGGCTGGATTTGTCTCTGAGTGTGTGTACCTCATTTATTGTCTATGTGTATGTACAACAAATGCTTAACACTACTCCTTGGATAAGCCTACTGCTCGACCACACTACCACAAAATAGAGCATTAGTATTATCTATTTTTACCACTATTTTACCTCTAAGGGGAACCCTTGGACTCTGTGCATGCTATTCCTTACTTTGAAATAGCACATACAGAGCCAACTTCCTACACTACTTCAATAAGGAAAAATCTGACTGAAGAAACAACGAAAGGAAAATGTTTTAGATGCGGGAAACCCAAACACCTTGCTAATAGTCCTTTTTGTCCAGCTCGCAACTGCCTGTGCAGGAAATGCGGAGCTAAGGGGCATTACGCTTGCATCTGTAAAAATGATAGAAATAACAAGAAAATGGTAAATAGAATGGAAGAGATTACTGATTTAGGCAACAAGTTTATCCTCCAAGTCAAGGAAAAACAAGGAACGGAACCCCCCAATAACTCATATCCCATGTGCGATATTAAACTAGATGGAATTAGTGTGAAGGCATACGCGGCTTCTTGCTCACCATTTACTCTCATGAATTACCAAACCTTTGTAGACAAATTCCAAAACCAAGGGTACAAATTGCGTCCTGCCAATATTAAACCTGGGGGATACAACAATGATCCCATACCTCTAAAGGGTATGTTAGAACTAGGCATATCATTCAAAGATCGGCACACCGAAGGAATGGTATATATCACAGATAAAGGGTCCAATTTGTTAGGATGGAGACACCAAAAGGAACTAGGGGTTAAACTGGATCCTAATAACAAAGAACAAGTATTGTTAGTGGACATGCAAAAATTTTGTGAAAGCATATGTGAAGAATTCCCTAAACTGTTTGAGGATAGACTGGGCTTGTTGAAAAACTATCAGCACAAAATTAAAGTTAAGGAAAATGCAGTACCAGTCGTACACAAAGTCAGATCCATTAGGTACCTAATGAGAGAGCCCCTGAAGGAAGAATTAGATAAGTTGGTTAAATCAGGAGTCATAGAACCCATAGAAAGTTCCTTGTGGCTAGCTCCCATAGTGGTCACCAGGAAACCTAATGGCAGAGGCATACGCCTCTGTGCAGATTTGAGGGACTTGAATGCCAATATATGGGTAGACAGGTTCCCCTTACCTAAAATAAATGAAATGGTGAGCATGTTAGGGTCAGCTAAATATTTTAGCGTAATAGATTTATCATCTGCATACCACCAAGTGGAATTGCACCCAGCGTCATGTTCGCTCACGTCCTTTATCACTCCATTCGGGGCCTTTAGATATCGCAGAATGCCCTTTGGTCTTGCTTCGGCGGCTGCGGTATTCCAAAGGATCATGCAAAACATATTGCAGGGAATCATACAAATAATGTGTTTTCAAGATGATATATTAGTGTATGGGAGCACAGAATGTGAGCACATTTCCATTTTGAGGGAGGTGTTCAAAGCCCTTGGCGATGCTGGCATGACCATTAGGAGGGTTAAGTGCCAACTGGGAGTAGAGTCAGTGGAGTATCTTGGGCATAAAATAAGTAGGGACGGAGTAGAACCTAAGTGCGATTTGGTAGTGGCTGTGAAGGAAGCCCCGACACCCACTAATAAGGAAGAACTGAGATCGTTTTGGGGTTTGGTTGAATTTATGTAGAGATTTGTCCACAACTTTGCAGAGGTCACTGCCCCCATGAGAACACTGTTGAAGAAAAATGTGCTTTTTGAGTGGAATACTGATTGTCAAACGGCCTTTGAGAAAGTGAAAGATGTCATAGTCTATTGTACCAGTTTAGGACATTTTGACACCACCAGGAAAACATGGCTAACTACAGATGCCAGTGGGAAAGGTCTAGGTGCAACCTTATCCCAGTGTGTAGAGGGACAGGAAAGGATTGTGGCATTTGCATCCAAGTCACTAAGGGAGGCAGAACTCAATTACTCCACAATAGAGAGAGAGGCTTTAGCATGCTTTTGGGCCATTAACCACTTTAAGTTCTACCTATGGGGCCTGCCCTTCCTTGTCAGAACAGACCACAAACCTCTCATTTCCTTGTTCACCACTAAAGGCAGAGACCATGCCACCCCACTTATAGCCAAATGGATCTTGGGGCTGGAAGGTTTCACTTTTGAAATGCAATATGTTCCTGGTAAAAGAAACATATTAGCGGATTGCCTTTCAAGATTACCCAGGAAAGGAGGGCAAGACATGGTAAATGAGACTCTTGAACCAGTGCCATAAATTGTCGGGCATCACCAAGGAAGAGTGGGTTGCGGCTACAAACAAGGATCAGACAATACAGGCTCTAACAGATAAGATAAGGAATGGTTGGCTGGAAAGATCCCAACAGATAGAGGAAGACTTAAGGGGGTATTGGGAGGTGCGATCAGAGCTACATATAGCCAAGGACTTGGTGATGAGAGGGGAAAGAATAATTCCCCCACGTGAGCTTTGGGACAAGCTTATTGGTCTGGCACACGAGGGACACCTAGGAAGGACTTTAACTAAAAGCAAACTTAGAGCTTCTTACTGGTTTCCCACTATGGACAGGTTAGTAGAAAATACTGTGCGCGAGTGTGTTAATTGCGCAATGAGTGACAAAACTAAGATTACGCACAAATCTCCTCTATCTCCCATCGAAGTTCCCACCAAACCATGGGACAAGCTGGGTCTGGACATCCTAGGACACCTTACGTGCTTTGGATCAAGAGGAAGATTCCTGTTAGTTTTAGTTGATTATCATTCACATTGGGTGATGACTAAAGCTGTGTATGATGTAACAACACAAGATGTCATGGACTTCTTGAAAGAAGCATTCACTAGAGAAGGCATTCCAAGTACCATTGTGACAGACAACAGGGTACAATTCACCTCAGGGGCCATGGAGGAGTTCTTGAGGAAAAGTGGGGTCCAGCACTTTAGAACAGCATTGTATAAATCCAAAGCAAATGGTTTTGTGGAAAGGGTTAACAGGATGATCAAGGAGTGTTTGCAGTTGGCAACCATGTCACGAGAACGTGGAGAAATTGTGCTTAAGCAAATATTGTGGTCATATCACACCACGCCCAATTTGTTCACAGGGATATCCCCCTTCCTGTCACTTAAGGGAAGTCAACCAGGGACTAAGTTAAACCCTAATTGGTTGACAGGTGGGGAGCCCTATTGGGTATGACGGGAGGAGGTGGTAACGGAAGTACGGAATAACCAGAGAAAGTACAGGGACTGGTACGATAACAAATATGGCACAAGGAATAAACAATGGGACATTGGGCAATGGATCAGAGTAAAACTTCCAGGCCCCACCAGGAGGGAAGGCAGCAAATTCTCGAAACTCTTGAGAAAAGCAAAGGTACATAAGAATGTGGTGACCCTGGAGAACGGTCGTACATGGAGTATGGACCGTATAACTCGCAGCCAAGACATCGAGTCAGAAGTAGAACAGGAGAACATGAAGGAACTAAGAAATACCTCAACTTGGAGAAGCCCAACTGATCCCCCAAGGAGGAAATTTCGTCCGACATGGCACAAAGACTATGTAATACATTAGTAACATACTTATGAGATGCAGACTCTGCATTTATGTATTGGTGGGGGGGGGAGTGTTATAATATCATTATAATATTGTTATAAACTCACATAGTAACGTTATTCAAAGTTGTATAGAGTATCCACTCTACCAACATTATAATCTTGTTTATTATAAGGCTATAACCTTGTATAATTATATGTATTCCTTTTCCATTTAAGAGTGGTGCGTTCCAAGGCTCTCCTTCAGAATGTTGGAGAATGGAACAACCGGGAGTGCACCTTAGAATGTTGATGAAGAGAGCTAGGAGTGGAGTAGTTGAGATATCAGAAGATGAGGTGCTATGCAAGGAGACTGTACAATAAACCTGGTATCTACTACATACGAGTTGCGCGTTATTACAGAAAAGGTTTTATGAATTGTTAAATGGGTTCAGGAAACCATACCGAATTGGTATTGTGGAAGCAGCACGGATTCCTTATGGTATGTATTAATGTTTTGCAACCACAGTCTGGTTGCTAAACATTAATATTTTACAGACTACTCAAACGTAGTGGTAACCTATTCACAAAAGGAAGATGGTCAGGAAGGGGCCCTTTCCCCTTTTTTGGAAGTTGACAAAAAATATCTGTGGACCACTGCCTACTCTTCAAAAAGCTTTCCAGACTTTTTATATATTTTCTAACCACATCTTGTTGTCCTTGAAGGAAGAAGACCTGCGTTTAGAAAAAAAAAAATATTACTCCATTTAAAAGCAATCACAGATATGGTGATCTGCTGGCGGAAGACCTGGCTGTGTAGATATGTTTTTATGATGTTATAAAATCGGCAGACCATGAAGGTAGGCGTTTCCTTCCCTTGGTTTAAAAAATATGGACTGGGAGAGGTGGTATGCATGCTTAAAGCAGACACAGGTCATAAAAAGAGATTAGAAGACCTCAGCTAGAAACGGTACTGCTCAGAGCCACCTCAGCACATCGCCTGCAAAGGCACCAGCTATGCTAGACGTTCATTAGTGTTTGGGTGCTTCAACAGTAAGTATAGTGCATTTAAACATGTTCAGAGGTAAAGGACCCTCCCATCCAAACTAGGATTTAGTAAACAATAAAGCCCTTAAAAAGGCGATATGGGGCAGAGCTTGCCGCTGGGCTCTTGGAGGAAAATAAACCAATGTATGGGGAGTGATTAGCATAGGCACTGCACGTTACATCACTTGGAGGAATGTCACAGGAGAAGTGATATTACAATGCCTTAACACCCCTCAGGTTAAAAGAACTGGGCCTGTTTTACAGAGGTGCCATGTGTGCCTCTGTGGATAAACTTGACACAACTCTCAATAAGAAAAAACACTTTTGTGTTACCAAAATTGTTGCCTCTCCCCCTTTACCCAATGACCAAGCTTCACCAAACATTGAAAGCACAAAGTAAAGGAAACTCTATTGAATGTTGCAATTTGGAACAGATTGTTCATGGACCTCGGACGTGATAAGGGGTGGGGGGCAGGGGTTGGACTCATTTGGTGTCCAAGCTGAGTAAATTTTGATCCAGATGTGTTTGTGAACAAGTAACAAAAATGTAGCTATCCTACACCATCCACTAGGCACATATATGGAATCATGCATCCTTTTGAATTAATAGGAGGTCATCTGTCCTGTGACCCTGTTTGCAATTACCAACAGGACATTCCTTGTGCTATAATTGTGCAGGAAAAGGAGGACCAGGGCAGATAGCAAACAATATTGCAATCGGGCAATTTGACTATTGATAGTTGCCCCTTTACTAATGAAAAAATAGAAGGATCGCCCAGTAAGCCTTTGGTCAAGGCTTTGGGAAAGTGGGTCAGTAGAGCTCATACGCTCCCCCATCTTTAGGCAAGTTAGGGGAGGCTGGGTTCTACTGGGGTGGTCATAGGGGAACACAAAACACTCTTCAGTCCTTGGGCAAGGTCAAGAGAATGTATCTGGGAAACTTTTGGAAAAAACAGAAACAAAAAGGAAAGGTTTCAAGGCCTGGAAGCAGTGACAATCTCTCTTCTCCTGCGGTAACATAGAAATCAATAAAGTCACATGACTCCTTATGGTGGCCCCAGTTAAGAGGAAAAGGCCACAAAGGGCAGAAAAACCTTCCTGGCGAAATGGAAATTTCTTGATTGAAGATAAAGAGCTTTACAAAAGAAACATATCAAAGGATGGGCCATGTTCTGATTCCAAAAATCATGTCGCTTCATCCTCCCAGACTTTCACCACAGCAGTGGGGTGGGCTTAGAAATCAACTTTGCACAGGAATAATTATGGTACCCGGAACATTCTCAAACCTGCCAACTTGTATAAAAAAATCTCACTGTATGATAAGGGAAGGAGAATTGGGGGGTGGGGTCTTGTGCCCAGAAGTGTCTAAGTGGCACTATTGCCCCAGCCCATCCCAAAGCCCACTCGGCCAAAAAACAAAGCTTGCTGAGGCTGCTGCAGATGAGGTTTTTTGACACCCAATAATGGACATCGGCAGTTCAAAGTCCCCAAAAATGAACTGAAAACCACTGTTCACAGAGGTTTTCAGATCGTTTTCCCTGTCACCATGTGATATCAACTCCTCACTGGGTGACCGTGTGATGAGAAACAATATAGTGTGTCACATAGTGGCACCATGCGAGTTGGCAGGTCTGCATTCTAGACCTCCTGATTGGGGTCGCTGTGATTTTTAGACATCTCCTCTCTCTTTAGTAGGGCTCAGAGCTCAATTTACATTTACAAGACCCCCCTGGGATGTGTTTGAGGACACTGGGAGGGAAGGTGTGGGAGCTTGTCAGATACACAAACCAGAAACAAAGGGAAACTCTATCTTTTCCTACATCCTCTGTGTCCTAAAATAAAAAGCACACCATCCACACTGCACATGAGCACATGCCATGCCACAATGCACCACAGCAATACAGTCGGAAATGCAAGACCCCATTGACTACTAACCTATCTAATGAAAAAACAAGCATTGGCAAAGCCAATAGGTCTCGCCTACGTAAGAGCTGTTGGCTTTGCCAATTACTTTTAGATATTTTGTACAGCAGAGTGGAGTAGACTAGAGTGCAGTGGAGTGGAGTGGTGGGGTGTAGAGTGGTGTGGAGTGGTGTAGAATTGAGTGACATAGAGTGGAGTAGAATGGAATGGAGTGGCATAGAGTGGCGGAGAGTGAAGTGGTGTTGAATGAAGTGAAATAGTATGAAGAGGCGTAGAGTGTAGTGGTATAGAGTGGCATAGAGTGGAGAGGGGCGTGGCGTAGAGTGGAGTGTACTGGCATAGAATAGAGTGGTGTAGAGTGGAGTGGCATAGAGCAGAGTTGAGTGGAGTGGCATAGAGTGGAGTGGGGTAGACTAGTGTGCCGTAGATTGACGTGGCATAGAGTGGAGAAGAGTGGAGTAAAATAGAGTGGAGTGGCATGGCGTAGAGTGGTGTGTAATGGCATAGAGTAAAGTGGCGTAGAGTGGAGTAAAGTAGCGTAGAGTGACTTGGCCTAGAGTAGAGAGGCACAGGGTAGAGTGGCATTGTCTGGAGTGGAGTGGGCTAGAGTAGCACTGTGTGGAGTGGCGTGGCATAGACTTGAATGACAGAGTAGCATACTGTGGAGTGGAGTGGCATAAAGTGGAGTGGTATAGAGTGGCGTACAGCGGAGTGGAGTGGTGTGGAGGAGCATAGAGTGGAGTAGAGAAGAGTAGAGTGGACTGGTGTAGAGTGCGATGGTGTAGCGTGCAGTGGCATAGAGTTGAGAGGTGCAGAGTAAATTAGAGTGACGTAGAGTACAGTAGCATGGAATGCTATGGATTACAGTAGAGTTGTACACAGTAGAGTAAAGTAGAGTGGCATAGAGTGTAGTGGTATACAGTGGTGCAGAGTAGAGTAAGGTGACGTAGAAAGCAAGCAGTGGCATAGAGTGCAGTGGCATAGAGTAGGGTGTAGTGTGCAGTGGCACAGAGTGCAGTGGCCTATATCATAGAGGTGCAGAGTAAAGGGCAGTGGTGTAAAGTGCTGTAGCATAGAGGAGAGTGGTGCAGAGTAGGGTGGTGTAGAGTGCAGTGGCATTCAGTACAGTGGTGCAGAGTCAAGTGGAGTGTGTAGAGTGCAGTGCCATAGAATGCAGTGGTGTAGAGTAGAGAGCAGTGGCATAAAGTACAGGGTATGAGAAAAAAGAAGCAACATGGACAGGGGTATGGGAGATGGACTGAAAACACAAGCACTCATGTGGAGTGCTCAAACACAAAAAAAAATAACTCCACAAACGGGAGCATTGGAAGGACACAAGTATTTGGCCCTTGCTCCAGGGAAGGACCAAACACAAGAAGGGTACATGACACCTGCATGCAGTGACAACTGGGGACGAAGGAAATGACAGCAACGCTGACATGATGAAATGGTAAGCTGTGGGAGGGCTATAAGCCCACTGTATGTAAACACAAGTCTGTCTAGGCAAAACCTTAAACATGAAGGGATGGCATCTGTCTGCACAGCGCAAGGACGTTTGTCCTACATGTGTCCTTAAAAAGCCCTGGAAGTGCTGCCACCTCTGTTCCCTTCACACTGATGATCTTGTTGTGCTCTCAGTCCTGACGCCACAAACACTCAGCAGTGATGCTCTTGGCTAGCTCTGGGAGATTATACCCCCTCTCTGTCCTCTGTATTGTTGTTCAGGTCGTGCACAGGCTGAACAGGAACCTCTCCATATTGTTGAGCAGTTCCCACAAAGCATGACAGAACCCCAAGAGCCTCACTGACTCACTGACTCTCCCTCCATCGCGACGGAAACATCATTTAGAGTTAATCAATTACTTTTACAAAGAGGTGACCCAACGCTGACTACATGACCTCACATTCCCTGCCCTGGAAATATCCAAAGGACAAATGTCCTTAGCCACAAAGCTCAGGGTTGGAACCAGTCCACTGTTCAAAGCAAGCTGACAGGAGGCCAGGGCTGCTCCTCCCCATGCATAGGTCTTTCCACCCTCCCCTGCTTCAGGAATCAGCTCTTCTTCCCTGCCATGTGTACAAACTTGCCCAACTTGGAAATAGTAGCAATTCTATTGATATAATTTGTTGCTGCAGAAGAGGGTGTGCCAGTAAGGTTCATCCACAAGCCTGTTAGTGTTTTGCGGGGCCCAAGTTAAAAAACATCATGCAGCCCCTCTGTAAGCTTTATTTAAATAAGAACCATGTCCCTGAGACAAGGTGTCAGCTTCTGACGTCATCTATTGTTAGTCCACCTCATCAATAAACAGGGCAGGCTTACTGTAATAATCTATTGAGTCCCATTGATTGAAAGCATTGGCCACGGCTGGTGGCGCGTGGGGAACATATAACTTTCAGCATTCCAAGGGTGCCACCTTACTCCAAGCTGTGCTTCCATTGCTGACCTGGTTACCTACAGAGCATTGCTTTCACGTGTCTTCTTCTAATCGGTTCAATGGGAACAAAGGAAGACTACAACACACAGAATGCATTTTGGGATAAGACAAACGTTCAGAACTGGAAGCAGTGTCCCAGGTGGCCTGTTGCTTCATCCAGGGATGTGCCATATCCTGTCTTTCTATTATATGATGGATTTTGCATTACACAATGGGCTGTGGCCTCTCCGTTTTCTGTTAATAATCCTGGACCTGTTTCACCCTAGGGTTGTAGGTCCTGGGACATACTTAAAAGAAACCTCTCGTGGTTGTTGATGCTGTAAACCCAGGGATGGTTGTCATGGTCCAGAGTGCAAGGAATGAAAAGGGCCCCCTACTTGCTCTTTGAATTATAAAATGCAGCAATAGTCAGGGTACCATTGGCTCTTCTGGCCTCTGGGTCCCGGTGTCACTGCACCCCATGCACCAATGGGAGCTGCGCCCCTGGATGAGAGTCGGTAAAAGCAAAGCCTGCTCACCCGAGGCCTGGTATTTCATCTGTGGAGGGATTTCCAGATCACCTGAGACAGTGTCTTCACTGTGTGACGTATGCCAGTCCTCGCGATACTCGGTGACACGGCGTGAAGTGACTGGGGGTGTTATTGTGAGAAGCGTGAAGCACGTGCTTTGTGGGAATGGTTAAGCATTTCTTCTAAGGTCGTAGGGTCCAAAGTGTCACCTGCTGGTGACATTTCACTCTTACACCATGGAGTTACACAACACCAACTCTGAGGTCAGTGGAGCTATCGTCAGTGTACGATGTGCACGGGTTTAGGGCTGTTACGGCCAACTGCACCCCATTTATGCCTGTGTTTTATTGGCACCCTGGGGGTCTCAGCAAAACCTTTCTACCGCACTGCCTTCTCTCTTTGGCAGACCGCAACCTGGGGCAAGTAGTGTGAAAATTACCTGCTCAAAAAGAACTGAGGGCGAAGCAAAAATGCACAGTACTCACAAAATAAGCTCCCGGAATGACTGAGTTGATCGCTTGCAGCTAGAACATGCGGTGATGGACGTATGAACCACTGCATGTCCAGATAATCCTTCAATAATTTTGATATAAATACATTGAGTACCAGCAACACCTGTCTGAAACGCTATGGAAAAAACAAAAACGAATTATTATTAAAAAGTGTGGGAGGGGTGCAAAAATAAACATCAGCCCTGGCGCCAAGAAACCTTGAGACTGGCCTGCTTATTGCATCATATTATAATGACAGGTTGGCGGGGCCGGGGCTTCGACTTACGGCTCTTGAAATATGATCTGTTGGGCCGCTCTGGGCAGGTGGCAGACTGTCACGATGGTTCCCACCAAGGTGGGGGGAGGCGAGGGGGCGTTTCAGGAGGACAGATGCCAAAATTCCCATTGCTATCTGGTCTCCAAACTGAAAGACACACGCATGTGGCAAGGTTTATGACCGAGAGCGGACTTTAAACCTGAGAGAACAGCGCGCAAAGGTCATTAAGAAAGAGTCACTATTGCAACAGAATGAGTTAACCCTTCCGAGCCCTGCGAGCGGGTGAATTTACACCTAACTGTGAGTTGAAGAAATCCATGGAGGGTATCGCCAGCTCCCTGTCACACAGCACCCTCGGCCTGGGGTGTTTTGGTTAGACCTTGGATTGCAGAGGGACCCGAAACTTCAAATATCACTCCAGGGGGCATTACTCAGCCACAAGGAAAGGCTGTAATTGGGTAGCATAGGAAATAAGGGGCATATTTACAAGAAAGTGGCGCATCATAGACGATGTGCCACTTTTCTTGCACCCCCCCTACCAGGACCTAACGACACCATGGTTGTGCCTTATGTAAAACTAAAAAAAATGTATACGCTAGTGCAGCAAAGCACAGGGAGGCCCATTGAATATGTGTGCGGCATTTTAACGTCTGCTTTGAGCAGGCGTTAAAAATGATGGAAAAAATGGCTCAGTGAAATGTTGCACCATTCTTTTGAGCCTCCCTGCACCAGAACACCCCCTTGCACACATTATGCTTGACACAGGCATAATGTGACGCAAGGGGTAGCAACGTGGTGCAGCGGAAGCATTGCTCCACTTTGTAAACATGGTGCAGCAGAAAAGCCACCTTAGCGCCGGCTTAGCGTCAAAAGAATTACACTATGGCGGCGCTAAGGTGGCGCAAGGGGCTTGTAAATATGTCCCTAATTGTTTTATTACACACCGGTGATAGCCAGTGTGTGGTATTGTTAGGTCTGAGTTAACATTGCAAAAGCATTTTTCATTTTTTTTGATAATGTTACAACTCTTTATCCAACTTTCCAAAAAAAGTCATCCAATTTAAGCTTAGCGTGCAAATTTTGTGAAGATCTGTTAATGGGTGGAAAAAAGAATGACCAGAAAGTGAGAGTTCTCATTTTAACTCCCTTTGCTCTCCTCTGTAGAAAAAGTGTCAGAATGGATTAATACCAACCTTACTGAAGGAAGTGCATTTGCTTTGTTTGGCGTAAATCTCTTCGGTAGTTTTTGAAAAGACAACCTTTAAACAAAAATAGTCCAATGGGCATCATTTAAATGAACCACTTTCTGTCATTCATACAATACTATTAAACAATGTATCCAGTGCGTAAATTAATTGCAAAAAAGGTATGGCCAACAATCAGTAAAGATATTATTTCATGTTTTTCTTAGTATATCTATATGTATACCCAATTACTGGCAGCCTCAAGTATGAATACAAAGTGCTCAGTGTGCAAAGTGAACGCAGTGCTAGTGAAGTTGAAGTGAATACCCACAACACACAGGCACAATGGCGAAAAGAAACAATAATTCAATGTTGTGCATGAAAATAAATGGATGGAAGCGTTCATCTATATATATATCATTGCACAATAAATGTCCTTTTCAGCCCGAAATCTGTTGAGGTGTCCACTTCATGACCACTGTATGTCCACTTTGCACACTGAGCACTTTGTGCTCATCCTTTCCTTATGTGGACTTTTAGGCCCACGCTTATTATTGACGAACAACTATTGGAAGTTCCAGCAGATGACGCGCTATTGGCTAAAAAACCAGGACGGTCTGTCCGTGTTCATCCGTGTACCTTACACTTATTCGCACCCTAAAAGTAGACCTTCTCCTTAGAGCAGGCTTCCAGTTTTTTTGCGGTGGGGCATAAACTCCTCTTGTACCGCTGGGGGCTCTTCTTGCATTTCCAGTGGGTGGATGCGTTTATGTTGTCATTTTGTACATACAGAATTTTGGTTAATCACTGACAGGTATGGACTCCAGGTTAAAGCTGGTATGTCTCCTCCGACAGCAGTGTATCGTTTATTCAACTCATGCACAAGAGTCTGAGACAAAGGAAAGGTCTTTTTAAATCATTGACTTTTATTCAAAAGTTTAACTTAATATAAACAGCAAGAAATGTGAACTGCATAGGCGAAAATACAATAAATCACAAAAAACAATAAGAACCAACAGAGCTTTGGTTTCTCCTGGAAACGGGCAAAGCGCTACAACAGCAAAATATAGGAGGCATAGACCCAGTCAACCCTGGGGTGCTTCGGGCACAGTGTGCAGGGCTGGGGTGAGGAGGGAGAGACCTACGACCCACTCGCGAGAAAGGACTCTCTTCCCATCTTTCTGTGCCTCCCTCCTCCTCTGTGTGACCTCTCGCCACCTCGGGCCCTCTCTCCACGCCTCTAAGTGGCATCTCTCCCTCCCTCAGTTCTCCCTCTCTCTCTCATCGCATCTATCCACCTCGGGCCCTCTCTCCACGCCTCTAAGTGGCATCTCTCCCTCCCTCAGTTCTCCCTCTCTCTCTCATCGCATCTATCCATCTCGGGCCACATCTCCACACCTCTGAGTGGCATCTCTCCCTCCCTCAGTTCTCCCTCTCTCTCTCATCGCATCTATCCATCTCGGACGTTATCTCCACGCCTCTCAGTGGCATCTCTCCCTCCCTCAGTTCTCCCTCTCTCTCTCATCGCATCTATCCATCTCGGACGTTATCTCCACGCCTCTCAGTGGCATCTCTCCCTCCCTCAGTTCTCCCTCTCTCTCTCATCGCATCTATCCATCTCGGACGTTATCTCCACGCCTCTCAGTGGCATCTCTCCCTCCCTCAGTTCTCCCTCTCTCTCTCATCGCATCTATCCATCTCGGACGTTATCTCCACGCCTCTCAGTGGCATCTCTCCCTCCCTCAGTTCTCTCTCTCTCTCTCATCGCATCTATCCATCTCGGGCCCTCTCTCCACGCCTCTCAGTGGCATCTCTCCCTCCCTCAGTTCTCCCTCTCTCTCTCATCGCATCTATCCATCTCGGGCCCTCTCTCCACACCTCTGAGTGGCATCTCTCCCTCCCTCATTTCTCTCTCTTCTTCTAATTGCATCTATCCATCTCGGACGTTATCTCCACATCTTAGAGTGGCATCTCTTCCTCCCTCATTTCTCCCTCTCTCTCATCGCATCTATCCATCTCGGCCCACATCTCCACACCTCTGAGTGGCATCTCTCCCTCTCATTCCCCTCCTCTCTTCATCTCTCACTGGACCCATCTATCTCTGGTCATCTCTCCAAACCTCCCAGTGGCATCGCTCCATATTGTCATCTCTCATCCCCCCTCTCTTCATTTCTCAAGCCCAATCTACCTGGAGCCCTCTGTGCACATCGCTCGGTGGCATCTATCACTCCGTGCCCCCACCTCCCGTGGGCCTTCTCACACCTTGCTGCCTCTTTTCTGCAGCCTCGCTTCCCCTCCTACCGTTGCCAAGATGTTTTCCTCTGGGGCTTCTCCTATGCAGCATCCCCCCCGCCCCCACCCCACCGCCATACACACTTTTCTGAGCCCTTCAAGTGCTGACGCCGGGTTATAGGCCATTTGCCATCTGCCTGCACGAGACAGGTAACGCCCAAGTGAGCTGCCAGGGCCAGGAGGCGCTCGGCAACGCGCACAGAAAACAGAAATGGGGCAATGCGACTGCAGGGAAAAGCCGCCTCGTTGTAGCGCTACTTTCACTCTGCGGAAAACCAGCGTTCCTGATGAAATTTGGCAACTTATTATTACAAAGGCAAACAGCAAAAAATACGGCCAGACACAATGTGGAATTGTTACCCTGTTCCCCCCCCCCACCCCCACCCCCCAATCCCCACGTAAGCTGCCCCATACATGACAATGAACCTGATGCACAGATAAATAAGCCTGGACTCAGGGTAGGAAATCTTCAGTGTGCGCGGGTACTGAACTTCTGCAGGGAGGTGAACCCCTATTTCGTGCAAAGAAACCCGGGGTCTGAGAGTCCTCACCCTACCCCGTCAGCCCTCACCCTACCCCGACTTTCCATCACTGGCTGTGAGAATGATAGAGTATGGGGAGCAGCCTAGGCGGAACCGGAGCGCAATGCCGCAACCCACATCCTGGAACCTGCCCTTGGAGGGTGGGGTGGGGCAGAGCACACAGCGGGATGAACAAACAAATGGATGCAAAGAAGACAAATTAGCAGGTACAGCTTCCCCCACCCCCTCCTCCTTCCCACCCAGCATCCCAGGGTGCCACTAGTATGAATTCAGGGCTCTACCATTCCTTCTAGCTGTGGCAGTCCAAAAATGGGGCATAAATGTAGCAGTGGAACATGGAATCTTCTCAGAGCCTGGTGGTCTTACCAGCAAGCCTGCCTGGGTCCAGGCTTAGTTAACGCGGCCGTCCCATAATGCCCCTGCATTCCTCCTGACAAGTGGGAATAGCTTGCGTGCGGCTGGGGGGAGGGGGAAGTCATGAAATGTGTGGCATATTGTTCCTTGTAACTTTGCACTACCTTCCTCCACCCACAATCACACAATGTTATTAACCCTTTCCTGCTCCTTGGAGGTCGCTCTTCATAATGCCCCTTCCCTGTATGATCAACACAACGCTAGACTGAACATTACTCAAGTGAACAGTAGTGAATCTCATAGTACCCAACCCTCGCAAACCCCTCTTCAGAGTGCGGTTTCACTACACCCCAGCATCGGTAGGCGTCTTCTCTTGTACTTCAGTTCTCTGATTCTTCCACCAGTTGACAATGTCGTAAAGAAAAGTCAATGAAAGCCTTTGTCTCTGTCCTGTTGGGGTTGCCTTGCTACAGAAAGTGCAGTGCACTGGCAGAAAGTCACTCGATGTCCCAACTTTTCAGGCAATCGTCAAAGGTGACACACATCTCTGGCGGAGGGCAGACTGCACAGCAGCACAGCCGCAGAGTCATGGGTGCCTCGTGGACACATCCATTTTCCTCAATCAAAAATCCAGCCACTCTTTAATCCCCCCAGCCTCCTCCCTAAAATGGAGCAATGAGTGTGAAATGATGATGGTGGCCAAGTCTCATAGTCCTTCTCAAGACTGCACGGTTGTCTGAAATCAGATGGGGAGAGTGGCATAGGTCATGCCAGTGATCAGACGTAGTCCTTGCGGTCATAGATTGGCCCAGTGGATTTGGCTGCTGAGTAGGCCACTCGTGAGGCTGGATATTTCTCCTGCTTGGGGGGGCAGGAACAGCAGAGCATGGCGCCCCCAATCAACAGAAGGGCAGATGCTGCCCAGCCAATGTAGAGTGCAGCCCCCAGCTCCCTCTTCTGTGAATCCATCACCAGCGGGTTGTAGAAGTCACGGATAACAGTGTTGGCTGACCACGAGACAGGGATGAGGACCATTACTCCAGCTACAAGGAACATGACCCCAGAAACGATCATGATCTTGGCCTTGGATGACTCATCTTCAACGCAGTTGGTGCACTTGGCACCGATGATGGAGATCATGAGACCTAGGACGGCCAGCACGATGGAGATGACAACCAGGGCTCGGGCCGCCTGAAGATCTTGAGGTAGGGCCAACATGGAGTCGTAGACCTTGCATTGCATCTGCCCCGTGCTCTGCACCACGCAGTTCATCCACATGCCCTCCCATATCGTCTGGGCAGTGACAATACTTGTGCCAATGAAAGCAGTCACTCGCCACATGGGAAGTGCACAGCACACAATGACGCCCACCCAGCCTATCACAGCCAGGGCGATGCCAACTATCTCCATTCCCATGGACATGGCGGTGGTTCTTTAGCAGCGCGTTTGCTGGTGTGATGCAGGCAAATATAAGGGTGGTCTAGTGTTGACTGGTCTGACGCTTGATGATCAGTTGTTGGCTGGTATAAGGCTGGAGGATGTCGTTGGCTGGTGTGATCCCAGACGGTTATTTGCTGGCTGGTGCAGTTCTGGCAGTCTATCCCGGATGGTGGGTCGCTTGCAGGTGCGATTCAGATCGCTCTTGTTTGCAGGTGCGAGGTTAGCAGGTCTGGCTTGCTGCAGTCTGCTCTTTGCTATAACGGATCTGCAGGGATAGCCGTCTCTTATACCAGATAGTGCGAGGGTTGGACTTCGATGACCTCACTGACATCTAAGCCCTCGGGTAGGGGAGGGACAGCTTCAAACAGCACGCCCCGGAGGGACATTGAGCCCTGTCTGAAACCTGAGCCAATCAAAGCGCGCGCACCAGGAAGGTCTCGGGAGAGAATCACTGCCACACCTTGTGCGCGAGCGTGGGTATCCGCGAGGCAGTGGGCGTGGGAGTCACGATGTGAGAGCCAGAGAGGGACGAAACTGCGATGATGCGTCGCCTGATACCGTCCGTTTGTTTGTGGCGGTTTCATTTCAGACCAGGAACACACAGTTCTTAAGAGTCACGCATGGAAGAGAGGAAAGTCTTCCAGGCATGGCATGACGTGGACTGTTACTCTCTCTCCGCGTATTCTGTAAACTCAAGGCATCCTCCGGTCCAGGGAACTCACGCTGCCGTAGCTGCCAACCGGCCCCAGTGATTTTGTTTATTTAGTTTTTTTTCTGTACCATGGACATAATCCCAGAGAGCGTTAAGAGAGCTTTACAACGAGTGCAAGGATGGCTGTGAATGCATTTTTGTAATTAAAGTAATCACATGGTTTACATTACAGTTCGTAATTCGATTATTTGACAGAGTAACTTGCACTGAGGGCTAGCTTCAGCCCATCCTTTTGACCAGCTGACTTTTAGATTTGGGAGGTTGTTGTGCCACTTTGCAGATACCTGTGGTACCACAGTTCACAGCCTGCCGAGGCTAACTCGGGCTGACCCTCATGACGTGACCAGTAGACAGGTGGGCGCAGACTGTCAGAACCTCTTTCAGATGGCCCAGGGGCATGCAGGGGCTACAGGGCCCAAGCAAGGGGGTTGAGGCCTTTTACACCTAATGTCCTGGAGCCTCACTTACTATGGATCCTGAGTAACTGGACTAAGTACTCCTTCTGTGCTTGACTCTCGGGGTTGCGTGGTCCAAGCAGTCCAAGGCTCGTTCCGAGGAAAGGTATGGATACAGATTACCGAACACAGGCTGACAACTCAAAATGTGCGCAGCAGCAATAAATCATTGTCTAGCCAAATCTTTTATAACAAAAGAGAAGTATTTTATTTCCACTGCTAACCGAACAAAGGAAGAATACCACATTCATAGACAATTACGCAGCCCTCCCCTGAGGTCGGGGCAGCTGGTGATACCTTGTCCCTCTCACTCCTCATGTTAGCAATTGTGGTTATTTCCCATTCACTATTGGTAACATCTAAGGTATGCACCACTAGTAGTCTGAATCGTAAGAGTGCTCTATGACTCTGAATTAAAGCTAATAGTGTTTTGCGCACACATGCTAGATTATAGCAGCAAGTTCTCCTGAGGCTGTCAGCCCCGAATCAGGTCTTCACCGCTCCGGCAGAAGTGAAGCATTCGGAGTCCTGAAGTATGCCCCATCTGCAGACACTTGCAGTGGCTCCAGTCCAAGTCAGGTGAGTAGTTCCCACGCAGACTCAGTGGCTGTACTCGTCGGGTGCAGGCTCTCCCCCAGGCGGTCGCACTCCTGCAGCAATCGGAAGTTTCCTGCGGCTTCTCCTTTGGGGTAAGTGTTCACACACTCTCAATGGGAGCAAGACTACGATGATCCTGTTCTTAGTCCTACTAGGGTGACAGTGCTCCCACAGTGTCTTCACTCATCCAATGGGGTTGAGCCAATCTCAGTCCTTGTTGCACTTGGTGTCACTGTACTTCAGCCTAGTCAACAAGGCACAGTTATCCACGCCAGTGTCTCCTGGCATACGGGCCAGCCGCACCACTGCCGCACCAGGCTTCGGCCCTTACAGCACAGCAGTCTTTCCCTATGGTGGCCCTCCTGGCATATGAGGTTGCTGCACCTCTACCGTACATGGCTTTGGCCCTTCCTTCATGCCTGTCTTTACCACAGCAGCCCTTCCTGGCATACAGGTTTGCCGCACAGTTGCTGTGCAAGGCTTTGGCCCTTACCACACTGCAGTCTTTCCTACAGCTATCTTCAAGGCGGTCTCTCCTGGCATTTGGGGGTCACTGATTCAGTCTTGCACACGGGCAATGACCCTATCAATGCTGCAGTTGTGTCCTAACACGTCACACAGTGATTCCACTTGATAGGGCTTCCCACTGGACCTTGCTCCCTCCAAAGCTGTCCTCTTCATTTCCACGGGACACTGGTCTTGGCAAGCAGGCAGGTGCTGGTGCTCCAGACTCCAGGGCAGGTGGTCTTGGATTTCCTGGATGATATCCCCTTACCCAGGAGGGAGACTAGCAGGCCTTGGCCCCAAGTCCTGGCCAAAGGCAGAATTCTTCTAGAGATTTCCTTCCTCACACAATCCATACAGATGACAATCTTTGGGGTCTCAACCGCCCCTTCTTATAGTTCATCTTTGAAGTTCTATGTTGGGGTCCTGTTTGTTTTGAAGTGCATACTCCTCTGCTCCCTGTTTATCTTGAAAAGCAGTGTCACAGCATGGATGTCTCCAAATCTGATAGTCCCACAATACAGGCCATGGCAGTGACTTAAGTTCACACCTAGATGTCAGCCACATATATCAAAAGCTTCAAAAGGTTCACCCAGGGCCCCCAGCCCTTCTCTTTATCATTCTCTTATCAGCCCCATCTCCCTTCTGAGATGCACTGAGGCCCTATTCTTGTAACCTTTCACTGAATCAAAGAGTACCCTTTGAAGTGTACAGGGGAGGCCTGGTCCTCCCCTCTCCAGTGTGTGTCCCACCCAGCTTTCAGGAAAGCAGCAATACACAAATCTGTCTGGGTAGATCACTCTACCTCCACTCCATGTTTCACTATGCCGGGTCTCCCAAAATGGAACCTAGTGTCCGCTACATATTGCACCATTTAGAGGCAATCATACACCCAGTGCATGTATACAGCAGACACACAGTGCCCAGTACTGTATCCTCTATGTACTGTACCATTCAAAGACACACATACATCCAGAACTCGCATTAAACATGCACACACTGCCTAGCAATGTAACCTTTATATATTATACCACTCACACATACACCCAGCCAATGCACTTGTCCTGCATGCACTGCAATCCTCATGTATTGTGACACTCCCTGGTACACATACACTGAGTACATGCTCTCAGCCTTGCATGCACTGCACACTTCATGTATTTTTTCAGATTCAGATTTAGTTTATTGTTTTAGTTAATTAAAACCATAACAATTTTGCCATTTTGCATGCTAAAAACAATATAATGTAAGTTAAGGTATTTAATACAAAGTAATTAAATGTAAGTTAAAAAAGTTAAGTGAAGGATGGGAACAATTTTACATTGTGGTTTTCTTAGAAAAAAATCAAACTTATAAAATGTTTTGCTTGTAATAAAAGTTATGCAAGCTGATGGTAGAATTTTGGTGGAAGCACATCAGTTCATTACTGTCCTGGTTGAAAGAGTCTTCCAAAGTTTGTGACTGCCCGACCCACTGGAGCTGACTCAGTTACTCTAAAAAAAAAAAACAATCTTTGGGCTTAGGAAGAACAGAAAGAAATGGCTGGTAGTTCCCTATGTAGCGAGCCAGCACTGTGAACTAGATTGGTCTATATACAGTTAGAGTCAACTCTGTGAGAGCAGAGGGAGTTGACTGTGCATGCTATTTTGGGTGTGCCCTTACTGACACTACAAACCTGGACATTCCCTTGTTTGCATAGATTGTTTCAAGAATTTGACAAACTTACAGTTTAGCTGGGGATCATGCAGGTTGAAACAGGCTACTATGGCACCCCTACGGGTCCTTACAGCTCTGTCATTCAACATCCTCTTGAGAAGTCTCCTTCGAAGTTCTAACAGACCCGGGCAGATGCAGATAATGTGTTGTAGATCTAATCGGTCGAATTGAGTGACCTTTGTCCATTTATTCTAGAACAAATCACCCAATTCCAATATGGCAAGTGTTTTTCTTGCATAGTGGGTCGGTATGCGTTATACGTAATCTTTAAACCTCTCTAAATCATGTGATCAGGAGGTTAAAATGAGTGAATGCCAACCGGCGCGTTCACTAGGAGATTATGTGAATATACATCGAGTTTCCAGGTAAGCCGTTCGGCGGTGGCAGCTTATCTGTCCACACGATATAGAATTAAGTGAAAAGCTGTAATTTATATTTGTTTGTTTATAGTGAGTCTGGACATTCTCCATTCTTGTCTCTTAGATTGACACAGTGAGCGCGTCTGCCATAGTGACGATCACAAATTACAAATCTTTCCGTCTCAAGAATTTTCCTCCCGTCAATAAACCGCTAACTAGAGGAGGTAAAATGTAGTTAACGGTACTTTAGTCAACTAAGTTAGGTTTATCTTTGGCACCTATTTCTGTAGTTACAGTCGGGTCTTGCCTTATAGGTGATCTAACACTATGAAAAATCTATGCGACCGACACTATGCGTGAAAAGTGGCTTTTCTTTTCTTCTTGATAGACTGCTGATCCCTTATGAAAAAAATTATCTAGAGATCCCTAGAGGTAAGTATATGCTTTAAAATAACATGAAGGGACCAGCTGGACACAGATTTTGCAGGTTTATTTTGGTGAAAGACAACTGTAGTGATATATGGCTCATACAAATTTGTATATACCACGGGTGATTAATAAGATCTAAATGCATGGTGAGGTGCATAGAATAAAGTACGAGGCAACATTTATCTTTTTTATATCCTGATGTATGCTTCACCAATGGGGTCTATCTATATATGTATCTACATGTTTTTCCTCGATTAATTTCGGCTTATGCTGGTGTTAGGTTTATTTTTGTATATGTGGTTTATGTGACATTATGTCTTGAAATCTGGACTTTGCTATTTCAAGGTTGACCTTTATGCATTCTTTGTACTAGATATCTTCTTCTAAAATGGCATACATCAAGAGATTGGCATTTCATTTCATCCATATGTCCTTCCTATGGCATTAGCATCCTTTTTTGAATACATGTATTTGATATTATATAATAAAATATTGATGAAATCATTTTATGACTTTATGTAATGAGATCTCTTGTAGTGAAGGTTTTGTTATTAGTGTAGCCTTAGATTGGACATATAGCCAGCAAATTATTGTTTACATACATTATACGGTGAATTTATTTATATCTATAATTATATTATTTTTTTGGTTGTTTATGTATCTGTATATTGAGATCTTAGCGTAGCTCTTAGTCTCTTTACAACTTTACTTCCTTGTGGCATGAACAGTGCTTACACTGCGACAAAGTGATGTTCCTCCTTGATGGAGCATTGGCCAAGGTTGGTAAATTGCCAAGTCGCAATGTCATGAATTCATGTTTCATGTGCGGTGCATAGGTGGTGGAGAGAAAGGCAGCCGGTTTCAGTTTGGTGTAATACCTTATGGTCGTCCATGCATGTGCCCTGGCACTAAATTTAGCATAATCTTCAGCGAATTTTTTTTTACTGGCCTTATTAACCCTTCTTGAAAATGAATTATATGTTGGTGCTTCCCCCCACAGATCCTTATGTCGTAGTTGGGTAATTGATGATTGAAGGTACTTGTTGTAGGCTGAGTGCTGGTCATACTCTAGGGCCCATGAGAGTACCTCATTCAGTTTGTCTGTTGAGTGGCTGATTTTGTACCAGGTTTTAGCCGCTTCTTCTCTTGCGGCAAAGTCTTGCTGTACAAGTCCGAATTCAAGGCATATCTGCCCAGGCGAGGTGGATTTTGATAATTTAATGACTCGTCTGAATACTTTAAGCTGTGTTTTGTCTGTCAGGATCTCGTCCAGACCGTGCATAGCCACTCTTGCATAGGTTAATGTGGGAAGCAATTTAGATGCGATAACAGTTAGCAGGGGATGAAATGGCCAGGAGAGATAAGGTGTAAATTAGAGCTGGGACTCTTTGCGCAATGTTTCTCTTCTTCTGCTGGAAGGAAACCTGAGCATCTAAGATATTTATACTGTGGCACCGCCTCTAGCGAAACATTCCTTTGCGCCATCCTTGATCTGGCGGTGTACGTGCCGTCTACACACATTATTTTTTATTTAGACATGTTAATTTCCTCTTGGTTTGAATGAACGTAATTGGGATCTTTGTAGCCCGACCTTTGTGCAGCTGAGCAGTACCAGATCGTCTGCGTATAGTAGATGTGCCAGTAAGATCCCTCACAGACGGGGGTGGTGAGCACTGTTCCCTGTAAGGTGCAGGCGCGCGCGCACCCTTTCTTCCCCCACCGCACAGGCCTTTTTGTCAAGCATGCATGTTTTTGCAACGTCAGGTCGCTGCCTGCATCATGCGGGAAAGAGGACATCAGCGCTGCGTTTAAAAAATAGAAAATGCGCGAAAACAGGGTCACTCTTCGCAGCCAAGCAGGACGAAAAACAACAGTTAAAAAGGACCAGAAGCCCGCTGTGAACTGGGAGCTGTACATCAGAAGGGGTTCCCATCTTGTGAAGAAATTGCTTTCTAACAGTGCTTAAATTGTTAATAAAAAGGTGCCAGTGCCCAAAGCCCTCCTCTTAAACACGTGGCTGCTGCAATTAAATGTGTGAACACGGAATACTGACGCAGCGTAATCCTGAAGCCATCTCGGGCCTCTTCAGTCCATATAAAGCCCCTCCCTGCCCCTTCAGCTCACTCTAGCAGCTTTTTACTTTCTCCCTTTGTGACGCTTTATTGTTTTTTCCCTTCCTCCGTCTGTCCCATATGTGTCTTTTGCTTACAGCAAATGCTTGAGGTTGAAGAGTAAGCCCCGGCCCTCAAAAATAAGTGCCAGCGCTGAGCACCGGAAAGAACAAGCACAAATTAAGCACTGCTTTCTAACTGTGAAGGCATATAACATTCAGATAGGTACACTCACATATATGTATTTGGCCCTCAAATTGGTATTTATCCATATTTATTTTGTGTTTTGAGAATAAATTGAGTCATAAAATAGTATATTTCCATATATATTTAAGTGATAAACCTGTCCTCATACTTTGACGCCTATCACATATTAGCAAACTAAGCTTTAAGATATAGCAAAAACTATACCCACAGGTCAAGGCCAATGTAAGGCCAAAATGAATACTCCATAGAAATGTCTTTGTATCATCATGTCTCTAACTCCACCCAGTAGCCACGCCCCTTTGCTCAATCTAATTAGTACCACCGCTTCATGTAATTGTGGAGGATGGACTGCAGAAGTAGAGTAATGTGAATGCAACCTTTTTTACACTGGTTTCATGGGGGACAATTTGTTCAGACTGAAACCAGATTTGTGTTTTTAACCTTCTACCGCCCATGCACATTGAATCTGGAAGCAATGTATAGCGAAATAGCATTAATTACTGCAGTGTTTTATATCACATTGTTGTGTGTCTCATCAATGCAAAAAATAGAAGGTGGTGTATTATTGCAGGTATGTAACTGAAGGCAGTGTCACTCACGTCAGAGCTTTACGGATGTAGAATGTGAATGCTCATAGTTCCACCAGATTCTTTCGCCTTAGTGATGAGAGCTCCCAAGGGGCTGGGTAGCTCTCCACACTTTCAGCTGGAACGGGGGGAGGGGCACACATGTTAGACCTGACAGCCTTAGGGTGGTCATCCCACAACTTTTTGCCTGCCTCCCTCCACTTTTTTGACACTGTTTTTGCTGGTTTTAGGACTGTGCGCACAGTACCACTGCTAACCAGTGCTAAAGTTCATATGCTCTCTCCCTTAATCATGGTATCTTTGGTTCATTCCCAATTGGCATATTTTATTTACCTATAGGTCTCTGGTGAAGTGCACTATATGTGCCCAGGGCCTGTAAATTAAAAAAGTAAAAGGCAGGACACTGTTTGCGCCAAATTAGCGTGATTCTTTTTACGCTAATTCGTCGCAAACTGAACTCCACAGCACACTTTATTAAATCCTCTAACTTTGCAGTCAGAGCAGAAAAGTAACCATTAATCGCCAGTATAAAATAAGCAGCAAAAATACATAAGCTGGCACTGGACTTCTGTTCTGGAACCCACAGCAAATGTGACAAGACAACAACAAGACTTAAAGGCACCTTCATTGCTCATTCACTGTCTGAATGAACAGAACACCTTTTATTACAGCTTGCCAGAACGAGCCAGTAGGCCTAAAAATTTCTCACCCTTATAAATCCGATTAGTCATAGCCAGTGGCCGAGCAGATAACTTGAGGCCTGTAAAGGCTGCATCATCGAAGGTGTAACGCGGGATGTAGGTTTCCAAACAAATGATAATATGGAACCAGAGTTCATCTAAACTGAAAGCCCAGGTAACTACTCAATTGCTCTGGAACTGTCATGCATAATGTTTTTGTAACTCCTATAACCTATGCTAAATATCTTCTTTCCAATTACATCCGGTCAACATTTGGATTTGAACGGCCAGGCATGAGTAGCAAGGAAGACCAGGTAATTCTGTAGATGTTCCAGGTGGGATTAAGGGTCTCTACATAAATCACGTTCATGATCCACACCTTTGCTTCTATTACAGGTTTGTCGGACCGAGCAAGTTATAGATTTGAATGGACCGACATGTGTAGAAGCATAAGGACCAGGTAATTATTTGGTGGGTACCCCATCTGGGTCACCTGGCACATTATAATATGACAACATGCTGTAACCAACTGTTAACCATCTTTTCTTTTGCTGCAGGCATCTCAGACAGTACTGGTCATAGATGAGGACAGGCAGACCGGAGTAGCAGCAGAAAGAGCAGGCTATTATTTGCTAGTTTTTCCTTATGGTGCAACTGAGACATTGAAACGTTCAGGTGCTTTATTCATTTTTCCCTCTTGTACAGGCATCTTAGACCCTGCTACACTAATTTGAAAAGGCATGTGTGAGTAGAAGCAGAAAGACAAGGTAATAATGTAGCAGATTTTCATTGTGGTGCACCTAGTACAGTGGAATATGACAACCTACTTTAACTATCTTACCCACCTTTTCTTCTGTTGCAGGCATCTCCGACAGCACTACTCATACATTACGAAAAGGCGCCTGTGAGTAGAAGCAGAAAGACAAGGTCATTATTTGGTAGATTTCACTTCTGATGCACCTAGTACTTTATAAAATAACAACATTCTTCAACCCTTTTTTTTGTTCTTTTGCAGGCTTCTTAGACAGTGCTAACATTGGTTAGAAAAGGTGGACGTGACTACAAGCAGAAAGAGCAGGTAATTATTTAGTGGTTTTTCCTTGTAGTACATCTGAAACACTGGAACACAAGCATGTACTGTAACCATTTTTTTTCTTCTATTGCAGACATCTTAGACAGTGTTACATCTACAAGCAGGTGTGAGATCAAACAGAAAGGCCCAGGTAATTACTTGCTACATTTTCCAATTGATAGCTCAGTCATTTCTGGTAGATTGCATTCAATAGCATAAAATACAACTTTAAATAATGTTCCTCACTTTAAACAATGTCCCTCTTTTTTTGCAGGCTTTGTGGCACAGTAGGCTCAGACTGATTGCCACCAAAATGTTCAAGCGCAAAGCTGTGACTTCTGCAGAGAGCAGTGCTTCACCACAAAGGAAGAAATGCTGTCTTGTGTTCAAAGAAGAATGGCTGAAATAAATTGTAGAGACTGAGATGCAGAAGTCCCGGAGCAAGGTTTGCGTACAACTGGGAGAGCTATTTCTATACAATCCAGAAGTAGGCCTGATTTGCAAAGTATGTGCAGAAGCAAAGATCGCAGGGGACTTTTCTACTGGGAAGAAATGGAGTGATGGCTGGAAGCTGGGCTACTTGAAACCCCATCTATGTAGCAAAGTTCATGAATCTGCTTTGGTGACACTGAGAAATTAAAGTGTTGCCGCCAGGCTGGGTTTTGGAGTGCGCACCATGCTAACAGAAAACGCCAGTGACAAAGCAAACAGACTAGAAGTGGTTGAACGGCAAAGATCCCTGCCTGAGGAGATAAAGATTCTCATCAACAATGTGTTGCTAGCAGTCAAAATGAACACGTCAATGTTATCTGTTCAAGATATTCATGACCACATCGCATTGTATGTGAAGATACCGGAAAGCTGGAGGAGCATTATGCCTTTGAGTTTTTGGAGGCCATCAACAGCGTGATATGCTCTGACTTCATGGCAGAACTTCGCAGTGCTCGGTATCACACATTGATAATTGATGAGAGCACAGATATTTCAGTTACAAAAATGCTCATCCTCTACTTCAAGTTCCGATCTGTAACATCAACAGATCACAAAACAGTGTTTGGGGGAATTGTAACTCTGAGTGCATGCAATGCGGAGGCTATCGCTATAGCTGTAAAAGACTTCTACACTGCCAATAAACTGGATCTTATGAAAATGGTCATGTTCACATCAGATGGTGCATCAGTGATGCTGAGAAAGAACAATGGTGTTGCTACCCGCCTCAAACAATCCATTCCCCATCTAGTTGAGCAGCACTGTGCTGCGCACAGAGAAGATTTGGGAGTTGATGATGCCTGTAAAAAAGTGCCGATGATCAGGGAAATTGAAACATTACTGAGGACTATCTACACTGTGTTCTCCCGCTCACCTTTAAGGAAGTCCAAGCTGGATGAAATTGCTTTGGTCACTGAATGTGAAGCGGTCTCCTTTCAGCCACTCAATGAGGTGCGGTGGCTTTCAAGGCATTTTGCTATTGATGGTAGTGTTTGCCGTGGTGAGGCATTGTGTGCGAGTACTGTCCCTGATGTTTCATGACATGCGGGGTGCAAGGGCAGGAAATTGAGCCTTCTGAGTTGAACGCCCTAACCGGTTTTGGTGGGACTTGAGATGGGGGGCTTCGATTCCAATGGAGGGAAGTGACTACGTGCAAGGTTGGGTCTTGTCTAGGCGGTGTCGCAGGTTTTGCCAAAACAGAGCAGCCATGGATTTCTGTATTCACTATTAGCCCGCTGATTGAAAGAGGGCCACTGTGTTAGTTGTGGGGGCACCTGCGCTAGCGGGTTGTTATCCTTGGCCAGGTGAATAGCCAACAGCCAGTGGGTTTAGGGTTTTTAGTCTGGCATTGGCTTGTTGGTCACATAGGCTAGGGAAGATGTGGTAAACTGGAGCAGTTTTTTTCCCTGCTGGGGTCTGTTATTAGTTAGGTTCTTTTGGGCCAGTTTGGCCTGGATTGGATTGCAAGATGCATCTTGGTCCGCTACGGCAGAGCCAGGTTGATTATCCACGTTGTCTTGGGTTCTCATCCTGTGTTTTGGGATTGGTTCATGTTGTGCAGCAAGGTGGCTCGGGGTTAGGAGTGAGCAGTCAGTAGGTTTTGATCCTCTTGTAAAGCAGTTGCAACCCGAGTCTGGGGGAGAGCTGGTGATGGCCCGCTCTTGTTTTTAAGTTGTGTCATATTGGAGAGGGCGGTGTCGTCTGACATTAAGACTGAGAGGGATGAATCTGCTTCATCGGAGATGCTACTGTAGTCCTGTATGCTGGTGTCTTTGTGTGCCTTTTTGGGGGCTACGTTAGTAAGATGCTTAGCAAATATGGGATATAGTTTTTTACCCACCCCGTCCTTATGTGCAGTATGCTTCTTCCTGGCTTTCCTTAGGCGTTTGTGTTGTCTTGTCGTCAGTTTTGGGTTGGCGGTTTCATTGCTGATCCTGATTGGCCCTTCTGGTATCGCTTCCTTGAGAGATAACTCAGAGTCAGGGTTGGTCTGAGTAGTGGGTGTTTGTGAGTCACTGATCAGATCATGTTGGTTGGGATTTGCCTGAAGTTTTTGGAGAGAGCTTACAGTTGACGGTGTCATTATTACTTCCTGTTCTCTGGCCAGGTGCAGTGATTTTAAGATGTTCTACAGGATGGCTGGAAGTACAGCTAATTTGTCAATAATAGGGCCACAAGCACATTTCTCTTGATTTGGTATGAGGCCTGCCTGTGAATTCACAATTAGGGATGTAAGGGTCTCCATTTTTTGTTTTTTTTCCTGCAGTTTGCTCAGCCATTAGGTTCCTGATGTCTGTCTGTGTGTCCAGCTTGTCCGACTGGAAATTTAAGACTTCAATGACTGATTGCAGGGTTGTGAGTAGGCTGTCCCACCACAGTGGCACAGTTGGATCGTTCCCAGTAGATTGTTTGTGCTTCTGCTGAGGGGAAGAGGTTTGCTGAAGATTTTGTAGGCACGCCTCGTTGCTGTCCCACCTGGGTGTGCCCTGCGTTGCAAGATTAACTATGGGGCTCCTTGTATCAGGGGAGAGCTGCATGTTCCTAGGCGGGTGTGATCTCCTTTGACAGAGTCTGATGATGGTGAGGCCATATTGGTTTCGCATACGTTGTGGGAGTGAGCTGCCGATTCTTGGATGAAGTTGTCTCGTACTGGACTTCCCGAATGGTTTGATGGATGGTTTTAACTTCTAATGCCTGTTGTTTGAAAGGGAGAGTGAGCAGGACCAGAGCTCATCTATGCGCGGGCAATGCGAGGCCTGCCTGGCAGGGTTTGGCGCTGGGGGACTGGTAGCTGTGAGGGTCTGAGCAATATAATGTGTTGAGGGGAATAAATAAAGATCTTCATTTGTCGTTATGAAAGACTGATGGATTTGAGCTACACCTTCTAGAGGTTTTGCAGGATCAGAGGTGGCATCATTGAGTCATATGCGGTCTTGATCTTCTTTGGATGCTGTTAAGTTTGTTAGTGTCAAGGATGACATTGACATTTGGTATGAGCCACTTACACCACTTGTTTCCAGTACAGTGCTTCTCTTGATGGGAATAATGGGACTGGGAAGGGCTGTGGCATCTTCCGGGATTGGGTATATTGCAGCCATTGGGTCCTTGAAGAAGAGGGAACAGTTTTGGTGTCCCGGACCGTGGCGGCGGCCTGCACTCCAACTGAGTGGTGTTGTTCGTGGTTGTTCCCTTGCTGAGCACTGAAGGGATCTTCAAGATTGGCTTCTTCTGTGGCTTATTTACAATTTGTTGCCAATTCTTGCCAGATCTCATGTTCCTATTCTTGGGTTCTACTGATGGAGTTTCAAAGTTGTTCGGAGAAAACAGCCTTGTGTTACTATTTCAGGCGCCCGCTGCTGTGTATCTCGAAGTTGGGTTATATTGCACAGGCCTGCAGAGGTCTGAGGTGGTCTGAAGAGGTGGAGGTGAAGATCAGAGGTGGGGAGCCATACCCAGCCACAAGCCGCACCAAGACCTGGCTTGACCTCTTCCGTGGCATAGGACTCAACCTACTTATAGGGGGCCTAATGCCACCCATACCCTGCTGAGTCACCTGCTGCTGCAGCCTGCTGTTGCTATTACTGTGCTGCTCAGTGAGGTGAGAAGCTTGATGATAATGACAGACTATACCAATTGTTGGGCCACCAGATTGGAGGTGTTTGCCTGTGGAGGTGGTGGTTCTCCCAGCTCTATTCAGGACGTCTTCTGGGTCTCTGGTCTAGACCTTACCAGGGTCTTGCCAGGGACTTTCAGGGGGTACGTCTAAGGATACGTTTGGGGTGCTTCTGGTGCTTTTTGGAGGTATTCCTGCACCGCATCTCCGGGTGGCCCCTTCTGGCAGCGAAGTGCTTTTGAGATTCTCCTGCACCGCCACTCCTCCCTGGGTGGCCCCCTCTGGCAGCGAGGGTGAGGGAGGGGCACGAACACGCAGGTGCTGGAGCAAACTCAGGTGAGGGTCAGTGGTCAAGCGGTCAGGCGGAGCCAAGGTGAAGGGAGAAGAATCAAAAGTTAAGGTGAAGTCAAGGTGAAGTCAGGGCCAATCCAGGATAGGGTAGGCAAAGCCTATATGAGGCTAAGAGGCATAAAGGTAGAGGGCTGGACTGAGCTGTGTGAGCTGTTAAGTGTTAAAGAGTTGATGGAGGGTGGGGCAGATGCCAGCTGCAGCTTCATGTATTGTACCTGTTGAAGGCGGCACATTCTGGTTGGCTCAGGCAAGGCCCTAGCCAGGCAAAATCTGGATGATTACACTCACTGTATATCTGTGCTCACCTTTGTGTAGCTTGGCACTAAGCAGTCAGGCTTATCACAGGGGCCATGTGTAAAGCACTGGAACAGCACTGTAACACAACAAATACACTGAGCTTCACAAAAGAGACTTCACACAAGGTGTATGTAAATAAAATTTGTATTCAACACACATTAGTTAACACAACATGAACATCATGTATCTCTGAGCATAAATCACATTTGAAAATATCACTAGCAGTACTAGGCCCAACCGAGTTAAAATGACATTAATAATATGTACACTTTGGAAAAGGTCCAACCTTACCCTCAGGACCGTTATGCAGTGCAAAACGTTGGCAACACAAAACCAACCAAGCAGTTATTCTAATTCAATTGCACACAGATATAGGGTGCCCCCAATTCACAACAATGATAGTAATGTGTACACATAGTGTACACGTAAGTAATTATAACACTTTTAAATAGCCTCGTGGGCCAGGGCAGCACAGGGAAAACCAATGTCAAACGTAATACACTCTTGGCAAGACTCAACATGTAGGGCAACACAGCTGTGCAGTGTTGTTAATCAAAAGCAGTCATTCCCACCTACTCACTCAGCACTGATACCTGGTGCTACGGATATCAGGCAGGTTTGTATGGCATGCACTTGCACACACAGCACCCTAGTGCAGTGCACTGATATCTGGCAGATCAGTAGATTGTGTACTTGGAGACCCTCCTCCACCCTTCAGCCAACCCTGACTACCCTAGCCCCCACAGACTGGAGTTGAAAAAAAACCGCTCCCCGGGGGATAGATAACAGGCGATTTCAGGCAGCAGTTGTTGAATTGAGGTTTGGTCACCTCTCAGGAAGTTCAATCAGAAGTGTTCTATAGCCCACACACTTACTCTCAACACCCAGGCCTGTTCCATCAATACGACCTGGTAACAAGGATTTGTCGGGCCAGGTGAGGAGATGGCAGTTGGTCCACCTTTCTAAGGGGATAAAAAAAAAACAATAGATGAGGGAGAGATGAAGCAGGGGAGCCTCTCGGAAGTAGGAGGCGCCCCGTAGGAAACAAGTTGAACAAAGTAGCATCCAGGTAATCCGGGCACTCTGGAACACAGATTCGCTCCCCCGCGTCACACAAAGTGCAGAACAGAAAATTCAGCACCTCCTTGGAAATGAGGCACAATGTCTGTTGCGCAGCGAGTCACACCAGACATTTCCGGTCACAAAGAAAGAGTAACCAGTTCCTTGGAAATGAGGCACAAGGTCTGGAGCACAATGACTTGGGTCGCACCAGACAATTCCGGTCACATAAATGAAGAGTTACCAATTCTGTACCTACCTGGAAATGAGGCACAATGTCTGGTGTGCGGTGACTTGAGTCGCACCAGAAAATTCCTGTCACACACACAGGCTCAACTTCAGCGTGCCACATGAGGTAGAATGCAGTACAGCTGTGAATCGGACACCGCATACAATGAGCGTGCAGTTGGGGTGTCGCACGAGAGAAATGCGGGCACGATCAACGAAGTGGGCCACACGGGGGCCTGCAACTGATGAATCTGCACACCACCAACAAGATGCTTATGCATGTTGGGGCTCCAAGATGCAGGGCCACACACCTTGAATGCGGGCAGTTCCTTTAGGGCTGTGCACCAGGCAATCTGATCTCCAGGCACAATACTTGGTTCCACACTCAAACTGCTGCTACCAGGTGGGATCCAGCAGATGATGTGGGCACTTAGGAGGGCACCGCTCTCTGGGTGGTAGTGGAAGGTGTGGGTCTCTCGCAGGAGGACGTTGATCTACCTGAGACCTCCACCAGAGAACAGGGGGCAAGCCAACAAGCCCTTGGAGAGCACACTTCAGGGTGCCACACAGCAACAGGCAGACAGCCACTATTCAGAAAGGGTATGCAGTCCCTTCCAATGGCAGTAATCCTCCTTGTTCACAACAGATTCCTCTGGCAGTGTGTACCATACAGTCCAGTATCTCTGGTCCTGCCCCACAATTGTATCTCTTCTTTGCTGAAGTGTGACACCAGTAGATATAACGTAGTGTGCCTTTGAAGTTGGGGTGGTTCAGAGTGTTCCCCTTTGAACCACAGACGTCTCCCCTAAATTTCAGTCCTGTCTGCCATGGGGCCGTACAATGCAAATCTTAATTTTTAGTGGGGCCATGATTTGGCTCCCAGAGGCCAAGTGTCAAAATCTATCCCTCCAATCTATCCAATCACCCCCTCAAATGGCAGAGATCTGTCATTCCAGTTGCATGCCCAAGGTTTATAGCTGTCTCTGGACAATGCACAGACATGCTCCCCTAGCCTCCAGTGTGGACTAGAGACAAATTAAAAGGCACACAAAGAATTTTAGAGCACAGAAAAGCCCACTTTCTAGAAGGAGACGCATTTTTAAGTTATTGTTGACAAGACCACCTTTACCACAGGAAGGGGTTTGTCAGGACGAATCCAAGGATGCGAAACAGTATGAGGCTGCTCCGCTGCAATGCCCTATTGCAGCTAGGAGCCATTGTAAACTTCCTCCATGTTAACCTAGGTACAGAGCAAACCTCATAGGTAGTGAAAACACACATGGGCATTCTTCTCTCCCTGGGCGTATGTACCCTTGAGCACACGCAAGCCAGCTATGGCAGGCTGCACACATGTTTAAGAACACCATTGGTGCAAGAGCACACACACAGGCCTGCTATGACAGGCTGGCCACATCTTTAAGTACACTACAGGTGCAAATGCACACACACAGGTAAGCACCACTTCCTAACATATGTAGGAAAGGCACGCACACTTTCGCACTGTACTTACAGTTGGAAAGTGCCCAGAGCCCTAAGGCCACTCAGAGAGGATCAGCAAAACCTACGGAAGAAGCAAAAAAGGTTTGGGGAAACAGTACCTCAGTGTGTAGGGTCTAAGAGTACCACTCACAGGTACACATATACCTAGGGCATGCACTTATCCTGCAGGCACTGCACAGCACTACATCCTTCAGGTACTGTAACACCCTCAGGTACATGCACCTCCAGCACATGCATACGCCATGCATGCACCACTTAATGCTGCGTTATCCCTTTATGGCACTCTCCCCAGGCACACTTAGGCTCGGTGCAGATACACCTCTTCTGTGCTGCACAGCACTTGGCATAATTGTGATGAAGTGAAGGGTGAGTTAGGCACACAGCAGCGGAACTTTAACAAGTGAATGAGCCTGTAGGCCTCACTCCAGTGACAGGTTAAAAAGGACCTGTTCACTCCTATTGATCACTACACGGTATGCTGCCACCATCGCGCTCTTGCTGCTTAACTCCTTGTGAATGCAGTAGCCTTCTACCACTATGAGAGTAGCTCTTTGGGCACCACTCACGGCCCAACAAGACCCCAGTCCATGAGACAAGCCTACGTCATGGCGCGCACACATGATCCGTGTTTGCCTATGACAAAAACAAATTGTGTTAGGGATCCAGACATAAGTACAGTTGGGCACTCAGGGCAGGGATGCACGTCCATTAACAAACAGAGGACTTGTAAGTCCCAACACAGAGCATATCAGTACCTTTCATGTACCAATTTTCAGTCAAAACACCAACAGCCTGTTTAACTTCTCCCATGATGCCCTTTACAGGCACCCCTGCACTACTACCACATAGCTGTACAAAGTTATCTGAAGGTGAAAACCATAAGACGACGCGTCTCTCCCTCACACTTTATAATCCACCACACTGCTACACACTGTGTCACAAAACACAATAACCACACCTCGGTGGCCATCACTCACAGCATGGAAACACTTTCCCCATATGATCAAGCACAACATCCTTCCATCCACTTGACCCACACGGTGTAGTATTCTGTTCATGTAGACAAGTGCTTCATTGCCCCATATAGGGGTAGTAAGCGCTATATAAGTGGTGCAGTACAATACAATACTTCATGCCCCTCGTACTTCCAGTGTTTACTGGTTTAAGGCACTCCGTTGATATTTTATACTTTTCACCCAGTGAAACCAGAAAAAGTCTAAACCCTTCCAAAGGACCACCACCACAGCAGCAGTCTTATTAATCGAGGGGTCAGTCCAGCATTTTATACTTCTGAAGTTGACATAATGAGCACCACTGAGTTAGTGTAAAATAAGCAACGGTTGTCAGCACCACCAATGTGCTGAGGCAGTCAATGAGTAGTTTACAACATGTAGTGTTATATTTGTACTGGTGGTGAGCGTGGCTGCCATTTAGTAAATTCATGTTCTGGTTTCTGCTCATATCATGGCCCTGGGCTGGGCATACTTTGTTACTAGATAATGTACCTTTGTTTCCCTGTGTCCAGTGGTGACTGCCCTTCTAGTGATGCTTGTTATAGCTCCATTGTCCCCTCAGCCCTCCTACCTATTGATAATTGTCTGATATTCATGGCTGCCACAAGGTGGGGACTGGAGGAACACATGGACCACGTCCCACAAGCAATACGTGTTTTAATGTCTGCTTTATTTTGAATAGTGGCAATCTGAGTTGTGTCAGGGGATCAAGGACTGAGGCAACAGTTAAGAGTCACTTGCAGGTTTCGTCATGCCAAAGTCCTTTTAAACTGTATACTTTCTTTCCATTTTCAAACTTGTACTCACCTATTTGGAATGGAAAAATGCAACTACAAGGTAGAAGAATACAAAGAAATTAAAACCTGAGGCGAGCTAGCCACATCTGAAGTGTGTATATAGCATTGTAGCTAATGCTGTGTTTACCTGATGCCTGTACCATGGCTTGTAAATAATACAGAGACCTCAAACCTCCTTATGTCAGAGACAGTAACTCTTATCAGGTTTGGCTGTGCATTGTGATGTCTGTAGGTCTGCTATTATAAACGGGTATCTGCAACTGGGCGTGTAGGGAAATTGCAAACAATGAAGGTGAGCTACTGACACCTTCTTGACATTAAGTGTATCCTGCGGCTGTGTGTACCTACTATTTCTGAATAAAGCTTTGTAGCTCCCTGTACTTTAGCTATCCCATGAGTGTGCCAGAGAAGCTTGTGCTGCTGTTTCTGATGTACCTCTTCGTTATTTATTTGTGAGAGTATTATTGTTGCTGCTACTTGTTGTGCACCTGCTATGCCTGAGTGAAGCACCACTGCTCCCTGTACAGTAGCTGTCCTGTGTATGTCAGAGAAGCTTGCACTGCTGACGGTGGTTTACCTGTTCCTTGTAAGTAAGTGAATCTTATAATAAATGCTGCCTGTTGTGCACCTGCTACTTCTGAATGAAGCATCGCTGCTCCCTGTACTGTAGCTCTCCTGTGTGTGTCGGGAAGCTTGCACTGCTGTCTGTGCGGTACCTGAACTTTGCTTATTGTAAAATATTAACATTATTTCTGCCTATTACTGCTATGTCTGTGAAAGAAGCATTGTTGCTCCCTGTTCTGTAGCTGTCCTGTGTGTGTCAGAGAAGCTTGCACTGCTGTCTTTAACGTACATCTTCTCCGTTCTTCGTTTGTGAGTTGATCTTTTAATAAATGCTGCCTCTTGCCCACCTCCAGAATCTGAATGTAGCATCGCTGCTCCCTGTTCTGTAGCTGTCCAGTGTGTGCCGGAGAAGCTTGCACTGCTGGCTGTGCTGTACCTGAACTTTGCTTATTGTAAAATATTAACATTATTGCTGCCTGTTACTGCTATGTCTGTGAATGAAGCATCGTTGCTCCCTGTACAGTAGCTGTCCTGTGTGTTCTGGAGAAACTTGCACTGCTGCCTGTGGTTTACCTGTTCTTCATTAGTGAGTGAATCTTATAAAAAATGCTGCCTGTTGTGCACCTGCTGCGTCTGAGTGAAGCATCACTGCTCCCTGTACAGTAGCTGTCCTGTGTATGTCAGAGAAGCTTGCACTGCTGACGGTGGTTTACCTGTTCCTTGTTACTAAGTGAATCTTATAATAAATGCCGCCTGTTGTGCACCTGCCACGCCTGAGTGAAGCATCACTGCTCCCTGTATTGTAGCTCTCCTGTGTGCCGGGGAAGCTTGCACTGCTGTCTGTGGTTTACCTGTTCTTCATTAGTGAGTGAATCTTATAAAAAATGCTGCCTGTTGTGCACCTGCTGCGTCTGAGTGAAGCATCACTGCTCCCTGTATTGTAGCTGTCCTGTGTGTCAGAGAAGCTTGCACTGATGACGGTGGTTTACCTGTTCCTCGTTAGTGGGACACTCTTTTTAATGATGCTTTCTGTTACTCACCTGCTATGTCTCAATGAAGCATTGTTACTCTCTGTACTGCACCTGCCCGTCATGTGACAGAAGCTTGCGCTACTGCCTGCTTGTACTGCGCATGCGTTGCGTGTGTGGGGCGTGCCGTCTGCTCCATGCTCTGCACTGAGGGCAGGAGGAGGGGTTTGTGCACGAAGGTTGCTCCTCTGGTGCAAGTACACACACTACACCTGCGCAAGGAGTGCGTTCTGCGGTTGCTCCTGCAGTTCCTGCTGTTTCTGAAGGACGCTTGCAGAGCTGCAGCGGAGATAACACCTAAACTGAAGCTTAATAACCTGCTTGGCTACCCCCCAGGTAGCACTCTAAGTATATCTTGGAAACAAACCTTTCTAATGGGGAAACACCGGAGATATATGTGCGATGCGCTGTCATTTATTGTCAGTCACAACGTTATCCTCCTGATTTTTTATCTGCTCCCTTTGGCAGAATTCTCCTTCCTTTGACGAAGAAAGGTCTTTATGTTGAGGAGACCCGCTGGGTGGACACAGGAAGTTGTCACAAGTGGCTACAATCTGCTCACTTCCGGTTTTGTAAAAGGAATGCAATCAGATGCCTTTTCTACTTTTTAGAAGGAGGGATTTTGCTCGAGAAAAACGGTTGTTAGTTTTTCCCCCTAAGTACTAGGGATCTCGACTCCAGTTATCAGATTGAGTTCTATTCTGTCAATGTTCTGAGGAGGATGAATTATTGGGAAGGAAGTATTAGTGGCCAAATATCTTTTATATCATTGGTGCCTTCAGCTGTTCGAAGTTTTTTAAAAGGCACTATGAAGTTCATTCTTTGCTTAATGTTTAAGAGATTTTTTATCCAGATTGATTAATGCATAGTGTGTCTCCTGATGTGCATAGATCTTTTTATGTTGAGGAGTTGACTAGTTCTAACTTATTTTTATTTCTGTAATTCAGGTAGCAGTCTATATTTTAGATATATTACATTATATTATCAATATATTTATAATTGGTACTAAAAATACATCTGAACATTCTGAGTACCCTGAATGTGCTGTAAATGTTAATTGTATGAAAAAGCTCGCACTGATGCTGCCTTGTATACAAACCTGCTCAGCAGTGTGAAGAGGGGCCCACACTACATGCCCATTCAGTACTGGCCTTTTTGCTGAGCTTGCATAAGCTATCACCATTGCACTGGTGCAAGTATTTCAACTCAGTTTAGAAGTTATAATACTGCTGAATGTAAAGAATATGAGTTCTGCTGGGAATTTATTCCACTGTTTCATAAGTATACATCTCATGTATCATGTCTGCTGAGGTGAGATGTCACACTGTCCGTTTAAAGACATAGGCGGTCACCGCCGAATGACCGCACCGCGGTCAAAAGACCGCGGCGGCCATTCCAACTTTCCCGCTGGGCCGGCGGGAGCCCTCCAAAAGAGCGCCCGCCGGCCCAGCGGGAAAGCCCCTGCAACCATGAAGCCGGCTCCGAATGGAGCCGGCGGAGTTGCAGGGGTGCGACGGGTGCAGTGGCACCCGTCGCGATTTTCACTGTCTGCTAAGCAGACAGTAAAAATCTTTGTGGGGCCCTGTTAGGGGGCCCCTGCACTGCCCATGCCAGTGGCATGGACAGTGCAGGGGCCCCCAGGGGCCCCACGACACCCGTTCCCGCCATCCTGGTTCTGGCGGTGTAAACCGCCAGAAACAGGGTGGCGGGAAGGGGGTCGGAATCCCCATGGCGGCGCCATGGAGGATTCCCTGGGCCAGGGGAAAACCGGCTCCCCTTTTCTGACCGGGGCTTTACCGCCGCGGTAAGAATAGCCCAGGAAGCACCGCCAGCCTGTTGGCGGTGCTTCCGCTGCCCTCCGCCCTGGCGGTTTCAAACCGCCAGGGTTGGAATGAGGGCCATAGCAGCTCTGCTGAGAAGGTCCGATGCTACTTTCTTTCATGCACAGCATCCCAGTACCATTACTGCCCATCAAAGTACAGCAATGCAGCTGATTGGTGGTGGGAATACCAGTGCTTAATTTGTAAATAAAAAGGTGCCGGTGCCCAAAGCCCTCCTCTTAAACACGCGGCTGCTGCATTTAATTGTGCGAACACGGACTACTGAGGCAGCGTAATCCTGAAACCATCTCGGGCCTCTTTAATCCATATAAATCCACTCCCTGCCCCTTCAGCTCACTCTTGCAGCTTTCTACTTTCTCCCTTTGTGACGCTTTTTCGTTTTTCTCTTCCTCCGTCTTTCCCATATCTGTCTATTGCTCGAAGAAAATGCTTGAAGCTGAAGAATAAGCCCGGCCCTCAAAAATAAGTGCCAGTGATCAGCACCGGAAACAACAAGCACAAATTAAGCACTGGGGAATACCCCTCTACAATTACAGCAGCCCTGCTTATGTGTTCTGAAACCGTCCCATTAAAACATGTGGGGTTAGATGTATCGTTTTTCTGAATAGCGATTACCTAATTGCGATTTTCTATGAAACGCAGTTAGCTAATCGTTATTTGAATGTATGAAACTCCAGGAGTTTCATTTAGCGTTCCCAATGGCTCGCAAATCGACCTACCTCATTAATGTTCATGAGCTAGGTTGCAATCTGTGACCCATTAGGAAATGCTAAAATCACAGGGATGGTGGCCTGCTGGGCTCAGAAGACCACCATGTCAGTGATTGCTTTTATATAAAGCAATCTTTTTTTTTTTTTAAATGCATCCCATTTTTCTTAAGGGAAAATGGGATGCGTTTTAGAAAGAAAACAGAAAAGTTTTCTTTTCATATTTTCAGAGTTGGTGGTGGGACCACTGCCTGCTCTCAAAAACTGTTTTCACTGCCATTCATAAAGGGGTCGCTTGGGGACCCCTTCCCGTTTGCAAATGGGTTACAACTTCCTTGAAGTAGGTGGTAAAGTGGGAACGTTTTGCAACCAGTTTTCGGTCACAAAACATTCCTACATATTGCTGCGATTCAGTATTAGGAAGGGACGTCCTTGACACGCCCCTACCTAATACTGAATCGGTATGTAGTCGCAATTCCTAATTGCAATTCGGTAACATGTTACTGAATGGCAAATTGGAATTCATACATACCAAAATGCATTTTGGCCAATCTAGCTTTTTGTGACCGCAAAGAGGCATGGTACCTCTGGCCCGTGATTCTTTCTGGGGAGAGCTGGAACTGTCCTATTGAGAGACTAGCAGCGCTGTTGTTAAGTGCAGGCACTGTCCCGTTAAGTACACGGACACCATGCTGAGAAGCACCCATGCACTCCTGCTTAAAATACAACAGCTGTAGTGTGCTTTGTCTGTGCTGTCCCAATGAAATACACAACAGTCATGTTAACAAGTGCAACTCCTTCCCCATTAAAAGCCAGGCCCCTTTGCGGAGAAGTACTACTTGTCTCCAGTTCACAGCGTGGCAGCTGTTCCCTGACAAGTGAAGCATCCCTGCCACGGACCACTGGTACTGTCTGGCGCGAGCTACTTCGGCAATGCTGAGAAGTCATGGCTACGTCTTTACTTATTTATTTTTTTTCGTTTTGTCGATCTTTGGCTACAAACATTACAAATAATCAATAAAGATGATAACTGAGGGGGACGTGGAATGGGGTGATGGGTTGAGGAGACAAGGATCACATGCTTGAGATGCTGAAGGAAGTTGTGGAGGCTACCACACCTGATTGTGGTGGGTATAAAACCCTGTGCAGAAGTAAGTTTACTTTGAGTTCTTCTGGCCATTGCACTTTATGGTTGGACCTTTCTTTAGGCATGGTCCAGAAGAAACAAGTGCAGATTCATGACAGTGAGAAGTCATAGGGCCCTGTACAGTTGAAGCTAAAGCCAATGCTTGTTGATTCTTATCCTTAAGGCTACACTGATGGTTCATAGCAAGAATGTGAGGAAGGTCCACGGGAGTTCCCATGCTTCGGGGATGGGGGGGCAGTAGTTTATCATGCTCCTGATTTCTTGCCTCAGAGTTTTTGTCTTCCTTCTGCCTGTGTTATTACGCTGCACCTTTGTTTAAAGAGGTTGCCCTTCTGGATTCTTCATCACGTTTGAGGCTAGTAGAGAGAGTTTGGATTTTCTAATTTCACTGCATCCTTGAGGAATGCTGCAACTTTCTGTGTGATTTCCGGGTGGTAGCCCCTCAGGAGTAGTGTCAAGATGTTTGTTCTTCCATGTGCATTTGCCTTATGAAGTTCTCTAAAAAGTGCTTTCTACACCGTGAGTACCAGTCACATCCGAGGAGGACGCGTGCAACGTTTTCCACTGAGTTCACTTTGCAGAGACAGTCTGAGTGTGAAGGTTTATGCAATCTCTGGCTTTGTTCCTGCTACTTCAAAAGGTTAGCTCTTTCCACAGCAAGACTTCTGCGCCCCTCCCTGTCTTACAGATCAGTTGGGTATGGCTGCTGTTGTGGATATAGTTCATCCATAATATACTCTTCATCCAGTCTTTCTTGCCATTATTCTCAGTTGAGTTCTAAGTAATGTCTTTTTCAGTAAGGTGTTGTAAGGCTGTCACTGAGGGAAGCATCTGTCAAGGAGCATCTCGGCTGGAAGATTCTGTTTATTTGACTTCTTGTGCTATTCGCTCTTTATTGATGACTTTGTGATCAGGATTGACAAATTCTTCTCAGCATTTGTTGATCAAACGGGATGAGCATTCATTGCTACACTTGGCTGCTTAGCTCACGAGTTTTTCTGGTTTGTAGCACACTATAAATGCACAGTTCAGATCATGGCCCTATCCTGTTCCAGGTATGCTATCTTTGATGAGTACTGTTGTAATGGTCCCATTAAAAGTATAGTTGGGTGTGTGGGAGGTATTGTGCTTTAGCAGTTGATGAGCTTGGTTAATTTGTGAAATGATGTCAGTAGAAAGAAAAGAAAGGGATTCAGAAGATATAACGCTGACGCTTTTTCATCATCTTCTTGTGCGTTATCCATCACTCAGACGAATGGTCTGACAGTGTTTCTTAAAACAATCCGTTTTAAGAAGGACATGTTAAGCATCCTACAACACCTTAGGAAGAATTGGGGTTCCCAGAGTCCGAGAAAGGATTTTAAGAAGGAGATGTTAAGAATCCTAAAACACCTTAGGAGGAATTAGGGTTCCCAGAGCCTGCTAATGGATTTAACTGTAACTTCCTCCCACATATCTCAGCAATGAGCATTTAACTCTGTTTGCCTTAAAGGCCAAGAACTCTAAGGTAAATTGCTTGAGGGTTTTTGGGCTTCAGCACTAGCGCCAAGATTAGCCTGGAATAGGAGGCAAGGAATACCTTGGTAGAGATTTGGAGACTACAAGGACAAAAGCTGTAACGGAGCAGGTGGGGCTCAGTAGGGATTGCCTTTTACAGTTGTGGACCTTATTTTTAAACGTATTGTAGAATTATTGTTTATGGAATGTATGTATTGAGTTTGATGACTAATGATTTTTTTATTGAATGTCGCCTCAACCTTGATTAACGGTTTAATAATTGCACTGATTTTTCCCTTGTATACCCTTGCACTGCATTTGAAGTACTGATGAACCCTGCTCCTAATGTGTTCACCAGTTTAATTTAATAGTAAGGAAGCATCGGCGGCCATTTTTCCTCTTGACCCACAACATACTTTGAGGCACTACCTTGAAACTGCGCTCTAGTTGCTTCTGCACTCTAGTTATTGCTCCACCCTATGTATATAGATCGTGGCACAGACGCAAGTAGCGGGCATGCTGCTGGCTCACCACTGGCACACCAAAGGCAAGCCCGTCTGCACCCAATCGCATCTAGCCAGGCCCAAGAGCCAGCAACTACCCCCATTTTCTTCAGTATTCTTCATCTGAATTGCAGACCCTTCACCCAGTATGTCACCCCATTTGGCATGGATGTTATGAACAATTTGAAAGTCATTAATATACTTGCCAACCCTCTTCCTTCTGATCCCTATTCATGTGCTGGCATTTCCAGGCCTGCAGGTACTCCTCCGTTTCAGACGGTTGGTACCCCTCTGTTTGGCAGTTGTAACAACTTGTCTGTGATAAATCTGAATGCTTGTTCAGTACTCAGACCCACAGGGGAGATATTTGATTTAATTGATACAGAAAGCTCAGCCATTGTGCTGTTCCCAGTAACCTGGTTAACTGAGGAACCCACCACAGATGCAGCCTTACCTAATGACTACGATGCCCTCCAGGTTAGCAGAAAGGGGAAAGGATGGCTGCAGTTGCTCACCAAAAACATGCATTTTCCCTAATACAATGTGAGTTCCCGAGGTTGATCTGTTAGTATTAAAAACGGAGTCACACCATCAAATTCTGCGTGTGTTTTAATTCACCATGCTCCTAGCCACATGTCCGACTTTACTCAATAGTTTTATAATACCACATGTCCTATGTTGGTCGAATACGCACAATTGTTTCTAATTGGGATAATGATTAACACAGAGATCCGAAAGGCAGGGACCTGCTGGGATTAAAGGATATCAAGGGCAACTCATTAGATTTATTCTGGACATCCAACCTCCAGGTGCAAAACCTTGAATTTACTCTTTTCATCTTGTCTGACTATTATATGATTAACTTTAAGCTGCTATTTCTCTGCACTGCCCCTCTAGGAGCACACGAATTTTCAAGTGCTGTAAGTGACACGTATTAAATACTCAGAGTATGAGTAGTACTTTAATCATCTCTGTTCCCCGATAATTTAGCTCATGGTTGAATGTTGCCAGCACTTTGCATGCCCCACTAGTATAGCTGAAAACTAAGCTACGGGCTAGATCTGTTTCGTGGTTCTCCCAGGAGCTCAAGGAAGCAAAGCTTACGCTACACAAACAGGGATGCCACTGGAGGAAAGGTTACAGTGTGGAATCTATGGTGAGGTTTAAGAAAGGAATGACTGAGTTTAAAACTCTGTTAATCCAAACTTAAGTCTTCTTCTTTACCAACAAAATGCTGGCATTTACCAGCAGACAGAAGGATACATTTAAAACAATAAATTGACTCTCAGCTTCTGAAAGAATACCCCAGCCATTCGCACCCACTCAGGAGTTTTGTGATCTGCTGAATGGCTTCTTCATAGATAAAATAAACAAAATCAAGGATAGCATTCCAAATATTCCTACTGAGTCTGTGAAGCCACGTTCTGCCTCAGTCAGGAATTCTACCTTTATGCTTAGGTTCTCTCCAATTGACAAAGACCGCTTAGCTTTTTTGATGTCCAAGGTAAATTTTGGCTCCCATTTGTAACCCTGCCCTCCTCGTATTTTAAAACGTTTTCAGTCAGAAACTGCTGGTCCGTTACTATCACTCATAAACAGTTCCCTTTCTCAGGGAACAACTCTTTTGAAGATGCCATAGTATTCCCACTCCAAAATAATTCAAGGCGAATATCCCTGATCCTTAAAAACCATTGCCCAATTTCCTTGTTACCATTTTCCTCCAAAGTGTTGGAAGCACATGTAGCTCATGAATTATGTCACCACCTACAGTCAACCAATTTCCTAGACCTCCTTCAGACGGGCTTCCAGACAGCCCACAATACTGCATCTGTTATTCTCTCTGTTCTTGATGATGTGCGGGCAGCAGGTTACATTGGAAAAACAATAGCCTTTGTCCTGTTGGACCTTCTGCAGCTTTTGACATGATCAACCATGAAATCTTGGTTGATCGTGTGGAAGCTATCGGCATAAAAGTTTCTGCCTTCAAATGGATGAAATCCTTCCTTGAGAATCTCACAAAAGCTGTTCATCTTGGTTCATTTGAAGCCAAGACAGACCAGGTTAATGTAGGGTGCTTACTTCTTCTCTATTCCCTACCTGTTTAATGTTTATGTGAGGCCTCTTATTAAAGAACTTGGGAATAGAAATTGCAATGTGTATGCCTATGCAGATGACTCTCAGATTCTCTTTTGGCTAAAAGATTCTGCTGCCTCCCAGAAAAATCTCCAAACTACTCTGCTTTACATCTTGGAGTGCATGGCCAAAAACAAACTACAACTCAATGCTGATAAGACTGAAATCGTAATTTCACCAAAGGAAAGACAGTTTGTGGAACTAAATATACTGGCCCCCGGAGTTGGGACAGGCTCCCACTCTGGAGCATCAAGGTAAAATCCTGGGAGTCATCATCAATGGTGACCTGACCTTAAAACCACAAATTGTTGAGGTGATCTTTTCTTGCATACTAACGCTGAGAAAGGTTAAAAAGATAGCTGTGTTTCTCTTGGGAGAAACATGAGAAACTGTCATTCTAGCCCTAGCAATATCTAAACTAAATTATGTGAATCCTCTCTACTCTGACCTTCCAGAGACTACAAATCGTTCAGCTTCTTGGAGCTAGATTGATCTACAGGCACCAAAGTACTCACACACCTCACTTAACTCCTGTGGAATTAAGGATCCAAATTAGCATTTGCTGCCTCACTTTCAAAGCTTTAGTAGGAGAAGGACCTCAATTTTTAAGAAAAAAACAAAGTAGTGTCCAGTACAGGAACTTAACTTTTCATCTGCGTCCCGCTGGCTGTCACTAGTTTCAAGTAAGTGGGAATGGTTGGCTGCAGTTTCTCTGATATGGGTCCATCCACCTGGAACTTGCTTCCTCTCTCTTTGGCTGTAGAGTATGGGCCTGGTTTAGAGTTTGGCGAATGGGGTTTCTCCATCACAAACATAACTGATATCCCGTCCACAGTATTACAATCCCATAATAGCCTAATGAAATCGTAACACAGCTGACAGGATATCTGGCACGTTTGTTGCAGAGTAACCCGTCCACCAAACTCTAAATTAGGCCCCATGTCTCCTTTCTCAAAGAATTAAAAACATGTTTTTTTAAATAAGCCTATCCCGGGTTATTATTCGTTGCTGTTCTGCTCTATTGTCAGCAATTCACTCCACAGCGCCCCAAAAAATGTTAGTGATCGTGCACTCACTAAATAAAAATTAACTGTGAGAAAACAGGGCTGATTGCAGAGGCCCCATAACTTTTTGCCCCCATTTTCCTCTTTTTGCTGGTGTTTTCCTGACTTTGATGGTGCCCTGGGTACTGCTAACCAGTCCCAGGGCCTGTGCTCTGTGTAAAATGGATATGCAAATTAGGCTAATTATAAATGGCTAAGTTAACCTACCTATAAGTCCCTAGTATATGGTAGGGCATGTAGGTTTAGGGACCACAGCATAGGTGGTGCACACCTAGGTGCACTGCTGAGGTGCCCAGTGTCATTTTAAAAGCAAGCCTGCCTTGCTGGCTGCTTTTAAATTAAAGTTATATCCAAATTCGACTTTGGAATTAAAGGTACTTCCAAAGTCTTAAACTACCTTATTTTTACATATAAGTCACCCCTAAGGTGTGCACTAGGTGCCCCTAGGGCTGGGTGCCATGTAACTATAAGCAGGGACTTTATAAAAATAGATTTATAAGCCCTGGTGAGGTAAAAACAGCCAAATTCGTTTTTTCCCTCATTGAAGTAAATGGCCTTCATAGGCTAGAATGAGCAGACTTTATTTTAAATTTTAAAGTCTCCTTAAATGTTACATACCAAGAATTTGGTATCAAATGAATTGTTGTAATAAATCCCACAACTTCCAGTTGTTGGATTTAATATAACTTGTTCAGGTAAAAAGTTTAGACTTTACCTAAAAAGTTGCCAATTTCAGCTCTGCATTGTTTTTGCTGCTGTGCTCTGATTGGCCAGCCTGCAGCAGCTTCTGCCAGGCTGCCTTGATGAGGTGTGAAGTGGCCTGGCTTCACACAAAGGAATGTGCTTGGGGGAGAGAATCTCCCCTCAGCAGATGGTGAGGCAGGAAGGGGGAGGGCTGCCAAACTGGTCTTCAAAGGCAGAGAAGGACATTTAGAGCACCCAGCAACACCCCCACATCCTGCAACCCCAGACAATTAGGTGCCCCCTTGATTAGATTAGGAGAGGGCAGGAGAGGGGTGTGTTTATGATTTTTAGCCACACCAGTGGGTGGGCTCAGCCAGATGTAACCTCCAAAAATCAGATTCATCCATGTTGGATTTTTAGAGACTGTTGCCTTCTGGGATGGATTTTTGCCACACTTCCCAGGAAGTGGTCATCACAGGGGGACGACCCTGTCCCTGATTGGAGAACCAGGGCCCCCCCTGCTTTTCACCCAGGAGCAAGGATAAAACTGGCAGACCTGCACCCACACCTCAGATCCCCACCAAATTTCAAGAAGAAAGAACTTAAGGAGAAGAAGGACTGCCCTGCTGGACCCCTGGCCTGCACCTGGAACCTGCACTCAGAAGGACTGCACCAGCTGCACACTTGGGCTTCACCACAAGAAGGACTTTGCCTGGCTTCAACTGGTTCAAGGAGGGACTCCCTGTTTGCAACAGGTGAAAAATTGCTAACCAGAGTCCCCTGCACCAACTCCTGAAGAAAGCGACCAACTGACCACTGTCCAGTGGCCAAAAAGGAGTTTGCGCCAGGTACATTCTGGGAGTTGAAGTCCGCACCCCCCAAGGACCATCACAGAGCTTCTGGACCCTTGGGGTGAGCTGTGGACCCCAAAAGAACCTTAAAAGAACATCTGGGTGAAGCCCCAGAAGTTTGGAAAAGATTTGAGAATTTTTGGAAAAAAGCTCCAGAGAGGGACCGACCCGCCGCGGAAATTCTAGCCGGCTTGCCTCAACCGCGACCCGGCCTGACTTCGTGGTTCGTCCCGGTAAAGAAAAACATCCAAAAAAGAGACTAAGTCCGAAGGTAAAAAGTTGACCGGGACCTCCCAGCCATCGTATCCGAGAAGGGCTCCATGGACGTCGGATCAAGATCCAGGTTTACCCCGGTCGAAGTATTTTCATCTCGAAAAAACGACTAAGTCCGAAGGTAAAAGTCTCCACCGAGGAAACCCACATCGCGTATCCGGACAAGGGCTCCAGGAGGTCGGATTCAACTGGCAGGTTCGTCCCGGTGAAGAAAAACTTCAAAACAAAGACTAAGTCAGAAGGTAACTTTTTAACCGAGGCCTCCCGCGACCTGTAGCCGAGCAGGGCTCCATCGCGGTCGGCCTGAAAGTTTGACTTTGCCCCGGTCGAGGTGCAACCAGATGACCCGATTGGCGCTTTTTGTTTCTAAGCACTAGAAAAGTAATAATTCTTTAAAAATTCATATCTCCGGTTCCCCTGAACCGATTTTAATCGTTTTTGTGTCATTTTAAAGATAAAAATATAAACTATTTTTATAAATTGGTTTTGGATTTTTAAACTGTTTCCTGTGTTTTATTTAATTACTGTTTTGTGATATTTGAATGCTTTACACTTTGTCTCCTAAGTTAAGCCTTGACGCTCGTTGCCAAGCTACCAAGGGTTGAGCTGGGATTAATTTACTGAGACCTAACTGTACCTACGTGGAGGTTAGTGGCTTGTTGCTAGGTGTAGGTGCCTACCTGCCCTTACCAATAACCCATTTTCCAACATAATTGGAAGCAGCGACGGGATCCTGTACTTGTGTTCAATATCACGTTACAGTTTTAGGTAAAACAAATTAAAAATCCTTTAAATTGTCCTAGTGCAAAAATTGTTTTTAATTTTTAATTTGGATTAATTTCAATTATTGAATTTTTGTAATTTTTCTAAATTCTTGTTTCCAATTTTTGCAAAAAGTTTTTGTTGACACAAAACTAGGGAACCATGGAGCTTGATCTGGCTAGCCTACCCACACTGACAGTAGTCCAGCTTAGGGGGTTGTGTATTGAAAGAGGGTTGCCTGCAACCAATGATCTCAGGAAGCAAATCCTGATCAAATCCCTGACAGCATGGGCTGAGGCCCAAGAGGTAGAGTCAGAAGAAGCTCCAGAGGAGGGAGAAAGAAGGGAGGATGCTAGCTCTAACCACTCAGGGGAGGGAAGGCATCTGAGCCCAAGTGAGGACGAGGAAGAACGGTCCTCAGTAAATACAGTCACTAGGGGCAGACCCAAAGCTAGTGGTAGGAAGGGGGTCCCTTCAGGAGGAGAGAACCCATCCATCAGAGAAAGAGAGCTGGAGGCCCAGCTAGCATACATAGCTTTGGAAGCAGAGAAGCTGGCCCTAGAAAAGAAAAAGTGGGCATACAAAGAGAAAAGAGATGGAGGCAGCGATAAAGAAGCTGAGGTGTCCATGGGTGGGGGAGTTTGCCCCAGATTACCCAAGGGGGTAGTTCCTGCTTATGTAGAGGGGGATGACATAGATAAGTGGCTGGGGGCCTTTGAGAGGGCACTCCAAATGAGAAGGGTTAGGCCTCAATACTGGGGTTCCCTTTTGTGGGAGTTGGTCCCCAACTCAGGGAGGGATAGGCTTCTGACCTTAAGGGGGGAGGAGGCAGATTCATACCCTAGTATGAAGAGGTGCTTAGCCAAGAAGTTTGGTCTGACCCCAGAGCAATATAGAATGAAGTTCAGGGACACCCAGAAGGTCAGTACCCAGTCTTGGGTTGACTTTGTGGACATTTCACTAAAGGCACTAGAGGGCTGGATTATTGGTAACAAAGTAGATACTTATGAGGGGTTATACAATCTGATCATGAGAGAGCACATCTTCACCAATTGTATCCAAGAAAGGTTACGCCAGCATCTAGTGGACTCTAAGCAGACCAACCCTAGAGAGCTAGGGGAGGTAGCTGATGAGTGGTTGAGAACCAGGGTGGTTGTCAAGTCCCAGGGGGGAGACTCCAAGAAGGGGGGGACAGGTCCCCTAAAACCTAAGGAGGGAGGTGGTAAGCCCACCACAGAGACTCCCTCTGTACCCCAGAACCCTAAGAAGGAGGAGAGTAAATCCCACTCTGACCAGCAGAGACAGTTAGACCCAGGGTTAAAAAAGCTCTTGGACAGTAGGGCTTGCTTTGACTGTCAGCAGACAGGTCACTTCAGAGGAGATGCAGCCTGTCCAAAGAAGGTGGTTAGCACTGGGCTGTCCAGTGTAGCCATAGAGGAGGATTCCTCAGATGATGAAGTCCTCCTAGCATTTAGCTGGGAGACAGGACCAGATGGTAAGCTGGTGATCCCTGAGGGTGGGAGTAGGCACTTCCACCACATTCAAGTGAATGGGATCCCTACCACTGGCCTGAGAGACACCTGTGCCAGTCACACTATAGTGAGTGACCGGTTAGTGACCCCAGACATGTATATCCCAGGAAAGACAAAGAAAGTCAGGATAGCCACAGGGGAGGTCACCTCCAAACCTGTAGCCATAGTGCCCCTAGAGAGGGAGGGTATCCTTGACTGGATTAGGGTGGTAGTCAGTGCTGACCTTCCCCTAGATTGTATCCTGGGCAATGACCTCCCAGAGGTGAGTCTGGTCACAGATGGGGTGGTCGACCAGGGCGCCCCTCCAAGCCAAAGTCCTGGGGAGTCAGTCCCTACAGTTAGGAGACAGGGGTCCCCAAGAAAAGGAAAGAAGAAAAAGAAGGGTAGGCCACTCTTAAAGAGAGTTCCAGGGAGCCAAAGGCCTTCTGCCCCAGTAGGGGGGGAGCCCAGAGTTGGCACTGGTGAGGCCTCCCCTGACCCCAAGGAAGTCCTGAGTAGTCAGGCAGCTGTCCAGATGCAAGGTGTTGCCCCTGCACTGACAGAAGGGAGAGTGGAAGGAGGGTGTCTGCCACAGGAGGTGGTAGCCCCCCACTCTAGACAGCAAGAGGGGTGCCAGGACCCCAAAGTTGCCCCTAAAGCAGCTCAGCCACCTGTCAGTGGAGATCTTAGGGTGTGGTTCTGGGTACTGACAGCTGTCAGTAGCCTCTGCTGGGTGCTAGCCTTCCTGGCAGCACTGTACTTGGCCTGGGAGGCAGACCCCAGGGCCAATAGCAAAGTAGGCCCCCTGACCCTGTTGGTCATGGTGGGGTTGCTCAAGTGTTGGGTGACCTCTTTGGGTAAGCTAGGTGTTGCCCTAGCAAAGTTTGGAGTAGGGGAGGTGGGCACCTCACTACCCAAGTTGGCAGAGAGAAAGGAGGAAGACCCCCCTAGAGGAAAGTTTCAGTTTGAGTTGGGTCCTTTTACTGTTGGGATGGCTTCACTACCCATAGGGAGTGACCCTGACAGGAGGATATAAGGCAGAGTAGGCCCTGCAAAGGGACAGCCAGTTTTCTTCACTGTCTTCCTCGCCTAACAAGCCAGGAAGACTCTCCCAGGGTTGGGCTGAGTCTCCTGGGCGTGTGGGCTGGGGGGGGGGGGTTGTGTGAGAAAACAGGGCTGATTGCAGAGGCCCCATAACTTTTTGCCCCCATTTTCCTCTTTTTGCTGGTGTTTTCCTGACTTTGATGGTGCCCTGGGTACTGCTAACCAGTCCCAAGGCCTGTGCTCTGTGTAAAATGGATATGCAAATTAGGCTAATTATAATTGGCTAAGTTAACCTACCTATAAGTCCCTAGTATATGGTAGGGCATGTAGGTTTAGGGACCACAGCATAGGTGGTGCACACCTAGGTGCACTGCTGAGGTGCCCAGTGTCATTTTAAAAGCAAGCCTGCCTTGCTGGCTGCTTTTAAATTAAAGTTATATGCAAATTCGACTTTGGAATTAAAGGTACTTCCAAAGTCTTAAACTACCTTATTTTTACATATAAGTCACCCCTAAGGTGTGCCCTAGGTGCCCCTAGGGCTGGGTGCCATGTAACTATAAGCAGGGACTTTATAAAAATAGATTTATAAGCCCTGGTGAGGTAAAAACAGCCAAATTCGTTTTTTCCCTCATTGAAGTAAATGGCCTTCATAGGCTAGAATGGGCAGACTTTATTTTAAATTTTAAAGTCTCCTTAAATGTTACATACCAAGAATTTGGTATCAAATGAATTGTTGTAATAAATCCCACAACTTCCAGTTGTTGGATTTAATATAACTTGTTCAGGTAAAAAGTTTAGACTTTACCTAAAAAGTTGCCAATTTCAGCTCTGCATTGTTTTTGCTGCTGTGCTCTGATTGGCCAGCCTGCAGCAGCTTCTGCCAGGCTGCCTTGATGAGGTGTGAAGTGGCCTGGCTTCACACAAAGGAATGTGCTTGGGGGAGAGAATCTCCCCTCAGCAGATGGTGAGGCAGGAAGGGGGAGGGCTGCCAAACTGGTCTTCAAAGGCAGAGAAGGACATTTGGAGCACCCAGCAACACCCCCACATCCTGCAACCCCAGACAATTAGGTGCCCCCTTGATTAGATTAGGAGAGGGCAGGAGAGGGGTGTGTTTATGATTTTTAGCCACACCAGTGGGTGGGCTCAGCCAGATGTAACCTCCAAAAATCAGATTCATCCATGTTGGATTTTTAGAGACTGTTGCCTTCTGGGATGGATTTTTGCCACACTTCCCAGGAAGTGGTCATCACAGGGGGACGACCGTGTCCCTGATTGGAGAACCAGGGCCCCCCCTGCTTTTCACCCAGGAGCAAGGATAAAACTGGCAGACCTGCACCCACACCTCAGATCCCCACCAAATTTCAAGAAGAAAGAACTTAAGGAGAAGAAGGACTGCCCTGCTGGACCCCTGGCCTGCACCTGGAACCTGCACTCAGAAGGACTGCACCAGCTGCACACTTGGGCTTCACCACAAGAAGGACTTTGCCTGGCTTCAACTGGTTCAAGGAGGGACTCCCTGTTTGCTACAGGTGAAAAATTGCTAACCAGAGTCCCCTGCACCAACTCCTGAAGAAAGCGACCAGCTGACCACTGTCCAGTGGCCAAAAAGGAGTTTGCGCCAGGTGCATTCTGGGAGTTGAAGTCCGCACCCCTCAAGGACCATCACAGAGCTTCTGGACCCTTGGGGTGAGCTGTGGACCCCAAAAGAACCTTAAAAGAACATCTGGGTGAAGCCCCAGAAGTTTGGAAAAGATTTGAGAATTTTTGGAAAAAAGCTCCAGAGAGGGACCGACCCGCCGCGGAAATTGTAGCCGGCTTGCCTCAACCGTGACCCGGCCTGACTTCGTGGTTCGTCCCGGTATAGAAAAACATCCAAAAAAGAGACTAAGTCCGAAGGTAAAAAGTTGACCGGGACCTCCCAGCCATCGTATCCGAGAAGGGCTCCATGGACGTCGGATCAAGATCCAGGTTTACCCCGGTCGAAGTATTTTCATCTCGAAAAAACGACTAAGTCCGAAGGTAAAAGTCTCCACCGAGGAAACCCACATCGCGTATCCGGACAAGGGCTCCAGGAGGTCGGATTCACCTGGCAGGTTCGTCCCGGTGAAGAAAAACTTCAAAACAAAGACTAAGTCAGAAGGTAACTTTTTAACCGAGGCCTCCCGCAACCTGTAGCCGAGCAGGGCTCCATCGCGGTCGGCCTGAAAGTTTGACTTTGCCCCGGTCGAGGTGCAACCAGATGACCCGATTGGCGCTTTTTGTTTCTGAGCACTAGAAAAGTAATAATTCTTTAAAAATTCATATCTCCGGTTCCCCTGAACCGATTTTAATCGTTTTTGTGTCATTTTAAAGATAAAAATATAAACTATTTTTATAAATTGGTTTTGGATTTTTAAACTGTTTCCTGTGTTTTATTTAATTACTGTTTTGTGATATTTGAATGCTTTACACTTTGGCCCTCATTCTGACCTTGGCGGGCGGCGGAGGCCGCCCGCCAAAGTCCCGCCGTCAGATTACCGTTCCGCGGTCGAAAGACCGCGGCGGTAATTCTGACTTTCCCGCTGGGCTGGCGGGCGGTCGCCTTCAGACTGCCCGCCAGCCCAGCGGGAAAGAGGCTTCCACGATGAAGCCGGCTCGGAATCGAGCCGGCGGAGTGGAAGCTGTGCGACGGGTGCAGTTGCACCCGTCGCGTATTTCACTGTCTGCGTAGCAGACAGTGAAATACTTGTAGGGGCCCTCTTACGGGGGCCCCTGCAATGCCCATGCCAGTGGCATGGGCACTGCAGGGGCCCCCAGGGGCCCCGCGACCCCCCCTACCGCCATCCGGATCCCGGCGGTCCGACCGCCGGGATCTGGATGGCGGTAGGGGGGGTCGGAATCCCCGCGGCGGTGCAGCAAGCTGCGCCGCCGCGGAGGATTCAATGGGGCGGCGGTACACTGGCGGGACCCCGCCAGTGGTGCCGGTCCGACCGCGGCTTTACCGCCGCGGTCGGAATCCCCATTGGAGCACCGCCGGCCTGTCGGCGGTGCTCCCGCGGTCCTCCGCCCTGGCGGTCAAAGACCGCCAGGGTCAGAATGACCACCTTTGTCTCCTAAGTTAAGCCTTGACGCTCGTTGCCAAGCTACCAAGGTTTGAGCTGGGATTAATTTACTGAGACCTAACTGTACCTACGTGGAGGTTAGTGGCTTGTTGCTAGGTGTAGGTACCTACCTGCCCTTACCAATAACCCATTTTCCAACACATAACATAACATGGAATGAAAAAAGAACATACGACTCCTCCATGTCTTCATAGCTATTCTTTAGATAACACAGACTCATTCAGAGAATGTGCTCGCTATACGTAATCATACACAATCATCCCACTTGTGTATGACTTTCACAGATAAACTGAAGAATATGTTTGAGGCCTAACGTCCAGAGCTGCCAACTTTAGATCTGGGGAGCCAGGTTTGTTTCCCGGCCTTTGCTCTGGGCAAATCATTTAATCTCTGGTCCTTAAAATAAAATGAATCTAACCTTATGTAATGTAATATGGTGCTGTTGTACGGTCCAACAGTGTCCTCGGGCAGTGTTTGCTCCATATAAAACTGCAATATTATGCAGTCCCAAATGCAACAGTGGACCTCAAAAATGGATATGAGTGCTTACTCCATACTTTCCTGCAGAAGGGGGTTCTTCAAATTTGCTAAAATCACTGATATCAACACCAAGATTTTTCAGAAGCTTCGTGATTTTAGTGAACAGAGGCCACAGGCCATCGCACCACTCTGAAAGCCCTCCAGCTGCCACTTTTATAGGCAGATCAGTACCTTGGCCATAGTCTGATACAGACATACCAAATGGCGTGGTCAAGGTCGAGACATTTACAAACAATCGCTGTTAGAGAGGGACACAAAAAGTTGTAAAGAGTATGTTATTTTGGTAATCCAGAGCATTTTTAAAGCATGTCTTGCCCCCAACTCCTTGTGCATAAAAGCTAGAGGGGGGGTCACAGAAGTTTGTCATTCCAAAACACGGGTCATGGTTTTAAAAGGTTTGGAAGCACTGAAGTAGAGTACTTGATAAACTTAGGCCTTTGCATTAAGGAGGAATGACTCCATGAGTAGTACGATTGAACCTAGGAATATTTCATAAAAACCCATCTTCAATGTACAGGTTTTGAACAGGGAGTTAAGAAGAATCTTAGAGCAGAGATATTGTGGTGCTTTATGATGGTCTTGAATTGATGACGGTCTTACATTTTATCAGAAAATGGAAGCCAATGTAGAGATCTCTGAGCTGAGGAAACAATCTGTTTTAGAAATGCCAAACATTGTTTAATATTCTGTACTTGCTGCAGCCCATTCACAACGTATTTATGTAGAACTATAGAGAGGGCATTACAACAATGCACCTGAGCTTTGGCCATGGTGCCTATAACCAAGGCTTGATTTTTGATAGAGCTAAAAGGATTCTGTCCAGTATTTCCCTCTCATGGCACACTTCTATTTATTTACCTTGAGTTCCCTGCCAGATCTTGCTGCTTTTCACCTTGGTTTTATAGAGACTGGATGAAAGCAAGATATTAAATGACTAGACGTCGCCCTTCTCTGATGTGACTTTGAGCTAGTCAAAGTCTACTTTTACCTTCTTTAAGATCCCGTCCAGGATCCTAAGTGCCCTTTTCCTTTTTTTCCTTGTCTTCATTCAACTGGAGAGATGCAGTTTATCTCAGCTGATCTAGCTGCAGACTTCCAAGGAACTCATCTCCCAAACCTTGCCCATCCTTGATCCATGTATTAGGGGCCCCAAACACTTGGCCTGTGTTCTATTCTCCTACTTTCTACTCTGTAGCTCGGTCAGAACAACAGCATGTTCAGGGCTGTTAACTTTTGTCCTTAAAATAATTAAAACTGGTGATAAGTAAACTTAGTAGAATTGCTGTACCTCATTAGTGACCTAGATTTCTTTCCTGCCTGGGTAATCCTCTGAAATCAGGGCCTATTTTCCCCTTTGAAAAGTATTTGATTTTTATTGATGTATTCATTTTATTTTAATGTATTGATCTGTAAAGTCTACAATGGCCTTTTAAATGCATTCATTTAAACTCAGTATTCCTCTAAGTGTCTTGACATAAGTGATGTTATGCTATCATGCTAGACATGCCTTTTTAATGACTTTGATGTAGCTGTTGTGGAAGTTGAATGAGAGTGGAAATCCTCATGCTGTGAAATGGTGACCTTGGTTGGCAGCAAGAACAGTGTAAGAGTACTGACTGTTGGGGCCTGTGTGGTGACCTACCAGACATTGTATAATAGACTCTACCATCTTGGTATGCTTGAGTGTTTCCTGCTTGTGAGGTGAGTGGAGTGTTGGAAGATGGTATCTTCTGGCGACTATTACAGCTGCTGTGTCCGTTAGTCTTATCTGACAGCATGTATTACAAAGAGCTCTGCAACATGACAGGTACCTAATAAATATACATTTCCCTGTTTAGAGTATGTGTTGTGATCCTTCTTCATGCGTGTCCACATAGTGGATATTAGAGCCTATTAGCTCTGTTTTTTGTCTATAAGTATGTGCAGAATAGCTGGTTATGGCTGAAGAAATTAGGGGAGGAGCCTGGGAATGAGAGAAGGTTTTGAGGTGGTCCATAAGGCACTGTGTAGAGGCTGTAAAGGATAGTGCACGAGGCTTGGCTATAAAACTAGCTCTACATGAAAGGCTCTAAAAGGTAAATTGTACTAGCAGAGGTTATCTGTAAAATATGGTGTAGGGGCCAGGACTCTGAAGGATGGTGCTGGAAAATGACTGCGACAATTGCAACAGTAGGACACGGGCCAGATTTAGATATTGATGGATGGGTTACTCCATAACAACGGTGATGAATATCCCAGCCTCCGAAATCTAAATCTCATTACTTCCTATGGGATTTTGATTTTGGCGGACGGGATATCCGTCACCGATGTGACGGAGTAACCTTTCCTCCAATATCTAAATCATCCCCACCATCTCCAATGGACCAAGAGATGGTGTGCAAGGGTCGAATGTGAGGTACAGTGTTAAAATGTGAATTGTGAAGTGTGATGCGGCGTTGAGCACAGCTACATGTACTCTTTATCTTAATAGGACCACCACTTTGGTCCTCACACATGATACAAGGCTTGCATCTTATGGGCCACACTATAAACTCACCTTCTTTCAACAAAACTTAACTGAGTAGTGTACTGTTTGTTCACCAAAATGTGCCTCACGGCTGCCAGCAGGCAGATAAGCAGTGACCTGCAAACCCAGAGTACTATACCACTGAACCATTATCTAAAGCACACCCAGGGCTGTTTGGCATATTTGTTGACTAATGGCTTGGCAAATAGGAGATTTCTGAAGCTATTCATGGTTTGAATAAACTCAGGAAGATAAACCTGACTCTGTTTCCTGGCTGCAGGGACTCATAGAGGAACCAGCAGATTGGCAAAGTTCTCTTTCCAAGAGATGTAAGGACAGTTCAAGCTGCATGCATTGTCATTGAGGCTCAGAGAAACAGTCACAAACAATGCAGTAGCTTGGACTTCAATGTGTCAAGTGGGATGGTTGCTTAGGTATAAAGCTTAGCATAGCTGTTCAGGGTTAATTCAATAAGGCGAACCAATATTATTTTTGAAAATGTTAAGTAGAAATAGCAGCAACAAGCGCAAAGTGCTAATGATATGCAATGGTTGTGGTAGAATAAGACTTAGGCAAAATTTGACGCTGACTTTGACGGATCACGGGTTGGATACACTAACTAGATTTGTCAAACATTTTATCTTCTCACTTTAGTCCTTTAAATTCCTATCCACCACAGGAGTACACTTCTAAAATGCCGTAGGACCTCACGGGAGGCACTTAAAGACTCAAAGGGTGGTAGGCAGAGGCCAACAGGGTTCAGTCCAGGTCCAGTTGCCACTTATCAGGTTGGCAGTTTCATGAAAAGGACTCTTTTACCTTGTTATGTTCCTGTAGCTTTAACAGGTGGTCATTCTTATGACAATTGGAGTCTACTTCTTTATCCTGGGTCCCAGGTCTGAGACAGCAGGTTCAGTCCTCTTTTGATCTTCCACAAATTCAGGATTGTTCGGAAGTGGGTGCCTGGAGATGCAACATTTATACTTGACATGAACTAGAAGGCAGGAATGAACCATGGGGATGCTTTAACCAATGGTGTACAGATTCCTAACCCTACCCACTTTGGCCATTTTCAAGATGGCTGAAGTCTTCAGCCACACTACACTTGGGCTCTGAGTGCTCAAGGTGTGCATGGGGCGTGTACTACGTTAATCCTAGTGTCCTCCTACATCAAAAACCAAACTCCAGTTTTAAGTAGTCCCTTTACTCGCAACAACCTCAGAGACAGAAGTCTGGTTGACCAAAGAGGAGTTTTCACAAACAGACATGGAATTGTTTTGGCCTCCAGCCATTGACCTTTGAAGTGCACCCCTGTAAGAAAGTACCCTCTTTCTTGACATGGTTACCCCCATTTTCTGCCTGTTGTCAGTGTGTTTGACTGTATTCACTGGGATCCTGCTAACTAGGACCCAGTGATTATGCTCTCTCCCTTCTAACTTGGTAACATGGTTACTTACACCCAACATTTGGCATACTGGTGCCACCATGTAAGTCCCTAGTATATGGTACCCAGGTACCCAGGCTATTGGGGTAGCAGGGGATCCCCATGGGCTGCGGCATGTATTATGCCACCCATGGGGAGCCCATGCAAAGTGTTTCTGCAGGTTTGCCATTGCAGGCTGCATGAAATGGTGCGTGCCACTTTTCACTACAGGTCACAGCACCAGGTCACTGTAAGTCACACCTATAGCAGGCCCTCCTAGCCCAGAAGGCACAAAGGGCAGGGTGCAAGTACCTGTGTGTGAGGGCACCCCTGCATGAGCAGAGGTGCTCCTATGAACTCCAGCTCCATTTTCCTAGACTTCGTGCGTGCAGGGGCACCATATTATGCGTGTACTGGACATAGGCAACTACCTATGTCAAGCTACATAAAGGTAACTCCGAACCTAGGCATGGTTGGTATCAAACATGTCGGAATCATACCCCAATATTGTTGCCAGTATTGGAAGTATGATTTCATGCATTCTGGGGGCTCCTGTCGCGCCGCGTGGTGCGGCGCGAGCCGAATGTTCGGCACAAGCCGGGCGTTCGGCTGGGGCCGCACAGCGCGTTTCTAAAACGCGGCGCGCCCCCAGCCTTTCATGCACTTTTCGAGGCCCCAGGCATTGCATGGGGCCTCGCTCTATCGTTTTCCACCGCCTTGCTGGGGTCTCCTGACCCCCCTTACCTGTTCTTCTTTCTTCCTTCTTGTCCTCTTTCTTTTCTTCTTTCTGGGGTCTTTTTGTTGTACTTTTTTTATGTCTTCTTCCCTTCCCAGGTTACCTTTCTCTTCCCAGCATTCATTGTTCCCTATTCTCTATGGTTTCTATTCTGTTTTGTTCTATGTACCTCTCCCTGTCTAATATGGTGTCCTTTTACTTCCTGTGGGTCACTTCCTGTCTTTTGGTATATAAGGGCTGTGTTTTCTTCATTTCCTTGCGCTGCAACACTTTCTGCTCAGTTAGTGTCTTCGCTCCTGATTTCCTCCCCTTTTGGTTCTGGATTTCAGCATTCTGTGTTTCCTGACCTTTGCTCCTTTTGGATTCCTGTTTGTTTGTTCTTGTTTTTTCCAGGAATCTTCCTGTTTGGAGGTTTTTCCCCTTTTCCTAAGGGTTTTTTTCCCTCTGGCGCTATTTTCTGAAGGGCACGGTCTGTTCTTGGCATCTCCATTGCCTACAGCACCGTGGCTACCAGAAAGAGTCGCCCCTTTTTGGGCCAAAGTCGAACATTGAAGATCCACGCCACCAGATCTGCAAATTCCAGGCGCAAGCAGCACGTGAGTCGTGACAGCTCCTTAGAGGACCCCTAGCACTGCTACTACCAGCCTTCTGGGGTTTTCTGGGCAGTCCAAGCTGCTGCCACCCCTCAGACAGGTTTCTGCCCTCCTGCTGCTTGAACATCTCAAGCCCAGGAAGGCAGAACAAAGGATTTCCTTTGGCAGAGGGGCGTAACACCCTCTCCCTTTGGAAATAGGTGTTACATGGCTTGAGAGGGATAGCCTCCCCAAGCCACTGGTATGCTTTGAAGGGCACATTTGGTGCCCTCCATGCATACACCAGTTTACACCGATTCAGGGACCCCCAGTCCCTGCTCTGGCACGAAACTGGACAATGGAAAAGGGAGAGACCACTCCCCTGTCCATCACCACCCCAAGGGTGGTGCGCGGAGGTCCTCCAGAGGGTCCCTGGGTTCTGCCATCTTGGATCCAATGATGCCAGGGACCTCTGGGCGCATATGAGTGGTCAGGTCAGGCAGATGACATGAGAGCCCCCTCCTGATAGGTGGTTACCTGGCTAGATGACTTATCCCCCTTTCAAGGCTATTTAGGGTCTCTCTCTTGGGTGGGTCCTCAGAGTCGGCTTGCAGGATTCCAGCAGGACTACTCTGCAACCTCTACTTCGACTCCTCGCCACAGGAACTGCAACTGGACCCTCCAGGAACCAACAATCTGCATCCATGACAAAGACACTGCTTGTAACATAGTTTCCATGGCTCCTTCCAGCTTCTGCAACATTTCCCTGGCTCTGCATCCTCTGAGGGTGGCAAAACTTCAGTCTGCATGAGAAGGAAGAAGGAAACTCCCTTGGAGGGAAGGGGTCACTCCCCTGCATCCGCAGGCATCAACTGCAATGATGACGGGCTGCATGGATCTCCTCTGATCCTGAGCTGCGTTGATCCTGCATCACAGATGGTGGTCCACAGTAGTCCTCTTGTTCCTCTTTGCTAGCTGTCCAACTTTGGTGGAGGTAAGCCCTTGCCTTCCTAAGCAGGACAATACCCCCGTGCAGCGCATCTCTTACAGTTACCACGGCTTGTTTGCATCTCCTCCAAGGGATCTTCAGGCTCTGTGAAGCCCCAGCCTCCAGCACTCCTTCCTGTGATGCACAGCCCTCTCTGTGCTTCTCCTGTGGCGTGGGTCCCTTTTTCAGTTGTGCTGTGTTGGATCCACTGCGACTCCTCGTTCCTTGTCCAGTAGGTCTCCTGTGGGGGCTGTCTTTTCTTCGGTGGACTCTCTGCCTTGCTGAGGGTCCCCCTAGGACTCCCTCATGGGTTAAGTCCTCCTGGATCCTGCTGGTCCCCGGCAGCTTCACTTTTGCTTCACCATGACTTCTGCCTTTGCCAAGGCTTGTTGGTGGCTCTTCCATGCTACTGACTGACTGCAGTCATCTATCTGATGTGGGACGTCGACTGCATCCTCCAGGAACTCTTCGTCTACTCCAGGGCTGTATTCCTGACCGTCTTTGTCCTACCATCGACCAACTCCTGCATCCACAGCTGGGTGGGTAGTAGCTCCTACTCCTACTGGACCCTTCTGGGACTTCTGGACTTGATCCCCTTCTATCATAGGTCTTCCTCTTCAGGAATCCACCAATGGTTTCTTGCAGTCTTGTTTGGGTGTTGCATGTTCTTCATTTTTGTCCTTTTGGGTGGTGTGGGGAAAATCTGGTAACTTACTCTTTTCCTCCAGGTCACTAGGGGGCACTATGGCACTTACCTTTGGGGTTTCATAGTACCCTCAGCTCCCCTCTACACAGTCCACTTACCTAGGTGGGGGTCCTGTGTTCATATTCCATATTTATAGTATATGGTTTGGGCGCTCCCTAGGGTCACTATTGTCTATTTGCATTTGCACTGTTTTCTATCACTTTCTATGCATATTGCTGATTACTAGTGTATATATTTTGTCTGTTACTTACCTCCTATTGGAAGGTTGCTTCTCTAGTGCTTTTTGGTATTTGTGTCACTAAAATAAAATCCCTTTATTTTTGTGACACTGAGTGTTTTCTTTCATGTGTGTAAGTGCTGTGTGCCTACGGTGGTATTGCATGAGCTTTGAATGCCTCCTAGATAAACCTTGGCTGCTCATCCACAGCTACCTCTAGAGAGTATGGCCTCTAGACACTGTCTTCACTACACTAACAGGGGATACCTGGACCCTGTATGAGGAATAAGTAGCTTAGCTACCCACCACACACCAGGCCAGTTCCCTACAACCCCAAATGTTATTTGTAAAGCAAGCAGACTTGTTGAACAGGCTGTGACACGGTAATGTCTAGAAGAGGCCCACTCTGATTAGGGCTTGACTGGCTGGGTGGACAAAAGAAGGGCCCTGTCCAAGTGTTAGCTAACATTTTCTAGTGACAGAGGAGGCCACTTTGAAGTGTGCCCTTAATGTCAAATGAAACCCCCTAGCAGACCTGTCAAGCAGCATGTAACATTCAAGCAGGACTTGACACTTTAATGTCAAAAAGGATCCTTCTAGCCCCTAGCCCCCATATTCTGTCAGGTTCAGATAGGTCATCTCTGCCCATTCAAGTCAACCCATTCTTTGCACCTGGGACCAAGCTCACACCTCATTCACGCCTATTTAAATGCTAATTATTGGCTAGCTAAAGAGGAAGAGCAAATTGCAAATTTAGATTCCAAGGACTTCAGGCAGGGCAAAGGTAACTTGCAGTTGTGGTAAGGACATGTTTAACATTAAACGGTTACATGTCCTACTTTTAAATACCATGCATCGTGCCTTATAGGCAAAAAGGCCTACTTAGTAGTGACTTATAAATATTTAAAAAGAAGGTTTGGCCTGTCAAAAGTGTTTAGTTTGACAAGTCAAATTTGCAGTTACATCCTGCACAGCCAGGCTATTGGTGACAGGCCTGCAGTCATGTTTATAATCAACTTGTGACAGTTAACTTACAGGCCATAGGTACATCTTGGTATGATATCCTAAGAATGTATATGTATGTTAAATATACTAATTAGGAATATACAATGTTTACCATGTTGAAAGGAGGAGCACAGGCACTTTACTCCTGGTTAGCAAGGGTCGAATGCACAGAATTCTATAATCAACAAAAATACTGTTCAGCAAAAAAGATTTGGGGTGACTCTGTAGAAGCGGCAAAATTCCAACATGTATGTATGCTGTATTTACATTGCATGAACCTAGCCAAAGGGCATCACAGTGCTGTACAGACTCAAAGACAAAGATAAAGTTAACATGTGACTGTGGGATAGCTGGTTTCTAAGTGCAAAAGTAGACTTTTACTGCACCATGAGTAGAGTTCTTTAAAGATGTGTCCCTTAAGCTCTTTCCTAAATCAGGTGAGGGTTCCAGCAGTCCTGATGCATATAGGGATGTCATTCAAGAGGCAAGGTACATGAATGGAAAAGGGTATTCCCTTGCTTTTTTCTTTTTGCACTTATTTGTCTCCAGTCTTCTGGCCCTGGTTGCAGATGTGATGAGAGCCACAGGCAATAGTAAGCTAGTCAATCACATAGGTGTGGGTTTGGTTGTGATGGCTTTGTAGAGGATGTGGCTGGGTTTGATGATGGTACAGCCAGTGGACCAATCCGCTGTCCAAATAAAGTGTTGCTATCAATTAACTGAAAATAAACTCCTTAGCACATTTCAGCATTCTTCACAGACATTAAACTCACTCTGACCAACTCCTTTCTTTGTCATTGTACCATTTACACATTCCAGTCTAGCCTCTGTCTACCTGTCGCATTTAGTGGTAATCGGCACCTTAGGATTGTGGCTCTACCGGCGTTGACTTTAAATTAGGCCTAATCCAGGGCCCAGTGCAATGTTCCAGTTTTTCCTTTCTCACACCATATATTGCACATTTATTCATGCTGAGATTGTGCAGCCTTCGTATTCAGTGCACTGACATTTAAAAGCACCCTCGGTAGGTTTCCAAGCAGAGCTTTGGGCACCACCACTCATTCTATTACAAATTAAGCACAGGCTGTTCCTGTCTCAACCACTCAACCATGTCACTGATAAAGAGATTAAAATGTTTATGAGTGTGCACACAACATTGGTGTGCACTTTGCCTTAGGATAAAACTGTCATTCATTCATACAAGTGCAGTTATTGATTGACAATGATGTAATCACTGCCAAAAGGTATGTGGAAATCCCTAACTTCTTTAGATCCATCCATGTGATCTATCTGTTCACAGTATCAAATGCTGTGTTGAAGACTTCAAACAGACACTCTCTTTGTAAATATCTGTGCTTCACTTTCACTAGCTGTAGTGGAAGGACTTGGTGTCACAAAGACACTTTAGAAGTACCTGCATTATAGCTCTGTCAATTAGTAAATCCAGGAGATTGGTTGGTAATTTGCGAGCATATCCTCTTGGCTCTTTTCATAAACTGCAACAACCCTATGCCTACCCCCAATATGATATATTCGTGCCAGCACACCATTAGCAAGTTACCATTAGCCAGTTTGCCTCAGCTGACTCCTCATTCTTCCTGTCATGGTCCATGGCCCACACGGATCCCTTCATGCTTGACTAGTGCATACATATAAATACTTCTATACTTCGAGCTCAAATTCAGAAGCAGGGTAGGCTGGCAGTGTGCACCCAATGCTGGCCGTGCTTGGACAAATCAATCAATCAAGGAATTTGTAAAGCGCACTACTCACCTGTGAGGGTCTCAAAGCGCTGAGTAGGGGAGGGAAGGGGGAGGTGCCGCTACTGCTCGGGCAGCCAGGTCTTGAGAAGTCTCCTGAAGGTAAGGAGGTCTTTGGTCTCACATAGGCTTTGCATGTTCACTGGACGCGCTATGCGAGACACTTGAGGTTTAGCCAAAAAGAACTACAAGACTCTCTTGAGGTTTGCAATGACAGCAGACATTTAAGTTCCTTGTGGTGCAGCGTATCTTTTCTAGGCCGTCAAGTTACATAGTTGCGGCAGCCAGGACCCTCACATTGCCAGGATTAAGAGAAACACTGAAAAGTGTTTAGGTTACTTTGAAGTCAACACGAGTCTGATCCTGAGACAGACACGTATTCTAGGAAACCATTAGTGTTCAAAGATTTAACCTGCATTTCTAAGTACTGCTTCAGGAGCCCTTTAAGGATTGTAAACTATATTTTAACACTTCTTGTTATTTCACTTCAGACCCATAAAAGATCATCATCCCTTCACAGACGTTGATTTAAATCTTTTTGACACACATATTGTTTTAGGGTATTGCTATAGGAGGGGGGACTGAATACTTTTTGTCATGTGAACTTTATGACCTTAGTGTCTTCTAATTATGTTAAAGTTTATGAACCTGTCACTTTGAAAGTGAGGTGAGTCACTGAGCATGAGCTAATAATACCAATGATCATTGTTTATGAATATTTGTTTTACTTTTATTTTCAAGATTGACATCTACAAACATACAGAAAGTACTTTGTATCATCATTGGCTCCAGGCAGAGAGCAAGAAGTACAACTGACAATCTTTACACAGGCTTCAACATTTTAATGTTAGTATTTCAGTAAAATAGATGCCTCTGTGTGCCACACATGAACAGTCTAGGAATTGGCCATCTGGAAACGTATCGCCAATTTTGGCTAGTCCCAATTTCTGCAACCTCCATAGAGTCACATTCTCTATGGTAAATTGAATTAGAAGGCAAAGGAACAGGGACTGCTCCAGGGTGTAGAGTGTTGGGTAAGACAGCCATTTTCAAAGGTCAGCTGTATACCAAGAAAGTTGCAGCCAGTAATAGACAAATTAGTGTCATAAAGTTAGAAATCAGGTGCTGCTACACCTCCCTGCTCGTACAGTACCGTTAGTATCTCACAGCGAATCCTGGTGCAGGCATAATCTTATTCGGATGCAGATTCCTGAAATATTGTTTGTTCAAAGTAATAGGAATATTATAAAACAAATACAGCAGTTTATTCAAGATAACCATTTTCCTTACCCATCAGTGACAAGAGGAGGCCATGTCACCTTTTAATCTGTTCTTCACTCTTAAACATTACCCCTGAGGCGTGGCTAACTGCCAGTGATGACAACTACATAAATGTAGTACTCCCGGACCCAGCCCTGGAGTCTGCCTTTGTCGCACATATCTGCAGACATCCCAGACCCCACGATGTGCCAGGGATGTCCACTCCCCTCGGTGAGGCTATAGCCAGCAGACGCTGATCGGTGCACAAAATGGCCTGAACATCAGTGATTAAGGCCACGAGTAGTGCCGTCTTAATGCCTGGGTCTGCAACCCCCAACTGCGCTCCTTCTTAAACAACAGTGGAGACCCCAATGATGCTACCTCTTTTCCGTGAATGGCTATTAGTAGACTTACGGGACTTGGGGCCAGATGTATGAAACTTTTTTGCACTCGCAAACAGTGCGAATCGCAAAATTCGGCCGTTTGCGAGTGCAAAAAAGTGGTCTGCGATGCATGAAAGGCATTCGTAGACCAAAAATAAGAAATCGCAAAAATTGTGATTTCTTGTGCTGTGACCTGGTTTTGTGAGTCGCAATTTGTGATTCGCAAAATCCAAATCGCAAGGAGATGCAGCAAAAAAACACAAATTGCGTTTTTTCGCAGAATGGCATTTTGCACATGCAAAATACCATTAAAACAAACCAGGTGGTAACCAGATGCAAAATTAAAAAATGCATTTAAAATGCATTTTTAAATTGTACATGTGAAGCACACATGCCCTTTTGGCATGTGTGCACCTTACATGTCCCCCAAAAAATGTTTGGGATGCAGCAGAGGGGGCCTTAGGCCCCCAGCACCCTGGAGTTTTGCATTTCCAAAATTGCGATTTCTGGTTCAGAAATCGCAATTTTGGAAATTCAAAAAATTCGCAGATATGGGCCAACAGGCTCATAGCTGCGAATGGGGCCGGTATCGCAATTTGTGATTCGGTAATAGCATTTGCGATTTTTAAGAAATCGCTATTACCGATTCGCAAATGTGATAAATGGCACTTTGCGAGTCGGAAATAGCTATTTCTTAAAAATCGCTATTTCCGAATCGCAAAGGGCCGTGATGATACATCTGGCCCTTGGAGAGCCCAGACCTGACTCTGCCACAAGCCTAAGGGTGCGTGCTCTTTAATGCTTTAGACTGACCATGTGATGGTGCAACACTGAGGATTCATAGGAGCGGCAGACAGTGCGGTACTCTTATGGGCCACAGAAAGAGCGGGCTGAGCTGCTCTCGGCAATGCGGCGCTGCTGGATTTAAGAAGGGGCGATCAGCCCTGAACCTATGCGGAAAGGGGGGCTAGGCATGGTATGCGGCAGCTGAACATACATTGCTTGCTTTACACCCGATACTTGGGTGTCTTGGATGCTTGTGAATACTGAAGTGGTGAGCAGCGGCTGTGCTACCCTACAAGAGCCACCCTGATGCCTGGAGAATGAAGGGCCCATATATTTAAGCTGACTGGGGTGACTTGAGGGCCTCTTCTCTCTACTCGAAGATGCGAACTGCTGTGACTCCTTCTGATGAGCGTGGTTAGTTTAACCAGGGGCTGGACACAAGGTACTACGCTCCTTTGGTCCTTACTGCAAGTACAAGACTTAAATGTGTATACTGCTGCCCCTCCCCACTCCGGGGCTTTGACTGTTCGCCATCTTAGCTACTGAGATAAGGCGTCACTTGGGGAAATACCATTAGTCCCCATGTATTGAAAAGGCTTTATAAAACCTCCCTAGACGAAGGAGTGCTACCTCTCACTAGTGGACAAGCCCTAGTCATCTCACTGGTGCAAACCTCCTGACGAAAATGCCCTTTTACAGGCTCTTATCACTGCTTAACACTGAATATAAAATCCTGGGCAAGGTGCTACCACACCAGTTACTCCCCCTGCTCCCACAGCTGATACACACGGATCAGTGTGGATTTGTTCTACATCGTAACTCTTCACTCAACAAACGCCGCTTTTGCCAGGTGATGGATGTAGCCCGTGGTCAATATCCGATGGCCGGTTGCCTCTCACTGGATCTCTGGCAGGCCTTTGATACCTTGGGCTCAGACTTTATGTTTGCTACTTTAACACATTTTGATATTCATCCTACCTACCTGAGCTAAGTTAAGTTACTATACACTTGCCCTATAGCGCAAGCTAGAACAGGCCCATATATCTCCTCTCTGTATCCAGTAAGCTGCAGCACTAGACTGGCAAGATGCACAAAGATGGGGGATTCCCGGGTCCCACGATACATGCTGCCTCATTGTTTGCCGATGATATGGTATTGTATGTGAGGGACCTTTGTGCGGATTTAACTGGAATCTCACGATTTCCTCATCTGGCGACTTCGCTGGTCTTCGCTTGAACTATGACACATCTTATGCCTTTTCATTTGCAGACACCTGTGCAGGGCCAACGCTCCCTTTCTGTGATGCACATATTGAAATGGCACAGCACACTTTCTGTTTTTTAGGCTTCTAAATATATTGTGAAGCATAAGATTTATTGGATGGGAATCTACTGAAGACGATCGCACAGGGGTGGCTCCTATAAGAGGGCGGGAGAGCGTTGCTTCCCCGCCAGCAGCGGCACCTGCAAAACCTTTATAAGGAAACAATAATAAACAGTGTTTATTATTGTTTCCTTATAAAGGGGTAGAACCACAGGGGTGACGAGTGTGAGGGGGAGTGAGCAGTCCCCCGCAGAACGCATGTGTGCTTGGCCGGCCGTCTCGGGTCGGCCAAACACACGTGCGCACAGGGCTCTCTCCAACCTAGCAATACAGTTGCTGGGCTGGAGAGAGCCTGCACAGGCTCCCAGTCTGCCTGGGAGCACCCTGGCTGGGTGCTCCCAGCCAATCCTGATTCTGCTTTGAGCAGCATCAGGACTGGGCGCAGGGCAGGCTGGGAGCCTTTGCCTGCCAGCAGAGGAGCGGGACGCTGCACGGCACCCGCAGCTTTAAGGTAAGTTTATTTTCTTTTTTAAAATGTTTTATTAATATTCCCCCCCCTGTTAACCCCCTCATGCGTGCTGGCCCGCCCCCTCTAACACCACGAGCCACGACTGCGATCGCATCCCTTAAATCACAAATTGGCTTTTAGGGTCACCCTGTCATTGTCAGTACTGGGACTACTGACTCTCACTAAGATGGTTATGTTGACTAACTCCTCTATCACTTTGTGAATTTGCCGGTGCTTGTACCATCCCAGATCTTCAAAACGCTGAATACATTGCTAACTGATTTGATATGGGGCAATGGACGTCGCAGGGTCAGCTTAAATAAGATGCAGCTGCCCACTGATAATGGTGGGATGGGTGCTCCAGACTTCAAAGCCTACTGCTTGGCAGGACAAATGCAATGGTTAGCGATTGGGCAAATGAACGCCATGCTTAATCAGGGCAAACTGCAGAGGTTCCACAGAATCCTTGTCTTGCAATGCTTCACTGCGCATAGCTCACTCTTACTGGAGAGTGGCCTTTCGTTATAATGCTCTGTGTGTGCCTTATACCCTGAATATTCCTTTATGGGGTCTCCCTACATCCTCAGGTACCCTGACGGTAAACAGGCTGCGTCCCTGAGAGCAAGGGGGAGTGATAACGGTCAAATCGCTCTTCGAGGACGGCACCCTCATGCCCCATACAGAATTCGGTGCTGCACATGGTCTGCCAGAAATGCTATTTTTGACACATGCTAGTACCATCAGTTATATTCAGCAACACTGGGCACCAGGCGGTTCTGAACTGATCACTCATGACTTCATACAGACAATGCCTGTTATGGATCATGGCAGCCACCTTATTTTCTGGCTGTACTGGGGTTTGCATACACATTTGATGGTATCTTTAGCTCAACTACGAACCAGGTGGGAAGAGGATCTCGCACGAGATCTTCACAATAAGGAATGGGTCTTTCTTCTAGAAAACCCGAGCCAAGCCTCTTGCAACTACCGCTTCAAATGCATTCAGTCCTCCGTTACACACTGGGCCTACCTCACCCCACACAGACTTCACACTATTTTCCCCACGGTATCCAGTGCTTTTCCTCGGTGCCATACTCCAAATATAGGTCTACTACAAATGTTATGGGCCTGTCCCTCAATATCCTCTTACTGGGCAGATATCAGGGCTGCTTCATCAGAATTGACTGAGTTAGACTACTGGCACATGGCGGAACACTGTGTGCTAGGACTGTGTCCCAGGCCAGGGGGTTCCAAGGTGGTAGCTCACTTTGCAGACTAAGCACTTTTTCTAGCAAAGCCCCTTCTTTCGAGGCACTGGAAGTCCCCGACTGCACTTCTTATCTCATTGTGGCGCGAGGTGGAACTGCGATGGGGTACGGCTGAAAGTGGAGCTTTGCGTAGTGAAGAATACACACTAGCGGAAGCGGCCATTCACTATGGAATGGGGTGCGCTGTTTGCATCCTTCACAGTTGAGGATGCCACTGATGACTAGTCTCGATTGGGGTGCACCTCATATATCCTGTCCTATGTTTTGTACTCAATGGTGTAATGCTGCAGCCTTTATCTAAGATGTAATACCCCTACACTACCCTATTCTGTTTTATGATGATGCACAATAAAATGGTTTTTGATTCATGACACCTTCTCCCACAAAGGCCAGTTCTTGGCGGATTAGTAGGTCCTACTGGATACATCCACCCCGTAGCACGATGTGGGAATGTAACTGTAAAGTGTGACGATGACAAGTTTGAGAGAGTTGAATACTTATGTTTATAACATATCCTGCTCACGTTTCCAGGGACGCCTTAAGGATTTTGGGGGTCCCTGTTCATAACAGTTCTGAATTTATGATCCAATTTCAGCTCTTTCATGCCCTCTTTGGCCAGGTCACTGACAGTGCAAATACACACTCATCCAAATTCTAAACGTGACTACATCTAATATTCTGGGAAAGTGGTGTGTTTTCAATATTGCAACACAATACCAGCTCACTAATGTTTCTGCAAATAATCTCTGTGACACCCTCCCATTTCTCATATGCGAGGCCCTGTTTTGATCTAAAAGAAACTTTGGAATGAATGTTACATGAAACATAAACAAGACATTTCTCTGCAAAATGTCTGTAATAGACTATCACACATCACCTACATAAAAAATAAATTAAAGGAAAACGGTATTTAAAACAACTTGTTTAAAAAGTACTCAAGGTCATCAGGGCAAGACTCTCTGCAGGACAGAGCTGGCTCTATCAGGGCCCACCCCTGAAAGAATGGGGCCTGGAGCCAGAGCCCACTTAGTCCATGCCTTAAACCGTCTCTGCACGTTTCACTGTCTACATACATGTCATACTTATGTTTCTACCAAGGTTAATTATCTATACTGTGATTATCAAGAACTCCTGTTCTCCACTTTTCATGGTCCAAAGATTGGTATATGTGCTGTACTTTTCCTGGTCACACATTGGTGCATGTCTGTATATGACAATGCAATAAAGTCTGTGTAAAAAAAAAAAGCATTGTCCCTCCACAGTTTTCCACTATGCCTGTATTTCTATCACAGCTAACCCAAACGCCAAAGTGTTTAACTTATGAATGACACCAGGAGAGAGGGAATTCAAATGTGCAGACGTGTTCCAGGAGTTCTTGGCAATATTTTTTACTTATTCCAATTAAGTGTTATTCCTGTTATTGCCTTAAATAACATAAGTTCTCTGATGACTGGGCTTAGGTTTTGTGCAGGATAATGAATGTATAAGGTGATATTGGCAGCCTAAAGAGATAATAGGATCACCAGGCGTGAAATTCAAGCTTCTTTTGGCGAGGAGCTGTCGGATTACACATGCCTAGGGCTCTGATGCCAGGGCATATAAAAAGGGTGAAAATGGACAACCCTGGCACGTTCCACTCCCAGTGGGAATGGAGTTTGTGAGAAGGCCATTTAGTCGAATGCCAGTGGTGGTTTTCTATATAACAGACAAGTTCATTTTATGAAGCTCATTGGGAGCCACATTCTATTCAGCTCTACAAATAAGAAATCCCACTTGAGGGAGATGAAGGCCTTAGTGGTGTCCAGGAAGACGCCAAAGGCCTCCATGTCTGGATTTAACTGGTGTATCAGAGCAAACAGGGATCGCAAATTATGAGCAGTAGATTGCCCACAACGAGTCCCATTTGGACAGGCAGGACCAAGCCTGGTAGTAAAAGCAGTGGTCTGTTTGGTAACACTTTAGCCAGGATCATGGCATCAATGTAATTGAAGGATAATGGCTTATAGCAGTGGTTTCCCAACCTGTGGTCGGGGACGCCTGGGGGTCCGCGAAGCCTCCTCAGGGGGTCCGTGACTGCTTAGAAAATTAAATAATCTTAACAGATTGGGTCCCCAGCTTTCAGTAATAGCTCAGTGGGGATCCCCGGATTCCAGTAATGATTCAGTGGGGGTCCCCAGGTTCCAGTAATGATAAAGCGGGGGTCCACAGAAGTCAAAAGGTTGGAAATCTCTGGCTTATAGGAATCGCAATGTGTTGAGTATTTATATGGCATTAATAGTTTTATAGGTATCACCTCCCTGAATGAGGAAGGAAGGATATTAATCGTCCGTACCTGTTATAAGTGCATCAAGGAATTGCTGTTGTGCATTATGTAGCTGGGCAAGAGCAAAACACTCAAAGGATGTAAGGTAGTTGCTGAGACACGGTGGATATGTGGAAGTTGCACAAGAGTAATACACTATACATTTTGACAGAACATGCTCAGCTTTGTATAACACATTGCCATCATCACTCTCCATCACTACAACATCCTGGGGATATTCCTACATATAGTGCTTAATTTGTAAATAAAAACGTGCCGGTGCCCAAAGCCCTCCTCTTAAACCCAGCTGCTGCATTTAAATGTGCGAGCAGGGAATACTGAGGCAGCGTAATCCTGAAGCCATCTTGGGCCTCTTTAATCCATTTAAAGCCACTCCCTGCCCCTTCAGCTCACTCTTGCAGCTTTCTGCTTTCTCACATTGTGACGTTTTTTCGTTTTTCTCTTCCTCTTTCCCATATGTGTCTCTTGCTCGCAGCAAATACTTGAGACAGAAGAATAAGCACCGGCCCTTAAAAATAAGTGCTGGTGCTTAGCACCAGCAACAACAAGCACAAATTAAGCACTGCCTACATGCCCTAAGCATCTTTGCTTTCTATTTTTCATTGTGCTCTTTAGTTTGCATTTGAAAAGACTTCTCACACTTCTTAAAAGGACTGGTCCATTTGGATCAAATTTTCATGTCATTTTTAAAGTAGCTTCAATGGTTAGGTTGTCCTAACATAATTATTAAGAGCTGCACGGTAGCCTTTAATATTATTGTTAACCAGTTTTCCATAAATGGAGAAGTCCATCAGAGATCTTTAGTATTAGCAACAGTTGGGTCCATCGTGGGTTCCACTTTTCTGATCACTAAGCAGTCTACTTGGAGGTACAACGAGGAGATCTCTCTTCTTGACACAAACCAGAAATCAACCACATTTCCTGCAGAAGTGGCATGATTAAAGATCTAGATCAGTCGACTCAATAAACTGGTTTGATGGATCTTATAAAGATAATTTTACCACAGCTATCAGATTTCATGTGTCCATTACATGCAGTCAATTATTGTGAAGTGCCTAACTATATCACTAATTTTCTAGGTACAGAATTGCTTTGTGGTGCAGGATCTAGTCTTGGTGGGCCTCCCCAAAGCTCATTCCGTAGGCGAGGAAAACGGTTTCAAATGAATATTAAGATCTCATAAATTATGAGAGGATTATTCTCCTTTCAGTAAGGCTGAAATATGACTTAGGCTTAGCAATCATTGGGTCAGGTCTTGTGGGAAACCTGGCTGGAGTACTAAATAAAATAAGAAAACACTGTGCCTCATTCTCATAGCAAATGGATGGATTTATATCTGCAAATTATTTAACAAGGTAACCTTACAGTCGTAAATTATTTAGTCATGCATCATATCATACTACAATCACTTAATACTGAGCACGAGTGAATCCCACTCAAATGGTGGAAAGTGGGTGTTTCAGGACATTTGAGAACAGCCTCAAACTGGAGAGTCTCTCTGATATCTTCCCATCATGAACATGGTTGCAGACTTGCTCCTTTTAGGGGGAGGAGAAAATACTTTTCCAGGGTGGGGTGCAAAGGAAAAAAATGGCCCATTGTACAAAGTTGCTGACATTTTCGGGCATGTCATTGTACAATGAGTACAATTCTGCGGGTGGAAATGGCTACATATAAGGAAAAACAGGAAATATCAAACGATTTTCAGAACTATGCTTGGAAACCTACAAATAGAGCAGATTTTCTGTGTGTGCCTGGAAACTTTTGAGAATTCCCAAAAGGTGTAAATCTGCACCCCAATGAGATCTTAATCATTGGATGCAGATGCATACCTGTTTTTGTGAATTGTTTGTACTGTATCTAAGAGACTCCTTGTCCTTCTGGTAGCAGGCCAAGGAGAAAGTATCTGTTTCAGAAATTCATGACTGGCTTCAATCAGCCGTCCAATGAAACATAGGGAAGCCACAGTAAACAATACCCAGGCTTTCCTAAATATAACCAAGTACATGTGTAATGTGAGAAAACCCAAGAAGACAATAAAAAGCAAAATGGAATGGATAGTGACCTCTGAAGTGAACTTCCTAATGTTTAGTTCAAGTCAAAAGTTTCCTAAAAGTCATCTCCCAAACATCTGTTATTGTAATCAGCACAAGAAAACCCTTACTAATATAGAAAGTTGGAGATTGGTTAGAAACTAAAGTCAGACAAGGTTGAGGCAACTAAGACCAAGTGCAAAGCTTACATTGGGCCATGAAATACTGGGAAAGATGTGCAAAGCAAGTTCTCTGGAAGGAATTGAGAGATTAGGGCCCGTATTTATACTTTTTTTAGCGCCGCATTTGCGCCGCTTTTTGACGCAAAACGGCGCAAACCTACAAAATACAATGGTATTTTGCAAGTTTGCGCCGTTTTTGCGTCAAAAAACGACGCAAATTCGGCGCAAAAAAAGTATAAATACGGGCTTTATGGAGGATGATCTCTGTTTCTCCTGCCTCAACTACTTACTTGTTCTGTTGCAGTGGTCATCTCATGTGCTAACTACTGCATCAGTGCCTACAGATGCTACAGCCAAGTTATTGACCATGATTTAATCACAAAGAACTATGCAGCCCACCTCGTCCTTGGCCTGCAAGCGGTGGGCTACATGTCACCAGCACTGATGCCAACCTACTGGTTTCCAATCAAAAAGTAGAACTAAAAGTCCACTGCACGACTTCACAAAACAGATAATGCTCTACCAGTTCACCAGACACATATGGAGGGGAATCTGAAACAGACATTACCATCTTTATGGTGAGAGTCAAAACTTTTCTGCGTAGTTGGGTGACCCAGCATGTTTCTGCCATAGGAGCCCCCACTGGCTCTGCTCGTAGAGACCTTAGACCAACAGCCCGATGGACGTTGTGCCATCACTTTAAGGACCTCAGACCACTAGACAGTTCTGATGTACTTTTCTCCTGTTTGGGATCGCCAAGAGAAGCCTGGAGGTCCCTAAGAGAAATACATAAAAATTACCATCCCACCCTGGAAGTAAACTCCCACTATGTCAGGGCCATTCGTTTTTGTTTTTCAAAAACAAACTCCCGCTCTATTAAATTATTTTTGAAAAAACAAAAAAAGTTTGCTAAATGGCTACATGAAACATGGCGGCTTCTCAGCAGATTTTCAATGCCGTCACAGGAGCCACCACAGCTCCTTTGAAGGCACAAAGATCTCTGGTAGGCATGGGGAGATCTCTAAATATGGTGGCCTGCCATCCTCCAGCAAGAGGTGGTAACCTCTGCCGCCCTGGCAGGATGGAGGATCACCTGCTAAACTTTAAATAATGCCTTAAGTCACAAGAAGTGCATTCTATGCCATGCAGACTCTTCTCATCTTGCCACATGGAGGTTTACCATTTCTCTTGTTCTATCTTGCCTGGACTATGCATACTGACTCTACATGGGGAACCCACTCTCCCCTCTCTGAAGAATTCAAAGAATCCAAAGTACAGCCGGGAAGCAGCTTCTGCACCTCTGTGAACCACCACAACTGCCATCTAAGGAGTTCACTGGCTATCCATGGCTAGACTATGCATAGTCCACAAGGCCCCCTATGATATAGGTCCAGATAAAACTTTAAAACTCCTCGCAGAACAGGATCCTTCACTTTCGACTAGCGCTCCTGCCTTCAAGAAGTCACGCATCAGTGGAACCTCGTGTTCCATACAAACAGGACAATTATGAAATTCCAGCCTGGAAAAAATTAATAAACATCGAAATACTAACCTGAATTCAGGAATTCAGGAAAGTTGTAAAGGTCTAGTTCGTCTCCAACAGGTGACTTTGGATAGGACCAACCATGAAGCAGAACTAATCTCTCTCACAAGGATGGCATGGAAGACTGATAAGGCAGAACCATATCTACCCAAGAACTAAAACGAATCGCCCATAAGGATGGACGACATGATCACACGTGCATCCTCTCACTGTCCTGCAGTCAGCTCCACACATACGTTTTGCAGCCCCTCAGTAAGGACAAGGCACTGCGCATCAAGCAAGACAAAATCGCTTTTCAGAAAGGCAACACTTGCAACCATTATCCTTCCAATCAGTCAGGACAATTCTATATCATCCTAAATGTTCTGTCTCTCACTCTATTTCGCCCCCCACACCCCTACACGAGCACAATAAGCAAACAGCTCCGCCCATCGTGCACAATGTCAAAACACTTCTCGCAAAGGCAGTGGCGTAAAGAAACTGGAGGGGGCCCCCTGCAAAGAACATGAAGGCCCTCCTCCCTCCGGAGTCACAAAGGCCAGATGCTGTGCTGGGGGGGCTGAAGGGCTGCGGGGTTCTTTGTTACGCCAGTGCACTTAGAGCACACTACAATCTCAGTCAGACCCTTCCAATCAAGAGCAGCATACAGGGCAGTGTTCTCCCTGCCCTTTAGAGCTTTTTACTGAATTGTCGAGGTACGAAGTGCTACCTAAGTGCAGGCCAACTGCAATAACATATAAGTGTCTCTGGCGCGCGAGCTGGGCGCCTCGGGGACAGTTCCCCCGCTCCCTCCACGCCCCATGGAGAGCGAGCCGTGCGCTGCAATGGAGCCGTGTTTACCGTTCTAAAGTTTATTCAAAACTATGAATAGCTGCAGAAATCTCCTGTTTGCCAAGTGGTTGGTCAACAAAGAAGCAAAAGAGCGCTGGGTGTGTGTAAGATAAGGGGGCGGTGGCACAGGTCCCTGTGGTTTGCAGGTCACCCCCTTATCCTGCCGTCGGCAGCAGGGTCATGTGTGACCTTATCGTGTTAAGGAAGGGTTTATCTTTTTGTGTTAATATTTTGTAACTTGTGGGTAGATATGTTCATACATGCGAACACAAAATCTGCATTCATTCGTTGCAGTCACTTCGGGACATACATACGTGACGCTCTTGTTGGTGTAAAAGGTCATTTTATTAGAACAGGATTTAAACACAAACAATACTTTAACCTTTAACTGTATATCTTTTAAAGCAGACTTTAACTTTTACAAAACTCCCTCTCCTTCATTTTGTCCTCAAATGTCTCCCTTCAATTTTCCTGCCGTATGTGCTCCCTTATTCCGCCCATGCCTTCCTTGCCTATAGCCTACCCCTCCCCGCTCTGATGCTTCACCTCCTTGTTTTCCCCCTGGAAGGGTGGACAAGCCCGCACCTGGCTCTCCACCCTCCCCCATCTCCTGCTACCTCTTTACAACTCACCTGTCCTAAATGACTGTTGACCCCCCCCACCTGACATAACTAAATATACCTAACTAAAAAAAAAACCTTCCTCCCCCTGTCTTCCTAGCTGGGTGGGTGGGTGGTACCTAAAATAAACCTTCTTCCCTCCTAGTCGGCGCGCAAAAGGGCCGACCCCACCCTCCACCCCCCTTATAAACCTACATTAGAACCCCGCCCCCACTTACCTCCTGACCAATCGGCGCCTTGCGCGCCACTTCCCCCGTCCCGAATAAACCCGCGGAGAGACTAGACTGCGTCTCTCTCTCCGCGGGTCCCCTCATCGGGACATACATACGTGACGCTCTTGTTGGTGTAAAGGGTCATTTTATTAGAACAGGATTTAAACACAAACAATACTTTAACCTTTAACTGTATATCTTTTAAAGCAGACTTTAACTTTTACAAAACTCCCTCTCCTTCATTTTGTCCTCAAATGTCTCCCTTCAATTTTCCTGCCGTATGTGCTCCCTTATTCCGCCCATGCCTTCCTTGCCTATGGCCTACCCCTCCCCGCTCTGATGCTTCACCTCCTTGTTTTCCCCATGGAAGGGTGGACAAGCCCGCACCTGGCTCTCCACCCTCCCCCATCTCCTGCCAACCAGCGAAACCCGTGAGGCGTTTCGCTGCCCCACCCCCTTTATTTCCAGGTGCACAAATTTGTACCCCATGCGCTTTCTAGCATCAGTCTCAATTCTGTGATATAATATACCATACCATACTGAGATAAATGGACCCCATCGTCTCAAAACAAAACTTGTTCTTGTTCTTTTATGTCCCCACGTCTCAAAACTTTAATCCCCTGGGCCCAGCAGAAGACTCTCAGAGCTCTGTTCAATTTTTTCCGAGCCCGCTCTATGGCTCCATGATTGATCGCCCCTCTCCATACCCTTCTCGGCACAAATTCCGTCCATATCAAACATGTTCCATATAGTTTCTGTTTTAAAAGTTCCAAATCCCTCTGCATCAATTGAATCAAAGTGAGCCCCGATAGCTTCACCAGATCATTCTCCCCCAGATGTATCAATAACAAATCTGGGCATCCCCACTGAGGCAAGTTACTCGTGATAAATGGAAGCAGGCTCCCCCACCTCATACCGCTCTTGCCCCACCAACGCACTTCATGGCTTCTGCTGGGCAGTCCCAATGATCTGCCATAAACCTGCTTCTCTGCAAATTTCGCTGCCCAGTGCACAAACGAATGGCCGACCAACCATGTCGTCATCTTTCCCGTCTCCGGCCCGGCCATACAGCCTGTAAAGAAACAACATTGTAACACATGCCTGAAAATACACAAAAACCCCACGCCCCCCCTTTCTTCTTCCTTCTATTTGCTCCATGTTCTTCAAGGCCTAACATATCTCTCGCAGCACCTAGACTTCCATCTCCCTATAGCCTTGATCTTAGCTCAATCCCATCCCAAATGTGCTGCCTCCGTTGCCGTGCCAATCCTAAATGAGTGTGTTCCGTAGTCACCTGCGCGCCGCCCTATCCTTCCTAAAGCCATCCTCATGACTTGTAGAAGTTGATAACTTGTTAGCTTCTTACCTGACGCATGCATGAAAACCCCTGTTTCACCTGCCCCTGGCCATCTCTCTTTGAAATTGACCCATTCCTCCACTGAACAAGCTAACTCCACACCCCCTTTTCTCAACCATATCCACTTGCCTTTCCCCAGCTGGTCCGTTTTTGACCGTCTTAGCCATATCCCCAACCTGTCTCTATGCACGCATACCTCTTTTCTTCGTACCCCAATTTCTTTCCCCACCCCCAACAACTCTGATACTCTAAATGCGCCAAAAAACATCCACAACATACATAGCCTAAATAAACTTGCCTCGTAGTCATCCTTACAACAAACTGGTAGCACCTGTACCATCTCTACCAACATCTCGAACGTAATGGGTTCCCTTGCTGGCTTGTCACCGCTCGCTCTAACCCTGCTCCATCCCTTCAGCATTTTACCCAATAAATCATTGCGCGCTGGGTCATAACCGAAAAACAATTTGCCATAAAAAGACACACCAGCCAGTTTCCCCCCAATTGTGGCTGGAGATAAACCCTCCCCAATCAGAAACAGCACGAAACGTCTAGTCCTGGCTTCCAATATTGGCAGGCTTTGTGCCCAAAAATTGCCCCGAAACTGTTCAAAAGATTGAAAATCCAACCATGCCATTCTGTAATTACGCCGCGTGGATACTGCTAATGACATCTCCACCAGCCCCGTGATCATCATGCCCCCCATTCCCAGATGTCTGCCGGGACCACAGTCTTGATCTGATCCGCTCCAGGTGCCAATTCGCGGAAACGCCGCCACTGTGAACGAGATAGTGAGTCTGCAATCTCGTTGTAAATCCCTGGTATATGCGCAGCTTTAAAAATAACATTCAGAGACAGGCATAACAACATGAACTGGGGTAACAAGCGCAAAACTCTAAGGTCCCTTGCTCTCTGTCTATTGACTAGTTCTACCACTGCCATATTGTCTATCTGAAACATCACTGTCCTGTTAGCTAATTCTTGTCCCCACACTGCCAGCGCAACTAAAAGGGGAAAAAACTCCAAAAACGCAATGCTTCTTCCTTGCTGCATCCAAGACGCCGGCCATGTCTCCGCACACCACCTCCCGTCCCAATACAAACCAAAACCTGATGCACCTGCCGCGTCTGAAAATATTTGTACTTGCCATACCATGTCTGACTCCCCAAAAGACATCGGCACTCCATTGAAATGTCTCAGAAAAATCTCCCATACTCTAATGTCCTCTCGTAACGTCACTGATACTCTTATCCTGTGGTGCGGAAGTACAGCACCTGACATGGAAAGTCCCAAACACCTACAAAAAGTTCTACCTCCCCTAACTACTCTGCACGCGAAATTAAGGTAGCCTAATAGCCTCTGAGCCATTCTCAGGTCCATTTTATGCAAAGCGCATACCTCCGCTAGGCACGCCAGCATTTCTCCCACCTTTGCCGCTGGCAAACGGGCGACCAGGTCTTTCGTATCCAATTCAATGCCCAAAAAGGTTAAAATCGGCGCAGGGACCTCCGTTTTTTCTGGAGCCAAAAGCACACCTGCCTGTTGTGTCATTCTCTGGAAAGCATCCAGGGCCCGCCCACACACCCCTGATGCCGCTGGCCCCACGAATAGGAAATCATCTAGGTAATGAGTCACCCACCTATGTCCACTCGCCCTTACAAAGACCCATTGTAAAAATGTGCTGAAAGTCTCAAAAAGAGCACATGATATCGAGCAGCCCATGGGCAGCACCCTGTCCACGTATATGTTGCCGTCCAGCTGCATGCCCAAGAGGTCGAAATCTGCTGGATGAATAGGGAGCAGTCTAAAAGCTGATTGAATGTCGCATTTTGCCAATTCCGCCATCCTGCCACATTTTAGGACCAGCTTTATCGCATCATCCACTGACGCGTAAACTACTTTAGAATCCTCTTGGGCAATAAAATCATTGACAGACGTCCCTTCCGGCCAAGACAAATGATGAATCAACCGGAATTCCCCCTGTGCTTTTTTGGGTACCACTCCCAAGGGGGATATCATCAGGGTGTCACTTGGCCACCTGGAGAATGGGCCTGCTATCCTGCCTAACGATACTTCTTTCGCCAATTTTTCCTGTACTATCTGCGGGCGTTCTTTTGCTGACCGCAAATTTTCAGCCCATCTCCGTTGCCTAGGGCCCTGATAACCTATTCTAAAACCTTCTCTAAACCCCCATTCGAGTAGACGCGCTTTTTCCCTGTCTGGGTAACTATGTAACCATGGTAAAAGGAATTCCAGTCTAACTGGTGTAGGCCCCTTTATGCGCAAGAGTGCCATGTCCCCCTCTCCCTCTGGCGGCCCTCCACTGTTCAGCTGGGCTGGACAAAGAGAAACATTGGGTGACTGGATGACGGCCCCCGCACTTGGAGCAGTCGTGCTTGAACCTGCATTGTGCCCTGGAACAAAAACCTTTGTTAAAGTTCCAACAAGCCCCTGCCGTTGTCCCTGTTGTCTTAGTGGTATTGCCCGCCCCTCCCTGGGCGGGGCGAGCTTGAAAGGGCTTGTAAGTAACTGGCAGGCCACTCGCAGTGTGAGTGGACGCCGCTGTCTGTGCCGATGCCATCCATTGCATCCACAATTCGGGGTCCACTTCACCCCATGGTTTTTCCGGATTGACACTCACCCGGGCCCTGAATTCCTCATCGTAACTGAGCCATGCGAAACCTCCAAAATGCATTTGGGTCTTCCTAATTATATCCATGTATTTAAAAAGTGCAATGGCCCTGTCCGAGTATTTCTCGCAGTATATACTGGCGAATATCAGAAAGGCCGATGTCCAGTTGTCCATTGTTATCGGTACCCGGGGCCTACGTGCTAATTCCCATTCTTCCTCTTTGGACCCTTCCTTTGCCTGTATGTCCCTGTGTAACAGTTTAAACACGTCTACATATTCGTGTTTCCATATTTTGTTTTTTGTTTTTTCGGCCACATGCGAGCCTAGTGGCATGGCTAAACCCATGTACGGCAATTTCTTTCTGTGCCCTCCCCCTTCCTTGTCGTCTCCCGTCTTTTCTCCTGTATCCGCCTTCCCTGTTGTGTCCGTCCCGCTCGTGGCGGTGCCTTCTTTATCTTTGTTCTCTACAGTCTTCTGACCGTCGCTGTCACCTGCCTTCTCTACGACTGACCCTTCTCCCACCCCAATGGACCTTTTCGTGTTAGCCTCCCTTGTTGTCCCGCTCCCTTCGCCCCACACTGACCACCAATTCTTACCTCCAGCGGTGTCTCCAAAACTCCTTGGTATTCTTGTTTGGCTTCTGCCACGCGGCGTAAATTGCCGAACACCAGTGGGGCCTTCCAGTGGAGCCGTAACCTGCAAAACAGAGCACGAAGAAGAGGTTGCGCTGCTCTTGCGCCCTCGCCCGCCACCCTTTTTCACAGCGCTCACCTCCCAATCTCGTATTTCACCGTCCTCCCATTCATCCCCTTCCTCCTCGTAATCCAATACCAATGCATCTTCGCCTTCCCACTGGCCTTTGCTTTGATCCACATCTCTCACATTGGTTGAGGCACTCTCGTTTGCCTCCCTGCCCGCATAAAGCGTGTCCTCTTGACGTTGTCCTCGGTCCCTCGGTGTGGAGAAGGTCGCCGTAGACCCCTCCAGCGCTTCGTGCCAACGCGTTTGGGCCGTCTTGCGCCCAGTCGGCGTGTACCTCCTCTTGCCAACCTCTGTCGTTAGCATTGCTGCCTTGCTGACCCTGTGACCGTCTGCGTCACCGGGTTTCCCCGCACCGACTAACCCTTCGGCCGCTCTAGCCTCCTGGCCCTGTTCTCCTCTTACTTGCGGCACCCATACCCAGGTCCCTCTCTCTTGCCCTGGCTGCCTCATACCTGGTTGCCCGCTGGCCTCACTAGTATTAGGCGTTGTCTCGCTGTGGGCACTTACCTGTTCCCTGTCTTTGCACAGCTGTGCCCACCTGGCCTCTGTCTCCAATACCGCCCTACGCTGTTCCCTGATTCTGGCTTCTAGGTCCCAGGTATCTGCCTGGTCCCAGTTCCCCTGTGTGTGCGAACTCTGGCTCACCACGGCCCTTGGTTCCTGTGGTGACTTAACTTTCCCCCCCCTGGCCTGGCGGGGCGCCGTCTTGGCCCTCCCCGGCCCACCCCTGTTTCTCCCGGCGTACTTGCCTCTTTTCTTGACTGGCGCCCCGGACCAAACTGTGTTGGGGGCCTCTCCTCTGCGGTATGACAAATCTAGGGGGGCGCAAACCCCGCTAGTCCCTGGTATGGGCTGCTCTGCCTCTCTGCCTTGCCTGTCAAACCCGGCCCCCCCTGCTGACTGCCCGCCCGGGCCAGCTGGGTCCAAATCTGCCTGTGCGCTGTCTGTGCCCTTAGGCTGGGGAGCTTGTGTCCCCTCTCCAAACATCAGCGGGCTCTGTGCACCGTGAAGTGATTGTTCCGACGTGCCCTGTCCGGGGGGTATATGCCCTTCATCTTTTTCCCCTTCAGATTCCTGAGACTCACAGGCCGCAACTGCGGCCGCGACCCTGCCCGATGCCGCCCTGGTGGGGCGCGTCATCCCGACCCAAGCCTGGTCTAACACCCCTGGCCTGAGCAAATCTGCCCTGCCTGCTTCGCCAAGTATGTGCAGCGCAGCCCTCACTGCCTCTGCGTCGTGACCTGTGGCCATACCGCCCACCTACCCGGCCCCACGCTGTCCTAAATGGTCCTGTTCTCCCTTCCCCGGGTTCTGGGGGGGGGGTGTATCTAATGACTTTTATAAATATCCCGGGGTGAGTAATTTACAGCTATTATATATATTGTTTTTTTTTTTTTTTTTGTTGTATATATATATATATATATATATATTTTTTTTAATGCTGTTCCCAGTGGCCCCTCGCTTGGGGGGGGGGGCTGAAAAATGCCTTTCCCAAGGCCTTACGAAAATATATGTATTATTTCTTCTATTATTTATTTATTTTTTTATTATTATTTATTTTATTTTTTTTGGGGCCCCACGCCGCCCTATTCTCTTTTTTCCCCCTCTGGGGGGCCCCCTCAGGGTGTGGGGGCCGCTGGGCCTGCCTCAGCCGGCCTTCCCAAAAATTACGCGGCCTCCTGGGGTTGACCTCGAAACAGGAGGCCGCCTCGTGCTGCCCTGCGCGCTCTCCGCGAGTCAAAATGAAATCGAAATTGCCCGAGGGGCCGGCTCCCTCCGCTGCAGCCCAAGGAGTGGCTTCCCCACCTCCCGGCTGGAAAAACGCCGAGAAAATTGCCCGCGGGGCCGCCCCCCCTTTGCTCCGGCGCTCACCTGTTTCTTCCCGGCCGCGCCCGGTTCCTTGGCAACCGGGCGACACCCACGCTGCTTTGGGGCCTAGCTGTCCTGAAACTACCTAAATTGAAAACTACCTAAAATAAACCTTCTTCCCTCCTAGTCGGCGCGCAAAAGGGCCGACCCCACCCTTCACCCCCCTTATAAACCTACACTAGAACCCCGCCCCCACTTACCTCCTGACCAATCGGGCGCCTTGCGCGCCACTTCCCCCGTCCCGAATCAACCCGCGGAGAGACTAGACTGCGTCTCTCTCTCCGCGGGTCCCCTCATTCTCCCCTGACAGTAGCGCGGGCCGCGGTCAAACAACAGAGCAACGTGTTTTATATAATCTTTAAAAAACGCACTCATGGCGGCAGACATTTTATAAGAAATGTTATATTTCGTACATAATTCATGAGCAAATCACACATGCTGTTAAATGAATGAACATAATTTGCACATTTAGGCCCATATTTATCCTTTTTTAACGCCGCATTTGCGTCATTTTTGACGCAAAAGTGCGCAAACTTACAAAATACAATTTTATTTTGGAAGTTTGCACCGCTTTTGCTTCAAAAAGTGGCGCAAATGCACCGCTACAAAAGTATAACTAAGGCCTAAGCTTTTAGATCCTAGGGCGTTTGATTAGTAATGGTGAAGAAACAGTTAGTTCCCTTTTCGCCACAGGGTGTGGTCAACATTTCTTGTAGAATAAAACAGAAAAACTACACATCGCCTTGACCCCGGGCTCTGAGAATACCAAACCCTTGACCTATAGGCCAATGGTTCACAACCTTTTGACTTTTGTGGACCCCCACTTTATCATTACTGGAAGCCAGGGACCCCCACTGAATCATTATTGGAATCACCCCCCAAAGAGTCATTACTGGAAGCCAGGGACCTCGGTCTAAACATTGTTCATGATTTGAAACGCAAAACAGCATTCATCAGAAACATACACTAATAATAACATTTTATTTAATTTGCAAGCAAATATAAATAAAATAAATGTAAAAATTAATTTTAATAGGAAGGTTGGAGCTTTTTTAAATTCAGTTGACGCTAAACATTGTCAACTCTATATTTTCTTTGATGCACCCGCACTGCTCCCACAAATCAACCTCAGGACACTACATTTTTAGCCTCCAATTTCAATCAAATTACTTGACACTTACAGTACATTTTACAATTTTCAGTTGTACATTTAGCCTCTTTATTAATATAAATTTATTTTTCTTTTAATATTATTTAATTTCCTAGTAGTTGTGGACCTCCTGAGGAGACTTCACGGACCCCCAGGGGTCCCCCACCCAAGGTTGGGAACCACTGGGTTAGAGGACACAAAAATAGCATGAGTGCTGTAAAATGGTGGCAACATCACAGGTGATCACAATAGCGATTCTCGTTTCTTCATGATATAACAGTTCCTAAGTTCACTGGCGTCTCTAGAGGGTAGACAGATGGGGCCATGTCCCGCTGTATGTGTCCTGGCCCCTCCATGGGCCCCCACAACCGCAGCTGTTCAATGTGCCAGAAGGTGGCGCAGAAAAACAGACACTGCACCCCCCACACATTCATTAATCTAAATACCTTTTAATGCAAAACAGTGCTTTATTCTTAAATTAAATCTGAGTGTGTGCATATATATGTTTATACATAAGACATCTACAAAGTTCAAATTTAAATAATTTAGGCAAACACGTGTATATATAACCTTTGTATATGGCTCCAGCAAGTTTATCTGTGGCCCATTGTGTGCCCTTCAATATTCCCTTCTAGAGATGCCACCCACCACAGGAAGTGCACCACACAAGGACCATGCTACCTTCCGCAAGTTCAGTTTGATTATTGTACATAATGTTGCTCTATACATTTTATAATAAATGTGAAATATTAAATGACAGTTCACATATTTTCAATTTCATCCTACATATAAGGTCATAACAAATATGAAGTTTGCATTAGCAAGGTTTTCTTGGGCCATTTGGGAAGCATCAGGAAAGACCATTTATGCACAGATCACACACCCACATCTCACTAACCATGTTACTACTCCCCATACAAAGCCACATCCAAAAGGTGTCCTAAGAACATATCACCAAAGGGTAACTGGGGGCCCGGTCTATGATGGAAACCCCAAAATCACATCTTGAGGCGTCCCCATCAGATGAGAAGGTTACTAAGCCATACTAATAGAGAACTGCACAAATGTCCTAATGAAACCGATAGAGCACAACAATAGCAACTGCTAAACCCCAAATACGTTCCAGAGCTCCTTGTTCAGCCCAGTGGCAATAAAGTTATCAATAGTCACCTAATGCCCTGGTACATTTCACAATCCCTTATAACACACATGATTGTTTCAGGCAGTTGTAGTTCACAAAACATCCGTGGTCCCACAATTCCCACTGAAACCAGACTGAGAAGACAACAGACAAATTATCAAGTATTAGCAAAGACAATATGTTACTTTGTGGGTACTGGCCTCTGCTGTGCTAGAAACAAAATCATTTAATGAAGCAACGCCTTTGGCTGCAGTTATGTGGAAGCTGGGGGTAGGGCCATTTTGCTGAATAAAGTGCATTAGCAGAATTAAAATATACATTGAAAGAAGAGGGTTATGAAAAGTAGTCAAAAGATAACGTTTGTTCAGTAGGTGCTAAATGTAATAGTGATACAGTGCAAAATGCTACACAGGACCTGCTTACAACTGGATTGGTTTACACACGGGTCGGAATAACAGGTTTGGCTGTAATTAACACATCCGATAATTATAGAATGTGTTAAGTACCTGAACTATTGTTACATTTCGGCAGGAAAAATCTGTTGAAATTTAACAGAGGAACTTGTACGGTATTTACCATACTATGTGGATTTTGGTGTGTTAAGCACCAACATTTGCAAGTTATTTCCCACAATCTCACAATGGGTGGTGTGTAATGCACATGATAAATAATCACGCACATTTGCAATAACATCTAAATTCGTAATCAGGGCCATAGTAGGTACTTTAGACAAAGTGCCATTGTGTTTGTTGCATCTTTAGGAAAGTTATGTGCCCACATTTCTTGACTTTGTGAACAAAAACATCTGTAAATTCAACAACATGTTTTCATGAGAGCAAAGGAAAATAGATGAATTAAAAAGGGCTGTTAGTGACTTCCACCGTGTTTTTATATTTCAGGCTATGTCATCCAAATAAAATGCCTTTCCTGAACAAAAAAGCAGTTACCCAGCAATTAAAATGTTGTGTCGGCAAAGTGAATAGATTAAAGAGCACACACTTGTACTACTTGATGCCCATCACCAAAACCTAATGGGAATACAAATGGGGAAATGTAACCATCAACAAAATTCCATGGGCATGAAAGGTAGACCATTTAAACAATGACAAACCAAAGGCAAAGGCTGAAGGGGCTCACTATGTGCTTTTTGCACTTTTTTTGAACATTGATAACATGTCTCCCAAAGAGATAAAGCTGTCTATACCAATACCTAAAGATGTTCTAGAAATACTTTCTACTAAGAGGATAAGCATCAGCATGCATACCATAATGGATGCCTTCTGCTACCTCAATAATCATATACTGACATTTAAGGGAGAATTATTTTATAATGTAAAGCATTAGTCATGTAGGGCTGATATAGCTGTCCTAAATTTTAAAGGTGTCACTCATCTGCCATAATGTACCACAAAGGCCCAAAGAAATCCCTTAATAATTTTCCAATATCACTCCTGTTCCACAGTGCACCTCAAAGGGCAAAGGTGACCACCCTAAAAGTTAAGGGTGTATCACAATGTACCATACTAACTAGGGCCAAAGTAATCATGATAACAGGTTAAGCCTGCCACCTATAATTTATTATGCACCATAAAGGACCAATTTAACCATTGTAACAAGGTGATAGCCTTGTCCAATAATACGCCACTGATTTCTACATAACAATCCTAAGAGGTTATGGGTGTTATTCATGTCCTATAACCACAGTTTCTTTCGAGAAAATCTGTGTTTGTTTTACCCAGTAATTTGTAATTCTGGGGTTATAAGGCATTCCCCCATTTCTGGGCCTAAAACTTGGAATGCCAGGTAATTGGGGATGGGATAGGGTAGAGAGATACCACCCAGAATAGTTAACAACGACCTGGCATCTCTCCTAATTACCTCTGATAATAAGGTCCATAAAGTGATTCAATGCGCATAACTGTTAAGGACTGGAAGCTTGGATGGTTTGAAAAGACCCCTTCTGGATTGCCTGAAATCCCTGAGCTCCATGACTTTAGAAAATAAATCTGCCTTTGGTCTCATGGTCAGAGACGTCCTTGGTGACTTGCATTATCCTTATAATGTACGTCAGGGGGTACTTTATACCCTATATAATATCATCTATATCAGATATTTGGTTATATCAGATTGAAAGAGAGAGCGTTGTCAGAAAGACTAGGGATATTGTCCTCCATCTTTCTAAAATTGATAAAAGATGCTATTGATTTGCAAACTGGGCATGCCCATTAGCTGGGCACTTTGCAATGTGCTTTATGGCATGCTGACAAATGTGAGTTGTTGGTCAGAGAAGGGGAGAATGAGGGAGGGAATGGAGGCACAAAGGAGCATGGAGGTTCTGTTACATTATAGCAAGGAGTGGGAACAGCAGGCACAGGAAAAGGGAGTCAAGGTAGAACTTTGATGAGGTATAGATGAACTGGAATGACAACTGGTGGAGTATTGACTTGCAGAAGGGGGGGCTATCACTCTACAAGGAACAGGGAGGGCAAGACACAGGCAGGGAATATCGACTGTCATGGAAAAGAGTGGGGAGTAAAACCACATCCACTGTAAGCTCCAGCCACCAATGCCTTCAATATGAACGGACATTGTAAAAATCATTTAAGGATAAAAATAAACAGTGGAGCAACGCAGTCCTGTGGCTAAAAATCTCTCATCCACTTATTTTGTAGCTAGAGAACATGCATACCTGGGAATCAAATCAAGGCAGGAGCCCATGCAGGGACGAGGCCGGCGTTGGTCTTCACCTGTTGTACATTTCAATCAAAAGTGATCCAGACTGCCATAATTCAACAAAAGTTGGAGCGGCGACCTCCAGAAGCTATAGGTGATCCCTCTTCTGACACTGCACTGCCATTGCTCAAGTTTCATGAGGACACAGAGGTATACTCAACCTACAACCCCCGGCACAGGTTTCACCAACTTTATGTCATATGCGGAGATCTGCAATGTACCACAGTATGCTGAGCACCAGCAGGAGACACAGGGATATCTTCTTACAGTCCATTGCACCACTGCAAACATTTCCTTGACACATGGGTTTTCCTCTTCTACACTACACCACACTCTGTCAAGACCCTGGAGGAGACACAGGGATAACCTCCTTCTAATGACAGATTACATGGTCGCGAGTACCTCTAGAAGTCACAAGTGACTCATCTTTTGAATGGGCACCATACTCTGTCAGGCTCTAATAGGAGACATAGGGCCTGATTCTAACTTTGGAGGACGGTGTTAAACCGTCCCAAAAGTGGCGGATATACCACCTACCGTATTACGAGTTCCATAGGATATAATGGACTCGTAATACGGTAGGTGGTATATCCGCCACTTTTGGGACGGTTTAACACCGTCCTCCAAAGTTAGAATCAGGCCCATAGTGTTATCCTCCTCCTCCTACAATCCACCACTCAACTTCAAACAAAAGTCTTATGTTACTACAATGTACCACTTTTTGACAAGCACCAGCAGGAGACACAGGCGCATCCTTCCTCTGCAGTCCACTGCACAGCTGTGAACATCTGCTCAAGGCATCTGGAGACACTTCAGTACAACACTGTAGGCCCACCACCAGCAGGAAACACATGGATATTCTGTGCTCTCGCTAATGTGGCTGCAAACACCTCTAGAAGCCACAGAGGTGTATCACCAGACAATGCATCATACGGTTGTGAATATCTTCTTGAAACATGGGATTTCCTATTACTACAGTCATCATCTCATGCTAAGTACTTGAAGGAAGAAAGGAATTTCCTCTGCCTACAATGGGCCACATAATTGTGAGCATTTGTATTAGGCGTAGAGGCATACTTTTTCTAAAATACGTAACACACTGCCAAACAATATCAAGAGATTTTGAGAGCCTTAAGGAGCCATAGGAGACCATGCACCGCATAGTTGTGAACATCAGTGACAAGCACCGCCCTATGCCAACCAGGAGACTCAGGGGTATTCTCTTCCAAGAATATACACCACACTGTTCTGAGCATGAGCCTGAGACATGGGGGAGTCTTCTTTCGACAATGACCAGGACAGTGGTGAAAATCTACCTCAGAAATAGCGGTAACTTATTCCTGCGGTACACCACACTCTGCCAAGCACAAGAGGACATACTGGGGTATCCTCTCTGTGAAATGCACAACATTGTTACAAACATCTGTGCAAAACATGGGGTATCTGATTCCTACAATGCTCAACACTGTGCCGAGCACCAAAAGAGGACACAGAGGCACCAATTGGATACATTCCACCGCAAAGGTTCCCACAATACACCAGATTGTGCCTGTTGGTTTCCGTAGGTGTTACTGGGATGTCCAGTGTGAGGAGTGCCCCAGATTACGGCAAGAACCTACAGGAAACAGAGAGAAGTCACTCTTCCCTCTAGGTACCACAATACTGGAAGCATCAATTACCTGTAATCGGGGACACTGAAATTCTCCTAGAATGAAAGGTCAAATTAGAAACGTAGGTACATTAAATACGCCTCCTTTCCATTCACCCCGTTTTTAACCATACCACCATTAGGGCAAGAAAAAAGATAATTTTTCCCTGAAGGGCAGGTATTTTAAACCTTTTCGCACTTATGTGAGACCTCTTCACTCCTAACCTTTGCCAGCATATTGTAAAATTTGAGAAGTGCTCCCTCGTAATTCAGAGGTCACAGCACACCCCGTTCCATAGCGGAACGGAATGGACCCAAAGATGAAGCATGCCACCAAGGGGTAACCCTGGTGGGTGAGGGTTTTCTATAAGAAACCAAAGGTTTCCAAGGTTGATCGGAGGGTTAACCTTTTGGGAAATGGCTGAAAAATACGAAGCTCACACCACCCCAATCTTACTGACCAAGCTACGACCCTGCTGAAAGTGCACACAATGAAACACGAACAATGGTGGGTGGGAGGTGAAGGGCGGTCTTTTATGAAACAGGGAGTGGTCGGGTAGGATGGACAAGAAACTAAGTGGAGTAGAGGGGGAAAAAACAAGCACTCATGAGGGGTGCTGGAACACAACAAAATAGCTCCAAAAACGGGAGTAGTGGAGGACACGTACATTGTTAACACCTTTGGTAAACACAAATCCTCATCTTTCTACAATGCATAGCACACAACACATTGTATCACCTGGAGTAAACATAGGTGGTCATGCCGATGGTAATGATCGCCAAATTATGACCACAACATTGATCCCTCCCATAGACAACCAATGAGAGTGACACACACACAACACACATCATACACATATACCACACACACAGAACAAACTGCAGAGAAATCCCACACCAATATAATCCAGAAGGAAAGAAACCCAGGACACATACCTTTTGTCCAACCACTGTAATATGTTGGGTATAGCGACCTCAAGATTGTAAATACAAATATTTACAGATAGGGCCATGGGCCAGTCCAAGTAAGTCACAATACCACAGGACAACGTCCAAGGCCCAACTTGACACCTGACAGCCCAGTCACTCCACTGGGCAGGGGCATCATGGTAATGGTAGGCAGGCACCTCATGGGGTAGGGGGTGGTGGGGGGTAAAGGGGTGATGCAATCTGTGGGGATGTAAGTGATGTGTTAGGGTACTTTCCTGTGACATATTCCACATTTTTACCTTTCCCAATGATATTGGTGTTGTACTCCCACCTTTGGTAGTGTGTGGTGATGGATTGTGGGATTGGTAGTTCTCCATGTTGTGCATGCATTGGTGGTGCAGAGCTGGAAAGGATGTGCTTGCAGTGTGTATGGCATGCAGGGGTTGACATTTAGGTGTGGTAATTGGGGTGGAGCACTGTGTGAGATGGAGTGAGGTGCAGGGAGTCAGGGTGAGGGGATGAGATGGCATGCAGGTATGGGGGGTTGTAAATGGTGACTCACCAGTGTCCAGTCCTCTGGCTACTCCAGTGAGTCCCTCAGGATGCAGTATTGGCAGGACTTGCTCCTCCCATGCTGTCAGCTGTGGGGGAGGAGGTGGGGATCCACTGCCTGTCCTCCTGATGGCGAGCTGATGCCTTGCTGCAATGGAATGCACCTTCCCCCGTAGGTCGTTCGATTTCAACCTGAATATCGTCCCTTGTGGGTGGATGTTGTCCAACGGCGTTCACCCTGTCTCTGCCATAGCTCCATCTTCCTGACAATGGAGATCTGCTATACCTGTGCTCCAAATAGCTGTGGCTCTACCCTGACTATTTCCTCCACCATGACCCGCAACTCCTCATCAGTGAAACCAGGGTGTCTTTGTGGGGACATGGGTGTTGTGTGGTGTGTGTGTTGTGCAGAGGGTGATGTGTGATGTGGTGGAGTGTGTGGTGTGTGGTGCGTGATCGATGTATGGGTAGTTGTGGTATGTGTGTGCAGTTCTCTCTGGGATTGATGTGGCAAGGTGTAGCAGTCTTCTTGTGTTTGCAAAGGTTTGTGGGTGTTGTGGGGGTGTTTTATAGTGCTGTTGGTGAGTGTGTGGGGTCGGTGTAATAGTGGCAGGTTTGGGTTTTTTGTTCTGGTCAATCTTGTATTGTTTTGTATTTATGTGACCATTCCCACTTTGGTGGTGTGCACCGCCAATGGTTTACTGCCGTTGAATGTCTGCTGTGAAGATTCGTGGGTCATTATTTGGAAGGCGTTCTTTTGGTGGGGTAACGGTATGGGTGCTAGTTCCAACAGTTTATTGTGTTCAGTGGGTCTGACAGATTTGTGGTTGTGGCTGGTTTCTGTCGGTTTTGTGTGTATGTGTCATAATCTGGCAGACGGATGTTCGCCTCCGTGGAGGTATGTTGGTGGCAGTAACTGCGGTGGTAATCATCATTCACAGCCAATGTCATAATGAGGGCATAGTCTCAACTCTTTCGACAATGCACAACACATTGTGACACCTACAGTGAGCACAATCTGTCCTCTCCCTACAATGCATCACACCTTGTTAACACCAACAGTAAACACAGGACTTTGTATTCCTATAAGGCACAACACTACAGTGAAGACCAGCAGGACGTGCAGGGGTCACATTTTCCTGTAATCTTCTGCACTGCCATGCAAGAGTCACGGTGACCTCATCTGTTTGTAATGAAAACAGTTTTTTTAGTAACTTCACAGTGCAAATGCCTATTTACACTTATAAAGTACCTATTTGTGGCGATGTCAATAGGAGATTTTTTCCTACGTATCACCCTTTGGTGAACAAAAACAATGTCAACAAGGAAGATATTCATAGGATTCGGGCGCTCACAGTAAGTCCAATAGAGTAATAGTACAAACAGTTCATGGCACGGTGCTCATGACAAGAGGATCTCCCTTAATCCTCCCATGTTTCAAGGGAAACAAACAGAACAAGAATAGATGTCAGAGCACTCATGATTTCCTAATTAAGAGTTGTTAATGTATCCAGTCTTCTTAGTCAATTAATCACCGACTCATGTTCATCTCCAAGTCCAGAATTTATTCATAACGTCAGACGTTATGCTGCACATTGTAACTGGGACGTTGCGGGGTGCATTTGACTCCGGGACTGGTTCCCTATATATACTCTGATAATCTATTACAGAAGATTGATATGGAGTTTTCCTCGATGAAATTATGTTTTGTGATGCAATATATGATATAAGGTTATTTATCGAGCTTTTTGGATATTTCTCTACTTAACTAAGCATTTCTAAGCCCTGATGAAGTCCTTAAGAGAATAATTTCTCATAGGATGAAACACGTGTTGGCTGTACTATGCTATACTTATGGAGAGTTTTGAACATTGTGAATAAATTCTGGACTTGGAGATGAACATGAGTCGGTGCTTAATTGACTAAGAAGACTGGATACATTAACAACTCTTAATTAGGAAATCATGAGTGCTCTGACATCTATTCTTATCACCCTTTGGTGAACCTGAACATGAAACACATGTTCAACCACCCTTTCTGTAATGCCCTACACTGTAAAGCACAGCAAGGCACACTAGAGAGTCTTCTGTGAAGTGCTCCTCCATATGTTTCTGCCCATCTGCGAGAAACACTAAAAGATCTGATGTAAAAGGGGCACCACAGTGTGGTAAGCACCAGCAGGAGATACACGGTTTCATGTTCCTCAATTTGATCTGAAGAGTCTTCAGGAGATGCCTTATTACAGTGCACACACCATGGTGACATCTTCATAAAGCACTGGCCACCCTCTTCTGGCCAACACTGTCATGAGCACCTGTAGGAGACAACAATTTACTCCTCTAATTTGTTATACTGTTGTGATCACGTGCAGAGGACACGAGGAGCTCCAGACTTCCTCAATTTTCTGCACTCTAGGCTACCATCAGCTGTTATGCAGGTCGGTTCCCAGGCCACACAACCATACAGGTCACCTTCTACAACCCTCAGTGCGGGAGCTGCTCAGGTGCAGTAAGCCGGTGCGTTGGATCTTTAATCCAGCGTCCTGGTTCTACATGCCTTGCTGTCAATAAGTACTAGATATTAAAAGATGAAGAAGCAAAACAACGGATGATGGCAAGGTGTGTGTGGGAAACTTGATGTGCTTCAGGTGCTGCTGGCACGCCTACCTACTCATCTGCACACACCCTGGCATGTGTGCCCTGAAGGCACAGAGCTTCTGAGAAGTGCTCAGGGAGTTTGGAAACAAAGAAGTATCTTAAAAAGACATCCGCTGTGAGTGACCCACGTTAGGCACAGAGGGTGGATGTTTAGCTGAAGCACCCATTTATGAGATAAGAAGCAGAGGAGGGTAACAGGTAGATTTGGACGTGCTGGTAAATGTCACATAATCGTTCTAAATCCAATCTGTGTCTCAACCAAGCCTTCCAAATTGAGATGAATGTCACATGCCAGTTCCAAACTCAGTCTGGGTCACCACAAACACTTCCAGTTCAAGAAAGTTCTAAAGTTCATACTGGCTTTTCCTGGAAAAACTTGAAGTATGGAGGGCTGACACAGTTGTGAGATGCAACGTCATGCAATCATTAGGACACGTGCAATTGAGGATCCAATTAGAGGAGTAGGTCAGTGGTCACGAGGCTAGGAAGGAAAGAAAGAGTGAATTAATAAATGAAAGAATACTTAGGGCCTGATTACGAGGTTGGCAGTCTCTAGACCACCAGACTTTCAGTGGCCCTGCTTGTAATGAGGCCCTAAGTAACTAACATGTCATTGCTTCCAAAATTACGTGTGCATTTGGGATACGGAAATAGCAATTATGTTTATAACCACATTAACATCAAGAAAACAAGCAGGACTTTGTGGGCCCACACGGACACATCAATGCCTATGAAAGACAATAACATGGCAGAGGGAAGGGAGTGTTAGTGGTGTATGTGTATAAATGTATCTCCAAAGGGAGAAATGATAAAGGCCCGACCTTGAAAAACCTCACTGTGTGAAAAAGGGTGGGGATTTTGCCTGCAGTGGTGAAAGAGAAAGGGAGAGTGCTCAGGGACACACCCTCAACTCTGCAACGCCCAACTCAGTCTCCAAAGCAACACACCTCATCCACACTGCCACCATACCCACAACAGCCTATACTTGCAAGTGGACCACCCCTCTTAAGGAAGCCAGATATATGTAGGGCGACTGGAATTATGCTGCAGGGGCAGATCAAATTATATGGAGGAGTTGCCCAAGTTATGGAGCAAGACAATGCAAATTATACGTTAATTGTGCATCACCTCTTTCCATTTAAAAACATCTCTGCAGAGCAGAATTGAAAATTTCAAACGTATTACGTGATCAAACAATCAAATCATGCACCATGTGTGTTCTCTTCCAAATTCTGAGTCACCTATGGGAAAAAACTGTAGTTCTGAGTAGCTGTGATGTGAACCTGAATGTATTTTAACACAGTGAAACAAAAATAAAACATCACAAAGAAAGGAGCATTGTTTCCAACCGATATAAACTAAATTAAATGTACTAATTTGTTTGTGTTTCTTGCTGCTAACTAAAACACTTCCGCAGTTCATCACAAGTGAATGTTTACAATTTCTGGTCAATCTTTTAATAATTTAAATAGCTAATTACAGCAATCAAGAGCAAAAGGTAAGCAGTTCTCCTTTACACTTGATCCATGTGAGCTAAAAAAAACATTTTTGTTAATAATTTGTTATGTTTGCTTATAAAATACACAACTGACACCGATGGGTATCCTGGCGCTTAGAGAAGGGAAAGTTGTGGAAGTGCCAGGTTTCTTTGCAAATCCTAGGACTGTGTTGGCCTCTGTGATGTGGGGAGTGAGATTCTTCCAGGCTTTAGGAGGTTGGTACTAACAGCGGCAGCCAGCAGCGCTGGCTCTTCCTATGCGAGGGACAGATGCGAGTAGAAGACTAGCTGAGCAAAGGTGTGGCGGGTGTGTGAAAGCTGATGATACACAGGACGTAGGCTGTGCAGAGCTCTGTATGTATGCGCGGGTAGTTTGAAGTGGGCTGGTTTGTTGATGGGGAACCAGTGGAGGTTTTTGAAGTGAGTGGATTGGTGTGTGCAAGGTGAGAAGTTGAGTGTAAGTCTGGCTTTTTAATTCTGGATGATCTGAAGTCTCTTGGTGAGTTTAGTGGAGATTCTCTCATAAAGTTAGTTTCTGTAGTCTAGCTTCCTGGTGATTAGAACTTGGGTGATTGTTCAAAGGGTGTTGAGAGGAAGTCATCCGAAGATTTTACAGAGGAGCTTGAGGATGTGGAAACAGAAGGCAATTGATAATGATCCCTAGATTCCTACCTTGGTTTTAAAAGGGTAGGTGTGGGTTTATGGGATCTAGTTCTGATGTCTAACAGGGCAAGGACCAAAGACAGGTGTCTTTTCCTAAATGTACCACCTCTATCTTGTCTGAGTTGAGCTTTAGGCAGTTGGACTTAATTCAGAGGGTGACTTACAGCATGCAGTCGATAAACTTTGCTCGTTTGCTGAGGGTGCTGTCTGTGAGGGAGAGAATGAACTGTGTGTAATCTGCATAAGAGATGATATTGAAGCCATGGACAACGGAGATGCTAGCAAGCAGGGCCAGATAGATATTGAAGAGCGTGCGGCTGAAAGATGAGCCTTGGGGGATGCCACAGATCATTTCAAATGATTCGGAGGTGTAGGGGGTGGGCTGACAGCCTGTGAGCAGCCTGCGTGAGTGCAAATTATGCAGCAGATAATATGCTGCAAGTGTGACCAGTTCATATTCATGCAGAAAATGCCTTGGCCACATAATGGGCTTTTCTCCAGTGCTTACTGCACCAAGTTACTTGTGTTCTCTTCTTAGTAATCCAAAGGAGAGATGGATAAAAGAAGAAACCTATACTAGAGGATCGAGAAGAAGAGCAACAGATGTCAATAAAGGAATCAGAAGCCTGTAAAGCATTCCAAGTTAACTGTTAAAAAATGATACTTGGGAAAATGGCCAGCATGTGTGCAAACATTAGGAACTTAAAAAATATTTCTATCAAACCAAATCAAAAGAAAAAATGTGAGAGGTTTTGTCACAAAGAAAGCCCGAGAAGCTACAAAAGTGCCAAATTGCATCAACCGCAACCAGGAGACTGTGACAATGCAATAAATTATTGTCTTTGATAATGCTAATTCAATTAATTGTCTGGATAAAATTAATTTGTTCCGGCTGTGACTGACCTCTCTTTCTTACGGTTTAAAATAAGATTAGAATGAACATTTGCTTCTCCTTTAAAGTGTATTTGAACTCGTGTGATGGAGTTGTATGATGCCTTATTTTTCAATTGTCACTTGAGTATATATATATATATATATATATATATATATATATATATATATATATATATATATATATATACACACATTTATGTTGATAACCTATTTGAAAATGTCTTGCTACAATATACAAATAAATGTTTAAAAAATCATTGAGGATACTGTTTTCCTTGATAATCTGGTTCTCGTCGCAGAATATGTACAATATGTAATACATTACAAATTAAGTGAATGAAAGGGGTGTGGCCAATTCTATACTTTATGAAAAATATTTACTCTATTCATCCTGGAGCTTATTTAATTTTCACCTTAAGTGTGCTGCATCAGTGCCAGGTGAGCGGGGATGTTAGGTCAAATCAAAATTTACAATGCACCGAGGACATGACAGAGATGCTGTCAGGCCAAAAGTTAACTCAAGCTGAAAGCAGACAGGAACTAGGGAATGGTCTTCAGATGAACAAGGCAGGCATTACAGGTGTGTCACAGGACCAAGAACAGCTCTATTTGAGAAGAGGAAAGGTGGGGCACAGAAACAAAAGTCAGAATAGTACACATGACCGTGATGTTCCAAGGACAGGAGCTGTACAGAGATACCTCGGGTGGGAGAAAGGTGGCAATCACAAACTGACTGTGCCTTTGTGCTGATAACCTTGTAGACATCTCAACAACCAAAAGGTTTTGGAATTGGAACTGCACAGAAAGGGAGGAGAATGGTTCAGTATTATTATTTTATGCCTGGATGCTGTCAGGATAGTATAATAGGACATGGTCCAGTCATCACCTTACTTACTTTTCACCATTCTTGACCGCAAACTGACCTGTGAACATGATGGTCGAGGACCTTCATTATGAGAAAGTTTCCCTTTTGACATGGTTAGCCCCCCACCTTTTTGCCTGGTATTTGATGTGGTTTCAAAGTTGTTAGCACCCAAGCCCCTGCTAACCAGGTTCCCGGGCCAGATCTCTTTCCCCAAAAAGGGATATGGGTTCAGAAAACAAAGCCTTTACTGGGCAGCGGTGTTTCACCTTCTCCCCCAGGACTGTGCACTGCCCTACCAGTGAGCTTCAAAGGGCTTACCGTCCTTGAAACTTGACCCCCAGCCCTGCTGTTAGCAGCAGATGGCCGCCCCCATTGCAAACCCCCACTTCTGGCAGGAACAATGGGGGGAAAATGCACAAAGGACAGGAGAAATCGCCACCCCAGTTTGTACTACCCCTAAGGTGTTGCATGCAAGGTGACCCCTCCATTTCATTTTCCTCCATCTTGTGTGGTAGGAAAATAGCCAATCAGGGATAGGGAAGTGACCTCTGTCCACAGGAAGTGGTCACATAGTGGGTGTGGCCACCCAAAGGTAGATGATCCATTGGGTCACTACTAGGGATTCCCCTAAACACCTACTAAATTAAGTGTTTAGTGGGCACCTCTAGATTTGCAGATAAGAGTCCAAGGACACAAGAATGCCAGCAACAAAGAAGACCCAAGGCTCGAGAACTGAAACCTGCTGCACAAAGAAAAAGGCACCAAACCCTGCCTGCTGCCCCCAGGATTCGACAATCTCCGCTGAGGCGCTGACTGGCCATCGGACAGACTATACAAAACCCCAGAGCACCTCCATCATTCTGAAAATTGCCAAGGACCTCCCTCCATAGTGAAGGCATCACTCCCTGCAATAATGAAGCAAAAACCAGTAAAGTCCAATTCACTGACCGGCCGCCAACCAAAGAACCAGACACAGCAGCCAGGTCAAATTCCACCCGACAGTCCCAGAGGACAAAAAAACTGGCAAGTGTGCCTAGTTTGGAGGCACTGCAATCTCTAGTGGCTGAACCGTGCAATAGCCCAGGGTACTGTACCCCCAACATCGGAGAGCCAAAGGAAAAGTCCTCTCCGGACTCCCCGAGGACCAGAAGCAAGCTCCAGTCGAGAAACTTCGGGACATGTAAGGACCATCCGGCCAGAGTGGCCATGCTGACCTGTAATCCACCCTCAAAGGGACCTGCCCCCTGGTTCCAAGGGCAACTTTGCACACAGCTCTTGGCTCACCCACCTGCTCTGCACCTGACTGCCTGGCCCCTGCACCGGAGAACCAGCTGTGCTCTAAGGGTCCCCCACCCCTTTTCAACCTCTACACTCCAAGGGGACCCCCAGACTCATTTTGAAGTCTGCCTGTACAGTGCTTCTCCAGGTGGTCTCCCCCAGTGGTCTTGCACCAGCTCCAAGGAAATTTCAGTAGCTGCCCCTGCTGAAACCGGGAGCCGTTCGAACTTCTCTGGCTGGTTCACAGGACATCTTAAAGACTTTGATCTACAAACGAAAGGAGACATTGGTAAATGCATTTCCTGATTTTATATGCTGTTTAAAAGTTTTCTCCCATTGTTTCCTAAAGTGCGTAATTATGCACAGGAATAAGACGTTGTTAGAAATGGGGTCTCTGGTTGACAGTCAGGTTACCCCCTGTTCAAGCAAGGACCCTCACTCTAGTTAGGATAAAAGAGAATCACCCTCAGCTAACCCCTGCTTACCCCCTTGGTAGCTTGGCAGAGCAGTAGGCTTAACCTCAGAGTGCTGGGCGTAAAGTATTTGTACCAACACACACAGCAACTTAATGAAAACACTACAAAATGACACAACACCAGTTTAGAAAAATAGGAAATATTTATCTAGACAAAACAAGACCAAAACGACAAAAATCCAACATACACAAGTCAAGTTATGATTTTTTAAAGGTTTAAAATAAAAAGAGTCTTTGGGTAGTTGTAACACCACACTAGCGCTGCTAGCGTGAAAATGTACCTGGTTTGCGTCAAAAATAACCCCGCACGGGCGGTGTGCGTCGAAAACAACTCGGCACGGCGGTGCGTGTTGAAAAAGCCAGCCACACGACGATCCGAAAGTCCCGCGGCGCAGGGTGCGATCTCTCAGCCTCCGTCAGCGATGCTGCGCGTCGTTTCTCCTGCTCCGGGCGTCGGTTTTTCGGTCGCGTTTCCTGCGGCGTCGTTTCTCAGCTGCGGAACCGGCGTCGCGTCGTTTTCTCAGCCGCGATCGGATTCGCGTCGATCTTTTCTCCGCACGGCGCTCGGTGCGTGTATTTTTGTCCTTAGGCTGCCAGCCTCTCCTTTCAGGGTCCCAGGAACTGGAAGGGCACCACAGAGCAGAGTAGGGGTCTCTCCAGAGACTCCAGGTGCTGGCAGGAAGAAGTCTTTGCTATCCCTGAGACTTCAACAACAGGAGGCAAGCTCTACATCAAGCCCTTGGAGATTTCTTCTTCAAGATGGAAGGCACACAAAGTCCAGTCTTTGCCCTCTTACTCTGGCAGAAGCAGCACTGCAGGAAAGCTCCACAAAGCACAGTCACAGGCAGGGCAGCAATTTTTCCTCAGCTATCAGCTCTTCTCCAGGCAGAGGTTCCTCTTGGTTCCAGAAGTGTTTCTCCAGTTTGTAAGTTTGGGTGCCCTTCTTATACCCATTTTAGTCTTTGAAGTCACCTTCCTTCAAAGGGGACTCACACCTTCTTGTGAAATCCTGCCTTGCCCAGGCAAGGCCTCAGACACACACCAGGGGGTTGGAGACAGCATTGTCAGAGGCAGGCACAGTCCTTTCAGATGAGAGTGACCACTCCACCCCTCCCTCCTAGCAGAGATGGCTAATCAGGAAATGCAGATCACACCCCAGCTCCCTTTGTGTCACTGTCTGGTGTGAGGTGAAAAACAACCCAGCTGTCAAACTGACCCAGACAGGGAATCCACAAACAAGGCAGAGTCACAGAATGGTTTAAGCAAGAAAATGCTCACTTTCTAAAAGTGGCATTTCCAAACGCACAATCTCAAAATCAACTTTACTAAAAGATGTATTTTTAAATTGTGAGTTCAGGGATCCCAAACTCCACATGTCCATCTACTCTCTAGGGGAATCTACACTTTAATCATATTTAAAGGTAGCCCCCATATTATCCTATGAGAGAGAGACAGACCTTGCAACAGTGAAAACGAAATTGGCAGTATTTCACTGTCAGGACATATAAACCACATTACTATATGTCCTACCTTATCCATACACTGCACCCTGCCCTTGGGGCTACCTAGGGCCTACCTTAGGGGTGCCTTACATGTAAGGAAGGGGAAGGTTTAGGCCTGGCAAGTGGGTATACTTGCCAAGTCGAATTTACAGTGTAAAATTACACATACAGACACTGCAGTGGCAGGTCTGAGACATGATTACAGAGCTACTTAGGAGGGTGGCACAACCAGTGCTGCAGGCCCACTAGTAGCATTTGATTTACAGGCCCTGGCACCTCTAGTGCACCTTACTAGGGACTTACTAGTAAATCAAATATGCCAATCATGGATAAACCACTTACATACAATTTAAACAGGAGAGCATATGCACTTTAGCACTGGTTAGCAGTGGTAAAGTGCTCAGAGTTGAAAAGCCAACAGCAACATGTCAGAAAAAATTAGGAGGCAGGAGGCAAAAAAGACTGGGGATGACCCTGCATAAGCAAAAGTCCAACAGACGTTTTCTACAGTTTGAAAAATCATAACTCAAAAAGTGCAGTCCACTCTACACATGCAGTGCCATCCTTTGTTAAAGTCAGTAGCTCAGTAGTCCAAGGCAGTGTGCCCCCCACTGCACCCTCTAACACCATACCATCTCCATAGATCTGGGGGCTAACGGCGTGCAGTTAGGAACTGAAAAACTATGAAGATACAATGGTGATAATATGATAATTAGGGAGTTCACTCACTTCCCAGACTTGTAAAAGTGCCCAGTATGAAGGTAGGGTTTAGCAAGTGCCTCCGATCCCACATCAGGCTCACAGGCTGCTACCTTGTCTGGGAATGAGCTGCTGCTTGGTATCTCTCTTCCTCCAGCCCATGCTTCTCTTCAATGAGAATGCCTGTGTGGTGGGTGGAGCCAGGAGCTCATAGCATTTGGCTCTAAATTCTGCACACTAATGCATCACCTTGCTGTGGGCACTTTATTTCCTGTGCTTTGGGCTCCTCTGGCTCTGTCCTAGAATTTCCTGGACTCACACAGCATTACACCCCATCATGCTGACCAAAAGGCACCCCCGTCCACTAGATCCTACAGTCTAAGCAGCAGTGTGAACAGCCACATCCAGGCTGCCTGCACCCGAGGCCCTGAGGAAGCCCAAGGCTTTTACATGTGTTCTCCAATAATGCCTATAAGTCTAACCTTTGGTATTAGACATTCATAGTAAAATTACTGCATTACTGTAACACAAAAGACCATTGAGAGGCCACACTACCTACAGTGGATATTGACCTAGGCAATATGTCTTCAGTATGTGGAACAGGTTACGTTTGATGGATCACATGGTGACCTTATGGCTTATAAAACGTCTCATCCATCTACTGTTCATGAGCCAGGGAATAGGTGATCAGTTCGAAGGGGAGCTGGCATGTCCCACCATCCTGCAGGTAGTGGTGCAACTCCAAGTTTCGAGTGAGTTATGTCTGGCACAACTTACGTATTTATGGAGGTGCTGATGGGCATGATAATGAATCTCTCTTAAGGATCGAGTAACATGTCAATGGCATAGGTCCTTGGTGAATGCAGAAAATAATCATTGTATCACTTTAAGATCTACACTTCTACAAGACGAAACACACTCAGCATTACAGATGAGAGGATCAGTCACTAGACCACACCTTGGCAAGTAGTGTCAACAGAATTCATCAATAGTTCAGCCCCTTGGCTTTGATAATCACAAAGATCCACTACTGCTCCTCTGCAGGGCATCTCCCGACAAAACCCAACACTTGGGTACACAAAATACTGGATGGATAGGTGTGTCACCATAGCATCGGATCAAGAAACAGAACACATTTGTGAACGTTTTGTAAGAAACAACAAACTCATCCAGTCAACTCGTTCTGTGATTCTTGCCTCAGCTGGTTAGATGGATCTGGGCTCTTTTGACTTGCATTTCAGTGAGCAATTCATCTATTCCAGTCTCTTGACGTTTGGTTGCTATGCAAAATAGTGACATCCTATAAACAGCTCGGTCTCTTCTCAACTCTATTTATTTCTTATCACTCTGCTCACCGGTTCAATCTCCATCTCTGCCCTCTCCATTGTCTAGCCACCTTCATTAGCCAAATTCATCATTTTCTGTCCTCCCTTTCACTTCTTTGCTTTTCCTGCCCGATGCCTGGTTTCCACCTGTCCCTCTGTTTCCAAATATATTCATGTCCTCCTCTCCTCTGTTACCAGCGACTATCACTATATGAGACTCCTATGTACCACAGGCAGATTATCTTACAACTGTGCTTTCCTGGCCCAAACATACCATCAAGGAGCTTAGAAGTTATTGTTCCCTGGTTTTAAAGAATAATCGTCGCCCAGGAAATTTCCAGCAGGTGAGAAGACAGCACAATCTGGGGACATTAGCACAATGAAATCCGACTGTACACAATACCTGTGCAGCACCAGCATGAACACAGACCCACCACTGAAGGCACAATAGTGTTTGTGAAAAGAAAAGTGATATAGAGTGACAATGGTTAATGTGTAACTTAGACATCTATTCATCTCTGTCCGAAGGTGTCAGTGTTGAAAGCCAAAGAGGGCATCCCTGTTGGAACGGTGGTTGCAAGGTGGAAGTTCATCAATATGGTGCAAGAAAACCTGGCAGGCTGCGAAAGACTTGAGAGGTGATCCATCTCGCAGATTGGATGTGTTATTCCATCGCTGATAGTGACCTGAGGCCACACGTTCACACGAGTGAAGAAAAACTCATCCATTTCCAACATGAGAACCACACTCACGAAAAACTATACCACACACACACACACCAGTATACAGAGCATGTTCAAAACTCCAACAGAATGAAGATTACAGCATCAACATACTATGTAAAAGCAAATATGTGCAAGTGGAAAAGGAACCCTGATACTCGGATATAGGACACAGTATAAACCTGCACCGGTAGGCTGCACAGTGTATGAGATACACCATTACTGCAAGGCGTGCAGGTTGTCTTACACATCAGAAAACATGTCCAATATCAGTCCTCCAGACCAGGTACCCATTCCAGTTTTGGATCCCATAAACTGAGCATATGCTTGAAGCACCTTACCCAAGGCCTCTTCAGAATATTAATGATCACTCTTGCACTGATACATTTTCTAGATCCTCCTCTACAACACAGCAAAGGATTCCGTTGTATGGATCTCTAGGCACTAAGGTCTTAGTCAATACGCCAACCAGAGACTGAAAACAAGTTGGACTACAACCACTCTGTAATCCACTGAGCAATATTTGACTGAGATTTGTTTCAGTTAACAATAAATCCTATAAGAAATCACAGGGATTGTTATTGGAACCCAGAACCTCTTTCATTAAGAAAAAGCACATTCGTGAATACTAGGAAATGGGGAACATACATGCACAGTGATTTATTTTAAAATCAAAACCCCTTTCTAGAGCTTTCAATATGTATTGTAACTGCTATAAAAACAAATAATTGAATAGTAACTGCTGAGATTACAGCATGTATGAACAGCAAGAACTATTCTATTATATTGAAAGTGTAGTTTATAACAACCCTGCCCTCATTTCTTTACGTATTAACATCCTTAGCATCAAAAGCAGGCCTAATTTGAGTTTCAGATGGTTCACACCCACAAACCTATCTGAACAATAAAGTTTTATTTCCACTATAGTATCAAGGTCTGCTATCCTCATCTGCACTCCCTGTCGGGTTGATAAACTCAGCAAGTGAAGGATGAATGTCTCCTGTTCTCTTTCAGCAAGAGTGGATGGTGCAACTTTGCATGGCCTGTCTGTCTGTCTGTGTGTGGCCCTCTCTAACCCTTCACACCCTGTGCTGATCTTATATAACATTATTTAGTTGTTGAATCTTTCAGGATAAACTAATAGAAAAAACAGGTCTGGTGCTCTTTAACTTATTTTCATTCTGTAAGACAGTGTTCTTTGAACAAAAACAACAAACAAAAGAAAGATAGTTATCAAATTTCCATGATACTTTGTTCATAACTTAATAACCATTATTAAGAACACAGCAGTCAACTCAGATTAAGTACTGTGAAAGTATTGAAGCAGAAAAATACATGTGCATTCTAACTCAATGATAATCATAATGGCGCTGTCCCTAAGCGAGGCATTTTCTAAATCTTATTACTATAAAGTCCCAATTAACACTTCTGGATTCTTCCCTCCTCCACCCCTCCATTACTCCAGTCAATCCAACTAACAAACTCACATATCCGCAACTCAAATTAACTCATAACAATACTAAAACTGTACTAATATTTCCCAATACTAATCCACCACTAATTCCTTTTGGGTTCCGGAGTAGCGTACTACTCGCCGAAAAGCGCTTCGACGCCTCGTCAGGGGTAGTTAGCACTATATAAATACTATTACAATACAGTTACAATACAATACAATTTCTGAGCTCACCATATCTACTCTTAATTTTCCCAGTGACAACACCAGGAGAGATGCTCCTCTACACTGAGACGTTTGTTTTTATGGCTCCACGTGAGCAACACTGCTGCTTATTCAGTGTAGAAGAGCAGTTACTACCATTATCATATACAATATCAATATGTCAGAAACACATGTAATCGCTGGCTACAAGGACCTCTATTTGATAAAAAACTGTAATTGTTTTTTTTCTTAGACTCTCATGCTGCACCCACCTGCTCGAAACTGACATACATACTCTTCGATTATGTCTGCGCTATTGAAAAGCCCGAGTAAATAAAAAATTTAACCAGATTTTGGAGCCCAAAGTAAACCTTTATTTCAAAAGTGTGGTAAGGAGACCTGAACAACTGTTGATGCACCAGGGCATCTAACGGGGCAACGCGGTTGCAACAGCACGTGTTACACTTTGAGTAGAATGTCATAGGTGTTTATTATAAGGAGGGGCTTAGGGTGGTCGGTGCTCACCAATAACAAAGCCTTTTGCTTCATGAAATGGTTCAGTTCACCAGGAGGTCTGAGTCTGAGGCTGAACTGGCAAACTGGCCCAGCCATCATTGCCTCAGTCCTACAACCCGCACCTCTGTACCTCCCCAAATTGCTTACATAAAGATGAACAGTAGACCCCTGACTTTGTAGAAAGTTTTCATTAAAGTATGAGAGTAAAAACGATAAAGGATTTTTTGTTCAATAAGGTACACGTCTCAGCTCATGTCATGGGGTTCAAATGCCCGAGTAGAAAAATAAAAGCTAATGAACTTAAGGGTATTTACTGTTTCCTATTCCATAAATGTTTACTAGCCCTTAACACATTAGGATCCCTAGCTCCTTATTGGTTACTTGTGTTCATAGATGAGGGACAGCACACGAAAATGTGTTTTGACAAACATCCAACTGTTGGAAGACATCGGTAAAAATTGAATATTTAAATCAAAGTTATCACAACATAGGCCTATGTTGCCATTGCTGTGCAATATGGGACACAATTTATCCATCCCTTGTCTATAGTAGGGGCAAGGAAACAGCCTATTGTTTGAACATACCACATGATGTTGGAATAATGAAGTCTTCAGTCTACATCTCCTTTTTGGGTGATGTGCAATGAGTGCTGCAGCCTCCATTCAGCTTACGCTGTGAAGTGTTCTATGGTATCCTACGTGTTCTATTAATCTAGAAATTATAGAAATGTGCACTACTGAAACATTTATATCTTTACATTACCAAACACATCATCTCGGCATTTTGATTCTTCTATTTGTTCACTAAGATAAGCAGATCTTCTGTTTTCACTCACTCTCATGTATCGTCCAATCTAGAATCTCGGAGTTTCCTCCTACCATCTGGACCGGATGGTCCTCTCATCGCTGATGCTTAACCCCAATATAATAGAAATTGTTTACTTCCAAGTGCCATCCACCCACAGCGTCTCTTAGATGCTTCCATCTACTCTCCTCCAGATACCTTGGACTCCCTGTTTCTGCCAGAAACTTTTGAGTCCAATGCAGTGCCAACATCTTTGTGCAAATATACATCTCCACTATCACCACTATCACAGTGGATAGGTTCCAACTACTCAAAATTAAAACAGTCTGCCTAAACGTTCTCTTCTCCATGGCCAACCACTTATTCTTTAGACTCTCTGGATAACTATAATAGTCTACGAACTCCGGCCTTCTAGTCTGATCCATTCTTCATCACCAAAATAATGCACAACCTGCTCTGACACTTACCTACCTCTTCTTACCCACAGCTACTAGACTGGCTCATTCTGAAACACAGAGTTCATTACAAATAACTCACATCTGTGACCCAAGGTATTCACATCACTGCATCAGGCTGCCTATTTGGGGTAATTGCATGACATCATGGTCCTAGATCAGTATGATGAACCAACCTTCACTGGCTAGCAGTACTTAGACCTTGATGCGACACTTTGCATTGCAGATCTTCATAATGCCTACGCTCATTTAACTTTGGCCACCATTCCCAGAAAACTGTAATCCATGTATATATCAAAAAGCACGTGCCTAGTCTATTTCGAGTCTGAATTTCGAGTGATGTATCCATTCAATGGCTCCCCCTACTCAACTCGCTGCGTCGTCCACTGTTTCTACATGTAAGCGCCAAAGCTACATATGACCTTTTGTACCTACTTGCAGTTATGTGTGGCACTGTTTGCAGGACTTCCACCTCTAAATACATGCAGACCAATGCAAACACAAGCATAGCCCATGGGTGCTGGAGCAGGAGAAGAATACTGGTTCCCTCGCTGTACTAGCGACTGATACTCGTGCTACCTAACTGTGTAGCCAATGAGTGCACTGCCTTTGTATGCTTGGTTCTGCAGTGGTAGCTTGGAAGAGCAGCATATTTCTGCAACTCGGGTACAGTATGACAAAGAAACCACACAAGATAAATATCAATATTTAGACAGTGTTGTTCCTCCTAGCCGGAGATGTCTCAATGACTTGAACATTTGCAGCAGGAACAAAGTCATGATTGGCCACTAGTGTTGCTGACTCAGCCTTCCATCCTCCCGGAAGTTAGTAAACTGAGTATCATAAACTGGGTGACAGAAAAAGCTGTTATTTACATCACTTAAACATAGTAAAAGACAGTTTTAAATCACTACTTAAAACGAGCTATTATTATTGGAATAAAGGAATATGCCATGTACTTATCCCTGCAGAAGGGCAGTTAATATTAGGAAGAACAAAATAATCTCCAAGGTCCTATGTCCTTCAGGAGGTGACATCTGACCTACAATGTATGGAAGAGGTTAGAGGTAAGTCATCACTAAGGGACTAATTTAGAGTTTGGCTGAGAGGGTACTCCATCGCAGGGGTGAAGCAATACCCGCTCCACCAAACTGGAGGTCCGCCTGTCTAATTTACAGTTGGGCGGACATTAAGTATGTCAGCGATGGACCCTACTTCAACTCCACCCCTAAGAGAACCGTCCAACAGCCCGATGGAGTTACTGCTGTCGGAGATTTGGCCATTCCACCGGATGCCTGATTTAGAATGGGCAGTCAAACAGCCACTTCTTGTCGACCCTTACTTCCGTAAAAAAAATCTGGAAGTAAGGGAGAGCAAAAACCTTTAAATTACCCCAACACTATAGAGAAAACTCCCATGGTGGGGAGGATAATTAGTTTGTTTTTTCGAAAACCAAAATCCCGTTCTGGGTTCCTTTTCTGAAGAAACAAAAACAAGTTAAAAGATTACCAGGCAGCCGTCATCTTTGAAGGAGCTATTTAGCAAACTTTTAACTCGTTGACGTAAACCTCCGCAGCCGCAGAACCTGCCAATGACTAGAGTTGTCCACGGGGTTAGTGCACATCTCTAAATTCGGAGAATTCGGCAGGGGTACAGAAAAATGTACTCTGTTGCCCTGACAGAGAGAGCAATCCGTACCCCGGCCTATAAACCAGGCCCTAAGTTAATTGGTCATTCAGTGAGATTTAAAGCAATTGTATCTCTATACGGGGGTGGGGGGGGGGGGGGGGCGAGGGATGAGACGTTGGATGGATACGAACATGTTTGCCAACAGAAATATAAGAAAGATGCTCGCGGCACTTTCGGTTCGAATTCATGGAACAGGCGCATCCTCCGAGCCCACGATGAACTCGTTGACCGGCGCTGTGTTTTGGGGGAAGTTTGGTGCGTCAGCAGCGCCATCGTATTGTTTTACTGCCATGAGGTCAGACAATGACTAAAGGTGTCGGTAAATGTCTGCGAGTGTCACCTGTCATCAACAAGGCCTGGCCCTGGGACAGAAACCCAAACAGAGAGTGGGCCTGGGAGGCCGGGCGCCCGTTGCATCAGCATCCTGTGCGCTGTTTGCTCTCTGCTTGGCGTCTCCAGCGGCCACCGTGGCCCTTCCTTATATGGAGTTCCTGAGAGCGCACCTGCCGTCGCCTCCCGCCCTGCACCTCAGGTATCCGCGCCGCCCCGCGGCAGCATCCCCCTCCCACCTGCCCTCAGGTGAAACTATGCAAATTGCACTCGTCTCGTTCGCGGTGCCCGCAGCTACCAGCAGAACCTGTTCAGGTAAGCAAATTCCGCTCATTTCGCACACTGTCCTGGGGGAGATAAAACGGCAAGTGTGGCGTGACTAAGGCAACCCACTGATAAACATCTCCAGCGCAGGAACCTCTGCTCGCGCCAGCGGTTCAGGAAACATGCATCTGTAATCTACCAACTCTTACCGCACCAAGTAAAGACAGTCTGCCCTCCAAGCCTCCGTTAGTTTCACGGTGTTCTTGCCAAAAACCTGGAGAGCCACCAGTAACCCCTTGTGAAATATTTTATGTAGAGCTATACGGCTCTATTTTAGGGCAGGCGTGATTGGTTCTGTGGTGTTACAGAACGTGCAGAGATATGATGACGATGTTGTGGTATTTCTGTTTTACAAAGATATACAAAACACTGGTGTAAGTGAGTGGTTGTGGTGTCTCAGTGCCAGCGATGGTTTATTGCCGATGTTGTGTTATTTTTGTTTGTTACAGATAGATGTTTTGTGAGAAGGGTTGGTTTTAGTGCCCCAGTGCCCGCAGTTGACGGTGTTTTTTTGTTCATGTTTAGTAGAGAAATAAAAAGTATTGGTGTAAGTGATTGGCTGTCGTCTCAGTGCCATCATGGTTTACTGCCTATGTCCTGTTGGTTTTGATTGTTAGGTATAGGTAATGTTTGGTGAGAAGGTTTGGTCTTTGGTCTTGGTGCCCCAGTGGCAGTTATTGATTGCTATGTTATGTTGTTTATGTTTAGTAGGGAACTAACAAGTATTGGTTGTGGTGTCTCAGGGCCAACATGGTTTACTGCCTATGTTGTGCTGTTTTTTTGTTACATATAGATAATGTTTTGATGAGATCCATTGGTCTCAGTGTTCCAGTGCCAGCGACTGAATGCCTACAATGATTACTTTGTTGTTTCAGTTTGTGGGACTAGGTGCAAGTTTTGATGTGCATGATTGTTTATAGTGTCCCAGTGACAGCAGTGGTTTGTTGCTGATGTGTTACTTTTTTGTTTCTTATGGCTAAATAATGTTTTGCTGACAGTAGTTGGTCCTGGTGTCCTAGTGCCAGTGGTTGATTGCTGATGATGTTCTTTTGTTTTTGTTTAGTAGGGAAATAAAATAATTGGTGTATGATTGGTTATGGTGTCCCAGTGACAACAAAGGTTTACTGCCAGTACTGTGTGATTTTGTTTGTTTCTTACGGGTAGATGATGTTCGGTGACAGTTATTTGCTTGGTGTGCTAGTGCCAGCGGTTGACTGCCGACGATCTTCTGATACTTATGTTTATTAGGGAAAGAAAACCTATTAGTGTAAGAGATTGGTTATTGTGTCCCAGTGCCAGTATGGTTTACCACCAATTTTGTGTTGGTTTTGTTTCTTATGGATAGATAATATTTTGGTGAGAAGGGTTGGCCTTGGTCTCCCGGTGACAGTGGTTGATTGCTGACAATGTTCTGTTCTTTTTTAGTAAGGAAAGTAAAAAAAATAATGTAAATGATGTATTATGGTGTTCCATTGCCAGCAATGGTTTGCTGCCATTGTTGTATTATTTGTTGTGGCACAGCTAGATAATGTTTTGTTGAAAGTGATTGGTCTTGGTGTCCCGGCGCTAGCGGGTGAATCCTTGCAATGATTATTTCATTATTTCTGTTTTTTAGGGCTAGATACAAGCTCTAGTGTGTCTGATTGTTTATGGTGTACCACTGACAGTGATGGTTTGCTGCCGATGTTGTGTTATTTTTGTTTGGTACGGCTAACATTTTAGTGGCCGTGATTGCTTATGGTCTCCAAGTACCAGCTGTGGTTTACTTTTGTTTGAAGGAAATAGAAACATTTGGTGTATTCCGGAAATGGTAATGGTTTATTGATCATGTTCTGTTGTTTCTGATTTATTGAGACTGAAATTGTTCAGTTGTGGATGGTTGGTCACGCTGTTCCAGTGCCACTGATGGTTTGCTGACAATGTTATGTTCTGTTATTTTTGGACTAACAGGGGCAGGTGTATTTTGTAGTGAGTGTTCCAGCACTAATAGTTGTTTGCTGACAATGCTGTTATTAATGATTAGATGTGTGTTGGTGCTTCTAGCTGGTGATGGGGCCGACCCCGTAGCAGTAATGGTTTTATGAAGAATTTCTATTATTCACGGCTGATGGTTATCGTTGAACTTTGGTGTTAGTGACTGGTGATGGGTCCTGGTGCCAGTGATGGTTTGTTGGCAATGTCATGTTGGTTATTGCTGATGCTGACAGTCAACGTTCTGATGTCAGTGAAATAGTCCTGTTTTTATATGATTGAAGTCTGCAGTCTACATTTGCTGCTAATAATTTGAGGAGCCCTAGTGGGAGGCTTTGGGTGACAGTGCTACATTGTCAGTTATAGTTTGGGGGCTATTGGAATACTATTGTAACCAGTTCAGCTGTCTCAAAACTACTGGCTGTAAGACCTGCATGTACATAAAAAGGGGGCTACCCTGTGTTGCAGAGGAAGCAGGGTTATCAAAATAAAGGTAGCCCTTAAGGAAACATTTTAACAGTAGTTGGTAATTCAGTGGCTAGAAAGCAATAGTGCCTGGTCTCAACATCCACAAACACGAATATCACCCTACAATAGGACTACAATGCAAAGACATGAAATGTATATGTATTCAGTAGAGTAAACTGCAAAGCGATTGTGTGCTACAAAGGTGATACAAGCAGGTGGGTGAACCAGCAATGATGTGGAACATCAGTATGTGCTAGACAATTGTTTGATTGCTACAAATTATACCATCTAACAAAGAAAGCACAAAGTTCATTTATGTTATGATATCTATGTTCCGCAAAGGATTTTGTATCAAAAACCGTCCACTTGTTATATCACTTGAGGTTTCAACCCCTGGTGTAATAAATATGTGATGTCTTCATCAGGACAAGTGCAAGAGACTGACGTCATTCTTGTAGAACCCATATTAGAACAATCAGATTACAATAGGAGAGAATAGCAATTTCAAATCTGTCAGAGAATATATTGGCAAGATTCAAAATGGTGTTCAAAATAGATCGCTTAATCGTTGTCAAATTTAAATGTCACACAGCTCACACGTTATGTAATGCATACAGCATCACATTTTAGACATAAATGTCTGCAAAAGCAGCCAAAGTAACCAGCAGCAGAGATATAGTCTCGGCCACAATAAAGCTGAACGGTCTCTAACATGATGGATAGTCCTGCAGGCTAAATCCAAAGCGTGTGGGTTTGTGTTCCTGCGGGTAGTTCTGCTGCTGTTCGTTAGGTTTCACCATATTCTTTCAAGTATGGGATTGTTTTTCTTTTGTGATGGCAGGTGGGAGGAGCTCACGTTAAAATAGGGACTCTCCAGAATAACATTTGTTTGATATCTCCCCTCTTCGCCCTATTTTAGGATCCCGTGTTTGCCACTGGGTTACTTTGCAGGACTTCCTCACAAGCTGCCACACATTTAACCACAGAAATGTCGAATTTCACTAACTTTCTCTTAGCAGATATGGGTGCAGTGGAACACTAGCCTTTCTCCCAAGGGGCTTTATAGCGGTTTAAGAAGCGCTCAACGCCGCAGTAAGTCACTGTTGGGACCCTCCAGCAGCTACGGAGCAGGTCTTTCAGTCTGTGAGCTTGGGCAGTGACGCAGGTGGGAGAGGGTAGTGGGTCAAATGTTCGTAAGTGTTTTTCCTCTGACGAATGCCAAACAGTTCCTCTTTGTACTGTCCACCTGCCTTATGTCTTGCATTTCACATGATGGCCTGCTCGCCCCAAATGTAGTCCTGTATTTTATTTTTAAAACTTGGCTTTCCTTTCAGCAGTTCAGCTCTGTACACTGCACTCACGCGCTCACCAGCGCCCTCTGCACAGCACAGACCCAGGGAGAGAGCGGGTCTCCCAAGAGGCGACTTTAAAGCCCCCCCGTGTACCATCGGTTCACTCACTACCCTCTATTAACAGCCGAGGGGGCAGCAGCGCAGGAAGGCCGCAGCGCGGTAGCCCCCACCAGACCCCTTGGACTGCGATTGGAGTCGGGCCCTAGAGGTGGCACACAACACGCTGATTCAAAAGCCCGCCGACTGAGGCCCACCCCCATAAGAGAGCCTTCTTAGTTTCACCCTCCTGGCCTCCGTATAGAAGCGGAATGTGCTCGTAGCAGGGGCGGGGGCGTTTGTGTGTCGGGGCGGGATTAATCCGAATCCTTCGATTGGGCATTGCCAATATGCCATCTAGCAGAGATGCTACCACACATGAGAGCGTGATGTACCAGGGGCGTAACGCACGCGCCATCCAGGGGGCACCCAACCCTTCAAGGGCGACCCCTCTTTAGCCAATGAACAACTGTAAGATGCTGGAAAAACTCATGGGGTCCCCTTCTCTGCCTGCAAAGCGCCGCGGTACCATGTCATTTTGTGTTTCGCCGCCACTCCTTGCATGTAAGTGTTGGAGTACCCTATGCCCCTGGCGCCTTGTGCCCGGTCAGAGCTGCTCCCCAGAAAGCAACGGAAAGGCCTAACATGGCTTCCTTTTAGCTGCGGAAGGACCCGACTTCCAAACACTTAAAAAGCAGATCCATCACCCTCTAAGTTCATGCTGACAAGGGCGCTGAGGCCCAGTGCACGCCACTTCTATCCCAGTTGATCTCTCGTTATTCCTACTCCCTCTCATGCCTTTACTGTTCCGCGCAGCGCTTTGAGGCTGCCTAAGTATGCAGTAAACGCTATAAACAGACCAGCACGACAGGGCGTTCTGTTCCTTCGCTTCTGTAACACCACCCACCCGTCCCTTCCCTCCACAGCCCCCTTATTACTTCTCAGTCACCCCCTTGCCTCTCCTGCTCCTCGCAGCACTTTGAGCGACATACAAACTCCCACCACGGCATTAGGGTGAAACAATTTCCAACAAACAAAACCAGATTCGGAGTTTGAGTGACACAGATTAACGATCAGGAGTGAGCAGGCGCCCGAACCGGCCATAAAACTCCGAGCACACCCGGGACTCAAACATAGGCTGGGCGCTGTGTCAAACCTCCTCTGATAAGAAGCAATGAAACGTGAAGGAACCTCCACCCCAGTGCCTTATCTGGACTCGTTCACTCCCCCACCCCAAATCCCTCTTAAATGGCCCTGATGTCAGTGGGCCTACCATAAATGTTTTCTAAGTATCCTTGGTTTTCAGATGCAGTATCTAGCCATCTGCTGTACACATTTACAACTTAAAAGTTTGAAGAAGGTGGATGACCTCGTGCGCCTTCTTCCTGTTGCCATGCACAGCATTTCTTATCCAGCTGCTCTTGTTGATCACAATAAATAAATAAAAGTCTATTGAGAGTATAAAATGTAAGGCATGTTTCGGTGGATGTAGGCACTGGCCAAGAGCAGTATTTAAGTCTCAAACATGGGGGTGCAGGTTTTTCCACAACACTAAATGAGGACGCTGTTGGTAAAGGGGTTCCTCGTGCCTGTAATTAAGTTTTCTAATGTGCAGCTTATATTAAGTTTCCAAGCCCAGCAGGGCCAACTCAGCCTTTTATTGTTCAGAAGACAAGAACATGTGGCACAGGGTCACCAGATTACACCTGATGTGCCCATGACAAAACGTTGCAAGCAGTGAATGGATCTAATTAATACTGGTAAGTTTAGCTCAGGGGTCTCTGGCCTTTTCATTAATAAGAGCTACACAGGTTTAATGAAAATCACGCCGAGCTACTAATATTATTTGTGTTGTACACATCACACAAAATTGCATTAGTGGCCTCCACACACAGGATTACCTGCCATGATCACTTCAGTGCAGGATTGCCACAGTAATGTAAAAAGGCTTTGTGAATGTGGAATGCATCTTTAAAGGAAACACATAAAAGCCACAGCTGCAATGCCTCGGTACTAAGATAATAATACCAAGGTAATAATATTAGTAATACGTCTCCCAGTGCTACATGATTTATCATTCAAATATCAGCTTTAAAAATCTTTTGGAAGTTATAGGCTCTGCAAATACACACGTTTGATACACACTTTTCAGTTTTGGTATACATATATTAATTTAACCAAGCAAAATCTTCTAATTTAGTAGGCTGGTTTGCAGTGCTGTAATGGAACTTGAGGGGGCTCCTCTGCAAAGTACTTTGAGGAGACCCCCCCCCCCCTGGACCCAGTCAGGGGCCTGCTGCCTGTGCACGGTGTGCTGTGCTGATGGGGCCCCCTGGGGTTTGGGGGTCCCCTTCACTGCAGGGGCTGCAAGGCCCTTTGTAACTCCACTGCTGGTCTGCACCCACGAGAGCTACTTACAGGTAGCTGGAGACCTACCAATAGCCCAAGAGCTACTCATTGGAGAAGCCTGATCTAGTGTAAGTATGTATTTATGTATTTGGAGTTAAGAACTGCAAATATATACTTACCGTGTGATGTAAAGAATGCAATATTTTTGTAGGTCGATATTGTCAACCTCAGTATAGAGACATGCAATCAAACATGGGGCCAAAGAGTTTGGCAACATTATCATCTATTATTTGAATGTCTAGAAACTACTTTGGGCCTCATTTAGACCGTGGCGGATGGACATCCGGTCTGCAATGGGTGTGGAGGTCATGAACTATGGAACCCTGGCAGAGGACCATCCGCCGTCTTTAGAGATCCCCATCTGCATGGCGGTGATCTATGTTGTGAAAAGAGCTGCCCCCACAACAGTTCCCTTCACAGCATGAAATGCTTTGCAGAGTGGGTGGCCCCTTTAAAGCACCTGCTCTGCAAACATTTTTGTTCAGAGTAAACAAATTTCAGAAGGGGGCCGCTGGGTTAGGGGCTACTGCCAATGGAGAAAGTGAAGACTTCACCAGTGGTAACCCATTGGTTCCCCTCCTCTAAACAAAGTGGGAAATAGCAGATTTGGCAGGGTGAAAAGACAGGCCCTTTATGCCAACCCCTAAATAACACCCTTAGGGCCTGATTTAAGGTTTGGTAGACAGAGTATAGGCAGACAGGGTTGCAGGCCAAATTGAGCGATGTCTGTGGTCCCTGCAGACATCTCTTTACATTGGCAGGAACCACCACCATGGCGGCTCCTGTCTATAACGGAAAGGTTGGGCAGACAGCTCTGTCAAACTTGATGGCCAGTCATTAAATTTTCCCAAAGGTTTACATTTTTCATAAAACAAATTCCCAAAGCATTTTGTTTTTGAAAAATGTAAAACGAATGTCCTTTACATCATGGGAGTTTTTCCCCATTGTGTGGGGGTAATTTTTTTTATTCTGGTGGTGAGAAATTGGGTGGACGTCTGATGGCTTACTTCAAATGGCCTATACTCTATCAGACTTTTGGAGGAGTATGTAAGTGACGGAGCAGGAGTATTCTCTGTCGTGACATACTGTTGGTCCACCCAGCCGCAACTCTGGTGGACAGACCCCATCAGGGGTTGACAGGGGGGTGGTTCCCCTTTGCTGTTGCCACAAAGTACAGTGTTCACAAAACTCTAAATCTGTCCCTTAGTCTGTTTTGTATAAATTGCTTTTAATATGGTCCACTATCCAGGAGTTGTCTTGGGCACAGAGAAATTTATTATCCACCGGTGTGCTGGCATACCAGGAACTGCAAAGGTTTTTGTAGGCCAACCCACTGTTTCCCCATTAAAAAAAACAGAAGACAGTTTATACTTGTGTACAGAGACAGTTCAGACATGTGACCTGTGGAACAGGTATTTTTGGGAAGCTAGCAGAGCTCCAGGATGACTGTGCAAGTTCTCCAATGCCAGATCTGACAATCCACCCTGTATATCTCATTTTGTCTGAAGAACACTCCCTGCAAACATCTTAGATAGACATTATCGATGGAAGAGCCAGAGTCCACATATTACAGGCGAGCAAGTATTGGAAGTCCCAGGCTCACCACGGCTACTTAGAGGAATGGGTCTTGTGGCATCAGCCAACAAGGCATTTTCCGTGGCACATTGTGCTCCCAGAAGCACTACCCTTCACAAAAGGAGGCACATCATGGACTGGAGAAAGCGCCGAGGAAGTAATAACCATGGATGAATCGGGAACTAAAAATCTGGGACAGGGCTCCAGGGGAATCCCTGGCATCGGGACCAGTCACCTGACAGGTTCTTCAGGCAGTGCACCCTGGATCCATCTTTAAGGGTCAGCATTTGGGCCCAAAGACAGAACCAGAGAGGGAGCAGCGCCATCATCAAGAAGTAGGACCGGTTGTGAGTACAGCAAGATTGTGGTAACGGATTACAGCATAGTGGCTCCTTCAGCACGCCGGCAGTACCCCACCAGCAACTGGGTAAAACTACATTTTTTTGGCTTCCCCAAGACAGCAAAGGTTAATCTAAACCACAGGAAGCTATGATTCCCCTCACCCTTCCTCTACACCTGTTACCTCACCCGGATCTGCAAGATCTCAGGGTCAATGGCTATTCTTATTCTGCCACAACCAGAATAGGATGCTCGACTGTGAACATAAAAGGAAAATGACTACACAACAAGCGACCAGAAGTAATAATCACAGTTGTCAGGAAACCACAAACTACAAAAAGTCTGGTCTGCTCTCACACTTACTCATCCTTCATACTGCCAAGTGCAGTGTCCCATAACACAATAACCACACTTCTGTGGCCGTGGGCACAACTCGAAAATACTCCCCAGACAGGCGCGAAGCAAAGACAAACCACCTCTACCCACACCCCCACACAGTGTAGCACGCTGCCAGTGTGGGAGAGCACGTATAGTGAGTGCTATGCAAATGTTGCAATACAAAGTGGAAAATATATGAAGGGCAAAACCCCAGTGCTCAATCCTGCATCTGCCACTGAGGTACACGTCTTGGGCTTAACCCATCCGTTACCAATAACTCATATTCAGATATTTTACAGTTACTCAAATTATTTGAAATTAGAATACAAAAAATGATGGCCCCCTACCCGAACATTAAACCTAACTCTCTGCTTAAACTACTGAAAGTATTTATATTTATTTATAATTAATATAAGTTCGTCTAATTCAACTAAATTAAATTACATTTGTTTTATTTTTCTTGCCTCAACCATTACCGTATACGTTACCAATAACAATGCAAAACTATTTTTATATTAATTGAATTATTTCAATTCACTTAAAAACTAATACCTAATTTTAATGCTAATGCCAACCAATTTAAATATCGAGTTCACTCCTAGACTAACTCTAACGCTAATTCTAACTACCACACCGACAAAAGTTTATTTTATTTAATTGAAAATGAACTTACATTAAATTGGTTTTTAGTGACAAAGTAAGGAAATCTTTCCCTAACTGTTATATTATTCCTAATCCGAATTCTAATGCTAACCCGTATTCAATTTATTTCTAATTATTTAATTATTAATTTATTATATGCAAAAACATAATTAAAAAAATATCCCCTTACCCTATTGCTAACACTATCAATGTTAGGTATCACTTTATTCACACTTTAATTATATTTTATTAAACTTTTTTTAAATCAGATTAGTTACAATGAAAAAGTGAAACAAATTCTAAAACCTTTTTCAACCCTTTCACACTTTGACAACATAATGTTGCAGAGTGAAACGGCACGTGACAGCGGTGTTGGGGAGGAAATTGTCAGTGGCGGTAATGTTTGAGAGGTAATGGTCTGGGCCCTTCACTCCCAGAACCGCATCCAGAGTGCTCAAAATTCAGCCATGGAGCCAGCACAGAGGCAATGCTGATTTAATGCTACTTGGGCACTTTAGTTCAGAATCAGCAGCGTTCTCCTGGAAATTCTAAGGAGCGCGCACTGGTGGTGGGATCGCCCCTGGGCCCAGCACCGTTGCAGTGGGAGGTGCCACGGATGTTACAGGGCCGGTCACAGGCTACTGTATGTGGTTGTTCCGCACTGTCCAGGGTTACCCTCTCCAAGTGGCAGCAAACGTCTTTGCAAGGGAGTGCGCGGCCCGCAGTGTGACTCTACTAAGGACCTTTCCGTCTGCTTCACAACTCTACAGCCGTCCCATGGAGAAGAGCCAATTTCAGCGTTGCTCTCAGCCCTTTGTGGGTGCTGCACGGGGAGGGTGCAGATGGTCACCTGCCTCCCCCAGCCTGCGCCGAGGAGGAGACGAATGCACCTACCAACGTCCGGGGGCACTGTCGAGCCCTTCTTCAACGCAGCTCGCTCCCCACCCAGGCTCTGTGCCCCAACGATTGACTGGCGCACTAATTGCAGGCCCTCCATTGATTCCAAGTAAGCAGCCCGAGGTACAGAGTAGCTGTTAACCTTGCCTCAGATTAGGGTACCTGAAGTAGCTTGCTTGCGGCTCCTCGACTGGGAGCAAGACAGACTCACAAAAATTATCATCACACACGTAGTAGGTGTGAAGGTGCTCTTGCAGCCTACGTATGCACACGATTCATAGGAACTCGCTCTGTAAAGTTGGGTAGGGGCGCAAGCTTGCTGCAACCTCTGATTATCTGATGATATTCGCTAAGCTATATGGTTCAGGTGTTGTCCTGATGCATGCCAGGACCCCTGCAGTTCTAGGTCACAGGATATAGATTGTGGTAGTACTGGCATTGTCAACATTCTGAGTCTCATTGTAATAAGTGATATGTATGCACACTCTGATAATCTAGGTTGCCTTATGGTGCTGTATGTGCCTGATCTCTGTACTCCAATGACTTCTATGACCAAGCTACTTACTGATCATATGATACTGTTTTGCTATGCATTATGAGAATACTGAGTCTTAGAACTCTGATAGTATATTAAGCACAATACTTATGATCTAGGATGTTTCTGGTCTATGTTATATACAATACACATCTATTTTTATGTAATTCGGTGTGGAGTCTGTTTCGTGGTCTATTTATTGTGCCACTGGTGTGAGCGTGTTGCGCAAACGCTTTGCACATGGCCTCTGGAGATAAGCCTGACTGCTCTGAGCCAAGCTACCAGGAGGTGAGCACAGGTTATCTTTGGTGTGTAACTTACTCGCCCTGACTAGAATGGTGGGTTCTGCCTGGCTTAGGTGCAAACTCTCGCCAACCAGAAACCCCATTTCTAACAATAGTGCTTTGTACTCTGATGGAGGCACCGAAATGCTTATGCGTAGACTTACTTATGCTTACTACCCCTCCTGGGGTAAAGGCTATCAAACAGGACACTCCAGCCATCTCTGTCCTAGTCTTTTCTGTCAATCTAACTCCAGGTGTAACCCATCTCCTTGCAGTCAGCCTTGAGGCTTCGGCACCAGGTGTTTCTGGGCCTTCCTCTTTTCTTTTTCCCTTGAGGGTTCCAGGTCAGGGCCTGCCTGGTGGTGTTTCATGCAGGCTTGCAGAGTGTGTGGCCTATCCAGCCCCAGTGTCTTTTCATCATATCATCATGAGCAAAGAGTTAGAAAGTCCGCTGCCATAAGTCATTGTTGCAGATGGTGTTTTGCCAGTGGATTTGGAGAATTTTCCTCAGATAGGTGTTAATGAAGGTCTGGAATTTGTTGGAGGTGGTCACTGTTGTCCTCCAAGTTTCTGCTCTATACAGAAGGAACGATTTTACAGTGGTGTTAAAACGCCCGATCATGGTTTACAGCGGTAGGTCCTTGGAGCTCCAGATTTTCTTTAGTTGAATGAAGGCAGCCCTTTATGCAAAGAGATAGCAAATTATTCCATGGAAGTGCCATGAATGAAAGTATGCACCTGTCATATAGCTCATGTGTATAGTGTAGAAACCACGCATGAGGACCAGGGTGATGCTCTTGTTCTTGTCACAGCACCTGTGCATGAACTTGAAGTGATAAAGGGGTGAGGAATAGGTCTCTTCAGCATAAAAGACCGCTCCATGCTAACAGTTCTACAAGTGGTCCCGTATCATTTGATATTGCAGTCTAGAAACAGTGGTACAGTTCGGTTAAGCCAAGACATGGACACTTTCATTACATTTCAGCTATGGTGGGGATTAGCAAATTAAACACACTATGAGTAGTACAGCAAATTACAACAAAGATGCAAGGGCAGTTCAGGCAAGACATGGGCACTTTAATTACACTACAGCTCTACTGGGATTTGGTGAGTTAACACACATAGAGGCCCTCCTTAGGAGTTAAGGGCTAAAGTCAGATTCCAGTGCAATCAGGAAGAGACTGGTTGAGGGGTATAAACCAGGTCTATTGGCCCGCAAGGGACTGCACACAAGAGTGAGATGTGCAGTGGCTCAGGTGTGGGTACTATGGTGAACTATTCTAGAGAAGAATGAGGTTAGGAGACATGTGACACGAGGAAGGGATCGAGGCTAGAGATAAGGAACAACAAGGTAAGGGTTCTGGTCCGAGGTCCAAAGTTGCCTCTGGTGTTATAAGTCCCACCCAGGAGAAGTTCATCATGAATGTGCACATTACTGTTTAAAGAACTTAAGTTAGCACACCAAGGCAACTTTCCAGACTTCTTTGCTAAAACAGCAGCCGCTACCCACTGGGAGGAGTCTGTAAATTGAGTGATACCATCTTTAAAATGTCATCCAACAATTGATTCAATTTATCTCTAACACTGAGTGGTGCAGGCCTGACTTTGTCTTTAACATGATTGGTGCAAGATTTTAACAATATGTCATGTTTGACTATTTTAAAACACCTAACATTAGGTTTGCAAATTCCCAAATATTTGTCCAAAATGGTTTCAAATTCTTTTCCAGTGCCATCACGCTCCACTTTGACAGTGGAAATGGGCATGCTGCCCAAACCAATAGGATTAGTACTTCCAGGTCTTAAACTTTTACTTAATCTACCAAGATCCTGTCAACCTACTATGTTGCATCCTCTGAGAGGTACAACAACTGCCATGGTGAGATTCAAACCCCTCCAGAACCCCATGATGTAATAGGAACTGCTCATAGCCAGTATTCCATCAGCTAGGGCTGAGCTTCGCAGAGCTCAGAATATTACACAAGCCCACATTATAACACAGAGTCCACCATAATTTCCAGTCCAGTATTACCAAGAAGAAATATACCTAAAGGTGCTTTCATTGACACCACATTCGTTATCACCTTTAAGCACCAAGTTGTTAACAAATTCATCTTCCAAATCCTCCATAGCATTAACCCTTAAAGTAAAAGTGCTCCTTCTAGACAGAAAAAAGCCCTTGATTTTTTTTGCATTTGTTCCATGTCTTTCCCATAACATTACATATGGGATTATTCCCAAGATGAGATTTTGACCCACACCTGAATCACACAGGTTTCTTTTGTTGCATAAAAATTGTTTCCCTTTGTCAGACAATGCATCTTTAGCTTAAACGAGATGACACAGAATGCCTCACTATTTGGTGTAGGATTCCTGCAAGCCAATAAACGTTCTTTGACTTTTTTACAAAAACTAGCTGAAAAGGACACAGTCTCCCAGGTAAGTGTCAATGTTGTCAATGTTATCACCACATTCACATTTTGATACTAAAATGCGTAAAATGGAAATATGCTCTTCTATGCTCTCATTTAGGAATCATATCTTTTGAAAGAAGCAATGATGCTCCATTTTAATGCTTGGTTGCTCAGTAAATCTTTTCTGTAAGTATTTAATAGCCTCAGTATAAACATCCCTTGGGATAAACTGTGCGCATGATGATTCGATTTCAGGCAAGTTGCCAAAATCTCCAGACCAGCAACTCCCAGCATGTTGAACAAAATAACTTTATCCTTTCAGGAGAAAGATATTTCCCATCAATATCGACAGTTCGCAAAAACTCTAAACCACTATTGCCATTTTACAGTAGGTTTTCCTGGATTTTTTAGGAATGAACTTGGTTAAAGCTGGAATAGTTGATTTGAGGCCATAACAACAAAGCCAACTAAATGTCACATTTTAGTAGAATACGAAATAGAATGACCCACCTTGTTATCAAAAGTGCTTGAACCGCTTTTATGTAGCAAGCTTAAATGAGTAGGTGATTTGCGGCCAAGAGCTCCTCGTACAATCAGACCGCGACTTCAGGTCAATTTCAAACGCTCTCTTGGCTTTGTGTAGAGTCCTGTACACTGCTTGCCCCAGCAAACATTGTGTGACGTTGAGCACGGAGAAGGATGAAAGAGACATCCCAGAATGCACTTCTATAAAGAGACAGACGCTTGAGCTGTAGCACACACAAATGTGGAGCGCACACAGGGGAAATTTGCAGCAATTGAACAATTGAAAGTTAAAGCTCTTGGTGTTGAAACTGGGATTTTTTGTACTTTTGTTTTTTTGTATGCAGTGGAGTGAAGATATTTGCATAGCGCTATTGCCATTCGTATGTCCTTGTGGGCTGGAGAAAATGGGAAATAGGTTATGATGGCAGTGAGACAAGAGTAATATGCTGGCTGAAAAAAAACTAAGGGCCAGATGTATCATCACAGCCCTTTGCGATTCGGAAATAGCAATTTTTAAGAAATCGCTATTTCGGACTCGCAAAGTGCCATGTATCACATTTGCGAATCGGTAATAGTGATTTTTTAAAAATGGCAAATGCTATTACCGATTCGCAAATTGCAATACAGGCCCCATTCGCAGCTATGGGCGTGTTGGCCCATACCTGCAAATTTTTGGCATTTCCAAAATTGCGATTTCTGAACCAGAAATCGCAATTTTGGAAATGCAAAACCCCAGGGTGCTGGGGGGCTAAGGCCCCCTCTGCTGCACCCCAACAGTTTTTTGGGGAACATGTAAGGTGCATTTTTAAATTTTGCACATGGTTACCACCGAGTTCAACTTGGTGGTAATTAGCGATTCCTAAATGCCAAAATCGCATTTAAGAATGGCTTCATACATGTGCTAAGTATTCGCAAATGAGGAATCCTTTTTTGCGATTTCTAATTTAGAGAGTCGCAATTTGCGACTCTCTAAACAGGGTCGCAATTTTAAGGAATCGCTATTTTAGTGATTCCTTAAAATTGCTTTCAGAATGCCTTTCATACATTCTGAAATGGCTTTTTGCATTCACAAACGGGCATTTGCACTGTTTGCGAATGCAAAAAGCTTTCATACATCTGGCCCAAAGTAACAACATCCTGGAAAAAGCAAACACTCATAGAGAATGCAAAATTAAGTAAAGCAAGTGAAATGTAAGCGGGAACAACATGGTTATTTTAATGCTTTTACAATTATGCTGGCTGAAAAAACCCAGCATTATTTACTGTTCGAATGTGCACGAAGCAGGGAAAGGGTGCAGTACCACAGGCTGTCACTAGATGCCCTTGGGACCACTTTTGGCCACATAAGGTACTGCATCCTGCAATCTTGAATTCAACACATCGCCAATGACTTTCAGGTGCTTTGCTGAAATATGAAGTGCAGCACCGGTTTTGAGAAAAGTTTTACACTGTGCATTCAGGTTATGACGGGAGTGGAGACAAGAGTAATATGCTGGATGAAAAAAATAAGTAACAACAGCCTGGAAAAAGCAAACACTCATAGAGAATGCAAGATCAAGCAAAGCATGTGAAATGTAAGCAGGAACGTGGTTACGTTAACACTTTTACACTTATAATATGCTGGCTGAAAAAACCCTGCAACATTTACTGTTCTAATGTGCACAAAGAAGAAAAAGGGTGCAGTTCCACAGGCTGTCACTAGGTGTGCCTTGGGACCTCTTTCCGCCACATAAGGTGCTGCACTCTGCAATCTTGAATTCAACACACTTCCAATGACTTTCGGGCGCCTTGCTGAAAAATGAAGCACAGCGCCCGTTTTGAGAAACGTTTTACGCTGTGCATTCAAAGCGCAGATTTGTCATGAGTAGGATTACTTCCAAGTGGCAAAATGTAAAGAACAAATACAAAATAGTGTATGATCTCGGTCTTTGAATGCTTAGGAAATGTGACCAAGATAACAACCTGATTTACAGCCCTGTTTACAAAAACAGCTTTGTAGCGAAGCTATGCTGAGAGCAAGAATGCTCTGCAAATGAAAAGGGAAGCCTCGCCGAACACAAACAGGAAACCAAGAAAAAATGTCCCCCAAAGAACAGATAAACATGACAAAGTGTAAATATACAGTAGTTAGTCCCTGTTCCCAAAGGGAAAAACGAGGGACAAAGAGGCTGACTGACCACTAGCAAGCAAAGATTTTTTAATGACACTGGAACACACAAATGAAATGGTTTTATGCCAACAGAAGTATACTAAAGTATACAAGATGTTGTGTGCTTACGCTTGACCTAAAAACAGTGCAAGATACCAGTAATGTTCCAAATGTTATTATTCATGCTATTATTTTAAGTATAGAAACTTAACATGTACCAGGACATCTAATGAGAAGGAATGCACTGTTATACAAAGCACAGAAATGAATGTAGAAAATGGGTCATGCTGAAGATAGGCAACAGTGGCAGAAATAAAATTTTGGTTGGTTTACAGAAATCCGTAGTCTTTAGGGCAATCCTTTTAATCCTCATTGTCAATATAATTGTAAAAATCCCAAAAACAAGAATCGTGAAAACGCGGTTGAGAAGAGGTTTAATGGTGTTCCAGCATACAAAGTGAATAAGCCCACGAAGCATCCAATACAAAGAGCTCCAAGATAGACTGCAGTTCAGTGAGTCCTTCACAGCCTGAGTGACTTGCTGGACAACAGTAGTGCCTTCAAGCAAATAGAATTCAATGACAATAAAGAATGTCAAGAAACACCACATACTTAAAGGAAAAGAAACCAACAGATGCAACACTCTGTAAATAAAAGAGCACAGGTATGTATTGTGCTGAAAGGTTGTATATTATCAACCCCTATCAAGGTTTTTTTTATTGCCCCTGTAGCTCTTCAATAAGGTCTCTCTTTGGTTTCATGCTTGGAGAGGTGTGGATTGTAATCAGAGGAGCAGGAGTTCTAGGCCATGGTCCATTCGAGCTCTTGTTGGCCAAACAGAAGTTGATAAACTGCTGTGGGTGTGCAACACCCATCACATACCATCATCGGCTACAGCTAGACTTCTTTGCTCATGAAACTTTGAAGGCAGTTACAGGTCGGTGCTTTTAGGTGACGATCAGTGAAACCCGAGCCTCCTCTTGCTGTTGCATCTAGGGTGACAGGATCACATGCTGTTACACAGCTTTAGGTCTTTGGCTGAGATAATACGTAGATGAAAGATGACACATCTATAGGGGAGTTTAGTGATATAGACTCTCACCCAAGTGTGTTTGAGTGAGTACTGTCACCTGTCTGTGACCAAAGACCCTCAGAAATGGCCGACAGGTACAGTCAGGAGGGAATCGAGTAGTGTACATGTAACTATCTCTCAATCAATGGTTTCTCCAAAGAGGGGGAGTCGGGTGTCTGTGGCTCTCATTGAAGTCTATGGAGGAAAACAGATATTTTGAGGGTGAGAAAGATTAATTTGGCAGGTGATCCAAGTGAAGTCAGTGGAAAGAGGTGGAGGGGTGAAGGGAAATCATAGGGCATACTCTGTTGTGCTGTGCTGTAGTCACAGTACAAATCTTGAGGGATGATGTTATGCAGTGACAAGCCACGCCCAGGTGTGCTGTTGTAATTGACTATCAAAGAACTGCCTGCTGCAGGATGAAATCCCACCAACAGGTTGCGCTGTAAGGTCAGTACTGTCACTGTGCGGTGACAGAAGAAAACAATGTTGAAGGCACATACACCAGAGGTGCTGGTGGAGGGAGGGGATGGGCTACAGTCTAATCGGAGTCATATTGGGAACACATTCTGGCCTGGGCACTCCCAAAAAAGTGACCCACTTTCCCAAATGTGTTAATTTCTTTTTTTGCAGTTTTACATAGCGAGAACTTGCCCCAAAGGCATTGGAGCAATTACCATGAGCACCAGCTACATTGCACAAGATCAAATTCATTTTTATTTCAGATAGGGATATTACGTGATTTGCACAGATTCACTGGATGTTGAACTGACGCCAGAACTCAAAAGTACTTCCCTAGTTCCAACGTCAGCAGCTCTGAGACCATAACGCTGAGTCCCAAGTATTTTTTTTTTCACTGGGAAAGGTGACGTCAAAGCGAGGCCTATGCAAACACTCTCCCACCCCTCCACCAAGGCCTAAAAGGCACTGGGACCGAGGTGACAACACCTGGTCCCTGGCGAGGCCACTTCTGTTACCCCCTCCCCAGCCCACTATAGCCTCAGGGTATATGACCTGACAGGGTAGTGGGGTCAAGAAAAACAAAGAGCTGCTGCTGTTACTCCAGGGAGGCTTAGGTAAGAATGATCACCCTGCAAGGCCCCTGCATATTCCCACTCTCCCTACCCTCCCTCACCAGCAACCACTGTCTCAAATTAAGCACTGCCTATGGTATCTTGAATGAGTCACAATGGAACTGTGTGGAACACAATTCATGAAATGCAGAGCCAAGGTAATGGGGCTGTTAGGAATTTGGTGAAAGGGCTGCTGACTGATAAGATAAACCCAAAAACATGGTGTTCATCTGCCAAGTGTGTCTAGACTTCATTTCAGTCCTACTTTGGTCCCACATGAAAGATGGTCACCCCTTCGCCCCACTCATAATGTCTCCCTTGGCTCATTGGGTGTCTCAGCATGGGAAGATGAAAGTCTATTACAGCAACAGTCTCCTCTCTCTCTCTTTCTTAATGGTTCTGTCAGCTATTTAAACACTATACAAGCACCAGCTTATAAAAGACTGATGGAAAGCAAACTCTCCACCTTTTGTTAGGCCTTTGGTCAGTACTTAATTTGTAAAACAAAAAATAAGTGCCAGGGCCCTTGTCATGAGACCACTACAGCTGGCACCACTCATTGTCTCTGTCAGTGCTACTAATGACAATTCAGAATTTGTATACATTAAAAATGACTAATACCAGCCAAACAGGCTATTTTTATAGCTTTGGATGGCAAGTATGTCATTTTTAATGTATATAACATTATTAAACAACTGTTGTTGTGTTCATTACAAAATTAGACAAGCAGTGCCATGTGACTGGCTGTCATAAGTCCCAGTGTTGATGATTAAGTGCCGGTGCTGAGCTCCGGAAACCACTGGCTCAAATTAAGCACTGCCTTTGGTACTGTATGGGTATAACAGGAGAAGAGGTTTTCGCTCTCTCAGGACAGGGTTGAGGCTAAGTCGACCTGCACCCTGTGGAAACTCCAAATGTTGTTATCAGATTGAGGATAAATATGTATATATCAACAGGGTTCACGAAATTGCTATAATGGCGTTAATTAACTTAGTTCCTCCACTTTTGCCCAACAGGAAACCCCGTCTGCCTTTTAACAGTTAATTCAGTAGGAGCCTAGGGCTTCCTCACTCGTGGACTAGACCCCGCACTTGTTCCAGGACCTCTGTACTGCATTTGGCCATAGCGGAGGACCCGCCACCATTGAGCAACGTCACCCCACAGTAACGCCCCCCCTCCCCGCCCAAAGACTGCCGGGTCTCCACTAGCAGTGCAGGGGCCCTTTGTGGATCCGCCCCCATGATTGGAGTAGTCCTGGCAAAATAAACCAGTGTCTGCGCCACGAAGTGCGCATAGCATTCTTTTGTTATATAAGTTTAACCAGGGAACAGAACTACCCACCTTTTTACTCATGGGTTATCAGTCACTGCGCTCGTTTTGAGACTGAGTCATGAAGAATATGCTTTAGAACTTTGATCTTCAGTCACTCAGATCTTGGTGATTAACAAGGGACCGCTATAAATACAGGGGCCCATATTTATACTTTTTGACGCAAAACTGCGCCAACGCAGTTTTGCGTCAAAAAAATTAGCGCCGGCTAACGCCATTCTGAAGCGCCATGCGGGTGCCGTATTTATTGAATGACGTTAGCCGGCGTTAGCCGCCGGCACCGTCTGGTGTGCGTTAAAAAAAACGACGTACACCAGGCAGCGCCGGCGTAGGGGGATATGGAGCTTGGGCGTCAAGAAATGGGGCAAGTCAGGTTGAGGCAATTTTTTCGCCTCAACCCGATTTGCGCCATTTTTTTTCACTCCCAACCCCCATAGAAATGACTCCTGTCTTAGCAAAGACAGGAGTCATGCCCCCTTGCCCAATGGCCATGCCCAGGGGACTTCTGTCCCCTGGGCATGGTCATTGGGCATAGTGGCATGTAGGGGGGCACAAATCAGGCCCCCCTATGCCACAAAAAAATAAAAATAAAACACTTACCTGAACTTACCTTAATGTCCCTGGGATGGGTCCCTCCAGCCTTGGGTGTCCTCCTGGGGTGGGCATGGGTGACAGGGGGTGTCCCTGGGGGCATGGGGGGGCACCTCTGGGCTCCTTCAGAGCCCACAGGTCCCTTAACGCCTGCCTTTTGCAGGCACTAAAAAACGGCGCAAAAGCGGCCGTACGTCATTCTTTTTGACCCGCCCACTCTCGGGCGTGATTTTTGCCCGGGAGTATAAATCCCACGCACATGCCTCGGAGTCGATTTTTTAGACGGGAACGCCTACCTTGCATATAATTAACACAAAGTAGGTGTCCATGCTAAAAAATGACGCTAACTCTATGGACTTTGGCGCTAGACGCATCTAACGCCAAAGTATAAATATGGAGTTAGTTTTGCGTCGAAATTGCGTCAAAAAAAACGACGCAATTTCGGCGCAAACGGAGTATAAATATGCCCCAGTGTGTTTACATTTTTCCCCTCGTGACAGTTGTACACACTTTTCGGGATAGCGTTACTTCAGGGTTGTTTCCTACACCTCTTGTTCCTTTTGATTGTGACTCTTCCATTCTCTCAGGAGCTCACGCGACCAAGCAGACACCAGGATGATTCCTTCCCTCAGATCTACGCACTGCTGTGGGTTGTGTCAGAATAATAGTGTGCGACTACAATATGATATCAGAATATCAGCTGCCAACATATTATTACTAAGGTAGGTATATGTAGGGAGTTTTACATTTAGTATTCTTTATGCCACATTAACATACCTCGACCCTATATTTCCAAGGGACGTACATTTAGAGTTTAGTACAGCAAATCTTTTGTTGTCCCGGATCAAGGTTTTATACACTGATCCTGTGACGCAGGTAAAGACCGACAAGAGTTTTCAGTTTAGTGGCAAATCCACAGAGGTAGGGCTCCCCCTCGATGGAATCATTAGGTAGGAGTATACGCCAGGCAGGCAAGCACCTGGGCCTAGTCATCATAGCAGGCCGCAAGCACCCCATCTCGTTATGCGCAGACGATGTTCTGATTTATCAGATGGACATTACACTGGGCCATTGCATATCCAAGATGCTTTTGGAGCAGTATTATGATTAATGGTCAACAAGGTAAGTCCTGCATATTCGCATTGACTAATGCCTGCACATGGTGAGAAGGATCCCTCTGCAATCCTCATCGCACTGCAAACAATTAAATATCTAGGGGGTGCATATAAAGGTGTTTAAAAGACATCAAAGAAGGTAACCTGGATAAAACACTGGCATGCCTAAGGTGCTCCTTCACATTTTTGAGAAATCTTCCACCGTCTCCGTTAGGACGCATGGCATAGTATTGTCCAATATGGTGGCCTACCACGCCTCCTGTACTTATTTTCAAATTTGCCCTTGATGCTACATCAGCTGGTGTTCCGCAAACTAAATGGCTGGCCTATTGAGTTGGTGTAGGGGATGGGAAGACCGAGGGTAGCTCTTGACGAATTGTTCCTACCACTGGAGGCCGGTGGCCAGAGTCCTACCGCAGTGCAGTTCAGGGGATTGTGACTTAGGTTGATCTGAACACATCCTCGAAATGGGCTACTTAAAGTGCTGCACGAGGAGCTCTTTTTGGAATACACCTTGGGTGACTGCCCTCATGCTGCGTCAGAGCCCCTTCTCCTTCAGTTCGCCCGCCACTGTTGGCGCCGATATCTTTGCAGGTCTTGTGGCAAGGTTGCTTCCTTGCTGGATTCACCACTGTGGTGCCTGCCTAGGGTTTCCAAAGTGGGAGTGCAACAGCCAAGTGTGTCTGCAGAGTTGCCCGGGTTTTATGATCTGCCCATTGGGCAATTTTTGACGCATGTAGCCCTTCGCATGGCAGTTAGTGACATATGGGGTGAGCTCAACGTGGAACCAGAAACTGACATGGCATTGCATACATTCCTGACATGGAACTCGAAACGCATAGTCACAAACATATACTGTGCACTTAGGAGGAGCCAAGTTCTTCCCCTGACAACCCTCAAGCTCAAATGGAATCAGGATCTTCAAACTGAGTTGACTGACAAAGATGGTACACACTTCTTGGCCACATGCCCAAGGTTTCCAGGAATGTGTGTCTTAAACTTTTGCAGTTTAACTACTTATCACACTTCATCCCACCCATATTGCACTAATTTTTAGGTTGAGCGCGCACGTGCTTTGACCTTTTGTAAGTATTGTGGGCTTTTAATCACACCCACCGCATGCCCATCATTTTCAGTAGTTTGTGGGCTTGCCTTTCAAAAATCCTTTGTTATCATAGGTAAATGCTTTACGTTTGTCCCTCCTTGGGGCAGTTTTGTTACCGCCTTGCAGACTGACCCTGTTACATGGACAAATGCCGTTTGACTGCGAGGGAACTTCTTTTTTTTTTGTTGGTGTCTCTCCGTGTTTGAATCGGCTCACTTATGTCAACTTTTTGTTTTCATTTTCAATTTAAGTGGCAAGAAATGTCCAGTTAGGAATTTACAACGCTAATGGCTCTAACTCCAGCAAACGCGAGACCCATTACATTGCAAATGCTTGTTAGTTACAGCGTTGCATAAACGTCCGAGATGCAGCAACATGAAGCAGATTTTCTCTTATGACTTTGATCTGCACTGCGACCTTCCTGGCGCAAGGTGTGAGAGTCAGACTGACGGGAAGACAGCAGCTTCTCAAACCCAGAACATTTTGCGTGGGATTTATGCCTCACCCAAAGTGGGATGCAGTTCATGGACCTCGTGTGAAGCGCGTTATGGCAATAAACTGGAATCCTTACCAACTCCCACTCAGAGAGGCTTGGAAGTGTGGGCTCAGCAAATGGGGTTGGCAGAAGATGTGGTTATGCGCCTGAAGTACGGGGCTGGAAAATCCACGCAGTTGTGCGGTGGGACACCATCCTGCCGGTACTGGCCCCAGTGCTTAATTTGTAAATAAAAACGTACCGGTGCCCAGAGCTCTCTTCCTAAACACGCGGCTGCTGCAGTTAAATGTGGGAGCAGGGACTATGGAGGAAGCGTAATCCTGAAGCCACCTCGGGCCCCTTTCATTCATTTAAAGCCACTTCCTGCCCCTTCAGCTCACTCTTGCAGCTTCCTGCTTTCTCCCATTGTGATGCTTTTTCGCTTTTCTCTTCCTCCGTCTTTTCCAAATGTGTCTTTTGTTCGCAATAAATGCTTGAGGCAGAAAAATAAGCGCCGGCCGTGAAAAATAAGTACCAGTGTTCAGCACCGGGAACAACAAGCACAAATTAAGTACTGACTGGCCCGAAGGGCAGACACAAAATCTCCATAGGTTGTCTGCAGTCGGACTGCTGCCTTCGCTTCCTGTCATGATCCATAATTATCGCAGCGTGTCACAGCGGCGTAACAAAGGCCCCCGCAGCCCATGTGGTGCTGGGGGTGGGGCGTGGAGGCGGGCACGTTGGGGGGGGGGGGGGGGCTCTCCTCAGCACAGTACACTGTGGCAGCAGGTCCCTGTCTGGATCCAGGTACCTTGCAGCGGGGGCACTCACAGGAATCTGAGCACAGTCAGCTTCCTTTATCCCACTTAGTTGGAACTTCGGTGCTTGTTAGCTGCCCCTTCAGCCAGGGTCTCCCAGGCAGGGCATCCTTCACCATTCCTGCCGTTTGACTCCGTGGCCTTGCCTCGTTGTCTTGAATTGTTCTTCAGTCTGCTCTCCCTTCTTGTGGGATGCCCAGTGAACACATACATCCTTTAGTATTATTAGTGTTATTATTGTAATCGGCAAATCTCTATAAATAGCAATTTCAAAAGTGTAGCAATTCTATAATTGCCTCTATACAATTGCATTCACAATATTTTGATAGTCGATCTTCTGGCTATGATATATTGGTAGCATAATATTTAAAAATCAATTCTTATTTTGTGCCCCGTTTTAAATCCTGGCAATTCACCTGAAAGACTAATGATCTGGGAGTCCTCTTTCCTTAGCTCTCTTTAACGGGGATGGGAAGGTGGCTCACTGTAAGACACCAGGCGTTTCAAGAACCCGGGCCTCTCTCAGGATACCCCAAGAGAGGCTGCAGGTAGCTTAAAACACTTGCAAGTTACTTCCTCGGTTACCTGTATGAAGGATAATACCTGTGGCTTCCAGGACTCTGCTTCCTTTGCTCTACAATGACCTCCTTGCACTGCAGGTGCCAACTCCAGCCGACTCCTCTTCAGCTCTTGTCAGCATCACAGAGTCTCAGCACTGCTGACTGCAGAATCTTCTGCACAACTCATTCATTCTGAGGGGGGGGGGGTGCCCTACTTACACAAAGGCGCGTGGCATTTAACCACACCAAACAGCGGAGAAACACAATGGACGGGTCAGTGGCCGTCACTGTTATGTAGCAGGAGAGATCTACATTTGTCATTAGGTCCATTGAGGACTACTTTCTTAGAAAGCAAAGGCTCACTCCTCACCCAGGTCCCGCACAATGGGATTGCCAACTGCATGTTGGATTGATCAGAGTCAGGGTTATCCTCAGAACAGGGACCTACTACCCTCACCAGATTCCTGGATGCTTATGATCTGGCTGACATTTGACACCACTTGCATCCGTGGGAGCACTACTGTATGTATTATTCCAGTGCGCATAGGTCTTTTACCCATCTGGATTGTTTTTCACCCAAAATACAGCAGTGAGCAATGCGGGTGCCATCTTTCTACTTCCCGAGGCCTCTTGGATCATTCACCAGTTAAGATTATACCAAACTTTGGTCCATGTCAGGGTGAGGGGACTAGGCACCTTGGCACCTGGTGGACAATGGAGCGGGAGTTTTAAGCCCTTATTTTACAGAGGAAAGTGAATCACTCTTCCCACTGAAAAAAACACAGTTGATTTCCTGACGATGTTATGGGAAGCCTTCAAGGCTTCAATCAGGCAGGCGATCATCAGATTTAGGGCAGGCAAGATTAGGTGCCAGCAGGAGGTGAAGTTGAAGTTGGAGTGGAAGTTGAAGTCCCAATACCTACAGTCACCAGACACACCCACGCTTTGCAACATTGAACACACTAAGACGGTGTTGAAACAAAAATTCATGGGACTGCAAACAGAGTCGCATCTACCAAGAGGGCAACAAGACCAGCAAAATGCTCAATTGGTGGTGCACCATGAGGGGAAACATGAGTCAGATGTCCCAGTTAGTCAATGAGAAGAGAGACATGGGAATGTGCAATTGTGCTATTGCGTAAACTTTGTATCATACTATGCTGTGTTATATGCACAAAGCCTCACAGTCATCCCTGATTAACTAGAAGGATTTCTTCAGGATCTCCTGTTGAGCCGGTTATCCAAATAGGAGAGAGCTCTCCTAGAGGGTGACTTTACAGAGGACAAATTATCAACTGCTCTGGTTCCATTCCAATCTGGAAAGACTACGGTCCAAACAGGTATCTGGCTGAACTGTTTAAATGCATGGCAACTCAAATTTTAGACCAGAGTAAAGAAATAGTAGATTGTTCACTGACTGATGGTGGACTTCCACCAGACCTCCAAACGGCTGATATAGTAATAATACGCATAGTGGGCAGATAGCCTGAAGAATGCACTTGATCCTTCCTGAATGTGGAAGCTGAAGCTAAAGGTCTGGTCAAACCTTTGGCTAATTGATTGATGGCGGAATTCAGTCAGACTAGACTAGAGTGGATTTATGCATGGGAGGGTGACTCAGCTTAAATTCCGACAGCTCCATAATGCCTTAGCCTTGGCAGGTAGGCTGCAAGGCACTGTAATGCATTTAATGAATTACTTAGAAAAGGCCTTTAATTCAGTAGGGTGGGACTATACGTTCTCACTTTTGGAAAGAATAACTTTTGAGCCTAAATACCCTCAGTTCACATAGATCCTGTATACCAACCTGCCAGCATGAGTGAAAGTGGATAGCATAGTGGCAGACACCTTCCAGATACGTAGGAGGACCAGGCAAGGATGCCCACTCTCCCTCTCCTATTTGCCATTGCAATTGAACCTCTAACAGAGTGGGTCCATATGGATGGTGTTCTCAGGGGCTTTAAATGGGCAAGGTATAGGATACCCACATACACCAATGATGTGTTTATTTTCCTGCAGGACTCAGAGTGGTCGGGCGTGAGGGCATTGAAGATGTGTTGTATTTTCTGTAACCAAAGCGTTTTTGTGATTAAACTAGCCAAATCCATGGCCTACACTGCGGGCACTGCACGCCAAAGACCTTGGCTGGGCCAGGGGGTTGAAAACTGCAAAAGATAGATTAAAATATCTGAGGTTTACATTACTGAAGACAAAGTCAGAGCATGGCAGCAAACTATCCTAACAGGGTTGATTAAGTTGAAAAGTGAAGTGGTGTTCTGGGCTCCTCTGCCCCTGCTATCACTACTGTATCATCCTCACTTCCCATTCGAGATATCCCTCAATTTCATTAGTTGACTTAAATCCCAAATGAGGAGAATCCCATAATCTCATAGCTCCCTAACAATAGAATTGACAAAATGCTTTAAATCCTCATAGAATGGGGACACAAGGGTGGCAGATATTACCTCATACTATAGACCAGTCCACTCAATAGTTGATAATGAATGGATGCACGATACACAAAGGGATTCGCCATGTGACCAAAAATGGGCTATGGGACACACACCTGTATTATATCTAAGAATGGAGGTAGGATTGACTTGGCTCTTCCACCGGCAACCCATGCTGTATTCAGGATATGGCCTGATATCCTGAAGGAATGGGGTTGGGGAGGGAGACTCACAAAAAGATACCCTTCTGTGGTGGGCCGAATTGCTGGGTAAGGTGTTCAGATTGTGGAGTTTCTGAGGATGGGACAAAAAAGGAATCTCGCAGCTGGGGGATGTAATGAGTAGCACATTTTTTCGTGCTTCTAGAGATGTACACGAGGAATATAAAACAATTAAGGAATGTAAAATAACACATATATATATATATATATACACACACACAAATTCCCACTTTACTTCAAGGAAAGCCTGGGCACCCCCAAATTGCTGTCAGCATAGATAAGATTTATCACGGAGAAAAAACTCCCCTCCAACGCGTGACCAAGGCTAAGGCCGAAACAATTGCACCAGACGTCTCCAGCATCACTGTAGGTTGGCTTACCTCATCAAAATCATCCCACCCATGGAAAACATTATCTGTCTCCTCTGTCTGACTTTCTGGTCACACTGGGACCACCACCTCCAAAACTTAAAAAAATTGACACAATATTCAGATTCCACAATCCATCCCATGTGTCCATAACACCACCACTGAAGACATAGGTAACTCTAACAGGGCCAGATCATCTTGTGTGAGATATCCTGTAACTGTTGTGCAATTTATTGCAGAACGTGTCTCCTTCCTGAGAGGTTTTGAGGGAGGACTTTTCTTTTTTGTGGACATATACTTCTCCATCTGTTAATAATGCTCAACACTCTCCTCCTGATATCCTTATACATTCTCCCCTGTGAATCTTCCAATTACATTGATGTCCACAACTTCTCTTTCAAAAACCAAGGAGTAGAAAGTGACCCGGGTTTGCATCCCCTGAGGAGCTCAAACCGTGTGAAACTCATTATTAAGTTGGGACGGGTTCTTTAGGAATGCAATGTTGCTTGTAAAGCTTTATTCCAGTTAATTGCATCTTTGATTGCCAATTGAATTGCCTTCTTAATACTTAATAACCCGATTAAAGGGCTCTATCTGTCCATTCACCTCGGAATGGAAAGCTGCTCTTCTCTAGTGCGTAATACTACACTTACTTAGCTAGAGAAACTTGTACTTACAAAGTGGGACCGCTATGCTTCAATATACACTCCAGCTGACCTCCCATATAAATGATATTCTCCAAGAAACTGATCACAGGGTCAGAGATTACATTCTCCACAGTCCTCATCTCTGGCCACTTTGAATGAAAATCTACTAGAACTATAGCACATACATCTCTCTTTGCTGAAACATGTAAATGACCATGCATATCTATCTTCCTCCAAGGACTCATCAGACAGTCCACAGGGTTGGGTTTGTCACATTAGCCTTGGCAATCACTGTTATTGCAAAAATTGCGCTGCCTCATCAATTTGTCAACCATCCCATCCAGGTATGACCACCAACATGAGTTGCAAATCTTCTTTTTAGTGCAAGACATACCTAGATGTTCCTCGTGGCCTCGTTTTATGATCCAACTCATTAAGCTCAGTAGAACACAATCTTGCCTCACCTCTTGAGGATACCACTTTCTCATGCTAGTTCCCCCTGGGCCTGAGCAAAAGAGTTTAATTCACCTTGTACATTCCACTCTTCTGACTAATCACCCACAGTTGTGTTCTTTATACGTTTTTTAAAATAAAAGATCTGTTTCCCATAACTAGATCCCAGCTCTTACTAATGAATACCCTCTGCGTGATTCCACATCACAGACACCAAATAGTTCTCATCCTTACGTTTATTATAAGCAGACAAAGATGAATATGACACGCAGCGAGCATGCTGGGTATTTCTCGCAGGAACATACTCACTCTTATGTTGAAAAGCTTAGAGTTTTGCAGCTCATCTGTCTAACCTGTTAGCAAGAGTCCCACCTATACCTGGTGAAGGCATATCCACCAGGTGGTTGTCGTCTGTTGAAGTATAAACTTAGTTCCCTTACTGGAATAATGGAAGAGCTCTGTTGCCCAGCTCCAGGCAAGCCTTTCATTTGCCAAAGGTTAATAAAATATAAACTAACCAGATAACTCTCCCCCACTGGGACGCCATACGTCCTTTGCTCCGATTTTCTTTCTGGATCAAATCATTAATGTCTGGTGTTTCAAAACTACAGCTAATGGATTTAAATGATTGGCTAAATGAGTGGATCGACCATACACAGTCAAAAACGTCTATCTATCACCAGATGCGGATGCATAGTTTGTAGGCATGGTGGCGCAAACACTTTAAAAAGGGTAGCATATTAATGTAACTATTAGCACGGCTGTGTGCAACTTATAGGTTACAGGTTCTACTTCTTGCAAGCCTGACTCAGCTTATCACCCCTCTTAGGTTGATATTACGTGGAATGGAATGGCAACATAAATCATCAGGTTGTGGAGACGTAGGCCCTGATTTATACTTTTTGCCGTAAACCTGTTTCCATATTTAAGGAATGGCGCTAGCCGGCGCTAAGGCCCTGTTAACAGGGCCTGGTAGACATAGGGGGAACCGGGGCTTGTGCGCCGAATTATTTTGCTATACTGTTTAGAGGCAAAAAATTGCTCCTGTCTTAGTTAAGACCATGCCCAGGGAACCAGCGGGGCCTAGCGCCGTGCAGGGGGCCCCAAGTCAGGGCCCCAAACGGCATTGGAAAGAAAGAAAAAAATACTCACCCGAACTTACCTTCGGATGGGTCCCCCATCTGTGGGTGACCTCCTGGTGTGGGTAGGAGTGGGTGGGGGTGTCCCTGGGGACAGGGAAGGGCACCCGTGGAAATCTGCCTACAGGTCCCCTAACGCCAGCCCATACCCAGGCGTTAAATAATGGCGCTAAGCAAGCTTAGCGCCATTATTTAAGGCCCCCATCTCCCCGTGCTGGATTTTAGCACGGGGGGATAAATATGGCGCAAAGGCCATATCGTCTTTTTCTGGACGGGAACGCCTACCTTGCATCTCATTGACGCAAGGTAGGATTTCCCCTCCAGAAAACGTTGTAAACTCAATTTCTATGGTGCTAGACGTGTCTAGCGCCAAAGTATAAATATGGAGTTAGGTTTGCGCTGAATTAGCGTAAAAATAAAAAAATGTCGCTAATTTAGCGCACACCAGTATAAATATGGGCCTTAGTGAGTTAGTAACATAGTAAATGTCAGCTGCTAAATGACTGAAATTAGAACGTTTTTCCAAGAAAAGTAGTTCATCAACACTAAATAATGTGGTTGTGTGTGGACCTCTTTTGCAAAGCAGCTATAGAGAATGTTCTTTTGGAAGTTTAGACTAATTTTAGAAACATAGAATCGTACCCAGCAAAAAACTAGGATGCACGCATTTATATAAAATGTGTTTATTTCATTTTTAAAGATCCATAAATTACTGAATATTTTACAATCAAAACTTTCATCTGTAGTCAAGAGGACTCCCTAGTCAATGGGTAAGGTGTTGTACAGTCAAAATATCATTAACTTCTCTTTAGCCTACAAAAAAGTTTAGATAGTGAGTGTTTCATAACTTGTGTATTGTTTCCTTAGGGCTAATTTTTCAGATTGATCTTTTACATTTTTTTCTGTTCTCTCCTCACACAATTCTTGTGGAATATTCCGATTTGTTCTTTTTTGAGTGCAGGTTTTTTTTCAAGCTTCTACAAATCGATATTGCTTGAGTAAATATGAATATTATAGGGATTTGCATTCTTAAGGTGATTGATATCCAGATTAACCAGCCTTATAGCATGGTAGTTGGGGCACATATTTATCGTAAAAGTGGCATTGTGGCAGATGGTGACTCATGTTGGGGTGCAAGTTACAATGGTATCGTAAGTCAGATATGTACATTTGACCCTGCTGGTCACCACGCCATGTCAGGAACGGTGTCCTGTCATTGCTGATGATTTGAGGGAAAGTTTTGCCTGGTATTTTTTTCTGTACACAAGTTTCATTAGTTTCACAGGCTGGTGCCTGCGTCACATTTTAGAAATGTCTTTCATTGGGCCATATTCATAAAGATTTTTGGGAGTCAGGGGCGGCTGCTACGTTTTCAAAGTGGTGAGGCAGATAAAAGTGTAATTAAATATAAAAATAAACTTACCTTCTCAGGACGATTTTCTGCAGCATACTTACCCCGAAGTTCCTCCTGCCTTGCGCTGCTTGCTGGACAGTGGCATCTAAGCCAATCCAAGCATCGCTCTCTTGCTGCATACAATGCTAACCAGCCTAAGAGCAGTGCTAGAATTGGCTGGAACAGGCAAACACATGGCGCCCTCTGACACCTACGGGGCTCTGCCTCTGCTTCTCAGCTGCCTTTCAGCTGTTGATTGCAGAAGCATGAACTACACATATTAAGATGGCCACAGTGAAAACACTTGCCAATTTGGCATGCACATTTCTGGTAACAGTCTCAGGATGCCCCACTGTATTGCTGTGATGCAGTGGGAAGGCCAGGAGGTCAATGCCCCCACATCCCTATGGAGGAACCGACCCTGGCCACTGTGACTTACTTGTTATGTACTCTTCAATTTCCAGTGCAATGTGCAATGCACGTCAGTTCAGAGGAATTTATTTTGTATTGGGCATCATGTGATAAACAAGACTTGGAACACTACCCATCTATACCATACTCATTTATCACTTGCACTATGAATGCATGCTAACATTATATATGGTTAAAAAATGGTGCTTCAGTGGTTTAGTTCTGGCCTTCCCTCAACATGGAGGCGGTGACATACAGTAGCTTGAAGATGCAAATCTCAATTATCAAGTCCTCAAACACAAATTAGAGGAGATGTGATTTGTAAGATCCATAAATTTACAGGTAGGGCACACTAAGTACACAATTCTCCCATAATTGGTAAAGGTATTTTCAAAATCATCATGGCATAAAAGTTTACAGACATCGACAAAAAGCTTGAGTTAATTCTTATTTTCTCTGAACAAGTTTAGCGCAAAAAGAGATCCAACCCATGTATGTAAGGTGAAAGTTGGAAGAAATATATTGATTTGATATACTGTTCAACAATAAAAAGTATTTGTAAACATATTTCACACACACACCAGTACCTACCAGACCATATATGTATAGCTGCCATCACCTTTGCTCACAGCCCAAAAAAAACGCCCACTCAGTACCACAAGTTCACACACATTCCAACATTTCACAAACTTCAACATAGTCCAGTATTCCAATCTACCATTCACCACAATGTTTATCCCAACCTCCACACTACTAATTGCCATATCGCACCATAATTATATTGACCCATTTCCTGCATCTCTCCTTTGTACCACTCTACACCACCATTTCCGAAAGTCACCATAGCCCTGCACCATCAATTCCACAACCTACTATACCTCTACAATTCCACCCTATCTTCACAACTGACTATAATGCCCCTATTTCGCGACACACTAAAACACCATAATGCACACCTTAATGTGATCCACAGTCTACTGCACTATGACCAACCCTCCATTAGATTGTCACACTCCAAGACGGCATTCCCTGAATCCCACTATAATTTATTTTCCAGCTCGTCATCATACCACACTCCCTCCACCCACCATAACCAACACTACGCTTCAATTACACCAGCCAAAGGATACATCATTCCACAGACGTAACCACAGTCCTCACCACCAATACTTTGCACCCAACCATTACTCCAATCCCAGTTCCATCACAATTATTTGTAATAAATACACAGTTTTGGCACACCTCTGTACCAAATTTTCCACACTAGCTATAGTTGGACAGATTTTGGCATGCCAAAGGCCAGTTGTTTTCTGTACTTTGTGCGTAGTAATGTTTTCACTGGATTTTATGAGTTCATTGCTCTTAGGGAAAAGCCCAAAAGTTACAGATTAACAGAGGACTTAAAGAACAAGGACAGCGAGAACCGAAGTGCCAATGAGATCTGATGTTTTTGTTGTGGGCGAGAAGGCTTAAGACCCATAGTATTGTGTGTAGGAGGAAGGAGAGCAGTAGAGAAAGCAAATGAACACATACACATTTCTTTTTAGGTAAGAGATCTCTGCACAAATCAGACGCATTTCCGGAGTAGAAGAGTCTACATTTCCAAAGAGGCGAAAGCTGCTTTGTAAATCACAAACCAACCCAGTACTGATTAAGTCAACTCTATCGATCTGTGATCCTTCTGCCTGACTGATGTTATAAGAGGTCAGACCAAGCAGAAATGAATTGACAATGAGTAACAGGCACTTGGCTCCCTGATGACGACATCTACCTCAACAAAGGTCTATACACACACTTGAGTGGGCCTCCTGCAACCCATCAGAGCTACTCTCCAAGATTGAGAGGCTGAGATGGATTTGAAGTTGTAGCATTCTGTTGCCCAGCTGAAGCAATAAAATACCCTGCTGCCTTTGCTACAGTATTACATGCTATGTCGCCCACCATGTTCTATGCCTTCCCACTTCATAGATAGCCAGGCCCAGTGGCTTCTGCTGCACCATTAAATGTCATTTAGCCTGGACCCTTATGCTCTGCCTGCACCATTATTACAGAGATAAAACCTTGTCGTCAGTTTCTGACCCTGTTACCATCACCTCTCTTGTCAGCCAGTTTCCTCGTACCCGATATTGGTGCGGACTTATTCCCTTCCCCAAGACTCTCACCCTGACGTCTAAGACCCCGGTCTATGCTTAGCGAAAGTAACAATACACATATTTTCACTCCATTGACATTAAGACGTTGACCCCTCTTCTAGCCATCCACCCCTCAACAGCCTTCTATGTGGTGCTGAGGGGCTGAAGGACAGATGATGAGTGGAAACAACAGAAAGTAAAAAAAGATCCTGCGGAAGAAACCACCAAAAAGCCTGAACGAAAAAGAGGCGCCATCTTTTTTCTGCTGTAGGAGTTGAGGAAACTAAGGGAGATCATTTGATGATTTATTCACTCTTTTAAATGAATGATTAGTGTTGTACTAAACCTGTCATGGAAGGTAAATTCATATTGTGTGAAGAAAAGGTAATACAGTCGAGCATGAGACCTGATGAATGAATAAAGCCTACGGGTGGGGCCTTATGTAAAGTGGACTTGGCGCAGTCCCTAAAGTCTGTTAAAGTGAAGTCAAGGTCTCCGAACATCTTTGTCTTCTTCAACGCCGTTTTAAAGGACAGTAAGGTAGGAAGAGACTACAGGAAAGAGCCCAAGGATTTCCAAACATGAACTCCTTGTACCCTAAGCCTCCCCTCCCCTCCCACCCATGTATTTTTCTCTGGTACATTTGTAGGCCCATCAGAGTGGACTACCACCGGCCCCCTTCCCCGAACTGTAAAGAGGGTCAGTTTACAGGACTAGATAGGCCCTTCTCTGAGCAAGGATTTCTATACTCCTCTCAGCATTGGGAATGCTCTTCCTTCTTTGTTCTGCTGGTAGGCAGAGCAGTTTCATGTTTCCTCAGGTTTAGGGAGTTTCTTCACTTGGCTCTGTATTCCCAGCAATGCCAGAATCTCGGTCTCAGGAATGTGGCTGATGTAAACTCTACTGCAGGACTTGACGAGAGATAGACCTAGTTTTCATTCAATTTATTTAACATCATCCAGCCATCAGAAATATACATGAAATAAAAAGGTACACGAGAATGGAATAAAACATTCAATCTATAAATATGCAAAGGGTCCATATACGGCACTTATAACTCTCAGTCTGAGGAATAAAGGATGGTTTGTGGCAAACAAAAATTAAAATGGACAGCAAATCTACGTGGAATCTAATTACAGTCAGTTTGGCAACAAAGCATGGGTATGTAGCCACAAGGAGAAAAGAAGGATGGGGAGTGAGAAAGAGAAATGTTATAAAATCAAAATGAACGAAAAGAATGGACAAAGGCAAAACAGACGGAAGGTTTGCACATGCAAGGAAGTTCTGGATCCCTAAAAAGTTTGCCGTGCTTCACATTCATAGTTTAGGGGAAATGTGAGCCTACTTGGAGGAGATGATTAACACGATTCAGTGTGACAGAGAACAAGAATGTAGCCCAATGTTCAGGCTTGACGTTGGGTCTTGGGAAGATACTCCAGTAGACACACATCTCTTCTCACCCAAAGACTGCACAATCCTTTGATGTTTCTCATTCTGAAATACAAATCCTTTTCACTCTTTTCAAATTGTGCCAGCTGACGATTCCTGGATCAGTTTGCACAAAGTGACAGAATAACCTTTTACTTGTTCACGCCTCTCACAGTTGATACCTTTCAACTATAGACATATTTGAAATAAGGAAGGGATCGCTGACGTCTTTCCTTCATTCTCTTCCTGTTCATTGAGCATGGAAAGTTTTGTTTTAAGCTGGTCTTTGGGGTAAAGACCAAGTTTGGCACACTGAGTGACCCAGTGATCTAAATGCTTCCATTGCAGAAGGAAAATGCTGGAAAGAGTTATGAACTGAAACATCATCAAGGCCAGGGCCCGCCTTGCTTGTCACATGCTGCACAGCAGCATTTTTAGTCTGTTTTTTTCACATAAAGAAGGAGGTGATACCAGAACAAATAAAGGGCCAGATGTATCAAACTTTTTTGCATTCGCTGACGGTGCGAATTGCAAAATTTGGTTGTTTGTGAATGCAAAAATACCTTTCACGATGTATAGAAGGCATTCGCTGTGCAATTTTAAGGAATCGCAAAAATAGCGATTCCTTACAATTGTGACCTCATATAGAGAATCGCAAATTGCGATTCTCTAAATAGGAAATCGCAAATAGGGAATTCCTATTTGTAATTTCCAAAGCACATGTATCAAGCATTTCCTAAAAGCGAATTGGGCATTTAGGAAATGCAGATACCACAAACTCAAGTTTGGTGGTAAGCATGTGCAATTTTTAAAAATGCATTATAAAAGCATTTTTTAAAATGACATGTAGCGCACACATGCCCCTTGGGCATGTGTGTGCTTCACACGTCTGCAAATATTTTTTGGGGGTGCATCAGAGGGGGCCTTAGGCCCCCAACACCCGGGGGTTTGCATTACCTAATTTGTGAATTCCTAGCTGGAAACCATTGCACCTATGGGCCTGCAGGCCCATAGGGATGAATGGAGTTGCATTCTCTAATTGCGATTCAGTAATAGCAATTGCGAATTTTAGGAAATCGCTATTACCAACTCGCAATTTTGATACATCCCATTTTGCATTTCTTAAATAGCGATTTCTTAAAATTCTCCATTTAAGAAATGCAAACCGGGAGCTTGATACATCTGGCCCAAAGACTTTTACTTTCATGTGAACTGAATCAGGGCCGTTTGAGTATACCAGTTTTTCATTGAATTTACTTTTAGTGTAGAGTGTTTCTTCTGAATCAGAACTTTCTGTGAGGAAAAATTCTTCAGCATGTTTGCTTTTAGGGGGAAGGTTTTGCCAAGACCAGTTAGTGCTGCTCCTCTTGGAGAAAGACTTATTCGTGAGATTCCACCAGTTTCACTAGTCCCTTGTGTGCCCTTCTCTGGTTCCCATATCTGAACTCCCATCATTCCTCTCACTTCCTGACCTTTTAATGAGGTTGCCTGGTAGTGAAGGCCTAACATTACTGTAGGATTCTGGACCTCTACAAGGTCACTACTGTACCATAAACTTTCCCTCATTCTTATACTGCTGCATTCCATCATGCCACAACCTCTGAACGTGAGTGAGTTTCTAATGGGAGCGCCCCCTCCAGGTCTTTTCTGCACTGGTCAAGCGTAGATTGGATTTGTTTTTCACTCTTCTGAAATATGGAGGCAAAAAATACAGAGACATGACTTTCAGCTTCCCTTTCAACTCCTAACTTTAACCTTTCAGCACTTAATGTATCACATCCTGTCTTTAGGGGTTTGAAAAACGTCATTCACTTGCCTCCAAGTATAGGTCTAGAGGTACAACTTTGAGTAGGAGAGTCTTGCAGTAACCCAGGAGTGGGGGAGCAATCCCTCCGTCCAGTGGTACTAGGAGGGGGTTCTTGGGTGTGTAGAGCTAATTAGCATTACTGGTAATATTTTGCCTTCTGGACTAGGGAGTTGGGCCTGGACCCATAGTCTTATGCATAATCTTGCTTGTCATGATTTGAGATGAGGGAATCTTGGACTCTTGTGTAGGCATAATTATAAGTCCACAAGTTTGTCCCTTTCCAATTCCATTCAGTGCTGGCATTTTGCACGGAGGTGCAAAACTAGCAGAATACAGTGAGGGAGCTGGAAAAGGTCCCCCAAATTTAAAGCAGTGTCAAATGGCAACCAATTACAGTGCGGCCCTCTACACTACAAATCCATTACTTAAATATTCAGGGCTTACGCCTTCACTGCACTTGGTAAACAGGCAGACTGCAGGTATGCAGAAAATATTCTCTAGCCCTTACGCTTAGACAATGGTGGGTGTATATTATATGTCTTTTGAGTCTTCTTCCCCAAAGTAGTCACCCTGAAATGTAGGTTACTTATTTAGCGGATCGGCAGACCATATATTTACATACTGGTGCTGACCGAGGCAAATGGTGGAAATCACTTTGTATTGTCACGTTGGGTGAGGTACCACATGTTTTCGATCCCTTCCCCTACTCCCTCCCTGTCAGCCTGCTTGGCCCAGCAGGTATGAGGTTTAGGTTTTTAGGCGTGGGTGATTGAATCCCTTGAGAAGTTTGGCACACCAAAGACCACCAGACTGGCAGCTTGTGCTCAGCCTTGTCGGCCAGCCATTCTAGATCTCTCAGTGTGCTTGTACGTGACCAAGCACAAATGCTGAAGAGTCGCTTCTGGGGCATAACAGAGAACGGGAAGGCATCTGACAGCACTAAAGCTCTTGCAAGTCTGATCGTATGGCACCATGTTAAGAAAGGGGATCTCAAAGTATGAAATGGTACATAAGAAATGAGTGTGGCACTCATAACTTCAGGGGTGGGATATTCTTATCCACCTGCAGAAAAGGCAGAATTTTTGCAACTTCGTGTTATGCTTATAATGCGGAGTTCCGGCCCAATCCTGCCAATTGCTGTGTGGTGGAATTTTTTCTTGTATGTGACTTCAGAAAGGTAATTTGATGAGCACGAGCAAGATTTGGCATCCCCCACTGTGATTTCCAGTCGCTAGGAGGACATACAGGGAGATTTTTCTAATGTGAGTGGCCCGTGCCTGTTCACGACCATTGGCAGTCAGAAGACTACTGCTCGAGTAGAAAATCTACTCAAGCAAAAATCAACTCGAACAGATGTGACCTCCAGCGCACCACGTGTGAGTGGCTCAACATTTCTAATTGTGCCTATTGGCAGAACTGTGCAGAATCACATGCATTTTTTATGTATCTCCGCAGAATTCTGCAAGTTCAGACCACCCCTACTGATAACCTCAGTTTTTTTTTTTAACTATTGCCACCAGTGCTCCCATCTAAGCACTTCTCTGCTCCTGTGTTCTCCCATGCCGCCTACATCAATCTACAATGGTGCTCATCCATCTTTTGTATTAGTGTACTTACATTATTAGATATACCTGTAGCATTTGATACTATCTTCCGGACTTGGATCAAATTCTTCTTGAGTGCTAGAACGCAACATGTGTGTCTGACTGCTTTCTCCTCACTGCCTCCTTTGCGGCCCTGAGGAGTACAGCAGAGTTCTTCCTTTAGTGATTCTTCTACTCAACCACTCCAGGCATCTTTAGGCAGCTCTTGAATCCACCTTTAGTCTACTTTCATTACACATGGAGATGGTACCCAGATCAATAACTGACTAGAATATCTAATACCCTTGCACATTTCCAGTTGCTATGGTCAAATATTTAGTGCTATTTCGATGCAAGACATTCCATTTTATCGTCATAAGGAAGGCAATTTCAAAATACCGTCACTTTTATTGTAGAATTTTGAAGAGTCCTTACTTTGATTACCGAACTTGTAAGAAGAATGATGATCACCTCCATAACATCATCCCAAATGGACTGCTGCAATGACTTCCAATGGCTTGCATGAGGCACAGCCAGAAAATGGCTGCAGAGCTGCTAAACAGAGTTAATCACAGTCATCTTTTTTCATTTGTTGCTATTAGGTTCACTGGTTGTCCGTGTACTAGAGTGCAGTATTCAAGTCACTGTTCACTGAGCACATATCCTGCTTCCTTTCAAACCGGTTGACGTATTATATTTCTGCTTGCAAACTGGCTTCCCTTTGGACCTCCTGTTTAGGATCATAAGGATTGGCAAAGTAATGATGAGAGACCACCTTCTCTATCCAGGAGATAACATTTAGGAATAGATCGTCAGAAGCTGTGTGGGTTAGAGAAAATAATCCAGTCCTTTAAAAAAAAGGCACTTAACACATTTCTATCACCTAGTTCAGCCACTCTTAGGTATTCAGTAAAAATGAGTTGCTATGCAGTCGCTGATGGGAAATTAGCATTTTATAAAACAAAGTAAAATAACCTTACACCTATGTTCACCCAGTCACCCAAAAGCCCTGGGACCCTGTGGTTCCTGTCAATACTTCTTCCCAATTCTTGTTTACCAATCCAAGTACCTTTGAGTCCCATTGCTGATGCTCATGTGCCTCCTTCAACCTTGATGATGGCCTTGGACACCGTTCTTCCTTCTCGCAATTGCTGAGGCTCCACATGTTTTGTGGCACATTCTGGATTGCAAACTGGATGAGCGACCAGCGGGGGATGGTTTGTCATGAGCAGCCATAATTCATGTGAGGCTTGAACAGTCACTCACAGCAGCCACGCCTGATCTGCTTCCATGCTGATATTAGTTTTTGCCAACAACTTTGAATCCCATAAAAAATGTACAAACTAGGTTGTCCCACCAGCATATATCACCTGAAAGTCAAGCAACAGACTGCTTCATACTTCCCAGCATGGCATCCTCATAACCTTTGGGGTGAATGACGTCACAATAGGTCTCAAAATCAAACACGACACCATGAAACAAAGGAATTCCTTGAATGGCTGTTGTTGGTGAATGTTAGCGATGCAGGACTGGGTAAAAAGTATTCTCTGTTTCTCTACATTAGATGAGCTCTTTAAAATCTGACTAATCACTAACAGTTCAAGTAGACCTGGGGTTCTAACACCCCCTGTGTGCTTCTCTGTGAAACCCAGAACAAAATAATCAGCAGAGTGAACCAATGAAGCTCTATCCAGCTTATGTTTTCTGTCCATCAAACATTCTTGCAATCTGTAACCCCATAATATGGTGAGGGACTAGGCTAGGGGCATTCAAGAGGGGTTAGAAGTACCTCGACGTCAAAAGATTGAATGTATTGTGGAACAAAGCATGTGCCAACAACGCATGCCTGAACAATGCTGTAAGAACAATGACTGCGTTGTTTCCACGAATGCCTTTACCACGCATGCCTTTACAACGATTTTTTGTTGTAAAGGCAGTGTGGAACGGCATGCGTGGTTTTCGCATGCCATCCCCTCACCCGCCCTAAACATACAACTACCCGACCCCCCCACCCACCCTAAAAACTGACCCCCACCCCATAAAAAATAAAACTACCTCGCCCCTAAAAACAAAATTACCCAGACCCCAGCCCCAACAATAAAAGTACCCCAACCCCCCCACCTGCCTTAAAAATAAAACTACCCTGGCCCCCACCCACCCCAAAAATAAAACAATACCGCCCCCCGCCTGCCCCATAAAACAACCCCGATACCCGCACCCACCCTGAGCCCTAAACCTACCCCCACCACCCACCCGCCCGAAAAACAACCGACCCCACCTCCAAAAATAAAACTACCCCACCCCTTAAAACAAAATTACTACGACCCCCACCCCAAAAACCAATGACCCTAAAAACCAAACTAGCCTGATCCTCCACCCCACCCCCAAAAACCAAACTACCCCGACCCCTCACCCCAAAAAACAAACTACCCCAATCCCCCACCCCTAAAAACCAAACTATCCTAATCCCCCACCCCACACCGCCAAAAACCTAACTACCCTACCCCAAAAAACAAACTACCCCCCAAAAAAAACAAGTTACCCCGACCCCACCCTGAAAAAATAAACTACCCTGATCTCCCACCCCAAAAACAAAAGTACCCCGACCCCCACCCCAAAACAAAAGTACCCCGTCCCCCCACCCTGCCCCGATCCCCACCCACCCCTAAAAAAAGAACTACCCCGATCCCCACCCCGCCTCTAAAAAAAAACTACCCCGACCTCCCCCACTCCAAGCCCTTAATCCACCTCCACCCCTAAAAACTATTGCCCAACCCTTCCCCAGCCCACTTACCTGGCCGCGTCCTCTCCCGATGTTGACTCCCTTTTTCTCTGCCTTAACCACGCATGTGCGTTGTTTGTTTAGCACATGCGTGGTTAAGGCGGAGAAAAAAGAAAAATTGAGTTGTTAAGGGAAGCGTGGTTCCGCTTGCATTAACAACGTAGGTCGTTGTTTTGGAGTTGTTGTTCCGGATGTTCCCCCAAGAGCTTTCTCTGTTTAGCTCCAAGCCCCATCGCCAGTAAAGGTTTAAACGCCCAGGACAGTAAAGGCTGCCAGAGGAGTTCACAGGGAGTCACGAGAGGGTCAATTTAAACTGAAGACTAAGGGCAAAATTATTTCTACGATTACTACACTATTCTGTTTGCGGTGGCAGATTCCGCGGACCGTCTTGTCAGCAGGCCGTGTTAAGAGTCGCCCAAATAAGCCCCATTCCTTCCTGACATGAACAGCTGCCAGTATTGCTAGGGCGGAGAATGTGGGTGTAAATGAGAGATTTGATTTGGGGGATTAACCTATGGGAATCAGCGTTTTCCCGCACGGGCTTTCAAATGGAATCTACATTCGGCGAGAAACGCCCCTATCTGTACTCCCAAAGGGACCAATAGCAGGAGTTGCAGGCCCTTATAGTATTACGCTGTGACGACTGTGCGCTTGTAACAACTGTGCGCTTGTAACAACTGTGTGCTTGTAACAACTGTGTGCTTGTAACTGTGAGATTTTAACAACAGTGTGCTTGTAACGCATGTGATTGTAACAACTGTGCGCTTGTAACGCGTGTGATTGTAACAACAGTGTGCTTGTAACAACAGTGTGACTGTAACAGCAGTGTGCTTGTAACACGTGTGATTGTAACAACAGTGTGCTTGTAACAAATGTGTGACTGTAACAACTGTGTGCTTGTAAAAACTGTGTGCTTGTAACTGTGTGATTGTAACAACAGTGTTCTTGTAACAACTGTGTGCTTGTAACAACTGTGTGATTGTAACAACTGTGTGATTGTAACTACTGTGCTTGTAACAATTGTGTGCTTGTAACTGTGTGATTGTAACAACTGTGTGCTTGTAACAACATTGTGCTTGTAACAGCAGTGTGATTGTAACAACTGTGTGTAACAACTGTGCTTGTAATAACGGTGTGCTTGTTACAACAGTGTGCTTGTAACAACAGTGTGCTTGTAACAACTGTGTGATTGTAACAACAGTGTGCTTGTAACACGTGTGATTGTAACAACAGTGTGCTTGTAACAACTGTGTGCTTGTAACAACTATGTGCTTGTAACTGTGTGATTGTAACAACAGTGTTCTTGTAACAACTGTGTGCTTGTAACAACTGTGTGATTGTAACTACTGTGCTTGTAACAACTGTGTGCTTGTAACTGTGTGATTGTAACAACAGTGTGCTTGTAACAACTGTGTGCTTGTAACAGCAGTGTGATTGTAACAACTGTGTGTAACAACTGTGCTTGTAATAACTGTGTGCTTGTTACAACAGTGTGCTTGTAACAAGAGTGTGCTTGTAACAACTGTGTGATTGTAACAACAGTGTGCTTGTAACAACGGTGTACTTGTAACAGCTGTGTGATTGTAACAACAGTGTGCTTGTAACAAGTGTGTGACTGTAACAACTGTGTACTTGTAACAACTGTGTGCTTGTAACAACAGTGTGCTTGTAACAACTGGTTGTAATAACTGTGTGCTTGTAACAACTGTGTGCTTGTAACAACACTGTACTTGTAACAAGTGTGTGATTGTAACAACAGTGTGCTTGTAACAACTGTGGGCTTGTAACAACTGTATACTTGTAACAACTGTGGTTGTAACAACATTGTGTTTGTAACAACCGTGTACTTGTAACAACTGTGTGCTTTTAACTACTATGTGCTTGTAACAACTCTGCTTGTAACAACGGTGGCTTTAAGAACTGCGTACTTGCACCAGAAATGTACTTGCAGTAACTCCCCGTAGCCTGACGATGTTTCACCTACTTTGTCAGCTACTTTACCAGTGACATCTCAACAATCTGAACTTTCTACAGACACTTGGCTAATATTTCCCAAAACTGACCTAAAAAATATCCGATTTACTTGGGAACATCGTTTCTCCTTGCTCGTACGTATACTGGGCTGGCCTCCTGGCTGCAGCTCTGCGACGCTTTGCACATGAGCTGCAACCCTTGGCTACCCCGGGCCTGCCCTTTGGCACCCCTGGCACTGGACGTGCTGCACATCGCCGCAGGGGGACGGAAAGCCAACGGGGACACGTTCAGCAGTGTGCGACTCCGTGCCCTGCCCCTGGCCGCTGGGAAGCAGACAGAAGCTGGGTTGAAAGGGATGTCCGGACGTCTTGAGGTAGAGCCTCGGTCTCTTACTGAGTTGTGTTTTTGACTGGTCAGGGCCGTGCTGCAATCACCTGAAGGCTGTTTGTTAAGACGCTGCGCACCAGGCAGCGGGTTGTGAGCTGAACTCTAGTGCATGGCAGGGCTTGCTGAAGCGACAGAAACTCTTTGTCCCAGAGAGTGGACGGTCAGCAGGCTGGAGCCAGTGAGGGGACACCCGAGGTACAAAGACGGGAGAGAGGAGACAGTGGGTCCAACCAGGACAGTCAGGAGATGGCCGATATCCGGCACCTGGAATCACCGAGGGTGAGAACACGGAACCTGACTTTACCAGCCGAGAAAACTGGGGGGTAGAATAGCTGTGAGGAAGGGCTGCACTGAGCGCTGCCTGTTTCCTGGCCTCGGCCCAGTTCTCAGCCTTGCCAGGAAACATCTTGTCTTTAAAGTCCACGCCTTTCTCTCTCCCTGCTCCAGACGTGCACAGGGGCCTCGGCGCACATTTACCAGTGCAGGTGGTAAGTGTATGTGTCAAGCACTAGGATTATAACCCAAATAATGCCTGCTAAATCCACGTCCACATACACCATTCCCTATCCTCTGGGGTTTAACTTGCAATAGGAGAAAGTACATGAGGCAACACCCGTCAGGAATGATAATTCCACCCACTCGGAATCTCTGCACACATTTACTCCTATCGGTACAATGTAGAGTGATGAGTAGGACACTTGTGAGATGCAACAAGAGTTAGGGGAGAGTTTGCCTTTCTCAGTGGGAATGACTCTCGGACAGTCACGGGGTGGTGAGGGAAGGCGTGGTTAGATGGGGGCTGCCTGAGGTAAACTGTCTAGAGTGGAGATAGTGACGGGGGGGGGGGGGGGTCAGGTAGGAGGAATCAATGAGGGGGGGCTTTGGATCAGAAAGGAGAAGGTGGGCAGGGGCATAGTTCATGGAGGTTGCAAGGGGTAAGAAGAGAAGATTCCCCGGTCACCCCGGGCGCGGTGCTCCCTCAACAACCTAGTATGTAATGTACATATGTACGAACTACCCGGAGGATAAATAGAAGGAATACAATGGAATCCTAAACGGAAACAGCAGCGATACAAACACCCTTTGTCACGCTGTTATTTTCCCCTCATTGAGTGTCTATATCAATAAGAACAGTCATACAAATACCAGTCCTCACTTGTATCTTTCTTTACCCACTTATTTTACTCTAGTTTTCTTTTAATTGTGATATAAATAAAACTTGTGATGATTGCATACATCATGTTTCTTTCACATATGAAATTTACAAAGCCAATAACACACACATGTATAATACCTTAATCATAAAAATATATAAATTGTACAAACATTGATAACACATTAGTTGATGTATACAAAGTACTTGTACAAAACTATCAATTGGTAGAGACCAGTGTATTGAATTCCTGCTAGTTCAATCTGAAGTGAAGCCTGTTCATGACTCCAGTGGACTCTTTTAATCAGTCCTTAATCATGAACACCTCGTAGCAAACTTGTTTTGTCCATTCCTATGCATAAGGTAGGCTTCAATCACACAATGTTGACATGTTTCCACCTCCTTATGATTTTTTAAAGGCCTCATCAGGGCAAAACAAGGACTTATGGTGTGAATGTAAATGAACAGAAATCACCATGTACATACAAATATATATGGGGGTGTATGAGATGTATAAGCAACTTGTAAAATTGGTGATGCATCTTCACTTGATGCTGGAACCTTGGGAAGATGATCATGACAGAAAAAGAGCAAGCCACAGAAAAGAGATATATAAAAAATGTGCTCTCCCAAGGTAACAGATGTCTTTTTTTCCAAGTACCTCTTTATTGGTTTTCAGATACATATATAAACATCGTGATCGGTGCAAGAATGCAGTAGAACAACTGATTCACATAATCCTAGTAATGAACATGCAATTACATATTCAGGCATCCATCTAGAAGTGCACATAATTAACCAACATAGCAACATAATCAATGACTAACATGGACAGATTGTACTCAGTATGTCCCCTTTAGGACCAACGAACATCACATCCATTTCCCAGGTCTGACAAGGGGAGTAGTGTTACCACGTCCACCTTGGACCTTTGGGGAGAATCCAGTGTCTACATGAAGGAGCTGCTTTATGGCAACGTCAGTCAAACTAAAATAATAACAAAAGGTGTCTGTGAAACCGAAATTGCCTTGTAAGGCATCAAAGTTAAGTGCTTAAGTGTGAGGGGTGCCAGTTAGCACTGGAGGGAAGGGATGCAAAAATAAACAGCCAAGTACTGGTTCTCCGAGGAGGTGTGTATCAAAGATAAACAAACCCTCCTGCTGTCGCCAAGGGCAGTGTATGTGGGGCATCAGTGGGTTTAGGAGACCATTCCCAGTGCCTAAAGGTCTACGGAGGGAGTGGTCACATGGGAACGGCCGCCCAAGCTATCGCAAAAGGCCAGGTAGAGCTGGCAGTCGAACCCCTAGATCCTCAGGTGGGCCTCTCATCTATCTTGGCTGACAATTTGTCAATACAAGCATCCCAAGCGTCCAATGATGGCATCACCTCTCCTGTCAAGGACAGCGACCCCCATGTCGTTGTCTCAGATGTCACCCAAATCCAGAATCCAGAGTGACATCAGTGGCACTGTAGCAGATTTCCTAGCCATGGCTATATGGCGCTTCAAGAAGACGAATGCCAAGTCAATGAACTTGACAATGTGTCTGTTCTTATGCGTCTGGGAGGTCAGCCCAAGGAGGCAATGAAGCGATAACACTGTAAAGGGCGGTTCACAATGTCTGACTTAGGACCAGATTTAGAATTCGGCAGACGGGTTACTCCGTCACCATGGTGACGGATATCCCGTCTACGGAAATCTAAATAGCATTATATTCTATGGGATTTAGATTTCAGCGGACGTGATATCTGTCACGGCTGTGATGGAGTAACCAGTCTGCTGAGCTCTAAATCAGGCCCTTAGTCTCAGCATCCTCCCCCCAGTAGCAAGCAATATCTGGACAGTTCCATACCATAAGGTAAAAGTCAGCTTCGAGACAGGGACATCAGGGGCATTTCGAAAGAACGCTCGGAAAGATATGATGAGATGCACTGGAGTCAGATATTTCTGGTGGACGTAATTGAATAGAGTGTATTTCAGGTGCGAGTTCCTGGAGACACCCTGTACCTGTTCCAGCACACAAGTCCACTGTCCTTCCACCAGCTCCTAGCCAAGGAATTAAACCCATTCATCCCTTAGGGCCTGAAGAGGTGATTACGTAGCTCTAGCAGTCCGCTGTAGAGTAATGTGATAGAGCGCGACCCGAAGCCATGTTCCAACAACACCTGTAGCGCAGAGGACATGGCTGGTTGAGCAGACTCCGATCCCAGTACAACCTGCATAACAGCCAGAGATGTTTTTAAGGCATGGGGAAAGTGGGCTCTGGCTCAGGTCACCAGCCTTTCAGAGGGCCCCCTGACAGAGCCAACTCTGGTCTGCAGGAAGTCTTGCCCTGATGACCTTGGATACTTTTTAAACAGATTCTTTTAAATACCATTTTATTCTAATTCATTTTTAATGTCGCTGGTGTGTGAGTATGCATTACAGACTTTTTGCAGAGAAATGTTGTGTTTTTGTTTCATGCAACATCCATAAAAATGTTTTTTAGAACAAAACAGGACATCATATGTGAGAAAGGGAAGGGTGTCACAGAGATTATTTAGAGTAATATTAGGGAGCTGCTGCTGCTGTATTTCAATGTTGAAAACATGTCACTGTTCCTGAATTTTAAAATATAAACATATTTAGAATTTGTATGAATGTGCATGTGCACTGCCAGTGACCTGGTTAAAGAGGGCTTGAAAGAGCTGAAATTGGATCATAAATTCAAAGCTGTTCTAAAATTACGTTTGGTCCAGGGCCCCCAAAATCCTTAAGATGCCCCTGATAGCCGCCACCAAGGTGTTGTAGGACAAAAACTGCCCCTTGTGCATCTCAGACCTTTCCCTGAGGTCCTGAAGGGACATCACAAGTTTGTATTCATACAGTTTCCCCTGCACAAGAAAACCCGCTTCTAACCCATGCACCATGCCAAGGCGGCCAGCATTCTCACAAAATGCTGAGGGGACCCACAAAGGTAGGGCCGGGGCATATGTTTTGGGTTGTGGCATGGGGTCACGTATCGATCTTAACAGTGCTTAGCCACCCTGGGAAGGCACCCTAGCTCTTGTGCACCGTGCAGAGGACCCAATAGCTAGTCCAGGATGTCCCATCCCCCCAAGTCCCAGACAACACAAGCCCACCTGGTAGTGAGACCAGTCACAAGCCATTGCATGGGCCACTGCACAGCAGCATAGTATAGTTCATATTGTGCCACGCCCAATCCCCTCCTTTTCGGGAAGGGCGAACAACTTATGCAAGGCCACTTTTTTCTTCCAGAGATCCCGTATCAAGCCAGTAAGAAGTAAGTATAATTCTCTAAAGAAGTGCTAGGGCAGGGAGACAGGTAGGGCTGAGAAATAATATAGCAATCAAAGTAGTACCAGCATCTTTGCAATGGACACCTTGCCCAATGGAGAGACTGGTAGAGAATTCCAAAATGCCAGTGAGAGGTGCGTCCCTGTCAGAGCCCAACCGAAATTCCCACCCACCATATGTCACTCTGCATGATAACACAGAGGTAACAGAAGGTAGCATAAGCAGGCCAGCGAAGCAGGGGCCCTTCTGCTCCGCTTCAGGAATTCAGCAGAGGGTGAAAAGACAGGACTTAAACCAATTCAACTTTGGGCTCCAAAGCAAGGGCAAAGATGCTGCTGAGTGCCCCTGCGTACCCTAAAAGATGCTGAGATTTCTCTGCTGGTGCGCATTCTAGCAACTGGTTCCATATATATGAGATCAATCCATCTTAATAACTCTGGACTCAACCCAATGCACTGCAGCACCCTGCGCAAGTGAGGCCAACCCAGAGAGTCAATAGCCTTTTCATTGTCCAACGAAAGTGCCAAACCTGGTGGTGTCTCAAGCGGTTGTTCAACCTGGAGATGAAACAACCGGCCAATATTGAGGAGCGTATTTCTCCCAGGAATAAAGCCATTCTGGTCCAGGTGGACCAGGTTGACAATGTGCAGCAGCGGTTAGTTCACAATAAACTTCCCTAGGACCTTACAGTCCGTGCAGAGCAGCGGGAATAGCTGATAAGACCGCACATCCAATCTATCCCTATCCAGTTTAGGGAGTACTACTATCAACGCCTGCCACAAGGATGGTGGAAGAATGCCTACTGTCTTAGCCCATTGAAACAACTGTAAGAGCTTCAGAGCAAGCCTGGCCGGGTTTGCTGAGTAAAAGTTCACTAGAAGCCCATCTGTCTCCGAGGTCTTATTGTGCGCCATCTGTTTCAGTGTGAGATGGACATCAGCAAGCCTCAATGGACCGTCCAGCGCCCGGTGGTGGAGGGGGTCAAGGCAGGGAATCGGTAAACTATCCAAGTTCTCTGACAGAGCGGGCTGTCCAATCCCAGCATCCTCTTGATAAACGGAGCTGTAATGATCGAAGAAGGCCATGTTAATATCCAATTGTGATGTAGTATGTCACCAGTCGGGACCTAATAGCCATCAGTTGGGGCCACTCACTCTCAGAGCGCAACAACCATGCCAGGACACACTTCACCCTATCACCCTCTGCATGTTCTTTAGCGGGATAGTCTGCATAGTCCAGCATCCCCAATCTGTACACTAGGGACCTATGGTCTGCCCTGAGGGAGATAAGTTCATCCCATTGACCATCCCATCCCTCATACGAGTCTCGTATAGCATAGCAGCATCTGTGGCCATCAGCTCATGTGGTAAGGTCACTTTAACACCATAATTGGCCTTAAAACAAAGACCCCACGTGACCACCTTAAAGGTGTCCCACTCCATCCCCCTGTCAGATGCCATATCTTCGTTAAGCTCAATCTACTGAACAACGTGTGTACCACAGTCTTGCAAAACACATTGTCGTGGAGTGCATGAGTAGACAGCCTCCACCTGGGAATGGGGGTCTGACATCTACCCCTATTCAAAGCCAACAGCAGAAGAGTGTGATCGTATAACGTGCGGCCCAGATATTCAGCTGACTGGACGAAGAGGATCATCATGGGGTTGCCCAGAAGGAGATCAATTCTCATATGAACTTGGTAGACATGGGAGAAATTAGAGTATTCCCATGCAAAAGGGTTCAGAGAGCGCCAGACATCCTGGAGTCTACTATGTTTCAGCCAATCAGCAAAGGAGTTTGCAGTCCAAGTTGCCAGCGTGCCATGAAGCTGGGAAGTGGACCTATCCACGTGAATGTCATGCACACAGTTAAAATCACCCCAAGGACTGTGTACATGTAAGTCATGGATCATCGGTGGTGAGAGGGCCTCCAGGAAATGGGATTAACCTGTGTGTTGGGTGCACAGAGCGCCACAAGGGCAATGGGCACACCATTTAACTGTCCCTCAACTTCCACATGTTCCCCCTCAGGGTACATGTCTGATGCACAATCTGAAAGTATACCATTGGCGCCACACGGTTCAACACCCCCGAGTGTACGCTGAGTACACAGTACCCACCACCTAACCCCTCCAAGCGGCACTGCAAACACATCAGTTCCTATGATGTCATGTGAGTTTCCTGGGGATACACTATGTGAATGTGTATGCGCTGCAGGTAGTAATACACTTTGTGCCGTCGCCTAAGAGTCCCCATCCCCTGCACATTTCAGGATAGAAAATTATAGATGGGGAGAATCAGCAACTCCTGATGCCATAAATGGATAGCCAAAGTGCCCCCTGCAGAACCTACCCCCAAGCCACCTTCATCACCGACTCACTCCTCCCAGCAATACACCCGCAGTCAATCACAGACAAGAATGGAAATAAAACCAATACAAATACTGGCACAAGAACCCCAACTCCCCTCCCCAGGTCAAAGCAAAAACAAGATCCATACTAATAAAAAGTCATAAAATAAAACAAGGCTAATAAAGTCCACCAAGGTTGGGGAGGTGGAAGATCCAGCGGTAGTGAAAGCATGGGGAACCTGGCCCACCCACCACACTAGGGTCAAGTGAGGCCCTCAGTCTCCACAGGGCACAGCCAACTAGCACCCCAACAGATACAATAAAAAAAAGGATATAAGGTCATAGCTCAGATAACTTGATCTGCAATCATCGGGGTAAGAGCTGGGCCAGTTTATAACTCAGGAGGAATGTCAACCAGAGTGCATGTTTGTTCTCTGTCTAATGAGGACAGGGACCGATCAGGCAAGCCCATGATGTGGTTATGGCAGGATTCCAGTTCAGCCACCACCAGAGCCCGCTCCCTCACAGCCTGCTCCTCCATCAGCCTGCCCCTGGGTGAGCTAACGTGCCCCCGGCAGTAGACAGTGGGCCTCTGTCCATCAAGCATCATGTTGAGTAGCCAGTCTTCGAGAAAAATGTCCATGTTGGCCCTTGGCCCACTCCTGGAGCCCTACTATGCGACTACTATTTTGTCTTGATCAGCCCTTGATGTCATTTGCCCAGTTGCGCATCAAAGTCACCTCTGCCTGGAGAGCCTTCAATTGAGATTGCATGTCCACCATCGAGGGGCTTAGGCCAACCAGTACAAACTCATTGGATTCCACACTATCTATTAACTTGGCTTGGTCGGACCTGAGCAGACTCTTTGTGATTGTCAATGCATGTGGCTTGAGATCTCAGGTGGCCTTAACGTCCTTAATGGCCACCAGCAGTTCATCAAGCCTGTCCATGGTAGAAGGTCCAGCAGTTGCTCATGGGCCTCCCTGGCCCCCGGCAGCATAGCGTCTTGCAGAAGATGAGATACCCCACCTCCAGTCTTTGGCCTCTCTTTCAATACATGATGGCGGGAAAAGGGGTCAATGGGGCGAAAAACCAGGTCATACCCATACGCCCTAGCCCTCAGTGGCCCCCAAGCAGTGACACACACTGCACTTGCATACCTTCCAACCAGCAGGGTCAGCATAGTAGGGGGTGACTGTGCAGGATGGGCGCTGACCATTGCCCGCAGTGCATCATATGAAATGGCAAATAGCTAATGGTGCTTGAAGGGGAAACACAGGCAAGCACCCAGATGTCGAACTCTGCAGGGGGGGCCCAATGGTCCAACTATATATCGAGAGTATGAGTTGGGCAAGAAACCCCCAACAGTCGCATCACAGTCAGTTCAGTGAGTGGCCCCCCAAGGGCTACACAACAATAGGTGTGCCCCCATCTGCCAGTTGCCAATTTCAGTGGGGGAGGGTAGCAGACATTGGGCAATAAATATTTTACATTCTAAGGTCTAAGGGCTCAGGCCTGTCCACACGGGCCACAGCCAGCCGGGTCAGAGGTCAGAACAGGCCACCAGAGTCTTTGGGGGGGCGGGTCAGAGTGCAGGGGGCCCAACACACCATCTCCATGCCTCACCTGCCCCAGGTGATGATGTCCAGTGGCCTTTGGGCCGTGGGCCAACCTCACCCCAACAGCATGTCTGGACACGACCCAGTCAGCAGCAGTGTCTCGCTCGGGGGGACCACACCGCTGAACCATTGCAGTACTCTGGTGTTTCTCAGGCTGGCAACAGAATCCTCCACGTCAAGGAGTGGAAAAGCGTCAATCTTGTGGCAATAAGGGCAGGTGGCCCAGGTCCATCTCCGTAGGCTGCTTTCAGTGGGACTGCAGGCAGGGCTGGCCACCTAACTTCCAGGGAGGGGGTCCCCAAACCAGTTCTCCTGCATTGAGGGTCTATAGCAGTGTCTCCACTCCGCCCTTGCACAGAAACAATCATGGCCATGCCTGCCGAGCAGGAGGGAGGACCCCATTGGTGGGGCATTCGTCTAGAAGGATCACGCCGTGCCCCAGCTTTGATGTGTCGGAGGGCGTCCCCACGCCGCTGGGGGAATACGCTGCTCCGCTGCCACTGGACGGCCTCCACCACTTTACAAGATTGCAGAGGAACCCCCGTCAGTGTTTTGTGAGGGATCTCTATCCGTACAGGATGTTGTTGGGAAGGTGAGGCATGTGGAGCTCTTTTATCGCGCTTTTGATCCACTTACAAAAATCACTACTCAGGCCAAATCAAATCTGAAAATAAAGCATGTGCCCCAAGTCTGTACGAAAATTAAAAAAAATCCAGTAAGCTCAGGTTTCCCCTTAGGACCTCCTTCAGTGACTTATATTTATCCTCTAGAGCGTTTGCCCATTTGTACATTAAATATTTTTTCTTTTCCGTGTCAATCAGGGGTTTTCAGTAGAACCCCATGCTTATTTTGGATTTCCATTAACAACCTAATGCACTCCACACGTTCTAGTCTTCATTTGATCCAAGTTAACACTTCAGAGAACAATGATTTATAAAAATGAAAGCCTGAGACTGGAGCATTGCATCTTGGTGACCTCGGGCCAACTTGTGACCTTAAAGCAGGGTCTTCACACTGGGGGTCTCAAGTGATCCCTGGGGGGGGTGCCAGGCTCTGGACAGATGAAGCATTATGTTAATAACAGGGCTTTGGTTTGAGCTGAATAAAAGTGAGCAGCAGTAAACCGCTCATTAATGTGCCATCACTAGTATGTTTTGTCATTTAAACCCAATCTGGGAGTATGTGTCAAAAGGGAAGGGATTCCAAATACTCTTCAAACCCCCACTCCACTCCTAATATTCACATTGAGGATTCTTTTACATGTTAGTAAGGATGACTGACCAGAATAGTATGTTGGCATCATATATTTTCATAGCATTTTTAAAACACTAACAGAACTTAACTGCAATGTTTAAATAAGTTTAGACATATTTAAACATTGTCAATTTATTTAAATCATTTTGAAAAAATTGGAGGGGTAGCTGGTGATCTTTTTTTTTTACACGGGGGGTGCGGCATTAAAAAGTTTGAAGAACAGTGCCTTAAAGTGACAAAGGGGATGTGGTGATAACTTGCAGTAACCATGGAAGAGGCACCTTAGTAAAACATTGCAGTCCATGGTATGTACAGCCCCGCCCCTCTAGAAGAAAACCTGCCCTGCTTAACTAGTTTAAACTGCTTTCCATTCTGCATTCTTGTCAACATTCTGTTACCACAAAAGGTAGGATGCTTCAGGTTTCAAAACCACCAATAAGAATAATGATGACATCACTGTAAATAACGTCATGTGACCTAAGACTCGATGCTGACTTCACAGTAAATCACATGGCATTTGACCCAGAGGAGAGGAAATGACGATGTGGCTTTGACCCAAATGACTCATCAGAAATAGATGACATAATTGAGTCGCTTTGGAGCACTGAGGCCAGACCTAACCTTAAGTTATTAGAAGGCTTCCAGAGACTTGTTGGTAAGGACTTTTCCTGCTTGGAGCTGCTTTCTCTTCTTACCAGTTGCAGTCTACAGCATCACCTGAAGCAGTAGGATAACTCAAATAAATGGGTATATATATATAACTCTTCCTCCAAAGTCAGTAGGGTTGGAAAGTACGATTCCAGCGTGACAACTCTTTTCTGTCCTAAGATCACACTGGACAATATGGTGTCAGTTTATTTCCAACTAAACTACTGGACCAGTGGTGGCTGCCACAAATCTCAAGAGGGGGGCTTGAAGAGGGGTGGGCAATAAAATAAAATATACATTTAAAAAACATACCTGTCCACCATCGCAGGCCACCTTGCTCCTCTCCCATTGGTGTTGGTGTCCCAGCAGTCCCTGGGACACCAGCACATGCGTCCCATGCAATCCTGGTGCTGCACTCCTGCTATACTTAGCATGAGAGCAGAGTCAGGATTGGTCTGAGTGACTTGGTCTGCCGCTCAGACACTGCATTCGGGTTGGAGAAACCTAAGTGTGTATGTCAGCTTGGCCGGCCTGGGATGGCTGGACAAACTGACGTGCACACTTAGGTGCAGTCACTCCACTCCTCCACCTCCTGTGGCCCAGCCCCGCCCCTCCCTGCACATGCTGGCTCAAAGCCAGCAGTTGAAAAATAAAACTATAATCAGATGTCTTTTGATTTTTCAGCTGCTGGCTCTGAGCCAGTGGGGCGATGCTCTTTAGCCACTGCAGAGGAGCCGCCTCAAAGGTGCCTGGTAAGAATAATTTGTGAAAAAAAAAAAAGTTCAGGACTGCCAGTATAATGTCCCATGACATGGAGGGACGTGCCACCCTAGGCACGTCTGTTTAGTACCTGAAAGCCATCCTGCTCCCAGATGTCTCCAATTCTAAACATGGCTCATCCTTGCTACCTATTGTGAGGGCGCACATTTTCCTTCCATTTGTTAGCCTAATGCATTCTGGGTAGGCCTGCCAACTGACACCAGGACACATTTTTACCAGTACAGCTTTCCTTTTCCAGGTCGTTGCTTTAAGAACGATTACAAATCCCGGAAGTAGGAAGGTCGTGTCTTGAGTGGATGTCAGATTTTTAGTTTGGGGCTTTAATTGACAACTCTGTGCAATCTGGGCGCTGTAGTTCAAGTTTGAGTAAAATGAACTGATTAGGCAAACGCCAATTTTTAGGTGTGCGACTTCAGTGGCTCTACCGCACTGCTCCAGGACCACCACTCACAGAATGCATTCCGTTATTAAAAGAAAACCGAAGATTAGCGTGCCGGCGTCGTGACACGAGGTTATACATTAACCTCAAAATAAGGCGTGGGTAACTACACAGAAAGCACCTCAGGCAGGGAGCGCTGAAACGGGGACGGGTGGGTGGAACGAGGAGGGGCGGCCTCGGTGTGCACACGGTTTCAAAAATAACATTTGACGGATTGGCCCAGACAAGAAATTCAGCGCTCAGTGGTGGCCTCAGTGGATGAACTGCCGTAGCACCTGTTCCGTCATCACCCCGTTCTCTCCCTTGTCCGCCTTCCGTCTGTCCTCCACCTCCTCTCCCGCATTACTCATTCTCCTCCCTCCTCTCCTTTCCTATCTCTCCTCTTGCCCCTCCTGCATTTCCCAGTCTGACCTCTCGAATCCTCTCCCCTCTTTGTTATTCCGTTAATCTGACAGCATTTTCACATTCCTCTCCTCTTCCGCCCTACAGGTCCCTTGCTAGAATCGTGTTGCCCGCCAGTCGTGAAATTCTTGTAATTGGTGATTTTGAAACCTGAAGTATCCTACCTCTTGTGATGCTGCACCTAATGGGGGCGGGGTGAGTGAGCTTGGGGGCGTGGTCAAAGGCGTGGCTACAGAAACTTGCACTATACACAGTGTAAGACAGGCTGCTATAAAATGCAAGCATTTGCAATGCAACGGGTCTCACATTAAGTCGGGTTAGAGCTATTAGCGCTGTAAGCTCCTAACCAGACTTTTCATGCCACTTTAAATGAAAAAAAAAAAACTGAGTGCGATTGGGCTGTGTAAAACAGCATGATCGGGCTGCGAAATAAAGAAAAAAAGTAGCCCAGTCCCCAAATGGATAACATGGAGCCTCGTAGTTTCCAGTAGTTTACCGGTGCTCTCGAGGAGGGCTAAACACCGGAAAAGGCATGATGTAAGCATGCCTTTCACGAATGAAAACAAGCGGATTTTAAAAGGCGAGCCCATGAACCAATGAAAGTGACTGATGTAACATGGGCGCGGTTAAAATCCCCCTGAAGAGAGATTAGAAGAGGGACGGAGCACTTTGTGCTCGCCTCTAAAAAAAATTTACAATACAAAAGTGCTTCAAAAATATAGATTTTAGTAATACCCAGACTGTACATAGTACTTTTTTTGTATAATTGTCCTTTAAAAGCACACACTTTACTATTCTGATGGTACTACCCTTTCAAAACAACTCAAAAAGAATAAATGTGTCATTAGGAAGCTTCAAGTGATTCCATCAATAAAACACAATACCGGCCTCCTAGCACCCTTTAATTTACATTTGCAGATTGAGGGGTTGCACACTTTTACATTTCTTTCAGGCAAGGAGGCACCCTGGCAAGAAGTCTTGTTTAGTGGTCTGTCCCTCTCTCGGTTTCACAGCACAGGAGACTCTCAAGTCTTGGAATTAACCGTCCCAGGAAAGCTGTCTTTTCCCAAAAAGTATGGGCACGTTGTTTCCCTTCGGATCCCACTCACTTCCATCAGTGGTTCTAATCCAGCTTCTCTTTTGAGTATATGTGTAATCCTTGCAACTTTTTAAAAACTGACTGCTTGCAGTGCGAGGTGCTATGTAAAAACCTTTTCATTATTTCACATCCCTGGCCTTAATGAGTGAGCACCAAGGCCAATATTGCCAAAAACAGTTACTTTGTTTAACCTACACTGCTTTTTTTTAACTATGTTTTATTGTATCCGAGTGTCTTGGGTAACATAGTGTCTACAGATTTATAAACCTGGCTGGGCTCTTAGCTGTACATTAATATTTCTTTTTTTATCACACTTTTAAAAATAATTTCACAGACAAACAAATATCGATAATCATGAAACAGTACACAAATGCAGGGTAATGTTATTAAAAAAATACATAGATGAGCAATCAAACAAAAAAGAAAAAAAGGAAAAAGGAAAATCCTTCTATCACAGTATCATAGTTCCATAGATACATGAATAATCAATTGTCTCCAAAATATACCAGTATATGTACAATATAAATAATAGCAACAGGAAAAAGAGAAACAATGAATTATTTGACAATAAGCTTGAAACTGGCTGTAGATTATTCAAGCTTTGTACATAGATTTCAAGCAGCTGGTACCCCTGGCTTCCACAGGCTTGCCCATCGGTGGCCCTGGCACTGGCCTTGCTGCACATTGTCTTTAGAATGGCCCACTAATTGACTTCTTCTAGGTCAAAGAGCCTCATCCCAAGCCCTGCAGGGATCTCCATGAAGTGCACCTAAATAGCTTTAAAATACCAAATATAGAATGATTTTAACCAAAGTGATTGTACATCAGCATTTTTTTTTAACAATGAAGTTTAATTGTTTACCTTGCCATGGTTATAATCTCCTGGGCATTAATTTCTGCATTAAAGCACAAGTCCTGGAGTCCAAAGATAGTGAATGTGGTCGTGCAAAATGTACCACAGTTACGATCATTATCAGCTTCCTGGTGCACAGCTTCTTTAACCGGTGAGGGAGGAAGGGGTTGGAAGGTGGCCGACAGAGATAATCTGGCCAGACTGGGGAAAGTAAGTGAGAGACATTGGGGCACACAGGGGGCGTTCTAGGGGATGCTGGTCGAACAACAAGAAATAAGGAGATACTTTGGATCAGAAAAGGAGAATGTGGGAAGCTACATGGGCCCATATTTATGGATGGTTAGTGTCGCCTTAGCACCATTTATTTTGGCGCTAAAATGGAGCTAAACTTAACTCCATATTATATTTTGACGCTAGACCAGACTAGTGTCAAAATATTGGAGTTAGCACCATGTTTAGGATGCGCGAAACCACCTTGCGTCAATGAGATGCAAAATAGGCATTCCCGTTCTAAACACGACGCTAACCCCCTATCTCCATAGTTACTTCCCAGTGCAGAAACTACGCCCAAGGAGGAGGCGGGCCTAAATAATGGTGCTAAGCAAGCTTAGCGCCATTATTTAATGCCTGGGTCAGACCAGGCGTTAGGATGCAGGTAGGCCCTTTTCCATGGCTAAACACCACGGAATGGGCACAAAGATGCCCACCTCTAGCCCCATCAACACCACCACCCACACCACAGGGACACTACAGGAGGAGGGAGCCCATCCCAGATAAGTTTCAGGTAAGTGTTTGTGTACATGTGCGTTGTGCCATTGGGGGCCCCTTACATGGGGTCCCCTGCCTGGCACTGAGTATGTTGGACTTGCCAGGGGACACTGGTCCCTGGTGGTGGGCATTGCAGTGGTGGGCGTGACTCCTGACTAAACTTAGACAGGAGTCATTTTTTGGCTGCTTGTGCATCAGAAAATGTCGCTAGGCTGATTAGCGGCAGAATTTTTGCCGCTAACCAACCTAACGTCATTTCTGACCAAGTAGCTCCATTCCTCCTAATGCCATCCGCCGGGCTAGTGTCTTTTTTTTTTAACGCTAGCCATTCCTTAGCGCCATTGTTCGTCATTACTTAAATATGGCGCATGGCTGGCGCTATGGAATGGTGTTAGCTCGCCCTAAATAAAATGATGCACAAGTGCGTTAGCGCAGTTGTGCGCCATTTTACATAAATATGCCCCATAGTTTGGTTAGGTAGCAAGGAGTAAGAAAAGAAAAGTCACTGCGTCAACAAGGTCACACCTGACTTGGGTCTCTAGTCCTTGGAATTTTGGGTAGCAACCAAATGCACTCTGGAGACCAGATTCACAAATGTAAACTTACACTTTTGTAAGATTGTAAGATTACTCTTTTTCTGTATTCATAAACAAATGATTTAATGGTCACTTCACTACTGCAGAGACTGCAGTCAGAATAGAGAACTCCACACATAGAAAGACAGACCAATCTTTTTATGCTCAGAGTTCTTTGCCTCGACAAATGATTTAATAGTAACTTTATGACTACGGAAACTCCACAGTCGGAAGGAAGACCTCCACACATAGAAAGACAGGCCTATCTTTTTATGCGCGGAGTTCTTTGCCTCAACAAATGATTTAATAGTAACTTTACGACTGCAGAGACTCTACAGGAGACAGAGAACTCCACACATAAAAAGATAGTTATGTGTGGAGTTCTTCGCCCCAACTGCGGAATCTTGGCAGTCATAAAGTTACTATTAAATAATTCCTTTGTGAATACCAAAACAGAGTAAGCTTACACAAGGTGTAAGTTTACTTTTGTGAATCAGGTCTTTCCAGTTCTAGTCTTCAGTTGAACCAAATTCATTAATACATTTGACTAGAATAACTTGTAAAATGAAAGCCCAGACTGGCAGCGCAATGATAACTTGCAGTAACCATGGAAGAGGCACCTTAGTACAACACTTCAGTCCCTGGTATGTACAGCCCCGCCCCTCTAGAACAACACCTGCCCTGCTGAACTAGTTCAAACTGCTTCCCATTCTGCAAACTTGTCAACATTCTGTTACCACAAGAGGTAGGATGTTTCAGGTTTCAAAACCACCAAAAAGAATAATGATTACATCACTGAAAACACCACGTGACCTAACACTTGACTATGACTTCACAGGAAATTACATCACGTCATTTGATCCCGAGCTCAGGAAATAACACTGCGCCCTTAACCCAAATGACTCATCAGAAATTAATGATACACTCGAAATAAATGACACAATCGAGTTTCCTTGGAGCACTGCGTCCAGCCTTAACCTCAAGCTTTCAGTTCCGTGATCAGATTGGACAATACGGGTTCAGTTTGCTTCCAATGAAATCATTGGAGAAAGGGTCTGTATTCTTTCCTCAAGTCTATAAAAAACATACTCAAACAGACCCATGAGGCTTTCTCCTCCTTTCATTTCGCCTCCTCACTCTTACCCTTAGCGGAACTCTCCAGATTACTACCCATATCAAGGCTTATGCGAGTGTGTATTTGACACTCATTCTAACCAACTTTATATTCCCTGTGGCTGGCATAAACCCGTCAATCCGGACATCATCAGATGGAGCAGTAGGGGGGGAGGGGTGTCACTGAGTCCTAAGTGTGTTCGAGGTGCCCTTGGTGTGCCAGAGGCTCCCTCCCGATGAGAAGTTTTGTGCGCCATCAGCATTTGAAATTAGAGTCTGTGGTCTACTTCTGACTTGTTCATACTGCCTCTGCTGTCCTTACCACCCCCTTCATGCTAGCATTTCTGAATTTTTTGTCTGGCCCCTTGTGTAAGGGCCTGCAGGCAGGTCCACGAGCTTGAGTGCTGAGGTCACTGGGGAGGTCCTACATAAGTGGGGTCCTTTTCTTTCCACCTCTCCCTTCCCTGACCTTGGATGGACAGCATCCCTCTCACTGCGATCAGGAGGTGGGAGATGCATTACACCAAGTCTGATATGATTTGCTGAGGGTTTTGGGAGGGGGCTACAGAATGCACTAACCAAGTTTGCAGCTCCAGCTAGTTGAACAAGCATTTGCAATGCAATAGATCACACATTTGTTTGAGTTAAAGCTATTGACGTTGTATATGCATAACTGGACTTTTTTGTCACATAAATTGGTCCTCTCTGCCACATAATTCCAGTGGCCCTGCATATAACTAAAGCACTTCCATTTATCTTCTTCCTCCATCTGCCACAAAAAATGAAAATATTGCCATTATTTATTATATTTATTTATATTATTATTTTGAAGTCAACCTAGTGTGGGGACCTATAGATGATCATGTCGTGCTGACCGTTTTGATGGTGGTCCCATTATCCTAGGACCACCACACAGTGAGTTATGGGCAAAAATGTTTTGTAAAAGGAATACCCCGCAAAGCCTTATGGGGCGAGCAAATATTGTAATATCTTGACTGTATTGCTAAAAACAGCCCCTAGAGGGCACCACAATAAAAAAAAAGCGTTTGTAAGAAACATGGTCACATAACTATATAGTCAGCCCGTAGAAAACATAACCACATGAAAACAGAATGGCAGATCGTAATGCAGTGTAACCATTTATTTTGCCCCTAGAGGGTGTATTGCACTACACATTTTCAGGCCCAGCAGGCCTACTAAAATAATATTACAAACACGGCCCTTAAAACACAAACTACTTCCAGCTGTAAAACAAAAGTTCCAGCCATGAGAGAACTTCAAAAGACACTGACTGGTGGGAGGGGTTATTATATTGGGGTCTCCCACACCTAGTGTGGGGACACAGCGTTCACCCAGACGGAGAGAGCACATCGTGCTGAACATTTTGATGGCGGTCCCATTGTTATTGGCCTACCACATGGTGAGTTATGGGCAAAAATGTTCTGTAAGGGGAATGCCCCGCAAAGCATCATGGGGCCAGTTTCCGAGTGCAGTGAATATTGTAGTATCATGACTGTCATGCTCAGAACAGCCCCTAGAGGAAACCACAATAAAAATAGCATTTGTAAGAAACATGGTCATGTAACCATATATGGAGCACCTAGAGAGCATAACCACTTGAAAAGAGAATGGTAGAATGCAATGCAATGTAACCGTATATTTAGCCCCTAGAGGGTGTAGTGAATTACACATTTTAGGCCTACTAGAATAACATTACAAATAAGGCCCTTATAACACAAACTACTCCCAGCTGTAAAACAAAACTTCCAGCCATGAGAGAGCTTAGAAAGACATTGAGTGATGGAGGGGTTATTATTATGGGGTCCACTCAACCTAGTGTGGGGACCCTGAGATGACCTAGACAGAAAGGGCGCATCATGCTGAACGTTCTGATGGTGGTCCCATTGTCTTAGGACCACCATGCAGTGAGTTATTGGCAAAATTGTTTTGTAAAAGGAATGCCCTGCAAAGCATTATGGGGCGAGTTTCTGAGTGCAGCGAATACTGTACTGTCTTGACTGTAAAGCTCAGAACAGTCCCTAGAGGACAACACAATAAAAATAGCATTTGGAAGAAACATGGTCATGTAACCATATAGTCAGCCCCTGGAGGGCATAACCACATGAAAAGAGAATATAAAAAAGTAATCCAGTGTAACCATGTATTTAGCCCCTAGAGGGCATAATCTCTTACACATTTTCAGGTCTGGCAGGCCTACTGCAATAATATTACCAACAAGGCCCTTAAAAACACAAACTAATTCCAGCCATAAAACAAAAGTTCCAGCCATGAGAGCTTAAAAAGACACTGAATGGTGGAAGAGATTACTATTTTGGGGTCCCCCCAACCTAGTGAGGGGACCAAGAGATGTCCTAGACAGAAAGAGTGTGTCGTGCTGAACGGCTTGGTGGTAGTCCCATTGTCGTAGGACCACCACTGACTGAATTATGGGCCAAAATATTTTGTAAAAGAAATTCCCCGCAAAGCATTTGGGGCGAGTTTCCCGAGTGCAGCAAATGTTGTAGTATCAGCTCTCCGGCTGTGCCAGGAGAGCAGCTTCAAGGATTTATGTGTTTTTTTCTGTTTAAAATGTGCCAGTTTGTATATTTTTCAGCTGCTAAACTTATACATAAGTGGTACTCATGTAAAGTTGTACTCTGATCGAGTTTGCGCTATGTGAAACTTGATGTACGTAAGTGGTACTCATGTTAAGCGCTCCTCTGATAGAGTTTGCGATATATGAAACTTCAACAAAAAAAAGGACCCACCCCTCCAGCTTGCAGCCTTTGGGCACACATACCACAAAGAAACAGTGGCATGCCCAAATACAATGAAGAGGAAGCAACAACAAACGTACTCAGAGCGCGAAGCGGAGAGCCAAAAGTAGTGCATTGTAATAAGGTATATGGCCGATTGTGCAATAACCCTTGTGACAGGGTCAGTCTCCAAGACGGTAACAAAGCAGCCTCAAGGCGGAACAAACATAAAGCATTTGCCTACGAAATCAAGGGAATTTTAAAAGGCAGGCCAAGGAACTAATTAAAGTGATGGGCATGAGATTGGCGTGGTGAAAGCCCAGAGAAGTAGATTACAACATGTCGAGAGAGCGCATGCGCATTGCCTAGGCTTGACCTAAAAACAAAACAGTGAAACCCGCCCCACACATGTTTGACCTGCCAATTACTCAGCGCTATCACCTCAGTAAATGCCAGTGGAGCAAAAAATCTTTGCAGGAAGTAGCCATCTTCTCCTGAGAAAGATAAGGAAACTCATAGTGACTTCTCACCCTGCAAAAAAGGCCAGCCTTCTCATGCTGAGAACCGCACTTGATCAACAAGTGTGTAGAGAGGCTCATCCCTGCTTGGGCCTGTGGTGGACACAATATGCATTGGTAACAGACACCAGGAAAACAACAGTCAGCAGGACATCATGGCTGTAGCCAGCCGCATGTGCTTCATCCTTCACAGCTCACTATACTTATTCTGTATGTGAAAGAAGCTCAGCTAGTGCTGCTGCTGACCAGGGACGGACTGGCATAGAGAACAATCTTGCAGTGCCCGATGGGCTGGTCTCTCAAAACGGTGTATGGGATGTATTTTGGCTCTTTGTGGGCCTTATTTATGATCTGGTGGGTCAATTTTTTTACTTTTAATTTCCCTGCTATTACCATAAACACCGCCTGCAGCAAGCACACACGCATACAATCTTCCATACTTTGCAAAACACTTATACAGAGTGTCTCCATCAGTTCAAAACTGCACTGTAGGATGTTGGCTCTGTCTATACTATATCAAAATGAGATATAGGCCCTCATTACAACCGTGGCGGCCAATGATAAAGCGGCAGTAATACCGCCAACAGGCCGGGGGTAAGAAAAATGGAATTATGACCACGGCGGAAACCGCCAACACATACAGCCACTTTAACACTCCGACCGCCACGGCAGTAGCAACAAACACCGCAGCGGTAACTGCTAACAGCCAGGTGGAAGACAATGTACTGCCCACTGTATTATGACACACCAATCCGCCACCTTTTCCGGGGCTGTACCAATGCCATCAAAAGCACGGCAGAAACAGTACACAGAAGGAAAATGACTCACCTCTCGACAATCAAGGAAGAACCACGATGCCATGGAGCCCGAACTGCACATATTTCCAATGCTGGTCTACCTCTTCCTACACCAGGAAACGAACGGCAGCGAAGACGACCACAGTAAGTACCACACCTAGCACACAAGGGAGGGGGGAGGAAAAAAAGAGTGACACACACACGCAACACCCCCACCCCAACACCATACACACAAACAGATGCAACATCACATATACACCCCGTAACCCTCGGGAATAACGCAAGGACAAAAGGAATTGATTAAAGTGAGTGTAATATTACAAATTCAGTTAAATACGTCCTTAAAGCACTAAACAGTATGTACAATATATATAAATGGAGGGACAATGCCCACTCCAAAATGTCCATGGCCCACAGGGCCATAACACATAGGCCAAGGCCACACTTGACTCCTGCCTCAATACGGAAAGAACACTGAAGGGGCATCAGGTCGAAAACACACAGGCACCTCAGGGGGACGGGGGATGGGGGGGCACCTCAGCCGGAAGATGGTACAACGCCACGGCTCCTGGACGGGGCTACTTACCCTCTGCAATGTCCTGGGGAGTGCAAAGCCACAGTCTCTCAAGTGGATGGTTTGCCCACTGCTTGGCCCTGGGGAGTGCAAAGCCATAGTCTCTCAAGTTGGTGGTTTGCCCACTGCTTGGCCCTGGGGAGTGCAAAGCCACAGTCTCTCAAGTGGGTAGTTTGCCCACTGCTTGGTCCTGGGGAGTGCAAAGCCACAGTCTCTCAAGTGGGTAGTTTCCCCACTGCTTGGACCTGGGGAGTGCAAAGCCACAGTCTCTCTAGTGGATGGATTCTCCACTGGTTCTGGAGGGGGTCTTGTGCCCAGTGTCCTTCATCCTGGCAAGGAGGGGGTGAGTGGATGCCTTTTTCCACTTGTTCTGGAGGGGGCCTTGTGCCCAGTGTGCTTCATCCTGGCAAGGAGGGGGTCAGTGGATGCCTTCTTCCACTGGTTCTGGAGGGGGCCTTGTGCCCTGTGATGCTGATACTGGATGGTGCAAGGTCACAGTCTCTCACCTGGGTGTCACACCTACAGGTGTTGCAGGGGCCAGGACGCACTACAGCCCATGTAGTCACGACTACACACTGCTCGCCGGCAGTGACGGCTGCTCAGTGGATGGCAGTTGCAGGGCTGTCGGCGGTGTTGTCAGTGGTGGGGGGAGAATCCAGCCCTTCCCCTGCAGCCTCAGACGGCTGCCCACTGGGGCTGCTGCTGCTAGCAGTGGTGCTGCTAGCAGTGCTGGTGGCGGTGCTGGCGGCGGTGCAGGTGGCGGTGTTGTCAGTGGTGGGGGGAGGCTCCAGCCCTTCCCCTGCAGCCTCGGATGGCTGCCCACTGGGGCTGCTGCTGCTGGCAGTGGTGCTGCTGGCGGTGCAGGCGGCGGTGCTGGCGGCAGTGCAGGTGGCGATGCTGTCAGTGGTGGGGGGGGGAGGCTCCAGCCCTTCTTCTGCAGCTTCGGATGGCTGAAGTACCATGGCTGGTGTTGTTTGCCCAGATGCTGCTCCAGTCCCAGGCACCAGATCCATCCTGCCTGCGGCGTCTGTTCCTTTTACATTGGCCTTGGCAGCTGTTGTCCCCTTCCTGCCCTTGGCAGATGGTGGTGCCGCCTTGCTTCTGTCAGGTGGTGTTCCCTTCCTGCCCTTGCTGGCTGGTGGCGCCTCCTTCCCCTTGCTGGCTGGTGGTGCCTCCTTCCCCTTGCTGGCTGGTGTCCCCTTCCTGCCCTTGCTAGCTGGCGGCCCCTTCTTGCCCTTGGCAGGTGGTGCAGGCACACTGGCTGTGCTGATGGGTGCCTCCTTGGAGCCTCTCACACCTGCAGTAGCTGCAGAAACTACAATGGCCGTGGAGTGCGTGGCTGAGGTGCTGGGCTGGGTTCTGCCCACCCTGGCCCGAAGTGAAAGATGGGGGGGGGGGGCAAGGAATAGGTCAAGGGTGGAGAGGAAAAGCTTTTTAGGGACACTGGGGCTGGAAGAGAGTGAAGGTTTGGGAGTGGAGTAAGAGGGAGTGGTTGTAGGAGGTGTCTGCTGTGTTTGTGTGCAGGTGCATGGGCTGGATGTTGTTGTGAGGTGGATGGCTGTTGGGTGTCTGAATGCTTGTATTTGTGTAGTTTGGGAGGAGGGGGCACAGACACAGTGGGAGAGGACACAGGGGACGTGTACATGGATGTGGGGGTGGCGACTGCCAGTGATGGGCGTGTAGTGATAGGTGTGATGGAGGTAGTGGATGAGGATGTAGTGCATGCAGGTGTGAGTTGAGACGCAACTGGGAGGGAGGTGGAGGACGAGGGGGACACAGTGGAGGCAGTAGATGTTGGTGTGTCTGCATCTGGATGGTGCTTGTGTGAGTGCATGTGGGATGAAATGTGGTGCTTGTGTTTGCCTGAGCCACTTCTGTGTGTTGATTTGGGTGCATGCAGGTCTGAAGGTGTGCTTGGGATAGGCTGGGTTTGAGGGGAATGGGACTGGGTAGAGGAAGTTGGAGGGGGGAGGCTAGAGACGGGGACAATGGCTGCCATCAGTGAGTTGGCCAGAGCCTGGAATGCTCTCGGTTGGGCCGCCATGCCAGAGTGAATGCCCTCCAGGTATGCATTTGTTTGTTGCAAATGCCCTGCTAGACCCTGGATGGCATTCAGTATGGTTGACTGCCCAACAGAGAGAGATCTCAGGAGGTCAATAGCCTCCTCACTGAGGGCAGCAGGGCTGACTGGGGCAGTGCCTGAGGTGCCTGGGGCCAAGGAGATGCCCACCCTCCTGGGTGAGCAGGCACGGGAAACTCGCTGAGGTGCTGCTGGTAGGGCAGTGCTGGTACGGGGTGGTGGCTGTACCTGTAGTTGGGGTGGGCACAGAGGTGTCCACCACCCCTAGGGAGCTTCCATCGGAGGAGGTGTCGCCTTCAGAACTGTCCCCTCCTGTCTCCGTCTCCGTCGTGGTGCTCCCCTTGCCCTCCGTCCCACTGGTGCCCTCACCGTCGGTGGATTTGGCCTCCAGGCCCATGTGGGATGCAGCTCCCTCCTTCGCCGGTGCCTCTGCTCCTCCGCCAGATGATGCTCATGCACACAAGGACAGGGTGACAAAACAAAAAGGGGGGGGAGAGACAGAGGATACACTTGATCAATGCCAGCAACAACACTACTGTTGGCGTACACAACTCAGAGGAAACAGCCCTATGCAGTTGGCCATGCACTACCAGTTACAATGCTAGTCACCAGGCCATGGGGTAGAATGCCTAACGCCATTAGCTGCACACCTGAAACCCACAGGACCCTTCCCAGTAGTAGTTGCCCACTAGCATTATTGGGGTTGGAGTGCATCTGAGCTTGCCCATCATGGAACCTACCCTGCCATGTTCAAAAGTGTACTCACCCCCTTGTGGCTGCTGTGATGCCTTCAAGCGCCCATCCAACTCCGGATATGTCACCGCCAGGATTCAGAACATCAGGGGGGTCAGGATATGACGGGCACCCCTTCCTCGTTGGGAGGCCAGCCCCAGCTGGGCCTCCACCGTCTTCCTTGCAGAGCGGCGCAGGTCCTCCCACCGTTTGCAACAGTGGGTGCTCTGCCTATCAAAGACCCCCAGGGTCGGCACCTCCTTGGTGATGGCACACCAAATACCCTTTTTCTGATGGACGCTGACCTGCAGAAAAAGATACGTAAGAAAAGGTATTATTCATACCGTCCGGACTGTTATACTCTTGGCCCACCATATCCCTCCCATCCCCTTACGTACAGACATTGCCCACCGAACATGTAGCACTCTGTCCAGGACCCCTCAACCCCCCCCTACACGAGGCTTACACACACAGCACTCCATACATTCATGCCCCACGCATCGCGCTCACCGTGTACTCACCTGTTTGTCTGGAGGACCATGAAGTAAAGGTACTGGGGGAGGACCCCATCCACTAGTCTCTCCAACTCCTCAGAAGTGAAGGCAGGGGCCCTTTCCCCAGACACTCGAGCAACGGTCGCTTCCAGACACAGCAGCACTTGCAGTATAGGTCCTCTCCTGTTGAAGGTCAGGTAGCAAGTGAGTGAACAGATAGAAAATGGCGGTCACGTCCGTGGCGGTGCGTACTGTCACCGCCGGCGTACATCACCATTGACTCCTCGAACCCTTAGGCCCCAATGATAACCAATGATGTGTTGCACGGCGGTCGTCAACCGGCTCCCGCCACGGCGCACAACGTCAGCGGAATTACCTCATTTCCACTTGTCCCTCCTCACAGGTCAGGCGGCCGCCATTTCAGGGGCGCACAGGCCATGGCACCTAACTGTGTCACAGTAGACATAGGCACATCAACAGACCTACACGTTCACATTAAGTTTCTGTAAAAAATGCAAGGCATATTAATCTGAGTATATGTTTGAATATGACCATCTGCTAACCGTTTTTCACCCTAGAGTTCAAGCGCTGAGGATGAATAGGAGATGGAGACATTCCCCGTGTACAGACCCCTGGTGGACCTGGTGACAATGGAGGACAGGCACATTATCCTAACCTACAGACTTGATAGGGCCACAATCCAAGAGCTGTGTGTCCAATTGGAGCCAGACCTGATTTCAGCTATCCACCACCCCACAGGTATCCCCCCCCCAGTGCAGGTCCTGTCAATACTCCATTTCTTGGCAAGTGGTTCCTTCCAAGCGACAGTGGCCATGGCATCAGCGATGTCACAGACTATGTTCTCAAACGTGCCCTGATGAAACACATGCGCAGCTACATCGTATTCCCCCAGGTGGAGGATTTGGCCACAGGGAAGGCTTACTTCTATGCAATGGGACATATCCCCAACATCATTGGTGCTATTGATGGTACACATATTGCCTTTGTCCCACCCGGAGAAATGAACAGGTGTTCAGAAATCGAAAGAGCTTTCACTCTCTGAATGTGCAGATAGTGTGCCTGGCAGACCAGTACATCTCCCATGTCAATGCAAATAATCCTGGCTGTGTGCATGATGCCTTTATCTTGAGGAATAGCAGCATCCCATATGTGATGTCTCAACTCCAGAGGCACAGGGTGTGGCTAATAGGTGAGCCTACGGTCCCCACCCAGTGCATTTTGTTATATGGGTGTAGTGTTGGCCCTAAGGGTGAGTGTCTGGCTAACAGGTATCCCTCGATATTTACAAGTGACTCTGGTTATCCCAACCTATCATGGCTACTGGCCCCATTGAGGAATGCCAGGACAAGGGCAGAGGAACGTTACAATGAGGCACATGGGCGAACAAGGAGGATCATTGAGCGCACCTTTGGCCTCCTGAAGACCAGATTCCGGTGCCTCCACCTGACGGGTTGATCCTTGTGCTACTCACCCAAGAAGGTGTGCCAGATCATCGTTGCATGTTGCATGTTGCACAACCTGGCCTTTAGACGCCAGATGCCTTTTCTGCAGGAGGATGAGGCTGGAGATGGTCATGTGGCAGCGGTGGAGCCTGTGGACAGTGATGAAGAGGAGGTAGAGGAAGAGGATGTGGACAACAGAACTACTATAATTCAACAGTACTTCCAGTGACACACAGGTAAGACATTGTAACTTCACCTTCCATTGCAGTTTTGTGTTGGACATTGTACATGGCAGATTGATTTTCCAAAATATCTATGGCCACTTACTGTACCCTTTGGCATCTCTATTTTCAGATATCTGTGCCCCACTCTGGCTCCTGGTGTGTTTACTGCTGCCCACTACAGGTCATACCTATCTATATATGACTGTACATTTGAATTGCAATGTTTACAGCTTGTTAAACTAATACATTTTTCAAACAATTGACAGACTCCATACTTGTATTAGTCCCAAGGGTATTTATTTCTGTGATAATAAGTGTAGGGGGTATTGCAATGGGCTTGGTTGATGATGGAGGAATGTCCAGGATAGAGTCCAGTCTATTGGTATCACAGATGCATTGTCCAAGGGGGCATAGGGAATGGGGCAATGGCAGTTCAAGGCAGACAGGGTGACATAGTGGGACACAAGGGTGACATTCAGGGGAGTCTTATTCCCTGGCAGGGATCTTGGCAATGTTCTCTGGCTTCTGTCTGGATCGCAGGGACCTTTTGCGTGGTGGTTCTCCTTCTGCAGGTGGAGGGGTGCCGGTGGCTTGTTGTTCCTGTGGCGGGGCCTCCTGTCCCCCTAGCGTCGGTGGAGGTGGAGGGATCTTCATCGGTGTGGCTAGTGTCAGGGGCCCGTTGGTGTGCCACTGTCTCCGTCATGGTGTTGGCCATGTCTGCCAGCACCCCTGCAATGTTGACCAGGGTGATGTGGATCACCCTCAGGTCCTCCCTGATCCCCAGGTACTGTCCCTCTTGCAGCCAATGGGTCTCCTGAAACTTGGCTAGTATCTGGCCCATGGTCTCCTGGGAATGGTGGTATGCTCCAAGGATGTTGATGAGTGCCTCGTGGAGAGTCGGTTCCCTTGGCCTGTCCTCCCCCTGTCGCACAGCAGTCTTCCCAGCTTCCCTGTTGTCCTGTGCCTCTGTCCCCTGAACCGTGTGCCCACTGCCACTGACCCCAGGTCCCTGATCGTCCTGTGTTTGTGGGGTTGCCTGGGGTCCCTGTAGTGGTGGACACACTGCTGATTGACGTGTCCTGGGGACAGAGGTATTGGCCCGCTGGGTGGGTGCTGTGGCGGTGTTTCCTGAGGGGGGAGGCTCTGTGGTGGTTTGGGACTGTGGCTGGGTCACCGACTGTCCAGAGGTCCCTGATGGGCCAGGTTGGTCATCCTGATCCAGGGGTGCAGAGCTCCTGTCATCACTGTGGGCCTCTTCTGGTGAGGGACTGGATGTTGCTGGCACCTCCTCTCCGGTGACGTTGTGTGGGGGTCCTGTGCGGATGTAAATGCAGTGTTATTGTTTCTGCATGTGACATCTTGTGCATGGGTATGTTTCCCTTTATGGTTGTTATTACCAAGGCAGCTTTGGCTTGTGTGAGTTGTGATTTGGTTGGCTAAGTGATTGTCACTAGTGTGGGTGCTGTGGTGATGGGGGTCCATGCAGGTATGTGATGGGGTACATGCATAGGTGTTGCATGCAGGGATTGGTATTGGATTGTGATGGTGGGGTAAATGTGAGGTGGTGGAGTGATGGGGGATGAGGGTTGGAGTTTGTGATGGCATGCAGGTGGGGGGGGGGGAAGTAGTAAAGATTTGACTTACCAGAGTCCAGTTCTCCTGCTACTCCTGCCAGGCCCTCAGGATGCATGATCGCCAAGACTTGCTCCTCCCATGTTGTTAGTTGTTGGGGATGAGGTGGGGGTCCACCGCCAGTCCTCTGTACAGCTATCTGGTGTCTTGCAACCACGGAACGCACCTTCCCCTGTAGGTCGTTCCACCTCTTCCTGATGTCATCCCTTGTTCTGGGGTGCTGTCCCACGGCGTTGACCCTGTCCACGACTCTCCGCGATAGCTCCATCTTCCTAGCAATGGGCGTCTGCTGCATCTGTGATCCGAATAGCTGTGGCTCTACCCGGATGATTTCCTCCACCATGACCCTTAGCTCCTCCTCTGAGAACCTGGGGTGTCTTTGTGGTGCCATGGGTGTAGTGTGTGTGGTGTGTGTGAGGGTGTGTGGGGTGATGTGTTGGGGTGTGTGCTGTGAGGTGTGTGGATGGTGTATGGGTGCTGGTGTTCTGTGGCTCTGATTCAGTGGGTGCTCCTGGCGTGCCTCTCTCTCAGTTGTCAATTGTTTTTAGTCGTAAAGGGTTGTGGGTAGTGTGAGTGTGTGTTTTATGGTGTTGTGGGTGTGTAGGTGTGGTGTGTGTATGTGTGTCAGGTGTGTGTAATTTGAATTGTCCAATGTGGTGTTGTTTTGTATGTGTGTGTGTATTTTGAGCGCGGCGGTATGTACCGTCAATGGTTTACTGCGGTTGAATGTTCACCGCATGATTTGTGGGTCATAATGCTGGGGGTGTATTTCTGTTGGCGTAACGGTGTGGGTTTTGGTACTGTCATTTTATCACTGACCTTTGGGCTGGCGGACTTGTGTGTGTGTCTGTATAGTGGCGGATTTCTATGTGTGGGTCATAATATGCGTAGCGGTATACCGCCGCGGTTGCAGTATGTTGGCGGCAGGCAGCATGGCGGTAAGTGACACTTACCGCCAATGTCATAATGAGGGCCATAGTGTGCACAGAGTCCAGGGGTTCCCGAGAGGCTTAACAGAGGCTAAAGTAGATAATACTAATTCTCTCTTCTGTGTCTCTTGTGTGGTAGTGTGGTCGAGCAGTTAGGCTTATCAGAGGGTAGTGTAAAGCATTTGTTGTACACACACAGACAATAGAAGAAGCACACACTCAGTGACTTAAGTCCAGACCAATGGTTTTTACATAGAAAAAATATATTTTGTTAATTTATTTCTAGAACAACAAGATTCAAGTTGCAGGTAAATACATCAATAAATATGTATTTCACATATGAATAAATATGACTTTATTTGGAATCGGTAAGTTATACAGTTTTAGAATAAATGGCAATAATCTGTTTTAAAAGTTGACAGTACAATTTTCAGAAACAGTTCCTGGGGGGGAAGAAAAGTTAGTACGATTTACAGGTAAGCACTCGACGTACAGTTCCAGTCTCCGGGGATAGGAAGTCCACAGGTTGGGGTTCAAGTTAACCCCAAACACCCACCACCAGCAACATGGGTCGGCCGGGTGCAGAGGTCAAAGTTGAGGCAAATTTAACATGGGCTACTACGGAGACTGGGGGCACTCGGTTTCAGATCTGCTGGCAGGTAAGTACCTGCGTTATCGGAGGGCATACCTGAGGGCTTTAGAGGAGCACCAGGGGGCCACAAGTAGGCACCAAACACATACCCTCAACGGCAGAGGGGCAGTCGGGTGCAGGGTGCAAACAGAGCGTCGGGCGCCCAATGCTTTCCTATAATGGGATCCCAGGGGTCACTTAGATTCTGCAGGCTGGGTCCCTGGGGTCGGTCCCGGAAAACCACGGGCTGGACAAGTAGGAGGGACACCTGCTGAACATTGCTGAACTGGAGATCTGGTTCCCCAAGGCCAGGGGGCTGCGGGTGCAGTGGACATTTAGGTTACGGATATCTTCATCTGGAGTTTTAGCAGTCAGGGGCATCCTGTGGATTCACAGTGCAGGCGTCGTCGTGGGGGACAGGAGCGGTCATCCCAGGGTGGGCAATTGCTCTGAATCGCTTGGGGATCCTCTCTAGTTGGTTGGGCCACCTGGACACGGACCGTGGGCATCAGGTGTAAAGTGGTCAGGACTCATGGATCCGGGGAGTCTCTGGAGTACTTAGGTGGAGTTTCTTTCGGGACAGGGCCGCTGTCCACTGGAGTTCTTGGTCCTCTGTGATGCAGGGAGTCCTCTGGTAGCTTGCAGAGGTCACTGGACCCGCAGGACGTGTCGCCTTCTTTTGCAGGTTCTCTGAAGCAGGAGACAGGCCAGTAGGGCTGGGGCCAAGTCAGTTTTCATCTTCCTTCTTCTCTGCTGGGGTTTAAGCTTAGCCGTCCTTCTTCTTTCTTCTTTTTTCTTGTGAGGTCACCAGGAATCTGTCGATCTGGGTTTAGGGGAGCCCTTCAATCCTAGATTTAGGAGCTTTACATGGTTCAGAGGGCAGCTACACCCTTTTAGTGTCCACTCCCTTTGAGGAGGGGGACACAAACCTAACCCTATTGGTCCCTGTCCTCTAAACTAAGATGGAGGATTCTGCAGAGGGTGGTCACCTCAGCTCTGGACACCTTAGGGGTGGTCATAGCTGGGGTGGTTACTCCTCCCTGTTTCCCCTAATTTTCCCGCCAAAAATGGGGCTTTGTTCTGGGGTGGGAAACTCCACTAGCTGGACTGCGCTGGGGAAATGTAACAAGAGGCTTGAGCCTTTGAGGATCACCGCAGGTGTTACATTTCCTGCAGGAGGGAGGTGTGAAGCACCTCTACCCAGGACAGGCTTTGTTTCTGGCCACAGAGAGCACAAAGGCTCTCACCCTATGTGGCCAGAAACGTGTCTGAAAGTGGTAGGCTGGCACAGACTGGTCAGTGCTGCACTAGCAGTTTGATTAACATACAGGGGGCATCTCTAAGATGCCCTCTGGGTGCATTTTTCAATAAATCCCATACTGGCATCAGTGTGGGTTTATTGTGCTGAGAAGTTTGATACCAAACTTCCCAGTATTCATCCTCAATATGGCTACACTGCACTTACAATGTCTAAGAATGGACTTAGACACTTTAGGGGCATATGGCTCATGCAGCTATGCCCTCAACTGTGGTATAGTGCACCCTGCCTTAGGGCTGTAAGGCCTGCTAGAGGGGCGACTTACCTTTGCCATAGGCAGTAGTTTGTGGGCATGGCACCGTGAGAGGGGTGCCATGTAGACTCAGATTTTTCTCCCCACCTGCACACACAAGCTGCAAAGGCAGTGTGCATGTGCTTGGTGTGGGGTCCTCTAGGGTGGCATAATACATGCTGCAGCCGTTGGGGACCTTCCCTGGCCACAGGCCCCTTGGTACCATGGGTACCTTTTACAAGGGACTTAACTGTGTGCCATGGGTGTGCCAAATGTGGAAACAAAGGTACAGATTTGGGGAAATAACACACGTGCTGGGGCCTGGTTAGCTGGACCCCAGCACACTCTCAATCAAAGTTGGCATCAATATCAGGCAAAAAGTGTGGGGTGGTAACCATGCCAACAAAGGCACTTTCCTACACAGCCCTCTCCCAAACAAAAGAGGATAAGACTAACCTTTCCCAAGAGAGTCTTCATTATCTAATTGGAAGAACCTGGAAACACCATCTGCATTTGCATGGGCACTCTGTGTTCCACTCAAAAGACCATTGCCTGTAGGGATATGGGCCACCTCAAAGGTTTAGGGTTCTCACCTTTCCTTTGCATTAGCCATCGGAGAGGTCTGTGGTCAGTTTGAACAATAAAGTGAGTGCCAAACAAGTATTGTCTCTGCTTTTTCAGGGACCAAACCACAGCAAAGGCCTTCCTCTCAATGGCACTCCAACACTGCTCCCTGGAGGAGAACCTCTTGCTAATGAAAGCAACAGGCTGGTCAAGGCCATCATCATTGGTTTGGGACAAGACTGCTCCTATGCCATGTTCGGAGGGATGTGTCTGCACAATGAACTGCCTAGAATAATCTGGAGCTTTGAGAACTGGTGCTGAGTACATTGCCTCCTTCAGGGTGTCAAAGGCCTTTTGACAGTCAAGTGTCCAATTTACTTTTTTGGGCATCTTTTTTGAGGTCAGGTCTGTGAGGGGAGTCACAATGGATCCATACCCCTTCAGAAACCTCCTGTAGTACCCAGTTAAGCCAATGAATGGCCTGACTTGAGTCTGGGTTTTTGGAGCTTCTCAGTCCAGAATTGTCTAGATCTTGGGTTGTAAGGGGTGCACTTGGCCTCCACCTACAAGGTGGCCCAAATATACAACTGTGCCCTGCCCTATTTGGCACTTTGATGCTTTAAAAGTGAGACCTGCTGATTGCCAGGCCTGCAAAACCTTCCTCAGGTGAATCAGGTTATCCTGCCACGTCGAGCTAAAGACAGCAATATCATCTAGATATGCTGCTCTAAAGGACTCCAAGCCAGCATGGATTTGATTCACCAACCTTTGGAAGGTGGCCGGGGCATTCTTTAAGCCAAAGGGCATAACAGTAACTGACGGTGCCTATCAGGTGTAGAGAATGCTGTCTTAACTTTTGCTCCAGGAGCCATCCTAATTTGCCAGTACCTGCAGTTAAGTCAAATCTACTTAAGAATTTGGCTGCACCTAACTTGTCAATTGATTAATCTGCTCTGTGTATAGGATGCACATCTGTCTTAGTGACAGAGTTGAGACCTCTATAGTCCACACAGAACCTCATTTCTCTCTTGCCATCTTTGGTATGAGGATTGGGGTCTAAGATCACTGGGCTCGCCCAGGGACTGTCGGCATGCTCAATTACCCCTAACTCCAGCATCTTGTGGACTTCCACTTTGATGACCTCTTTAACTTGGTCAGACTGTCTGTATATTTTTGTTTTGACAGGTAAACTGTCTCCTGTGTCCACATCATGGGTACACTGGTGAGTCTGTCCCGGGGTTAAAGAGAAAAGCCCAGCATACTGCTTTAGGACTTGCCTGCAGACAGTTTGCTGTTGGGCAGAGAGGGTGTCTGAATAGACAACTCCATCCACTGATCCATTTTTAGGGTCAGTTGAGAGGAGGTCAGGGAGAGGTTTACTCTCTGCCTCCTGATCCTCATCAGTAACCATCAGTACGGTTATATCTGCTCTATCATTATAGAGTTTCAGGCGGTTAACATGGATCACTCTCTTGAGTGTCCTGCTAGTCCCCAGGTCCACCAAATAGGTGACCTCACTCTTTTTCTCCAGGATTAGGTAACGGCCACCCCATCTGTCTTGAAGTGCCCTGGGAGCCACAGGCTCCAGAACCCATACCTTCTGCCCTGGCTTGAATTCTACCAATGCAGCCTTTTGGTCATACCATAGCTTCTGGACATGTTGGCTGGCCTCAAGGCTTGTGGATGCCTTTTCCATGTTCTCAGCCATCCTTGAGCAGAGGCCAAGCAGATAGTCCACCACATCTTGTTTAGGCTCATGGAGAGGTCTCTCCCAGCCTTCTTTAGCAAGTGCCAGTGGTCCCCTTACGGGGTGGCCAAACAGAAGTTCAAAGGGGGAAAATCCTACTCCCTTCTGAGGCACGTCTCTAAGCGAGAAGCAGGCATGGCAAGAGGACATCCCATCTCCTTTTGAGTTTTTCAGGGAGCCCCATGATCATGCCCTCAAAGTCTTGTTGAATCTCTCAACAAGTCCATTGGTTTGTGGATGGTATGGTGTGGTGAATTTGTAAGTCACCCCACACTCATTCCACATATGTTTCAGGTAAGCTGACATAAAATTGTACCTCTGACAGAAACCACCTCCTTAGGAAAACCCACTCTGGTAAAAAATACCAATCAGTGCTGTATTAGACTTAGGGGAATTGGTGCAGCGTATCTGGTAGCATGATCCACTACTACCAGTATCTACTGGTTCCTTGAGGCTGTGGGTGGCTCAAGTGAAATCACAATGATGTCCAAACCAACCCTTTCAAAAGGAGCTCCCACCACAGGAAGTGGAATGAGGGGGTGCCTTTGGGTGGCCACCTGCCTTACCACTGGCTTGTCAGGTGACACAGGAGCTACAAAACCCCTTCACCTTCTGGGATATATTGGGCCAATAGAAGTGGTTGACAAGCCTACTCCATGTTTTTGTTTGTCCCAAATGCCAAGCTATGGGGATGTCATGGGCCAAAGTTAGGATAAACTCCCTAAATTGCTGAGGCACTACCACTCTCCTAGTTGCACCAGATCTGGGGTCTCTGGCCTGAGTGAAAAGGAGTTCATCTTCCCAATACACCCTGTGGGAGCCACTGACATCTCCCTTTTCCTGGGCAGCAGCTTGCTGCCTCAGGCCTTCAAGAGTGGGACACATAGTTGTCCCTGGCACAGCTGTTCCCTTGAGGTTCCCCCTGGACCCGAGAGCTCTACCTAGTAAGGTTCCAGCTCCATGGACTCAGTTCCCTCAGGGGATAAGACATCTTCCTGAGAAGAGAGGTCTTGTTTCTTTTGCTGTTTAGAGGCTGCTTTGTGGTCTCCTTTTCACACACACCAGTTCAGGGATTCCCAGCATGGCTGCATGGGTTTTGAGCTCTATCTCAGCCCAAGCTGAGGACTCCAGATCATTCCCTAGCAAGCATTCCACTGGTATTGCAGAAGAGACCAGTACTTGTTTCAGGCCAGTAACCCCTCCCCATTCTAAAGTCACCATAGCCATGGGATGGACCTTAGTTACATTGTCAGCAATGGTGACTGGAAAAGTTTGTCTAGCCAAATACTGTCTTGGGGAAACCAGCTTCTCTGTCACCATGGTGACACTGGCACCTGTATCCCTCAGGGCTTCTACTTTTATTCCATTAATTAAGAGCTGCTGCCTGTATTTTTGCATATTAGGCATCCAGACAGCAAATGTGGCTTTATGCACCCCACCCTCCGAGACTAGAGTAGCTTCAGTATGGACCCTGATTTGCTCTGGGCACACAGTTGATCCCATCTGGAGACTGGCTATACCAGTACTCACTGGAGCAGTGCTAGGGGGATTCTTTTTGGGACAGGCCATGTCTCTAGTTTGGTGTCTATGCTGTTTACAGGTGTGACACCAGTCGTTCTTGGGATTAACGTTTTTACCCTTTTACCTATTTGTGGACTGTGAAGAGGTTCGGGCCCACCCTTGTGTGTAGGTTTTTGGGGCCCTTGTGAAGACTCTGTTTTAGTCATTAGATGTCTCACCTCCCTTTCCTTGGGGAGGCTCTGTGACCCCCTTTCTTTTGGTCACCCCCTGTGGAAGTCTTGGTCACCATTGTCTTGACCCAATGATCTGCCTTCTTTCCCAATTCTTGGGGAGAAATTGGACCTAGGTCTACCAGATATTGATGCAACTTGTCAATGAAGCAGTAACTTAAAAGATGTTCCTTCATAAACGAATTATAAAGCCCATCATAGTCATGCACTCCACTGCCAGTTATCCAACCATCTAGAGTTTTCACTGAGTAGTCTAAAAAATCAACCCAGGACTAGCTCGAGTTTTTGTGAGCCCCCCCAACCTAATTCTATACTCCTCAGTGGTGAATCCAAAGCCCTCAATCAGGGTAGCCTTCATGTGGTGATAGGATTCAGCATCTGCAGCAGTGAGTGTGAGGAGTCTATCCCTACACTTACCAGTAAACAGTTCTCAAAGGAGAGCTCCCCAGTGAGATCTGTTTAGCTTTCTGGTTGCACAAGCCTTCTCAAAAGCTGTGAACTACTTGGTGATATCATCACTTTCTTCATATTTAGAGACAATCCCTTTGAGGATTTTTAGGACATCAGTATTCTCGCTGACCCTATTTATGTTGCTGTTAGCATTGATGGGCGCTGAGCCCATATCTGCTCTCTCCCTTTCTGTAGCTAGGAGTTGTTGCTACAAAGCTAATCTTTTGGCCACCCTTGCTAAAAGGAGGTCCTCTTCATTGAGGCTGCTCTCTATGTTCCCAGAGGAGCTGGACTCCCCTGTGGAAAATCCAGATCCTATGAGTAGTATCTTTGGAGATAAGGACCTTGGGACCCTGATCTCCCTAGTTAGGTGAGGGGGGGGGAGTTCATCTTCCTCATCTCTAACATCTTCCCTGTCTGAGGGGAGGTCATCCTCCTCAGCACGGTGGTCCCTCGTGTACTCTGCCAAGAGCTCCTGGATCTTGACCGTGGTAGGGTTGGAACCTGTTCTAATCTTTTTCAGCTTGCAGAGGGACCTTAACTCTGCCATCCCTAGATGGAAGTAAGGGATGAGGTTGAGTTCCACAACCATTTCCTCTGAGCTGCTCATTATGCTACTGAAGTTGAGATTACTTTTAAGAAACTAAAACTACTTCTAGTTACTAATCCCTATCTTACAATAACTTTTAAATCTAAAAAGAAATGCTAAAGGGACTTAACCAAGGCCCTAGCAGGACTTTTAAAACTTTAGAAAAATTTGACAAATTCAAAAATCAGTTTCTAAAGGCAATTTTGGAATTTGGTTGTGTGATCAGGTATTGGCTGAGTAGTCCAGCAAATGCAAAGTTTTAGACCCCACTGCTGATCCACCAATGTAGGAAGCTGGCTCTGTATATACTATATCAAAATGAGATCTAGTGGACACAGAGGCCAGGGGTTCCCCAGAGGCTTAAAAGAGGCTAAAGTAGATAATACTAATGTTCTCTTTTGTGGTAGTGTGGTCGAGCAGTTAGGCCATTCAGAGGGTAGTGTAAAGCATTTGTTGTACACACACAGACAATAGAAGAAGCACACACTCAGTGACTTAACTCCTGACCAATGGTTTTTATATAGAAAAAATATATTTTGTTAATTTATTTCTACAACCACAAGATTCAAGTTGCAGGTAAGTACATCAATAAATATGTATTTCACATATGAATCAATATGACTTTGTTTGGAATCGGTAAGTTATACAGTTTTAGAATAAATGGCAATAATCTGTTTTAAAAGTTGACACTGCAATTTTCAGAAACAGTTCCTGGGGGGAAGAAAAGTTAATACGATTTAGAGGTAAGTACTCAACTTACAGTTCCAGTCTCTGGGGGTTAGGAAGTCCACAGGTTGGGGTTCAAGTTAACTCCAAACACCCACCACCAGAAACATGGAGTCAGCCAGGTGCAGAGGTCAAAGTTGAGGCATATTTAACATGGGCTCCTATGGAGACTGGGGGCACTTGGTTTCAGATCTGCTGGCAGGTAAGTACCCGCATCTTCGGAGACCTGGGGGATTTAGAGGAGCACCGGGGGTTGGGGGAACAAGTAGGCATCAAACACACACCCTCAGCAGCACAGGGATGGCTGGGTGCAGGGTGCAAACAGAGTGTCGGGCTCCCAATGCTTTCCTATGAGGGGAACCCGGGGGTCACTTAGATGCTGCAAGCTTGGTCCAGGGGGTCGGTTCCGGAAAACCACAGGCTGGACAAGTAGGATGGCCGCCTGCTGAACGTTGCTGCACCAGAGGTCGGGTTCCCCAAGGCCAGGGGGCTGCGTGTGCAGTGGACCTTTAGGCGATGGGTATCTTCATCCAGAGCTGTAGTTTTCAGGGGGGTCCTCTGGATTCACACTGCAGGTGTTGTCGTGGGGGACAGGAGAGGTCAATCCAGAGTGGACACTTGCTCTGAATCGCCTGGGGATCCTCTCTAGTCAGTTGGGCCACCTGGACACAGGCTATGGCCATCGGGTGCAGAGTGGTCAGGACTCGTGGTTTCAGGGAGTCTCTGGAGTCCTTAAATGGAGTTTCTTTAGGGACAGCACCGCTGTCCACGGGAGTTCTTGGTCCTCTGTGATGCAGGCAGTCCTCTGGAAGCTTGGCAGTGGTTGCTGGACCCGCAGGACGCATTGCCTTCTTTTGCACATTCTCTGAAGCAGGAGACAGGCCAGTAGGGCTGGGACCAAGTCGGTTTTCGTCTTCCTTTTTCTCTGCTGGGGTTTCGGCTTAGCCATCCTTCTCCTTTCTTCCTTTTTCTTGTGAGGTCGCCAGGAATTTGATGATCTGTGTTCAGGGGAGCCTTTAAATCCTAGATTTAGGGGTGTTACAGGGGTCAAAGGGCAGTAGCCAATGGCTACTGTCCCTAAGGGTGTCTATACCCTTCTTTTGTCCACTCCCTTTGGGGAGGTGGACACAAACCTAACCCTATTGGTCCCTGTCCTCCAAACTAAGATGGACGATTCTGCAGGGTTGGGGGGGATCACCTCAGGTCTGGACACCTTAGGTCCTAGCTGTGGTGGTCACTCCTCCCTGTTCTCCCTAATTTACCAGCCGAACTTGCTGCCAAAAGTGGGGCTTTGACCGGGAGGCGGACAACTCCACTAGCTGGAGTGCCCTGGGCACCGTAACAAGAAGCTTGAGCGTTTGAGGCTCACCGCCAGGTGTTACAGTTCCTGCAGGGGGGAGGTGTAAATTACCTCCACCCAGGACAGGCTTTGTTTCTGGCCACAGAGAGCACAAAGGCTGTCACCCCATGTGGTCAGAAACTTGTCTGAAAGTGGAAGGCTGGCACAGACTGGTCAGTCCTGCACTAGCAGTTTGGTTAACATACGGGGGTATCTCTAAGATACCCTCTGGATGCGTTTTTCAATGAATCTACACTGCACTTACAATGTCTATGAATGGACTTAGACATTGTAGGGGCATATGAGTCTGCAGCTATGCCCTCACCAGTGGTATAGTGCACCCTGCCTTAGGGCTGTAAGGCCTGCTAGACTAGTGACTTACCTATGCCACAGGCAGTGGTTTGTGGACATGGCACCCTGGGAAGGGTGCCATGTCGACTCTGCCTTTTTCTCCCCACCAGCACACACAAGCTGCAAAGGCAGTGTGCATGTGCTTGGTGAGGGGGTCCCCTAGGGTGGCATAATATATGCTGTAGCCTTTGGGGACCTTCCCTGACCACTGGACCCTTGGCACCATGGGTACCTTTTACAAGGGATTTAATTGTGTGCCATGGGTGTGCCAATTGTGGAAACAAAGGTACAGATTTTGTGAAAGAACACTGGTGCTGGGGCCTGGTTAGCAGGACCCCAGCATACTCTCAATCAAAATTGGCATCAATATCAGGCAAAAAGGGGGACCAGGGTAACCATGCCAACAAGGGAACTTTCCTACATGCACTGATTTGAAAAAGTGGTCCACATTTTTAGCTATCTGGTTTGGCAATGGAGGTCCACCTTTAATTTGGTTCCCGGTCCTTTTTTCTGCCCCAGTCAGACTCTGCTGCTGACAATTCTGTACCTGTACACTGTGTCACTGTGAAGCTCACCTTGTAGCACACCTTCTGCATGTGACAAAGAAGCCTGAACTATCACTGGTGTTTTATTTATTTGTTTGTGTATTTATTTTTGCATTCTTATATAGTGTGGCCATTACCTGAAGGTGCCAGAGCGCTTTACCATAGGACATTACATAAGGTCCAAAAATGTAAACTGTTAAAGTCAATAAATAAGATGCTTTACGGTCAAACATTGGTTGCTATCTAAGGTCCGAAGTTACAAGTATCGGATCCTTACATAAGGTTGTTACATAAGATCGAAAATTACACATCAGCAAATCATTATAGAACGTCAAGCTCTGCTGCCGCCCAATGGTGAACTTGTTCATGATATACGGTGGAAGCTTCCTCTGATTTTGCACAATTTAACACTATGGGGGTCATTCCGACCCTGGCGGTCCATGACCGCCAGGGCCGGGGACCACGGAAGCACCGCCAACAGGCTGGCGGTGCTTCCAGGGCCATTCTGACCGCGCCGGTAAAGCCGAGGTCAGAAAAGGGGATCCGGCGGTTTCCCGCCGGTTTCCCGCCGGTTTCCCGCCGGTTTTCCCCTGGCCCAGGGAATCCTCCATGGCGGCGCTGCTTGCAGCGCCGCCATGGGGGTTCCGACCCCCTTCCCGCCAGCCTGTTTCTGGCGGTTTACACCGCCAGAACCAGGATGGCGGGGACGGGTGTCGTGGGGCCCCTGGGGGCCCCTGCACTGCCCATGCCACTGGCATGGGCAGTGCTTGGGCCCCTTAACAGGGCCCCATGAAGATTTTCACTGTCTGCTTTGCAGACAGTGAAAATCGCGACGGGTGCTACTGCACCCGTTGCACCCCTGCAACACCGCCGGCTCCATTCGGAGCCGGCTTCTATGTTGCAGGGGCTTTCCCGCTGGGCCGGCGGGCGCCCTTTTGGCGGTCGCCCGCCGGCCCAGCGGGAAAGCCAGAATGGCATCCGCGGTCTCCTGACCGCGGAGCGGCCATTTGGCGGTGACCGCATGGCGGGCGGCGACCACCGCCCGCCGCGGTCAGAATGACCGCCTATGTATTTGTTAGAGCAATGGTTAGAGCAATGGGAGAGGATGTGAGTATGTGGTGTTATGGCCAGAGGTGCAGACTTTGGAACTGGGGAGCTAGGTTTGAGTCACAGCATTGGTTCAACATTCTGGGCTAAATCACATAGGCCCTCATTACAACTTGGCGGCAAACGCCGCCCGCCAAGTTGTAACTGCCGCGCGGCCGCCAATTCGGCCGTACTTCCGCAGTGGCCATTTCAATATCCCCGATGGGCCGGCGGGCGGATGTCAGCAGCAACACGGGAGCCGGCTCCAAATGCCGGCGGTGTTGCAGCGGTGCGATGGGTGCAGTTGCACCAGTCGCGCTTTTCACTGTCTGGTATGCAGACAGTGAAATGCTCCATGGGGCCTTGGCAGGGGGCCCCTGCACTGCCCATGCCTTTGGTCTTTGGCATGGGCAGTGCAGGGGCACCCAGGGGCCCTGCGACTTCCCTTTCCGCCAGCCTTTTCATGGCGCTGCAAACAGCGCTGCCCTGGAGGAGTACAACCGCCGGGACCAATGTGGCGGTAAACCTCCGGTCCCGGCGGTGCGACCGCGGCGCTTCCGCCGCGGTCGTAATTCCATGGATTGCACTGCCAGCCTGTTGGCGGTGCATCTGACGAAACAGCCCTGGCGGTCTTTGACCGCCAGGGTTGTATTGAGGGTCATAATCTTTTTGCCCCTAAAAATAAATAAAAAAATGAACTTGACCTTGTGTAATGTACTTAGTGCTCATATAAAGCACCTGGGCCAAGTTCATGGCACTGCTGAAATAAAGGGGGATTCCGCCGGATCCGGTAGCTATCATTAAGCCAGATCGGCTATCCATCTAGTCCTGGTGAAATATGCTGAATTCATCCCAGTATAATTTGCCAACACCAGGACACAATTGAATAGTGCCCGCATGTTGTCTGCTTTCCATTCGAAGCAGCAGTGTGCAGGAGGTAATGGGAGTTTTTTATGTTAAATTTCAGCTGGCTCTAAAAAAACAGGCAGAATGTAAAGGGCTGCCAGCCCTCCTTTTGTTTGAGTATAATCCTGGCTGGGAGCTATCTGGAGCCTAACAGCTAGACACCAATGCAAAGGAGGGAAGCGAGGGCAGACAGCTTGTTATCGCTTCACAAGTATTTAAGAGAAACTACAAATCAGAGACACACATTTCACTTTGTTCAAATCCCTATATATAAGAGATATGCGTGCATTATAAGAATGTCAGGTGTACTGATCTGTGTGAGTATATACATGGCTAACAATTCAAATAGCACTAACTATTTTTCATTTAATTCCTCTATAGCGTTACTCATCCTAATGAAGGGTGTTCGAGCTCTTGACATCACACACACACATTATACATTGACAATAAATTATACAAGTGTGTAAATCAGTGTACATAAAGTTACACAAGACAATGGTGGTTTCAAGGTGTATGCGTTTTACATCATCTTTACTTTTAGGGATTACATGTCAAAAGTACATGGCCAGAGAAACACTAAGTCAGGATTTAAAGCGTAATGTAGTGCTTGTGTTTGTCTGTACTAATAAGACATTATAACTCCCAAAGAAACCCTTTAGAGCAGCCTCATAATAACAATAGATTTGGAATAACAATAATGTTCTACAACTATGCTTTGCAATTTGCATGTCGGTCCCTGATGCTGGTTCCTAGCTCACTGTTCCATCTCTGAGGATTGTAATCTATGAACTGCAAGTAATAAAAGGATCTCTGCATCAAAAGCAGTAGCCCACTTACCAATCTACATAAAATACAAATAAATCTCTCATCTACATGTTGCACAATGTGTTTTGCAGGAGACACATTACCCTTATATGCTAGTGTATGATTCAAACATGTGACTAGACAAACACAGATCTCTCCAGCAAGTGCATTAACCACCGGAGTTATCTTACCATTATTATTCTTCTCTTAGATTAACCAGAGGTCTCTACAGGAGCTGTCTTGAACCCAAATATAATTTGACTGTCAGACTGCTTTTCATGCCTCTGCCCCTTGCGACTTCCCCCCCTTTTTGTTGCTACACCTTGACTCCCAATTTATGGGCTCCCTGATTAGAGCTTTTCCAATTCCAACACAGGTTTGCGCTATATAAAAACTGGAAATACCTTGCATTGCTGCTTGTTCTGTGCATGGAAGTCAAGCTTGTTCTGGTACGCCTCAGTCCTGTACCTGTTGTGGCACTTAAGGAAAACCTGCACCAGAGGCACCTAAAGCTGCACTTGCTTGAGGTGCCTCAGGGAGGCTTTCTCTGGTGCCTGCCTGCGTTGCACTTCAATGTGCTAGAAGTGAGGTGTGCATTGGTGCAGAGCAGAGGTGTGCTTCTTGTATCTTTGAGGAAAGCTTGCACGGCTGCTGCTGGATAGGCTTGGACCTGTGATGCGTGTGTATTGGTTCTGGTCTAGGTTACAATCATCATTCACCTCACCGTGTAAGCTGACTGCTCTACATGATGGACGTGCCACTCAAAACTCTGCGGTAGGCACCGAAATGTATATGTCCAGGTCTTCAAAAATCTTAATAGATATCTTGAGCAGACCAATAAAATATCCACATACTAGCCCAGTTTTAAAAGCACCACAAAGAGCTATAGTCCCCCAGATAGGTTGCAATAAAGTGCCTGCTGCCATTGTGGTGTGGCCTTAAAGGACTGCACAAGCTAGGTGCCCAGCACAGCAGTACTCCTGTTAGAATATTTATAATAGGATGGGCTCTTCTCTGTGATTTGAACATGTGACCCCAGAATATGCAGGGATCTCCTCAACAGGCACTTTATCCCACCAAGCTCAATTGCTGTACTACGTAATAGGAAAATCAGAAGAAAGTAGATTGAGAAATGCCTAAGTGAGTACACAAATGATGGATTTGCTTTGTAGTGCAAAAAGACGTTGCACAAATTGCTATATTTCATAGTGGCATACATATTTCTGTTGTTCTTTTCGAGTTCGCCTTTATTTTCCTTCTTCATTTATTTTGAAATGTACATTTCCTGTGTGTGTAGATCTAGTCACTATTGTCCATTAGATGAAAGAGACTGTCCAATGATTAGGCTATACTTCTAACATATATTGCATTTAATGCAATAAAAACAATGCCCCTTCCCTTCTGAGGTTCTGACTTTGACTTACACAACAACAATGCCAGGCAGTTACACAATAGTGTGTGCAAGGGAGTGGTAGTTGGTGTTTAGATGGTGTGGTGGCTGGAGGCTATTTTAAAACATATTGAGGAATGGCAGAGTAGCTTTATGGTTAGGACATCAAGTGGGACCGTAGGGCCTAGACGACTGAACACCACTAGATCTAGATGTTGCCGCACCTCATTAAGGTTTAATGCAGCAGGCGAAAGGTTAATAGTGGGCATTTGGCACACCTTCCTCCTCCTCTACAAATGCCAAAGATCGGCCGAATGAAGTTTTTCAACTTAGGATATAAGAAAGCTAAGAACAGGAATATTGGGTGCAGTGATTTATTGGAGGACATGGTTTTTGGAAGCATCTGTATGCACAGTGAACTTTGTTGCCACAATACCGATGACTGAGTCCCAGAAAGCAGCCCAGATCTCAGACAACGAGAATTACATTATGATAGAGCTGCTTAACCTGGATTGAGACCATTCTCAGAGTTCGGCTGCCAGCCTGTGAGCCAGGGCACAGAAATGTGCAGTGAACAGTGAGCCAAAGACATATGATGTGAGCCATGCTCCCAAACAGGGCTGGAAGTAGATCTCAAGGATCCATAGACCAAGGGCACAGTAAGTGGCTTGCTATCGCTTGACAGATTCATAGCAGAAGCATCCACCACAGAAAAGAGATTTGAGATAGGGGCTACAGCTGTAGTGCTTTGAAACTAAAGAGCACAGGTGCAGTAAAAGTGAATCAAAGTCTGGTGTTTTCCAGTTTCTTCTGAAAAACAAATATTCCTTTCAATGTTTTATCAGTTTTGCTGATTATAACTGAAAACCAGAAACTCTAGGCATAAAGCAATAAGAAAAGACTTGTGGCAGGTAGGAGGTAAAGGCAGGGTGCACCAAGCAGAGAACTGTGGCAAATGGGTGGGACTTGAGGAATCTTGTGTTGGGCTGAAAGCACTGAAGAGAGATGCTTCTGACAGATTTACCTATCTTGGAATAAGCAGAAGAAACTCGCCATGCTCCACAAAGGTGACTGGTGCATGTCTCATATAGGTAATAAATGTGTCTCACAGAGATGATTGATTGAGTCATGTCTAACACAACTAATGAAGGCATGTCACACAGACGTGGCAGAATCTTGTCTCACCTGGGCACGAAGGCATGTTTCAGAGGTGATTGGGTCATGTCGCACAGAGGTAATGAAAGGTAATGAAGGTACACACACAAAGATTTTTAGGGAAATTGACCAGAGTTTATGTCAGACTGGCAATGACAGCATTGCTAAGACTGCTGAGGAAAGCATGTCTCCGATTAGTGATGAGGGTGCATCTCAGAATGCTAATAGGACCGTCCTAGGAATGGTGAGAGGAGCATCCTTCAGGATTGTCATGATGGTCGGTCTCTGACTGGGGATGGGGGCCTGCCTCACAGTCTCAGGGTGGTGATGAGGGCATGTCTCAGACTAGTGATAAGGCAATGCCTCGCAGTTTTAGACTGGTGATAAGGCCACAACAGTATCAGTCTTCAGGTGAGAGCATGTCCAAGATTCCTTACTCTCTGAGAGGTGACAAGGGCATGTCCCAAACTAGTGGTCATGCCCTGTCTCAGATTGGCAACAAAGGCATGTTACGGACCCTTTATGGGGAGCAATGAAAGCATGTCTCAGGGAGGCAAATAGGGCATGCGTTCGGTTGGCAATGACAAGGTGTCTCAGATTAGTGATGGGGGCATGTCACAGATTCTTGAGAAAGACAGGCCTGAGACTGTGCTTTCTGACACAATAGCATGCGTCAGAATGGTGAAAAATGTATGCTTTATAATTGTGCTGAGTCTATGTCTCGGACTGGTGAAGAAGAAATATCTCAGGTAGTGTTCAGGAGATGTCTCAGACAGAAACTGTCTTCCAAAGTTGTTCATACCCGCATGCCTCTTAAATGTCCGACCTGTCCCTCCACATCGCATCAGCTCTCAATGACCTGCCCATGACTGCTTCTGCACATTCAGCTCTAATATTTGCAGGGGTGGCATAATATACCCCACTCCTTTTCGCACTTGCACCTGTCAACTAGATGTGCAGCAGGAGGGCAGAACTCAGCGGGTGGTCTCAGGAGGTAGGCATCAGCTATTGGCTGCAGGTCTGAATATACACGTCTGTGCATTTCTGAGATACAGCTTCCGGGTATAGCTGTGGTGATGGCAGGCTCAGGCAAACATAAACGCTCTCTTTGATCTACAGTGGCCCAGATCCTTGCCCTTATGTTCCTGGTTATTGACCACTGGAGCCCGCAACGCTGCACCTAGCTGTGCTCCATTGTGTGGCTTTTAATACACTGCTACGAGCTTTGAGTATTGCTTAGGGATCAGGGGCGGCTCCCTTGCTAAGGCGGAGGAGCGTCGCCCCACTGGATTGTCGAGAAACGTGATGTTATTATCATTTTATTTTTCCTGGGAGTAAGGGGTGGGGTGGGGCTGGACTGGAGGGAGGGGGCCGTAAGAGGGCTTTTGCAGCACAAAGTACGCATGTTTGTTTGGCCGGCCGTGTTGGGCCAGCCAAACAGACAGACGCACTTTGCATGTTCTCTACCCGGCTGTATTGCACAGCCAAGTCGAGAACATGCACAGGCTCCCACTCCCAGTCTGAGCAGCAAAGCAGGCCGCTCAGACTAATCACAACGCTGCTGTCATGCTGGTGACATCAGTGTCACGATTGGCTGGGAGCCTGTGTGCAGCCAGCAAGAGGACGAGGACAGAGGGGAGACGAACGTGTCCCCCCAAAGGTAAGTGTTTCTTTTTCTTTTTTTAGGTAAGGCAGTAGCCCAAAAATTAAAATTTCCTCCACTTGAGCCATACATCCATTCACACAGAACATGTAAAGCCAGCAAATACGACCCTCCTTTAAAAAGTTAACTTTACCCTGTCATCATCCTTTCATCCTTTTACCCATCCATTTTTTCACTCTTTCATTAATTCATTTTATCTATTCATCCGTCCACATGTCGATACCTTCCACTTTCCATCGACCAACCCATCCAACCATGCTTTCTTCCATCGTCCAAACCAGCCATCCTTCCCTTCACCCTTTCATTAATACATCCATACTTTCACCAATCCACCCATGAATCCATGCTTTCACCTAACCGTCCACTCTTCTTTCCTCCATACTTTTACCTATCTACCCATTCTTTCACCCTTTCTTCATTCACCCTTTCAAATATCATTCCTTTCACTCATCCATCTGTTGACCCATCCAGCCTCCATTTTACTCATTCTTACACTCTTTCTTCCTTTCACCTTTTCATTAAAGCTTTCTCCTTTTCTTCCTTAACTTTCATGTTTCCTTCCATTCACTCTTTCTTCCTGCTCCCATTATATCCCCTTTGTATTCCCCATCTTTTTTTTGTCACCCATACTGTTTCCTTTGTCGCTTTTCTCTCTCATGCTTACTTTTTGATCATTAACATTTCTGCCGTGGTTTTCTATAATAGTGATATTTATGAGCATTTTGTCTGCAGACCTGTAGTCAGGGGCCCAGGTCACCTGACCCAGAGACAACTCCCACTTAAGCTCCTAAAGTTGGGGGTTCACCACGCCACTACATTTGGGCTACTGTGCCAGAAGCTACTATAATCAGTAGCCAGAGTCAACGACTGCCATTTCATGTTTACACTCTGAGGACAGAGCAGCCCGCTCCTAGGCAAGGCAAAGTTCATGGTCTAATTTTGAATCGCGAGTCACATGCTTTTTTCCGGGATTTGTAGTAGAATTTTCCATGCATCTGGGTACACCTTAGCATTTCCCCACGGTGGGTCAATTCTGAGGTGGGCCCCCCTGTGGCTAAACATATTTTTTCCAGTCTGTGATGCCTGACGTTTCAAGAGGTCTGAAAAAACATTTTAAAACCCTTCTCCAGCCAACTACATTTGTCTAAAAATGTGATTGACATGTCTTAACCTAAGAATTGTAAGTCATCAATGATGTCATCTGTGTTGTCATTTTACCGCATATGTGATGTAATATGTGAGGTAATGATCAATGCATGGTGGGGGAGCAAGTTACAGTTGGATTAGTAAAGTATAACTGGTGAATTTCAGAGTTTGTTTTTTGTTTTTTAAAAGTTAAATGTATATTATTATTTTAACAAGACCTAACTATAACATCACTATAACCTTTGATTTTTTCAGTGAATATACAGTTATAGTTAGGATTCCGAGATATAGGAATTCCTCATATTTTTGAAAGCACTCTGTATGGAGGTGCACAAGTTATAGTAAGATATGGGTGGTGCACAAATTATAATTTTAAGTTATAACTATAACTTTAGAATTTCTAAGATTTGTGTATAACTAATCTGAAACCTTTGTGTTTTTCATTGAATACACACCCACAAATATTATAAACTTGCCTACAAAGTTGTGATATGAAGGGATTGTCAGTGTTGTGGCTCCCGATGTAGTAGGCATGATGTAATTACACCTGATGTACTTACCTACGGAGTAATGACTGACAACCCGAGAATGCACCAGGTTGTTAAATGAATGGCCAGGGCACCATGTCCTTGGTGACAAAGATTCATATGGTTATCTTTCCAATAAGCCTTATCTTGCTTTCTCTTGTTTGATGGGAAAGCTCTGAGAAGAAGAGATATTTGTGCAACCATGTCTGATGCTGCAAAGCACGTTCATGTCATGCATGGCAACAACCTCTCTGAGACAGGCGAGTGACTACCCCGGCCTTTCTGGCTGTGTCTAGCACCTCCTTATTGACCATTCTTTGTACAATAAGCAGGACACAGCTTACTAGTTTGTAAATGGCCGCTGTTTATTAACATGATTAATAACACGGATCATCACCATTCTCATAGGTTAACTGCCAATAGTATCTTCCATGCATCATGTAAACACAACATGTGAATTCGTAGCATTCATAGCACTTATTCCTCTGATCTCTTGATTCACCCTTAATTCCTGACAGCACTTTTGGGCACCGACCTGGTTGTAGGCCCCTTTCTAGGTCTCAAGCGTTCGCAGGATCGAGGATTCCCTTGCTATAAATGTTCTGTGTGTCAGCCCTCCGGCCTTGCCTTGGCTGCAAGTGCCGTGTCCTCTTTTTGCTGACTCTTTGCTGGCCATTCACCTACTCCCGGTGTCCCTGCCATAAGGGATGCCAAGGATCTTCCTCGTGGGCTATTATACTTTCTTAGTTGTTTTCTGTGTGCTGTCTCTGCCACGCTGCTGGTGGTTCCAAGACCTCCCGCAGCACAGTTGTTGCCTAACTAGGAAAAACCCATGTGCTCCAGTGTTTCCACTACGTTGAGTAAAAACATGTCCATACCCACCCTAGTCAAATGGACTCTGTCTGCCGTATAGTTTCAGATTGATAAATCCGTACCTAACAGATCCCCATCTGTTGGCTTTACATATATTTGACATTGAGATGTTCAGTTTCCTCCTAGATCTTTCCACTGCCTTGTGGTCAATTGTCCCCTTCACGTGAATCTGTCTATCACTTCCGACTATATCAGTTCGGCTGGGCGAAGCAGTTTGGCAATAGCCGTAAGGTCTGCCACTAATGCCCCCAGCAGCTTCTTCCTCCTGAGGCAGGCTACATTTTTTCCCCCCAGGTATGCCAGCATGGTATCTGGTCACCCCCTCTGCTGCAATTCGTTCTGGACCAGGGGTAGTGACTGGGCCCACCTCATACTGGATTTTCGCAGTCATGTTAATGATGTGTTTTGTAGCCAGGTCCACTTGTAGTCTCTCCCTGCTGAGGCCTACTTCTGTGCTCTTGCAATGTAGTAGTAGCACAGAATCCAGGCACACCACCTGCCTTTAGGTGGCCCTGTTGTGAAAGAAACATTACTCAGAGGCCGAGGGTCTGATGTAGCCTTCAAATGCTTTTCAAGCCCACCGGCCAATGTGTTTATGTGCTCCTCGTCAAGCCCACATGCATCTGCCATCGTAGCAGCACTTATGCGGAAATAATGTGACTCAAATTCCTTGGGAGGCAGGCCTACTCTCTCCAACGCCATCTTGAGAACCGCCGTAAATTGAGAGTGGCTGAGGCACGAACTGTCCTCGTGTACAAACAGCAGCTGCCCATTGTGAGGTCTTATACGCATGTTTTCTTCTGTCAGGCACACAGGGCAGCACTCTCCCTCCTCCAGACAGTATAGCTGTGTGTATGAACCTTTCCCTTCTTGGCTCGCCTTTGATCAACAAATCTTTACCACCTCGTGACTCTTGCCCAAGTATACCTCTTTGTGCCAAACACGTGCTCTTCCTGTGTGCCTCCCGGATCAGGCTACCAACTCAATAACCCTGTAGATCCCAAAGAAAGCGATTGCAAATGCAGCCTTGAACAATGTCCCCATGCATTGGTTATCTTTAGGAATACTGCCGAGCACCTGTGGTATATCGCTGTGGTCTTGGGGGTCAAGGCATTGTCCATCAGCGCAATTAAATTGGGTCCACCAGGCACCACAGCCAAGCGGGGACAGGTGTCATGTTCTGCTCTGCCTGTGGAGCCAGCTCTCTGAATCTCTTCCACTGAAAATGAAAAACAGTGTCAGCAGCTGAATTCTCGCATCCGGAAATAGGTCTGGCTCTAATGGCTATGTTTGCTCTCAACTGGCAGCTGACCGGGTGACACAGTAGGTGTACTATAGCTGGGCAGTGTGCGGTCCCTAGATTCACTGCTTGCACTACTGCATGGTTGTCGGACCATAATGTGATCTGCCTGTTGGCAAGTCTCTCCTCCCAGATAGAGAATGTCACACAGCTTGATATTTTTATGATCTGTTTTATCTGCCAGGTGATGGGCCAGTGGGCTGTGGACCACGCTGAAGCTAACATAGCCCCCTGAAGACATCACCCCTGGTGAAGTCTGTGAATAGTTCCATTTGGGAGGCTGTAATCCAAGATATTCGTCAAATTAGTGTACCATTGAAGCCATCTAGGAAAGCAGTACATTTTTCTAAGTCCCTCCTCCATCCTTTTCCAAGCCTGATCTACAATGTTTTTTTCATGAGACCCCTTGATGACCATGCCAGGCACCGGGCAAAAGTTCTCCCCTCTGGGATTCCCCTGCTGACAAAGTTAAGCTTGCCTAGCAGTAGTTCGACCTCCCCTAGTGTCATGTTGCATTTCACGACCAATGTTTTGATTGCGTGCTTTAGCTCCTTCACTTTGGGGAGCTGCAACCTACAGACGCCTGGTGATGTGTATAGCTCAATACCTAAGAAAGTTAGGCATGTAGCAGGACCTTCTGTTTTGTCATGTGCTAGGGTAACCCCTAGCTCCTTAGCCAGGTCAGTGAGGTGCGCCAGCAGGTCCCGGCATAGGACCATGCCTTTTTCATCAATGAACAGGGAGTTATTCAGATAATGCAGATGACGCCCCGTCAGATGTCGTTTCCCTAGTGCTCACTCCAAAAAACTGCTAAAGGTCTCAAAATATGCACAGGAAATAGCGCATTTATCATAATAGTAAGCCCGTCAACCTGAAAACCCATTAAGTCATGGCTATTGGGGTGGACTGGCGAGAGGCAGAACTCGGATTCAATGTCCGCTTTGGCCAAGAAGGTGCCTTTTCCGGATTCTCTCAGCATTTCAGTGTCATAGTCCAGTGTGGCGTAAGACACTGAGCATTCGTCTTGATCTAGTCAATCATTAACCAAGGCCCTGCAGGGTATGACAAATGATGGATGAGATAGAACTGCCCTTCCTCTTTTTGGGGGACCACCCACAATGGAGAAACTATAAATGGTTGAGGGGTGGCTCTTCAAAAGGACCTGCAATCCTACGCAGCTGAAGCTCTTTTCTCACTTTGTGACTGCCTACCTCCATATTCTCCTGTACTGATTTAGGTTGTTGCTCCCGCGGATATGGGGGCCCAGCTAAGGAATGATGAGTCTGATGCAAACTCTTGGCTAATAACTGCAGTTCTTCTTGACTTTGATATATGCTTAGCAATCACATTGACCTTTCAACCTGAATGGTAGTTGGGAGTGCTGTGGCCACCTGGAATTCCCCGCCGCCCAGATTGCCCAACTCTGCCCACTGTTTCTTGGCACTATCACTTCTATTCCTTCCTCCCTTGGCTTTAATGCAAACAACTGCTGGGTGCAGACCCCCACAATTCCTACATAAATGCCTAAATTTGCATGAATGTCCCCATTTACAGTCATCCTTGTTGAATTTCCAGCATGCTGTTGTGCGGTTCCTTCCACTCTCACTCCCAGTGTATGGCTCACTCTTGCTGCTCTGTGGGATTCCCTCATATGTGCCCTTGTTCTCTGAGGGATGAAAAAAGTGATCCCACCCACTCTCACCACTACCATGTGGTTGGTGAAACCCTCCACATCCTGATGGTCTCACTCTGTCACAGGCCAAGTCTGCATCTTTTTCCTAAATCCCTTGTCATAATACAGCCATGCATCCCCTTGGTACTTTTGCTGAACATCATGTATTTTTTGCTCTTAGAGGGATAGTGCAGCTGCGTCTTCTGGGATTTTGTCCACAACGACACATGCCAAAGTCCTGAAGGCTCGTAACTAGTTTTCAAGAAATCTTTCTACACTAGGCTTGCATCAATCCTTCCTATCCTCATCTTTCTTGTCATGAGCTGTTAAGTCTAGCCCTGTCTGGCAAGCTTCTTTTTTTATTAAATGTCTTTATTCTCATTTTTGCAATGAAACAGTACATACATTCGTGCAAGATAGAACTGCCAGAGTTACGCCCTGAGTCAGAACATTAACAAACAATAATTCTGCAGCACAATAGTGATACCCTGTCACCGCATGGGCGTTGGTTGTCTAGCATGGGTGCTCGAGCTCCATGGGAGGGAAGGAGGGCAGGAGGCACAGGAGGGGGAAAGGTGAGGAAACAGGGTGAGACACATAGGCGCACGCTTATATCCCTTGAGTAGCCCATATCTGACCCACCGTAGAAGCGTAGATGAAGAGGGGAGGCGGGAGGAGGCTCAACATTGCTAAATCTTCGTACCTTCCATCCAGTGCTCAGCATATTCACACTTTGTCACTTAACACACTATGGCCCATATTTATGGAAAGTTAGCGCCTTAGCGTCATTTTTTTTACACTAAATCGGCACTAACTTAACTCCATATTTATATTTTGACGCTAGACCCGTCTACTGTCAAAATATCTGAGTTCGCGTCATTTTTGGGAAGTGCCAACCCACCTTGTGTCACATTGCAACAATGATATCCAAGGTAGGTGTTCCCATCCAAATAATAACACTAGCCCTCCAGTGCCATATGTACCTCCCGATGCTAAAACGATGCACACTAAAGGGGTGGACCTAAAAAATGACTCTAGGGCTCACTACTGTAAAATGTTAACACCTGGTCAGACCAGAGGTTAAAGTGATGTTAGGCATGTTTCCTTAGGGAAACACCATGGAGTCCACCATAGTGTCACTGTTTTGGGCACATAGAGGCCCACCCCAGCCCCCAGCATCACCACCACCCACACCACAGGGACCCTACAAGTGGAGGGAGCCCATCCCACGTAAGTACATGGGGCCCCCTGGCTGGCACTGGTTCTGTTGGGGTTGTTCTGGGGACACTCGTCCCCTGTGGTGGACATTGTGGCTGTTGTACTGTCTCCTGTCCATACTTGGATAGGTGCCATTTTTTGGCTGCTTGTGCAATGGAAAAATGACGCTAGGCTGACTAGCTGCAGATATTTTGCAGCTAATCAGTCTAGCGTCATTTTTGGCCCACTAGCGCCATTTTCTCTAACGCTATCCCTCACCGGCTAGAGTGATTTTCTATGACTCTAACCATTCCGTAGCACCATTTTTTAAATATAGTGCCAGGAAATTACGGTAGTTCAAGTTAACTTTTTTGACGCACATCTGCACTAGAGCTACACTACCTGTCCAGTGTGCACCCTTGCCCTTGGTTCTACATATAGCAAGTGAATCCACAATAGGTAACCCTGGCCCAGTGCCATCCACCAGAGCACCTCCCAGAGGTAATCCCAGGACAGGGTGTTGAGTGCCTTTTCAATATCCAAGGCTACCAACACGGCCCCAACTGCGTGTCCTGGGTCTCATTCAGCACATGGAAACATCTACGCAGGTTCATATGGGTGCCTCTCCCCAGCATAAAGCTAAATTTATCACTGTGCACTAGGTGTGTCATCACAGCCTGATCGTAACATGAGTACTTGACATCTACATTGAGAATGGACAGTGGTCATATGATCCGGTGTCTGATGGGTCCTTCCCAAATTTTGGGAGCATAATTATTAGGGCCTCCCAAATGTAGGTTGGCAACGTGCCAGTGGCTCGGGCCTCACAAAGGGTTTCCAATAGTGCAGGAATTATGCTTGATAAAATTCAACCGGTAGACCATCTGGTTCCAGACACCTACCACAAGCCGTATCCTACATTGCTTCCTACAGCTCCTCCAGTTGTATAGCTTCTTCTACCCCCTCTGTCTGGGCTTGCGTTAGTTGAGGGACTTCAATGAGGTTTAGAAGTGTACTACTGCATTTGCATTGTTGCCCATCTGTGCCACGTACACTCTCGCCAGATGATCCCTCAGCAGCAAGTTAATCGCTGCCTGCCCTACAGCCATCCCGCCGCCCGGTCGGTTAAGGGTAAGAATCAGTAGCGGTGGCCTTTTGCTTTTAAGCAGCCAGACTAGCATGCACCCCGACCTGTCCTTCTCTCTGTGCAGCCGCTGTCTGTATTCTCTCCGTACATGACAGTCTGGTCTGTCCCAGGAGAATGCGTCTGGTGCACTTCTAAAAGGGAAAATAAAGCAATGAACTCCTTTCACTGTATCCTTACTTTTATCCGCAAGGAGAATGAGACTGGCCAAACCTGTTTCCTGCGCTGTGATGGGGGGCGTCCCCAGAAAAGGAGACTTCCTGCTGGATGACCCAGGTGGTTACCACCGACCCTGGCTTTGGTAGGGTCCACCTCACCTGCTAAGGACCCTTGCCCACTGCTAGGCTTTCCTGTCTCACCCGTTGTCTCAGCTGTCCCCTTGTTACTCCCATTGTTACTGTTTCCCTTCTCTGCCCTCTGAGTTTGGCCAGTTGTGGTCTCCATCGCCCCTTTCTGACTGGTAGGCCCTGTGACCCTGCCTGTGCACTGGGGCTCGCCCCTTTTGGTAACTGTCCCCCGGCATACTCCCAGGTCCATGACTCTGCCAGGTCCCGCTCACACGCCATCCAAACTGGGTGCTTTCAGCTGGTAATCCGTTTCATGCAGCCCCTCACCAGGCAGCCAAAGCTGTGGCGACGCGATGCAGGAGCGGCTGCCCCCTGCCCGTTTGAACTCAAGGTAGACATGCGCTCCTGTTCCTATTGGCATTTTTGACACACGCTGGCCAATGCCAGGCGTGTTTTTTCGCAGGCTTACGACCACCCACCTCTGGATGGCTCGTGAGGGTAGACCCACTCGTCGCCAATGTAGTGTTGGGGGCCCTAGGCCCTCATGCTACTGAAATAAGAGACACAGAGACAGCAGCTGGGTATTAGGAACTGGCCTCGGGCACGTGCGCCCGGACCCTTATTTTGGCAGGGTCACCTGACTGGTGACGCCTGTGTTGGGTGGGTGTGGGGTGTGCATGTAAGACTAGCCCTCAGCAGAGTGGCTGGCAGAAACACTAGAACGTGTCCAGCAGGACACTATAGTTCCGTCCTCGGTAGAGGTTCTTTGCAGGCCCCTAACTGGTCTGGCATCGCCTTCCCGTCCTGCGCCTCTTCTGCCTGTCCTAGCCCTTAAACCACTACCACGTTGCATTCTATGACTTCTAGTTTTTATTTCCATTGTGTGATTGTATAGTGCTGTGCTTGTTGCCTCGCTAAAAGTGCCACGCATGGGCACCTAATTTATAACTGCTGGCCCATATGTTCCATCTGTTTTCACAATTAAAAGAAATACTTATCATGGCCTATTCATTGCAAGCTGAATCACAGAGACAGACGCAGGTTCCAATTTCCATCTAGCCCTCCGGGGGTTTGTGGTTGTAGACGGTTTCTGTGCACCCTACTCCCCACCCCTCCACGTCCGGTAGAACCTGTCTGCAGAAGCGATGCATGTTTGCTGCCTTTAGCTGGAATTCTGGTTGGCGTGGCGCTCCTTTTCTGCTGGAACTCTCCCTGGGACACAGGGATCTTTGTTCCTGTCCCCAACCCCAGGTAGCAGGAACATTCCTCCTTTATCTGATCTCACCGAGCCTGGCGTGGGACCAGGAAGTGAAGGAGACACTAGAGTGTGAGAGTTGAGGGAATTAAAAGAGAAATGGAGAGGGGATTGAGACCTGGCAGTGACGACGTAATTATCACGGCAAAAGCCACTTCAGCCGTGCACACGCACCTGAAATGCAACGCAGGCAGCAGACCGTGTACACCCTTGTACTTGGGAGCAGTTGTACCACGGGTCCGGAAGCAAGGAGCCCTGCATTGTTTGAAAGTAAACGGTTTCTCCTACCGTTGGCTCGTGCATCCTTGTGACGTGGGAGAACTGCAGCTTTTCCCTACATGTGCATCTGAGGCGGCGGCTCTTGCTACCTACCACACGTGCCCTGTAGCGACGCTTTCCTTGTTACACTTAATAGACGTTGGGGGCAGAGGCACAACTCGTCACCGCCGAGGGTTTGTACAATACAGATTATGTGGCGACCAGACACACTGGTGTAATAATACTGCATGCTCCGTCCGTTTAGAAGTGCAGAACTCAGAAAGTGCAGTATTTTTTAATTGAACAAAATACGCAATTTTTTTTTACCATTGCCATACCTACTGTAATCCCTGTTTGGATGAAAACTCCAGTTTACAGAAGAGTTTATTACGTGCAGGACGAGATCGTGAGATTTCGACAAAAAAGAGGATTGAATGTTAACACTTTTGTGGAGGGAACACAATGCTTATTAGTGAAAACCAGTGCACAAGTCCTATAAAAAAGAAATGTGTGTGGGGGGGGGGGGGGTGACCAAGTTAGGCAGACTGCAAGTGACATCATGGTGCGATACATCACTGGGGCAGACATCGCATATGGTATCACAAAGGAAGTGGTATCACAGCCCATGACCTCACAGGAAGTGACATCACAAGAAGTGACATCAGATCGTAAGACCTCACCCATCTGTTTAGCTGGTGTATCCTGAGTACATTTGAGCTCATTGCAATAGTTAACAAACGCAAGTTTGCGTCGGAGATGTGCCAAAAAAAAGTGACACAACCCTGATGCAAAATAAAGGCCCCAACTTATACATTTATTATTTTAAACCACGCCACAAAGAAAATGGCAACAAGTAGACACATGCCAGTAAATCTGTTTGGCTTAATTGGTTGCAAAGTCTGCATTTTAAAATATTTTATGGGGTTAAGACACCTCCTGCAGAGATCTTTGTGTGTCTGTTAAATCATCTGTGATGTAAAGTGCCCTGACATTCTGCACATGGATGAGTAGCGCTATATTGCTACAAAAGAAACAAAACAAAATATTGACACTTAAATAGTTATTTGTGCAAATATTGTCTTATGTACAGGGACTGAACAAAGTCAAAAGTGTGTCTCTCTTAACTACCTGTGAAGTGATAAGCTGTGTGCCTTTGTTTCCTCTCCATTGCGTTAAGGTGTGAGGCTCCCAAATAGCTCCCAGTCTGGATACTCCAACAAAAGGATCCCTGATGGCCCCTTTACTTCAGCCTTTGCTATGGACCCAGCTGGAATCTGATAAGCCTCCTCCCCGCCTGCACTGGGCTACAGATGGTGCTGAACTTGCCCAGGTGTCTAAAGATTACACCAGGACAAGTTTAGCATATTTCTGTGGGACCCAACCTCTTGGTAGAGTAGATCGCATCCACACTGTGAAAAAAGTGGGTAGACGCTGTCTACCGGCCTCGACTCGTGCCCTAGTGAAAAGGCAAAGAAAACCCCAACAGCCAGAGGGAAACATAATCAGCTGAAGAAGAGAAACCATCAGTAATGTCAGCAAGTCAGCTGAAAAACCAGAGTTGCTCTCTCTGGGTGTTCTCACAGAATAAAATGACAACACTAAACAAATGTGACATAACTAATATTTTTGTATTCATTGTGTGACTGAGAGTGTTGATGGTGGAATTTCTTTCTGTGGCAGATGTGGGCAGGCTGCCACAGTAGCTGCATCTTGAGCTCTCTGCCAGGGCCCTAGTGTTATTTCCGCTGTGTCTGCAGTGAGAAGTGCCCCTTTGGTACTTAAACCCAATATTAAGGTTTTGTCAAAGTCAGTGGCAGATAGTGGATATTCCACAGCTAACCGTGGACACTAAGAATGAACCCTTAAAGTGGTGGTACCTTGTTACTACCACATACTATGTCTCCTTATTATGGTGGTAGTGTTTTCCTGCATGGAAAGGGTGCTATATTCACTTTGGAGAGAGCTTTCACATTTTCAGTAGCAGTCTTTCATGGACATAATTCTGGCAGACATGGTAGATGAACACTTACCATTGATTTGGTGCTTACCCCCCCACCAATTACAGAGGAGCGCCTACCACACCGTGGTGGAGCTGGTGGCGGATTTATTCACTGCCAGTAATTAAGTGGGATGAAAAAGGTGGGGCAATAGGTCTCTAAAAGAGGCGTGGCCAAAGAATTATAAATAAGAATCCTTTCCAACTAAAATCCATTGCATTACACAGCGTGTCACCTGGCCTGTCTGTGGGTGCAACTCAGTGAGCTTTCTGTTATTGCATCCAGACATACAACACACCTAACATGAGCCAGACGTTTTAGCAATACTTGTTAGTAATATAAGATAAACAAGCAGCAAGGATTTTGTTGTTAATAATTAGAAATGAACATGTTTCAATTCTGAAAATTCGAGACTGTGAATGAAACATTACTAAGGCCTTTGGAAGGGGTGGTGGTCTTCGAATAACTCAAACACTCCTGTTCTCCCTTGCACAGCCCTTTACTCTGCAGTCTTTTACTCTCGTAGGCACTTACACTCTTTTTCTCACTACATCTTTCTAAATATTCTCCATTTGTTTCTCTCACAGGTCATCTCTTGACTCTTTCACTCTCTCCTTCTGCACATACTTCCTTTCATCTCCTCTACTTCAACACCCGCCCAAATGCACAGCCCCGCCCACCCAGCCAGCAAGCACTGCATTTTCCTACCTTTTGTTCTGTGTACATCTTTCACACACCTACACATAGAGACACAATCACAACTGGCACACTCTGCAGAGAGGTCAAAGAATGGATGTGTATATTATCAGTGTACCCTGATGACCCGCTGACAGGCACTGAGAGAAGCTCGCGCCACCTTCAGCCTTAGCGCCTGGGTTGCCAATTGGACTCAACCCGAACTCACCCGGCACCAGGAAACGACACAGTTCGCAGTATGCAACTACAACAACTACAGAAACACAGCATGCTGGAAAGCAAACTCTCTTAGGAAAGGAAGATGAAGTACAATATGTAGAATAAACAGGGACTGTCCCACTGACATGGATTAATTTAACAACTTTTTAGTCATTGTTGCAAAAGCGATCATAGTGTTTGCCTTTAAAGCTAAGGACATAAATATAGGACCCAATAGTGACCTGTTACAAAGTTGGATTTTTACTGCCAGGTCTAAGACCTGGCATGACCCGCACCGCTGAAAGCTTGGGTCAGCTCCACCACCATCAATGGATCGCAGTACTTTTTTCAGAATTTTCTTGGCCCTTTTTAAAAAACGGGGAAAACGGTGTAAAAAACAGTTAAGTCTGACGGAGAAAAAGTCAACAAAACCTACAAGCCGCAGAAGAATTTTAGAAAAAAATTAACTTTGCCGGTGGAATTTTAACTTTACACTGGCTAGCAGATAATATGGTATTGTTTTGGGACTCTCCAGTAGGTTGTAAGATGTGTTTGCTGCTGTCTCACGTTAGTTTTTTTTCTCTGCCCTGTAAGTTCCCAATTTCTTGTGTGCGCACACGTAGAGGTCCAAACATGTAACGTTTACCACCTTTCAGTCTATCACCACCAGGACAAAAATGTTTATCTTTTGATGTTTTGTGTGTTTGCCACGCACTGCCGTTCCATGTTTTTTTTTTTTTTTTATTAAGTTGTAATTGTAGTAAGTGTGCACTGTACCCAGTAGGCTTTTTGGGGGGCAATTAAAAATTTTCAGAACAAAAACAGCTCACCTGCATATCATGATGTATGCATTTATTTATGTTTTCATTTCTGTATTGATTTTGTGGTTTTAAGTACCTTCTATTAGCAGAAGGCTTCACGAAGTTACAAGGTGAATGGCGACAACAATTACAATTATAAATACACCAGGTGTAAGATAGTGCAGTGAGTGAGCAATCACTTTGATCTGAGCCCAGTGTAACAACATGAAGGTAACATACACTTGTAAAGTTCTGATAACATATCAGCAAAACATACATCAGAGGCGATTAGACACTAAAGGTGGCAATGAGGTTATTGTATAAGGTTCTTTATCTCCTTTTGAAATGCGTGGGAGGAGAGACTTGTTCTGGCTGTAGGACTTTGAACTTAAAAGGCCACATCACGAGCGGCTTGGGCCTGTATCCTGGGCGGGGGCTGAGATACCTCACCAGGCCGTTCCTACTAGCTCAGTAGATCTGGGTCCGGAATTATAGGGTCTACAAACGCCAGACCCAGTAAATGTAGGCCTGGCAACAACCGACCTCGACCAGTATGTGGTGCTGCGAGTACTGTGGGCTGCTGCTACACTCAGCCGTGCCCACCCTGCTTCTTCATAATAGTGGGGGCGGCAAATACTCCCCCAGCTCCCCTCAACTGCTTCCCCTCTTCAGCTCGCACCACTGACCAAAACAAAGTCCCTGCATCAATTTACCACCGGCTGCAGACAGGTGATAAATGGAAACGTATTTGAACCCCTTACTTATTTAATTGTTTGCTTGGAGTTTTGTAAAGAGCATGATTGCCTGAAAGACGTCCTGGCACTGGGAGAAACCACACTGAGCAAAACTAGGCATGTGATGCCTAAATAGTGGCTAGGTTAAATCTAGGTCAGTAACGCTTCACAGAAAGTGAAGATATGCTCTGTAAACAAAAGGAAGATTGTTCCAGCCCTTTGTCGCAAGAACTAAAAAGGCTCAAGCATAAGTACATTTCTGCTGGGACTGCGGGACCTACACTAGTTTAGATCAGGAAGATTTCTAAAGGCTTGAGAGAGTGCAATGTAGAATTTGTTTGAGAGGTAGAGGAGGCCAACTTGATTTGATGCCTTGTAAGCCAAGCAAAGGGACTTGAAGATGATCCATTTTGTGATGGAAAGCCAATGAAGGGATTGAAGATAATGTCAGAAAGTAGGGTCAGATGGAACATCAGTGTCACAGCTATATTTTGAATGTGCTGAGGGCTCTGGAGAAGGTGAGACAGGCTGCCAATGTAAAGTGAATTGCAAGAGCCAATGGGGCTAAGAACGACTGCTTCAGCTACCAGGCCTCATGAAGAGCAGAGTAGAAAAAGCATACTTTTTCTGGGCCATCTCATTTGGAAAAAAGCAGATGGAAGAGATCTTGTTGTCCTGAGTGGCTACAGAGAGGTCCTAGTTGAAATGGGCTACCAAGCTCTGTGCAGAGGTGGACGAGTGGGGAGATGTGCCAATTTGAGTAGGTCATAAATCTGAAAGACAAGACTGAAGCTTATTCTGGCCACTAATTACAAGAACCTCAGTTTTGTTGGGTAGCTGTTACTTACCCAAGAGACAACATCAAAGATGCCAAATTGAAATTTCTTCCATGCCAAAGGAAATTGTTTATCAAGAGAATCCAAAATGTAGTTATCCTAGGCATGACATGAGATGGAAGCCAAGAAAGATTGAATAAATTGGGCAAGGGGAATAACATAAAAGTTGAAAACAGTAACGTTAAGGGAATATCCCTGAAGACCCCATAGGAAAGTTTATTGAAGTCCAAACAGTAAGGGGAAAGATAGCCTGTGCACAACTGTGGAGAAATGAGGAGATCCAGGCAAGTGATTGCCTTGTACCCCAAAGGTAATGGAATGATGAATGATACAGGTATTGGAGACCCTTTTGAAAGCCACGGAAAGGCAGAGGAGGGTGCAGCGTGCAGAGGTTATCAAACACTGAGATTAAGCAGGAGCAAACCAGGACTAAGTAGGGTCAAGAATGTGATTAGACTCCAAAGCAATGATGGCTGTTTTCTTAAAGTATTTTGAGAACTTTAATCTGAAAAGGCAAAAGAGAAATAGGTCGGACATTGCTCTGAACAGTATGGTCAGCAGAAGGTTCTTTTAAGAAAGAAATCACAAGAACCTGTTTCCAAAGGGGTGGAAAGTGAGAGAAGAAAATGGATTGATTATATATGGGTTGAAGAGTGATGATGACCGGTTTTCCCAGGAAAAGAAACCAAGCATGACATGGATCCAGAGAAGAAACTAAGTAAGTTGAAGAGATAAGTTTGTCAATAATATCTAGTAATATTGGAAATATTTCACTAAGCATGACGGAGATATCGCAAAATGAAAGATGGGCACCAGAAAGATTGAAAACTTTTTCAGAAGAAGAAGTGGGGCAATTTAGCAGGTGGATTCATTTTTCCCGTAAAAAGATTCTTTATTATAGAACGATTATGAGGCTTCCAAAAAATTCAAAGCAGCGCTCAGGGATAGAGAGAGAACTATCCTGAAAAGTTCCATCCCGGAACTGGCAAAATATTCAGCTCAAGAGGTGCGAATAAACTACAATTTTTTCGTGCCACCCAGTGAGCAATAACCAGAGCACCAGATGTGTTCAAGCTCCTTGCAATGATGTTTGGTGTCTTTTAGCAGCCCTGAATAGGAAACAAACACACAGAATTGGGCACAGTATTCACAGATTTGCATGTTACTTCCTATTCATGTAAATGAAATGTATTTTACCTTTATTTTGGTGCAAGGATGCCAGATGGAATCAGTGATTCTGGCCACTGGTATCCCTACACCAAAATAGAGGGAAGGCATAGTGAGGATCTAACTCATGCAGAATTTAAGTGGCTTTTTTAAAGGCATAGCCACATTATTTGTACATTTGCTAAAGAGATCAGGCACCACAAGTAAGATGTTTTGTTGAAAATGCTGGCCAGCTGCCTTTTATTTTATTTTAACCATACCCTATTTAATGTGTCGTTCTCTTGATGAACTCATAAATCTAAGAATACTGTGTAGTTACCATGTAAACCAAGCATTGGCAAAAGTCAACAGGTCTGGGTGAATATGCTAACACATGCAGCACATTGCAGTGAGACAAAGGGAACTAGCCAGTAAGAGCAGACAGAGAGGACTCACAGTTGTAAAGTAATCAGTAATGCAGTTCAAGGAGAGGAAGAATACACAAAAGAGCCAATAGCATTAGGCGAGAGATAACCCACGGGGATGAGAAAAGAGGTGACTGACAAGGTCAGGCCCATTGCTTAAATCTGTCTGTTCTTCCTACAGCACAGCTAGAGAGGATTTGCTGCTAGCCGTCAGCAGCTTGTCCTTTTTCATCTCCTTCTTGTATTCCTCTATCCTGATTCTTGGTTTTGCTCAATCTCCTGCTATTACTTCAGTTCTTCACTTAATCAGTCATGATTTATAAAACATGGCTAATCACCCGATAGGCTATCCAGGCGCGTGAAGTTACCAGAGGCTTATTTGAACAGCCAAGTCTTGAGGGTCCTTTGGCATTCTGGAAGTGAGGTGATGGTCCAGAGGTGTGTGGGGAGGCTGTTTGAGGTTTTTGCTGCAATGTAAGAGAAGGAGCGTCCTCCGCTTCTGCTTCAGTAGATGCAAGGAGTATGTCAAGTGAAAGGGAGGGAGTAGTCTTCTTGAATGAAAGTTCAGACGGTGGTTAATGTACGCGGGTCCTTGGTTGTGTAGAGCCTTGTGTGTGTGGGTCAGCAGCTTGAATTGGCATCTCTTCTGTATGGTAAGCCAGTGTAGTTGCCTGAGGTGGGGTGTGATGTGGTTTCGTCAGGGAAGGCCGAGGATGAGTCTGGCTACGGCGTTCTATATGGTCTGAAGTCCAGTCAGCTGGGGATGAGGGCCTGTTTCACGATTTGTCGTGTGTGTAGAGGTAGCCACTTGAAGATCTTTTGTGGCATGCACAAAGTGAGGAAGCAGGCAGAGAAGACGTCATTGATCAATGATTTCATGGTGACCTTGTCAATGATTTTGAGGCTTCTAGCGGAGTTGGAGGGAGTGGGTGTGGGTCCTAGGTCAGATGGCCACCAGCCATAGTTACATGTGTTGCTGCTGTTGCCAAAGATCAGTACTTCTGTCTTGTCTGTGTTCAGCTGCAGGCAGTTGTTCTTCAACCAATCAGCAATGCTTGTCATGCATCTGTGGAAGCTGGTTCTTGTGGTGGATGGGTCATCAGTAAGTGAGAGGATGAGTTGGATGTCGTCTGTATAGGAAATTATGTTGAGACCATGGGATCTGACAATGTTGGCCAGCAGGGTCATACATGCCTTGAAGAGCATGGGGCTGAGGGATGAGCCCTGGGGAACACAGCAGGTGATCTCCTTGGGTTTGGAGATGAAAGGTGGGAGGTAGATCTACTGGGTTCTTCAGGTAAGGATGGCGGTGATCCATCTGAGCACGTTCCCTTGGATGCCGATGTGGTGGAGTCTTTCGATCACCATGTGGTGGGATACAGTGTTGAAGGCAGCCGAGAGATCGAGGAGGATCACAGCTGCTGTTTGTTCTTGGTCGAGGAAGGTTTTAATGTCATTCGTGGCTGTGATCATGTCAGTTTCAGTGCTGTGATTCCCGTGGAAACCAGATTGGGAGGCATCAAGTAGCTGGTTCTGCTCTAGGTATGTCATGAGTTGTTTGTTGATGATCTTTTCCAGTACCTTCGCTGGGAATGGGAGCAGGGAGATTGGCCGGTAGTTTTAGGGTTCGCTGAGGTCAGCATAGGGTTTTTTGAGTAGTGGTCTGACTTTGGCATGTTTCCAGGTGTCGTGAAATGTTGGAGTGTTGACAGAGGTGTTGAACAGGGTAGTGAGTTCCTGGCCAATCCTTTGGTTTGTGAGAGCTTCTGAGTGGCTATATTTAATTGTGGAAGTGATGTGTTGGGTGGAGAGGATGTCCCCGGTGGTCAGTATTTGGTTCGAGTCGTTTACAGTGGTGGCGTATCTGTGGATGAAGTCCGTAGGTGCGGTTTTAGGGATCGAGGTTTCTGTATATGGTTGCGATCTTATCGTGGAAGAAGTGGGCAAGGTTGGCACACAGATTCTGTGAGGGTGCAATGTTGTTTTTGCTGGCAGTCGGGCTCGAGAATTCCTTAATGATGTTGACAAGTTCCTTGGTCTTGTTGGCGCTGGTTTCGATGCGTGTGGCAAGGGCTGTCTTTTTTGTTGCCCTCAGCAGGTGGTGGTACAGGTTGAAGGAGGTCTTGAAGGCTTCTTTGTCGGAGGTGTCCTGGCTGGCGCGCCATCTACTCTCCAGCTGTTTTCTGTCTTTTTTCGCTGTTCTGAGTTCTTGGGTGTACCAGCTGGCCTTTTTGGAGGAATTTCTCTGGATGTTGCTCTTGATGGGGACGATGCTGTTGGTGATCCAGGTGTTGAAGTTTTTCACTCCCTTTTCGAGGTTGGTGGCGGTAGCAGGGTTGGAGGTGTTGGGGGCATCTGCTGGTCTCTGAGATTTTGTTCCACCTCCAGTGGGGGGCACTGGTTATCTTGGAGGGTGGAGGTGCAGGGACTGGAGATGCTGAAGTGGATGATGGAGCGATCGGTCCATGTGAGTTCTGTAACATGGCTGTTTTTGAAGCAGTTGCTGGAAGTGAATATGGTGTCCAGTGTGTGTCCTGTGGTGTGTGTGTGTAGGGCCATGGACGAGCTGGGTCAATCCGAGGCTGCTCATACTGTCAAGGAGGTGTGCAGTGTAGTTGTCCTTGGGGTTGTTGATGTGGAAATTTAGGTGGTCCAGGAAGATGTAGTCCTTGGAGTCTAGGGGTAGGGGCGCAATGAAGTCTGCAATGGTGTTGCAGAAGCTGGAGCGTGGGCCTGGAAGTCAGTATGCAAGAGTGCCTCTGATGGTTGTTTTATTGTCCAGGTGGAGCTTGAGGTTGAGATGTTCCATGGGGGTGGTGGTGTTGTCAGTGGTGGTGAACTGTATGGTCTCTTTATGGATGATGGCTGTTCTCCCTCCCGGCTTGTTGGTGTGGTCCTAGTGAGTGATTTTATATCTGTCGGGGATTGCTGTGGCAATGTCTGGGGCGGATGTGGGGTTGAGCCAGGTCTCGATGAGGAAGACGATGTTGGGTGCGAGGGTGGTGATGAGGTCCCTGAATTCGGTGGAATGCATGCATAGTGAGCATGCATTGAGAAGGGCACATGCAAGTTGGTGTTTTTGTTCAGGTGGTGTCTGTGGTGTGTTTGGGGTGGGGCTGGTCCGTGGGCTGTAGTAGGTGAAATGGCAATGGGTGCAGGTAAAGGGTCACAATGTGGAGCATGGGTTATCACGGTGGCAGTGTTTGTTGCGGAGTCCAGGGTTGAGGGTGTATAGCTCAGCGATGGTGTATCTTCAGGGGGAAGGGAGGGCCAGGGGTTGTGGTGCTGGGCGTGGTCCAGGCGCAGATGGGTGCAGACAGGTCTACCTTTGGTGTGCCTTTGGCACGCCCGCTGCGGTGGGCGGGGCTTCTGTTGGCGGGAATGGTGAGTGGGAGAACCCAGTCAGGAAAACCCCTGTGGGAAAACCCAGGCAGCTGTTGTGTCACTGGATCAGTCTGGAAAAGCAGGAACTGAAAGCCACAGGCAAGTTGCAGGCTAGATGTCCAGGCGTCTACTCTTCCGCATTCACTCCTTGCCATCTGAGGAGACCATATTTACAATCTTCGTCTCAGGTGAAGACACAGCCTGACCGGCCCACGCCAATATACTCTTGCACATCTAGCCTGCAACTCTTGATGCCCATGACATCTCTCTCACTAAGTGTTCATATCTTTTGCTAGAACAAGATTTCTTTGTTTCTCCTTCTATCAGCTAGATTTTTGGTTTCCACAAAGGTGTTCATTTAGGAAATATTTACGATCCAGATTTACTAAAGCTTTTTACAGGCACATATCCTGCGATTCACAAAGTCACAGGGTTTGTAATTGCAAAACGGTGTTGGGTTATGTACTCAAACTCTTTTTCGAGTTTGAAAAGCCTTTCTGACTTGCAAAAAGGGTTTTTTGAATCATGAATGACAATTATGAGAAAGATGTAAGGGATGTCTCCTATCTACAATTCACAGTGGTATGTCTAAATGGTTTGTGACAGCAAATTTAGTCACAAACCATTGAAAAGTTACAGACATCTCAAAAAGGTGGACCCTCATCCATAAAGGGGAATCTGTCCCCAGAGGACAACTTCCTATTTAGGAATCATGTTGGGTGGGCATGCAGCTGTTTAGAGGACCACTGCACGCTTTCCCTGCTGTTTTCCAAACAGAAAAAAATGTTTTAAAAGCAACCCCGTCTCCTTTAAAAGAAAGAGCTTCTTTAAAAGAAAAGCTTCTTGTATGGAAAAGCAGATACAAGGATGGAGACCTGCTGTCCCATGAAGGTGAACTTATCTGAATTCGTAACCCTTTGAAGAGGTTCACAAATTGTGACCTGCTTAATTAACATGTATTAAACAGATCATTTGGTGAACCCTTGAGAATATGTATTGTGAAACAGTATCAACAAAAAGAGGGATCGGGAGAATTAAAGGTCCAGTGTACATACTCCCAATACGTGTAATCAATAACAAAAGTACACTGTTCCTAACTCTAGGGTGAACAGTTAAAGTTTAGGAGCTAAAACCCTCACACACCCGAAAGGGTGTCATGCTTCATCATCGGGAAGCTCCTCGTCAGACCGGCTGGTGCAATGTCTGACGGGCTCCCCTTTCGGGGGCTCTTTGCCAGAGATCTTTTTGATATGTGGTGGCTGCCGTTGAATTATGAAGGTCAGACACTCTGAATGGCAGGAGAGTGATAAAATTAAGATTGATTAGGAACCCCTGAACTTGTTCTGTTTTAATATCTATCCAGAGGGGTTACGATCAAGATTAAAAACATAATTAAGTGGGAAATGAGAATAATGCTCAACCACTTTAGAAAGCCTGGAGTACTGGGAAATTGTCACCTGCCCCCTAGGGTATGGTCAACATGTTTCACGTAATATTGGTCGTGAAAGATCCTCTAACGCTTCATCAGGACCTACAACAAACTAGACTTCTCCTGGCTGTATACAAAAGAAAACACTATCTAATTACGTGTATGAGAGATAAATAGCAGTCACTTACAGCATTTATGTGAACTGTCTCGTCAATAGTCTGAAACAAAACAGGTCGCCCCGCCCTCTGCGTTTGGGGGGCCCCTTAGGGAGTAGCACGATTCAGCCTATAGCTTTTTTCTATAGGCGTCCTCAATTCGAGACACCTACCCACAGTCGTGCTCGCCCTGGAAACAGTACACACGTCGCATACCAAATTGCAAACCAGTCGGTGTGTGAGTTGCACATCCTGGTTTGAGAACGGGTCTTGATACATCAGGCCCATGTGCCTTGCCTTTGGAAGTTTTTTCCATGGCAGTCCAAACTAGACTGTTTCCAAGATCATGTGCAAAACTTAGCCGTCCTGGTATCCTCAAACGTGTCTTTGGTGATGATCTTGACTGGCTGGATACTAGGTACTATGAATGCAGAGATGCTACAAAAACTCTATACCTTCATTGTCTCACTCATGTTCAAGGTTCGAGCAGTTTAAGGTCTCAGCTCCATAGCAAGTTGTTTTGGGGGTCATTCATAGAGATGTTTACTTCCTAAAGAAATTCGTTGTTTGATAACAGTCAAAATACTGTAAAATTAAGGCACACAGAAGAAAACTAGATGTCTCTAGCTGCAATCTTGTATTAGCAAACCAGACAGCATAGCTGCCTGGTTTGCTAACAACATATTTGGAACATTTGGAAAGCTTCCCTGAGAATGCATTCTACCCATTACTTACCATTGACTTTGTGGTTTGTAATTCACATTTGCTTGCTTTTTGTTGGCTGGCTCTATTTGTTTTAGGCTGCCCAGCTTTTTGTTGGCTGGCTCTGTTTGTCTTAGGCTGCCCAGCTTGAGTTTGTCCTCTCCCTTACCCAAACCCTATTCACGTTATTCTTTAACTAGTACGGAGAGTCTATAAACAGGCCTTTAAATGTTATTCTTATCTTGTCACATTAGCTGTGAATTCAAATACAAAGGTCAAATGTCAGGCTCTGTCTTCAGGAGGAGCTTGATGTTAAATTTTCTATATATGACTTCAAAGTGAGAGGATTTATGTGACAATCATGCTGGATACTTGGGGTGTGCTAGAAGAAAGGCTGGATGATGTTATGTTTTTAATAGCAGTAAAAAAAAATGAAATATCTGTAAATGAATTGTGCAGATATTTCAGAACATGGAAAACACAAATTAAGCACATTTTTTGGTAATTTTAAAAAGTGGGGGAAGCAAATATTTTAATATGATCAAAACAAATCAATATTCTAGGTGAAGACATTTCCACACATCATTGTTTATGTGCTGTATACTTTTGTCAGTAAAACTGCATGTCTGTGCAAATGTAATGGTCATTTCAATTGAAGATTTGTTGTCCGTAATGGCAGTGCATTCCACAGCATGCATCCTCCACTTTACCCCACTCTACTCTACCCTGCACTACTACATTCCACTAAACTGTACTCTGCACCACTTCACACTCTGCCGCACCACTTCATACTGCACCACTGCACTCTAGTCTGCACCACTCCACTCTATGCTACTTTACGCAATGCCTCTCTACAATACACTACTTTACTCTATATCAATGTACTCTACCCCACACTACTCTACTTTGCACCACTGCACTCTTAGCCACAGCACACTAGGCCATCCACTCTAAGCCACTCTAATCTATTCTGCACCACTGCACTCTAAGACACTGCACTATATAACACTTGACTCTTCTCTGAAGCAATTTACTCTGCACCACTGCACTCTATGGCACTCTATTCAACTCTGCACCATTCCATTCTCTGGCACTTCACTCTACATCAATGCAATCTACACTGCGCCACGCCACTCCACTCTACCCCACTTCACTCTAGTCCACTCTGTTCTACTCCGCTGCACTCTATGCCACTGCACTCTGCACTAATGCACTCTACACCACTTTGCTCAAAACCAATACACTTTACTCCACTGCACTCTACGTCAATCCACTCTTCACCACTGCATTGTATGCCACTGTATTCTAGTCTGCAACACTCTACTCTATGCCACTGTACCCTACACCACTTTACTCTGTAGCCCTCTACGCCACTGCACTCTGCACTAATGCGCTCTACACCATTATACTCAATACCACTGTGCTCTATGACACTCTACTCTGCAACACTGCACTGTCTGCCACTGAGCTCTACGCCACTCTGCTCTGTACCATGGCATTCTACGCCACTGCACTCTATTCCTCATCACTCTACTCTATGCCTCTCTACTGCACTCTGTGCCAATCCACTCTATATCAAGGCACCCAATGTCACTACACTCATGTCACTACACTCTACTTCATTCCACTCTACACCACTCTAATCTACTGTGCCCCACTACACTATATGACACTGCACTCTACACCACTTCATTTGATGCCTCTGTACTCTGCACCACTGTACTACATGCCAGTGCACTCTACCTCACTCTACTTTACTCCTCTCCATTCTTTGCCACTGCACCACTGTACTCTGCACCACTCTACTATAAGCTACTGCACTCTATGCCACTGTGCACTATGACACTGCACTCTAACACTTTACTCTACAAGACTGCACTCTCCGCAACTGAACTCAATGACACTGTACTCTACTCTGCACCACTCAACTCTACGCCACTCTACTTCACTCTACACTAGTGCACAGTACGCCACCCTACTCTGCATCACTCCACTCTATGCCACTCTAATGTATTCTGCACCACTGCACTCCATGCCACTGTACTCCTCACTACTCTACTCTATGTCATTGCACTCTACGCTACTCTACCCTACACCTCAGCACTCTACCCTGCACCACTCCTCTCTACCCTGCACCACTCCACTCTTCCCCACTTCACTCTACTCTGAAACAATCTACTCTACACCACTGCACTCTGCCCTGCACCACTCCACTCTACGCCACTTCACTCTACTCTGAAACAATCTACTCTACACCACTGCACTCTATGACAGTCAACCTCACTCTGCATCACTCCACTCTACGCCACTGCAATCTACTCTGCATCACTCCACTCTACGTAAATGCACTCTACACCAATGCATTCTACACCACTTTAATCAAAACAAATAGGCTGTACGTCAGTATACTGTGCACCACTGTACTTAACGCCACTTCAGTCTACTCCACTCTATGACACTCCACGATACTCCACTCTAATGCTCTACTTCATTAAACTCTACCACACTCTATGGCACTCCACTCTACAACTCTCTGTTCCACTCTATGCCACTCTACAACACTACTCCACCCTATGACGCGCACCGCTCCTTCATCTATGCTTCTCCATGCCACTTTACTCCACTCTATTCTATGACACACTACTCCACTCTACTCCACTCTATGCCACTCCACTCCAATCTATGCATCTCAACTCTACAACACTCTACTCCTTTCTCTGCCACTCCACCGTATGACAGTCTACTCTGTCACTCTACCTACAGCACCCTACTCCATCCTACGTAACACCCTCGATGCCACTCCAATCTGCTCTTCACCGCTCCATGACACTCTATGCCGCTCCACTTTAAAACACTGTACTCCACCCTGACACTCTACTTCACTCTATGCCACTCAACTCAACTCTATGCCCTTCCAGTCTACAACACTGTACTCCTTCCACAACACTCCACAACACTCTACACTACTCTTCTCCACACCATCCGATGACTCTCTATGCCACTCCACTCAGCTCCATTTGACGACACTCCACTTCATCCTGTTTTACCACATTAACTTTTAGCCATGCTGAGCAGCAGCCATGGTGGTGTACAACATGGCTAAAGCATATTGGCAAGGCCAAGCGCTCTTCATAGGTGAGACATGTTAGCTTTGCCAAAGCTTGTTACGTCCTCACACCACACAGATAGGGCAAAGCCATAGCTGCATGCCATAGGATAGAGTGAGAACACGTTTTGCATGCAGTGTTACTGAGTGACAGTTCATAACTGTGAACAGGGCAAGTTGGTGCGCCGGTAAGTACACCAGCAGAGTAAAAAGCAAATTACACCATCGTAATGTGCTGTCTCAGGAAGGCAATGGTTATGTCTTTACTTAGGAACATTGGTAGATGCTGAACTTTAACAAAATGCATCACTCCCTCGTCCAATGTAGAAACAGAATGGATGGATCTGGGCCAGCTTTCCTGGATCACCACTCCCTATGTACGTAATTTTCCTTGAGCTTGATTGAATGAAAATGTAATTTTACTTGAAGTCCCGAAAATGATGTGACCCCACGCTCAGCTTTCTAGACTCTCCCACTGCTTCCTGAAGGATTTAACTTCAGAGATGCCAGTCCTCAAACTCAGTAATTCACTCATTTTGTGAGGAAAACAGTAGTGCCACACTTCTTTGTGGCCTATATGTTTGTTGAATCAAGTATCAAAGGTTTATAGTGAAGTTGAAATGATAAACTGCTCATTGAAGAGTATAACTAGTCTTTACAGCTCTGGCTGCTCCTGGCCTCCACATTCCAAACATTCACCACGTGTTCATCATGGTGAGGCAACATCTGGCTGTTTTTTCCAGTTATCTTTGCCTGTTTGTTTTCATTTGAGCTCCAGATTCCCATTTGTATTTCCATTCCTCACTCCCCCCACTTCTTTTTCCCTCAGTTATCTACAAGAGCTCTCTGCCATATGGAAAGTCCCATCCCTGAGTCCCGAGACAGCGCTGTTTCTGTTGTTATGGTGCATTGTGGGGAGGCACAGGCCCCGCCTGTGCCTCATCTCAAAATTACAAAGAATCACAGGAAGGAGGCAGACCATCATCATGTGGAACATTTCTTCTGAGGCAAGCCATTGGAGGGCGCTCAAGGGGTTCAAATGACCTGCTATTACACGTAGGCTCCCTTTTTGGATACTAAGATCCCATATTTAGTCATTGGTGAGGCCATTCTTTCCCAGATGGCATTTGCTTTGGATCGTTTCTTTTGACTCACAGTTTCGGGCATCTCATGTTGTGATGTTCCACATATCACTTGAAGATTAACAGGTCGGTGGAGAGATGCGTGAGGAGTGCTGAAGTACCCACCACCGTTGCCGTCTCCCACTGATCTAGAAGCCTTGTGCTAGAAGAAAGGCTCTCGCTTGAATTCAGGATTGATCTTGCGGTTGGTCTTGAATTTGAGCCTAAGCTTGAAGCAGGTTTGGAGAATCGTTTGCAAGTCAACTGCTCTGAGATTTTCCACTGCACCATTGTCATGAGGTAATGGCTTATTTGGGTGCAATGGCCGATTATTACCATTAGCTCCACTTGGAACTCATCCCAGCCATGTGTCCTTGAGTTACGTTTTGCTCCTTGACAGGCTCCAGTGTTTATTCCTTGCCAGTGATGTTTCGTTTGGTACATGTATGTTGCCATGATATGCGATAGAAAAAGTACTTTTTATTAGTGAGCAGGAGAGCAATCACTCAGGAACTAAGGTCGCCACATAAATCCCATCGATTGTTGCTTTTGGTATTTCAGTAGGGGCTTAGAGAGGTGATAATGGGAGTTTCAGTAGGCAAGAAGGGACTGCTTCAAGGCCAAAACATGAGATGAAACTTGGCAATCCGTGGCAAGCCATGCCAAGTCCTATGACCCTCGTGTTTGGACTAAATCACTCCCTTCTCCTAGCAGCACCAGCAGACCTTTTCCAGACATCCGCTGCAATACCTCTTACATCCAATCATAGCTCTTCGAAGTGGCATGTAGTTTGTGCCTGGGATCTATTGGACTCAAGTAACTCGAGGAACAGCTGACTGTGGCAACAGGATTGGTCCACTCCTTCTATCACAAAGTGTTTGCTCTGCTGTTGTGTGGAAAGGAAGGAGTGGTACCTGCTGAGGAGCTGTGACTGAGGGTGAGAGCAGAAAGTAGGGAGCGAAGTGTGATAAGACTACAACGGGTTGCTTTAGGCACAAACATGGACCTGACCTGCTGCTTGTGCAATACAGCCTCATTACTAGGGGTGGGCATAACTCACATACGGCCAGGTGTACAAAGCATTTTTCTGGTTGCAAATGGCCCATCGGGTGGTTTGCGACCAGAAAAATGCTTTTTCCGATGTACAAAAGGCCAAATGCAATTCAGTAACTTGTTACCTTATCACATTTTACTTTTACGGTCTGGTATTTGAAAGGGGCCTGTTTAGGGTGTTCCTTCCAAATACTGAATCAGTATGGTATGTATTATTGTTTTGCAACCGAATTTTGGTCGCAAGATAGTAATAATTTACCACACTTTATCAAACTGGTGGTTAACCAATTAGAAAAGGGGAAGGGGTTCCCAAGCGACCCCTTTCCCTTTGAGAATGTAAATAATACCACTGCCTACTCTGCAAAGTTTAATTTTTTAATTTTAAACACATCCCGTTTTCCTAAAAGGAAAACGGGATGCATTAAAAAAAAAAGATAGCTTTATTAAAAAGCACTCACAGACATGGTGGTCTGCTGAGTCCAGCAGGCCACCATCCCTGTGTTGGCTGCGATTCCTAATGGGTCGCAAATTGTGACCTACCTCATGAATATGCATGAGGTAGGTCTACTTGCGACCCACTAGGAATTGCTCATGAAACTCAAAGGAGTTTAAAACATTAGGTACACCAGTTTCCTTACTGCGATTCAGAGAGAATCAGTATTCCTAATGTTAGTACATGTGGCCCATAATTTTGTGTAGCGTAATCATGCTCAGTTACCTGTGAGTTCCTCCAGATAATGCTTGAATTACGTGAAAAGAGTAATTCTGAGTTTAGCACTATTTCCTAGTGCAAAAATGCTTCTCACATCCGAAACGGAAGTGGTGATGCATTTTACATCAAGAAATAGCGCTAAGTGCAACAGAATACAAATAGCGAGTGTAAGCAGTCACTCAGTAGCGCTAAATGCACTCTTGGGGTTGAATTTCCCCCCAACTTACAATGGCATGTAGCACTATTGTCTCAGTGGAAAATGCACCATTTAGTCCAAAATGGACAAGAGGATGCATTTCACACTAAGAAATAGCACTAAGTGCAACAGGACCGGAATACGGAGTGCACGCTAAATGTGCTCCTACGGTAGGATTTATTCTCCCAAATTTCACCTAATTAAGCAAACAGGAGTAATTGGTAATTCCACGTCAAAGAGTAACACAAAATTATCGATATTACTCCACTGTACTTGAAATTGTCCCCTGGCCTACTCATTACCTGGACGTTTACTGCAGATACCCACACTGCGACTGGAAGAAACCGCACTCTTAACCACCACCAATAACAGATATTTCCACCTGCCTGGGTGTGAGCACTTCTCGACCTAATTGCAGGATAAATTACGTCTTTTAAACAAGTTACTTTCACAGCACCATGTGACTCAAGGGCCCTCGAGTTTGGCAGATTTTGGCATCGGAACATTGGCTGGTCGGAATTCCCAGTTGCACTCAATATTCCCACGCCAAAATCTCCTGATTATAACTTTCCTCCCTGTATTGGGGAATAACTACAGACCCAGTGAAGTCGGGTCATTTTCAGGGCAGTAGCCCCAGTTCTAGGAAGTAGCTCCATTCCCCAGGGGAGATGAGAAGTGTCAGAAGGGGGACTGGAGGGAGGTGGGCGGCACCTTGTGTAAGTGTAGGAGATTCGGCTTCTCCGGGGAAGCCTTGTATACTCATGCTATGCTGCTGCAGGGGTCGGGCGAGGTTCGGGCTGTGGTGCTGCAGAGAGATTTGTTGTCTATCAGGACTGGAGTTTCTGGACGCAATCATTCTGTACGCTGGAACTGTGAGTTTTACCATTTGGAATAAGGACCATAATCTTCAGACAGTTTTAGAAGGTTAGTAATAGTTCACAATTCTGAAACAAAATGCGAAGTAGATAAAATAGGTTAATTGTAAACAATATAAGAAGTATTTATAATGAAATACTGTGATTTATAGAATAAAGAAAACCTAGTAGATTTTCGGAAACTTTGCAATGACATCTGTGAACCAATTCTGACTCTTTTTCTCTGCATTCAATTCAAGTGTTTCCCAAACTGTGGGTTTTTTGTTGGGTCGTGAAAGTCCTAGTCTATATGTAAATAATATTTAAAATCACTAGCCCTGTTTGTGCACCAGTGCAACGGTGCTGAACTCTGCCCTTAAATCCAGTTTTAAAACACTCTTGCAAGTATTCCCAAGCAAGGTTCTGGGTGAACTCCATGTTTATTGTTGTTGTTTGTCACTTCACAAAGCCAGTATGATATGCTGCACATGTTGTTTCTCAAATTTGCTAAAATCACTAATATCAAGAACACGTTTTTCCAGAAGCCTTGTGATTTTAGTGAATGGATGCTACAGGCCAGTACCCCAATCTGAAGTGTCTTCCTCCAGTTCCAGACTCCAGTGAAGTTCACCGTTTGCCACCTTTGTGGGCAGATCAATAACTTGGCCACAGTCTGATATTAACCCCTTTACTGGGGCTCACCCACCCTTACTTGGTTATTTGGTGTAGTTCACACTTAAGAATCCATAGCTTTGTTCAACATAAGTTATCCATGCCAAATTTGCATCCTTTTTAACCAATGCCCTGGGTATTCTCAAGGTACTCAGGGTTTGTGGATTCTCCTGGAGGAGACTGAGAGTATTGCCAAATATACCCACATTTTGAGCTTTTGGGAACAATATGAGAAAAGTGCTCTACAAAATAGTGTCTGTTTTTCTTTCCTGAAAAAAATGACATCAATGAAAGGTTTGCTGTGCTAAAGTCATCATCTTCCAAACTATGAGGAACATACAGAGCTGAATCAAAAAAAATGAATTTTTCAGAGTTAGCTAATTTTCCCTACTGTTTGTGCTTTCAACCTACTTCCAGATTGTTTTGAAAATCAGTGTGAAACCCCTGGGTGATGCAGGAAAGCTGTAGATTTCTGAAATGTAGCCAAAAAATTTAATTCAGCAAGTAGATCCCTCAAGAGTTTCACAAAGAAACTAACTGTTGAACAAATATTGAAAATGGGCAAATAAAAAATTGCCATTTGTGATACATTTTCATCTGTAACTTTTTGTCAGCATGGCCAATTTACAAAAACACTATACCATTACTCTTGCTAGACCTTTCTGATAGCAAGGATTTCCAAGAACATGAGTTACCCAGAGCCAACAACTGAGCTGCACTGTACAATGTGTTTTCATTGCGTACAGTGTAAAAATCAATTCATATGGTGAAATATGTAGAGTGAAAATGGGTAAGTATTTCTGAAATGGGACCAGTTAGTGAGTTTAAGAGTAGTGGTTATTTGTACATCTCTGAATTTTTGGGCACACAGCAAGTGTTTTATAGGGATTTTTCCAAACGTCTTCTTTCTTACACACTAAGCTTACATTTGCAAAGCACAAATGCAGCAAAATCCAATTAGTAGTAACAATGTTCTGCTATTCTATGTTGCTACATGTCTTCCGATACAAATGTTACCACATTTCAGTGGGTAGGCCTAGTGCCTGCAGCAGGAAATGGGCCAAAACGCAACATGGATGCCTCACATTTATCTACTGAAAAATGTCCCTTTTTTCAATGTTGGCAGCTGTGGATTTTAGGCACCAGCTCTGCCGGCACCTAAGGAAATCTAGCAAACCTGCACATGTTTGAAAAGTAGAGACCTGGAGAAGTCTAGGGTGTGATGACTTGCATGACTCCCACCAGATATTCTTACAGAGAATACCTTGCAAACCTCAAAATGTGTCTAAAAAACGCATTTTCCTAAAATTTCTGTGATGCAAAGTTCTGGAATCTGCATGAGGCCACAAACGTCCTTCCACCTAGCAAGTCTCTTGATAAAAATTGTACCTCACTTGTGTGGATAGGTCCAGTGCCAGTGACATATGAGGGCCCAAAGCGCAAGATGGATACATCACATTTTCCACAGAAAACTGGCCCTTTTTTTGCTGAGTGGGTAGCTGTGGATTTTGGGCCCTAGTTCAGCTGACACCTAAGAAAACCTAGCAAACCTGCACATTTATAAGAACTAGACACCTGTATGTTGTAATGAGTGAGGCTTTCACCAGGTATTTTTTTACTAAGAATCCCTTGCAAACTTCAAACTTTGACTAAAACAAACACATTTCTGTGATGGAATACAGCCATTGCAAAGGGGACAATATTGCGAGTTAGCCACACTATTCTGGCCCATATGTAAAAACAACACCCAGTAGAATCAAATGTCCTTTCCCTTGCCATTGGCATGGGACATTTTAGTCTGCAGGGGTACAGATAGACTTTTGGGGCTTTATGGGAGAGGTCTAATGTTAGGATGGGCCTGACCCACCTCTTTATTGTATTAAAAATATAGTCCTGCCATACAGTGGGCTTTCTGCCCATGTCCAGGGGCAAATTAGCAGCAATCCTCCTGTGTGCCCATGGAAGGGGGCAAAAAGGATGGTTTGTTTTTTTGGGGGTGAGGGTGTGTCCAATGCCAGAGTGCAACAGACGCACCACTTTCTTTTGTCTGTCTTGTTGTTGGGGTGTGGCATGGCTATGTTCATGGTGAAGTGCCTCCACCCCTATATTTTATAAAAACGAATTCCCTGGTGTCCAGAGAGGTTTTTGTCACCACCTTCCCACCTAGAAGAAGCAGATTTGGGTTAATCACCGCCATATTTCACCTGGGGGTGTGGAAAGACTGTCAGCACATTTTTTGGGATAGGGACATGGCCATGCCCATGATGGGTAGTGCCCACCCTTATATTTCTTTTATAACATGCCCTTGTGTCTAGTAGGCTTTCTGCCTCAAAGGCAGATTGGGAGCAATCACCCCAAGCACCCTCAAGGGGGGGCAGAAAGACTGTCTGTCTTGTTGTTGGGATGGGGACATGACCATTCCAATGGTGGGCAGCCGCCTCCGCTACATTTTCTTTGGTGAAATGTTCCCTGGTGTCTACTGGGCTTTCTGTCCTTCCACCCAGTGAAGGGGTAGATGTCAGGGGTAATCTCCCCCATCCACTCCCCAGGGGGCAGAAAGACTAAAATGTGAGGAGTGGTAGGAGACGCACAAGCCCTTGCCTAAAGGGTTGCTCTTTCATGTCCCTCAGGCACACTGGGTGGCTCCCTGGTTGGGGATCAGTCTCCAATGGCAATCCTAAGTGGGAATTCACTGGGCAGAGATATCATCATTGGAAAGAAGAGATTTTCTCTTTTTCAACAATCCGTCCCCCAAAGCAATCAGTGCTTGGGGGGCTGAGATATTTCCCCGAGCACTGATGCTTTACTTTCACTTTATTACAATGATGTTGGCGCACCCTGCACGCTGTTCGTCATTCCAGTAACCAAGAAAAAAAAGACTCAGGCTGCTCAGGAAGCTCTTCCTTAGCAGTCTGAGCTAAAAATAAAATAAAATAAGTGCCAGAGAGGCCTTTACACCCCTCTTCAGTGTCAGCCAGTGGCTGACAGACACACTGGGGAGGGAGTGCAGGTGTCCGCCACTGGGCAACACCTGCACTTAAGAAGTAAAGAGCACGGTCAAGGTTATGTTTAGAAGTAATTGCTGTTATTACATTAAACAATCATCCTGTCTCATTTCCAATCAAACTAGGCGGCCAGCGAAAGCTTGGCTCTCTAATAAATTGGGTCATGGTTCTAAAAGGTTTTGAAGCATTGTAGAATGAGTTCCTATGGTAACTGTAGGTGACTAATCTGATTCTATTGCCTTGCAGTTGTTTGTAGAAGGAGATTACTCAACTATTTTGCTGGATTACAGGAGATTACTTTGTTGATTCAGTAATTAGATTACAGACAGAGTTCTGACTACTTTGCACATCATAAATTGGGACTTGTGAGATAATGAGTGTTTGATCTTCGTTTTACATATATATTGATTATATTTATATCCTTGTTTTCTATATACATCCTTTTAGTGTTATCCAATAGAAGCTCCATATATTTTTTGCTTTTCTAATGTTTACTTCCCTGGATGAGCTACTCCATTCAATCAGGGACCCTCTATGGTCTTGTCTTCTGACTACTTTACCCTGCACTGAAATACATAAGGGGATACCTTTGATTATGTTACTCTTTTTTATAGAGTTTTTTTTTATTACACCCATAAATGTCTATGATTGCCTCACTGTGCATTACTCTGTTTTAGATTTCAGACGTTTAGTTTAAAGGAGAGTATTCTGATTACCCCATTATGCATCACAGAAAGTGACTGCTCTGATTAAGCCTCCTTGTATTTGATTGAAGAAAGATTAATCTGATTACTTAATCCTATACAAGATTACAAGAGAGTCGTCTGATTACATTACCCTGGATTTAGTAACGGATTTCCATGATTATTTGACGTTGCATTGTCCTAAAAAATGAGATTTATCTTGATTATTTTACCCATAATTTGATTGTTGGGGTGATTACTTTAATTGGCTCATCTTTTAATAGGGTACGTAAACAGATTAATTTCATTTTGATGCCTTGTATTATCCTGCATTAGATTAGAGGAGGTAATTTATGTGATTATTTTATACTGATTTAAATTTTACAGAAGGGGATTAGTTAATGACTTTACATGACTTTACATTTGGTTACAGAATGGATTACACTGCATGTGTCTGCATGAAATTGTTCAGAATATATTACTGTGCATTATATAATTGTGATTCCACCAAATCATTTGTCCTCCTTTGTGTTACAGAAGGAAATTAACTGATTATCTCACCCTGTGTTAGCAATAGATTACTCTAATTATTATTGTCTGAATTAACTAAAAAACAGATTACTCTGATTCCTATACCCTGCAGTGTCTCTCATTACTTTACTTTGCATTACCGTACAGAAGGGAATTACTATGAATACACTGGCCCATAGTGAATTACTACAGACATCTTTATTTCATTTTCTATATTAGAAAGCATTATTACACAAACAATTTTACCCTGAAATATTTCACAAGATATTACAGGACATTACTCTTACTACGTCTTATTCCTGTATTACTCACGAGTCTACTCTCTACCGTTTACTGGATTACAGAAGATCGCTTTCACTGTGCTACCCTGGTTTGCTCTGCATTACATCACAGAAGTTTATTACTTAAATGAATTTACGTGCGTTAGATTATGGAAGGAGATCATTCTACTGATCTTACTAAGGGTATTACTTTGTTTTACTCCGAGTTACATTATAGGAGAGTATTCCAATTCATTTATCATTGATTTGATTAAAAAGCACATCATTTGTTGGATTTCTTTGACGACTTTAGTCTGCATTAGATTACATAAAAAAAGATTACACCCAGCACTGCATACCAGGCTAGATTGCAGAATGAAAGTCAGTTAATGACTGCGTTTTACTTTAGCTAAAGATTGATGCACACAATGTGCAGGTACGACATTGGCTGTAGCCGTGCAACCAGACAAAGGAGCAGATGCAACCTCCCTTAGCACCACAGCAGAGGAAAGCCTCCCCCACAAACACAGGCAGCACCCACACAGAACAGTTACAAGAAAGGTCCAGCAGAAGGGCAAGCTCCCCTCCTATGCAGCGTACCTTCAACACAGGCAAGCACTGAGCAAGCTTCCCTCATACTGACAGGGCACAGGCACAATACTGAAAACATCTGAGAAAAAAGCTTCTGTGTTCGGTCTGTGCACAACATGCACAGGACGAGCAGTGAGGAGGTGCACAGGACGAGTAATGTACTGGATTACAACGTTTATGTAGCTCGTAGTACCCTTATATGGGGGGCTGAAGTGCTTTCCTACATCAGCAGTATGCTATACCTTGTGGTGTTGGAAGTGTGTTGTTTTTGTTTTGATACTACGTGGGGGTGAGCAAAATAAAGACATTTGCAAAAAATATGTAATTCCAGATATTGGCAAATTCATTTCACATCATCGCATTGTGGGATTGTGTGTAATTTTCATGGAATTTCCTGTGAAAGTTTGATTTTGCTCACCTCTAATTTCAGTACACAGTGCTGTATCTCGATTTAGTGGGGTATCCATCATAACCACAGTGTGACACACTACACTTTGGGTTTTACTGCAACCCCCCTTGCACATGCCTTGCTTGCTTGTTGCAGGCTCCAGAACCGGTTCTTCAACAATTGAAACACTGATTCAATCTCATCCTTTGTCTGGGTGTGGGCTGTATCGTTTGTCACTTCCTGTGCATCACAACAGTAACAGACACAAAGGGCTCGATTTATCAACAGTTTTCACCAGTCCAAAGTCATCAAAAGTGATGCAAACTGGCACAACCTGTGATTTATTATTTAATTATCAGCGCAAACCTGTATTTGTGCTTGAATGTTGCCTAAAAGTAACACAAAGTATTATTTTGTGCTACCTTGCCTTACTTTGTGTCAAGGGGGTAGTACATGACTGTTCTCACGTGAACACCCATGGTTTTAAATGTAAAGCCCTATTGATTAACATGTGTAAAGATAGCTTTGGGCCACAAATACACCTCCTTGAGGCACGCACAAAGTATGAGAAAAAGTTATTTTTTTTTAAAAAAATGTCTTCCTTGTGCTGCAGTGTACAGCACACATACAAAAGTTTGAACGTATGTATGAGCATAGTATTTTGTACTTGAAGGGTGCTCTTGCAATACAAAATGTATGCTAGACATCACACAGTACCTTGTCACTATAGTACAGAAGTCTGTGCATGGCACAAGGAGGCCTTATTGTGCACCAGTGCAAGGGAAGGGAGCAGCAGCACTGTTTCTTTGTAGATATGGTGCTGTCCAGATCTCTCTCTCACAAAACCCAACTGTGTTCCTTCAATTATTAATAAATCTGTCCCCCTCCTCCGGTGCACAACGCAGAAGACCATAAGACTAGCATCATATTAGCAGCTTCCAGTAGCACCACCATGGCCTGGAAGTGTAGCTGCATCAGAGAAGTGCCAACATTTTGACATCTTGTACACCCAGTCACATTTTCTACGACTGCGGAGGTGCTTTGGTAAAAATGTGCCAGAGCACCCCCTATGTCATGGTTCGGTGACTTGTGCCCTGTTTTCATGTCATACGTCCAGGCCCACGTCATACACAGTAAGGAGATTTTGCTTATGGTCTTTCTGTGCTAATGGCACATGCAGAGGTCCTTAAGATGGTAATGCTGGGAAAAGCAAGGCTTTAAGTGGGCCAGGTCCTTCTTGGTCTTAGACCTGGTAGTAATTCAAAACTAACATTGAAACAGGTTCTTGTCGGGCACTATATTTGTGTCCTTAACTTTTCTGGCAAAAACACTGATCCAGTGCCTGAAAAATGAATGTAATATATGTTAGGGTAATCCATGGCACCGACTTAGTTTCTGTTTGTATTTCAGTGTTTCCTTAATGTTGCATATCTGAAGACCGATAGCTATTTCCTGGATGTTGTGATTCTGTATTTATTTTTATTTAGCATATTCATCTTTTATGATGCATATTTTGTACTGAGTGTTCTCCGGGTGTTTATAAGAGGCTATGATTGAGCGTTCCATACTTGAGGTTTAAGGCAGTGCGAACTTATCTCTGTGGCTGTCAGTGGGTCAAAAAGAATGCATGATCATCTAATACTGTGCCTCTTTGCAGAGTGCACAGAGCAGTGGTCATTTATTCCCGTTGCAATTGTGATTCCTTGCAAATGTGTGTGAAGGAGGTGCTCATTTGCCGAAATATTGACAAGGCGAAAGTAAAAGAAATTATTGTCGTGACTCATTTTTCTTAAACAGTTAATAACCATTGACAATGCCAATAGTCCTGGTTGGTTTTAGGTGTATGCCAGTTGTGATATTTTTTCTGAGTGCAATCACACAAAGCACAGAGAGAAACTAAAACATCAGTCAGATGGAACACTATGGGAACTGCAGAAATTTAGATTAGGTGTTTAAGCCACACCCTTAATTACATGGATCACACCCCTTTTAGAGATCCCACACTTTTTAATTCCCCTTTAAGCCCTGTTTAAGGGCTACGAACTTGCAATGGTGTTGTGTGTCCTTGATGCCTGCTTGACCCTATAATACGTATAGATCCTGCGAACCTAGCATTACTATATAGGAAGCAAAAGTCTGGCCCACATGTCCTCTGGATGTTCATGGTTGCATGCATGCATTTTTTGACTGCATTTTTCTCACTGCAAAATGCATGTGGCCCAATGTGGCTTTGCAACCCAGCCTCAGTTTTACGCTGCAACATATGTAACGATCATTTGTAAAGCAAACACAGCATAGAAAAGGAGTCACAAAAAGTCCTGCCTCATTTTTATGTTTGAGGCAGGATTCCTTTTAATGACGAAATATGAACAGCTAAATATGCAAGGATGAAAGCTTGCAAGGGGCATTCACAGAATTAATATGCATGAGGCAGGATTCCTTCTGCGAATTATGGCTATGGATGAAGGCCAGCGAGAGGCGTTCACAAAATGCCTACCTTTTATGGTATGGCTTGACAGCACAGCTGTCGCCAAACAATTATTTGAGCATCACTAGTAAGGGGCTTTGGTTCCACCCATATGCTGGGATCCGGGAGTACATATTTTGATTGGGCAGGAGTTTTGTGCTTCCACAAAAAAAGTGCTTGTCCTCCACACAGTTGTGATTGTTTTGTTTATTTATCCAGCTGCATGAGCTTGAACTTTCCTTGGGTGCACACAAGACACTGGAATGCTATGAAAGTGTCTTAGATACTGAGATACTTCATGTTGTTTTTCTGTTAGGTCTCAGCTCTAGATGGTGCGCATGTGGTGTCTCGAACCGAGACATGCTGTTATCCAGCCTTCAATTTGCTGGCAGCACTGTCACTACATTTTCCCTTCTCCTCATTTGTGAAGGGCATGCATCCGTCATGCCTCTTCAACTGTTTAGCCCTCCCCCGAGCTCACCGCCCAACTAATTTTAAATATACGGAATGACCATTTTAATCTTTTTTTCGGGACTACTTTTTAAAATTTGAATGGGTGACCGTGTGTGCAGTGTGTTTTGCGGTGTGTTGCTATTTTTATGCTTGCCAGCAGATGCTCATTGCAGAAGTGCATGCCTCTAGTCGTCACTGTTTATACCTGCCTGTGGACACATGTTGTGGCTGCAGCTCACGACTCTGGTTGTGTACCTTCAGTGCTTAATTTGTGCTTGTTGTTTCCGGTGCTGAGCACTGGCACTTCTTTTTGAAGGCCGGGGCTTATTCTTCTGCCTCAAGCATTTGCTGCGAGCAAAAGACATATATGGGAAAAACGGATGATGGGAAAAACGAAAAAGTGTCACAAAGCTAGAAAGCAGAAAGCTACAAGAGTGAGCTGAAGGGGCAGGGAGTGGCTGTAAATAGATTGAAGAGGCCCGAGGTGGCTTCAGGATTACGCTGCCTCAGTATTCCATGTTCGCACATTTAAATGCAGCAGCTGCGTGTTTAAAAGAAGGCATTTGGGCACTGCACCTTTTTATTTACAAATTAAGCAGTGTGTAGATTTCTTTGCGCATGTGCCTTTTTCCCCTCTCCCACATTAGTACAGCAGCGAATTAAGCAACCAAGTCCATCAAGCGCTTCTTCGGTGCGTGTGGCTCCTGGAGGTGGACATGAAAACGGATACGTTGAGGGCACTGAAAGCAGACTCAACCACGGAATTGCTACCCTTTTCATTTTCTCATGTTTTCCCATAAGAGATCCTGGCTCCAAGGTAAAGCTTTTAAAGCCCACACTTTGACATTTTTATGGAGATAAGCTGCATTGTGGCACTATGTGTGCCACGACCAAAAAAACTCAAACTGTTTTTTGATTCACACGGAGATGACATGTTGGTTGGATTTACATATTGCTGGTTACTTTTAGCCAGGGCTAAGAGCTCCCTCTACACTGCTGCTGGTTGCTTACTTCTTCTGCCGTAGGCTTACTACAGGTCCCCATTCTTCTCCAGCGTGATGATGGTCCCGCTCGCCCCATTTTCTCCAGCTCCTGCTTTTTTCAAATCCGAGGAACTGTTCCTGTCCTGCACAGTCTAACTTTAGCCCCCATCCTTTCCACCCCCATTTAAGTGAACATTCTTTTTTCCAGTCTCCCTTCATACTTCTTTGGCTCCCGTCTAAGAACGCCTACCATCTCCCCATCATTTCAACCCCATGTTCTTCCTCCATCTTCTGTCACAGCAGTGCCCTTGTCTTTCACTTGGATAACTCGTTCTTTGCACCCCTTTCCACCCTTCCCGTGTCTCTCACTTGCTACCCTCTGTCCCTTTAGTTCCAGTAAACTAAGATCACCTATTCCAGAATAGACATGAAGAAATTAATTTACCCAGCACATTCTTTATTTAGGCTGGTAATAATATGCAGAATTTACCCCGAATGCCTCACCCCTGTTTGGTTTCAAAATACTGGCCTGTGCGCTAAAGGTGCTATGCAAGTTCAGGCAACACAGCAGCAACTTCAAGTACGGAGTGTGTCTGCAGTGAGCCACCATCAGCACACAACCAGGGTGTCACCAGGCTGTGTGTCTGCTGCCTCCATAAGCACCATGTGTATGTCCATCTGCCCCAGCACCCTTAGCGGGTTCTAGGAGCTGTCAGTGCCATACATACCCTACCCAAGCCCTAGCTTCTCTTCATTGTGCACCCTCCCTCTGTCCTCGCTCCTTCTGCGCTATAAAGAAATAAGATGTCTGCTATTACCCTATATAATGGTTTTGAGTTTATCTAACTCAGGAGGATGACGAGCTTAGTTGGCCCTGATAGGGATTCAAACATGCGATTGCACTTTACATTCCACTATAATTAGCAAACAATTGTGTTATTAAGCTAGTTAGATGAGGTCATGCTTGTGGGTGTGAATGTTTGTTATGTTAACTGGTTGGATCTTGCGCCGAGGCAACAAGATTAATACCTGCCCCAACAGTTGGTTTGCATCTTTTAGGTTGAGTATATCAAAGGGGCCACTACCATTCTGAAACCTCCTATATCACTCCTAGTGTATCTTCCTTCTAGACAAAGTCCACCGCCTGTAGGGCACGGATGCTGACATTGCTAGAATCATAAAACAGGTTAAAATAATCACAGTAATTTCTGGCCTCTTCCTGTACTTACCAAGAACCATGAAAGTTAGGAAAAAGCACTTGCTTCCAATCACTAGGAAAAAACATTTGCTTCCAGTTACTACTTTTCCTTAAATGCATGACTTCAAAAACAAAAACAACAGCGAGTAGACTTTCAAATGCCTCCCACCTCCCTTTTAAGCTCTGGACGTGATGAAACCTACTTGTACCAGTAACTTACTGAACTTCTCCCATATGTGATTACACCACAGTAGTGCTGTTGCCGGGAACATGAACTGTGTAATACTTGACAAAGCCAATAACTTTGCCATTTGTAAACAGGCAGCCATTAATGGCCAGGCCTATTGACTTTGCCAATGCTTGTTCTAGATGGACACGACCGACTCCCATTGGTGGAATGGAGAGGAATGGAATATGCCCTTCACTACAAGGACACCTCCTCCTCTGCCAGAAGCAGAAGTGGAACCTCAAGCCAGCAAGAAACACAAGCATTGGCAAAGCCAACAAGTCTGGCACTGGGAACCTGGTGTATTTTTTTTATCTTTTATAATTTTAGTGCAAGCATGCACCATAAAAATAAAAAAAGGAAAAGTGAATACATGCTACTTCCAAAGTGTGGCTTCTATGGGCTTATAATAAAAATATTAAATATCAAAAATAAAAAAATAGATGCAGCTTTTTTTTTACTAGTATTTTTTCAATGTCAAGATTTTTAATTGCACCATGCATTTTATTATTATTACCCATGAAGGAGACAAGCATAAATCACCACTCTAATCTCAGACATCACAATGTCACCATGACACTTAAATATTTTATAACAATAACTCTAAAAAGAGAGATGCAAAACAAACAGCCATCTGACGCAACATCTCAATTACAGGCAGAATAGATAGCAGGAATTCAAAGGTAATATACATATAACATAAAAAGCATGCTTGGAGCCACCTTTGTGACAGAAGAAGATTATTTTTAGGTCTTTGCTACACAGCGCATGTGCTGTCTCGAAGAGACATGTTGTGTTTAATCTATGTTCTTCATCCCACCCACAGGCTTCCCATTTGCTTGCCACATCATCTGTCTCATATTGTTTATCACCATTTTTGCCTGCCATGCATGGGCATGTCTCTTCTTGCATTTAGCCTTCTCCCCAGAGCATGGACCAAGTGCTTGTAAGCATCCACTGCTCCCGTTTTTACAACCATTTTAGGACCTACTTTTTTCTTTCCTTGTCAGCACTCTACACAGTGCTCGTGTTCTACCAGCTGTGTATCCTTCCACCTGCTCTCAAGCTCGATTAACAAATCACCTCCTCACCTGTCATTGCTTTTCCCATTGTGGCTGCTTTTCATTTCCCCCTCCTCTTCTCGTCCGATGCTGCTTGCTCCCTCAAACCTCCTGGTGCTTGCCCCGTCCACAAATCACCCCTTCCCCGTCACTGCTTTTCCTTTTGTTGCTGCTTTCCACTTTTCCCGCCTTCTCCCTCCCGTCTCTGCTTGCTCCCTCACACATACGGTACTTGCCCTGTCCATGCAGAACTGCAGATGTGCTGCTAGACAACATGTTTAAAAGACATTCATTCACATGGGCAATAGCTCGGGCAGTTCCAAGACCTATTGGCTTTGACAATGCTTCTTTTTCTCTGGCAGCAGCACAGATGGGAGGAGGGCAGTCATTAACCTACATGGATTTTTAGGACTGGCTTGACACTGTAACTTTCACCTGACCTTTTAACCTACACAATATTCTGCAGTTCTTAGCTTCTACATAAATACAGATCACTCCCCGTGTTATTTACTTGCAATGCTTCCCATTCATTCATGTAAAGCGAGACCTCCATCCATTACCAATGACTGTGGTTATTCCAGCCCCCATCCACCTGTTATGGCAGGGCGGTGACCTCGCAATAGTATGAAACTGCAACCCTTGATGCATCACATGGCATACCAGGAGGAGGTGGGCGGGGCTTTCATGATTCACAAAGAGGCATAAAATGTACTTTGTGAGTTGGACAGACATTTCTGATTTGCAAAATACATTTTATTCAAGCAGTTTTTGCGACTGCAAACCAGTTCTTACATCTGCCCCCACCTTGCCTTTGGGGGTACGTGCTGTGCGCGTGCACTGGGCATGCAATCTACCACAGTGTTCTTACTGTGGTTGTGTTCGAGTTATAACACCACAGCTTTTATTTACCAGAACCTCTCTGCAGTGTTTTTTTTTACCGTCACACTGCGAATGACGTGTTTTCCTAGTAAAGCAAAACGAACAATATGGAGAGTCGTAAAATAACTGTGAGAAGGCGCAGAGAGGGCAGCACAGCAGCTGGTGTGCGAGAGACACTGGACAGTGAGGCCTAGTAACTGCAGTGGCCCCTGCAGGAATAGTTGTGTGGTTTATGTACTCAGCCTGTTGACTCTGGCAGCGCCTGCCTGGCCGGGCATCTCAATGAAGGAGTGAGTGGGAGGGAGGGAGGTGACTGAGTGAGAGGATGGGGAAGACATGTGGAAGAGAGGGTGGCAGTGCTTAATTTGTAAATAAAAACGTGCCAGTGCTCAAAGCCGTCTTAAACACGCGGCTGCTGTAATTAAATGTGTGAACACGGAATACTGAGGCAGCGAAATCCGGAAGCCATCTTGGGCCTCTTTAATCCATTTACAGCCACTCTGTGCCCTTCAGCTCACTCTGCAGCTTTTTGATTTCTCCCTTCATGACGCTTTTTCATTTTTCTCTTTCTCCGTCTTTCCCATATGTGCCTTTTGCTCGCACTAAATGCTTGAGGCAGAAAAGTAAGTGCCGGCCCTGAAAAATAGGTGCCGGTGTTCCGCTCCGGAAACAAGAAGCACAAATTAAGCACTGGAGGGCGGGGGAGCGAGAGGTACGGCAGAGACATCAGCACAGAGCATCGAGGACAGCAAGAAAGAGAGGGGCAGTGGAGGGAGAACAGAAAAGGAAGAAGCCAACTAATGGGCTGAGGAAAGATGACGGAGACAGCCTGAAGTGAGAGGGGGAGAAAGGGAAGATGGGGGAGCTGAGGAGGAACATGTTCATAGAGAAAAGATGTAGAACAAGTGCAAGCGAAAGAAAGAGATGGAGACTGGAGGGGAAAAGGCGCTGGAACAAGGAGGAACGAAGAAGAGGACGAAGAGGAGAGAGTTAGGCAGAAAAGTGAAATGAAGAAAGAGCCAGTGCTTTAAATGGGCCGGTACTGTCCGGTACTGAGTACCAGCACTTTTTTATTTTGAGAGGGAGAGTACCGGCACATCTCAAGAATAACGTAATACTTTCAATTGGAGAGTACCGGCACTTCTTAGAAACAAGCAGGTACTCTAATACCTCAGCCACGCCTCCGCCCTACACTGGACCGACCACAGCTGCGTCCACTTCACATTCCGACGCGAGACCCGCCACCTCCGCACCCAACCCATCCCTCGTCGACAGTGGAACAAGATCCCCGAAGAGCAACTCTTCTCCGCACTCGCCGCCAACCAACCCACCCTCACCACGACCCCAACGACGCAGCCCTCAACCTCACAAACTGGATCTCCAACTGCGCAGACATCCTTGCTCCCCTCAAACGCACGCATCGACAGACCAACACCAAAAAACCTCTCTGGTTCTCTGACACCCTCAAAGAATCAAAGAAAACTTGTCGCGCCCTTGAGAAAGCCTGGCGCAAGGACCGCACCGCTGACAACATGACCGCCCTCAAGAACGCTACCCGCGAACACCACCACCTGATCCGCGCCGCCAAAATGAACTTTTTCACCGATAGACTGGACAAAACCAGACACAACAGCAGAGAACTCTTCAGCATCGTCAAGGAGTTCTCCAACCCCAGCGCCAACGCCAACGCCGTCACGCCCTCACAGGATCTGTGCGAATCCCTCGCCACTTTCTTCCATCGCAAGATTAGCGACCTCCACAACAGCTTCGGACACCAGACCCAACCAAACACCACCGAACCGGCATCCACGGCCATCACCCTCAACAACTGGTCCCACATCAACACGGAAGAAACCAAATCCATCATGAACTCTATCCACTCCGGCGCCCCTTCGGACCCCTGCCCGCACTTCATCTTTAACAAAGCCGACGACATCATCGCCCGCACCTCCAGACCGTCATCAACTCTTCTTTTTCCTCTGCTGCCTTCCCCGAATGCTGGAAACATGGCGAAGTCAACGCCCTACTAAAGAAACCTACAGCTGACCCGAGCGACCTGAAAAACTTCCGCCCCATCTCTCTTCTGCCTTTCCCAGCCAAAGTAATAGAGAAGACCGTCAACAAACAGCTGACCACCTTCCTGGAAGACAACAACCTGCTCGACCCCTCACAAACCGGATTCCGAACCAACCACAGCACTGAAACCGCCCTCATCTCAGTCACTGACGACATCAGAACCCTGATGGACAACGGTGAAACAGTCGCCCTCATTCTGCTCGACCTCTCGGCTGCCTTTGACACCGTCTGTCACCGCACCCTAATCACCCGCCTCCGCTCCACCGGAATCCAAAGCCAGGCCCTGGACTGGATCGCCTCCTTCCTCTCAAACCGTTCCCAAAGAGTTTACCTCCCTCCGTTTCGCTCAGAACCCACTGAGATCATCTGCGGCGTACCCCAAGGCTCACCACTCAGCCTGACACTCTTCAATGTCTACATGAGCCCCCTCGCCAACATCGTACGCAAGCACGACATCATCATCACCTCCTACGCCGACGACACGCAACTTATACTCTCCCTCACCAAGGACCCCGCCAGCGCCAAGACCAACCTACAAGAGGGTATGAAGGACGTCGCAGATTGGATGAGGCTCAGCCGCCTAAAGCTGAACTCTGAAAAAACGGAAGTCCTCATCCTCTGCAACACCCCGTCCGCCTGGGACGACTCCTGGTGGCCCACAGCCCTCGGCACCGCACCGACCCCCACAGACCACGCCCGCAACCTCGGCTTCATCTTGGACCCTCTTCTCACCATGACCAAGCAAGTCAACGTTGTGTCCTCCGCCTGCTTCCTCACCCTCCGCATGCTCCGCAAGATCTTCCGCTGGATCCCCGCCGACACCAGAAAAACCGTGACCCACGCCCTCGTCACGAGCCGCCTGGACTACGGCAACACCCTCTACGCCGGGACCACAGCCAAACTCCAAAATCGCCTGCAACGCATTCAAAACGCCTCAGCCCGCCTCATCCTCGACATACCCCGCAGCAGCCACATCTCCGCACACCTGAGACACCTGCACTGGCTCCCAGTCAGCAAAAGGATCACCTTCCGACTTCTCACCCATGCACACAAAGCCCTCCACGACAAGGGACCGGAATACCTCAACAGACGCCTCAGCTTCTACGTCCCCACCCGCCTCCTCCGCTCCTCTGGCCTCGCACTCGGTGCTGTCCCTCGCATCCGCCGCTCCACGGCGGGTGGGAGATCTTTCTCCTTCCTGGCGGCCAAGACCTGGAACTCCCTCCCCACCAGCCTCAGGACCACCCAGGACCACTCCGCTTTCCAGAGACTCCTAAAGACCTGGCTGTTCGAGCAGCGATAACCCCCCCTTTTTCCCCTAGCGCCTTGAGACCCGCACGGGTGAGTAGAGCGCTTTATAAATGTTAATGATTTGATTTAGAATACCGGCACTTTAATTTTCCCATTTGAAGCACTGGGGAGAGCAAAGTGAGAGGGGGAGGGTAATATTGAGAAACAGAGGCACAGGGAACAGGAGCCGAACAAGAGAGCGGCAACACGTACTTTCAAAGCTCCGAAGAGCAAAAGAGATACTGAAACAGCATAAAAAAAGGACAAAGGTCAGATGTACAAAACCATTTTGTGAGCTCAAAATGCTGGTTGGCCCATGACCTTAATTCATCTTGCGACTAAGAAAAACCTTTCCGACTCGAAAAATGGGTTTTGTGAACCATTCCGAATCACAGTTGGTATGGAGGATGAAAGGGGCATCGTCTCCTAACTGGCATTCACAGTGCACCATAGCAATAGTTTGTGAATACAATTCCACTCGCAATCCTTTGAAAAGTTACTGACATCTCGATGGGGTGGTAACTGATTTACAAAAGGGACAGAGTCCCTTTCCCCGGCGTCTTCGCACACTGGACCTTAAAAAAGGCACCGGTCCCATGGAGGAATGCTACTTTAATAAACAATCATTAGTTAGGTCATGCTGTGAGCCCCTGCAAACAGGCACTTTCACACATTAATGCATACATGCACTCCAAGGCTCTAGAAAGAAACAAAGTCTGCATGTGTGTGTGGTCGACTTTCAAAAGGCATCCTGTGCCGCCGTCAGGCAGGACTCACCGTGAAACTCCTGCAAAGTGGCACTTCGGAGAGCTGTGTGACATGAAGCAGGGTTGGCCCACAGGCACGGATCTATGCCAAGACTTGCAGGATATCCACATAAAACACATTTACATACAATGAATCTAAGAAGAACTCGTTAACGTAGTGTTTATTCTAAAAAATGTTTCCTAGATCCGGCCCTCTGGGCTTACATAGCACACCACTGACAAATGCACTGTGAAAATAAAGAACAAAGGTACAGAAGTGTTCCAGCTTAAGCAAGCAGTGAGGCTAGGGCATTGTGATGGACTAATGCTGTTTCTCCCAGATTCAGTGCTTGAAATGGAAAAATAGAAGTGCAGGTACTCTGTATCCAGTTCAGCGGAATGCAGCCACTGGTGGCGACAACACCGCAGCAGACATGGGCATCTTGCGATTGAACTGGAAGGGTCTTGGAGCGGAAATACATGGTGTGAGAGAAGATGCAAGGCCCTGGTCCTAGTCTCTATGGTGCTAAAGGTGAAGTGATGTTCAAGGATATAGTCAATGGGGGTTGGATCTCGTGCTGGTGAGCTGATGAGCTGATGTGCTTACAGGGTTGTGGTTGGATTCATGACAAGTACCCCATCTTCCAGCCCCTGATGGAAGAAAGTGCAGGGGAGCCTGACACAATCATAGTTAGGGACTTGGGATCTTCCAAAGAAGGACCAGCATCCCTCACAGAAGAATCACTGCAGGAAGGGGAAGAGGAAGAGGCAGAGGCGACAACGACCAAATGTAATTACTAAAAAATGGAGAACGGAGAGGCAGGTGAATTGACGACGCCTCCAGATAATAGGAAGAAACCGTCCTTCATGCAGGCACCCACACACAAGCTGCAGGCCCACATACATCAACGAGCAACAACCACAGATCTTAGAATCTTGTACAAACCCATATAGCAGAAGAAGCAGGATATGTAACGGATGTAAGTATTAAGTTGCATGCCAGTCTACCACATACCAAGGCAGGCGTGTGCATCGTAATTAGGTCATTAGGGACATAAACTTTCCTTGGAAAGAAAGAATGAATTCTTGAAATGTAATGAGCAGATTGGAGGGAGATCAGCGGCACATCATTGACACACATCCCTGTAGGTATTAACTCTCTGAGGTGAACAGAGCAACACAGATGCACAGAGAAGATCAGGTGCCACACACACATGCAAATCCGAGCACGCAAAAGAACACCAAAGGTAACATCATGATGATAGCCAAGATAGAGAAGAAAGGCAAACTTGCAGTGTGGCCTGAACTGTGTAGCAGTGCAATACCCAGGGCTTAGATATCCTGATTCTGAGTTCCTGCAAAAGGTAAAGAGATGAGCAAATTGGCAGCGCCCCCCGCACATCATGTTTGGCTGCAAACACCTTACGAATACCCTACGAACAGAGTGTCGACAACCCACCAACATAGCCTTGGTCAGACCACGCCTTTGTCAGTTTCAGCATTCCTATCTAATCACCACCACAGACTTACCACCACTGGACCTGCCTGCCACAGCTGGAAAAGCATCACAGAAGAGAATTGGGGTTTCATCAGCTCACACAACAGCAACATCCCCTCCTAAGCCAACATGCAGCTCAAACTCCACCTATCACACAAGACTCCCAAAACAAGAAATAAGTTAACCGCCTGCATGGCTTAAGTCGCTGACTGGATGAAAGACAACTGTCTCAAGCTCACCACAAGCAAGACAGAAGTAGTGATTCAGCGAGACCACCTTACCATGGGACTCCAACTTGTGGCCGGCTGAACTTGGTCCCACACCTGGACTCAGCACTCACATCAGGAAACTCCTATTCATCATTGACAGCAAAGTTGACGTGACTGCACAAGTCAACACTCACTGTATCCTGCTTCCACACCCTGAGGATGCTAAGGAACATCTTCAAATAGCCCCTAAGCAAGATTAGAAAAACTGTCACTCACACCCTTGTCACCAGCAAGTTGGACTATGGCAATATCCGCTACGCCGGGATACCCAAGCAGCTCATCAGAAAACTACAAACCATCCAGAACTGTGCAGCATGACTTATTCAATTTCCCAAACAGAGCTTACATCATTAAACACCTCAGGGAGCTCCACTAGCTCCCAATACATAAACACACCCATTTCAAACTCCTCACACACATTCAAGGCACTACACAACTTAGGTTCGCTTATCTAAACAGTTTCATCTCCTTCCACCAATCACCCAGAGCTACCCGCTCTACAGGGCTCATGCTCACACACATCCCACATGTACACAGTAACAGATCAGGAGGATAGGCGTCCATCTCTCCTAAAGCATGGAATGACCTCTCACTCCACATCAGAGGTCCCTCTTCTCTTATTGTATTCTGCAAGAAGCTGAAGACCAAGCTTTTTAATTAACCAGCCTAGCGTAGGTTGGACTAGGCACGCACACCAGCTCAGTGCCGGGATACAGTGCATCCACAAATAAACATAACAGAGACTCAATGGAGGAAAGAGAAAGGAAGATCATATCACAAGATTGTCCAACAAAATCATGTCACCCTACCCTCCAAAGGATCACCAGTTACAAAGCTTTTTCATACGGAGATGATGGCAGGAATTCAGAACTGCTAGAAACTAGGCCTAGAGTCCAACAAATATGACTGAATTAGGAGACTGGATCATCATCCTAGAAACTGTGGTGACAGATGTCATATCAGAATTCCTGAACATGAAAAAACTCCTGGCAACGGTGGATAAATAAATACATCCTTACAGAATATCTTCCACTGAGATATCATTCAGAAGCGAAAGGAGGCTCAAGTATCAATCTCTTCAATAAGGCACTCTACATGTGTATTGAAACTTACCTTGAGGTTGGCAATATCATAATCATAGATAGAGTATAGTGCGGGCAGAACACAAAGTAACAACAGAAAAATGTTGTGAGGCAGACTAGTTAAAATCCACTCACGAACAAGTCAATTTTAGAAGTGGCCAACGAGAAGAGACGGAGAGATTGGTTATCTGAATCACAACTTCTCACCTAGATCACTCTGATGAGAAGACAGTGCCTACGACCTACTGACCTTAAAATCTAAAAAGGGTCATTTGAATGCAACCGGACATGCTTGGTCTCTCCTTTTAGTGAAAAAGTAATTTTAAGTTGATTGCTTCACCAGGCCTGGGTCTCCTTTTTGACACAACTCGAAGCACAGAAGTGGCTAGGTTGGTGTCCCTTACCTCAGGGTCTTGAAAGAGAGCTTGTTACAGGAGTCGTAAGATGGATATGAGGTTGTGTATGTGGTTAATGGAACTAGAGGAAATAGAGCTATGTAATGGATCTGGAGGGCGAGTATATGATAAGTACATGATGCAGTATGCTGGCTTTAACCTTAAATGAGTTTAAGAAGAGTGACGTTTTTGAAGAAAATGACCTTAGCTCAGTTCTTTGCTTTTTATAGCTGCACATTTGCTGGCATCTGTTGCATCTACACCTTAATTACATAGTGAAAGGCTATGTGGTGTGGTGGTTTGGGTGGAAAATACTTTAATTTAGTGGAGGCCAGCTGTTGAGTATGTGAGTCGACAAATTGAAGCACACTTATGGGAGGACAGCGTTAGATGTTCAAATGAATGACGGAATAATTAGGTGTTCGTAGTTGGTTGTAGTTTGATTAGTGGGAAAAAGAGGAATTACATACAGAATGAGGTTTGGTATATTGACTAAGTGGGAGGGTGGGAAAGAGTAGGTGAAGCTTCCAGGATGCCTCTGGTGGGATAGTGTGGGGGTGGATTAGTCACCCTCTTAGAAAAAGCATATGATATTTAACTGGATTTCTTTGAACAATATCCTCATGACTATAATACTCACCCTTAAGATACGGGGATTGAATTCACCAAGCCGCACACCCAGTTGGTGTTTGTAATATGCTCCATGCATTGCGATGAAAAAGTCAAGGTCTCACAAAGCAGGTGGTAAGTTACATTTGGTCTAATGGGAAAAAACATGCAGTGATTTTCAGGAGCAAATCCTGGAAGGATGATGAGCACAAGTAAATATTGAGCTGTCGTCAATTAACAGAGTGGATTATTGTCAACCCCTTCTCTAGTGATGCTTTTGTGGTCACAGTATAGACTTGAGTAACCAGAGGAAGGAGGAGGTATATAGTACATGATTACCATAATAGAATAGCAACAATGTTGTCCCCTTTATAACTAACATGTCAGTATGTAGTGGTATCTCGTGGCATCAATGCCCGCTAGTGCTGCAACTTGTGTTAAGACAGGGTCAACGAGGACGGGTGAAGGTATAGAAAATGTTGTTGTTGCGAATGTCGTTAGGATAGAATAGAATTCTTAAATGATACAACCAATTACCATTGAGAAGAATTTTAATCCAAAATATTTGAAAAATAAGCTTCTCCCTTCATGGGCTATGTTAGAAATTGGGTCTTTGGTTGGCAGTCAGGTTGCCCCCTGTCCAAGCAAGGACCTTCACTCTAGACAGGGTAAAGGAGAATCACTGTCAGTTAACCTCCGCTCACCCCCTTATTAGCTTGGCATGAGCAGGCAGTCTTAACTTCAGAAGTAAAGTGTAAAGTATTTGCACCAACACACACTGTGAAAACACTACAAAATAACACAACAAACGTTCAGAAAACTAGATAATATTTATCTAAACAAAATAAGACCAAAACAACAAAAATCCAACATACACAAGTCAAGTTATGAATTTAAAAAGCAAAAGAGTCTTACATCCTTTAGAAAACAGTGAGAACGTTGTTAGCGTACAAGAGTACCTGGGTAGCGTCAAAATAAAGCAGCACGAATGAGTGTGTGTCGGAAAAGGCCAGAGATGCGTTGATTTCTCATTCGCAAACAAGAGCATGCGCCGTTCCTCCTCAGGTCGGGTTGGCATGCGTTGTTTCTTCTCTCCTCCAAGAGAGCGATACATCAATTCGGACAGGCACCTCGGGTCTGGGCAGGCTTTGCGCTGAATTTCTGCACCCAACGATGTTGCGTCGAAATCCGGTCATGCGGTGTCAAGAAACCGCGCTACGTGGGGGCCTGCATCGTTAACAGCAGCTACTGCGGATGTTGCACATCGTTTCTCCAGCCACATTGCTTCGATCTCCCAGCCGTGATGCAGGTGGAGCATCGATTTTAGCCGCAATGTCGCGGCGCGTCGTTTTTCAACCGCAAATCGGGTGGTGCTTGAAAAGTTTCCCCGCACTCCAGTCTTTGCGTGGATTTCTGTCCTTTTCCACCAGCTGCACCTTTCAGGGGCCCAGAGACAGGTTAGGCCACCACTTGGCAGGCAGGACTCTCAGCAGAAAACCCAAGTGCTGGCAGAGAGAAGTCTTTGTTGTTCCTGAGACTTCAACAACAGGAGGCAAGTTCACTTCAAGCCCTTGGAGATTCTTTACCAGTGGGAAGTCACACAAAAGTCAGTCTTTGTCCTCTCTCTGGCAAAAGCAACTACTGCAGGCCAACCCAGCAAAGCACAGTCACAGCCGAAGGGGGAGTACTCCTCCTCCAGCTTCTCCAGCTCGTCTCCTTGGCAGAGGTTCTTCTTGGTTCCAGAAGTAATCTGATTTTCAGGGGTTTTGGGTGCTCGTCTTATACCCCTTTCTGCCTTTGAAGTAGGCCTACTTCAAAGGAAAGTTTCTGTTGTTTTCAAGATCCTGCCTTGCCCAGGCCAGGCCTCAGACACACACCAGGGGGTTGGAGACTGCATTGTGTGAGGGCAGGCACAGCCCTTTCAGGTGTAAGTGACCACTCCTCCTCTCCCCTCAGCCCCGATGGCCCATCAGGATATGCAGGCTACACCCCAGCTTCCTTTGTGTCACTGTCTAGAGGAGAGGTGCAAACAGCCCAACTGTCAAACTGACCCAGACAGGGAATCCACAAACAAGCAGAGCCACAGAATGGTTTAAGCAAGAAAATGCTCACTTTCTAACAGTGGCATTTTCAAACTCACAATCTAAAAACCAACTTCACTAAAAGATGTATTTTTAAATTGTGAGTTCAGAGACCCCAAACTCCACATGTGCATCTGCTCCCAAAAGGAGTCTATGCTTTAACCATATTTAAAGGTAGCCCCCATGATAACCTATGAGAGGGATAGGCCTTGCAACAGTGAAAACCGAATTTGCCAGTATTTTACTGTCAGGACATGTAAAACACATAAGTACATGTCCCACCTTTAACATTCACTGCACCCTGCCCATGGGGTTACCTAGGGCCTACCTTAGGGGTGCCTTACATGTATAAAAAGGGAAGGTTTAGTGGCTACACTTGCCAAGTTGAACTGGCAGTTTAAAACTGCACTCACAGACACTGCAGTGGCAGGTCTGAGCCATATTTACTGGGCTACTAATCTGCATGGCACAACCAGTGCTGCAGGCCCACTATTAGCATTTGATTTACAGGCCCTGGGCACCTCTAATGCACTTTATTAGGGACTTACTGGTAAATCAAATATGCCAATCATGGATAGCCAATGTATACATACAATTTATACAGGGAACACTTACACTTTGGCACTGGTCAACAGTTGTAAAAGTGTTCAGAGCAAACAAAACAGCAAAAACAGAGTCCAACACACAGAAACAACCTGGGAAGTAGAGACAGAAAGTTAGGGGGGACCATGCCAATGATGCCAAGTCTAACAGGCTAAGATGATACTATCAGTACAATAAATAGTTCTATATGGGATGCAACACCCCTGTCATACATTATAAGGATATGGAGGTCTCCGAGCAGTTACATGACCATTTAAGGAAACAAGTCTGAAGGATGAGTTCTGTTATAAGGTCATGGAACTCTGAGGTAAGGGTTTTTCTGCTGCAACACATAAGAAGAGCTGCAAAACCTTGATGCCATTTTAGACACACACGGGCATATTTATACTTTTTGAAACAAAACTGCACTAACACAGTTTTGCATCAAAAAGTTTAACACCGACTTGCACTATTCCTGAGCACCAGCCGGGAACCATATTTATGGAATGTTGTAAGCCGGCGCAAAGTGTGGGCTAGCGTAAAAAAACAAATTACGTTAGCCGGGTGGGAGATGGGGGTTTTGCACCAAAAAATGATGTTAGGCTGGTTAGAGGCAAAAAAACATGCCTCTAGCCAGCCTAGCGTCATTTTCTGATGCAAAACTATTTATACCACAAGACTCTTGTCTTAGAAAATACAGGAGTCATGCCCACCACCCCAATGGCCAGCACAGGGGACCAGTGTCCCCTGGGCATGGCCATTGCACCCTGTGCCATGCAGGGGGCCCCACGTTGGGCCCGATGGCACTTTAATTTAATAATAAATAAATACTTACCTATACTTACCCTACTTACCTGGGATGGGGTCCCCCATCGTCCGGTGTCCTTCTGGTGTGGGTGGGGGTGTTCCCGGGGCTTGAGGAGGGCACCTGTGGACCCATTCCATGGTGTTTAACCATGGAAATGGGTCCACAGGTCCACTAATGCCTGGTCTGACCTAGTTGTTAAATAATGGTGCAAAGCTAGCTTTGCACCATTATTTAGCCTCTCCTCCCACCCGTGTGTCATTTTAGGACGTGGGGATAAACAAGTGGCTATGGGGTTAGCACCATTTTTTAGAAAGGAACGCCTACCTTGCATCTTATTGACGCAAGGTAGGTTCATGCATCTAAAAAATGATGCCATCTCCAATATTTTGAAGTTAGACGGGTCTTACTTCAAAATATTAATATGGAGTTAGTTTTGCACTGAATTTGCTTAAAAACAAATTACACAGATTCAGCCCAAATGGGGTATAAATGTGCCCCACAGTCTTCCATTAAATCAACAGGAACCATCCCTGAGCACAACACACTTAACAAAGCACAGAACATCCATAAAGCTACCTGACTACCATGATTTTAGTCAGTATGAAAGCCCTGAACCTTTCGGAAAGTCCCCTCCCCTTTCATACTACTAGGAGTGCCATGATGAATTTGCACAAATAGCAGAATTGTGCAGTCTGTGCTATACAAATGTCCATAATATCAGCCCTCTGGTGATTTTAGAGAATCTTCAGACTAGGACTGGGAAAAGTGTTTACTTTTCCCAGGGAATGTTAAGCAGGGTGCAATTTCCCAACTTCACTCAATTCATAGGGTGAGTTTGGGTTGCGCACCCTTAGAGGAAACTGGCTTACCTGGAAAGCCAGGGTACACTGCAGGCAGGAAAAGGACATAACACGACTTCCTATTTCAGGATGCCCCATAGAGTACACTGTCCATAGGGAAGGATATGGTCATTGTGATGATTCCCTGCGTCCATCTCCCCCAAGTTTCAAGGGGAGGCCTGTGAGAGGTGAAAGGTGCCATGTGGTGTGGGGATCGTGGTGGAAGTGAGGCTTTGGAAGTGGGTGGATGGTGGCCATAGCACTTGTGGAGGTGGGGAGAATTCCATAACTGCGGTGCCTTGATGAGCGGGGAAATGCTGTGGTGGGACCTTGCTTTGGGGGCACAAACAGAGGAAAGGATGGCATCGGTGGGAACATATCTGGAGGAAATAGGGGCTTCACTATGTTGTTAGGAGCGTGAACTTGTGAGGTAACGGAGGAGGATGATAGCAGTATCAGTGCTTGGTTTTCCTTAGGGGGCATTCGCATAAGGGGACATAGGATGGTGGCTCAGTGGTGGTACCCCCCACACCCCGTGCCTTAAGAGCTCACATGAGGCAGCAAGAACATTACATGCTGCTACCAGCATCGCTTAAGTTGACCTTTTTTTTTTTTTTTTTTTAGTTTGCCCACTTCGCATCTCTATAAGCATGCAAATTTTTTAAAAAACTGGCAAAGTTACAAAACCGGAGACTTTACACATCTCAACCACATCTACCATAGTCAGTTTTCCAAAAAAGAGCTTCAGTAATCACTAGTGACCCACGGCGTTTGATTCTGAAGGCTGGAAGAACACCGCACACCCTTTGAAGGGTGAGGGGGGTGTCCTGAAGCTGACTGCATCATTCAGGCACCAGCTGCATCGTCGAGTTTGCTGAGAGAGACCTCTGCATATCGGATACTTCCATAGCTTGGAAAAGGGCCGGCCTTGTACCTAGAGAAGCCCACGAACATATGGGATAATGACCTATATTCCACCCTATGACTGTGAGTCTGACACTCCCCTGGGGACTGTTGGGAGAGAATTGTGCCTCCCTCCAGAGAAAATGGGGGCAAAAGGTGCATTTCTACAGAGAAAATCAAAACATATTCCAGAAACTCAAAGCCTAGGACAGTACCCAGGAGCATTTCATCACAGAAGTAAATCATATTTGTATCAACAGAGTGATGTGCCCAAAAGAAACACTGGCACCACATCTACGTACCTTGAAGATGTGCATGTCTTCAATGTACGTAGTATGTGTAGTTAAGTATAGCAAAACTGTGCTTTCCCATAGAAACACCTTCACAATATTTTTGTCCCGGATACTCTTGATACGATATTTTGTCCACACAATATGTTTTCCTTGATATTTTTTCCAAACACCCCCAAACCAGTGGCAGGTTGTGTGCTATACATGTGGCAAATAACAACACCAAAGATCCAAAAACAACACTAACACACAGTACACACATAAATACAAATCTAAAAGCCTCACATACATTCTCACATCACAAAATGGAAAATAGAGATATATAAATTGGCACACACACAAGCACAAACACACTCACACAAGACGGTATATAGATAGTGATAACGCGTCCAGCCCTTATAAAATTACCTGTATCTGGACACGTTGGAGGTCGGTGAATCTTTTAACCGAGTCGGGCTCTCCTCATCCTCAATAGTCGAGTCACTCAGATCAATAATCAATGACTATTGTAATCGGTAATCAATACTCAATTAATAGGTCAATATAGCACATCAGAAATTAATAACAGTTGGTATTTCGGCGCACCATGACCTTTCAGTCATGAATAACCACACCAGTTTATTAAAAGTTAGTGAATTTATTTCCCTATATTAACAAAGATAGCACGATATATATATGTCTCAAAACCAATTGATATACGTATATGAACATTACTAGCTGTCCATAACGGCGGAAGAAACGCAATCTACGCAAAATCTGGATGATGATACACTCTGTTATAGCAATGCAAATCACCAATGTGACTAACTGTATTTGACTAATTGCATACATTCGGTCAGCATAACAAGATTTCAATTCTTCATGATACATTGAATGAATACCTCGACTAACCTCTAATTAGCATTGGCATGTGGGACTTCATGCAAAATGAATTTAGTCAACACAAATTTGGAAAAGTTCTAGCTAGGACCCTATCAAAATAGCAGTTGGTACCTAAAAAGGAAAAACACAATGCATAATACATTTATCCTTTCATATTTACCAAATACAATCAGCATTCAAGAAAAGTCTTCGTCCTTCAGGTACCGGTTCGATCAGCATGGGGCAAGTTCAAAGGGGCAAAGTTAAGGGCAAGCTTCCTTGCAACGGCAAGGAGAATAGGGCAAAGTTACTGCATGGGCAAGACGGGGCAAATCAAAGTTAAAGTCTCTAGGGTGAGAATTCTTAAAGTCTCTTTCTCTCGGATAGAGAAAAGGGCATCAGGGTGTCGTCCAAAATGGAGTCTGGCATCAGGCTTCAAACTGGCATCGAGGAAAAATGGCTGACTTCTCTTTGTCCGGTGGGTTTAAGTAAGAAACATTCCGAATTCTGCAGGGTCCTCCATTGGAGGGTTCATAGGTTGGCTTCAAATTGTCCAATGAAAAATTGTCTTTTACTAGAACTTATTTGTGCATACATTAGCCTTGGAACCTTGGAACACAAGTTGTATCATGGTTTGCCAATTATTTTTGGTATCTGTACCTTCATTGTCCGCACCTGCAGAGACTGACCTTGTATCAAAGGGGATGTAACCGGCCTAGCACGAAACCTTGGAGATAAGTGTACCAGCCAGTTTCTACTGGAAAAATACAACTTCAAGCAAGAATATATGTTTCATTAGTTCAAGGAAAAAAAGAATCACGCAGTTAGAATTTGAAGCCAGGCAACTAGGCCAAAGCCTGTACTAAATTTAAGCTAAGCAAAACAGTTTTCAAACAAGAAATCATGGCATACATTTGCGATTATGACGGATTACTACAATTTTAATACTTCGTAATTAATAAAGCTCGTTTATACTGATGGCGAACTAACCTGAGGGCACAATTCCCCTCGTACATTATTTCTTTTACTAAAATCACACTACATTACACGTATTGATTACACAATTTATATGAATATATGTCGGACCTTCTTTTTCTGCGTCATCAATCCCTCCTCTGATGACTAATTATGTCATCACATCAAATCCACCCACAAATTTTATTCCATTAAAATTCTGTATAGTAATTTGGCACTTCAGTCAATTCCCTTTTTCTTTTAGTCCCTTTTGATTTTTCTCTATAGATCTCCACCATTTTGTTTTCTATTTTCTCCTCTCTCTTTCTTTTGTTCCTTGCTTTTATCATTTTGAAAGCTTTCCATGTTCCCCAAGAGCCTAATAAACAAATTAATATTATCAATATTCCCTTTACTATTTTTAGTAACAATCCGTTCCAAACGTTGCTGAGCCAATTTCCCACAGAAGCTAATCCCTTTCCAACCTTCTCCCAAACTCCGGGCTCTTTCAATTCCTTCAAATCTACGCTTTCTTTTGTTATGTTCGTAAGCATTGTTCTAATCTTTCCACTATTATCTGGTATATAGGTACAGCAGTGACGTGTACCAAGCATTTTGCAAACGCCGCCATCCTTTGCTAAAAGAATGTCTAAGGCAAGCCGATTTTGAAGAGTCATAGCTCTTTCTGCAGCAAGTTCAGCATCCATCAGGATTATAGCTCCTGAAAACTTTGTCAGCATGTTATCCACAATAGTAGACAACTTTCGTATTTTGATTGAATTCAATATGACTCCTACTGAAGGAATCAATGCTCCAAATATGTCTCCTACCACACCAGAAGCTGTCTCCCTTTTCTGAACACGATGTGATTCAGACAGCTTTGGAAATTTCTTTAAGTCATCTAGTTGGTAAACTTTTGGGAACACTATTCCCAAATAACACCTCCCATACCATCCTTTGGGAAGACGATAATAGGCGTTGAGTCCACAAATATAATATACTCCAGGAATAACTGGATCTTGTCCATTCAGCATGAAAGTCCACTTAGATTGAAATGCATATGTATGTTTACATTCACTCGTTCCCACAAAAACTGTGTCATAATATGATGGAAATCTATGTATACAAAATCTGCCTACATGCAATGTATCTAAAGCTATTTTCCCTTGTGTCTTTATTGCAGCAAAAGCATAATTATCCACAGACGTCCTTTCGTGTAATTCCCTCTCTAATTTCTCCTTCATTTCATTCTTCCTATCATCAGTGCGATCTAAAAATTATATTTCTACTGGTGAAAGCAAGCATGTAAGGTTTTCTCTATGTGCGTGAGCTGTGTGAAAAGGTGACATCGGTTCGAAGAATTCCCTCATTAATTTGGCATAATAATCTCGAGCTATCTTACTTAAATGCCCTATTATGGGGACATATGCAAATGTAACATCGTAATTAGTATAGAAATAATGAATGTCCTTTTGAGCATAAAATCTGGAAGCTACTATACTACATGTTATTCCATACGTAAGAGGCATGCTGTGATACGTTACCCCTTCCACTACTGAGGTAGGTATTTGTGTACACACATAACAATCTTTCGCATCCATGGTCTCAACATACTCACTCAGTAAGCGATAGAAAACGTTAGATGAAAGTTCCTTCTTATCATGCAAGTGTCTCTCGTCTTGCTCGAGTCTCTTGAGAGCTGTTAGTTCAGTAACGATAAGAGGCTTAGAAGTAGAAGCATCATTCGTCTCACTCTCACTTTTACCATGCATTCCAAGAATTATTGCTACAATTATTAGTACGCATGCGGTTATCAAGCCTATACACATGTATTTACAATACTTCATTTTACGCCCCTGTGTAGTGAAACTAGTCATGATCTGTATAGAATCAGAAAGTTGAAGGCACTCTATCAAAGCGGTTTTGCAGATATTTACAAAGCTGAACGAGTTCAATGTTCACACAGTTTGCTTTAGCAGCTCAGTCTCTTATCGGTTAGCAGCGTTGTCTCAAAATCTGTTTCAAAGTCAATCAAGTTAGCAATGTCTTAGCCGGCTGAAAAGTCAATCAGGTTATCAATGTTTTCAATCAACAGAGTCCATAGAACTTTTGTTTCCAAAGTGTAGCTCTGCTTCTTCGTTCTCGAGACTGAGGGATACGAATTCGTCTGACCAGTCGTTATTGGCTATGTATGCCCACTCCGGACAGGAATACCTTCTGCTCGGTATCCTTTTTCTTTTCAATTTTGCATCTCTCTTTGATTCTTTCTCACTCGTACTTTCCTCTTTGGCCAAGTCTTTTTCTTCACTTGGTGTTGGTACTACGACAGACACTTCCTTTCTTTTCTCTTTCACTCTTGGCCCTTCACTGTCATTCAACGTTTCTCTAGTTCTTAGTTTTACTGGTGATATGCTTTGTCTACGTTTTGCACTGGGTCCACTTGACGGACCTGCAACCTCTTCCGAAGGAGTTTGAACAGTTTCAGTCTGTCTGTTTTCGTCTTCTCCCTCTGGGAAATCAATCAGGTTTTCCTGTTCCCTTCCTGTATCGTCTGCTCTGATCAGACTTTCCTGCTCCTTCACCTCTTTCGAGCCCTTTGTCACCGTTACTTTCTTCAGGCTCTTTGTCACTTTCAGCTGCTTCAGGCTCTTTGTTACCTTCAGCTGCTTCGTCGCTGTCTGAGGCTTCTCCTTGGTCTTCCCCAAGTGAATCAGTTGCTTCGTCCTCAGAGAATATTTCTCCCTCCTCTATTTCTGCCTGTTCGCTTCTAGTCCTTTTTCGCTCTGTCTCAGCGCTTGGCACTTTGTTATCAGGTACTGGTAATTTCAGCGCTTCAACTTCCTCGTCTGTGGGACACAATACCCTCTTTGTGTGACTGGCGTGAATCCAATTGGGAACTCCCGCACACTTCACAGCAGTGGTAGTCGTCAGAATCACTTGGAAAGGTCCTTTCCAACGGGGTTCCAAACACGACTTCCTCACGTGCTTCTTTATCACGAACCAGTCACCTGCTTTCAGGGTGTGTCCTGGACCTTGGATCGGTGGCAAGGTGGTTGCCTCCACCTGGTGAGAGAAAGAGCGAACCACATCAGCTAGACCTTTGCAGTAGTCTAACACCATATCATCTGTAATATTCAAAAGTGCATTTGCAGGAACTGCTGGAAGTCTCATAGCTCTGCCCATGAGAATCTCGTGTGGAGACAGTCCAGTCTTTCGGTCAGGGGTGTTTCTCATTGACATTAACACCAAAGGCAATGCGTCGGGCCATTTCAAGTTTGTTGATGCGCATATTTTCGCCATTCTTGATTTCAATGCGCCATTCATTTGCTCCACTAAACCTGATGCTTCAGGGCGGTAGCTACAATGCAGCTTTTGCTCAATGTTCAGTGCTGCACAAAGCAATTTTATTACTTCATTATTGAAGTGACTTCCCCTATCTGATTCTAAAGAGATCGGGAATCCGAAACGTGGTATTAACTCTCTCAAGAGTAGTTTTGCAACTGTGAGACTGTCATTTCTGCGTGTAGGGTATGCTTCAAATCAGTGACTAAAAATGCACACAACCACCAACACATACTTCAAGCCTCCATGCACAGGCATCTCAATGAAATCCATTTGCATCCTGCTGAATGGACCCCCTGCTCTTCCAATGTGGCTCAAGTTTACTACTGTTCCCTTCCCTGCGTTCATCTATTGGCAAATGACGCAACGGGGGCAAACTGCTTCAGCAACTTGACGGAATTTGGGGTTAAACCAATCAGTTTTAAATAACCTAATCATGGCATCCCTCCCAAGATGAGCTTGTCCATGGTAAAATCTGGCTATCTGTGTCAAAAGGCTATTTGGAAGAACGAATTTCCCTTCACTTGAAACCCATAATTCATCTAGTCCCTTTACACATTGTGATTTAGTCCACGAGAGTTTTTCATCCTCACTGACACCATTCTGTAGGGATTTCAATTCGTCCATCGTATCTATAACCTTTAGAGCAAATATTTCGCTTTGTTCAAGTTCTGGTTCACTTATCAAATTCCATTCATCCCTGAGCAATATACAGTTCAATGCGCAAAACCTTGCGACTTGATCCGCATATCCATTTCCTAGGGAAACATAGTCTTGTCCCTTTGAGTGTGCACTGCATTTCACCACTGCTACTTCCCCTGGTAACTGAATGGCATGTAACAATTCTCTTATTCTTTCACCATTTTTCACTGGTGATCCTGAAGAGGTCATGAAGCCTCTCTGTGACCACAATTGTCCAAAATCATGCACTATTCCAAACCTGTATTGGCTGTCAGTGTAAATAGTAACTTTCATCAATGCAGAAAGTTGGCAAGCTCTAGTAAGGGCTACCAATTCTGCTACTTGTACAGAGTAAACCCCTTGAAGCCAAGAGGCTTCCAGAACACCTGTTACAGTACATACAGCGTACCCTGCTTTCAATACACCCAGTGCATCTCTTAAACATGAACCATCAACAAAAATGATTTGATCATTTTCTTCTAATCGGGTATCTTTGATATCAGGCCTTGGTTTGGTGCAAAATTCTGTCACCTGAAGACAGTCGTGCTCGATGTCTTCAGCGTTCTCAATTTCAGCAATTTCACTGGGGAACAAGGTTGCTGGATTCAACGTAGTGCACCTTTTCAGCTGCACATTAGGTGATCCCAGAATTATTGTTTCGTACGTTGTAAGTCTAGCACCAGTCATGTGCTGTGTTCGGGAACGTGTCAAAAGTATCTCGACTGAGTGAGGGACAATGACTGTTAAAGGGTGTCCCATCACTATTCCTTCACTCTGAGTGAGGCTGATACCAACTGCGGCTACGGCGCGCAAGCACCCTGGCAGTGCTGCTGCAACCGGATCCAAAGTAGCTGAAAAATATGATACTGGTCTGTTTACGCCACCATGGGCTTGGGTCAAGACAGACAAGGAACATGCATCACGTTCATGACGAAACAATGTGAAAGGTTTTGTGTAGTCAGGCATACCTAAAGCTGGAGCCCTGCACATGCATTCCTTTAATTCAATAAAAGCATCCATCTCATCTCCTTTCAGCTCAATCTCATCCAACGCATCTTTCTGGGTTAATTTCAGCAAAGGTTTTGCTAGAGTTGAGAAGTTGGGAATCCATTGGCGACAGTAACTCACCATTCCCAAAAACTTCCTCACCTCCCTCCTCGTCTTTGGGGGACTCATTTGAAGTACACTTGTTATTCTTTCCTTCATTATTCTCCGTGACCCTTTCTCTATTTGGTGACCCAAATATTTCACTTTCTTCTGACAGAACTGTAATTTTGAAGGAGACACCTTGTGTCCATTCCTTCCCAAATGGTTCAATAGGGCAATGGTGTCGGCTGTGCAGTCACTTTCTGTCTTTGATGCAATCAGTAAGTCATCAATGTACTGTACTAGGGTTGACTCGAATGGCAATTCTAACGCTTCCAAGTCTTTCTTTAGAATCTGATTGAAAATTGACGGTGACTCCGAAAACCCTTGAGGAATTCGACACCAACTGTAAACTCTGTCTAAGAATTTGAAACAAAAGAGAAATTGGCTGTCCTCATGAAGAGGCACCGAAAAGAATGCTTGTGACAAGTCGATGACTGAGAACCACTCGGCATCGCAAGGGACTTGAAACATTATCACAGCTGGATTTGGTACTACAGGGCAGCATTTAATTATTATGTCATTTATTTTCCTCAAGTCCTGCACAATTCGGACCTTTCCACTTGGCTTTATTAGTCCCATAATTGGTGAATTACATGGACTGCTTAACACTTCTTTCAGTACTCCCAGCTTTACAAACTCATCAATGAGTTGGGCGACTTTCATGAGGGTGTCTTGTGCCATATGGTACTGTGGGGTCAGAGGAAAGGTTACATTGGGTTTTACAGTCACTTTCACTGGTTCCACTCCTTTCACCAGTCCCACCTCTTTTCCTGTCATATCCCACACTTCTTTTCCGACCGTTTCCTGTAACTCAGCTGGAATATCTGCTTCAGTGATCATCGGAAAAAGGGTAATCAGAGGATACTCTTCATCGACAGTCTCCATCTCATCCCCTTCTACACTGTCCTCTTCTTCCCCATCACTGCTCGTCTGAATTCTAATTCCATTGTTCGAACACATGATCGAACATCCCAATTTGCACAATAGGTCTCTCCCTAACAGTGATATCGGGCTTGAGTCACATACCACAAAATTATGTGACCCTTGATAGTTACCAATTCTGGCTTGTACTGGATCTGTGATTGGGTTTGTCAGGTACCTGTTTGCTACTCCCACTACTTGAACTGTTCTCCCTGAAAGTGGCAAATTTGGCACTTCAATGCTCCTAACAGTGGAACGTGTAGCTCCTGTGTCAACCAAGAATGAAACGCGATGACCCATAACTCTTCCCTCCACATACGGACCCTTTTGATCAACTTCCAAAGATGCTGCAAGCACACAATTTCCCGCCTCATCTGAACTTCCACTCTCCCATACATCGTTTATTCCATTCTCGCTGTGTAGTGGGAATTGGTGTACTGTGTCATTTTGACTCATTCTCAGACCCGTGACCTGTTGAGGAAGCATTGCTTGCTGCTGATTCATTGGTGCTAAGGGTATTTGCATTTGCTGATTAGGTACCATGGGAAACTGCTGTTGCATTGGCTGCAATTGTGTCATTTGCTCACGGGGCATTTGCACCTGCTGCGGTTGCATGGGTTGTAGACCCTGCATCTGGTTCATATTGTTTTGAAAATTTGGGTTCGGACCTCTCAGTTTCAGTCCTCTCATATTTTGAAATGCATTGACATCATTGTTTTGCTGACCTACACCTTCCTGCACCATCATTGGGCACTCCTGTTTCCAATGCCAGACAATTCCGCACGTGTGACATGGCATCACCTTCTTCATTGCCTGTATACCATTTGGAATCATAACGGTATTCAAATCAGGATCATTATTCACAAAACCTCCTCGGCCTCTGCCTCTCATCTGCGGCTGAAACATAGCATTTCCCTGTTGCTGCTGCTGCGGCATCTGTTGTTGAAAACCTTGCAAACCTTGTAAACCTGTCTGAGCTGCCCTAAGCTGCATCACCATCACCTTTTCCTTCAATCTTTTCTGCTTTGTCTCAATCTCATCACTGCAGTATTTTGCATAATTCAACACTTCATCGATTGACTTTGACTGCCAACAAATCAAATGCGACTTAATCATCTGGCTAATTTCAGGTCTCAGCCCTTCCACACACCTGAACACAAAATGAAGCATGTCCTTTGGCTCAATTGTTTCCGTGCCACTGTAATTTTTAAACGCTTTCAACAACCTCTCATAATATGCGTGTATAGATTCTTTAACCTCTTGGGCGGTTACCTCTTGCGAGAATACCACCCACAGGTGCACATACATTTAGAAATGCATACATACTCATACATACACACACATAAACGTTGAGGCACATATTCACACACCCAGATTCACACACATAGACACACATGCACACAAATACATCTACATCAACAACCACGCAGAAAGACATAGAAGTGTGTCTGTTCTTTCTTTGCTCCCTAATACTCATCAGTCATTGTGAGCACCAATCATTCCGATTCCTTGAGCAAGGCCATCACTAAAGTGGCACCCTCTAGGGTGGGGACTACAGTATCACATTTTGTGAACTGTCATGTCAAAATATTGTATCCAAAATATTGAGTACCACTGTATTTTGATATTCTGGATACACAGTTTTGATATTCTGGATACAATATTTTGGCAGATATATGTTGTCGATTTATGACATACATCCCTGTGTCGGAATAGAGAGGGTAGCTCGCATGGGACTTCCAAAGCCACCGTCGGTACACACTGAACCAGGATCCATGCTACACTGCTTGCACCACGTCTGTACATTCTTTCTTCTACCAGTAAATAGGAACATCAGCTATTTCTACTGAACATTTGTAGATCTGCTCTGGAAAGAAAGCACCGCGTAACAGAACAAAATGGGCAACCATTCACTCTCCTGGATGAGAAAAAATCCAAAGCCCTAGGGGTCTCTTCTCAGACACAAAACACACATTGCAAAAGCTCAAGAGAAACAGACAAAATAGCGTAACACGGTCATCCACCATTAAATCAATAGCAACTATTGCTTCGTCCCTGTTCAACATCAATATCACGGTAAGTGTGGAATCACGTTTGGGAAGTCAAATCACAGATAGGTTCTCACTTGATACAACATCATCACATATATAGGAGCCAAAATCTAATTTTGAAGGAAAAACACTTCGAGGCAAAATCACTTTTAGGTGTGAAGTCACCATTTGGGCACCATTAGCGGGCATTTGGAAGCATCTTTAGGTACAAAAATACTTTAAGGTCCCGAAACACAACTATATGCAGAAACATAGTCAGGTGCAGAATCACCCTTGATGCAATATCAACAGGAATGTGGAAACACTTTTAGGCACAAAAACAGATTTAGGGCCGAAAATCAGATTTAGGTGCAAAAGTATCTTAATTCCTCATCAGCAGTATGTGATACTGCTTTTAGCAACAAAAACATTGTGCATTAGTGTTGAGTAAATGAAGGATATACTCCCAATTAACACCTCTGGATTTATTTCCTCCTCCACCCCTCCATTACTCCAGTCTAACTAACAAACTCTCATATCCGTGGCACAAATTAACTCATAATAATACTAAAACTGTACTCATTATTTAACGATACTAATCCATCACTAATTCTTGTTGGGTTCCAGAGTAGCGTGCTACTCATCGAAAAGCGCTTCGACGCCTCGTCAGGGGTAGTAAGCGCTATATAAATACGATTACAATACAATTACAATACAATACATCACATTTGGTTGACGGCACACTCATGCACACACACGGCCCAAATCACTTTTTGATGCAATTAGATTCATGCTCATCCTTGGTGCAAAATAAGTAGCCCAACAGTACCTCATTTAGGGGCAGAAACATATTAGGTGCAAAACCACATTTAGTTGCAAAGTCACCATTGGTGCAGCATCAACAGGAGCGTGGAAACAGTTTTAGGAGCGCAACTCTGCTTACACTGGAGTGTGTGGATGCTTTTTCTCACTATTCGTGCACTGCAATGGGGGGCGCTCTTTAGGCAGTGGAATAACATACCTAACATCCAAAAGTTAATAGTACGACTGAAATGTTCCTGTGGTTTGACCCAAAATGTAATTTGCACCTTTCTTCAAATGGTTAAAGGGGGTTGACTCAATCAAATAAATGGTTGAATGGCTTAAGTCAGAGGTCTTCAAAGTGGGGGGCTGGCCCCCGTAGGGGGGCCTCAAGTAATCCCAGGTGGGCCGCCAGGCTTTTGTCAAAAGAAGTATTATGCTGATAAAAGGGCTTTGTCTTCAGCTGAAACAAACGAGCAGCAGTAAACTGCTCACTAATTCGCCATCACTAACATGTTTGTCATTTATATCGAAGCTTGGGCGTATATGTCGAAAGTGGAGGGACTCTAAGGCCCATATTTATACTTTTTTACTGCCGCATTTGCATAATTTTTTTTACGCAAAAGCGGCGCAAATTTACAAAATATAATTGTATTTTGTAAGTTTGCACCACTTTTGCGTCAAAAAGTGGCGCAAGTGCGGCGCTAAAAAGGTATAAATATGGGCCTAAATACTCTTCAAAACCCCCACCCCCACTTCTAATAATCACACTGTGGATACTTTTACAGGTTAGTAAGGGCTGCCTGACCAGAGAAGTATGTTGGACGTCATGTGTTCAATTGCATTTTTACAGAACTTAACTGCAATGTTTAAATAAGTTTTGACATATTTAAACATCGCCAGTTTAATAAACCAATTGTGAAAAATTCGGAGGGGGGCTCCGATGATCTTTTTTTGCATGGGGGAGTCACAGCATTAAAAAGTTTGAAGATCACTAGTTTAAGGGACTTGGGGCGTAGCAATTCTCTGTATACAATTTTTGTGCAGACATCTAAAGCCCTGGCATACACCTCAACCTGCCTGTAGCCATGTCTAATAATAGCTGAATTAAATATCCTGGTGCAGTACAGAGGCAGCTGTGCCACCTCATAGGTGTCTAGTTATTCCGGCTCAGTGGCCATCAAGTCCTGCGGAGTATTGCACACGACCATGTAGTGGCAGCCCAGCGCGGTAATGGACTGGGGTGGCAAGACGTTGTGAGGTAAGTCAGCCAATGGGCTGCCTTCGCCCTCTCTCCCTATGCTGCATGTGTGAGCTTGTGTTAACAGAGGGTCTCAACAAGACCCCTAAAGTATGTAGACGCTAGCTACATCAGCATATTGAGAGACCTGATCTTTGTAAGTCTCTCTCAGAGGTAGGACGGGTAAAAAATGAAGGCAGGTTGGCAACATGTGTGCATGATTTAGAATGCCTGTGTTGTATTCTGAAAGCTACATGTGCAGACCTGTCAACTAAAATAAAACACTCATCTTGTGAGTAGGGGGCGGGGCCTTGGAGGTATCAGGGCCTCATCCAGAAAAGTCCCACAAGGCTGTTTTGCCCCAGCCCACCCCAAAACCCCTCCTCCAAAGAAAAAAGAAACTTGCTGGGCTGGGGCTAATGTCCTGGGGTGTTTTCACACCCCTTGATGGACTAGGCAGTTAAAAGTCCCTAAAAACAAGCTGAAAATCCACTGTTTACAGAGAGAGTTGTGAAATCAGGTGATGTAATGAGAGTTAGTAATGCAAATTGACAATAATTGAAGTAAGTATTGATGTTTTAGGTAGGTGACTAACCCTGTGATTTACCGTGTTTGAGTAGGAGAAGGTCACTGGAAGGAAAGTGACTAACTCCGCAGTTGTTACAAGTCACCTTCGTTGCATAAGCTGGCATAGGAGGGGAGAGTTGGTTAGCCCTCCAGTTTCCAAATATGGTCTGAGTGAGAGAATGTGAATGTGGCCACTCGGCTGCCAGAGTAGAACTGTGACTCACTAGTCTTTACGGATCCAGTAGTAATAGGCAGCCAGCTTCGCAGGTCCCATGACCAGCTTGTTAGGCAAGTCTCCGCTCAGGATATTTCTGGTGAGTCTGAGTTTGGGATTTTCCAGGGCGTGCCTGTCTGCAGCTCGGAGATACAACAGAGAGAGAGAGAAAACACGTACAGGCCCTGCTCTGTGATACTATGTAGGTTGTTCAGTATTGTGCTCAGCTGTGTGATGGTCACAGCATGCATTCTCTTGACACTCTTAGAGGTACATTGCTGCCCATCACAGGGTGGTCAGCCTTGGGATTTTCTGTTACAAATCATAGATATATGCTGGCTTCATCAATTTGGTTCAAATCAAACCTTAACTACAACTCCCAGAACACATTAAGTTGTCAGGTCAAAGTACAGGACTGGAAACATGGTACTCTGACAAAATGGCCTAGAGTGGCACCAATGGAGGAGTCCACTTTGTAATGCCGCACTCACCCACATTGGTGGCCTCTCATCGCCACGGAGTATCTGTACACTTGGCTTGTTTGACGTTATATGTAAAGTGTAAAACCACGTCCTGATTACAGTGTTTAGCAAGCAATAAAGATCAATGAAAACTTGATCCAACAACTAACCAAAGAAATCAACTAATCAAATTATTATGTAACCTCAGCAGGCCATAATCCAGATTTATTCACATTATCCATTCATTGACTGGTGTTTGTTTCTCCAAAACGCTGGTCTAAGCAGTTCTCAGCATAGTGTTGCGAACACCCTTCGCTGCCCCCCAAGCAAACCACTAAGGTCCTTCACTGCAGTTGTCGTGGGTGAAAAGTGAATGTCTAAACTGTCTCTAACATATATCCCTTTATGAAAACAGGTACAAAAAATGACGTGAATCTGGTTCAGGGTTTGGGGCCACTGCAAAACTTAGGCCTCTAAAATGACTAAAATGACAAAACTTGAGCGTCAGATATAGGGAAGGAGATACAGAATCCTACAAGACACCATCACCACACAGATAAAACATTAAAATGCATTAAAGGCTAGAATATACTTTTTAAACCAGTAGACCGTTTCTATAAATAAAATGTATACTGAGAAATGGCTCATTACTTTCTTCTTACAATTAAAAAGCATTGACACTGAAATATAAAACTCATTTTTTTATTCTTTATGTTTAAGATTTTCATTTAAAACATTACAACTCGTCATCAACTACTGATTTGTAATCTAGGCCGCATAGAGAATTGACACATTTAACCCAGGAATGGACTACACATTCACTGGTAAAACCAAAAATCAACATAACTAAGTCCCGCAATCACGTCTAGTTTACAAGGCACAACCATTCTGTTCCCCATCATCCAAGGAGCTTGTGACCAATGAGTGTGTGAGTAGAGAAGACCATATAAATCTGGGGTGCAAGGTAACATGGAGGAGTACATACATATCAGCATTGCAATATAGGGGATCCCTAATCCAGTCTTTGCTAGTGAGTATAGGTCACCTGCCCCATAGCTACTCTTTGCTTGCCTAGTAATGCCGAGGTAGCACATTTTTAGGTCGAAGCCTGCCAGACAACGCAGCAAATGGAATCTTGAGGACATTGAGAAAGCTTCCTTGAGAATGCATTCCATCAGTTGCTTACCAATATTTTTTGGTTTGAAACTTACATTTTCTAGCCTTCTATTTCCTGGCTTTTTTGTTTTAGGCAGTCCAGCTTGAGTTCATCCCTTGCCTTGCCACTACACTATATGCCATCCACTCTACACCGCTTCTATTTGCTCTGCATCACTGCACTCTACTCTTCTGCACCCTTTTCGATGCCACTTTACTCTGCACCACTCCACTTTACTGTGCACCCTTCCAGTCTACACCAAGCCACTCTACTCTGAAACAATCTACTCTGTGGCACTCCATTCTATATCACTCTACTCTACTCTGGACCACTTTACCCTCTGCCACTCCACTCCCCTCTAACCATTGCACTCTATGCCAATTCACTGTACACCACTGTACTCAAAAACAATACACTCTAGGTCACTGCACTCTATGCCACACTACTCAGCACCACTACAATCTATGCCATTCTTCTCTATAACACATTTTGCTACTGCACTCTACACCACTGTAATTTACACCACTGCACTGTATGCCACTGTGTTCTACTCTGCACCACTGTACTCTAACTGTAGCCACCGCCTTCCACCGAAAAATCACTGACATCCACGACAGCTTCAACACCCTTCACACCTTGGACACACCAACCCCGCCCTCCACGAACTCCACCTGCTCCAGCCGACTGACCTCATGGACCAGCATCAGCGACGACGAAACTCGCAAGACCATAAATTCCATCCACTCCGGATCACCATCAGACCCCTGCCCACACCACATCTTCAACAAAGTAGACACAGCCATTGCACCACACCTATGGAAGGTCATCAACATCTCCTTCAAAACTGCAAGATTCCCGGAAAGCTGGAAACGTGCAGAAATCAACACTCTACTCAAAAAACCAAAGGCGGACCCCAAAAACCTGAAGAACTTCCGGCCCATCTCCCTGCTCCCTTTCCCGGCGAAGGTCAGTGAGAAAAACGTCAACACACAGCTCAATCGTTACTTTGAAGACAACAACATCCTCGACCCCGCCCAGTCCGGCTTCAGACGAAACCACAGCACTGAGTCCGCCCTCCTCGCCGCCACAGACGACATTAGAAGCCATCTCGACAATGGAGAAACATCAGCCCTCATCCTACTAGACCTGTTTGCCACCACACTCTGAAAATCCACCTCCTCGAAGCAGGAATCCAAGACCAGGCCCTCGACTGGACCACATCCTTCCTCTCCGGCAGAACCCAGAGAGTCCACCTCCCCCTGTTCCAGTCCAAAGCCTACAACATCATCTGCGGCGTACCCAAGGGCTCATCCCTTAGCCCGACTCTGTTCAACATCTACATGGCCCCCCTCGCACAAGTGGCCCGTTAACACAACCTCAACATCATCTCCTACGCCGATAACCCCCAACTCATCCTCTCCCTCACCAAGGACCCACACACCGCCAAAACCAACCTCCACGAGGGACTGAAAGCCATCGCCGACTGGATGAGAGGCAGCCGGCTGAAACTGAGCTCGGACAAAACAGAGGTTCTCATCCTTGGGCCCACCCCCTCCGCTTGGGACGACTCGTGGTGGTCAGCCTCGCTGGGTTCCCCACCGACATCTACCGACAACGCACGGAACCTCGGCTTCATCCTCGACTCATACTCTCCATGTCAAAGCAAGTCAACGCTGTCTCCTCTTCCTGCTACAACACCATCCGCATGCTTCGCATAATCTACAAATGGATCCCAACCGAAACAAGAAAAACAGTAACTCAGGCCCTCGTCAGCAGCAGACTCGACTACGGCAACGTTCTCTACATCGGCATCCCATCCAAACACCTGCAACGCCTCCAACGCATCCAAAACGCCTCCGCCCGACTCATCGTCAACATCCCTTGCCACAGCCACATCACCCCCCACCTAAGAGACCTTCACTGGCTCCCCGTCAACAAGAGGATCAACTTCAAGCTCCTCACCCACGCACACAAAGCACTTCAAACACCGGACCCACCTACCTGAACAGCAGACTCAGCTTCTACACCCCCACCCGGCAACTCCGCTCCGCCAACCTCGCCCTCGCCTCCATCCCCGCATCCGGCACAGATCCTCCGGCGGCAGATGTTTCTCTTACCTCGCCGCCAAGACCTGGAACACCCTCCCGTCTGACCTAAAACAGACCCAGGACCTGCTTTCCTTCAGAAGACACCTCAAGACCTGGCTCTTCGAGCAGTAGCAGCACCCCCTCCCCCTTCAGCGCCTTGAAACCCTCACGGGTATGTAGCGCCCTTTACAAATAGATTGCTTGATTGATTGATTCACCACTGCTTTATACGCCACTCTGCTCTGCACCACTCTACTCCACTGCGCTTTACGCCAATGGACTTTGTGATACTCTACTATTCATAACTGCATTCTACGACAGTCTACTCTGCAACACTGCACACTCTGCCACTGAACTCTATGCCACTCAACGTCATTGCACTCTATGCCACTGCAGTCTACTCTCCACCAAACTTCTCTATGCCACTCTATGCCAGTGCACACTATGCTACTACACTCTATGCCACTCTACTCTGCATCACTCCACTCTATGCCACTCTGATCTACTCTGCACCACTGCACTCTAGCACTCTACTCTATGCCACTGCACTCTAAGCCGGTTCACTCTACTCTGAAACAATCTATTCTACGCTAGAGCACTCTACCTCACTGTATTCCACTCTGTGCTGTTCCACTCTATACCAGTCCTCTCTGTGCCACTGCACTCTACACCACTACACTCTAAGCCAATGCACTCTACACCACTTGACTCAAAACCAATACACTCTACACCACTGCATTGTATGCCACTGTCCACTAATCTGCAACACTTTATTCTATGCCACTGCACTCTCTGTCACTTTACTCTGCACCATTCCACTCTGCACCACTCTACTCTACGCAATCCAATCTACTTTACTATGTGCTACCCCATTCTTTGCTGCTGTACTCTAAACCACTCCTGTCTAGGCCACTTCACTCTACTCTGCACTACTCCTCTCTACTCCAGTTCGCTCCATACCACTACTCTATACCACTCTACTCTACCCTGCACCACTTTACTATACCATTCAGCACTCCAGTCTATGCTACTTCACTCTACTCTGAAACAATCTACTCTACACCACTGTACTCTATAACACTCTACTCTATGCTGTGCCCCTCTACTCTATGTCACAGCACTCTATGCCAGTCTACTCTAAACCTCTGCACTCCACTAAATGTACTGTATACCATTTTACTCAAAACTAATGCACTCTACACTTCTGCACTCTATGGTAATTACTCTGCACCACTACACTTAAGCCACTATGCTCTCCTCATCATCTCTTTTCTCCACTGCATACTATGCCACTGTATGCTACTTCACTCTACACCATTGCGCTCTATGTCACTTCACTGTACACCACTCTATTCTACTCTGAACCACTGTACTATATGCCATTGCTCTCTGCAGCACTCTACTCTGCAACATTCGACACCACTGTAGTCTACACCAATGCACTCTAAGCCAATGCCCTCTACGCCAATGAACTTTACACCACTACACTTGAAGATACTCTACTGTGTGAGACTGCCTTCTCTCCCAAGAACTATACGTCACTGCACTCTATGCCACTCTATTCCACTCTTCACCACTGTACCGGGTTGCGCCTGCTCTTTACAGCACTCTCTTCAGTAACACTCTACTCTACACCACTGCACTCTGTTACACTCCACAAAACTAAAATTCTAAGATGATCTACTCTGCAAGACTACATTCTCTGCCACTGAACTCTGAGGAACTCTGCACCATTCATCTCTATGCCAATGCACTCTACGCCACTACACTCTATGCTACTACACTCTATGCCACTCTAATCTACTTTGCATCACTTCACTCCACTGCACTCTATGTGACTCTACGCCACTGCATTCTATGCCACCCTGCTCTACACGACTCTACTCTACATCTCTGCACTCTATCTGTACCACTCCACTTTATCCTGCACCATATCACTCTACTCTAAAACAATCTACTGTACACCAGTGCACTCTATGCCACTGCAATCTATGCTACTCTACTCCACCCTGCACCATTACACTTTATGCCACTTCAGTCTATGCTGCGCCACTCCATTTTACTCTACTGGGGACCGATCTACTCTGCACCCCTACTCTATGCCACTCTACTCTATGTACTCTACACCACTTTACTGAAAACCGATGTACTCTATGCCAATCTACCGTGCACCACTGTACTTTACGCCCCTTCACTCTAGGCCACTCTACTCCAGTCTACAACACACCACTATGTTGCTCTACTCTGTTAAACTGTACTCCACATTATGACACTCTACTCCACTGTATGCCACTCCACTCTACAACACTCTATTCCACCCTATGCCTACTCCACTCTGCTCTACACCACTCCACAACACTCTATGCCACTTCACCCTTCGCCACTCCATGACACTGTGCTTCATGCTACTCAACTCTACTCCACTCCACTCCATAATATCTACTCCACTCCACAACACTCTATTTTACAACACTCCACGCCGTTCTCCTTTACACCGCTAACTTTTAGCCATACTGAACAGCTGCTAAGCTGATGTACAGCATGGTTAAAACATATTGGCAAAGCCAACAGCTCTTTGCATGGGCGAGACCTATTGGCTTTGCCAATGCTTGTCTGGTTTGCTTAGGAAGGTCTTTCATGTAGCCCAATAGGGCCTAGAGCGGTGAGGAATATCTAACATCACAGAAAATCTCTTAAGGGAAGGTACCTGAGGAGTAACTCTCTTGGTATTAAGATGTGTTATGTACAGATAGAATCTGCCCTTCCTGTCCTATTAGTCTATATGGAATTGTGCTTTACAGTTTCCCCTTTATTATTGTAAATGAAGGGCTTTCACTTTCAACTCTTTGTGTAACAGCAGTCAAACTAACTATTCAAGGTTGCATGGAGCATCAACAGTCTATTTTTAATCTTTCAAAACAAGGAAGTCGCTGTTTTTAAGCTCCAAGAACGCGGAAGTAGCCTCAGCTATTGCTGGCGTGGAGTTCAGGCCGAAACTAAACAAGAAACTGCTCAAAGAGTTATTTCCAGTAAAACCTCCACAGACACTGTAAACTAGACCTCTTGGTCTCACTGCTGCTTTTGTCTCACTTTTCTGTCACCGAATGACAAATATTATTGCCTCGATGTATCTATTATTATGTTACACACTTTGTGGAATACTTTCCCATCCTCTACATAAGATCTCTGAGTAACCCCTACTGCCACGTTTCCGGAATCTCCACACCTGTCTCTGTAGGTATACCACTGCATCACTTTCTAAACCCCTGTACAGCGTTCTGATGTCATTTAACATGTGGCCCTTAATTACTTAAAACATCTATAAGTAAAATCCATGTTGGACCTTAAGGAAATTCTAGTAGATAGGCTTGTCCTTCTAGAGCTGGTGGAAGGTGTCCTGGCACTGTTGTGTGTCAGGCTGCCCACTGGAACAGGCAACAGTGGACTTTAAAAGGCTTTGAGAACCACAGAAGGTGCTTCACAAATATATCGGGCATGAGTGTCTGGCGAATTTTGAAATTAGTGGTTCAATTTCCACGTAGGAAGAAAAGCTAGTGAGATTAATGTATCCCACTCTGGGCATGGGGAGGAGGGTTGGGATCTGTAGGAGGCTGGCCTGGCTTATAGTGGGTACCTTGTGGTACTTACACCCTGTGCTACCACCCTGTGCCAGGTCCAGTTATCCCTTATTAGTAGAATAGAGGTGTTTCTAGCAGCTTAGGCTGATAGAAGGTAGCTATAGCAAACAGCCTAGGCTGAACTAAGAGACATGCAAAGCTCCTACTATACCACTTATATCATATAGCACAATATCATAAGAAAACACAATACTCAGAGTTACTAAAAATAAACGTACTTTATTTTTATGACAATATGCCAAAAGTATCTCAGAGAATACCCTCATTTAGGAGGTAAGTAATATACACAAGTTACATGTACACAAACCCAAAACAGGTAAGTAACAGTAAGAAAAGTAGTGCAAACAATGTAGAATCACAATTTGATGCAATAGGTGAACATAGGTCTAGGGGCAACACAAACCATATACTCCAAAAGTGGAATGTGAATCACAAATGGACCCCAGACCTATGGGAGCTTGTAGAGGGTCGCTGGGACTGTAAGAAAACAGTCAGGGTGTCCAAGATACCCCACCCCAAGACCCTGAAAAGTAGGAGTAAAGTTCCCCTACTACCTCAAAAGGACACAATAGTCATGATAGGGGGATTCTGCAAGAACCACAAACACCAGCAAAACACTGAAGACGGATTCCTGGACCTGAGCACCTGCAAGACAAGGGGACCAAGTCCAAGAGTCGCGATAGTGTCCAGGGGGGGCAGGAGCCCAGGAAACCCCGGATGAAGGTGCAAGAGGCTGCCTCCGGGTGGAAGAAGCCAAAGATTCTGCAACAAGGAAAAGGGCTAGGAACTTTTCCTTTGGATGGAAGATGTCCCACGGCGTGCTGGATGTTGCAGAAGTGTTTCCACGCAGAAATACCGCAAACAGCCCTCAGAGCATGCACCACCAGAAAAAAGTCAAGAAAGCCGACAGGATGAGGCACTGCAATGTTGCTGGTAGTCGTCTTGCTACTTTGTTGCGGTTTTGCAGGGATCCTGGAGCAGTCAGCAGTCGATCCTTGGCAGAAGTTGAAGAGGGAAGTGCAGAGGAACTCTGGTGAGCTCTTGCATTCGTTATCTGATGAATACCCCAGAGGAGAGGCGCTAAATAGCCAGAAAAGGAGGTTTGGCTACCAAGAAAGGAGGATTGGCTACCAAGAGAGGTAAGAACCTATCAGAGGGGGTCTCTGACATCACCTGCTGGCACTGGCCACTCAGAGCAGTCCAGTGTGCCCCTAACACTTCTGAATCCAAGATGGCAGAGGTCTGGGACACACTGGAGGAGCTCTGGGCACCTCCCCTGGGAGGTACTGGTCAGGGGAGTGGTCACTCCCCTTTCCTTTGTCCAGTTTCACGCCAGAGCAGGGCTGGGGGATCCCTGAACCGGTGTAGACTGGCTTATGCAGAGATGGGCACCATCTGTGCCCATCAAAGCATTTCCAGAGGCTGGGGGAGGCTACTCCTCCCCAGCCCTTTACACCTATTTCCAAAGGGAGAGGGTGTAACACCCTCTATCAGAGGAAATCCTTTGTTCTGCCTTCCTGGGCCGGGGCGGGGGGTAGTGACCTATGTGTAGTGCACGCGTGTAATGGTGTCCCCGCACTCACAAAGTCCCTGAATGATGTGGGGGCACCTTGGCTAGTGCCAGGGTGCCCACACACTAAGTAACTTGGCACCCAACCTTCACCAAGTGAGGGTTAGACTTACAGGTGACTTATAAGTTACTTATGTGCAGTGAAAAATGGCTGTGAAATAATGTGGACGTTATTTCACTCAGGCTGCAGTGGCAGTCCTGTATAAGAATTGTCCGAGCTCCCTATGGGTGGCCAAAGAAATGCTGCAGCCCATAGGGATCTCCTGGAACCCAATACCCTGGGTACCTAAGTACCATATACAAGGGAATTATATAGGTGTACCAGTGTGCCAATGAGAATTGGTAAATTTAGTCACTAGCCTGCAGTGACAAATTTAGAAAGCAGAGGGAGCATAAACACTGGGGTTCTGGTTAGCAGAGCCTCAGTGATACAGTTAGGCACCACACAGGGAACACACACAGGGCATACACTATGAGCACTGGGGTCCTGCCTAGCAGGATCCCAGTGACACAAGGGCAAAAACAAACATACATACAGTGAAAATGGGGGTAACATGCCAGGCAAGACGGTACTTTCCTACAGGATCTCTCCCCAGTTGTAGTTTATACTGTACACTGCTGTTGTCACATGCATTAATGTTAGAGGTCGTTCTGAAGGTGTTTCAAGGAAGACCTGACATGACTGCCAGTCCTTGTTTTAGCCAAGACCTTTTGATTCTAATTAAATTCTATATCTATAACTACATATTTTACATCATATACATTTTGTAGGGATATTCACCTAGTCCTCTTCATCCAGTGGTTAGTTTTTGTGCCATTAACAGCTGGGGGAGTGGTCCAAGCCACTTCAGCCACTGGCTAACTTCACTGTGCGTGATGACATCTTGTGCTTTCAGAAGGAGCACATCCACACACAAAGTAGTTCCCTTCACTGCCAGGGATTACTGTGCCAGTGTGTGCTTTTTGAGAGCAGAAATTGTTTTTGCTTTTAGACATTGTTTTTATATGGGTGAGAGCGTGGATGTTTCCCCAACAATAACATTTTCAAAAACCATGAAAAAAATAAAAGAAGCATTGACAATGCCAAAAGGCACACGGGCAGGCACCGCCTGGCCTGTTAGCTTCGCTATTGCTTGTTCAACATACATGCAGCATCTTGCTGCAGATCTTCCTTCTGCTGTCATCTTTTATATGACAACATTTTTATAGTACATTCTCAGTCTTGTATTAGAGCTGAGGATTAACTTGAAGGTGGTACTTGGGGAAACAAAATTGTACACATACATGAAAATCAGACAACATACAGACAAGCCATTCCTCGTGGGCTCATACACTAGAGCCCCACTCAGATCACAGAGACCTTAGAAGTTCAGTCAAAGCAACCCTTACAAGCTAAGGTGTTACATAGCATCAGCAATGATGAATAAAGTCATATAACGTCATATTAATGTAGTGATGACAATATTCCACATAGGTAATAAAATAAAAGCTATGGCAGAACCTACCTCTAGCGCCAACGGAAATCACACAAACAATGATGGCACTCACCGCAGCATACAGTGTAACTAAAACACCAACTTTAAAAATACCTTGTAAAAGCATAGTTTTTCCTCAACTACCAGCTTACCTTTTTTGATAATACAGTTATTTTTGTCCAACAATCCAGCATTTCATTGTGGTGAAATACAATCCACCCAAAAAATCTTGTGAAGGAAAAGAAGCACATTTATATCTCCACATACCATGATTCATTTTGAGCAAAATGGAAATTGGCCTCCTAAATATAAACGTGTTGTTTTCTGTATGTACTATCACTGACCGATTTTGCCAATCATTCCCATGTATGTCCATTACATGCTAGCATTTTTTTCATGAGCCAGCGGTACTCACAGGATGTTAGTGATGGTCACCTAATGCTAAATAATGCCCATCTGAAGCCATACAAGGCCACCCAAAATTATAGATTGCCACCATTATCTCAGTACTATGATTGTGCTGCTGGTAACCACCACTTTGCCAACCATACCAACAACCACTATGAGGCAGGGTGCATGCTGGAAGGTGAAGGTGATCTAAATCTTCCATTCTTCTGGACATGTTGTGTGTTTTGTGGAGGTGATATTCAGGTGGATGCAGTGGGAAATACCTTCTGAACCAGGTAGTGAATGAGTCACAAACATAGACTGATTTGCTGCAATGTATTTATCTATTGCCTTGTTATATTTTTAAGGGGATGTCTGTTTACATAACATATGTTTTATATGATATGTATAGTTTATGTATATGCAGATAATTTGCATAAACCATAACAATTCTTTACAGTTTTAAATATTCTCATGTAGTAGGTATATAAACAGGTCTCTCTGGAGTGTTCTCATTGTAATTACAGGTAACATAATGTGTTTATATGTCACACTGCTTGACAGTAAAGCGGTCCCAACAAGCACTGGGCATCCTTTCCAAGTAATCTATATCACCTCTTAACTGCCTCTAGAAAGAGTGTGTAGGCTACATTTTTTAGGAGCAGAATTTAAAAGTGTTCATTTTCATCAGGTTGAAACCCACAAATTGCATGCAAAAAATCTCCTCCTCCTATATTCCTTAAGATCCTGCATTAAAAATAGACATTCTATCAAACGTTTGTTGTTGTTACTTCCATACCCTTTTTTTTTTTTAAAGTGCACGCTGTTTCCCTTCTTCCTTCTGCCTGCCTCTTTTATATACAAGTTTCTCTAAATCTCATGGCCATCCGTCTTAAGCTCTTTAGGAAACCATGACTATCTTATTAGTTCCAGCAAGCAATTGCATCTCTCATTGCCCCTTCTAATGATCACACCTGTGTCAATAATGTGCCACAGAGAAGCTGGCATGAATGTATGGAATGTCCATGCAAGACTAACCCTAAAACCTAATGGACTGACCACTAACTTTGGGCTCCGGGGTAGTGTCTTACTCACAGTAAAGCACTTCGACGCCTCATTAGGGGTAGAAAGCACTAAATAAATGCAATTTAAACAATTTAAACATTAAAATGTAAACATGGCAGTCATAGCCAAAGTATAGAAGTCATTGTTATGCCAGGGAAACGTGGAACTATGCTTTAGATGGCCACCATACCACCAAGAATGGCCACAATGTGTCAGAGCACAATTCATGCCATCGACAGCCACAGTTATGCCAGGGATACCTATCACCATGTCTTGGATGGACTTCATTTTGGCCATCGGGTATTGATACCATGATGCTAATGATTCATACAATATTCTGAGGATATTAGCAATATTCCAAGCCACTATTATACTTGTGTTGGCCGGGACTTGACCAATACACCGTAGAAGGGGTGTGAGTTGTTGGGTGTCAGCATTATGCGAAGGAGTAAATGGGCTTATGTTTTTGGGTGCAGTCTTGTGTGCGGTAGGAGTTTTACATCTTGTAGGAAAGTTTCATTCAGAGGGAATGAGTCTTACATCTAATTGCACTGTCTCACTGATTGGATGTGAGTCTTATAACTTGGAGTAGTTTCACTCATTGGCTGTGCGTCTTCTGCATGTCAGTACAGCCTCACTGTTTGGACGTTACAACTTGGAAGAGAGTCTTGCTCACCGAGTGTGGGCCTTACAGCTTGGAGCAGCTCGCACAGTCTCTCTTGTTGGGTTTAGTCCTACAACTTCAAGAACAATTTCATTCATTGAGTCTTAAATCTTTCAGAGGTTAGGATGGACTCACTCATCAGGTGTTGATCTTAAAATTTTGAGAACAGTTCCACTCCCTAGGTGTGAATCTTACAACTTTCAGTAGAGTCTGAAGTTAGGAAATTACTCTCTGCAGGAGAGTTTCACTTATTAACCTTGTGTTTCATATTGCGGAGAAATCAGCACAGTTTCACTCATCTGGTATAAGTCTTACAACTCTAAGAACAGTTTTACTCTTTGGGTGTGAGTCTTAGTCCGTGGATCACTTACTACAGACTCACTTACTGGACGTTAGTTTTACAACTTCAAGAACAGTTTCACTCACAAGATGTGTGTCTTAGACTGTGGATCAGTTACTACAGACTCACTCACTGGATGTAAGTCATATAACTCTAAGAACAGTTTAACTCGTTTGGTGTGAGTCTTAGACCGTGGAACAGTTACAGAAGACTCACTCATCGGATGTTAAGTCTTAATACTTTGAGAACAGTTTCACTCTTTGAGTGTGTCATATTCCTTGGAGTGTATGTCTGTTTACTGCTTCCGAGTCTAACAACTTGTAGGAGTTTCGTTTATAAGACGTAAGTACTGCAATTCTGAGAACAGCCTCACTCACTGAGTCATACGCCTCGGAGTACATGCTTGATGACTGGTTGTGAGTCTCACAGCTGGGCGGAGTTTCACTCATTGGATGTAAGTCTTTGCGTGCACTCGGCACGGCCTTACACCCTGGTGATTTGCATTATTCATTATAAATTACACTTCGGATAAATCTCTCTACTTTGGTTAGTTCCAGTGCCCCCTTCAACGAAGTCCCGCACCTATAGTCATTGTTGTGTTACAGCATTAATCTCTTGTCTCAGCCCTTCAGATCTCACTCCCGTGGGATCTCGGTCTCTCAGTTTCTTGCCAGGCCCTGTACCCTGGAGGAATGATTCCGTGCAGGTTTCTGCTTCCGGAGTTTCACCCACTTACATGTTTACAGCATCTGAAACCAGTTCGGCGGGCCAGGCCCTGCGTCAGGGACACACGCTGTTCCCAAGGAGGCTCTGCTGTCGCCGATAACAAGGCGCCTCTCCCACCCTGACACCTGCGGGCCTGGGTGAGAGGCAGCACAGGGGGAGGAGCCGGCAGCCTGGACTACAGGCCTCCCGGGAAGGGAGGCGAGGACGATGCGAGTCTCACGGGCGCGCGGCAGTGGCAACATGATACACCCCCCTCCCCGGAAAAGGAGGGTCCCCTTAAACTTCCACCTCACACAGATATTCATAGACTTTACAGGGAATGGGAACTTCCAGAAGGCTGCAGGTAGAGCGAGACAAATCCCAGCCATATTTCTTTCACGTTCTAAGATTTTGCAAACGCCCTTTAAATAACTCTTTATATAAAATCGGTTGAATTAATTTTTAACTAGGCCTTTGTTTACTTTAATTGTCAGTCGGCGATCGCTCTCGCAACTGCAGTGAAAATTTTAAATTGCTTTCTTCACAAACTTACTGTTTAAAGAATGTACTGCATAAGGAAAAATAAGGACACGCGGTGCTTGTCCTCATTTTTGTACCGAATGAGACATTAAAATACCGTCATACCAATAAAAACACAGCCAGCTAACAACCCTGGTTGCAGGGTCCTCTGTTACACCCCTGGCGCGCACTGCACGTGCTATCATGGCTGTCTGTGGGACCAGAGCCGCACGACAGAAGGTGAAACAAAATGCTTGTCTATGAGATTTCTAGTTATGAATTTCTGTCTCTCAAGGTGTGTATCTGAGGACACCCCCAATTAATTTATAGCTGTCAATTGGTATAAGCCAGGAGCAGCACGTGCTACTCCAGCTTCTCATTCTGCATCCTTAGTATAAGGTTACCAGACCACTCCTTGTCACCCAGGACGCAGTGCCCCAGTTGAACAACCTAATGCATTCTGGGAGTTGTAGCCTAGGTTCGCTGCCATTGATCCAATCGAGCTATCACATCTGAAAACAATGATTTCTACAAGAATCCAAGTCTGGACTACCATGTCCTTGGTGACGTTGCATGCTTTGGTAACCTTGCCCTAACACTGTCTTTTCTTTCCCTGGTTTCCGGGACCACGAAGACAGCAGCTGGTTACTTTCTGCAGTTTCTCAGGTGCAAGTAATCATTTACCGTGTGATGTCATAGGTGGTCCAATGGGTCAACCCTGTGATGTCATTGCTGTGTAATGTCACATCTATTCCATTTGGTGTTTAGTGCATCGACGTCCATAATGTATATTCCACCAGGAAACTGCTTTCCTTACTACCAATGCTCACTCTGTCCCACTTCTGTTATCACCATTGCCTTTTGTATTTCTGAATGCCTACAATGTTGCAGGACACTTTGAAGCAGCAGAAAGGCAACATCTTTAGTGGAACATATGACACTCGCATAAGTTTATGTAACATCAAACGTATGCAAACCATAGTTTTAGCTCCCTAAAGCCACCCTGATTCAGTGTTTTGCATTATACAAACCCAAACAAAAGTAAACTCCACCCTCATCTACACTAGTGGTCACATAGTCATGGGTTGGTTATTACTTAGTCCTGTCCTCTTTTGCTGCTCATGGGTATCCTCAGCTGGGGAGGCTTTGCTTCTTGTGATGCTGGTTTTGTAACAGGTACAAAACCCTTAAAAGCTTAACTACACCCAAAACCCTCAAGGCTCCCAGTTTCACAAATCTATAATGCAATAAACTAGGACTACAAGATCCGCAGTGCAAAGAAGTAACCTGGACCGAGTGAACTAGCCACTCAAAGACCTTTGAAACAACTTGAGAGCGTGGCCTGCTTTCATACTATTGTGTAGATTTGCCATATCCTCTCACCGGCAAAGGTTGCAATTTGAATGATATTTCAATGCATATAGTTGTTTCAGTGATTTTACAGACACTCATCTTTGTTTAATAGTGATTTCTCAAATATCACATTATTAATAGAATTATGTGACCCATATTTGGTCCTGCCTAAATCCCATATTTGAGATTTCCACACATGCCAAGTTTAGGGCCAGTGAGGCAGATCCATACAAGCCTTTCACAATTTCTGCTTAATATGTATTCGCAAACAATGATTGTGAATAGAACTCATTCACAGAACATTGCATGGGCCTGGCCCTTTCTGACCTACATTGGACAGCCATTCCTCAGACAACATGTGGCAACCACCTGCCTGGACCACATTATCCCGTGTCTGTAGGTGTCCCACCGACAGAGAGGCTACCTGAAGAAGAGTTGCTATGAAGGGTTGCTACATTTCTCAGAAATAATTCCAGCCATCTGTTCATGTTTTAGGATTCTGCAAAGGCCTGGCTGGACCTGATCCATAAGTAGAACTTTATATTAAATTGTCTCTATTCATCTTTAACATGCTCTTTCTGTCGCTGATAAGTTTAATTATTAGGCAGGGATTATTAAGGCATTTGTACAACGCATTTTAAAGTATTTTCTCTTCATGTTTACTGATGAAAGTATTTATTGATAAGGGGGAAAATACCAGCTTTAGGTGATTTTTCTAATGTTTGTACCAGCATGCCAGTTGTGCAGGTACAATATCGGCCAGATGCCAACCCTATGGTTGTGATAAATGACCTTATGAGCTGGACCCCTTGCAATAAATGTACCCATTTAACAAATATGCACATTTATAGTGTAAAGATCTGCACACACTTCGAATTGGACCTGTAGTTTGATGTACAAAGACACAGTGATTAGGCAATATCCTGCACTGTCCCGCCGGAAACTACTTCCGCCAAATCCACAGCAGTCGCAAAGGCATGAGATGTTTAGTAAATAACATAACGTGTATTTGCAAAGCGTACGCCCACATTGGCACTGTATAACAGATATTAATTGCTACCCACTCAGTGGTACTCACTGAATCCACCTCGGAAGGATGCAAGGCTGAGTGCAGACCATTTCTTGACCTGCCTATATGGGTGGGCCATTGTTACTCTGCACTTGCTTAGGGGCACAGCATGGGTGATGTGGGCCCTAGTCCAAGCAAGGAAAGTGCCAGCCTCCTGTGCCGCTCACGCGGGGCTCTGGTTGTGCAGTAAAAGAAAGCCGCAATCTGGGTGCAGTGCGTCCCTTAGGCACCTAGCACGGGTGCTCCTGCACCTGCTGCATTAAAGACCACTTTGTGTGTCTTTAAATGTGGCTTATAATGAGGTTCCCTCAATATTGCATTTATATTTTTTACCTCTGTGAATGCAATCTAAAAACGAACGTGTGCTTGCTCCTTCAGCATTTCCCTTGAGGAGCTGCACATCTTTACCACACCCCACACTTAGCAGGTAGGAGCTTGTAGCACGACGAGGAAGCGGGCGCTGCAAGGGTTGTGTGTTCCGAACAATGTGTGCTCTGCGGGCCTGCACATTTGGCAAAGCTGCAATTGGCAATCTGAGGTTCTCTCTATTTGTGGGGGCAGAGTAATTCCTACAGTGTGGAAAGACTACTTTGTGGTGCATTGCAAACCAGCGTGGGCAGCACAGAATTCATGGAATTGGGCCTCCCATGGATGGTAAAAACATTAACTATCACATTGTACCTGTTGTACACGTTACACCAGAGCTTGCGAAATGTTTTTGCTCTGAACCCTCCTAAGCAAAATGTTTGGAAGTCAGACCCTGTCCAAATATTTATGTCAAGAAATGGAGGAGTGTGAGGGTCAGGTCTGAGCGAAGGGGAAGGAGCGTATGAGATCACTTCAGATGTATATTTTGTAGCTCATGATCCAATGTAAGAATTATAGAAGTGCAAGAATATCAAACAAAATCAGAAACTGACCAAAAAACACCAGATCATTTAATTGGGATGTTGTAACCTGGGCCCCAATGCAACTGCACCTGCTGCACTAATGGTAGCTGCGGCCCTGAGCAGCAGGCTGTCTCCTCTGCCTCTTTCGTCCCTCCCCCTCGTGCCTGCCCATCACTCCATCTTGAAACAGACTCCACGTCTCTTTCAGAAAACAATGAGCTCCCATGTGTTGCCCCTTCTTTGCAGCAAGGGTGCCCTTGTCCATGGCAATAGTAAAGAAAATGAGCCCTCGTGCATCCTTTGTAATGTCATGAGGCATAATTGTAATACCGTGGGCCCCTCACAGTACTGGGTCCTAGTGGCACTGCTCCTGCTTCACTAGTGATGGCTACTGTCTTGCGAAGCAGGCAGTATCCTCTGCCCTTTGCTTAAAACATCAGCCTCCATCTTGCACCATTTCCCTTTCTGCCATCTCTCTGAGGCACAGCTAAGATATCTCCTCAGCTTTAATTTTCACCCCCCTGGACCACTGGTCCAAGGCCCAAAGGTGTACTAGGCCCCAGTGCAAGCAAGGAAATATTTTAAAACAGCCATATCTCGGGTGTAGTTGGCGCTTCACACCCCTAGGTCCTGGTGCCACTGCACCCGGAGCATTACTGATACCTGCAGCTCTGCTAAACAGGCTGTCTCGCTCCACTGGGCCATCATGCCTAGGTTTGAGGCCCAAAGCAGGCTGCCTGACCCTTTGTATAAAAAAAAAATGAAGGGAAAAAGTTTCACCTCTTGCCTCATGTTGCTTGGACTCTATTCCGTGCACAAGGGTGACGCTAGTCCTAATGGTAGCAAGGAAAAATGGGCCTCACACCCTTTTTTCTAGTAATACAGCCACAATTAGGGTGCTGTGAACCCTCAGAACCCTGACCACTGTGCCACTACACTTATTGCACTAATGGGCTTTTTAAAACACAACCCCCCCTAAAAAAAAATCTCTTTGAAGAAGCTGTCTCTGTCCTTTTGTAAATGTTTAAATGACATTGTCTCTCCAGAAAGATCCCTTTCTGCTAGTTTGGCTCTTTGATGCTATCCAAGGGTCTCAATACTTTCATATTTTCTCCTGGGTGATTCCTCTAAGGCCCTAGGGATCTGGACTATCAGAGCTTACTACTTTCATCTTTTTCCTGGGCAATTACTCTAACGGCTCAGGGATTTGGATGATCAGACCTCTGTGTCTGAATGTGACTGTGTTGGACTCCTCCTTGTCATCCCCTCAACTTACTTTAAAGGGCATCTGCTTCTAAAGAAAGGTCAAAGTGGGTGAGATCTATGGTGATCGCATGCCCATTAAAAAAATACAAAACCAGTTCCACTACATTTTGTTAAACCTTTTAATAAAAAGCAACCATCCATGACAAGTTAATGTGGCCCTTGAGGTGCCGCAGCCTGTGTGAAAGTGAAGGGAGGGCAGCATTGGCACGTGGAGGGTTTTTCCTGTGCTCTGGAGTTCAGGGAGGGACATAGAGCTAAAAAAGAAATAAGCCTTCTCACCAGGGTGCCTGCTACCTGAAACACCAGCTGCAAATGGCTACCCCTGAACACCAGATGCATCATCATGCAAGCCCGCATCACATGATCACAACGCACTCTACGCCAGGATCTCCAGTCATCTCCTGCACCATCTCCAGACCATCGAGAACATTGCAACGAGGCTCATCTTTGACCTCCCACGGCGCACGTACATCTCGCACAGTGGTCAATGTGCATTTTAAAAAGTATAGGAGCTGTGATGCTGCACGCAATAGGGGCAGATGGAGTAAGCGGGGGGGCAGGGTCAAACGCATGGCTAAAAAAACAAAATATTCAGTAACTTTTTTCGTTTTTTCACCTTCAAGTAACTACATATAAAATATCACAAAGCTTAAATGAAAGTTAAATATGAGTTATGTTAATCAGTAGGAAAATGCACTATTGTACATTATAAAACCTCTATTAGATAATACACTGCACCAGAGAGCCACAGAATTGAGCTCTGGTTGGTGCAGTGGAGAATAGTGATTTGTGTATGTTTAGTGCTACAAGGGCCCAGTCTGTGATAAAAAGCGCTGTGAAAATGTAATTCATTATTTTAAACTTTCATTACACACAGTATAAAATAGACTGCTACAAAATGTGCAACAATGTTTAAGATAAAAAGGTGCTTCAAAATTATACGTTAGTAATACCCAGACTGTATATATCGCAGTTTTTTTTTATAACTGTCCTTTCAAAAAAACACACTTCACAGCTTAGCTGGTAGCTCTCTTGCAATACCCCTCAAAAAGAATAAATGTGTGTCATCAGGATGCTTCAAGTGCTTTCATCGACGAAAACCAATACCAGCTTCTACGCACCCTTTACATTTCGCAGATTGACCAGTTGCGCACATTTACGTTTCTTTCAGGGACGCAAGCACCCTGGCAGAAAGGCTTGTCTGGCAAGAAGGCTATCTGCACATCCCTCAGTTTCACAGCGCAGGAGTCTCCCTACCTTACACTTCATCTGAAGCATTTCAACTTTGACAATTAACTGTCCCGGGATGGTTATCCTTTCACGAAAAAGTTAAGGAACTGTTTTTGTAAAATGAAAAAAGTATGGGTACGCCGTGCCGCTCAGATCCCCCCACTTCGACCACTGATCTCACCACACCTCAGAAAGCTCCACTGGCTCCTCATCCACAAGCGTAGCCAATTCAAGCTCCTCATGCATGCATTCAAGCCACTACACAACATCGGACCTGCATACCTGAACAACCACCTGCACTTTCCCTGACACACCAGATAACCTATGTTCAGCCACTCTCTCACTCGCACAAAGCCCCTGCATCCACTAAAGCAGAACAGGAGGCCGTGCAGTCTACTTCATCACACCCAAGACCTGGAACCACCCCCCCAACATATGAGGGCCTCCTACTCACTTCTTGAAACCTGCAAGAAGCCAAAGGCCTGGCTCTTTGACTAACTCTGCAGGGTCCGACACCCAACATCCAAACACCTGCCCCCCTGTTCCAGCGCTTGCCTGGATAGCCTCATGGATGAATGGTGCGCCATACAAATCCAAGTAACATAACATAACATAGAAATGTAAATGTGTGTAATTGGTTAATTAACTAACGTAAATGCTGCTTGCCACTCAGGATGGGCATTAATTGATGGAGTCACTTGAACTTTCATGGTGACTAAAAGTTATTGTTTTTGGTAGGTAATGTCAAGGTATTATAGGCTGAGATCTGGAAAGTCTCCTTTTAATTGACACTTATTTGTTTGCTTTAGGTACATTTTAACTACTCCTATATATACACTTTGAAAGCACCTGTTGTATCTTAAACACTAAGGGGGTCATTACAACCTTGGCGGACAGTGTTAAAGCGGCGGTAAGACTGCCAACAGGCCGGCGGTAACAATTTTGGAATTACGACCGTGGTGGAAACCGCCAACAAAGACAGCCACTTTAACACTCAGACCGCCATGGCGGTACAAACAAACAGCGCCGTGGTCACCACCAACAGACAGGCGGAGGACCGCCCACACTATTATGACAGGCCAATCCGCCACCTTTTCCGGGGCGGATTCACCACGGATAAAAACACGGCGGAAACAGGAATTTCGAAGGGAAAACGCTCACCTCTACACACTCCACAAGGAACGAGGACACCATGGAGCCGGAACTCCATATTCTTCCTGCAATAGTCTTTCTGCTCCTCTACCAGGAGCACCAACACCGGCGGCGAAGACCACAGTGAGTACTGCACCTACGACACAGGGAAGGGGGGAGGCAAAAAACAGGGACACACACACGCAACACCCCCACCCCCACCCCAACCCACTACAACACACACACCAATGCATATATAAACATTACAGTTACACCCCCAACCCCCCGGAAGAATGCAAAGACAAAAGGAAATGAGTGTAACCATTGTAATATATCAAAATTCAGTAAGCAAATATATACATATATACACAATTTACAAAATATAAACCTAGATCAGTAGTCCAGGTATTGTACCATTCATAGTCCGTGGACCACTGGGCCCAAAATGCATGGGCGAGGCCCACACACGACACCAGCTCAAAACAGAGAGAACACTGCAGGGGCATCAGATAGAAAAACAACAAGTACCTCAGGGGGAAGGGAACGGGGGGCACCTCAGCCGGATGAGTGCAGGAAGCCAGATCCACGAGGGGGCTCCATGCCCATTGATGTATCCTGGGGAGTGCAAAGCCACAGTCTCTCAAGTCTCTACAGTGGGTGGTTTGCCCACTGCATTATCCTGGGGAGTGCAAAGCCACAGTCTCTCAAGTCTCTACAGTGGGTGGTTTGCCCACTGCATCATCCTGGGGAGTGCAAGGCCAGTCTCTCAAGTGTCTACAGTGGGTGGTTTGCCCACTGCATTATCCTGGGGAGTACAAAGCCACAGTCTCTCAAGTGGATGCCTTTCTCCACTGGTTCTGGAGGGGGCTTTGTGCCCAGAGTGCTTCATCCTTCCAAGGACTGAGGTAGTGGATGCATGTCTCCACTGGTTCTGGAGGGGGCTTTGTGCCCAGAGTGCTTCATCCTGCCAAGAACTGAGGTAGTGGATGTGATACTCCACTGGTTCTGGAAGGGGCTTTGGGCCCAGAGTGCATCACTCACCCCGTGATGGTACCTGTTGCGTCAGTGCCCCTGCCGCTCATGGGCTAGCGGTGCTTGACTTGGCGGTCCTTGCCCTGTTCAGCGGTGCTTACCATGTTCAGCGGTGCTTGACTTGGCGGTCCTTGCCCTGTTCAGCGGTGCTTGACTTGGCGGTCCTTGCCCTGTTCAGCGGTGCTTGCCCTGTTCAGCGGTGCTTGACATGGCGGTCCTTGCCCTGTTCAGCGGTGCTTGACTTGGCGGTCCTTGCCCTGTTCAGCGGTGCTTGACTTGGCGGTCCTTGCCCTGTTCAGCGGTGCTTGCCCTGTTCAGCGGTGCTTGACATGGCGGTCCTTGCCCTGTTCAGCGGTGCTTGACTTGGCGGTCCTTGCCCTGTTCAGCGGTGCTTGACTTGGCGGTGCTTGCCCTGTTCAGCGGTGCTTGACTTGGCGGTCCTTGCCCTGTTCAGCAGTGCTTGACTTGGCGGTGCTTGCCCTGTTCAGCGGTGCTTGACTTGGCGGTCCTTGCCCTGTTCAGCGGTGCTTGACTTGGCGGTCCTTGCCCTGTTCAGCGGTGCTTGACTTGGCGGTCCTTGCCCTGTTCAGTGGTGCTTGCCCTGTTCAGCGTTGCTTGACTTGGCGGTCCTTGCCCTGTTCAGCGGTGCTTTACTTGGCGGTCCTAGCCCTGTTCAGCGGTGCTTGCCCTGTTCAGCGGTGCTTGACTTGGCGGTCCTTGCCCTGTTCAGCGGTGCTTGCCCTGTCCAGCGGTGCTTGACTTGGCGGTCCTTGCCCTATTCAGCGGTGCTTGACTTGGCGGTCCTTGCCCTGTTAAGCGGTGCTTGACTTGGCGGTCCTTCATTGGGCAGCTGGGCTGGGGCTGGCGGTCCTTCATTGGGCAGCTGGGCTGTAGCTGGTGGGGCCCTCCTGGGCAGCTGGGCTGTGGCTGGCGGGGCCCTCCTGGGGAGCTGGGCTGTGGCTGGCAGGGCCCTCCTGGGCAGCGACGATGGGGCTGGCGGGGCCCTCCTGGGCAGCTGGGATGGGGCTGGCGGGGCCCTCCTGGGCAGCTGGGCTGTGGCTGGCGGGGCCCTCCTGGGCAGCGACGATGGGGCTGGCGGGGCCCTCATGGGCAGCTGGGATGGGGCTGGCGGGGCCCTCCTGGGCAGCTGGGCTGTGGCTGGCGGGGCCCTCCTGGGCAGCGACAATGGGGCTGGTGGGGCCCACCTGGGCAGTGACGATGGGGCTGGCGGGGGCCTCCTGGGCAGCGGGGATGATGGCGGTCTTCTCCGCCGTGCTGCTCCTCCCAGACTTGCTGGCTTTCTTCTGGCCCTTCCCCACATTGGGAGGAGTCACAGCTGAGTCCACACTCCCCCCGGGACCCCTGGGTGCGGCTAGGGTGGCTGGAGGCCTCCCCCTCTCCCGCCGGGCACTGGCCAACTTCTGGTGCTTCACGGGGGGGACTGGCTGTGCTGTGGCTCCGTGCCACACTGGCTGTCCTGGTGGCCGGTGCATTCCACATACCTGTGACAACAGGCACCACAGGTCCCGTACATTTTGTGGCTGAGTTGCTAGTTCGGGACCTATGAGTTGGACGGGGGGTGGTGGGAAATAGGTTAAGGGTGGACAGGAAAAGTTGTTTGGAGACACTGGGACGGGTAGCTGGGGGGGGTTTGGGAGTAGAGGAAGAGGTGGTGGTTGTAGGAGGTGTAAGTTTTGTGGTTTTGGGTGCAGGTGCATGCGCTGGAGGCTGTTGTGAGGTGGATGTATGTTGGGTGGGTGTGTGCCTGCGTTTGTGTATCTTCAGAGGGGGCGTCACAGACACACTGGGGACGTGTGAATGGTAAGGGGGTGGTGACTGCACGTGAGCGGGGTGTGCTGGTGCGGGCCGTAGTGGCTGTAGAGGTAGTGCATGCAGGTGTGAGTGTAGACGAGACTGGGAGAGAGGAGGGAGACGACGAGGAGGGGGACACAGTGGAGGCAGTGGATGTTGGTGTGTCTGTATGTGTGTGATGCTTGCGTGAGTGCCTGTGTGATGTGTTTTGCTTATGTTTGCCTCAGCTTCCTTTGTGTGGTGACGTGTGTGCAGGCTGGTCTGATGGTGTGCTTGGGATAGGCAGAGGTACAGGGGATTGGGTCTGGGTGGAGGAAGTTGGAGGGGGGAGGCAAGACACAGGGACAATAGCTGCCATCAGTGCTGAGGCCAGAGTTTGAAAGGTTCGGTGAAGGGCAGCCTGACCAGAATGAATGCCCTCCACAAATGCATTGGTTTGTTGCAACTCCCTTTCTACACCCTGGATGGCATTCAAAATGGTAGACTGCCCAACAGTGAGGGACCTGAGGAGGTCAATGGCCTCCTCACTGAGGGCAGCAGAGGTGACAGGGGCAGGGGCTGAGATGCCTGGGGTGAAGGTGGTGCCCACCCTCCTGGGTGAGCGGGCACGGGCGAAGGCTGAGGGGCTGCTCGGAGGGCGACGCTGGTAGGGGGGGTGGCGGCTGTACCTGTAGAAGTGGGGGGCACAGATGTTGCCACCACCACAAGGGAGCTCCCATTGGAGGACGAGTCTGTGTCGCTGGTTTCAGCTCCTGTCACCGCCGTGGTGCTCCCCTCGCCCTCCGTCCCACTGGTGTACTCAGAGTCCGTAGTGTGGCCTTCCATGGCCATGTGGGATGCAGCTCCCTCGTGCTCTGGTGCCACTGCTCCTCCGCCTGATGATGCTAATGCACAGAAGAACAGGGAGATCGCAAAAAAAGGGGGGGGGAACAGAAGAAAGACATGTTGAGTGCATGGCTTATCGCTACCGTTGGCAGACAAGACAGACACAGAAGCCCCCTGCACTACGTCGCGCTGTTGGGCTCTAAGGTGCAATTCCTGGGAAATGGCCTACAAGGCTATGGGCGACATATGCACACATAGATGACACAGGTGCATGAATAGCTGCAGTTGGCACTCTACAGAGTTGGGGTTGGGGGCCACAGGGCCATGCCTTACGAAGGGGCCTAGCCTACGGAACTCGCCCTGGCCTAGGGAAACCCACAGCCCTCCTCCCCCACCCAGACAATTCCACTGCGTGCAAAGTCAGCTGAATGAGAGTGTACTCACCCCCTTGTGTCTGCTGTGATGCCCTCAAGCGCCCATCCAACTCCGGGTAGGCCACCGCCAGGATCCGGAACATCAGGGGGGTCATGGTTCGACAGGCACCCCTCCCACATTGGGAGGCCATCCCCAGCTGAGCCTCCGCCATCTTCTTGCTCCAGCGGCGAATGTCCTCCCATCTTTTCTGGCAGTGGGTGCTCCGTCTGTGGTGGACCCCCAGGGTCCGGACGTCCTTGGCGATGGCACGCCAAATATCCTTCTTCTGGTGGGTGCTGACCTACATGAAATGTACAGGGAAAGAAGAGAAGACATTACCAACTGCACCATCAAAGTGAGTGGCCCCCATCCCTACCCTTGCCATGTGGCACATCCACCCACCGTCTTTCATTCACTCAGAACTCTGACCCCATCCTTCTTACAACCATCCCTCTCAACACAGGCATAGCCCATACAACATGCTCCCTGTGTACTTACCTGTTGGTCTGGAGGACCGTAGAGTAGCGTGTACTGGGGGAGGACCCCATCGACGAGCTTCTCCAACTCCTCCGATGTGAAGGCAGGGGCCCTTTCCCCAGACGCACGAGCCATTGTCTCTTCCAGACCGAGGTCACAGCAGCACTTGCAGTATAAGTCCTTGCCTGTCGAAGATCAGGTATCGAGTAATTCAACAGATAGAAAATGGCGGTCACGTCCGCGGCGGTCACGTCCGCGGCGGTCACGTCCGCGGCGGTGCGTACCATCACCGCCGGCGTACATCGTCATTGGCTCCTGGGACCCATAGGGTCCAATGTTACCCAATGCAGCATTGCGCCGCTGTCTTCGACCACCTACCGCGACAGTGTACAACGCCAGCGCAGTTACCTCACATCTCATTGTCCCACTTTAGAGGTCAGGCAGCCGCCATTTCAGGGGCCCACATGGCCTGATTACCAACTGCGTCACACATACCTAGGCCTACTCTCAACACACATACAGGCCACTTTTTGTGTATGATTGGTGTTCTGGGTAAACAGTGGGTACGTACCTCTGAGTTGTTTGACTCTGTGCTCGCTGTTGTCCTTCCTAGGCACTGTCTGCTGGGACATGTGAGGAGATGGCGGAATCCTCCGGTGTACCGACCGCTGGTGGACCTGTCGACAATGGAGGAAAGACATTTGATAATCACCTACAGGTTTGACCGTGCCACAATCCAGGAACTGTGTACACAGTTGGAGCCTGACCTGATGTCAGCAATCCGCCATCCCACAGGAATCCCCCCTCAAGTGCAGGTGCTATCAGTGCTCCATTTCCTTGCTAGTGGGTCATTTCAAACAACTGTGGCCATGGCATCAGGGATGTCCCAGCCTATGTTTTCCAACGTATTGTCCAGAGTGTTGTCTGCCCTGCTGAAACACATGCGGAGCTACATCGTTTTCCCTCAGGTGGAGGATTTGCCTACAGTGAAAGGTGACTTCTATGCCCTTGGACATATCCCCAACATCATGGGTGCCATTGATGGGACCCATGAGGCTTTGGTCCCCCCCAACAGGAGTGAACAGGTGTACAGGAACCGGAAGAGTTATCATTCCATGAATGTACAGATGGTATGTTTGGCAGACCAGTACATCTCCCTTGTGAATGCCATGTTCCCTGGCTCAGTGCATGACGCCTACATCATGCGGAATAGCAGCATTCCTTATGTGATGGGTCAGCTCCAGAGGCACCGTGTGTGGCTATTAGGTGACTCTGGTTACCCCAACCTGTCATGGCTACTGACCCCGATGAGGAATCCCAGGACAAGGGCAGAGGAACGCTACAATGATGCCCATGGGCGAACTAGGAGGGTGTTCGAGCGGACCTTCGGCCTCCTGAAGGCCAGGTTCAGGTGCCTCCATATGACAGGTGGATCCCTATTCTACTCACCAAAGAAGGTGTGCAGATCATCGTGGCCTGCTGTATGCTTCATAACTTGGCTTTGCGACGACAGGTGCCTTTTCTGCAAGAGGATGGTCCAGATGGCGGGGTTGTTGCAGCTGTGGAGCCTGTGGACAGTGAAGAGGAGGAAGAAGAGGAAGAAGACATGCAGAACAGGGACTCAGTCATCCAGCAATATTTCCAGTGAAACACAGGTGAGAATACATTCCTGTCTACTACATGTACTTTTACACTTCTACCTCTATCCTGTCTGTCAATTTCACCCAGTGTATGGTCACTGAGTTGTCACTTTCCCTTACAGTTTCACAGGTGTGGGTCCCAACGTGTGTCATCTGCTTAGATTCCTCTGGGACTAGAGCTGTGTGACATAGGTATGTTAACATTACAATTTCCAGAACATTTTGTCACTGTAATTGCAAATACACTATTTTGAAATCACAGACAGACTCCTGATCTTTTGGTGCTTTAGGTGTGTTTATTTAAATACAAAATATTGGAGGGGGAAGTTAAATGGTGAGGGGTGATGGCGGAGGAATGTCCATGGCAGAGTCTAGTCTATTAGTCTCACAGGTGCATTGCCCATATGGGCATAGGAAGTGGAGCTGGGGCTGTTTCAATATAGACAGGGTGGCAAAGTGGGACAGTGGGATGACAATCAGGGTAGTCTCATTTCTTGGCGGGGGTCTTGGCATTGTGCTCTGTCTTGTTCCTGGATCTCAGGGACCGTTTGTGGGGTGGTTCTCTCTCTGCAGGGGGTGGGGTGCTGGTGTGGTGGTCCTGTGGCGGGGCGTCCTGTCCACTAGCGCCAGCGGAGGTGGTGGCCAGTTCATCGTCCATGCTGGTGTCAGGGGCCCCTTGTAGTGCCACAGTGTCCCTCCTGGTGTTGAGTAGTTCCTTCAGCACCCCTACAATGGTGCCCAGGGTGGAGCTGATGGTTCTGAGTTCCTCCCTGAACCCCAAATACTGTTCCTCCTGCATGCGCTGGGTCTCCTGAAATGTAGCCAGTACCGTTGCCATCGTCTCCTGGGAGTGGTGGTATGCTCCCATGATGGAGGAGAGGGCCTCGTGGAGAGTGGGTTCCCTTGGCCTGTCCGCCCCCTGTGACACAGCAGCCCTCCCAGTTCCCCTGTGTTCCTGTGCCTCCGTCCCCTGGACTGTGTGCCCACTGCCACTGCCCCCAGGTCCCTGTTGTTGTTGGGGTGGTGGGTTATCCTGGGTTCCCTGTAGTGGTGGACACACAGCTGATAGACGTGTCCTGGGGACGGAGGTATGGACCCACTGGGTGGGTGCTGTGCTGGTGTTTCCAGAGGGGGGAAGGTCTGTGGTGGCCTGTGCCTGTGTGAGGGGAACCGACTGTCCCAAGGCCCACGATGGTCCGTGCTGGTCATCTAGATCCAGGTGGACAGAAGTGCTGTCATCACTGTGGGCCTCTTCTGTGGGTGGAGTGGAGATGTCTGGACCCTCCTGTCTGGTGACGTTGGGTAGTGGTCCTGCAGGGGTGTAAAGGCATGAATATTGTGATATTGGTACATTTGTGAGGAGTTGGAGTGATAGGGGTGGGGGCGAGGGTGGGGGTATGTGATAGCATGAAGGTAGGGTGGGGGATATGGTAGTTAAAGGTTTGACTTACCAGAGTCCATTCCTCCACCGACTCCTGCGAGGCACTCAGGATGCAGAATCGCCAAGACCTGCTCCTCCCATGTTGTTAGTTGTGGTGGAGGAGGTGGGAGTCCGCCGCCAGTCCTCTGAACCGCCTGGTGGTATCTTGAGACCACGGAACGAACGCACCTTCCCCCGTAGGTTGTTCCACCTCTTCCTGATGTCCTCCTGATTTCTGGGGTGCTGTCCCACTGCGTTGACCCTGTCGACTATTCTTCGTCATAGCTCCATCTTCCTTGCAATTGAGGTATGCTGCACCTGTGCTCCAAATAGCTGTGGCTCTACCCGGACGATTTCCTCCACCATGACCATGAGCTCCTCCTCCGAGAACCTGGGGTGTCTTTGCCGTGCCATGGGGTGGTGTAGGTGATGTGTGGGGTGGTGTGTGTGGTGATATGTAGTGGTGTGTGGTGTTTTGTGCGTGGAAGTTGTGTGGGTGATGGTGTTGTGTGCCTGTGGATGCTAGTTTGTTGATGGTGGTGTCTCTCTCTGGCCTTCTCTCTGTAATAGTGATCGTAGGGGATTGTGGGTGATGTGGGTGTGTGTTTTATATTGTATTGGGTGTGTGGGAGTGGTGTGTGTATGTGTATCAGGTGTGTGTTTTGAATTGTCCAATGTGGTAGTGTTTTGTAAGAGTGTGTGTATTTTGAGCGTGGCAGTGTGTACCGCATATGGAATACCACGGTTGAAAGACCGCCGCGTGGATTCGTGTGTTGTAATAGTGTGGGTGTATTTCTGTTGGCGTGACGGTGGAGGTTTTGTTTTCACCAATTTATCACTGACCTTTGGTGTGGCGGACTTGTGTGGGAGTCTGAGTTTTGTCGGATTCCGAGATGTGGGTCATAATAGCTGTGGCGGAATTCCGCAGCCGCGGCGGTGTGTTGGCGGTCGTCTGCTCGGCGGTAAGCGGCTTTTACCGCCAATGTTGTAATGACCGCCTAAATCTTTTCGCAGTGGCCTACCTTGTATTGTGTATAATAAAATTCTAAAATAATGTCTTGAATATTCAGTGACTTTTGTTCCAGGCTGGGAGCTCATAGCACTATGAAAACACAAGTCTTTATTCCTCCATGTCTTCAGTGATCGCATTAACCAACTGAAATTTGCTAACATCGAAGAGTGCATTTCCAACCGATTAGCTTAACATTCTTTTTCAATTAACACTTCTACATTATTTAATATGCAGGTAACTGAAAGTGAAAAAATGAAACACTTGCAAAATATTTTGTTTTGACCCTGTCACCATCACGCTCTGGACCACAGTTCCCAGAATTTTATTTAAACACTTGAATGACTATATGCAAAGGAAGACAGCCTGGAAATTGGCCAGGTAAAGACAGTCAGGCTTACAGACCATCTTCATTTACAAGTACTTGTTGAGGCATTTGCGCCCCCCCCCCCCCCCCCCCCCCCCCCAGCAATGCAGCCATGGATCCCCAGATGGGCACGTCCCGCAATTTGAATGCCCCTTTGTTACACAGATAGGAGTCTAACTTCCATCTCCGCACTGGGATGAGCACACTTCCACCCCTTTCCCATCCTACACTCTCGTTGTATCTGACCTTTGACCATACTATGTGCAGCGCTCTGTTGCCTTCAAGTTTAGTTTGTGGTATGTAAGTTGCACAAGTCATTTAATTTGAGAGAGAAATATGTGTGTTGGGGCGGCCCGGGGGATGGGGGTTTGGGTGGGTCACTAATTGGGAAGTGACCAAAGAAATGTAACTATGAACCTTTAGATGAGGTCTGGCCTTTATAATTCAGGGCTGAGCAGGACATTCTGCCAATCTTGTCACTCTTGCATTTCCTCTGTAGACTGCAGGCTTGTGGGCTTTCAGAGAAGGAAGGCTGACTTGACCCAAACATGCCTCTATAACCCTATTCTAGTCACATGCTCCTCCCTTGTGGGGCTAGTTTGGGCATTTTTGCAAGACCCGGTTTTCGGTTTCCAGTCCAGCCCTGATGTGATATGGCTGATACAGCTGTGGACGGAAACATATAAAGTAGACTCTTGTGCTTCGTACAGTGTTACGATGCATGTCTAATTCCTAGTAGGGTTTTTGAGAGAAGAATTTAAATATATTTGGCAATGTAGCAAGGCTATATTAACTGTTATGATTATTTATGTGCACCTGAGCCATTTGGCCTTGCTTACCATCAAAGCTTTGGCATTTCTCACTTGGATATGACTGTAACGAGGAAGATGATGAGTAAATGCCAAAATTACTTACCAGTAATTCCATTACTCTGAGTTATTTGTTCCTCTTTATAGTTAATTATTCCGCCCTAACCCACTCTTTGCTGGGAGTATAATCTTCAGGCCAGGTTTACTATTGGAGAAGAACTTGTTATTTCAGGAAGAGGTAATGCAGGAACACCCCCTTTATGCTAATGGAGGGTTCCTCTTCATTTTTTTAGTGGAAACAGAAAGAGTACAGGTGAGTAAGTCGAAAAAGGAGGCCTCTTCACTTTGATTATGACTGCAACAAGAAAGAAAGAACTCAGAGTAATGGAATTACCAGTAAGCAATTATGACATTATTACATTCATAGAGGCGAGGAGAAAAATCCAGTCACAGAGAACTGATTGGATTTTTATGAAGTAGGTCAGTAGGGTTACAGCGAAAATGCCATACTTTAAGATAAAGTCCACCGACGATCCAGTCTTCTCTTGACCTTGGCAGTCTTCTTGAGAAGGTGAACACTTTGGGCCTGATTCACAGAGGTAAAGTTACACTTTCGTGTAAGTTTACTTTGGTTTTGAAATTTTCAAAACTGCATAAAAACTGTAAATTTACCAGTGTGGAAACTTTGCAGTCAGGATGGAGAACGCCACACATAAAAAGATACGACATGGCCAGTGCGGAGTCTATGCACTTAAATGAAGGTCTGTAGGTCAGAACAACTACTCTGGTTCACATCCGCCTTCCCATACCTGCTTCCAAGTGGCTGGGACAATTCCTTCCATCTGTACCCTGGGTCTCTCTGCACAATGGTTTAACACCACATATTGGATAAGCTTTCTCCATCACTACTGAATTCTGCTCCCCCTGCAGAACATGGTACAGCTCTCACGTTGCCAGGTCTACACCCTCTGCTGATCTAGTGCTTTCTGTTTTCCATACTAATCATTCTAAAGGAGCCATATTTATCTACATGCTGTGTGTGTGCCAGCCAACTGCAGTGTCCCTAACAATCTATAATCAGTTTAGATCTGTGTTTTGACAGTGCAGCTGTCTAACAAACATATTGCTGACAATATACTTAGAGTGGGTTTTGTATCTGCTCCTTTCAAAAACTGGCTTTCTTCAACCAGCCTCTTCTAGTCACAGGCTGGAGATTTTGGGGGTCATTATGAACATGGCGGGAACCCCGCTGTGTTCATGCTGGCGGTCTTATCACAGACCGTCAGTCCCCTTGAAACCCCGACAGCTGAATAATAGACATTCTGCTGGGCCGGTACATTGCCGACGGCTCCACATGGAGCTGTCGTCAATGCTGATGTGCGGTGGGTGCAGCAGCACCCGTCGCGCAGATCACTGCCCTCCTGCGTGACGGGGCACTGCACGGGGGCCCCGGAGCACCCTTCCGCCAGCCTTTCCCTGGCGGGTTGGCTGACGGATCAAGGGTTCTTTATCTGCAACCCTGCAGCCCTGTCGGATGAAGAATTCTGCCATCGCCAGGCTGCCTGTTGGCGGTAGCATGGCGGTGGTGGAAGGCCGTCTGTGGCGGTCACCCCTGCCATCATTATGTGGCGGCCAATTTCCGCTGCCACCAGCATGGCGGTCTCGACCGCCGGGTTCATAATGAGGGCCTTTGTCAATTACTTCTTTGCTCAGCCCAATAGAGGAATCATTTCTCACTCAATGTGATTGGCTGTTTTACTGAACCACTCCAGCTCCACTTAGGTGCTTTTACTAAAGTGCATGAGGGACCATTATACAACTATTGCCTCCTCTTCTGGCTACCTCCCATCTGCCTTGTCATAATGTGCCAATGATGCATGTGCTAGCACATTAAAGCCAGGCCTATTGCCTTTGATAATGATTGTTGCATACCAGCTATATTGTGTGTATATCTCTCACTGCTCTACCTACCTGTAGTGCCTCCTTCAGAAGGTGGCAGTGTTTCTGTGTACTTTGTATGGCTCTCGCTTCTTCGTTCACCTGTAGTGCCTGCAGTAGGGTGCAGCACAGTGCCTTTATACTATGTGTATCCAGCCCTGCTTTGCTCCCTAGAGCCTGGCTAATTTATACACTGTGTATCTTTCTCTGTTGCATCTACGTGAACTGCCATTTCACAACTAGGGCCTCACTGTACGTTTTGCATGCTGAGTGTACTTATTCCTGCCAACCGGTATGCAGGACTTTCTAAATTTTGGACTGAGATGTGTATACTGTGTTTACTATGTGTATCCCTCACTTCTAAATCCACTGGCTGAGCATCGTGAAGCCGTGGGCAGAGATTGTGTACGATTGTGCATCTTCCTGTACTCCATCTGTAGGCAGCGCCCCCTAAACTCGGGATCACGTTTGCATTTTTTGTGTGTCTCTTCTTTCTCCATCTGCACTGGTTCATCAAGAAGTGATAGATTGTTATGTTATTGTTATCTCAATGATCCATCCACTTGCATAGTCCCTGGCAGCTTAGGGCAGGGGTTGTATATATTCCCTGCAGTAATGTTTATGTATGGTGTGCAAAGTATTGCCCAGATTTAATATACTCAGGTAGTCAAACAATGCAATGCACGGTGACACTTTGCACCCAAAAACTATTTTGCTCCAAAGCTTTAGACAAGTACAGTGCCAATATTGTTTTGCTGCCTGGAACACCATATTTCAAGAAAAATGGGGGGGCGTAAAAGGAAAACACCCTTAGTTTTCTTGCAGAGCCAGGTCTGCTTCTATAAGGTGGTCTGGCTTTGGATGAAAGCCTAATGCATACTGAACCCAGGAACAAACAATGGGCAGTGGAATGTTGTGTGATATTCCTACATGCAATATATCTAATTATCGCAAATTTACAGATTTGCTGCAGCTCATTGTGGTCGGTTGTCCTAATTTTGAAATATGTGCTGCGCAGTGAATTACAAGTACAAACCTCATACAAAGCACTGCAGGGATGTCTATGCACTGTTGCACAATGCTTAGCTTCAGGCTAAAATGATTATGTTAGCTTGAGTGCAGCCGTGACATCATAGTTGCACAGCTCTTGCTAAATCTGGCACTGCTCTTCTTTTTCCCATTCATGCGACGCAACACTGCTGATTTTCACACTGCACTGCGCAGCATGAATGTTGGTTAATTTGTTCCTATGCATTTCAGTCACCGCTGTGTCCATCCACGGTGTTTCCTATAGACTGAGCAGAAATTGCGTATACTGTGTGTGCATGTGTATCTCTCACTACTCCATTCAAAGTGTCCTCTGCAGATTCTGACAGGGTTTCTTTATAGTATTCATAAAATATATATTTATAATGCATGAGATTCTGCAATCTCTATATAAAACAATTTCTCTAATTTGCTTGTGATAGGCACCTTGTGAGCACCCAGTTACCTACTATAAAGAAATGATGTCAGAACTCAATTGTAATAGCTTATTACAATTGAGTTCTGATGTCACAATGCCTGCTGCCAGAGCAAACAGCCAAAGGGACAGGCAGGTCATGGAGCAGAACTAAACCAAAATGTTGTTTTTCTTTCTTCTGCTCTCTTTTTCAAGCTGTATAGTGACAAATAGAAAGGAGTTATGACAACATGATGATTTTTTGCGCTCCCTAAGTAATTATAGAACAGGTAAAAAAAATCTGCATGTTTCTACAACATCTGAGTTACTGCATCTTTTTAAAACACTGCCTTAGATTAAACTGATTCTTGATTTTTTTTCAACAAATATCTAACAGCTTTTTGGTGTGTTTTATTTTGCACTACAAATTCAATTGCTCTCTCTTTTTGTATGACAGAGTGATGCTCCAAGGATGTAGGTAGCTTGGGGGAAGGAGATGATGTGACCATGTATTATAAAGAATAAAGCACCCCCGTCGTACATAAGGATATTGCTAGTCACCATGGAGTTCCATAACCCTATAAAAGAACTTACTCTACATTGTTGTTCTTCTATATTGTCAAAGAACTCATCGTTGATTTGCATATATTTATAAAGTACAGCAAGGGGTACTTTATCCCATATATAACTGCTATGGCAACCAGAAGTGCTGCCTGTAGACTGAGGCAGATTGTGTGTATACCGTACACACATTTTGCACCAATCCATCCTGTACTTATCTGCAGTGCACCCACCCTTCTACAGCTTGACAGGTTCAGTACACTCTAGAACTCTTCAGTCATCCTTGTGCAAACCCCCAGAGCAGTGGTTCATGAACTTTTTAGAACCACAACCCACTTTTTAGAACAGCAAACATTCATGACCCACCTACTTTTAATGTAGATGAGGCAGGGTCATTTGTGAATGTAACTAAAGCATTGTGTGGCAGCGTACCATCTTTAAAAGACAGCTCATTTTCCATTGAAATGGCCACTAATTTTGCACAGACATACAGTTTTACTGATGAAACTGAATTGCTCCCAGTCATTTGTGCATCACAAGTAAGTGTCTTGATTTGATGTGATCCTATTAAAATCTGTTTCCAGCACACTTCCGAATTACCAAAAAAGTGTTCCATGTTTGCTTTTCTAACTGCTGGATGCATACAGCTCATTTACAGGCGTTTACATTTTGGTGTGTATTGCTAAAAACGACATTCCACATTGTCACATAATTCACTTTAAAACTCCTCTCATTTTGCAGAGAAAGAAGAGTAAACACAGATTCCCATGTTAAAAGAATAACACAGCCTGTAATTCGACCTCTGTCTTTGAATTACCAATGTGACAAGTTAAATACAGAATTTCAAGGCATCTTTATTTATTGCTCAGACTTTTGCAACCCACCAAAATTGTCCCAGAGTTTAGGAAACACAGCCCTTAAAGACACATAGGCTATAGTTGTATGCAGAGTTTCTGTGTGTCTCAGTCCAAATCCCCCCGACCACTTCCAGCGCCCCTTAGGGCCTTTCTTTGTTTTCACCCTGATTGCTTCCCAGGTTGACAGAGTTTGACCTCTCTGGAGCACCCCCTACTTCCGGGTGAACCACTCTTCCTGCTGTGCATCTTGAAGTATCTTTTGCAATCTCCCGCTGGCCGGGGAGGGCTGGTGGTGGCCTGGACTACTTTATTTCACACTGTCCGTCTGCGTTTGTAGCAAACGTGCGCAGGAACATGAGAATAAAGTCGAAGGAAGTGGGATATGTTTAATGGGCAGTTGACCATACAACTTGGGAAGGGGCTATCAGATCGTCCTCTTCACGTGTCTAACAGTTGAGAGCCGAGAAGGAGGGGGTCCGTAGAACAATTGCTTCTAGAGAGGGGTGCCACATGGGGTCCGGGCCCCAGCTTTGTGCTGCCATCTCTCCCTGTGCCCCATTACCTCAACTGTTGAACCCAGGAGGCGGCACAAAAAAACACCCTACACTGCCACACACATTAGTTTGTCCAAAGCTTTGATGTTTGCCTAAATGTTTAAATCAGACTTTGTGCGCGTGTATATCTCTACATATAAATAGAAAGATGTGGATATAGATACCTGCAGTCAGATTTAAACACTTAGGCACACATTTAGGTATGTACGTTGGCCCAGTACTTTCATGTCTAGCCCAACGTGTGCCCACCTTAAATATATTTTTAGAGACGTCACTGGTGGTATGTTGGAGTAGGAAAATGGAGAGACGAGCGTTTTCGGACAAGGGGAAAGTCCTGGAGGAATTCGAATGCCTTGAAGAGCTTTCAGGTCTCTTGAGCTGGGTTGATGAGTGAAACAGCCTGCTGTTGTGCTAAAAACAGAGACCTGGCAGGAATGTAGGCAGACTGGTTCTGCTCTCCGGGCCAGGTTTCTGTCATTGGAGGAGGGGCACAACTACACCCCAGGATGCTCCTCCCCAAATGCAGCATTATAACTGGCTTGGAACACCTCCCTGTCAACATTTCTGTCAGCAATTTCAACCTGCGAGCAAGGTGCCTGAATTCATCGCTCCCAACTGCAGAGTAGCACGATGGCTTCCATGGGGCTGCAGGTTCTGGGCATCGCCCTGGCTGTGATCGGCTGGATAGGCGCAATTGTTGTCTGCGCGCTGCCCATGTGGCGAGTGACGGCCTTCATCGGCAACAGCATTGTCACTGCCCAGATCATGTGGGAAGGGCTGTGGATGAACTGCGTGGTGCAGAGCACGGGGCAGATGCAGTGCAAGATCTACGACTCCTTGCTGGCCCTACCTCAAGACCTTCAGGCGGCCCGAGCCCTGGTGGTCATTGCCATCGTGGTGGCAATCCTGGGCATCATCATGGCCATCATGGGCGGCAAGTGCACCAACTGCATTGAGGGCGAAAGCACCAAGGCAAAGGTCATGATCGTCTCAGGGGTGGTTTTCCTCCTGGCAGGTATCCTGATGCTCATCCCCGTGTCGTGGTCAGCCAACAACATCATCCGTGATTTCTACAACCCACTAGTGGTGGAGGCACAGAAGCGGGAGTTGGGGGCCTCGCTCTACATTGGATGGGCCTCAGCTGCTCTTCTGCTTCTTGGAGGGGGCTTACTTTGCTGCAACTGCCCCCCAAAAGACCCCAAAGCCTACTCCGCCAAGTACACCATGGCCCGTTCACAAGGAGCGGCCAGCAACTACGTCTAAAACCACCATCTTGATGTGGACATTCTGCCTGGTTCTGTGAAATCAAGTCAGGTATTGAAGGACACAGACTCCCAGGGGAGCCAGCAAGACCATGGGAGTGAACAACATTACAACTTCACTCTTTAAAAGAAGACATTTTGCAAAGACCTTTGTGCCAGGTGAGACTCCTGGCCCCTCTCACTTCACTCGATTAGAAACCCTCTGGGATACTTCTATAACTGCTTTCGGATCCCACCAGACTTGAACACCGCCAGGCCCTGGCGAGAAGCTGCCAACAACACTGAAGTTGGGCCGCGAGCCAAGATGTCTCAGTGGGTTCCTTGGGGGACTTCTGTCTGGAGGGCAAAAGGGGAGAAAGTTCGGGTCTACGATCAGAAAATCCAAAGCAGTCTGCAGCAGATGTCAACGGGAGCAGCGAACAGGTGCAGAAGGGGAGGAGGGAAAGTGGTGAGCACTTGCAGTCAGGGAGGAGAGCCCGGGGATGGAGTGCTGGGTGTGCCAGCTGCTTGACTCAGAGAAGGGAAAGAACCGCGCCTCCACCCTCCCGGGAAGCAGCAGAGGAGAAGCGGACACACCCCGCAGAATATCAGGGGTCTTGGAAGCAACCCCAAGTGGGACACTGCCGGGACCCTCCCGCTCTGCTGCTATCAGTCACCATGGACAGTTCGTTCTCCTCTGCGAATCATCATCAGATGTCACCCTGCTGCAGACGCCATGCCAGTGGACACTCTCCAGCCAATCACCTGCTCTGATGCCACCAATCACCTTGTTAAGAGACTTCCCTCTCTGTTATTTTCTGTGTTCGTGGACAGCCGCGATGAGAGGTGGTGGGGGGCTGGGTGGGGGCTCTTTTAAGGGACCTCTGAAGCTCTCCCTCTGTAATTTAAAACGCGTTTGTCAATGCACATCACCGGTGGCCGAGCGTTTTTGCAGTAAGTCCAATGACAAGTATTAGGGGGAAATTGTGATGTGAATCGGTGTCGACCCTGGTGGGAAGCTTGAGAGATGGAGGGTCGCCGCAAGGACGGGTGGGGGTCGAAAAGAGCATGTGACAGAGAGGAGACATGCAGGGAGGGGGTGGGTGAGGCTGGACCGAGGAGTTATTGGGGAGTGCGGATGGGTGGGGTAGGCAGGGGATTTCTGGGAAGAGCAGGATTTGGGGGGCAGAGATGGCAATGAAGCCTCGTGTCCTTTTTCTATACCTCTTCTTAGCCCCCAGTCTTCTGTATCACCTGCCTTGTCCCCATCTCGCTTCATACCCGCCGCCCCCTCACCTCCCTTTCGCCCACCCTCTCTTCTTCCCCTCTCACCCCTCCTTCTGGCATCTCAGCTGCTGCCCCTCCCTGGCCTCTCTTTCTCTTAGCTTGCTTTGATCGCCCTTTCGTTTCTTTTCCTATCCTCCCCAACCAGTCCCTTGACCTCTGTATAAAGTGTACATTTAATGTTAGACCAGTAATGTAGTAGTAGCAATACTAGTATTGTACATCATCTTCACCATGGGGTCCGTCCGTCTTTCTCGGTGGCCAAATATCTGGTTCCATAATGTGTATGCCCCCTCAGCCCCATCTCCCCGAAAACAGCAATGTGAAAGGCCAACAGGGCGGTGACAAGATGGACTGGTCGTGAGTTAGAAAGCAAACAGCGCCCCTAGTGTTCAGCATATGGCCGCACCACCACCACCTTCCACAGAAATCCGGAAAAACCACCGCGCTCGACTTTCTGGTTTGGCAAACAGGTTCTCGCCAGTCGAAACCGCTTGCAGGCCAGAACCAAGCCGACCCGTGGCTGGGAGGGGACGGAGGCGCGGCCCGAGGCCAGGGACAGACGAAGGCCGTTTATGTGGCGTGACAAGGGATTCCAGTTCTGGGTTTAAGATTTCCATCAGAATTATATAATGGGACTCGGAGATTAAATAGGAAGGCGGGATTGACATACCCAGGATGCACCGGGAGGGGGCTGAAAACCACTAGTGGATGCACACCTCACTCAAACTATCGAAACACTATAGATGTGTATGGGGCGTTTCCTTGTCCCTCAGACCATGTATGTAGGGAGACCCCTGCGGACAAGCACATGCAGCACCTCTGTTCAGGACCACCGGGCACTGTAGTAGAGTTATGTGGAGAACGCGGCACCGCACAGCCTTATGGCGGGATAAAGTGCACTCTGACCGCCCAGGGGCCCATATCTATACTTTTTTAGCGCCGCATTTGCGCCGCTTTTTGATGCGAAAGCGGCGCAAACTTGCAGAATACAATTGTATTTTGTAAGTTTATGGCGCTCTTGTGTCAAAAAATGACGCAAATGTGGCGCTAAAAAAGTATAAATATGCGCCAGGGAGTCCTTCGGTGCGGGGTTTCTGAGGTACAGTGGCCTCCAAAGTCTCCAAACACCCGTTTAGTTCACACTTGATCGGGGCAGTGCAGATAAGGTGGACAGAATGTGTGCAGTCTCTTCAATGGGTGCAGGAAAAGGGGAGGGGGGGAAGGGTGTCGCAATCCCTATCGGAGATTGAGGAACATTAGGCCCTACAGTGTGTTCGATGCTCCTGTAACCAACTTTTTATAACCATTTTTGTGTTACCGTTCGTCAAAGTGATGTTATTTTGTACAATAAAATATTGCTTGTCACTGAAGAGTTGTCATGCTGATAATTTCAAACTTGCAGTCGCAGTGGAAGAGGCAGACATTTTGCCATTGAGGCCGCACCTGTGCTGCCGGAAAGTGAGGAGGGGATCGGGGGGTGCTGAAGAGGGCATGGCTCTGGGGCAAACAGGGTGGGTCAATGGCCATCCACAATGTGGCGGGTTTGAAGTCTCGCCATGCTTGGTTTGGGGGTCAGGGGCTGCATGACATATTATTGCCTTGGTTGGCTCGCTTAGACTCTAACAAAGAGGGTGAAAGTGTGGAACTTGACATACTGACAGGGGCAGAGGACCTGGTCATCGAACTGCAGACAAGGCAGCAGGTAAGTTGCTCGGTTAATGGTCGAAGAACATGAAGCCCTGTCAGGAACATTAATCTGCCTGGAAAACGAAGCCACGAGAGAGCCCGATTCTCTGGAAAGACCAGCTCTCCTTACATCCAAAGAAGACTTTCTCTGGATCATTGAGAGCCTGGCTGGCATGCAGGGGCTCTGACAGCATATAATGATCTTCCTCCTGGTCTCACAGGCCACCCCGAGATCCAGCGAGGGCCTTCTCCTGCTCCTATGGAGCCAAGAGCTCCCCCGGGTCTGCTTTGCTTTAGTGTGGCCGTAGGCATGTGGCTACACCATTGGTTGAGGTTACCATTCTCCTTGGTTACAATTGTCTTAGTCCTTGTAATCAGACAAGGTACCATGGTTCCATAAATTTCACCTGTGTTACCCTTACCTGAGCCCTTGTGATCATGCACAGCATGGTCGTTCGATTACCAGAGCGCTCATGACCCGACACAATATTTACCCATGAGCATTCTCCTCTGTTACCATTACCAGAGCGCTTAAGATCTGGCTCAGTATTTATCCATCAGAATTCTCCTGGGTTCCCATTACCGGAGCACTTGTGATCTGGTGCGGTATTTACGCATCAGCATGTTCCTGTGTTACCATTACTGGATCTCTTGTGATTTGGTGCGGTATTTACCCATCAGCATGCTCTTGTGTTCCCATTACCAGAGCGCTTGTAATCTGGTGCAGTATTTACCCATCAGCATCCTCATGGGTTACTATTACCAGAGCGCTTGTGATCTGGTGCACTATTTACCCATCAGCATTCTCCTGGGTTCCCATTACCGGAGCGTTTGTGATCTTGTGCTGTATTTACGCATCAGCATGTTCCTGTGTTACCATTACTAGATCTCTTGTGATTTGGTGCGGTATTTACCCATCAGCATGTTCCTGTATTACCATTACTAGAGCTCTTGTGATTTGGCGCGGTATTTACCCATCAGCATGCTCTTGGGTTCCCATTACCAGAGCGCTTGTGATCTGGTGCAGTATTTACCCATCAGCATTCTCCTGGGTTACTATTACCAGAGCGCTTGTGATCTGGCGCAGTATTTACCCATCAGCATTCTCCTGGGTTACTATTACCAGAGCGCTTGTGATCTGGTGCAGTATTTTCCATCATTCTCCTGAGTTTCCATTACTTGAGCTCTTGTGATTTGACATTCCTTTAGTATTCTCTTGTGTTACCTTTACCACAGTGTGCGTAATTTACCGGAAGTGGTATTCCCTTCTTGTGAGTTTTCCTGTTTGGAATGCGAGAAAACCGGCTGTATTGCGCTTTTTATACGCAGTTTTCCCACTTATTCGCTCTCCTCCGGATTCAAAAGTACCGGGACGCTCAGAATGAGTGTTTCCGTGCAAGCAACATCTCCTGCGCCCATTCACCCTCCGGGTGTATCCCTCTTGCAGTGTTCATTCACCTTCGTGGAGTGCCCCGAGTCACCTTACCGTACCCCTCTTAATTGCATACATCCCATCTCTTCTGAGTCCCCATTAAGCTCACATTTCCTCTGCGTGTTTCATTTGGCCGGCACCCTGTAGTCAGATAATGACTGACACTGATGGGGTTGTTATTTACCGGGCGCACTATACCTTCCACATCCCGTGTTTTGCATCTCGGAATGGGCGTTACTGAAGAGATATTGCATGTGTTGCACCATGTCAGTTTTTAAAAATCAGAATGTGCGATTTTTCCAAGGACCAATCTGGCAGCTTTTCACCAGCCAAAAATGTGTGTGGCAGAAAAGCAAGGTATTTCCGCATATATTGTACACCTTAGCTGGACACAAACACCAGTTTGTTACTACATTGTGATTTTCAGTCCGAAAAGGCAAAATACTTCAGTGTTCCTTTGCAGCAGACCCTAGAGAGCCCTCCTCCTCTGTACCCTCACTTGCAGACTCTTCAGTTCCGAGTGTCCCCTTATCTCCTCTGAGTGTCCACCAGACGACACCATACTGTCTGAGGCCCCTTCCCTTCTGAGCCTCCACTTGCAGGCCCCAACTTGCCCGAGTGCCCCTCATTTAATGCCCACTGAATGTCAACTGGCAGGCCGAATACTGTCCTAGCGCTAATCCATTCATCTCCTCTGATTGTCCACCAGCAGGGCCTATCTTTTCTGAGTGCCACTCCCTTCATCTCCTCTGATGGTCCTGTGCTGCTACTGAGTGTGTTGTACATGCCCACTTTGTGTGCGAGAAGCTTGCATTGGCTGCTTGTGCTGCATACTGTGCTAGACACAATTTACATTGCGTGCTTGGAAAAGGAATGTTTAAGTTCACACTGGAGGCGGTTTCCTAGGTGTGAGACTCATTACAATGCGGTCATTACGAGAAGATGTGAGGGAGACCGTGGTTCAAATTGTGCGAGGCTCTAGGAGTTGGTAAGAAGCTCCACGCCAGTTACCAGACCTGAAAACCGCGGGTTGCCGCTTCCGTTGGCGCATGTCGTGATCTTTTTACAGATGCAGTGTGAATTTCCAGGACTCCGACAGGCCTTTCCGCCACACATCTAAAGTGAGTTCTGAAACGTTCCGCTGGGCGTGTATGGGTGGCCCCTTCGCAACGGCAGAAGAGCTTCGCCCCACTGGCTGAGCCAATTTCAGCTGCTGGCTCAGTCAGCATGTGCAGGGAGGGGCGGGGCTGGGCCAAGGGAGAGAGGTGAGTGTGTGTGTGTGTGGGGGGGGGGGGGGGGTGGTAATGGAGTCACTGAGTGCATCCAAGTGCACATCTGTTTGGCCGGCCATCTTAGGACGGCCAAACTGACAAGCGCACTTAGGTTTCTCCAACCCGACTGTGTTGCGCAGCCGGGTTAAAGAAACTGCACAGACTCCCATGCAGTATCTGAACTATAGCCCAAGCCTCTCAGACCAATCCTGGTGCTGCTCTCATGCTAGGTTTAGCATGAGAGCAATGCCACGATTGTGTGGGAGAGCCTGTGCTGGTGTCCCAGGGACTGCTGGGACACCATCAGAAGAGGAGCGCAAGGCGACCAACAGCGTCGGGAAAGGTACGTTTATTTTTGTATTCTTTTAAAATTTGTTTTCTCCCCTCCTTCCCCCTACCTCCGTCCTTCCCCCCCTTCAGATTTGTGGCAGCCGCCACAGCTGAATAACCATGACAACGGTCAGCTTGGTCAATAATGTTAGTGGATTATGAGCCTGAAATATCCCAACAAGCCACTGTAGGAGGCTGGACTGGCTTGTAGTGAGTACCAAGGGGTACTTGCACCTTGCACCAGGCCCAGTTATCCCTTATTAGTGTATAGGGTGTCTAGCAGCTTAGGCTGATAGATAATGGTAGCTTAGCAGAGCAGCTTAGGCTGAACTAGGAGACGTGTGAAGCTACTACAGTACCACTTAGTGTCATATGCACAATATCATAAGAAAACACAATACACAGTTATACTAAAAATAAAGGTACTTTATTTTTATGACAATATGCCAAAGTATCTTAGAGTGTACCCTCAGTGAGAGGATAGGAAATATACACAAGATATATATACACAATAGCAAAAATATGCAGTATAGTCTTAGAAAACAGTGCAAACAATGTATAGTTACAATAGGATGCAATGGGGAAACATAGGGATAGGGGCAACACAAACCATATACTCCAAAAGTGGAATGCGAACCACGAATGGACCCCAAACCTATGTGACCTTGTAGAGGGTCGCTGGGACTATTAGAAAATAGTGAGAGTTAGAAAAATAACCCTCCCCAAGACCCTGAAAAGTGAGTGCAAAGTGCACTAAAGTTCCCCTAAGGACAAAGAAGTCGTGTTAGAGGAATAATGCAGGAAAGACACAAACCAGCAATGCAACAACTGTGGATTTCCAATCTAGGGTACCTGTGGAATAAGGGGACCAAGTCCAAAAGTCACAAGCAAGTCGGAGATGGGCAGATGCCCAGGAAATGCCAGCTGCGGGTGCAAAGAAGCTTCAACTGGACAGAAGAAGCTGAGGTTTCTGCAGGAACGAAAAGGGCTAGAGACTTCCCCTTTGGTGGACGGATCCCTCTCGCCGTGGAGAGTCGTGCAGAAGTGTTTTCCTGCCGAAAGAACGCCAACAAGCCTTGCTAGTCGCAAATCGTGCGTTTGGCGTTTTTGGACGCTGCTGGGGCCCAGGAGGGACCAGGAGGTCGCAAATTGGACCTGAAGAGAGAGGGGACGTCGAGCAAGACAAAGAGCCCTCACTGAAGCAGGTAGCTCCCGGAGAAGTGCCAGAAACAGGCACTACGAGGATGCGTGAAACGGTGCTCGCCGAAGTTGCACAAAGGAGTCCCACGTCGCCGGAGACCAACTTAGAAAGTCGTGCAATGCAGGTTAGAGTGCCGTGGACCCAGGCTTGGCTGTGCACAAAGGATTTCCACCGGAAGTGCACAGGGGCCGGAGTAGCTGCAAAGTCGCGGTTCCCAGCAATGCAGCCCAGCGAGGTGAGGCAAGGACTTACCTCCACCAAACTTGGACTGAAGAGTCACTGGACTGTGGGGGTCACTTGGACAGAGTCGCTGGATTCGAGGGACCTCGCTCGTCGTGCTGAGAGGAGACCCAAGGGACCGGTAATGCAGCTTTTTGGTGCCTGCGGGTGCAGGGGGAAGATTCCGTCGACCCACAGGAGATTTCTTCGGAGCTTCTGGTGCAGAGAGGAGGCAGGCTACCCCCACAGCATGCACAAGCAGGAAAACAGTCGAGAAGGCGGCAGGATCAGCGTTACAGAGTTGCAGTAGTCGTCTTTGCTACTATGTTGCAGGTTTGCAGGCTTCCAGCGCGGTCAGCAGTCGATTCCTTATCAGAAGGTGAAGAGGGAGATGCAGAGGAACTCGGATGAGCTCTTGCATTCGTTATCTGAAGTTTCCCCAGAGACAGAGACCCTAAATAGCCAGAAAAGAGGGTTTGGCTACCTAGGAGAGAGGATAGGCTACTAACACCTGAAGGAGCCTATCAGCAGGAGTCTCTGACGTCACCTGGTGGCACTGGCCACTCAGAGCAGTCCAGTGTGCCAGCAGCACCTCTGTTTCCAAGATGGCAGAGGTCTGGAGCACACTGGAGGAGCTCTGGACACCTCCCAGGGGAGGTGCAGGTCAGGGGAGTGGTCACTCCCCTTTCCTTTGTCCAGTTTCGTGCCAGAGCAGGGCTAAGGGGTCCCCTGAACCGGTGTAGACTGGCTTATGCAGAATTGGGCACCTCTGTGCCCAACAAAGCATTTCCAGAGGCTGGGGGAGGCTACTCCTCCCCTGCCTTCACACCATTTTCCAAAGGGAGAGGGTGTAACACCCTCTCTCAGAGGAAGTTCTTTGTTCTGCCATCCTGGGCCAGGCCTGGCTGGACCCCAGGAGGGCAGATGCCTGTCTGAGGGGTTGGCAGCAGCAGCAGCTGCAGTGAAACCCCAGGAAGGGCAGTTTGGCAGTAACAGGGTCTGTGCTACAGACCACTGGGATCATGGGATTGTGCCAACTATGCCAGGATGGCATAGAGGGGGCAATTCCATGATCATAGACATGTTACATGGCCATATTCGGAGTTACCATTGTGAAGCTACATATAGGTAGTGACCTATATGTAGTGCACGCGTGTAATGGTGTCCCCGCACTCACAAAGTTCAGGGAATTGGCTCTGAACAATGTGGGGGCACCTTGGCTAGTGCCAGGGTGCCCTCACACTAAGTAACTTTGCACCTAACCTTTACCAGGTAAAGGTTAGACATATAGGTGACTTATAAGTTACTTAAGTGCAGTGTAAAATGGCTGTGAAATAACGTGGACGTTATTTCACTCAGGCTGCAGTGGTAGGCCTGTGTAAGAATTGTCAGAGCTCCCTATGGGTGGCAAAAGAAATGCTGCAGCCCATAGGGATCTCCTGGAACCCCAATACCCTGGGTACCTCAGTACCATATACTAGGGAATTATAAGGGTGTTCCAGTAAGCCAATGTAAATTGGTAAAATTGGTCACTAGCCTGTTAGTGACAATTTGAAATAAATGAGAGAGCATAACCACTGAGGTTCTGGTTAGCAGAGCCTCAGTGAGACAGTTAGGCACCACACAGGGAACATATACATGCACACCTATGAGCACTGGGGCCCTGTGTTACAGGGTCCCAGTGACACATACATATAGGCCACAAACCTATGAGCACTGGGGTCCTGACCAGCAGGATCCCAGTGACACATAACAAACATACTGAAAACATAGTGTTTTCATTATGAGCACTGAGGCCTGGCTATCAGGATCCCAGTGAGACAGTGAAAACAGTGACAAACACCCTGACATACACTCACAAACAGGCCAAAAGTGGGGGTAACAAGGCTAGAAAGAGGCTACCTTCTCACAGCCACACAGTGTACTCAACTAAAAAGGACATGTGATGTACAATGGAATGGTTTGAGTGTAGGAGGCTGGCCTGGTTTGTAGTGGGTACCTTGGATACTTACACCTTATACCAGGTCCAGTTATCCCTTATTAGTGAAGTAGTAGTGTTCTAACAGCTTAGGCTGATAGAGGTAGCTGTAGCAGAGCAGTTTGGGCTGAACTAGGAGACATGCAACGCTCATGCAATACTACTTATAGTTACACAGTACTTAATAAAGGTATTTATTTGGGTGACACAGTACCAAAAATATCTTAGAGACAATACTCTTTCTGGAGGTAAGTATTATACACGATATATACACTTGACACCAAAATTAGACAAGTAAATAGTCATAGAACAATGCAAACAGTAGGAAATCCTATAGAATGCAATGGGAGAAAATAGGTCTAGGGGCAACACAAACCATATACTAAGAAAGTGGAATGTGAATCACAAATTCTCCCCTAGGCAAGTGTAGTGTGTGCAGAATCGCTGGGAAAGTAAGAATACAGTAAAGGTAAGTAAATAGCCCCCCCACAGAGCCAAGAAAAGCAGGAGTAAAGTACTGCAAGTTTCCTTAGGACACACTACACCTCGTTTGGGGGATTTTGCAGCAGCCAACCAAGTCTGCAAAGAACAACTGCTGGATTATTGGACCTGAAGACCTGCAAAGGAAGGGGACCAAGTCCAGAAGTCGAAAGAAGTTCCAGGAAGGACAAGAGCCCCTGCCAACCCAGAAGAGGGTGCAAAAGAAGAGTCCTTGGTTAGTTGAAGACTGCAGAAATGCACCCTAGGAAGATGCCAGCAGGTTCTTGCATGAAGTAAAAGATGTCCCACGGCGTGAAGATTGTTGCAGATGAGATTTCGTGTTGGAAGTCATCAACAAGCCTTGGCTATGACAAAAAAACATTTTGCATCAAAATGGTGCTGGATGGACCCAGGAGGGACCTGGGGGCCTCAACTCCTCATGAGGAGGAAGAGGGGGCTCTCAGAACTTTAGAGAGCCCTCAGGATGCCAGCCAGCACCCCCAGGAGCTGCAGGACCTGGGTTCAAAGGAGGTGCAAAACGCAGTTGATGCAGCACAACAAAAGAAGGTCCCACGCCGCCGGAGAACAACTCAGCGAGTTGAGCATCACAGGATGGAGTGCTGGGGACCTGGGCCAGGATGTGCATGAAGGAATTTTGCAAAGAATGCACAGAGGCCTCAGGAGGCGAAGAAGACACAGTACACAGGGGTACTGTCATTCTAAGGGAAGGCAAGGTCTTACCTCCTCCGAATTGCATCAGCAGGACCTTAGGACAGTCTATGACGATGTCCACCCTCTGTGTCCTTGGGAGCATGCTCGTTGTTGTGAGAGGAGTTCGAGGGTACCAGTCGTCATCTTGGAAGGTGCCTGCTTGGAGCAGGGGAGTGACTCCGTCACTCCACGGGAGATTTCTTCGGTTCTTCTGGTGCAGGATGAAGACAGGGAGTCCCCAGAGCGTGTACACCATGGAAACTGTTACTGACTTGGAGCTGAGTTTGCTGAAGAAAAGTGTCTCTTGTAGACACTTTGTTGCAGTTGCAGCGTTTCTTGGTGCAGGCTGCGGTTGATCCGAGGTCAGAAGAGTCTGAAGTTGTTGCAGAGGATTCCTTGCAAGCAGAATCTGAAGAGAATCCACAGGAGAGACCCTAAATAGCTGTGAGAGGGGGATTGGCTACCTTATCAGGCATGGACCTATCAGGAGGGGTCTCTGAAATCACCTGCTAGCACTGGCCACTCAGAGCCCTCCAGAGTGCCCCCACACCTTGCAAAGCAAGATGGCTGCAGCTTGGGACACACTGGAAGAGCTCTGGGCACCGCCCCTGGGGTGGTGATGGACAGGGGAGTGGTCACTCCCCTTTCCTTTGTCCAGTTTCCTGCCAGAGCAGGGGAGAAGGGGTCCCTGAACCGGTTTAGACTGGCTTATGCAAGGAGGGCACCATCTGTGCCCTTCAAAGCATTTCCAGAGGCTGGGGGAGACTACCCCTCCCCAGCCTGTAACACCTATTTCCAAAGGGAGAGGGTGTAGCACCCTGCTGTCAGAGGAAATGCTTTGTTCTGCCTTCCTGAGACTGGGCTGTCCAGACCCCCAGGAGGGCAGAACCATGTCTGTGAGGTGGCAGCAGCTGTAGCTTCAGTGCAAGCCTCAGAGAGCTGGTTTGGCAGTACTAGGGGTCCATGGTGGAGCCCCCAGGATGCATGGAATTGGCTCCCCAATACTAGATTTGGAATGGGGGTACAGTTCCATGATCTTAGACATGTTACATGGCCATATTCGGAGTTACCATTGTGAAGCTACATATAGGTATTGACCTATATGTAGTGCACACGTGTAATGGTGTCCCTACACTCACAAAGTCTGGGGAAATGGCCCTGAACTATGTGGGGGCACCTTTGCTAGTGCCCTCACACTTAGTAACTTTGCACCTAACCTTCAGCAAGTGAAGGTTAGACATATAGGTGACTTATAAGTTACTTAAGTGCAGTGAAAATGGCTGTGAAATAGTGTGTGCACTATTTCACACAGGCTGCAATGGCAGTCTTGTATAAGGGTTTGTCTGAGCTCCCTATGGGTGTCAAAAGAAATGCTGCAGCCCATATGGATCTCCTGGAAACCCAATGCCCTGGGTACCTAGGTACCATATACTATGGACTTATTAGGGGGTCCAGTATGCCAATTGGAATTGGTAAATAAAGTCACTGGCCTACAGTGACACATTTAAAAGCAGAGAGAGCATAAGCACTGAGGTTCTGGTTAGCAGAGCCTCAGTGACACAGTCAAGCGCTACTGACACACATACATTAGGCCACAAACTTTGAGCACTGGGGTCCTGGCGAGCAGGATCCCAGTAAGAGAGGCAAAACACACTGACATATAGGTTTTTATCTATGAGCACTGGGGTCCTGGCTAGCAGGATCCCAGTAACACGGTAAAAACACACTGACACACACTCACAAACAGGCCAAAAGTGGGGGTAACCATGCTAGAAAGAGGTTACTTTCCTACACAACCCCACCCCCAAACGAGGGACAATAAGACTAACCTTGGCCGGTTTAGAGTTTATTGTCTAAGTGGTGATAAGTGGAGAGTAGATCTGCAATTGAGAGGTTACTCCCTTTATCATTCACTATATGGTTACTTCCCTGTGGGGATGTAAACCACCCTGTTTGGAGATTTTTACCTGACCAACAGTGTGAGTGTAAATTCTCAGAGTTCCTATTAGTGTGTTTTAAAGTTGGGCAGTGGGATTGGTCCACTGGGCCTATGTCAAATGCAGGAAATGCTGAACAGGGATGCTGTCTCAATAAAGCCATAGCTGGGAAAACACTTTGCCCATATGGCTGTAAAAGAGAACAGGGTTGCTGTTTCTCTTGAATTGGAGCAGGGCAGAGCTGCTGTCCTATAAGCTCCACACCAGGAGGGAGCTGCTGCCCTAAGTGTTTAGAGGCTGCTGCACTAAAGTTTCTCTGGAAGGGTTGGAGGAATGCTCCATATTCATTAAAATGGTGCATTTGTGCACATCTGTATTAGTAGTTCCACAGAGAGGTACTTTTACCTCCGGGAGTCCCGCTGTGGTAGCTGATGGCTCCTTTGGTACAGGGTCCACCCCAGGAGAGGTTTCTCCCACCACAGGAATGGTATCCTTAGTGGCAGGGATGGGGAAGGGATACTTTGATACCCTTTTACTTGTTGGTGGAGAGGGATCATGAGATTTCAGGGCTTTTTCTCTCCTTTGCTTTTTCATTTAATCCGAAATGAGAGGAAGTAATTCCTCAGGGATACTCAGCATGGATGCATGGGTATTAAACTCTACCTCAGCCCAACCTGAGGGCTCTAGGTCATTCCCTAAGAGATAATCCACAGGTAAGTTAGGTGATACCACCACCTGCTTAAGGCCAGTAACTCCACCACAACTAAGTTGAACTACATCTAAGGGGAGAGACTGAGTGGAGTTATTGACATCAGTAACTTGGTACTTCTGTTCAAGGAGGTGTTGTGCAGGTGACACTAGGTTTTCAGTCACCAAAGTGATACTGGCACCTGTGTCCCTGTAGGCCTGGGCCTCAATACCATTTATTAAGATTGACTGCCTGTACTTATCCATGTTAAGGTGACAAGCAGCCAAGTTGGCAAGGCCAATGCCACTAGTTGCGACAGAAACTGTCTTGGGACTGTCTACCCCAATTTCTATTATGGTCCCAAAAGTGAACCCAACTACACCTTTAGTTTGACTATTGCCAGTAGTTCCACCACTATTACCACGACTGCTAGGGGCACCAGAGTCTGATGTCTTAGTGGTGGTAGGCTCAGGGGCTTTACCTGTGCAGGACATAGCCCCTGGCCAATGGCCTTTATTTCTACACACATAGCACCAAGGCTTTTTCTGTTTGTGTGAAGAGTTTGAAGAAGATGAAGAAGGTTTATCCCCACCCCCAGCGGAGTGTTTTGGACCTGAAGAAGGATCTTTGTGTTTACTTTTATCCCCATGCTTGTCCTGAGATTTTTCACCATCTTTCTTCTTGCCATCCTTGTCACCCCGTATGAGCTTTTCTGCTCACCCTTGGTCTGACCCATTTGTCTGCCTTCTTTCCCAATTCCTGGGGAGAGATCAGATCTGAGTCCACAAGATACTGGTGTAACAAGTCAGGCAAACAATTATTCAAGATATGCTCTCTCAGAATTGAGTTATATAGGCTTTAATAATCAGTCACCTTACTGCCATGTCACCAACATTCTGGGGCCTTCACAGAACAGTCTACAAAGTCTCTCCAGTCCTGTGATGACTCCTTTCTGGTCTCTCTGAACTTAAGTCTGTACTGTTCAGTGGTTAAGCCCAGAACATCTAAGAGTGCATTTGTAAGAACCTGGTAATTATCTGCATCATCCTCTCTGACAATAAGAAGTCTGACTCTACCTTTGCCAGAGAAGGATAACCAAAGGATAGCAGCCCACTGTACATGAGGGACCCTCTGAAGTTTACAGGCCTTCTCAAGTGCAGCAAACCACTTGTTGATGTCACCACCATCCTTGTAAGGAGGGACAACTTTGTGCAGATTTCTAGAATCAAATGAAGGCTCCCTAACATTTGTATTTCTAAAACTGCTTCTGCCACCATGGGGAACTAACCCCAAACCTCGCGTCTCTTTCTCCACAGCCAGGAATTCCCTGTCTAATGCCAACTGCTGCTGCATTAGCTTCAGTCTGGCCTCTGCTAACCTCAGCTTTCTGAGTTCCCTATCTATGGACTGGTCCTCAGGGTTAGAATTGTGTGAAGCCTCTGAAACAAAGGTAAGATGAGAGTGTGCAGAGGCAGACCTATCTCTAACAGGGGCCACTTTAGTGACCTGGCCTCTAGGGGTGAAGGATCTACTTGTGTGTGAACCCTTCCCACTACCAGTTATACTAAGGGGCTTGTTGACAGATAAGTCTGAGGAAGGACCCTCCCTAGGATTGTCATTCTGCTCCTCTGAGCCGTCCTGGTTGGAGTCATCCTCTACCTTTTCCTCAGTGGTGATCCCCTGGTCATCCTGGAGGAGGAGATTTAAGAGGTACTCCTTATTGGGGTTCTTCCCAATCCCTGAATTTCTTTCAATACAGAGCCCCTTCAAGCTTTTATAGTTTAAATTGTCATAGGTAGTCTGGACATCTCTAGGGGTGGCTTCTACAGAAGACATATTGAAAGAAAAAAGTTTAGGAAAGTGAGAAAAAAGTTAGTAGAATAACAGAGCTAACTTTTTAGACAAAAGAAGACATTTTTTCAGAACTTTGTAAAAACTTTTTGCAAAGTTTAAAGAACTTTTAGAAAGTTAGAAAATGGTTTCTAAGTATATATTCTATATGCTTCAAGTATTGGATCAAGCTTTTCTTGTGAAAAGCACAGGTAACAAAGTGGTAAAGCAATTGGAAGTACTTATCCCACCGCTGCACCACCAATGTAGGAGGCTGGCCTGGTTTATAGTGGGTACCTTGGGTACTTACACCTTATACCAGGTCCAGTTATCCCTTATTAGTGAAGTAGTAGTGTTCTAGCAGCTTAGGCTGATAGAGGTAGCTATAGCAGAGCAGCTTAGGCTGAACTAGGAGACATACAAAGCTCATGCAATACCCACTTATAGTTACACAGTACTTATACAGAAGTAAAGACAATACTCAGTGTTACCAAAAATAAAGGTATTTATTTGGGTGACACAGTACCAAAAATATCTTAGAGACAATGCTCCTTCTAGAGGTAAGTATTATACACAATATTTACACTAGACACCAAAATTAGACAAGTAAATAGTCATAGAACAATGCAAACAGTAGGAAATCCTATACAATGCAATGGGAGAAAATTGGTCTAGGGGTAACACAAACCATATACTAAGAAAGTGGAATGTGAATCACGAATTCCCCCTAGACAAGTGTAATATGTGCAGAATCGCTGTGAGAGTAAGAATACAGTAAATGTAAGTAAATTACCCCACCCCAGAGCCCAGAAAAGAAGGAGTAAAGTATTTCAAGTTTCCGTAGGACACACTACAACTCGTGTTGGGGATTTTGCAGCAGCCAACCAAGTCTTCAAAGAACAATTGCTGGATTATTGGACCTGAAGACCTGCAAAGGAAGGGGACCAAGTCCAGAAGTCAAAATAAGTTCCAGGAAGGACTGGAGCCCCTGCCAACCCAGAAGAGGGTGCAAAAGAAGAGTTCCTGGTTAGTTGAAGACTGCAGAAATGCACCCTAGGAAGATGCCAGTGGGTTCCTGCATGATGCAAAAGATGTCCCATGGCGTGAAGATCATTGCAGATGAGATTTCATGTTGGAAGTCATCAACAAGCCTTGGCTACGACAAAAGTGTATTTTGCGTCAAAATGGCACTGGATGGACCCAGGAGGGACCTGGGGGCCTCAAGTCTGTGTGAGGAGGAAGAGGAGTCTCTCAGCACTTTAGAGAGCCCTCAGGATGCCAGCCAGCACCCCTAGGAGCTGCAGGACCCGGGTTCAAAGGAGGAACAAAACACGGTTGATGCAGCACAACAAAAGAAGGTCCCATGCCACCAAAGAACTACTCAGCGAGTTGAGCTTTGCAGGATGGAGTGCTGGGGATCTGGGCCAGGCTGTGCATGCAGGAATTTTGCAAAGAATGCACAGAGGCCTCAGTAGATGAAGAAGACACAGTACACAGGGGTACCGTCGTTCTTGGGGAAGGCAAGGTCTTACCTCCTCCAAATTGTGTCAGCAGGACCTCAGGACAGTCTATGTCGATGATGTCCATCCTTTGTGTCCTTAGGAGCATGCTTATCATTGTGAGAGGAGTCCAAGAGTACCGGTCAATGCCCTGGAAGGTGCCTGCTTGGAGCAGGGGAGTGACTCTGTCACTCCACGGGAGATTTCTTTGGTTCTTCTTGTGCAGGATGAAGACAGGGACTCCCCAGAGCGTGCACATCATGGAAACTGTTGCAGTTGCTGACTTGGAGCTGAGTTTGCTGAAGAAAAGTGTCTCTTGTAGACACTTTGTTGCAGTTGCAGCGTTTCTTGGCGCAGGCTGCGGTTGATCCGAGGTCAGAAGAGTCGGAAGTTGTTGCAGAGGATTCCTGAAGGAAACTTGCAAGCAGAATCTGAAGAGAACCCACAGGATAGAACCTAAATAGCTCTAAGGGGGGATTGGCTACCTTATCAGGTATGGACCTATCAGGAGGGATCTCTGACGTCACCTGCTGGCACTGGCCACTCAGAGCTCTTGAGTGTGCCCCCACACCTTGCAAAGCAAGATGGCTGAAGTCTGGGACACACTGAAGGAGCTCTGGGCACCACCCCTATGGTGGTGATGGACAGGGGAGCGGTCACTCCCCTTTCCTTTGTCCAGTTTCCCGCCAGAGCAGGGGAGAAGGGGTCCCTGAACCGGTGTAGACTGGTTTATGCACGGAGGGCACCATCTGTGCGCTTCAAAGCATTTCTAGAGGCTGGGGGAGGCTACCCCTCCCCAGCCTGTAACACCTATTTCAAAAGGGAAAGGGTGTAACACCCTGCTCTCAGAGGAAATGCTTTGTTTTGCCTTCCTGGGACTGGGCTGCCCAGACCCCAGGAGGGCAGAACCCTGTCTGTGAGGTGGCAGCAGCTGTAGCTGCAGTGCAAGCCTCAGAGAGCGGGTTTGGCAGTACTGCATGGTGGAGCCCCCAGGATGCACGGAATTGGCTCCCCAATCCCAGATTTGGAATGGGGGGACAAGTCCATGATTTTAGACATGTTACATGGCCATATTCGGTGTTACCATTTTGAAGCTACATATAGGTATTGATCTATATGTAGTGCACACGTGTAATGGTGTCCCCGCACTCACAAAGTCCGGGGAAATGGCCCTGAACTATGTGGGGGCACCTTTTTAGTGCCAGGGTGCCCTCATACTTAGTAACTTTGCACCTTACCGTCAGCAAGTTAGTTACTTAAGTGCAGTGAAAATGGCTGTGAAATAGTCTCTGCACTATTTCACACAGGCTGCAATGGCAGTCCTGTGTAAGGGTTTGTCTGAGCTCCCTATGGGTGGCAAAAAAAATGCTGCAGCCCATATGGATCTCCTGGAACCCCAATGCCCTGGGTACCTAGGTACCATATACTAGGGACTTATAAGGGGGGTCCAGTATGCCAATTGAAATTGGTAAATAAAGTCACTGGCCTACAGTGACAAATTTAAAAGCAGAGAGAACATAAACACTGAGGTTCTGGTTAGCAGAGCCTCAGTGACACAGTCAAGCACTACTGACACTCATACTTTAGGTCACAAACTATGAGCACTGGGGTCCTGGGTAGCAGGATCCCAGTGACACAGGCAAACACACTGACATATAGGTTTTTATCTATGAGCACTGGGGTCCTGGCTAGCAGGATTCCAGTGACACAGTAAAAACAGACTGACAAACACAAACAGGTCAAAAGTGAAGGGAACCATGCTAGAAAGAGGCTACTTTCCTACATTGAGGTAGAGGGAGTTAGAGAAATTAGTTTGGATCTTGGAAAATTAGGGAATATTCTTGTTAGTATTAACATATAGCGAGAACCTACTGCTGGCAAATGAACTTCACACAACTGTAAGCGATAACTTGGTACAAAGACCAGTTGAATAGTAAACAAATCCTAGACAATACAATAAGCCAAGCACATGACATAGCGCTTTGTTTAGAAAGTGGCACAATGCAATACCACATTGACATGGTATACACTAGCATGTATGCACACAAGGCATGGCTTTGTGCCACTTCAGTACTGAGTTGTGTGCTTGGCATGAGTCACTAAATTGTGTATTTTTTCAACTAGGTTAAGGAAGTCCTAGTTTAAAAAATGGCCATTCAAGGTCACAGGCCAAATAACTGTACAAGGCTTTTAGGGGATCCAGATGTGTACTGAATCAAACTTATAGAAGGGCAGCAAGTACAAATTACACCTTTTCTCTGATGCCCTCACGGTACATACCCCATCTCCTGCAGAAAAGCTATGTATTGACCTAGGCATTCAGGTATGTAGTTGTAAGTTGCAATTGCAGGCGGGACAGTGGGCTGGTTTCTTCCCTAAACTCAGTCCTTTTATGGGCAGTCCTAGTTTAATGGTAGGCCAGGAATTAGCAAAGGGCTACAATGAGTAGTGGATGATGATGTCCACTGTAGTCCCATTCCTCGACACAGCACAGAACAGGTAGGACAAGGAGATGTCAAGGTGAGAAGACCTAACACTAGCCTTGGTCTAGCAAGGCTAGCTTGGTAGTTCGGGGTAGAAAGAAAATGCTCACTAGCAGCCGATGGGAGACCAGGCCCAACAGCAGTAGCATACCTATGGTGCAGGAAGAGCTTTCAGGGGCTAAACGAAGAATGAGGTACAAATGCTGCTTGCTGGAAAGTTGTGAGATCGCAGGAAAAGCTACTGAATACCTAACAGCATGTAACAGTGTAAGGCATCCACACCTCCAGGGGTAACATGGGACGTTTCACTTACCAACATTTGTTAGAAAGTAATATCCTTTTGAGAGGCATAATTTTCCATTACTTTAAGGAGCACCAAACACGCCTGATTCACCCTTTACATATTGCAGATTAATTCATCCCAAGAGGGTTTACAAACATTTGTGTTAAAAATGTAATTTTCAGAACAATTTCTACAAAGCTGCAAGTGATAGTATTAATAAAATGCAGTGTCCATTGGCCTATCACTTACCTAAGCATCTAACCACATGTACACAATTTGCTTGCTTTCCTGCACCGTCCAAGCAATATCTGCAGTCACTCTTGTACCAATTATCTGTATATAAATCCTTTCCTTATCCCAATATGTGTGAATAGTTCCAGACACATCATTTGATGAAAGTGAATGCTCCAGTAGATTATTGCAATATCCTTATGGGTGTGCACCCACACGGACCATTGAGACTATATTGAAGCTGGATCTGGCTAATATGGGAGCTACTAATGAATAAACCGAACTTTAATGGTTAAGGATTTTTGGAGTTCATCGTTATTAGGGGAGCACACCAATGGATATTGCAATAGGCTTCTGAAAGTTTTCAGCCTTGACAAAGCCCCATGCTTGCCTGTCAAACAGGGGGTGAAACCCATGTTGGCTTTACTGCAACCCACTTACTTTAGTGACTATATACTGAAACATTCACTTTAATCAACTTATGTATTTGGAACTACTGCCAAATATTGAGATAAGAAAAGGATTTATATATGGAACATTGGTATTAGAGTGACCGTAAAGGAAAACGTGTAAAAGGAAATAAAAATCTTGTTTTTTAAGACTGTTCTTCGTGTGGCTCATGTGTATTTCTTTATTTTGGATCAATAGGTACTTATTAACCCCTCAGGTGCCTGGTACGGTTGCCGTGTGCTGAGGACGAGACCAGCTCGTCCTGCACCCAGGGCAGGGATGGAAGGGGAATTGCTTCCCCTTCCACCCTCAACCCCCCACCCCTCAGTGACATCTGATGACATCAGTACACGATCACGTGCTGACCTCATAAGAGGCCGCCTCCCATCACGCTGGAAGCCATGCTTCCAGCGCGACCGAGGAGAAACAGATTAGTTTCTTCTCTGTACAGGGGCAGGGGAGATTAGGGAGGCTTGAAAAGGGAAGGAAAGGATTTTCCTTCCCTTTTCATGTCTCTCTGAGCATTCCTGCAGCACAGCCGCATAGAGATCATGCTGCAGGAATGCCACTAGACACCATGGATTTTTGTTTTGTTTGTGTCATTTCATAAGGGCAGCGACCCCTTTGGCAAGGGTCACCCCCAGGGGGCAATTTTGTAATTAGGTCTTTTCTGCCCCCCCCAGGGGCAGATTAGGCTAAATGAATTAAGTCGATCTGCTGGCAGTGGGGCAGAAGCCACTAGACATCAAATTTATTTTAGGCCATTTCTGCCTTCCCTTGAGGGCAGATCGGCCTATTTTTGTAAGGCCCATCTGCCCCCATGGGGGGCAGAAAGCCCACCAGACACCAGGGAAGATTTAAAAAAAAAAAAAGAGGTTGGGAGTATAGCCATACCCCTACCCTAAATAAATGGGGAAAAAGTTGTTCTGCCCACCGGTGGGCAGATAGGGCAATTACTCTGACCCAATCCCTGGGGAAGGGAGGGCAGAAAGCCTACTAGATGCCAGGGAATTAAAAAAAAATATTAGGGTGGACGCTACCAACCAGTATGGGCATGGTTATGCCCCCACCCCAAATGAAGGGGGTAACATTCTTTCAGATCTCCCCCGCACACTAAAACATCTTATCCCACGGCATGCAAGAGGAAATTTGATTATTTTGGGTTTTGGTTTCACATTTGGGCCATGAAAGCTTGTCTAACTCTCAAAATTGTCCCACTTGGAATGGTGAGGGCTGGACCTTTTGGACTTTGGGATGCTGTTATGTAGAAAAATCTACGAGACCTAGACACATCTGAAAACTAAACAGCTGGGTGAGTCCGGGGTGGTGTGCTTCACATGCACCCCGCACCATTTTCTTACCCACAATGCCCTGCAAACCTCCAACTTTGCTAGAAATCACACATTTTTCCCACATTTTTGTGATGGAACCTTCCGGAATCTGCAGGAATACACAAAATTCCTACCACCCAGCATTGTCGCAACTATAGGGAAAAACAATCTGCCTCACTTGACAGCCTAAAAACTATTTTTTTCAAATTGCCCTTTTGGACCAACTTTGGTTCCCCCTCATTTTCGACATGTTTTTGGCTCTTCCCTGTCACAGCCAATTGACCCACCTACACAAGTGAGGTATCATTTTTACCGGGAGACTGAGAGGAGTGTTCGGTGGTAGGAAATTTGTAATGTGGGAAAATGTGATTTTATTTATCTAAATGTGAGGTTTCCTGAGGATTCTGGGTAAGAAAAAACTGGGGGATCCACACAATTCACACCTCCCTGGTCTCCCGCTAGTGTCTAGTCTCTAGAAATGATTGGGTTTGGTAGGTTTCCCTATAATGCTGCTGAGCCCAGGACTAAAAACGAAGGTGCCCCCTGCAAAAACAGGTAGTTTTGTACTTGATATTTTTGATGTGTCCACATAGTGTTTTGGGGCATTTCCTTTCGCAGGCACTAGGCCTACCTACACTAGTGAGGTACCATTTTTATCGAGAGACTTGGGGAAACCCTGGGTAGATGGAAGTTTGTGGCTCCCCTCAGATTCCAGAACTGTGCAGCACTGAAATGTGAGCAAAAAGTGTTTTTTTGCCAATTTTGAGGTTTGCTAAGGATTCTTGGTAACCAAACCTGGTAAGAGCCCCACAAGTCACCCCATCTTGGATTCCCCTAGGTGTCTAGTTTTGCACAGGTCTGGTATGTTTCCTTAGGTGCCGGCTGAGCTAGAGGCCAAAATCCACAGCTAGGCACTTTGCAAAAAGCAGGTCTGTTTTCATTGGGAAAATGTGATGTGTCCATTTTGTGTTTTGGGGCATTTCCTGTCGCAGGCACTAGGCCTACCCACACAAGTGAGGTACCATTTATATCGGGAGACTTGGGGGAATGTTGAGTGGAAGGAAATTTGTGTCTCCTCTCAGATTGCAGAACTTTCTATCACCGAAATGTGAGGAAAAAGTATTTTTTGCCAAATTTTGAGGTTTGCAAAGGATTCTGGATACGAGAACATGGTGAGAGCCCCACAAGTCACCCCATCTTGGATTCCCCTAGGTGTCTAGTTTTAAAAAATACACAGATTTGATAGGTCTCCCTAGGTGCTGGCTGAGCTAGAGGCCAAAATCCACAGCTAGGCACTTTCCAAAAAGTAGTCAGATTTCAATGTAAAAATGTGATGTGTCCATGTTGCGTTTCCTGTCGTGGGCACTAGGCCTACCCACACAAGTGAGGTACCATTTTTATCGGGAGACTTGGGCAAAAACAGAATAGAAGAACACGTGTTATTGCCTCTTGCACCTCTCTACATTTTTTCCTTCCAAATGCAAGACAGTGTTTAAAAAAGATGTCTGTTTGAGAAATGCCTTGTAATTCACATGCTAGTATAGGCACCCCCGAATTCAGAGAAGTGCAAATAACCACTGCTTCTCAAAACCTTATCTTGCGCCCATTTTGGAAATGCAAAAGTTTCCTTGATACCTATTTTTCATTCTTTATATTTCACCAAATAAATTGCGGTATACCCGGTATACAGTGAAAACCTATTGAGATCGCAGGAAAAAGTTACACAGTAAAACGTGGAGAAAAATGGCTGTTTTTTTCATCTCAATTTCAATATTTTTAATTGTTTTTTTATCTCAGCTGTTATTTTCTGTAGGAAAGCCTTGTCGGATCTATACAAATGACTCCTTGCTGAACTCAGAATTGTGTCTACTTTTTAGAAATGTTTAGCTGTCCAGGATCCAACATTGGTTTCAGACCCATTTCTGTCACTAACTGGAAAGAGACTAAAAGCACAAAAAATAGTAAAAATGGGATATTTCCTAGCTAAATGCCACAATTGTGTTGAAAAATGTGGTTTTCTGATTCAAGTCTGCCTCTTCCTGAAAGCTAGGAAGATGGTGATTTTAGCACCGCAAACCCTTTGTTGAGACCATTTTCAGGAAAAAACACACAAGCCTTCTTTTTCCCATATTTAAAAAAAAACAAATTTTGTGCCGTATCTTGGCTAATCTCTTGTTCTCCTTTAGGGGAACCCACAAACTCTGGGTACCTCTAGAATCCCTAGGATGATGGAAAAAAAGGTAGCTTATGTGGACAAAAAGTTATGAGGGCCTAGACGCGAACTGCTCCAAATATCCAAAAAAAGGCCTGGCACCTGAGGGGGAAAAGGCCTGGAAGCGAAGGGGTTATATTGGGAATAATACACTCTATATAAATTCTAATTACATCTCTACCTATACACTCATCCGTGACCACCGGCAGTCCATTATTCCACACCTGATGGAAGGATGGCTCCATTAGACCTCTTAGTGATGATTTGCAGGTAGCAACTAGAAGTGTTCAGTGCTGATGCTAATGCACTTGGTCCACACACACAGAAACTTGTTACTGCGGTTAGCCAGGACTCATTGACTCACAATAAACTGTGCCAATACTCTCCTAACATGCAGCCGTCATTGACATTCATAAAGGTACTGTAATGGTGAATTCCGTACTTGGGGAAGCCATTCCCTTTAGCAATTTGTGACTAACACGTAAACCTTTGGCAGTGCACACAAACCTGAACTGCTGGATGGTGCTCCAGTCATTGTGATACACACAGACACTCATGTGCACACACTCATGTGAATACACCCTCACAAGCATATATATATATATATATATATATATATATATATATATATTCACCTACTTGTGGTCGCCAGTAGATAGTTATAGATTCCATAGAAAAAGCATTTTTTGACTTGCCCATATCTTTGGCGCCGTTTGACAAATCTCCACGAAATCTTCCGAAAAGATTGTTGCAGTGATACTTGTTAAGCACACAAGCCCTCGTTACAACCCTGGTGGTTGGTGATAAAGCGGTGGTAATACTGCCAACAGGCCGGTGGTAACAAAAATGGAATTATGACCGCGGCGGAAACCACTCACACAGACAGCCACTTTAACACACCGACCGCCATGGCGGTATCAACAAGCACCACAGCAGTAACCGCCAACAGCCAGGCGGAAGACAATGTACCGCCCAAACTATTACGACAGGTCTCTCCATCACCTTTTCTGGGGCGGTACCAACGACATCAAAAGCATGGCGGAAACACTGCACAGAAGTCAGAGGACTCACCTGTGGAGACTCAGTGAACAACCACGATGCCATGGAGCCCGAGCTGCACATATTTCTGATGCTAGTCTACCCTTTTCTGCATTATGAACATCAACGCCGGCGAAGAGGACCATGGTGAGTACTGCTGCCTAGCACACAAGGGAGGGGGGAGGAAAAAGAAGGTGACACACACACTCAACACGCAAAACCCCCACCCCCAATACCATACACACAGCCAGCTGCACAAACATTACATATTCACCCCGTACCTCTCTGGAATAATACAAGGACAAAATGATTTGAAGAAAGTGAGTGTAATGCGCTAAAATAACATGAATAAGTGTACCAAAATACAAACATGTATACATATTTACAAATGTAGGGACACTGCCCAGTGCTCAATGTCTGTGGGCCACAGAGCCACAACACATAGGCCAAGGCCCCACCTCACTCCTGCAACAACACGGAGAGAACCCTGCAGGGGCCTCAGGTTGAAAATACACGGGCACCTCAGGGGGAAGGGGAGGGCACCTCAGCCAGAAGATGGCACAACACCACTGTCCTGGAGGAGGCCACATGCCCTGTGCGCTGTCCTGGGGAGTGCAAGGCCACAGTCTCTTAAGTGGGTGGGTTGTCCACTGCTTGGTCCTGGGGAGTGCAAGGCCACAGTCTCTCTAGTGGGTGGTTTGGCCACTGCTTGGTCTTTGGGAGTGCAAGGCCACAGTCTCTCTAGTGGATGGCTTCTTTCACTGGTTCTGGAGGTGGCCTTGTGCCCAGTGTGCTTCATCCTGGGAATGATGGGGTGAGTGGATAGCTTCTTCCACTGGTTCTGGAGGGGGCCTTGTGCCCAGTGTGCTTCATCCTGGGAAGGATGGGGTGAGTGGATGGCTTCTCCACTGGTTCTAGAGGGGGGTCTTGTGCCCAGTGTGCTTCATCCTGGTAAGGATGGGGTGAGTGCATGACTTCTTCCACTGGTTCTGGAGGGGGCATTGTGCCCAGTGTGCTTCATCCTGGGAAGGATGGGGTGAGTGGATAGCTTCTTCCACTGGTTCTGGAGGGGGCCTTGTGCCAAGTGTGCTTCATCCTGGGAAGGATGGGGTGAGAAGATGGCTTCTCCACTGGTTCTGGAGGAGGCATTGTTCCCTGTGATGCAGATCTTGGGGAGTGCAAGGTCACAGTCTCTCACCTGGGTGTCAGACCCACAGGAGTTGCAGGGGCCAGCACGCACAACAGCCCATGGACGCAGGACTACACACTGTCCGCCGGCGGTGACAGCTGCTCAGTGGTGGCAGTGGCGGGGATAGTGTTGGTGCTGGCAGTGGTGGGGTGAGGCTCCAGCCCATCCCCTGCAGCCTCGGACGGTGGCCCACCGGGGCTTCTGCTGCTGCCAGTAGCAGGGCTGGTGGCAGTGCTGGCAGTAGTGGGGGAAGGCTCCCACTCATCCCCTGCAGCCTCGGATGGCTGCCCACTGGGACTGCTGCTGCTGGCAGTGGTGTTGGTGGCGGTGCTGGTGGCAGTGTTGGCAGTGGTGGGGGGAGGCTCCAGTCCATCTCCTGCAGCCTCGAACGGCGGTACCACCATGGTTGGTGGTGGGGGCTCCAAAGGAGTCCCAGCACCAGGCTTCCTGTCTGCTGGTGCAGGCCCCTTGCCCTTCCTGGCAGCAGCGGGGATTGCCCCTTGCCCTTCCCTCCTGCAGCTGGTGGTGCCTCCTTGCCCTTCCCTGTCGCAGTTGGTGGTGCCTCCTTGCCCTTCCCTGTTGCACCTGGTGGTGCCTCCTTGCCCTTCCCTGTCGCAGCTGGTGGTGCTTCCTTGCCCTTCCTAGACGCTGCTGGTGGGGCCTCCTTGCCCTTCCTTGATACACCTCGTGCAGGCACCCTTTCAGTGTTGCTGCCTGGTGCCCGGGATCCTCTCCCACCTGCAGTAGCTGTTGACACTACTGTGGCTGTGGACTGGGTGGCTGAGGTGCTCGCCTGGGTTCTGACCACCCTGGCCTGACATGAAGGACAGGGAGGGTGGGTGAGTGGTAGGGAAGAGGTCAACGGTGGAGAGGAAAAGCTACTTAGGGACATTGGGGCAGGAAGAGGGTGAAGGTTTGGGAGTGGAGGAAGAGGAAGTGGTTGTAAGAGGTGTCTGCTGTGTTTGGGTGCAGGTGCATGGGCTGGATGCTGTTGTGAGGTGGATGGCTGTTGGGTGTCTGAGTGCTTGTGTTTGTGTACTTTGGGAGGAGGGAGCACAGACACAGTGGGAGAGGACACAGGGGACGTGTGCATAGATGTGGGGCTGGTGACTGCCAGTGAGGGGCATGTAGTGATAGGCGTGATGGTGGTAGTGGATGAGGTTGTAGTGCATGCAGGTGTGAGTGTAGATGCTACTGGGAGGGAGGTGGACGAGAAGGAGGACGGGGAGACAGTGGAGTCAGTGGATATTGGTATGTCTGCATCTGGTTGGTGTTTGTGTAAGTGCTTGTGGGATGATGTGTGGTACTTGTGTTTGCCTAAACCACACCTGTGTGTTGTCCTGGGTGCATGCTGGTCTGCCTGTGTGCTTGGGATAGGCTGGGGTTGAGGGGAATGGGACTGGGTAGAGGAAATTGGAGGGGGGAGGCTAGAAACAGGGACAATGGCTGCCGTCAGGGAGGAGGCCAGAGCCTGGATTGATCTCTGTAGGGCCGCCATGCCAGAGTGAATGCCCTCCAGGAATGCATTTGTTTGTTGCAAATGGGCTGCCAGGCCCTGGATGGCATTCACAATGGTTGACTGCCCAACAGAGATGGATCGCAGGAGGTCAGTAGCCTCCTCACTCAGGGCAGCAGGGCTAACTGGGGCAGGGCCTGAGGTGCCTGGGGCGAAGGAGATGCCCACCCTCCTGGGTGAGCGAGCACAGGAAACACGCTGAGGGGCTTCTGGGAGGGCGGTGCTGGTACGGGGGTGGCAGCTGTACCTGTAGTTGGGGTGGGCACAGAGGTGTCCGCCACCAGCAGGGAGCTTCCATCGGGGTAGGTACCACTGTCAGAACTGTCCCCTCCAGTCTCCGCCGTGGAGCTCCCCTCGTCCTCCGTCCCACTGGTGCCCTCACCGTCGGTGGTTTCGGCCTCCAGGGCCCTGTGGGATGCAGCTCCCTCCATCGCCGGTGCCTCTGCTCCTCCGCCATATGATGCTAATGCACATAAGGACAGGGTGACAAAACAAAAAGGGGGGGAGAGACAAAGGATACACTTGGTCAATGGCGCCAACAACACCACCGTTGGTGTACACGACACACACAGAGGGAACAGCCCTATGCACTAGGCAGTGCACTACCAGTCACAATGCTAGTTACCAGCCCATGGACAGGGATACCTAACGCCAATTGCAGCATACCTGAGACCTACAGACCCCTGCCCAGTAGTGGATGCCTACTAGCTTAGTTGGAGGAGGTTTATATGAGACCCTGTCCAACATGGGCCCTACACTGCAATGTCCGGCCTGGCCGTGGGGCACCCACAGGCCCACATCCCCTAACCAGATACCACCCCACCAGCTGCAAGTAGTATATTGGGGCACTGTACTCATCCCCTTGTGGCTGCTGTGATGCCCCCAAGCACCCATCCAACTCCGGATAGGCAACCACCAGTATGCAGGCCATCAGAGGGTTCAGGGGTTGACGGGCACCCCTTCCTAGTTGGGAGGCCATCCCCAGCTGGGCCTCAGCCATCTTCCGTGGCCAGCGTCTTAGGTCCTCCCACCGTTTGCGACAGTGGGTGCTCCGCCTGCCGTAAACCCCCAGGGTCTGCACGTCCTTGACGATGGCACGCCATATTACCCTTTTTTATGATGGGCGCTGACCTGCAGGGAAATACACATAGGAAAAGGTATCAGTCAGACCGTCCTGCCTGTTACACTCATGGCCCACCGTGGCCCTCACATCCCCCTATGCACAGACATTGCCCACCATACATGCAGCACGCTGCCCATGGCCCTTCCATAACCCCCCCACATGAGGCCCTCACACACAGCACTCCATGCATTCATGCCCCATGCAACGTGCTCACAGTGTACTCACCTGTTGGTCTGGAGGCCCTACAGCATTCGCTACTGGGGTAGGATTTCATCCACCAGTCTCTCCAACTCCACAGCGGTGAAGGCAGGGGCCCTTTCCCCAGTGACACGAGCCATGGTCGGTTCCAGACATAGGTCACAGCAGCCCTTGCAGTGTAGGTTCTCTCCTGTTGAAGGTCAGGTAGCAAGTGAGTGAACGGATAGAAAATGGCGGTCACGTCCGCGGCGGTGCAACTTTTCTGCAGGAGGCTGGTGATGGGCGTGTGGCAGCAGTGGACCCTGTGGACAGTGAAGATGAGGAGGCAGAGGATGAGGATGAGGACAACAGAAGTTCAATAATACGACAATACTTTCAATGACACACAGGTAAGACACTGTAAATTAACTTTACATTGACAGTTTTGTGTTTGACATTGTCACTGGCAGGCTTTTCCCACTTCTATGGCCACTTACTGTACCCTTTGGCATCTCTAGTTTTACAACTACAGGTCATTCCTATGTATACATTACTGTACAGTTATATTGCAGTGTTTAAAGCTTGTAAACGAATACATAGTTCAATCATTTGACAGTCTCTACTTGTATTTATTCAAATGGTGTTTATTTAAGTGCTAATACGTAGAGGGGGATGTGCAATGGGGTGGGGTGATGGTGGAGGAATGTCCAGGATAGAGTCCAGTCTATTAGTATCACAGGTGCATTGTCCAAGGGGGCATAGGAAGTGGAGCAATTGCAGTTCAAGGTGGACAGGCTGACAGAGTGGGACACAAGGGTGACAATCAGGAGAGTTATATTTCCTGGCGGGGTATCGCAGGGACCATTTGCGGGGTGGTTCTCCTTCTGCAGGTGGTGGGGTGCTGGTGACCTGTTGGTCCTGTGGCTGGGCCTCCTGTCCACTAGCGTCAGCAGAGGTGGAAGGCTGTTCATCGGTTTGGCTAGTGTCTGGGGCCCGGTGGTGTGCCACTGCCTCCCTCATGGTGTTGGCCATGTCTGCCAGTATCTCTGCAATGGTGACCAGGGTGGTGTTGATGTCCTTCAAGTCCTCCCTGATCCCCAGGTACTGTCCCTCCTGCAGCCACTGGGTCTCCTGCAACTTGTCCTGTATCTTGTCCATCGTATCCTGGGAATGGTGGTATACTCCCAGGATGTTGGTGAGTGCCTTCTGGAGAGTCGGTTCCCTGGGCCTGTCCTCCCCCTGTCGCACAGTAGTCCTCCCAGCTTCCCTGTGGTCCTGTGCCTCTGTTCCCTGAACCGTGTGCCCACTGTCACTGACCCCAGGTCCCTGATTATCCTTTGTTTGTGATGTGGCCTGGGGTCCCTGAAGTGGTGGACACACTGCTGATTGACGTGTCCTGGGGACAGAGTTATGGGCCCGCTGGGTGGGTACTGTGCTGGTATTTCCTGAGGGGGGAGGCTCTGTGGTGGTATGGGACTGTGCCAGGGTAACCGACTGTCCGGAGATCCCTGATGGGCCAGGTTGGTCATCCAGATCCAGGCGTCTAGAGCTGCTGTCATCAATGTGGGCCTCTTCTGGGGGTGGACTGGATGAGAAGAGGTTCTCCGGTGATGTGAACTAGGGGACCTGTGGGGATGTAAATACAGTGTTATTGATTCTGTGTGTGACATCGTGTGCATGGGTGTGTTGCCCTCCATGGCTGTTATTTCCCTGCCAGCTTTGCCTTGTGTGAGTAGTTATTTGGTGGGCTAGGTGATTCTCTCTAGTGTGCTTTAGTGATGGATGTCCATGCAGGTCTGTGATGGGGGTCCGTGCATTGGTGTTACATGCATGGCTTGGTATTGGGATGGGTGGGTTGTGATGGTGGGGTGTGTGTGAGGTGGTGGAGTGATGGGTGTGAGGGTAAGGGTGGGGGTATGTGATGGCATGCAGGTGGGGGAGTGAAAGTAGTAATGAGTTGACTTACCAGAGTCCATTTCCCCTCCTACTCCTGCCAGGCCCTCAGGAAGCATGATTGCCAAGACTTGCCCCCCCCATGTTGTTAGTTGTGGGGGGGGGTCCACCGCCAGTCCTTTGTACAGCTATTGGTGTCTTGCTGCTGTGAAACGCACCTTCCCCCGTAGGTCATTCCACCTATTCCTGATGTCGTCCCTTGTTCTGGGGTGCTGTCCCACGGCGTTGACTCTGTCCACGATCCTCCGCCATAGCTCCATCTTCCTAGCAATGGATGTCTGCTGCACCTGTGATCCGAATAGCTGTGGCTCTACCTGGTTGATTTCCTCCACCATGACCCTTAGCTCCTCCTGAGAGAACCTAGGGTGTCGTTGTGGTGCAATGGGTGTAGTGTGAGTGGTGTGGGTGAGAGTGTGTAGGATGATGTGTTGGGGTGTGTGATGTAAGGTGTGTGGATGGTAGGTGATAGGTGATGGTGGTCTTGCTTTCTCTCTGGTGGCACTTGTTTGTATTGGTAAACGGTTGTGGGTAATGTGGGTGTGTGGTTTATAGTGGTGTGGGTGTGGTGTTTGTATGTGTGTCAGGTGTGTGTTATTTAAATTGTCCAATGTGGTGTTGTTTTGTATGTGTGTGTGTGTATTTTGTGCGCGGCGGTATGTGTGTGTGGCTGTATAGTGATGGATTGCTATGTGTGTGCCATAATATGGGTAGCGGTAATCCGCTGCGGCGGCGTATGTTGGCGGCAGTCAGCATGGCAGTAAGCGTTACTTACTGCCAATGTGATAATGAAGGCCATAATGTTTTGGGGTGATCTGTCAAGCGGGGGCCGAGGAAAAAGGGGGGGGGGAAGTTGCGTTTCCCATGTTACTTCCCATTGGACCTTTAGACATGTCTGCAGCCGAACCACTGGACGGAATTACACCAAATTTGGCAGAAAGCTAGATTGATATTTTGCTCATTTGGAGTAAATCCCTTCAGCATTTTTTTAGATATTAAAGGAAAAATACATTTCTGTATCTCTGGCTATGTATATTTTGTGAATAATTTACAGAAATTCAAGAATTTTAACAAATACATGCTCAAAAAGAAGTGCTTTAATTGGCTGACCGCAACCTGACTAGAAAGTTATGTGTGTGTGGCTGTATAGTGATGGATTGCTATGTGTGTGCCATAATATGGGTAGCGGTAATCCGCTGCGGCGGCGTATGTTGGCGGCAGTCAGCATGGCAGTAAGCGTTACTTACTGCCAATGTGATAATAAGGGCCATAATGTTTTGGGGTGATCTGTCAAGCGGGGGCCGAGGAAAAAGGGGGGGGGGGGGAAGTTGCGTTTCCCATGTTACTTCCCATTGGACCTTTAGACATGTCTGCAGCCGAACCACTGGACGGAATTACACCAAATTTGGCAGAAAGCTAGATTGATATTTTGCTTATTTGGAGTAAATCCCTTCAGCATTTTTTTAGATATTAAAGGAAAAATACATTTCTGTATCTCTGGCTATGTATATTTTGTGAATAATTTACAGAAATTCAAGAATTTTAACAAATACATGCTCAAAAAGAAGTGCTTTAATTGGCTGACCGCAACCTGACTAGAAAGTTGCGACCACCAATTTATTTCACGGGACATGGTCCCGGGGGATGAAATACCAAATAGAAAGTGGCATAAGGGGTCAGGGTGAAGGTACCCTGGCCCCATGGGTGTAATATAGGCGTGTTTTAAGGGTAAATTATGGATTTTAAATAATTGTTCGTTGCCATGTGCAGTATTCACGATTATTCGCTCATTTTCACAAATTTCATGATTTCGTCACAAAATAATCATGATTATGAAAAAATTTAAAGAAAAAACACAGATTAGTTCATACACTAATTCATTCACTCATACATGCACTCAGATACTCAGTTGCCCACTCACACACTCACTCAGACGCTAATGCACCCACTCAGACTCACTCATAGACTGACACACCCACTTTTAGACCCACTCAGACACTCACACCCACTCTCAGATCCACTGACAGAGACAGGCCCTGTAGCCAACCTGCACTGTATACGGCCAAAGGCTCACGCCCTCGTCATGCAGTTTTTTAATCAAAAATGTTACTGCAAATATTACATTGATATTATCAATTGTATTATGAAAGATGGCATGATTGCTGTAATTTGTGGGGTAATTAGCAGTGCATGGCGAGTGTGTGAGTCATAGTTAACTTAGGGCACGAGTTATAGTTACTTGAGGTAACTCTAACTATAATTGGTGAATTTCTATGGTTTGGTATGTAATGTGAGCCTAACTATAACCTCCCTGTAACCTTTGTTTTTTTTAAGTGAATTTTATATGTACACATATAACACAATCAAAAAGGGACGGGGAGATTTGCCCAAGGTCCAGTGTATGGCCTCCCTAGGTCGGGTAGGTCCACCGCGAGGGACTTCGCTGAATTATAGCATCGCTAGTCCAAAGGTCCGTACTGTCCCAAGGAACCTGATCCCTAATATGGGAGGGTTCTTCTACATAGGCAGGAAGTAGTGTATCGTGCTATGTGAGTGATCCTTTTTACAAACCTTACTGAGGGTACATAGAGTAGCTTAGGAGTTATTTTTAGGTCCTGATGAAGTGCCACACTATCTGTAGAGACATTTAGGCCCATTTTTATACTTTTTTAGCGCCGCATTTGCGTCATTTGTGATACAAAATTGGCGCATACTTACAAAATACAATTGTATTTTGTAAGTATGCACCGATTTTGCGTAAAAAACCAACGCAAATGCGGTGGTAAAAAAGTATAAATATGGGCCTTAGAGCGCAAAACATGTTGACCATGAAATCAGCTAAAGGGGAACTGTCCTTCTTAGTCAGTTGTTGTTAGTAGAGTGGTGGAACATTATTTCTTCTCCACTCCCTTTTTGTTTTTAATCTTGACCTAGGGTCCTCACACCAATAAAATTAGTTGTTTGTAGGCCCCAGAGCCAATTCTAAACTTCTCCTTTTTCTCTTGCTTTCTGTTGATGATAGGTTTCAATTGATTCCTACTTTGGCGCACACTTCTGTTAAAAGATTTCCGGTAAAGTGCCCCCTTACGGGACCCGTCAGGCATTGCAGCACCGGCCTAACGAGGAGCTGGCCCTATGATGAAGCATGACATCCATTGGGTGTGTGAGGGCTCCTGCTTCTAATTTAAGAATTGTATTTCTGAACCTGTGCCTCTTTGTCTTTTGTCTTCTATAGGAACAGAGTACTCTTTGAAATTGTATATACACATATCTAATATATATATATATATATAATATATATATATATATATATATATATATATATATCGATGTGAAACAAAAAGAACTGCACCGTACTCCGTGAAGGCTTGTATTCCAATATTATTTATTATTCTTGTCAGTGCAACAAAGCAACCCGTTTCGACCAAGACAGTCTTTGTCAAAGTTAGTGAGTCTTTTCACTCTGTTGCTTTTTATACTCAAATATCACAATCACCATTAAGAGGTATTATGGGATTTGTAGTGCATTAATTTAACCGCAACCTCATTTTAAACACAGAAATTGTTGTTTTACACCCAAAAAATGTTAACTGTGAAAAGACTAATATAAATATATAGGCAAATATTTTCTAGAATGGTCAGCTTACTGCTCATTTCTACCACTTATAATTCAAGATCATATATTGTTATTCCAAGTTACTTTATTTATAATGGCCTTCTGTAAAGGCCTTATTTTTATGTTTTGTATTTTAGTAATCACATATGTGCTAAATGTGGTATCTCTCTGATTCAATAATAATCCAATGTCGGTATAGTATCAACTATGCCTTCACCACCCGTTTCCTGGGCTTTATACTATTCATATTCCCTCGGGCTGCTTCGACAGATACAAGAAATATTCATTATTTTATACGAGGTACTCTGTGGACTTACCCCTCGCTCTGCTTCCATTCAGAGGGAATCCTCCGACACCGTCCCAGGACGCTGACTCAGGACCTGCAGAGTAACCCGTATATAATAATTAATATTTGATGCATCTGTCGAAGCGGCCAGAGGGAATACGAATAGTATAAAGCCCAGGAAACGGGCGGTGAAGGCATAGTGGATATTGGCAACTAAATTATTTTCTTTGCAACAAAAGTGAACCTTTGACATTTTAGAGTCATATTTTCAAGAATGGAAGTGAGAAAGGCGAAACATTTCACTACGGCAACAATGTTGTTTGTTGAAAGAAATCAGGAATTGGAAACTGACATTCAGACATCGCGAGGGAATTAACAAAAAGATGTTTCTCTTAAGTATCAATTTATCCAATTAGAAAAATGATACAATAAAAGAGATCAATAAGAGTTGGGAGGTGATATAATTGGAAAAATATATTGAAATCAACAGAATACCAAGAGGCTGACGTATTTTTACTATACCAACATATACAGGTTTTAAACCAGAATAGAATTGTTTAAAGAATGGGGAGAAAACAATGCCCAATGCTCATTGAATATGATGAGAATTCTTATCAAATATGCTAAATTGGATTTAGAAGAAACACATGATAAGAAAAAAGAAATATAAGAAAAAATACATAATTGTGAAGACAAAAGTGAACAGATGGCATTGAGAAAAAATATGGAAAGTTGGCTTGACAAATATGAAGATATTGTACAAGAACATAAAAAAGCAAATTTATAATCAATCAATCAATCACGTAATTTATAAAGCGCGCTACTCACCTGTCAGGGTCTCAAGGCGCTGGGGGGAGGGGAGCTACTGGTCGAATAGCCATGTCTTGAGGTGTTTCCTGAAAGTCAGGAGGTCCTGGATCTGGCGTAGGTGGAGCAGTAGGGAGTTCCAGGTCTTGGCGACGAGGTGAGAGAAGGATCTTCCTCCAGCGATGGTGCGGCGAATGCGGGGGACGGAGGTGAGGGCGAGGCTGGCGGAGCGGAGATGGCGGACGGGAGTGTGGAAGGTGATTCTGTCGTTGAGGTAGGCCGGACCTGTGTTGTGGAGGGCTTTGTGTGCGTGGGTGAGTAGTTTGAAGGAAATCCTCTTCGATACGGGTAGCAAGTGTAGGTCTCTGAGGTGGGCAGAGATGTGGTCGCGGCGTGGGAGGTAGAGGATGAGTCGGGCGGAGGCGTTTTGGATATGTTGCATTTTCGTTTGTAGTTTGGCCGTGGTTCCTGCATAGAGTGCGTTGCCGTAGTCCAGTCGGCTGCTGACCAGGGCGTGGGTGACTGTCTTTCTGGTTTCGACGGGAATCCACTTGAAAATCTTGCAGAGCATGTGAAGGGTGTTGTAGCAGGAAGAGGAGACTGCGTTGACCTGCTGAGTCATGCTGAGTGCTGAGTCCATGATGATTCCCAGGTTTCATACTTGGGTGGTGGGTGTGGGTGCGACCCCTAGGGAGGTAGGCCACCAGGAGTCGTTCCTAGCGGAGGGGTTGCTGCCGAAGATGAGGATCTCTGTTTTGTCTGTGCTTAACTTGAGGCGGCTTGATTCCATCCAGTTGGCGATGGTGTGAAGTCCATTGTGGAGGTTGTTTCTTGTGGTTGTAGTCTTTCGTGAGGGAGATGATCAGCTGGGTGTCGTCTGCGTAGGATACTATGTTGAAGTGGTGGGATCGTGCGATGTTGGCGAGTGGAGCCATGTAAACTTTGAAAAGTGTTGGGCTGAGGGAGGATCCCTGGGGGACGCCACAGATGGTTTTGGAGGATTCGGACAGGTAAGGCGGGAGGCGGACTCTCTGGGTTCTGCTGGAGAGGAATAAAGCGATCCAGTCGAGGGCCTTGCCGTGGATCCCGGTGTTGTGGAGGCGTTTTCGAAGGGTGTGGTGACAAACGGTGTTGAAGGCTGCGGAGAGGTCCAGGAGGATTACCGCTGCGGTTTCCCCTTCGTCGAGCATGGTCCTGATGTCATCTGTGGCAGCAATGAGTGCGTTCTCAGTGCTGTGGTTCTTGCGAAATCCAGATTGGGAGGTATTGAGCGCTTTGCTGTCTTCCAGGAAGCGGGATAGTTGGCTGTTCACGATTTTCTCAATGTCCTTCGCTGGGAAGGGGAGGAGGGCGATGGGCTGGTAGTTTTTGGGGTCATCTGGGTCCGCCTTGGGTTTCTTCAACAGGGTGTTGACATGGGCGTGTTTCCAGCTCTCCGGGAAGGTGGCTGTCTCGAAGGAGCTGTTGATGATGGCGTGGAGGTGGGGGGCGATGATGTCGCTGGCTTTGTTGAAGATCTGGTGTGGGCAGGGGTCTGAGGGGGAGCCCGAGAGGATGGAGGCCATGGTGTTGATGGTGTCTTCATTATTGAGGTGGGTCCAGATTCATAGAGGGTTGATGTTGCTTGGTGTGTTGGGTTCATGGCTGTCTGTGGTTGGCTGGTGGGTCTGAGGTTTCAAACTGTTGTGGATGTCTTCGATCTTTCGGCAGAAGTACGTGGCAAGGGAGTTACAGAGCTCCTGTGATGACGGGGGTTCGTAGAAGCAGGGCCTGGGGTTGGGGAGACGAAAAAGATTATAAATATGGAAGAGGATTGACTTTTGCAAAAAGATTTGAAAATTTTAAACATAATGTAAAGTGGAATGATGCAAAACAAGATCTGGATTGTGGTGAAGATTTGAGTGAATCTGATGTCGACATAAGTGAAAGAGAGGGGTCTTTGGGACATGAAGATGGCATGACTAGGAATACTTTTTTAGAGGAAATGAAAGTATTATATTTGGATCAACGTTTATCGAGAGGAAGAGGAAGGAACAGAGGTCGAGGGTCAGTGCAAAATTCAGATCGACCGGCAAAAAGAAAAGAAAAACTAGAAGAGCAAAAAGAAATGGAAAATAAACAACATCCTCTCAGGAGTCAGAAGAAACAATAGAGACATCAAATCGTGTAGTTAATTTATCTGACCACAAATTAACAACAGTAGCGAATGCTAAACAAAGGCCTTTCTTCCTGTCCAGAAGCCCACTTTAATTATGTTGACACACAGATTGATATTTACAAATTTATCAGGAAATTGAAATTAGTGAAATTTCATGCAATTCAGTCACAGTGATTAAAATCTAATGAAAGTGAAGAAAATTGTAATGAATCAGAAAACATAGAATTATGTATTGATCAAATTCCAGATTTAAAAACTATTTTTGATCTGTATCATGATTTAAAGGATGATTAATATACTGAAATGGAAGTCCTGCAACAATTGGAAATTGGCACTAACCAACATAAATATAGTAAATTTAAGGAAAAATAAAAATGTTGTCCAGTTTTATCACCAGGAAATAAAATTTACATTTTTTCGGAACTTGTATTGGGAGATCTAGAAAAATTGAAAAAATCGAGACATCATGGAATACGGGAGAATCTAACTATGAAAGAATGTTTGGCATTTAAAGATCTGACCAACAATGATAAGATTATAATAAAACCAGCTTACAAGGGAGGTAACATAGTTACACAGGATTATATTGCAGAAGCCTATAGACAACTGAACAATGAGCACAACTACAAAAGACTTAGTCAAAATCCAATCCATTGGATGATTCATCAAATACTTTAAAAATTAGATGATTGGCATCAGCAATTGTTACTCAATAATAATGAATATACATTTTTGAAAAAGAAAATTCAACTATACCTTCAATTTATTTTTTACCAAAAATTCACAAATCATTTATCAATCCCCCAGGAAGACCAATTGTATTGGCATGTGATTCACTCTATGAAAGAATATCTGATTATGTAGATTACTATTTGGCACCCATCGTAATGACCTTGAGTTCTTATATAAAAGATTAAGGTGATCTATTGAAAATTTTAACAAATTTAAATTAGAGGGATGAGTATCTTTTGGTAACAATTGATGTAGTATCTTTATACCTGAGACAAAGAAGTATTGGAGAATGAGAACACTCTAAAATGTTACTCTCTATGATTGAGTTATGTCTCAAAAGTAATATATTTTTGTTTAATCATAAGATTTTTCAGCAGATGTGCGGAACAGCAATGGGTATTTCTCTTTCTCCAAATTATGCCAACCAACCAATGGGTTGGTGGGAAAGAGAAATTGCATGGGGCAGGACCAATGAGTTGTATGTAGAGAAAATTGCATTGTGGGTGAGGTTCATTGATCACTTATTTATTATTTGGCATGGATCACAAAAATAATTTGTGACGTATTTTTCAATTTTGAATTCTAATGATGTTGGATTACACTTTACGTGTGAAACAAGTAAAAATTCTATTAATTTTTTGGATTTGACAATTTATATTCAAAATGACAGAATAGAGACAACATTATATCCGAAGGAAACATCAACAAATAGTATACTACATGGAAAAAGTCTCCATCCTAAGCCATTGTTGAAAAGTATACCACATGGTGAACTCATAAGAATGCGGAGAAATTGTTCAAATGAGGAGGAAGCACAAGCAAAATGTAAAGAAACAATTCAAAGATTCAAAAGGAGAGGTTATGGACAAGGGATTTTAAGCAAGAATTTGGAGAAGATTAAATCTATTAATCGTAATAATGTGTTGTTTACAAAGAATATTAAAAAAAGAAGAGACACAGGAACATAATCATGATGATAATGAACTATAGCAAATAAAGTGGCACTATAAAAAACATTTTACATAACCACTGGAATGTGTTCTGTAAAGACCCGGATTTATGTCCCAAAGTGGGTTCCACATCGTTAGTAACATACTGTAAGGCACCTTCTAATAGGGACTTTCTGGTGAGGAGTAATTTTTTCACAAAAATCTGATAAAAATGGGTTAGTTGAGCAACAAAAAAGATTTACAAAATGTAATAATTGTAAAGCTTGTAAAATTGTAAAATCTATAAAAATGATTTTGATGCATAACAACACAGAAATTCATATTAAGCATAGGTTTGCATGCAATACAAAATATACAGTATGTGTAATCGAATGCCATTTTAGTCAAAATATATGGGAGTACTATCTGCATGCTTAAAAAAATAATTTTGGAGCACATAAGAGCAATCACACATAATGATTTTACTTATTCAGTTGCGAAACATTTAAAAACACATGAAATGAACAGTTGGAAAACATTAAGATACTATGGGATAGATCACATTCCAGAACATGAGAGGGGTGGCGACAGGATAAGGAAATTGAGACAATTAGAGTCCAAATATATTATTCAGTTAAGAACCAAGACCCCTTGGGGTTTGAACAATGATGAAGAGCTTTATGTACATTTATAAATATTTGTATAAATTGGATTTAAACGGAAATGTAGCCTAGATACAAATTATACACAATACTAATTCAAGATCATATTATGTTAATTCAATGATATTCAGTGGGGTGCTATACCAACATTGGATTCTTATTAAATCAGAGAGATACCATATTTAGCACAAATGTGATTAATAAAATGCAAAACATAAAAATAAGGCCTTTACAGAAGGCCATTATAAATAAAGTAACTTGGAATAACAATATATGATCTTGAATTATAATTGGTAGAAATGAGCAGTAAAGTGACCATGCTAGAAAATATTTGTGTATATATTTATATTTTTCTATTCATGATTAACATTTTTTGGGTGTAAAACAACAATTTCTGTGTTTAAAATGAGGTTGTGGTTAAATTAATGCACTACAAATCCCATAATACCTCTAAATGGTGATTGTGATATTTGAGAATTAAAAGCAACAGAGTGAAAGGACTCACTAACTTTGACAAAGACAGTCTTGGTCGAAACGAGTTGGTTTGTTGCACTGACAAGAATAATAAATGATATTGGAATACAAGCCTTCACGGGGTGTGGTGCAGTTCTTTTTGTTGCACATTACGAACAAAGGGATCAGTCTACCCTCCAGCACCACCACCAGCCATTCGAGCGCGTCATTTTGAATTGACCGCATTTCTTTGGGATATCTTCACTCTGAATAACACGTTTATTTTTACCAAGCTCAATGGAACTTATTTTATTGACCTCAGAGGGATCAAAAGCTGAAAAGTTGACCAAGGATTTGAACGTGTAACCACAAGGTGAAACACAGATTCTTGCACACACATAGAGACACACACACTCCTGTGCACACACTGTTATTTGACCACTTGCTCTCATAAACACACATTTGGTGCGCATACAGATGTGCAGGTGTTCACTTTAACACACACACACATGCTTACTCACTGACGTACACACACTCGTGCACCCTCACTTACCTGTGGGCATACTTGTGCACCCCACTCATATATTAACACGTATAGACAAATGAATGTGGACATGCTTACAAGCATACACGTTCAAGCCCACACAACAGGAGCATTCAAAACCTTTCTTTTTTGCTTACTTTAATGGTTATGCTTTATCTGTGGAGGCCAGTGCTTAATTTGTGCTTGTTGTTTTTGGTGCTGAGCACTGGCTCTTATTTTTGAGGGCTGGCACTTAATTTTCTGCCTCAAGCATTTATGGCGAGCAAAAGACACATTTGGGAAAGATGAGGAAGAGAAGAGTGAAAAAGCGTTACAAAGGGAGAGGGCAGAAAGCTACAGGAGTGAGCTAAAGGGGCAGGGAGTGGCTGTAAATGGATTAAAGAGGCTTGAGATGGCTTCACGATTATGCTGCCTCAGTATTCTGTGTTCACACATTTAATTGCAGCAGCCACATATTTAAGAGAGGGGCTTTGTCACGTTTTTATTTACAAATTAAGCACTGGTGGAAGCAGAGCAGCAGCCTCCCTCCCTGTTTCCAAGCATCACCCAATCGGAACACAATCACTGACACACTGGTTACTTAGTGCAAAAGGCCATTTATTTAGGACAGGATTGTATGTCATACATAAACATTATATATACTGAAATTCAAACTGTTAACTTTAAACAAACTCCCAACCCTTTGAACTTCTCTCCATTCCTCTTCCCTTTCATTCTTTCACTGTGCCTCTGTCCACTCATCTTCCGCTTCAATTCACCTCCAACTTCCCCTTTTCCTTTCATCCCCTGCTTGCTTTGGGCATCCCCCACGCTATCATCCTTCACCTGCTTCTTTCTCCCCCCTGGAAGGGTGGCCAGGCCCGCATCTGGATCTACATCCTCCCCCATCTACTGCCACACAGTACAAACCCTTTAGGCGTTTTGCTGCCCCACCAGCAAACCAACTGCAACATTGCAACCTCATACTGTTTCTTTGAGCCACATATTTTCCTCCAACAAATCTCCTACGATCAGTTCTGTCAGATAGTAAGCATTACCCAGCTCTGAAAGATGTACACCATTGGCCCAAAAAAGACTGTGTTCCCCTTCTATAATGTGTTCATGTCTCAATACTTTAATATTGTGTGTCCAGCAGAAGACCCTCATTGCCCTATTGAGCTTCCTCCGAGCCCTGTCAATAGCTCCATGCTTGACTGCCCCAGCCACTTCCTTCTAGGTACAAACTCCGTCCAGACTATGCAAGTACCGTGCATCTTCTGCCCAATCAGCTCCAACTCCCATTGCATATGTTGCAGTAATGTGAGCCCAGAAAGCGTTACCAAATCATTTTCCCCCAGGTGCAGTATCAGCAGATCAGGGCAATCCCAGCTTGGTGTGATGGATGTTAAAAAAGGGAACCGGTTACCCCACCTCATGCCGCTTTTCCCCCACCATACCACTTGATGTCAGCAACTCGGAAGTTCCAAAGATCATCCATAGATCTGCCGCTCTGCATACTTTGCCGCCCAATGTACAAATACAAATGAGTGGCCCACCATCCAAGTGACCATTTTCCCACACCTGGGGCCCTCTACCCAACCTGCAAAAAGAATAAATGTCAACTGGACTTGCAACAAAACACTTGCAATAATGATCATTGTGTCCCCCACCGCCACCCCAACTCAGGGTCGCACATATCGCTTGCAGCATCTATACCTCCACCTGCCGATCCGCTTGATCTGAGCCCAGTCCCAACCCAATTGAGCAGCCGCAGTAGCTGCGCTTATCCGGAAAGAATGTGACCCATAGCACAAAGCTCTGAAACTCCAACCATGCCAGCCGGTAATTGTTTTGGGTGGATTTAGCCAGCAACATCTCTACCAGTTTTATGATACTCATGCCCCCCATTCTCAAATGTCGGCCGCGCCTGCCATCTTGTGCTGTTCTGCTGCTGGTGCCAAACTGCGAAAATGCTGCCCCTGTGAACAAGTCAGGGAATCTGCAATAGCATTATTTACTCCCGGAATGTGCACAGCTTTAAATACTACATTTAGTGATAAACATCTGAGCATGAAACTTCTCAAGAGGCGCAACACTTTCACATCTCTGCCCTTTGCCTGTTCACTAGGTCCACCACTGTCATATTTTCCACGTGGAACACCACCGTCCTATTCGCCAGTTCATCCCCCCACACCGACAGGGCCACTAACAGTGGAAAAAACTCCAAAAAGGCAATGCTCCTGCTTGTTGCAACCAACGTGCCGGCCATTATTCAGCACACCACCTTCCATCCCAAAAGAGACCAAAACCAGTAGCTCCTGCAGCATCTGAGAAAATTTGTACTTGCCAGACCGTTTCCTCTTCCCGAAACATCATGGAGACCCCATTGAATTGTGTCAAAAAAGTTTCCCACAGACTGACATCCTCCCATAAGACCATCGACACTTGAATCCTGTGATGAGGAAGGGAAGCGCCTGCCATGGCAAGGCCAAGACATCTGCAAAAAGTCCTGCCCCCTTTTACGACCCCGCATGCAAAATTAAGGTAGCCCAACAACTGCTGCGCCCTGGGTAGTTCAATCTGTAGCTTAACAACTGCTGCACCCTGAGTAGTTCAATCTTATGCAATGATTGCACTTGACTCAAAATTTCCAAAATCTCCACAACCTTTCCAATTGGCAAACGAGCTACCAGACTGACTGTGTCCAGTTCAATTCCCAAAAAAAGTCAATACACAACTTGGCCCTTCAGTCTTCTCAGGGGCCAATGGAACACCCATTTCCCCTACGAATCTCTCAAAACATGCCAAAGCCCGTCCACAACCATCCAAGCCCGCTTTCCCCACGAACAGGAAATCATCCAGATAATGAATCACTTCCCGATGTCCACACACTTTCACAAAAACCCACTGCAAGAAGGTGCTAAACATCTCAAAAAGTGCACAGGAAATAGCGCATCCCATCGGGAGGACTCTGCCAATGAAAATCACCCCATCCATCTGCATACCCAACAACACAAAATCCTCCGGGTGAATGGGCAAAAACCTGAAAGCTGCCTTATGTCACATTTTGCTAACTGGGACCCTTTCCCACATTCCTGAACAAGCCGAATGGCAACGTCAATGGATGCATAAACCACCCGCATATCTTCAGGAACAATAAAATCATTCACTGACGCTCCCTCTGGCCATGACAAATGATGAATGAGACGAAACTCCCCCGCCGCTTTCTTGGGGACCACACCTAGAGGGGAGATCATCAACTCATCCATAGGCCAATCAAAAAAGGGGCCCGCAATTCTACCTTCAGCGACTTCCTTTCTCAATTTATCCACGTTCACCTGTGGCATGTCCTTGTCTGACCGCAAATTGTCTTGGACCTTGGTAACCCATCCAAAAACCCTCTAGAAAGCCCCATTACAGCTTGTTCGCTACGTCCCTGTCAGGGTACATGTGAAGCCAGGGTGGCAATACCGGTAGCTTAAGTGGTGGAGGCTCCCTTTGGCGCAGGAGCTCCTTGCATCCCTCTACCCCTAGTCGCCCTCCACTGTTCCGCTGGGCTATTGAGGGAAAAACATTGAGTGACCAGGTGCTTCCCCCTGAATTTGCATGGATGTCTGGAACAAAAGCCTTTATTGAAATTCCAGCATGCCCCTGATGTGGGCACCTGAGGTCGCTGTCCCATCCCCGCCCCTGCTGAGGCAGGACAGGACTGAAAGGGCTTATAAATTACCAGGAGGCCACTCGCAGTATGAGTTGAGGCCACCGTCTGTGAGGAAGCCATCCACTGCATCCAGAGCTCAGAGTCCGCATCCCCCCAAGGCTTGTCTGGATTCACACTAACCCTTTCCCGAAACTCCTTATCATAATTGAGCCAGGCAAAACCCCCAAAATGCATCTGAGCCTTCCTAATGATGCCCATATATTTGAAGAGTACGATGGCCGTGTCAGGAAACTTCTCACAATATATGCTAGCATATATTAGAAAAACAGAAGTCCAATTATCCATAATAACTGGCACCCGGGGTCGCCTAGCTAACTCCCGTTCCTCCTCTTTTGACCCTTCCTTTGCTTGTATGTCCCTGTGCAATAGTTTGAAAACATCGGCATACTCATGCTTCCAAATCCGAGCCTTCGTCTTAGCCGCAACATGCGAACCCAAGGGCATTGCCAATCCCATGTAGGGAAGCCTCTTCTTATGCCCATCCACTTTATCTTCCCCATCCTTTTCCTGAGGCGTTGTGCTCGCACTTTAGCCAATACCAGCAGCTTCCAATATATCCAATGTCTTACCACCCTCTACCTGTGTCGCACTAGACACCAGTGCCTTGTGAATGGAATGATCACCTTCCCCAATGGACTTGTGTGTTTTTAACACAGCCGTAGCCTGCCCACTACCCCATACTGACCACCATTCGCCTTTACCTTGAACTCAGAGCACGGCCCGGTGTGCCGCTGTTGGGACCTGACGCCCTCGCTCTTCCTGCGTGCCGCCAAAAAGGCGAAGCGAGGCCTGCACCGTGGCTGCATTGTGGCCTTGTGCCATGTAGCCAAAGTACGAAACCTACCTAACTTTCCCCGGGAACCGGCCAAAGACTTCCCTCCAGGCATGCAGGCTGGTGCAGAAGAGGCCGGTCCCCCTTTCCCACACCTATTTAAACTCACCCTGTACTCCCTCCCCCACGTACCCTACGCCCAATCCTGTCACCATACGTCATTTCTCTGTCCCGAATGATCCCACGGAGAGACTAGACCGTGTCTGCTCTCCGCGGAACCCTCCAAAGGCCCACACTTCTTGCAAGCAGCAAGAAACCTGGGAATGCAAGGACCCAACTGAGCCCTGGGTCAATAGGGTGCAGGAATGACAGAGCAAGATCCCTCAGTCTACGACTCCTTAGATGCAACCCCAACAAGAATCTGTTTCTGAACTCTATCTCCATATGCCAAATGCCGACCTGCCGCCTAAATCACGGATAAAATATATTGTGGTAAACAAGTATACTTGGCCCCATCATGCACAGAAGTCTTGTGTGCGACCCTGACCAATGCTATCTTTAAAGCATCGGATTGGGTCACTGGAATTACAGTGTCGAGGACTAGCCTCGCCAGTACCGTACTGTACTTTACTGTACTGTACTATAATAGTATTTATATAGCGCTTACTACCCCTGACGACACAGCATCGATTTCAGAACACGTATGCATCCTGTCCTGGGCCCTCCTACAATACTGTGGATTTATGAGCTGACCCGACCATCTAGTCAGCTGTGGCACGTTACCCGACTGACTGTAAATATTGGGAGGGGGGTGTTCCACCCCACACCGCCCCCGGATATACGCCCCTGGAGTAACCATGCCAACGGCCAAACGCCACACCCTAACTGGCTTCATGCCCTGCTAGTCGTATGAACACTTGGGTACATCCTAGTTACAACCGCTCCTGCGTCACTGATGCCAAACGGGCGTAGCTTCCATTTGTGAAGCGGGTGCAGTGGAACCGAGGCTCAGAGTCCCACTGAAGATTGCTGTATTTTATCATTTAAGCAGCAGCCGGAGAGGGGGAAGGGCATTTCCTTCCATGGTATAGAGGCTATGCTCCTGACAGAGAGATCGTTTTGTTGTATACTCACTGTTACCTGGTTTCAACTTCTGGCCTTTCCGAGTTACTCGGCAGCAAACAGAAGGCAAGCGAGGGCAACTAGAGGGTTAACCTCTGGCTGGCTCAGGGCACCTGAACGCTCGCTTTTAGCAAAGCATAACACACACAGCTTTACGTCCTTCTGAGGCCGGTAGATGCCATAAATTGGGTACTCGTAACATTGCTAATTACAGCGCCTAGAACAAACAGCATCGCTCTATGCAGAGTCATTTAAAATAAGGTATTATAAAAACCAACACTATGAGGCTATTGGGGTTCAAAACTCCTGCCACCCCCTGAATTCCAGTGAATAAAAATCCAAGTCCTGGTCCTCTCCCGTGGATGCCCGCTTCTCGGTAGAACGTGCCCACAAACAGGTTTGGCAGGATTATCAAATGACTACGATGATTGCATTACAGAGGGAAGGTCAACTACTTGAGCTTAAAGGTAAACGCCACCCGGAGTCCGAGTCCACGTGACAACAGCCTCCGCCAGTGGAAAAATACAGTTTCTCTGTACCTGCAAAGCAATGTAAACCCCACATGTAGCTTACTGTCAGGGCGTATGAATGTGACCTCCGAATTTGCATTAGGTGCACAGTCATGATTGATTTATGTCATTTGGGGCTGTTATGCAGGTACAGTGATAACTTGCAAACTATATATTGTACTTCTGACGTTTTGGTCCAGGTCATATGCCCAGGGTTGGATCTGACGCATAGCGCTTGCGACCTATGATGATGTTGGTCTATGAGTTATGTTTACAATATAGGAAACATATTTTTTACATATAATCCTGTGTGGAGTCTCTTTTGTGGTGTATTTATCGTGTCGCTGATATGGTGTGTTGAGCAAATACTTTACACATGAACTATGGAGATAAGCTTGACTGCTCTATGCCAAGCTGCCAGGGGGTGAGCACAGGTTATCTTTGGTGTGTAACTTACTCGCCCTGACTAGAGTGGTGGATTCTGCCTGGCTTAGGTGCAAACCCTAGTCAACCAGAAACCCCATTTCTAACATTGGTAATCAGCGGTGAAAATAGGATTTGCGTTTGTGTCCACAGTGACTCATTTTGCACTAGAACTCTGCACCTAGACCATTACGTGATGTATTTCGTGATTCTCCTGTTCTCTCACATCAGTCATTTTTATGTATTATCCCTATTTCATATTCCTGTACTTGGGACTATTGTTGTTTACACTTGTGTTTTGTTGCACTCACCTGGGCAAAACGGAATCTACCTTTGACCTCAGAAAGCTGTGGGATAACACTTTAGAGGCAATAAGAAAGGAGGGAGAAAGGACTAGCTGTGAGTGAGAAATTCGACATGTAGGACCCTGTATGACTTTAAACAGGAACACAATAAGGCAACAACAACAAAGGACCAAGGGGTGGTGGTTTTAAGGAAGACCCTGAGGAGGACCCAGAGATTAGTGAGGACTCCGAGTGGGAGGGACCCCGGTCCACACTCCAGAGGAACAGTGATCCCAAAGAATTTGAAGTAGAGGGAGAAAATGGCTATCAGGAACACCAGTAGAGAGGGAAAAAACATAGATAGGTCTAGTGCCAGGAGCAATGTCACCTCCCATACCCTATCTCCTGAGGAACTCAAGGATAGACAGGCTGAGAGGGACCTGAGGTTGTAGTTGGCACAGATGGCTGTAGAGGCGAGAAGGCTACAGACTGAAAAAGTCTTAGCGCAAGAAAGGATGGTGAAGGCTAAAAGGGCCTTAACCAGGGAAAAGCTTGCTTTGGAGGGAAAGAAACTGAACCCTGACCATAGTTTTGGAGTTCTGGACTCACCCGTGCTGCCGGTGGAGTCCAGTGGTGGTAGCAATACTGAATATAGTGTGGAGAATTTTTGGAAAACGCTAGATGGATGGGTGAAGAGTAGCACAGGAAACAATTGTGAAGGGCTGTACAGTCTGATTATCAGGGAGAACATGTTCTGTTGTTTTCCAGGGCTATGCCAACACCAGTTGGAGTGTAGGTTCTCTGACACCAGGGACAGAGACAAACCTCTGGTTGAGTACAAGAGGGTGTGGTGAGGCACTTGGGAGTGATCCTAAAGAAAGTGGCTCAGGTCCCCTCCAAAACGAGGGCGGGGGAGTTTCAGAGTAGCCCAGACAGGTCTCCTTGTAGTTGGGTGGGTGCAGGTTCCCATGTCCCTTCTCAGTGGAGGAGGAGAGGTGGGGGGTGGGAAATGTCCCATGTGCCTTATACCCAAGCGGCGAACCTTGGAGAGCACCACGAGGGGGCCCCAGGAAGGGAATGTACTCTGTACAGGGATACCATCTACTGAGTGGGATCTCATAGTGTCAGGAGATATTGGGGGGAGGGGAGCTGACTGAAACCAGTGTCCAACCAGTTCTGGGGTCTGGCAGTACCGCTCCGCAGAGGAGGGTACAGAAGCCCAGGTGGACAGGTTTGAGGGGAGGACAGACTCTCCACTAACTCCTGTTCAGCCGAAGGGTATCTCTCTTGACCTGGGGGGTAGGGGCAGCTCCCACGAGCGTCTCTACCATTTTGTCTTGTAAGGGTACCACTTCAGGTGGGAGAGTGCGAAGCTCTAGAAGGAGGAGGAGGAAGGACTCACCTCTGACCCTGGACCAGCCTAAGGGTACAGACTCTGGGTTGGGGAGTCTGGTTCATGCTATCATCCCTGATCTGGAGGAAGAGGCAGCTGTCTCAAGCATTCCTTCAGTTTGGTCTTTTGAGAGTACCACTCCTGGGGGAGGGTGTAGAACTCTAGAAGGAGGGGGAGGAAGAACTCTTCCCTGACCCCAGTTCAACCCAAGGGTGAAGACCCTGGGTTGGGGGACCAGTCGCAGGGTAGCTCTCCTGAACTGGTGGGAGAGCTGAGCAGGATGGCTGACACAAGTGTTCTGACAGTTCTGGAATCTGGGGGTACCACTGCCAAAAAGATGGTACAGAACCCTAGAAAGAGGGGTGGTGGGGGGAAAGGCTCACCCCAAGCTCCTGTTGGTTTACACCTGTTTGGATTATTTAATTTACCTGTAAGTCCATTATAAGGTGGTATAACATATACACAGGGTCTGTAAACTAAATGCTACTAATGAGCCTGCAGGACAGATTGCTCCAACCACAGAAGTAGCCTTTCAAACCTGTCCCAGGCCTTCCACTGCAGGGTCTGCATGCACAGTTTTCTGTCACACTGACTTGGAAAGTCAGACTACTTGCCAAGCCATAAACTCCCTTTTTGCTACACTTAAGTCACCCCAAAGGTAGGCACTAGATAGCCCTATTGGCAGTATACTGGGTATGTAAAATGTAGGGCATATGTCTTTATTTACTACATGTCCTAGTAGTGACAAACAGCCTATTTAGTGAGTACTGCTTCTCTCTTAGGACTCCATTGGATATGCCCTGACATATGTCTAAGTGGTATATTCTGATTTATGAAGAATTGCGTGGGCACGTTTACTCTGTTTGGAATGGTGGTGAGAAATCCAGCTTATTGGTGTAGGTAGATTTTGTATATCCATTGTAGAAATGCCACTTTTAGAAAGTGGGCATTTCTCTGTGCTTATAACTCTCCTGCTTTTGTAGCCTGACTCCAATCCACATCTGGGGCAGAGTGACAGCTCCACTTGGTGCCTACTTTCCAGACAGCCAACACACAAGAGGGGCTGGGTGTGACAGAAGAGGTATCTGCGTACTGATAGTCTTTCTGGCCTGGGGAGAGGGAGGGTAGTTCACACCTTATATGTCAATAGGCTGTGTCCTCAGGAGTGGCTCGCAGTACTTTTTAGGGCCGGGGCGTCGCGCGGGGACAGGGGGGGGTATTAAAACAAAATACACCTACCTGCATGATGCAACCGCTGCCGCCACCAGCCTGCCCTGCAGCCAATCTTGACGCTGCTTAAAGCAGCGTTAGGTTTGGTGGGGAGCGCCCAGCCAGGACGCTCCCAGCAGCTCCTCCGCAGTAGTGGAGGAGCCGCGCCTGTGTGTCCTGCCCTCACACAATGGACTGATTACCCCTAGTGATGTCTGGTTCTTTTTGGTTACATTTAACGCAGTTCATTTTATAAATGAAATTCACATTGACCAAATAATATTTGATTAAAATCTATGACGTATGCTTTTTTAGAAGAAATAAGTATGTAAAAATAAAACAAATTGAACACAAAATTCGGCTGATAAACATGCTTTAACAGTTGCCCGTTGTTTCTTGCACTCCTTAGGCATTCAGTGATAATCTCCCAGCATGGCGGTGAAGGCCCTGCAGATAGCTGGACTGGCCCTCGGCGTGTTGGGCCTCATCTTCACCGTGCTGACCTGCGCTCTGCCCATGTGGAGGGTCACCGCCTTCATCGGTCCAAACATCATCACGGCGCAGGTCTTCTGGGAGGGGCTGTGGATGAACTGTGTGTATGAGACAACAGGAGAGATGCAATGTAAAATCTACGACTCGCTCCTCGAGCTTGCCTCAGACCTCCAGGCAGCCAGAGCGCTGGTAGTGGTCTCCATCGCAATGGCCTTTCTGGCACTCCTGGTCTCCATTGTTGGGGCAGAGTGCACCAAATGTATCGAAGAAGAAAGCATCAAAGCCAAAGTCTCCATTGCTGCTGGCAGCATCTTCATCGTGGCAGGGGTACTGGCCCTCATCCCGGTCTCGTGGACAGCCAATAACATCATCCGAGACTTCTACAACCCTCTGGTCCCCGAGGCCTTGAAGCGGGAGCTGGGAGCCTCCTTATACATAGGCTGGCTAGCTTCTGGTCTGCTTTTCTTTGGAGGTGCCCTGCTCTGTTGCTCTTGTCCTCCCAAAGAAAGCAAGTCCTACCCTGTGTCATACAAATTGGGGAAACCATCTACCACAGCGAGCTACGCTCTGAAGAACTATGTGTGACCCACAAGATGCCAGCTAGACCCCCTAAAGTCAACCACAGACATTGCTACATGGATCCGTTTACCCCAGTGGCAATTGCTGACCAGCAGCTGTCCTCGCTCTCCACCCCACCATTAATGGTCGACTGTCCTTGTCTTATCGGGTTGAACCTATCCTCATTGGTTCAAGGTTCAGGGGAAGATAGTGCTTAGAAGCACATTCTTAATGCGCACAGTATCTATTAAAACCATGCCTACCCCATCCCGTCTATCACCTTACACCAGGAGCTTCTAGGATTGGCTACAACTTGAACGTGACACACTTAGTAGATTATTTCACCACAGGCAGCCATTTTGGGCAAAGGACAAGAACATTTCACATGCCACAAATGTCAAAGGAGTTCATTCAAGGGTCTGCGATGATTACCACTACCGGACCATGGTGTTAGGCTTTGGGGTGCTCCTTGCATTTTTTTCTCTTGCTTCCTGCAATCCCATATTGCACAACTCCACAGAGTGAGTGGGCAGAATGGAGGCTCTCTTTCAACTTCCTCCTGGGGTAGTATATACCAGGTGTGGTGTGTCACATTGTGCCGGGCCTATCAACTCCCTTCTTATATCAATTGCAACTAAAACAAATGATGCCTTCTGATACCCACACTTAGCAGAAAATACCAGCAATTACAAATGTCCTTCTAGGCAAATCAATGCTAAACACATGCTTCCGGGGACAAGAAGATGGACAGTGAGACACAAGAAGTACACGCACATTCCCTCCCCAGCTGAGCTCTCTTTTCAGTTCTTGTACTGGCTCAGATGCTTTATTTACCAAAAGTAGGCCAGGAGTATTTCAGCGTGACTATTGTATTTTCCATTATCAACCACATAATTGATTGAGAGGTGTGTATTATACTGTGGTAACGTCACAGTGATTATATTTCCGGCATGTGCCTTTCTTCTTAGCCCTGTAAATATCAGGCATCAACACATCATGTGTGCCCTCAGTGTCACCCCTGTCTACAACAAGTTACCCCAAGAAGCCAGCCTGTGTCTGTCTGCAGCCAGCCCCGGTGGATGCTCTGCTTAGGGGGTCTGTCATGGCATCAAATAGGACAGGATCCCTGGCTCTTTGGCTTTTACAAGTGCTCGTGGTTGTACGGGGAAGGAGGTGTGTGAGGACCCAACAGTCTCTAAAGGGAATCCAGAAAAAGGTGGGAGATACCATTTCAGAGACTGGAAGTGGTCCTCTAGAGACCACCTTAACCTTATCCATTACTGTCTCTGTAACAGCACCCACAGACACAAGCCAGGATCAGTATTCAATGTCAGGATTCCTGTGTACTGACCACACTGATTGCATCGCCAAAGACGGCGAGGTTCAGATCATCTGCCCCCTTTCAGTGGCACAGAGCTGGGCAGTGCTGCAGAGGACCAGAATGCCATGATGTAGTACTTTCTAGCAGGAAGAAGCAATTTTTATGCAATCTTAGCCAAGACCACCAGGCTGTCAGAACAGAGATACATATTGTTTGTCCCATGTTACGACTGCAGAACCAGCCAGATTGTATGACATAAAACATTCTGACCCAGTCCCCTTTGTGCATTTGTAGTGAAAAAAAGGACAGAGATATGCCATAGGTAATGCACCTTGACCATCCCAAGGATAAATAACAAAAAAAGAGACAGCGAAAGACATACCATTGTTCTTTGAATACAACCACGTGCCTGTGCTAAAGACAAAACACTATGACTGTGCCAATGACAGATTAGCAAGACAGAACAGTATACCTGTGCCAAAGACAGAACTGCATGGGTGTATAACAGACAGACATAAGGTTGTGCATGACAGAGATTACTATGGGTGTGCTAGATATCGAACAATCGGGTTGTGCCAGAGACACTGCAGAACGGGTGTGCTAGATACACAAAAGTAGGGGTGTGCCGGTGGCACGGCAGAATGAGCACGCTAGAGATAGTACATGGATGTGCTAAATGTATAACAGCAGGATTATGCCAGAGTCACCAGATAATACCAATGTGCTAGAGACAGAACAGTTGGTTGTGCCAGAGACACTGCAGAATGGGTGTGTAAGAGACAGAACAGTAGGAGTGTGTCAAAGTCATTAAATAATGGGTGTGCTAGAGATAGAACTGTAGCGTTGTGCCAGAGTCACCACATAATGGGTGTGCTAGAGATAGAACAGTCGCGTTGTGCCATAGTCACTACATTGGATGTGCTAGAGATAGAACAGTAGCACTGTGTCAGAGTCACCACATAATGGGCGTGCAAGAGATAGAACAGTAGGGCTGTGCCAGAGTCACGACAGAATGGGTGTGCTATTGATAGAACAGTAGCCTTGTGCCAGAGTCACCACATGATGGGTGTGCTAGAGATAGAACAGTAGCCTTGTGCCAGAGTGACCACACAATGGGCGTGCAAGAGATAGACCAGTAGGGCTGTGCCAGAGTCACGAGAGAATGGATGTGCTACACATAGAACAGTAGTGTTGTGCCGGAGTCACAACATAACGTGTGTGCTAGATATAGAAGGGTAGAGCTGTGTCAGTGTCACCACATAACGTGTGTGCTAGATATAGAAGGGTAGAGCTGTGTCAGTGTCACCACATAACGTGTGTGCTAGATATAGAAGGGTAGAGCTGTGCCAGTGTCACCACATAACGTGTGTGCTAGAGATAGAAGGGTAGTGCTGTGCCAGTGTCACCAGAGAATGGGTGTTCTAGATATAGTACATTTGAGTTGTGCCAGAATGCATCAGAAATGGCAGCTACAGAACTGAAATATGTGCAAGAGATAGAACAGTAGCGTTGTGCCAGAGTCACCACGTAATGCGTGTGCTAGAGACAGAACAGTAGGTTTGTGCCAGAGACAGTGCAGAGTAGGTGTGAAAGCAACAGGACAGTTGGGTTGTGCCCAAATCATTGCAGCATGGATGTTCTAGAGAAAGTACATTAGAATTATGCCAGTGTCACCACATAATGTGTATGCTAGATATAGAACAGTAGGGCTGGCCCAGGGTCACCACAACATGGGTGTGCAAGAGATAGAAGAGCAGGGCTGTGTCAAAGTCACCACAGATAGAGGTGGAGATAGAACAGTAGTGTTGTGCCAGAATCACCACATAATGGGTGTGCTAGAGATAGAAGAGTAGGGTTGTGCAAGAGTCACCGCATAATGGGTGTGGTAGAGCTAGAACATCAGTGTTGTGCCAGGGTCACCACATAATATGTGAGCAAGAGATAGTGTTGGGCCAGAGTCACCACATAATGTGTGTGCAAGAGAAAGAAGAGTAGGGCTGTGCCAGAGTCACCACATATTGTGTGTGCTAGAACAGTATGGCTGTGCCAAAGTCATCACAGAATGGGCATGCTTGATCTAGAACAATAGGGCCGACCCAGAGTCACCACATAATGTGTGTGCTAGAGATAGAACAGCAGGGCTGTGCCAGAGTCACCACAGAATGTGTGTGCTAGAGATAGAAGAGTAGGGCAGTGCCACAGTCACCAGAGAATGGCTGTTCTAGATAGTGTATATTTGAGTTCTACCAGGATGCCTCAGAAAGGCTGTGCTAATGATAGAAAAGTATTACTGTGCCAAATATCATGATCGTGCCAATGAGAAACATCACAGTGGTTCCAGCGATAAAATAGCAGCTACAGAATTGAAAGGGTGTGCAAAAGATAGAACAGTAGCATTGTGCCAGAGTTATGACATAATGGGGGTGATTCTGAGTCTGGCGGGCGGCCGCCAGACTTCCCCCCTCCAAAATACCGCTCCGCGGTCGAAAGACCGCTGAGGGTATTTTGGGTTTTGCACTGGGCTGGCGGGCGACCGCCAAAAGGCCGCCCGCCAGCCCAGTGCAAAACACCCTTCCCACGAGGACGCCGGCTCAGAATTGAGCCGGCGGAGTGGGAAGATGCGACGGGTGCAGTGGCACCCGTCGCGAATTTCACTGTCTGCAATGCAGACAGTGAAATTCTTTGTGGGGCCCTCTTACGGGGGCCCCTGCAGTGCCCATGCCATTGGCATGGGCACTGCAGGGGCCCCCAGGGCCCCCACGACAACCCATACCGCCATCCTGTTCCTGGCGGGCGAACCGCCAGGAACAGGACGGCGGTATGGGGTGTCAGAATCCCCATGGCGGCGCAGCGAGCTGCGCCGCCATGGAGGATTCAATTGGGCAGCGGAAAACCGGCGGGAGACCGCCGGTTTTCCCTTTCTGGCCGCGGCTGAACCGCCGCGGTCAGAATGCCCAGCGGGGCACCGCCAGCCTGTTGGCGGTGCCCCCGTCATTTTAGCCCTGGCGGTCTTGGACCGCCAGGGTTAGAATTACCCCCAATGTGTGTGCTAGATATAGGTCAGTAGGTTTGTGCCAGGGACACTGCAGAGTGGGTGTGTTAGCGACAGTACAGTTGGGTTTTGCTCAAATCATTGCAGCATGGGTGTTCTAGAGATGGTACATTAAAATTGTGCAAGAGTCACCACATAATGTGAGTACTAGATATAGAACAGTATGGTTGTGCCAGAGTCACCACAACATGGGCTTGCAAGAGATGGAACAGTAGGGCTGTGCCAACGTCACCACAGAAGGGGTGTGCTAGAGATAGAACAGTAGTGTTGTACCAGGGTCGCCACATAATGGGTGTGCTAGAGATAGAACAGTAGTGTTGTACCAGGGTCACCACATAATGGGTGTACATGAGATAAAACTGTAGGGCTGTGCTAGAGTCACCACAGCATGGCTGTGCTAGAGCTAGAACCACAGGACTGTACCAGCGCACTAGAGAATGGGTATGCTGGAGCTAGAACAGTAGGGCTGTGCCACAGTTACCGCATAATGTGTGTGCTAGAGATAGAAGAGTCACCAGAGAATGGGTGCTCTAGATATTGTACATTTGAGTTGTGCCAGGACGCCTCAGAAAGAATGTGCCATTGATAGAAAAGTATTACTGTGCCAAATATTATCATGACCGTGCCAATGATAAACATCACATTGGTCCTAGAGATAAAATGGCAGCTACAAAATTGAAAGCTGTTCCCAGAGGTTGAACAGACAGGTGGTGCCAAACAGATGATGGTGACGTCAGAGGCAGACCAGCCAGAGACAGAAAGTCACTGTGGGGCCACTTGCTGGTTGTACCACAACGCGAATGGACATGGACATGGCTAGGTCAACATTCTAATTGCCTGATTGGTCAGACCACAGCACGGAAAGTGCTAACACCATAGATGAAAGAGAAATTTAAGAGTTCATTCACAAAAGCGCGTTGAAGTACATAAAATGCTCTTTTACACTCGCTTACATGCCCTTGTCAATTGACGCATAAACTTAACAGGAACAGGAATGAATAGAAAGGATCGAGGACTACTGATATTCAGTTAGTAAACAGGACAACTGGGCCCTCTCTGCTCCTTCAGTTAGACGGAGTTGGAGCGGGTACTCGGCCGTGGTAACCCCAGTACTCATAAATGTTTTAATGAATCTACACACACGATTTGAGATTTGTTTGTGAATCTGTTAACACAAAGACACGCAAATACTATGTTCACCTTTCTGAAAATGAAAACTAAATATATAATCATAAATAAGGTATTTAGGGGTAAGTCATTCTGTATTATTATCTTATTCGTGAGTCACACAGGGAGTGGGAACAAAAGATGTAAATAATGTATATAAAAAGTTTCCTAAATTCATGAAGGAGGGAAAGGGCTGAGCGTCGGGGATTGAAAGCGAGGTGACGTGGAAGAGAACGGATTGAAAGATAAAGGAAGTTGCGGATTAAAGACATTTTAATAAGCTCGAGGAAAAAGTAATTAAGCTGTAGTAGGAAAAGTAAGAAGGAAGGAGGGAGTGAAAAAGAAGAGTGTGGTAGGGGCTTGATTCACAAGTCTTTTTGCTCATGCTAAGTTTAGAATACACAAGCGAGTAGCTTTTTCATGTAAAACCACCTTGGGAATTAACAAAAATATTGCTTTACATTCTCAGAAAGATTAACTCACACATGTATTTTCGTGTGAGTAAATCTCCTATACAGGCGGGGAATGGGAATTCCTCTGCAGAAATGCACTGAACATTTGGAAACACCCACGAAGGTACTTCCTTGTGGGCAGTTACAAATTTTCAATTTTTTTGCCACTTTGGACTCTGTTGTAAATTTACTGCAGTCAGGGGCAGGAGTAAATGCCGTTGTAGATTGGAAATGGGAAAGATAACACTCCCAAAGTTGGCAGAGTGCAGGCGATAAGTTTTCTCCTTTAGAAGTTTGGGGAGTACAACTGGACTCATGCAGAGGCATGGTTTTGCATGGGCAGATGTATACTGTGATCATCTACAAACACAGAAAGCTCTTCAAGTTGATGTAGTTGGCAATTCACACAGCTTTTCCAGGGCTACTCCTGGAAACCCCTGTGAATTACTGAAATTCATACTTTTGCACCCTGGCCAGGTAGCAAACCTGCAGGTGCAGATTTTTTTTATTTTCAAAACGGGCCCAAGGAAAAGAGAGTAGAAAACATGATAAACAGTGTAAGCATGAAATAAAATGAAAAAAGTCCACCTACAACAACACATCGAGTTGCAGAAAAGCAAATTGAGAACTCATCGTGGCCTAGCCTCAAATCCCAAAACAGTCTTAGAGTATCTTCCATCTCTGATGAGTCCTCCCTCTCCTACCCCTACAGTGCCGGAAAACTTGGAGTGGGTGTGTTACAGCCTTGGAACACCGGAGGTGGCATCCCATGCTTTACGCTGATGCACTTTTCTACAGGAAAACAGGATATTTTCAATACCAGAACAACTCTTGGTTGTTACTACTCTGTTACACAGATCCTTGAAATATTTACATAAGTGTACAAAAAGGGAGATTTCCAGATCACTGTATTATTGATGTCAGAATCAACATTGTATGTAATCAGTGTTTTATTAGTTATATAATCAACGCTGTAAAAATAATGTCATGTCCTATAGTTTGTTGGTAGTAGCCTGGATTTTCATGAAATCTTTAAATTCTGCCTCATCACCATAAATTGTATATACAGAATTTTCCATTATTATTAACTGAAAACCTTCTATTGGATCATAAACACAAAGTGGTGGAAATTGAATAAAGGAGTCCGCCTGTGTGTCTACCAGAGTCTGTAAAATGTGTAATTTGTTGACCTGGGCTTGGGTGATAATTGGAGTGATATGGTAAAAGTAAAGTGATCTTATAGATTCTACATCATCGAATAGGAATATGCTCGAGCACAGCCAATAACACTATCGGGGTCATTACGACCCTGGCGGTCGGCGATAATGTGGCGGTAAGTACCACCAACAGGCTGGCGGTACTTACCGCCACACTATGACATTGGTGGGTTGGCTGAAGCCAACCTGCCAATGTACCGCTCCGACCGCCACAGCGGTAACAGCCGCTGGGCTGGAGATATTCATCTCCAGCCCGGCGGCCGCCATTGTTCCGCCTGCAGGATTATGACCCCGCCTACCGCCATAGTTTTCGTGGCGTTCGTAACCCCATGAAAACCATGGCGGCAGGCCATATCAATGACAGGGAATTCCTTCCCTGTCACTGATAGAGGTCTCCCCCTCACCTCTCCAGCTTCCCCCAACCCCCCAGCCCCCCTACCTCTCCATACCCTGTCAGCATCCACACCCCCTTCATACACACACACACACACATACACACACACATTCACACATACATACATGCATGCATACATCCAATCACAGACACATCCGCACACACTTCCAAACATACACGCATTCACATTTCACAACATACGCGTACTCACACGTCCGTACATGCACACACGCATTCAACACTCAACACACACCCGCATTCATGCACACACATACATTCACACAGCCCCTCCCACACACACACAACACCCCCCTCCCTTGTCAGGGACCCGACTTAACTGGATCCAGAGGGTCCTCCAGCAGGAGATGGGACGGGGTGTTGCTGCTGCCAGCAGCAACCGCCAGCAGAACACCACCAGGCTGTATTATTTGTCTTTTGGCGGAAATCCGGCTGTGGTCATAATATGGTGGACGGCTGGTAGCCGTAGCAACGGTCTTTTGGCAGCCGTCGCCACGGAGGTAGGCGGTTTTTACTGCCAATGTTGAAATAAGGGCCTATATCTCGGCTCTTGAGGGTGGGTTTTAATACAAAATACACCAGACATTTCACAGTTATTAAATGGATGAGAACTGATTAAGGCCCTCATTACGAGCCTGGCGGTCTATGACCGCCAGGCCCGCGGTCGGCGGGAGCACCGCCGACAGCCTGGCGGTGCCCCGCAGGGCATTCTGACTGCGGCGCTTTGGCCGCGGTCAGAAGAGGGAAACTGGCGGTCTCCCGCCAGTTTCCCGCTGCCCCATTGAATCCTCCAAGGCGGCGCAGCTTGCTGCGCCGCCTTGGGGATTCTGACACCCCCTACCGCCATCCTGTTCCTGGCGGTTCGCCCGCCAGGAACAGGATGGCGGTAGGGGGTGTCGCGGGGCCCCTGGGGGCCCCTGCAGTGCCCATGCCAATGGCATGGGCACTGCAGGGGCCCCCGTAAGAGGGCCCCGCTCAGTATTTCACTGTCTGCATTGCAGACAGTGAAATACGCGACGGGTGCTACTGCACCCGTCGCACCTTCCCACTCCGCCGGCTCGATTACGAGCCGGCTTCATCGTGGGAAGGTCGTTTTCCCCTGGGCTGGCGGGCGGCCTTTTGGCGGCCGCCCGCCAGCCCAGGGGAAAACTCAAAATACCCGCCGCGGTCTTGCGACCGCGGTACGGTATTTTGGCGGCTCCCGCCAGGCGCACGGTCACCGCGTCCGGCGGGAGTCGTAATGACCCCCTAAATCTACTGGAATGTTCAGCTCTACCAGTATAGGAACGGAGGTCTTTTATAAAACGATTATGAAGAACTTGTTGATAAGTATCAGAAGCAAGTCTGTAGAATAACACTGTCTCTTGATTCAGACAAAAGTAATGTGCAGCCCTGCTGAGAACAGGTACATGAGTTCTCATGATTTGTCTTTGTGTTTGGCAATGCAATTCTCAGAAGCAAGGAGGACAGACGCCAATGTAAAAAAAAATCTGATTTTAAGAGGATATCTGTATTGTCACAATCACCTTTGGGTCTAAATATTATTTGAACTATTTTAGGCAAACCAGGGCCAGAGCCTTACTAAAGATGTGCCTACTTACTTTGAGGAACCTGGTGAAACTGTGTCTTTGGCAGTAATCCAAGGAAGTTATAAATTAAATGCCCCAAGAAGAAATACTATACAATCATGCCAAAGGAGAAGATGAGAGAGACACAAGAATAAACTGTAGTGCAGGGTCTTTATTGATTATTTGTGGTACTCATTTGTTCCCAGATTTATGTAGCCAGACGTTTCGACTTGCCATTCTGTTGTAAAGGCTTTACTACTATAAAAGCCTACTTGAGATTTAACTGCAGTTGAAATGTTGTTTAGAAGATATTGTTCCATTGGTGAAAAAAAACACCTGGGGCATTAATAGTATTACAGTGTAAGTTAGGGAATCTATAGTCACAGCCTACATTGTCAAACTGTTGCTTTTTGGACTGATTCTCACATTGACTGACCCTGTGATAAGAGAGAATTATGCACAGGTGGAAAAAAAAGTGTCCTGCACTTTGATTTGCTTGATTGTCACTTGTCCTCATATTTACACGGAGAAAACTTCGAATCCTTTTGGCTTTGGATGAGAATGGTCCCGTCTAGTAATTAAGGGCCAGATGTATGAAAAAAGCCCTTTGTGATTCGTAAATAGTGATTTTTAAGAAATCGCTATTTCTGAGTCGCAAAATGCAATGTATCAAATTTGCGATTCGGTAATAGCGATTTCTTAAAAATCGCAAATGCTATTACCGAATCGCAAATTGCGATTCATCCCCAATTCGCATCTATGGGCCTATTGGCCCATATTTGCGAATATTTTGCATGTCCCAAATTGCGAATTCCTAACTGGAATTCACAATTTTGGGAAATGCAAAGTCCAGGGTGCTGGGGGCCTAAGGCCCCCTCTGCTGCACCCCAATTTTTTTTTAACAACATGTAAGGTGCACACATGCCAAAAGGGCATGTGTGCTTTACATGTAAATTTAAAAAATGCATTTTAAATGCATTTTTTAAATTTGCACATGGTTACCACCAAGTTCAACTTGGTGGTAATAGCGATTCCTTAATGGCCAATTCGCATTAAGGAATTGCTTCATACATGTGCTTTTGAAATCGCAAATAAGGATTCCTTATTTGCGATTTCTTATTTAGAGAGTCGCAATTTGCGACTCTCTAAACAGGGTCGCAAGTTTAAGGATACATCTGGACCTAAATCTCATTGGCGATTTAAGTATCTGAGAGGGTAAATATTTTTCACTTGTTCTTGGAGGTATAGCAGAGACTATTTCTTATTGCCCTCTGAGCTGAAGTGCTCCATTCAAATGAAACCTCTCACATGCAAGAAGACTACATAGTGAGCAGAGGCAAGGAGAAATAGAATCATATTTTTAAAGGGGCTAAATGTGAGCTCCCACATTTCAGATTCTTTGCCACTGGATATTCCAGTACACACAGATAACAGACCCCACAAGAAGGCCTCCGTCTCCGAATAGAATTAAAGGGAGGGCCTGGCTTTGTTCTGTAGCCATTTAGGTTGAATTTTAGTAGATTATTATACATAATTAGGCCTTGAACCACCTTTGAACCGGCAAGAGGAGGGTGTTCTGTAGCCATTTTAGTTCATACACGTTATTTTAGCAAACTAGGCCTGCCGCTGTGCACTTTAACCTAGACATATTTTATTCAGCTTTCTTTTTATTATTTCAACAATAGCCACATTTGCGGTCTTGTTTTATTTTCTCTATCTGGCTGTTCTTTGCCTAGGCCAGCACTGCGTTCTTAAACAATACATTTCTTTCACTCTGTGCTTTTCTCAAGGCTGAAGTAAGATAGGTTGCTGGAAAACGCGGTACACTTTGTCTCTAATGTTCACAGAAACATACACACTCTTATGTGGGGATCCTTTCTTAGTACATCAGCTGTTTTATTATAAAAACACTACTTTGACCCATGTACGTTAGAGGGAGATTCCAGCCAGATGACCACGACTGTATGCTGATTGCTGAGTGCTTTGCTGCAGCTGCTTATGTAGACTACAGGCGTCTTACTCAGGTATGAGAGATGATGTGTTCTAAGGGGAACCTGAAGGGCAGAATTAAAGCTTAACATGCTGTGCTCTAACATAGCCTTGGTAGGAGCTATTTTTAACGATCTTAGTGACAATATGATAGCGTCATATTTATGCTTCACTATCCTTGTCACAATTTTAATCCTGCCATGCTTCATCGTCTTAGTTATTGCATTACATGATTTAATATCTAAGATACAGGTACTTCAATAAAACCGTATTGAACTATACTCTGCTTCTGATTGTCCTTGTATGTGTGAGACTAATGTAACTGAGAGAAACGGATGAGATCTGAGTGACCACAATTTCCCTGAGGAGTCATTTGTGTTGCCCAATCATCCCTGCTCTTGGGTGGAGATGAGGCACGGCTAGTTCGCCGGAACAAAACCCGGATTAGGCCAACAGGTGTCACCTGTAGTGGGTTCAGGCTCAGTCCCCCACAGTACAAGTGATTCTGCCGCCTGAATCCAGTAGTCTCAGTAGGATAGTGTGAACCTACGCGACATGGCACCCCCAATGTTTGGTCAGGCACTAATTTTCAGGTCCTCCTGAGTATCCCTGTCTCATTATGTGCAAAGACACTTCAGTACTATATACAGAGACGTCCGTGGTATCAAGGATTTTCCTCCTCAGCTAAGTAGGGAGTACCTAACTAACCCTGTAGGTTGTTCAAGCTTGAACGCTAAAAGGATAATCCCCATTTGGTGTGCGTATCTCTGAACAAAAATATACCATTCACCATGGCGAACCCACAACAGGTAGCAATTGCAGTCAATATGCGACCACCCCTTACTGCACATTTATTGGCACATGGCCTAACTTCCCAGGGGGGTCTAGTTACATTTGTTGTTGAGGCTCATCCAGCCTATAGAACAGAAATTTTCTATTCTTGGGTCACATTTCCAGCAGCGGATGGGAACACAAATACATTTCATCACTAGACACCTGCAAACATACATGCACAATACAAAGCATATGCATATCTAGAAATACCTCTATCTTATCAAGAACATAATAATTGGCTTGATTGCGCCTTACCCCATACAATTCTACATGTTAGGTTAGGTCCTCTATGTAATGATGGTCCTACCTGGCCTTTATTGGCCACATATACACGCATCCTGCTGCAGCGACCTTGGCAGTAGGTGAAGTCCGTCACTTATATGGTGAGCTTACGGCAATATACAGATGAAAAGTACAGTTTGTAATTGTAGGAAAGTACCATCTTGCCTGGCATGTTACCCCCATTTTTCACTGTATATATGTTGTTTTAGTTGTATGTGTCACTGGGACCCTGGTAACCCAGGGCCCCAGTGCTCATAAGTGTGCCTGTATGTGTTACCTGTGTAGTGACTAACTGTCTCACTGAGGCTCTGCTAATCAGAACCTCAGTGGCTATGCTCTCTCATTTCTTTCCAAATTGTCACTGACAGGCTAGTGACCATTTTTACCAATTTACATTGGCTTACTGGAACACCCTTATAATCCCCTAGTATATGGTACTGAGGTACCCAGGGTATTGGGGTTCCAGGAGATCCCTATGGGCTGCAGCATTTCTTTTGCCACCCATAGGGAGCTCTGACAATTCTTACACAGGCCTGCCACTGCAGCCTGAGTGAAATAACGTCCACGTTATTTCACAGCCATTTTACACTGCACTTAAGTAACTTATAAGTCACCTATATGTCTAACCTTTACCTGGTAAAGGTTAGGTGCAAAGTTACTTAGTGTGAGGGCACCCTGGCACTAGCCAAGGTGCCCCCACATTGTTCAGAGCCAATTCACTGAACTTTGTGAGTACGGGGACACCATTACACGCGTGCACTACATATAGGTCACTACCTATATGTAGCTTCACCATGGTAACTCCGAATATGGCCATGTAACATGTCTATGATCATGGAATTGCCCCCTCTATGCCATCCTGGCATTGTTGGTACAATTCCATAATCCCAGTGGTCTGTAGCACAGACCCTGGTACTGCCAGACTGCCCTTCCTGGGGTTTCTCTGCAGCTGCTGCTGCTGCCAACCCCTCAGACAGGCATCTGCCCTCCTGGGGTCCAGCCAGGCCTGGCCCAGGATGGCAGAACAAAGAACTTCCTCTGAGAGAGGGTGTGACACCCTCTCCCTTTGGAAAATGGTGTGAAGGCAGGGGAGGAGTAGCCTCCCCCAGCCTCTGGAAATGCTTTGTTGGGCACAGAGGTGCCCAATTCTGCATAAGCCAGTCTACACCGGTTCAGGGACCCCTTAGCCCCTGCTCTGGCGCGAAACTGGACAAAGGAAAGGGGAGTGACCACTCCCCTGACCTGCACCTCCCCTGGGAGGTGTTCAGAGCTCCTCCAGTGTGCTCCAGACCTCTGCCATCTTGGAAACAGAGGTGCTGCTGGCACACTGGACTGCTCTGAGTGGCCAGTGCCACCAGGTGACGTCAGAGACTCCTTGTGATAGGCTCCTTCAGGTGTTAGTAGCCTTTCCTCTCTCCTAAGTAGCCAAACCCTCTTTTCTGGCTATTTAGGGTCTCTGTCTCTGGGGAAACTTTAGATAACGAATGCATGAGCTCAGCCGAGTTCCTCTGCATCTCCCTCTTCACCTTCTGATAAGGAATCGACCGCTGACCGCGCTGGAAGCCTGCAAACCTGCAACATAGTAGCAAAGACGACTACTGCAACTCTGTAACGCTGATCCTGCCGCCTTCTCGACTGTTTTCCTGCTTGTGCATGCTGTGGGGGTAGTCTGCCTCCTCTCTGCACCAGAAGCTCCGAAGAAATCTCCCGTGGGTCGACGGAATCTTCCCCCTGCAACCGCAGGCACCAAAAAGCTGCATCTCCGGTCCCTTGGGTCTCCTCTCAGCACGACGAGCGAGGTCCCTCGAATCCAGCGACACCGTTCAAGTGACCCCCACAGTCCAGTGACTCTTCAGCCCAAGTTTGGTGGAGGTAAGTCCTTGCCTCACCTCGCTGGGCTGCATTGCTGGGAACCGCGACTTTGCAAGCTTCTCCGGCCCCTGTGCACTTCCGGCGGAAATCCTTCGTGCACAGCCAAGCCTGGGTCCACGGCACTCTAACCTGCATTGCACGACTCTCTAAGTTGGTCTCCGGCGACGTGGGACTCCTTTGTGCAACTTCGGCGAGCACCGTTTCACGCATCCTCGTAGTGCCTGTTTCTGGCACTTCTCCGGGTGCTACCTGCTTCAGTGAGGGCTCCTTGTCTTGCTCGACGTCCCCTCTCTCTGCAGGTCCAATTTGCGACCTCCTGGTCCCTCCTGGGCCCCAGCAGCGTCCAAAAACGCCAAACGCACGATTTGCGTGTAGCAAGGCTTGTTGGCGTCCATCCGGCGGGAAAACACTTCTGCACGACTCTCCAAGGCGTGGGGGATCCATCCTCCAAAGGGGAAGTCTCTAGCCCTTGTCGTTCCTGCAGTATTCACAGTTCTTCAGCCTAGTAAGAGCTTCTTTGCACCAACCGCTGGCATTTCTTGGGCATCTGCCCATCTCCGAGCTGCTTGTGACTTTTGGACTTGGTCCCCTTGTTCCACAGGTACCTTCAGACAGGAATCCATCGTTGTTGCATTGCTGATTTGTGTTTTCCTTGCATTCTCCCTCTAACACGACTATTTTGTCCTTAGGGGAACTTTGGTGCACTTTGCACTCACTTTTCAGGGTCTTGGGGAGGGTTATTTTCCTAACTCTCACTATTTTCCAATAGTCCCAGCGACCCTCTACAAGGTCACATAGGTTTGGGGTCCATTCGTGGTTCGCATTCCACTTCTGGAGTATATGGTTTGTGTTGCCCCTATCCCTATGTTTCCCCATTGCATCCTATTGTAACTATACATTGTTTGCACTGTTTTCTAAGACTATACTGCATATTTTTGCTATTGTGTATATATATCTTGTGTATATTTCCTATCCTCTCACTGAGGGTACACTCTAAGATACTTTGGCATATTGTCATAAAAATAAAGTACCTTTATTTTTAGTATAACTGTGTATTGTGTTTTCTTATGATATTGTGCATATGACACTAAGTGGTACTGTAGTAGCTTCACACGTCTCCTAGTTCAGCCTGAGCTGCTTTGCTAAGCTACCATTATCTATCAGCCTAAGCTGCTAGACACCCTATACACTAATAAGGGATAACTGGGCCTGGTGCAAGGTGCAAGTACCCCTTGGTACTCACTACAAGCCAGTCCAGCCTCCTACAGTAATGCAAACATTAAATATAAACCCAGCACGTGCTGCCCAGGCACAGCCACATGCAGTAACGCCAAGCATCAATCCACCAACTGTACATTCTATCATGGGTAAAGTACCCGCCAAACGAGAAGCGATTCCATTTTGGTTAGCTCAAAAAATAAATGCACTTGAAGAACTATTTCCCCATACGGTACCTCAGGGTAAGCATAGAATATTAACTTTGTGCTTGCCATTTGGGGTGGTTCCAACAGTAGATATCTGCAACACTTGGGGCACAGTATGTGCCACCCTCTATACTACCGCACAAGGTACACCGACACTTACCAATCTACTGGAAGTGTTAAACAAATTCAAGATGAATACGGGGCTGCCCCAGCCCTGGACTTGGGGATGCAACTTATGGGCAATTTTGCCACTGTATCCTCAATCATATTGAGTAATCTTAAAGGGTAAGCAGTTGCACTAGCAGTGCGCATGTGGCTCCGGGACGTTCCTCGACAGGATCAAGAACGTGAGCTGCCAGTGATTATCGCGGAGAAGTACGCTAGTATTGGTTGAGATAGTCTGGGAACCAGACCCACAAACCATAGTTTCAGGGTATATCTAATAAAGATTCAACCAAGCAAGCTCCAGGGGGTTCTAAAAAACTCTGGGATAAAAAACAACAAACACCTAAAAAAGAAAGGTGAGAATCTCCACATACAGAGACCCCACAGAATAGATATAATCTCAGAAATAGAGATAATATAAAAACGCCTGACAGATATCAATATACTGATACATGCCAATCTCGTTCCTTTCAGGACTCACCGGAAAAATGCAGTGAGAGAGGTGGGCGGTCAGAGCGAAGAACAGAGTACGTGAAACCGAGACAGGAATCACAACGCTCTACAACCTTTTCTGTTAAAAAAGAAGAGAAACTTCCCCAACAAAAACCCCAATTCAAAAAGAAAAAAGTGGCAGCAGTTGCGATTCGTCATGCCACCCAAGAAGAGGGCTCTATTGAAGAACAAGAAATGGGCACTAGCGCTGCTAGACAGCGTGGCAGAGGTCACAATAGTTCGCCGGAATCTTCAAGAGTATCTAGAGGTGAAAGCAACTGATGACTTCTTACAAGCTGAAACTGCGGACATGGGTGTCTCCACACCTGATAGGGTGTACAAAGTAATGCTACAGTTAAAATGAGACATTGAATGCACCATAGACTCAATCTTTTGGGACCACGTTGGAAACATATATGATATTCTACTGGACGAAAGGGATTAGCCACCTGAATTTGTCCATACTTGCCCATATGGGGAAGATGTTATCAAACCTTCTTTCTTGCCTCTTGTTCCAGATGAGCTCGTAGAATCCTGCGACATCGATTGGGCATTGGTGCAGGCACCCGCGTTATATCGCAACCACGTAGGATGGGATAAAGATTCCAGCTATCATGTAATTCCAATTAAAAATCAACCCCAACCTCAACCCTAGTATCCAATAAAACATGATGCTAAAGTACCCATGAGGAAAGTCTTCACCCAACTAGAGTACCAGGGCGTAATCGAACCCTGTGTCTCACCAATTAATAATCTTTTATTCTCAGTAGTTAACCGGACCATTCGTACAGAATAGTCTTAGACTACAGACATTTAAACAGTCATAAATGCACATATGCTATACAAAACTCTCACAGCACAGCACTTATGAACAACATGGTGCGCAAAAAATACAAAACAACACTGGATATTTCCAATGGTTTCTTCTGCCAAAATATAGCGCCTGAGAGTAGAGACCTAACAAGTTTCAGCGCACTAGGCTCCCAGAAAAAAATCTGTTGTTTACCACAGGGGTATAAGAACAGTCCAGGACTGTTTGCGGCTTGCGTGACCTCAATATTGCACAACATTGACCCTGAAGCATTGTCCTATGTAGATGATATCTATCTCGTGGATGATGAATTAGTGCAACATCTAAGATGGGTAGCACGTATTGTTGTAGGATTTGCCGAATTCGGCTATAAATTCAACTTCGAGAAAACAAAAATAGCCTTCCTTAGCGTCCTGTTTTTGGGATACGAGCTATTAAGTGAAGGTAAAGAGCCTAGCACCACAATTCTTGGAAAAATGCACACAGTTACAACCTCCAAATACCATAAAAAAACTCCAATCCTTATTGGGTTTCCTAAATTTTGGCCGAACTTACATTCCAGACTATGGCGGTCATTCTGACCGCGGCGGGCGGCCGCCTGCCATGCGGTTACCGCCGAATGACCGCACCGCGGTCAAAAGACCGCGGCGGTCATTCCAACTTTCCCGCTGGGCCGGCGGGCGACCGCCAAAAGGCCGTCCGCCGGCCCAGCGGGAAAGCCCCTGCAACGAGGAAGCCGGCTCGGAATGGAGCCGGCGGAGTTGCAGGGGTGCGACGGGTGCAGTGGCACCCGTCGCGATTTTCACTGTCTGCAGAGCAGACAGTGAAAATCTTTGTGGGGCCCTGTTAGGGGGCCCCTGCACTGCCCATGCCAGTGGCATGGGCAGTGCAGGGGCCCCCAGGGGCCCCACGGTACCCGTTCCCGCCATCCTGGTTCTGGCGGTGGACACCGCCAGAAACAGGCTGGCGGGAAGGGGGTCGGAATCCCCATGGCGATGCTGCAAGCAGCGCCGCCATGGCTGATTCCCTGGGCCAGGGGAAAACCGGCGGGAAACCGCCGGTTCCCCTTTTCTGACCGCGGCTTTACCGCCGCGGTCAGAATAGCCCAGGAAGCACTGCCAGCCTGTTGGCGGTGCTTCCGCCGCCCTCCGCCATGGCGGTCATGGACCGCCAGGGTCAGAATGACCCCCTATGTGTCACGTATAAAACCCTTATATGACTTAATACGTCCTGACTTTTCCACTAAATTTTGAACAGTCAAACACACATGCATTCTCAGAGCTTTGCAAACAGACATGCTTGCAGCACAACACCTACACACAAGGATCAATAAAAAACATCTGGTCATCAGAGTAATTGCTGGTGCCATTGGTTTCACCTATGTAACTTTCAATGATGGTGAGACAGTCCTGATTGCATACAAATCACATTTGTACTCTACAGCAGAACAACGCTTTGCTCCCACTGAGCAGAAACTTCTCACTGCTGTTCAGATGGCCGTCATTAAAGAAAGACCACTGGCCCAGGGGAATTGCATTATTGTCGTATCTCCAATTCTAGCCCTTGAGGCTCTTACCAAAGCCAGCGTTCCAAACGCTAAAGCATTACACCCACGTTGGATTCAATGGGCAACGTCTTTGACAGCCACTGATGTTGACTACATTTTTGACCCAAAGTTACAAACTCAAGAATTTTTGCAGTATGAACTAGAATACCCAGTTCCAGCAAATACATTGCCGACTGATCAATATCAAAGAGTCATGTATACCGATGGCTCAGCGCAACCTGCAATAGGCACAAAACATCAATACTCCACTGCTTGCGCAGTCGTAAGCGGCTACATGGAGGGTAAGAAGTTGTATCCACAACATACTTTCACGCAAATCCTAGGGGATTGCACTGCACAACTAGCAGAGCTAAAGACTCTGGTGATGGCATGGAACATACGGATTCTGCACAACTAACACTGATTGTTTGTTATTCGTACTATTGTGTCCTGTCCTTCAATAATTACCTGCATTACTGGTGCCAGAATGGGTTCAGAGTTTCTAAAGGTAATACCATCAAACACAGACTTCCGTGGGGGAAAGTAGCGGATCTAAAGGAAACGCTACCAAACGTCCATGTTGTACATATACTTGGACACCACCGTGTTGAAATACATGTTGCTGGGAATACACTGGCTGACGAAGCAGCCAAATCAGCAGTAGCTACTGCTTCTGTTGCTGCAGCAACTCGTTCTAGAACGAAACCGGATGATGACATATGGGCTGCTGTGAAAGCCACAGCTGAGGGCACGCCCTTTCCAAAAGCATTTCCCGCTAAATATTCCTACCAAAAGGGAGGCTTCCTAGACGCAAAAGTGAAAATGCCAGGCGTAGGTGTTCGGATAATTCCCAATAAAGACCTAAGACCAGAGTTGATTAAAACAGCGCATGAGGGTGTTGCCTCTGCCCATGCTGGTGTGGCGGCTACAATATCATTATTGCAGGAAAGTTATTGGTGTCCAGGTCTATGCAAACAGACCAAGCAGTAAGTACTTTGTTGTGCCATCTGCCAACAAATTAAGGGGTCCACCGTCAAACACCCACCGCATATGCCCCTCCTAATTTCATAAAAACCATTACAATGTGTGTGCTTGGACCAATGCGGTCCCCTAACACCGAACAGTGCTTACAAATACATCTTATTCACTGTCGACTCTTGCTCCAGATTTCTATGGGAGTGACCACAACGCTCGGCTGACGCTCAGACTGTTATTAAAGATTTGCAAGTCTTTATCGGCACATATGCAGTTACGGCTTTCCACTCGTACCAGGGCCCTGATTTTGCTTCAAGGGCATTCAGGGATGCAATGGCTTCATTAGGGTCCATCTCCATTACTTTTCTCCATTTCATCCCGAGGGAAATAGTGTAGTGAAGCGACAAAACCGAGATTTAAAACAATCCTTAAGAGCCAGACTATTAGGTACGGGTCGTAGTTGGCTTAATCACCTGTATGGAGTCCAGAGAGCACTTAATCTGCCTAGAAGGTACCTGGGGGGGTCGTACTTCATACGAGTGCCTGTATGGAACTCAAATGTATGTTCCAGATCTTGATAGACCTGGCGTGGAGGCGACAGAAACACCCTTTGAGATAAATGAACGTGTCATTGTCTTGCAGGAATTACAACAGTTCAGTGATGACAACGCTTCTGCCATTGCTGCCTCCGTAGGAATTAAGGATGTACCAATAACACCTACTGGCTGGATTCCAAAGGTTGGGGATCTAGTACGTGAAAAAGTTGCTGTGAAAAAGGAGTTCGGTCCTTCTTATTGTTCACCGGTCCCAGTCCTGGGAATACACGGTACCAGAACTGTCATTCTACCACCGTTGCCTGGTGCTAAAGAAAATCGCTTTGTATCTATTGACAATGTCAAGTTACACTATGTGGCCGATCCTGCACAGCAGATCAAGAGGAGCAACCAGTAGTTCCCAAATCCCTCTCACTACTGGTCAAGATGTCCCTCTACAAGTTTTGAGCAGCAACGCTGACACCTCTCCGAGCTTGGAGAGGGTTGAAAATGATCTTGCATTGGTGCCACTAACATCTATTACAACAAGTAACACAGAAATTACTGATCAATTTGATTCAACTTCTACCCAGACGGATGGCGTCATTTACAGTGAACCACCGGGGGAGACCCCTACCAGCTCTCCTCCTTCAAATACGGCTCCAGTTTTTGCAAGAACAGCTTCTGGATACTTTGCTGACATCAATGACACCTTTTCAGACTCATTTGCCTCTTCTACATCTGAACTGCCAAAAACACCTAAACTGATAAACTGTCTTAAAACAAATTACTTTAGTTTCCCATGGAATTACCTGTGGCTTTCCTTGACTGTATTAGCTTTCCTCCTTTGGATTGGCTTTGCCATTACATTATTTCTATTAATAAATGGCTATTACCTTCCTGAAAGATCAACAGTTGAACCGGTGGATGAGGTCCTAAAACCCAATTTTTCTTCTCACAAGGTCCGCAGAGACTTGTCTTTCGTGAACATTTCCACTATACCAATTCCTGATGGGATTGTTTGGGATAAAGTCACATTTGATATATACGGCCCGACAGAGGTCATTCAAATACCATATGTGTTTAAACTTTCTATGAATTATGTAATAATACCCGGAGTTGTTTCTGATGACTGGGATGTGAAAATAAGTGATTCTATGATGACTGAATTTATGTATTTTACTGTATTTGAAAGTGAGGATGTTTAGCAATCCAAAGAGAATTATGGGGACATGTTTTGCTATAATTATTATGGACACCATTTCATTCACAGAGCAAGTACCCCAAAGACTATTTTTAATCACACACAATGGGAGTATTGTCCAGCTCCACCACAAGGGAGTTCTAAAACATGTTTTGAAAAATTTGCATATTTTCTTGGGCACAGTTTTAAAAATGCTGAGACATATTCTTTTAAATTGCCATTAATGGAAAATGTACATATATTATTAACAGATACAAAATTCATTTATTCAGATTCCTTTGTTTCCTGGTTGGCTACAGAAGGCTATGAATATTGTCTGAAGTCGATTGACTTAAAAAGTGTGTGGGGAACAAAAAATTGGCAAATGGGGGAAAGGAAGCTTTATTTAGAGCATGCTAGATACCTGTTCAAATGATATTTGTAAATACAACTGTACAACAGACAAGCTGTTTAGGCTTAGCAAAAATTAAGGATTTGAATGCACCCAGTATTCCTGCCCCTGCAAAATTTTACAAATGGCAAAAATATATAAATGCAACTGAAGATCAACTTGATGAATGGGTCCAGAAAGGCACATTTAATGCTTCACTTTCATGTCCTGGTGGGTGGTTATTGTGGCCAATAGGTACCAATGGGTGTCATAAACGTTTTATAAATTCCACGCAGGGGGTTTAGAATAAGTAGGCCAGACCCTTGCTATGTGTCATCAGAACATGCGGGTATGTAACAACATACAGTGTAGAGAAACTATGCCAGCAATGGTTGAAGACTTCCCCACTAGATGCTTTTAGAGAACACCTCAGTCTCCTGTCTAATAATACTGACTTACAGGATTTCCTGTTATGCCCCAGAAAACAACGCAGAAAGCGCTTCTTATATGCAGTCTATAATGAAATCTGGAAGCTTTCTCAACAAGAAGCTGCTGCCCGATTAAGGCAAATAGATCAGGAAAATGTACAGAAAGTATTAGCTGTTGTAGATAATGGAATTAATACCATGTCCGAACCGATATACACCTTAAATAACATTGTTTCTTCTGCAATAGACATAATACAAAGTGATATGTCCTCTTTACACCATGGGCAGAGTCAATTAAGGTCCATTAAGCAGTTAGGTTGGACACTACAAACATTGAAGGCAGGTCTTGTTCCCTGGCTACACGTTAGCACAAGGGACATATTTTCCACATTCAATTTAACGCAACAACAACAACTAATGGTTAAGATGGAAGCGACTTATGTCATGGTAAATATTGAAAAATTAGAAAAGTTGCCTTTTACTGTGGCTGAAATACCATCTGTCGAGTGGATAATACACTGGGGCATTAATCTGCCCATTTCAACACTTCAATTCACTTCCTGCTTAAAACACATTCCAGTGGGCAGATATAAAAGGCTAGGATATAGTTATAATCATGAGGTGTGGGAGCTACCCTTCTCGTACAAATGTCTCAGTGGCATGAAAGAGGTCTTTCTTAGCAGTAGCGAGTGTGGGACTTCTGTCAGCCATTCGATGGTTTGTAAACAGCTGTCCTTGCACGGGGCATGTAACGCTTCAGCAGCAAACTTGGCTTGTTATCTGAAGGGAGTTCCAGTCCCCTTGAATAGACTTGCGTTCCAGGTGCTCTTGAATGGCAACTATGTCCTCCTCAATAGTGAAAACCATTGTGGGATGCGAGCTGGAATAGTTTATGTTGTTTCAGTCTCTAAGATTGTTACATGCTGCAGGAACGTACTTTTTCCTCCTACACAACAGAGGGAAATAGCTGAGATTTGGCCCCATATCACTACTTCAAAAGTGAATTTTGACAAGTTAAGCAGACTCAAGGCTTTATTGTTTCAAAAACATGTGGCACTCACATCTGCACACAAGACCTATGCGCTTTAGGTTGCAAGGCCACCAGCAAAGATACAGTACCTTTTAAGTACCAATTTTCCAAGACACTTTTGTCAGCTCATGCGATGAATATTTCATGCGTCCAGTACTACTGGAATCATACATTTCTTTAAGGCTGTTGGTTCTGGTTTCATTCACACCTTCTCCTCTATATTCGGCTTAATACCTTCAGCCATCCACTCAATATTCTCCAGTATTTGCGGGGGATTTCCGATAACTTTGGCTATAATAGGTGGCATTTTGCTATTGCTACTTTTTCTGCGCAATGGCTGTCCCGTCAAAACAAGTAGGACTGGAAGCGCTTCCACCAGCGCAGCTGTGTCGTGAATGCATGATGCAGTACTTTGGAGCATTACTCCTGGAGCAATTAGAGTGTGACTGGTTTCTGTCATTCAGACCGGTTTTGCATTGTGACCAACCCGTGTTTTGGTGCCTCTGGTGCTCTTTGGAACATGCACAGAAAGTTTGTCTTTCTATGCAGCGCTTGCTTTCCTTGGACGCTGATCTGTTGATGTTCTCGCTGAGGGCTCATTACCAGACATGCGTGTTGAGGGTGCATTTGCTACGGGAAGCTGCTTATGAGTTGCCCTTTGTGGATTATGCAGCTCTAAACTCACTGTTAGGCACACCCCACGGAATGCTGGAGCTCAGGCTTTGGAACACGAATCCTCCCTGGTTTTCCTTGGCGATTGTTAGAAATTGGATTTCTGGTTGGCTAGGGTATGCACCTAAGCCAGGCAGAACCCACCCACTCTAGTCAGGGCAAGGGAGTTACACGTCCAAGATAACCCCTGCTCACCCCCTTGATAGCTTGGCACGAGTAGTCAGGTCTAACCCGGAGGCAATGTGTAAAGCTTTTGCACCACACACACAACAGACGTGATGCAAAATGTACACCACAAAGTAAACACAACACTGAGCTATGTAACAATAAACTGTATTGCACAAAGCATAATTAGACCAACATTACACGTAAGTAATACCCTGCTAGCTTAGCAGTTGTCAGAACCTTACACAAGTTACTAATACTCTGCAAGAATACGCAGTTGTCACATTAGAACATGTACGTACTCAGGATTCTGCAACATAAGCAGTAGTCAGGAATTACAGTAAGAATTCTATGCACTTGTCATGAATACCTCATAAATACCCATAAAAGAAACATTAGAGAACATATCACAAGTCATAAAAAATACTTATCAGCATGCCATGCCCATAAAAGGAACATTAGTACATTTATGTAATGTCAGGGAAGCAGGCAGAAACATATACCCCCCCCCCAAGTTTCATATTAGGCTCACTGAGGCAATATTTCCTAGAAAGTACCTGGTTTCCTGAAGAAGAGGCACTCCCAGTGCCTAGAAGCGGAGCATGGGGGGCCCACGCGGCACTCCTGTGCGCACAACGGGAGCCACGTGGTGCTCCTGGGGGAGAGGGCAGTCTGCACCCTCTCCTCGTGATAAACGGGCCCCTCTGGGGGCCCATGATCTTAGTGGGGGCCTGCCTCAGCCTCCTCACACCCTGCACGCGGGGTGGGGGCCAGGAAAGGCCCAACAAGCAATTATGGGGCGAGAGGAAGGGGGCCTCCGTCGAGTTCTCCCTTCCCCGTTTCCAGGGAAATATGCCCAGTTAGCAAAGAAAGGAGCCTCTGCTCCTACAGCAGCGACCGGGGAAGGAGGCGCTCCCCTCGCCTTCCTCCGAGTCCTGCTGTTGAGGTGTGAAGATCAGACCCCTCCTGGGGCCCGAGAAGACATTCGCCCGCACCCGATGTGATGCGCGAGTGTTTAAAAAGGATCTCGGGCTGCCGCGGTGATTCACTAGCAGTAGAGGGCGGCTGATGCCCTGCGGGCACTCCAAGGAGCGGACCATGCCCTGGGGGCGCCAATAGGAGCACGCTTGCTCTGCTTTCTGTTTTCTCGTGCCCCGGGGGCACTAGGAATGGCGTGATCCTCATGCTTGATGTGCAGAATACACCCGGGTTGCGGCTGTGAATCCAGGCAGTGATGCAGAGCGCCTCAGAAAGCGCGAGGGGCACCCCGGAACTCCCGGGTTGCGGCGGTGATTTTCTTGGGCACCAAGAGCACTCCAAATAGCGCGTCGCAATACAGCAGCACTCCTTGGGCCACAAATAAGTTTTACAGAGGTCAGGGGCCATAGCACCCTGCCTCTGGAGACAACCAAAATAAGGGGCCCAGGGCTGGTGAACCTAGCTACAGGCCAGCACACAAAGGGATGCAGGCAGTGGCAGTTTCTCCTAGTGACGAAGCAGGTCACAGGTCAGCACAGCAGCAGTAGTACAAGGTGGTCCTAGGGAGTCCTCGCAACAGCGTCCTGCGTCCAGCTCCAGTTAAGGTTCCTGGAGTTCCAAGAATGTCCAAAAAGATGTCTAAATTGTGGCGAAAAATTCCCCTGTACTTATACTACGTTTACAGTGTGTTTTGCAATGGGGAGGAGAGGGGGTTCCAATCACTTACAGCTGGTCCTGGGAGTGCCCTTCCTCTTCTCCAGCACAGGCTCCAAACATCAGGGGGGGGTAAACTACCTTATTGTGCGAAGCCAGGGCACAGCCTTTACAAATGCAGGTGTGCCCCGCCTCTCCCTTCTCTCAGCCCAGGAAGGCTATACAATATGTAGATGCTCCTCTGTGACACCTCCACCCTCCCTGTGTTCAGGCTGTCTGGAAAATATGCACACAGCCCCAACTATCAGTCTGCCCAGACGTCGATTGGAGGCAGGCTGCAAAACACAAGAGTCATAAGTACAGATAAATGCACACTTTCTAGAAGTGGTATTTCTGTGATAGTAATAAAAAATACACCTACACCAGTAAGCAGCATTTCTCATCACTATCACAACCATGCCAAACATGCCTATGCTATCCCTCATAAATCAGACACTACCCCTTACACATAAGGCAGGGCATTCCTAATGCAATCCTAAGAGAAGGCAGCACTCACAGCAGTGAGACACCAAGTTAGGCTGTTTGTCACTACCAGGACAGGCCACGTAACCTGCCACATGTCCTGACTTCTACCTACATGGCACCCTGCCCATAGGGCTAGTTAGGGCGTACCTTAGGGCTGACTTACATGTAGTAAAAGGGGAGTTCTGGGCCTGGCAAGTAAATGTAGATGCCAGGTCCCAGTGGCAGAAAACTGGGCACACAGGCCCTGAGCTAGCAGGCCTGAGATAGGTTTGACAGGCTACATCAGTGGGTGGCACAAGCAGCGCTGCAGGCCCACTAGTAGCATTTAATTTAGAGGCCCTGGGTATATGGATACCACTTTACAAGGGACTTATAGGTAAATTAAATAAGAAAATTAGGTATAAGCCAATCATACCAATTTTACAAGGGAGCGCACATGCACTTTAGCACTGGTTAGCAGTGAAAAAGTGCTCACAGTCATAACGTCAGCCAACAAAGGTCAGAAAAATAAGGAGACAAAAGGCAAAAAGTCTGGGGAATGACCCTGTAAAAGGGCCAGGTCCAACAGCGATGTACTGCCTACTTTATCTCCTGCCGAAGTGGAAGATTTCCTATCTTCAATTATCCCAGATTCAATTGACAACTTCCAAAATTGACGTCACACTTAACATTTTAAATTGTCCTTTTAATACATGCTCAAGTGTCTTTTAACTTGTCATTATTGACATTCTTATATGTAAGCCTTAGGTTGAATTTTAGTTGCTTTCTATTCATAATTAGGCCTTGAACCACCTTTGAACCGGCAAGAGGAGGGTGTTGTGTAGCCATTTTAGTTATAGCTTCATACATGCTATTTTAGCAAACTAGGCCTGCCGCTGTGCACTTTAACCTAGACATATTTTATTCAGCTTCATTTTTATTATTTTAACAATAGCCACATTTGCGGACTTGTTTTGTTTTCTCTATCTAGCTGTTCTTTGCCTAGGCCAGCACTGCATTCTTAAACAAGACATTTCTTTCACTCTGTGCTTTTCTCAAGGCTTCAGTAAGATAGATTGCCGGCAAACGTGGTACACTTTGACTCTAATGTTCACAGAAACATACACACGTGGAGATCCTTTCTTGGAACATCAGCTGTTTTATTATAAAAGCACTACTTTGGCCCATGTACATTAGAGAGAGATTCCAGCCAGAGGACCACGACTGTATGCTGATTGCTGAGTGCTTTGCTGCAGCTGCTTATGTAGACTACAGGTGTCTTGCTCAGGTATGAGAGATGCTGTATTCTCAGGGGAAACTGAAGGGCAGAATTAAAGCTTAACATGCTGTGCTCTAACATAGCCTAGGTAGGAGCTATTTTTAACGATCTTAGTGACAATATGATAGTGTTATTTTTATGTTTCACTCTCCTTGTCACAATCCTAATCTTGTCATGCTTCATTGTCCTAGTTATTACATTACATGCTTTCTTATCTAAGATGCAGTTACTTCAATAAAACCTTATTGAACTATACTCTGCTTCTGATTGTCCTTGCATGCGTGAGACTAATCTACCTGAGAGAAACAGCTGAGATCTGAGTGACCACGATTTCCCTGAGGAGTCATTTGTGTCATGTGCTTGGTTGCCCAATCATCCCTGCTCTTGGGTGGAGATGAGACACTGCTAGTTAGCTGGAACAAAACCCAGATTAGGCTGACAGGTGTCACCTGTAGTGGGTTGAGACTCAGTCCCCCACAGTACAAGTGCTGCCCGAATCCAGTAGTCTCATTAGCATAATGAGAACCTACGCGACAGCTTGCTATATGACTGCTTGTAGGTGCTATGGCTCCAGCTGTCATTGGAATACCTCTGTCCATGACAACCCTGCTAGGGCAGAAAGAGGTTGATTTTATCTGTAAGGGGACAGCCAAAAATTGATTTCTTCTGTCTTGTTAGGTTTTGCTTGAACAGCATGTAGCGAAACCTACTGTTAGCAACAAAAAAGCTTAAAACGAGCTTAGAGTCTGCCCATTAATTACAATTACATACTGTTTGTTGGCTTCTACATTACTCTTTTTTTATTTCTTCTGATTGGTCAGCACCTCCTGCTACTCCCTGCTTCCTCCTTGCTCTTCCAGTATTGTTCCCTACGCTGGACGGTGGACCTAGTACAGCTTCCTGTATGTGGCCAGTGTCCTTCCACTGGCCACACGCTCCTGCAGGTACTTTTCTTTGTTACTTTTGGACATTTACTGCATGTCTGCAGTCCATCTCGTGGTCCTCCCTCCTGTTGCTTGTACCCCTTCCCTCCTTCCGCTGTCCCTTGTTTTACTGGTCCTCCACTGTGTTGCTTCCCCCTCCCGCTGTTCCCATGCTTCTCTCTTGTGTTGCTTTTTATTTTTTATTTTATTTTTTATGCAGTTTCATATACCACGATCTCAACCCGATGGTACTGGAGAGCTTTACATAAGCATCAGTTACATTACGCAAGGAGACTTTCATTTTGTAGTCACGGGGAGATTAAGTAAACTTTCATATACCTCCTCCCACCCTGTTCTTGCTGCTCCCACCCATCTACTCTGCACCTCCCTCTTGTTGCTTGCCTCCCCTTGCGCTGGTTTAAAAAAAAGCGATATGACGCAGTCAACACTGGTTACACAATAATGCTTTGTTTTCTTTACTTTAAGCCATATTGCACAGCAGCTCACACTGGTGTGCAATATGCCAAAAAAATTGCCAATGCTTATTTCACTTAGCAAACCTGTTACTAAATTACTTCATGTAAGAAATGAAGCACTATGACAATCAAAACCAAACTCCTACTGATAGCTTCAATGTCATTGTTAGAAATGTGGTCTTTGATTGTCAGTGAGGTTACCCCCGTCCAAGCAAGGATCCTCACTCTAGTCAGGGTAAGTCACACACAATCCAAATTATCCTGTGCCCACCCTCTGGTAGTGTGGCACTGAGCAGTCAGGCTTAACTTTGAAGGCAATGTGTAAAGTATTTGTGCAATAAAACATGCAGTAACACAGTAGAACACCACAAAAATACACCACATAGTGTTTAGAAAAATATATAATATTTATCTGATAAGATGCAGGTCAAAACGATTAAGATGCAATAAGTATATGTTGAAATATCACTGTAAAAATGATATAAAGTGTCTTTAGTCCCTTAAAAGTAACAAATGTCTCTTTCAGTCACAAAGTACCTGGTTTGCGTTCAAATTCTCCACAAGGAACCGCAGAGGAGGAGATGCGTGGAAAACAGGGAGGTTTGTGTCAATTTCTCGGGCCGCACACAGTGATGCGTCGTTTATTTTTCATGTGGGGAAGGCTTTGCGTTGATTTCCGGTATTCGGACTTGGTTTTCTGACGGCCCAGGGACGATGTGTTGAAATTCAGCGCTGACAGGACAAAGTCACAGGGGCTGCGTCGATCCGGTGGGCGTTGCTTGGAAATTTCTACCACACGGCAGGTGCTGTGTTGATTCCTCTCAGGAAGTTGGGCTGTGACGTTCTGGCTCAGCTTTGCGCTGATCCAGTGGGCTGTGCGTCGAATGTACAATCGCTACGCTGGCGCTGCATCGATCTTCTCCTTACGAAGTCGGGCTGCGTCGTTCGGCATGCAGTGATTGTAGTGTAGAGAAATGCTCACTTTCTAAAAGTAGCATTTCTAAAATAGTAACATAGATTCCAACTTCACCATTAAGCATGATTTTGTATCACCATTCTGGCCATACTAAATATGACCTGGCTACTCCTTTCAGATCAGGATCTACCACTCAAACAGTATATGAGGGTAGCCCTAATGCTATCCTATGAAAGGAGCAGGCCTCACAGCAGTGTAAAAACGAATTTAGGAGTTTTTACACTACTAGGACAAATAGAACACACATGTTCATGTCCTGCCTTTTACCTACATAGCACCCTGCCCTACGGGCTACCTAGGGCCTACCTTAGGGGTGACGTATATGTAGAAAAAGGGGAGTTTAAGGCTTGGCAAGTACTTTTAAATGCCAATTCGAAGTGGCAGTGAAACTGCACACACAGGCACTGCAGAGGCAGGCCTGAGACATGGTTAGGGGGCTACTTATGTGGGTGGCACAACCAGTGCTGCAGCCCATTAGTAGCATTTAATTTACAGGCCCTGGGCACATGTAGTGCACTTGACTAGGGACTTACAAGTATATTAAATAAGCCAATTGGGTATGAGCCAATATCACCATTTTTTTAAGGAGAGAGCATATGCACTTTAGCACTGATTAGCAGTGGTAAAGTGTGCAGAGTCCTAAAGCCAGCAAAAATGAGGTCAGAAAAAGAGAAGGAGGAAAGCAAAACGTTTGGGGTGAGCTTGCAGAAAGGCCATTTCCATCAATCATTGTATAACTGTCTTTGCTACTCTTTATTTTAACAGGCATGGACAAGGACATTAGACCCCCTATTAGGAACGAGAACAGCTTTATCATTTCGATTACCACAAATTCCAGAATGTTGCTTTTCAATCCAATTAACTTATAGAAAACCTGCTGTGATTATGAGAAGACAGAAAGGGCTCCTTTGTCATGTCACTGGTGGCTTCTAAACGATCGACTGTTTCTGTTCTTAAAAGTACAGTTTGATTAAGGACAGTTTGCTCAAGAGCCCAGTTCAGCAATGTACCCTGATTTGCTGATTGGCCAAGAGATTTCAGGTGGGCTTGTTGTTTATTAGTATCAGCTGTAAATTAGTATTGAGTTAAAAGGCAATATTGAATATTTGTCCTGAAACATTGGCGTATAAAAAATAGAATTAAATAGAATTATGGACCCCTACTATGTATATTATTAAAGGAATGATGTACCAAACACGTTACCTTTTCTGAAAAAATATGCATTATCCTATCACTATTTTCTCAAAACGTTGATAAAGTAGTTACATCAAATACAATATGACTTTGCTGTAAAAATGGCAAAAGGCCTGGACCCTTTCTAGCTCAGCATGGATGCCATTGTGCTAATCCTGTGCTTAGAAACTCTGCTAGAAAAACAGGCATTTAAAGGTGAGCAGATTCAGAGTTTTAGTCACATTGTAGGGTGCTCCATATACATGAGCTGTTCTTCACCTAAAGCTTGGAAACTAGCCAGAGTTTCTTGCTTCCCTTTTCAAGTAAAATATGATTATATCTGTAAATTGTCAAATCAACAGTTGTGTGATCTTGCATCATGCTGGATATTGGGCTTTCAAGTGCTGGTGGTAAGTAATAAAAATGAAGACAAAAAAGAGAATAAAGTATCTGTTTGCAAAGGTGACATCTGTCACTTTCAGTTTAGAAATAGAGTATTGAATCAGTTTGCTGGGAATAGTGATGATGACCTTATCCTTCACCAAGTACAAGAACATTAATATAGTTATTATGATGAATGTGTTGATTCCTTTCAAAATACAATCTTAGGAGGTTGGTCAGTCTCATATCTCACATGTGGCAACCTGCTTCTTCATGGCATCTATGATGAAAATAGATTTAGGAGCTATTATCTATTATAGCCTTAGAACCCGCCGTAGCGGGCTCTACCGGCTATTAAAGGCCCGCTCCCGCGTTAAACAAGGGAGAGGGCCTTTAATACCTGGTAGAGCCCGCTACAGCGGGTTCTAAGGCTATTAGAACCATTAGAGGGCATAATGTTCTTATAAATAAAACAAAGGCTTCACGGAACCGGAGGGGATTAAAAACCCCTCAGGCTCCGGCTTTGTTCACAGCTGTTGCTGTGAACAAAGAAAATTGGAATGTTGGTGCTCCGGGCTTTTACCAGCCAGTAGAAGCCCTGAGCACTCCATTGTTTTCAATGGAGCTGCCAACATTCCAATGTTCTAATATTCCTTTATGACAATTCCATGATTAAGGAGCAGAGCTTGGAAAAGGGACATATTTGCTGCCTTTCAGAATTGAAATAAATACTGAAAACTCAGTTTCTAGTAAACTGATCAGCACTGACATGAGGGGCCATAAGTTTAACTTTACTTTTCTAGACTTAATGATTACATTGTATTTTTCAAGACTTTGAAGAATTATTTTCATGCGTGTTTCTGACCTCCAAATCTCAGGTCCATATTTATGAGAAGTTAGCACCACCTTAGCGTCCTTTTGTTTACGCTAAAGCGCCGCTAACTTAACTCCATATTTATATTTTTGACTCTAGACCTGTCTAGTGTCAAAAAATGTGAGTAAGCGTCATTTTCTGGAAGCCCCAACCCACCTTGCATCAATGATATGCAAGGTAGGCGTTCCCTTCCAAAAAATGACGCTAGCCCCCTAGTGCAATATTTACCTCCCTACGCTAAAACGATGCACACCTTGGAGGTGGAGCCACAAAATGACACTAGGGCAGATTAGCGTAAAAACTTAGGTAGCAATTTTGGCCTCAGCGATCTTTTCACAAGACCGCAGAGGGACCGCCGTGCTGAAGACCGCTAGTGCTGGCGGTTTTCCTCCCGGCGAATTATGACTTCTGGCAGCCCTCCGTCCTTTTCCGGATGGTGAGCCGCCAGCAGCCATACTGGCAGTCGGCGGGTAAGTGGAGGTTGCTCCACCTCCACCGCCCCATCAACAGAACACTGCCCACCGAATCACGTTACCTGATTCGGCGTGGCGGTGTTCTGTTGACGGGGTGCTGGCGGCGGAGCAGCCCCCATGGATCCCGTCCCCTCCCAGAGGATCAACGGACCAGGTAAGTTGATCGTCCGTTAGGGGAGGGGGGTGGGGGGGTGTTGTGTTTTGTGTGCATGCATGGTGGGGTGCATGTGAGTATGTAGAGGGGGTGTGTGAGTGCGTGTATGCATGCGGGGGGTGTTGTGTGTTTGAAAATGTGTGCGTGTCTGTCTGTATGTAAGTCTGTATGGATGTGTGCGTGTATGTCTGAATGTGGGTGTGCGTGTATGACTGTGTGTGTGGCTGTTGGCATGTTTGTTGGTGTGTGTGCGGGTATGTGTGTTGGTGGTGTCTGTGTGCGTGTCGGGTGTGAGTCTGTATAGTGATGTTGTGGGTGGGGGTGGGGAGGGGGTTCCTGCCACCTTTGGCGGGTGGCAGCGGGGTGGAGGGTGTCGCAGACGGACTCGGGGTGGGGGTGGGGGTGGCAGAAATCCCCTATCAGTGCCAGGGAAGGAATTCCCTGGCACTGATAGTGCTTACCACCATGGATTTCATGGCGGTTCCCAACCCCTTGAAATCCATGGCGGTCAACCGGGTCATGACACTGCCAGCGGTCTTGTGACGGCCGCCGGGCTGGAGACCCAAGCCTCCAGCCCAGCGGTCGTCTCTGCCCTGGCGGTCGGTTTGGAGAAGTGGCGGATGACCATGGCGGTAACCGCCATGGTCATGATTCTTTTTTTTTTAGCGCCAGCCTGTTGGCAGTAAGACCGCTGCTTCTCCGCCAACCGCCAGGTTTGTAATGAGGGCCTTAATGCCTGGTCAGACCACCCATTAAAAGGATGTTAGTCACTTTTTACAAGGGAAACACCATGGAGTCCACCATGGTGTCACTATTTTGGGCACATAGATGCCCAACCTCCAGCCTCACCACCACCCACACCACAGGGACACTACAGGTGGAGGGAGCCCTTCCCAGGTAAGTTGACATGCGTAACTGTTCTGTGCCATTGGGGGTCCCTTACCTGGCTTGCACTGGGCCTGTTTGCAGATTTTTTACCGCTAATCAGTCTAGTGTCATTTTTGTCCCACTAGTGCCATTTTTCCTAACACCTACAAGCCCCGGCTAGCATAATTTGCTCATTTTGCTAACCATTCCTTAGCGCTATTGTGCGTCTTTTTAAAAAATATAGCGCACAGATATTGTTAAGGAATAATGCTGCACGTTATTTTGTTTTTATGAATATTTTTCAATAAATGTGGGCTTCAATGTCTTGTGAAGATCTAGCAAGAGAAACATTCACCAACCTGCAAGTTATTTAAGCTTTGAAGCTTCAAGCCTCCTAAGCAATCTTTTTACCTTCTCAGATAAAGAACATGAGTATGAATACATGTCAGAAAGCTTTAAAAATAGACCTAGAAAGAGAGAGTTCTTGCCAGACACTGATGCAGACAAAAAGAATACAGGATGCAGCAGATCATTGAATGGCAAATAAAAGAGGTACCGCTTGTTCACTGGCATCTCCTGAGCTTCATGTGTAAGGCACCTTCCCATTTTTTGTTTTCTTTGAGAAAATAAAATGGGACATATTTATACTTTTTGAACCAAAACTGCGCTAACGCAGTTTAGCGTCAAAAAAATTTGCGCCGGCTAGTGCCATTCCTGAGCGCAAGCCGGGTGTCATATTTATGGAATGGGGCTAGCCGACGCAAAGGGATGGTGAGCATAAAAAAAAATTACATTCACCATTGCGCTCTGTCATAAAGAAATATGACGTTAATGCTGCAAAAGTGGCGCAAAAGGGTTACCACCATTTTTAGCCAGCATTAGCAGCAAATTTAAACGCACAAGCAGGAAAAATTGCAATTGCAACTGAAAATGGAAGAATCAGGCCAGGGCAGACCCCAGGGAGACCCCAATTGCCCAAGCACCAGCCAGGAGTATCCACAGAAGTCCCTGAAAAAGGAGAAGAAAGAGCAGAAGTGTCGTTTCAGTGAGGAGGAGCAGGACGTCCTTGTCAGAGAGGTGAAAGAGCACCAACACCAGCTCTTTGTCACCTCCAAATTACCAATTGGTAAGAGAGAGGCTATATGGCAGCAAATGGTGGACAAAATCAACTGCGTGGCAGAGGTGAAGAGAACTGTTACTGAGGGCAAGGAGCGCTTGCATGATTGCAAGCGTAGAACTAGGGAGAAATTGGCCAAGAAAAGAAAGGCAGCACTGCAGGCTGGAGGTGGAAGTCCTGCACCACAGGAGCATGTGGATGAGCTGGAGGAGATGGTTGCAGTGGTCATCACGGAAGAGCTGGTCACAGGAATCCAAGGACAGGACAGCGCAGACTACCAACCACCACCACAAATGCAGGGTAAGTTGCATGGGGAAATTAACGGAAATCTTACAAATGCCACAAGGGGGCAGTAGATAGGTCACACTCAATGCATGCTAAAGGAGTGCATGGGAACACATGCGCCCTGAATCCAGATTCTCCATCCCCATACAAGCAACACATGTACCCACGCCTTGGTTGTGCTATGCCTCCCGACATATACACAACGTAGATATACACCAATCACCAGGGCTATACTCCACCACATAAATATGCAGCACATTGGCTGGAAGGGATGTCTATATACTGTGCCTGGGGCTGTGCCATCACAACACCCCTTGTGTATTGTCAAACGTTCTGTACCCACACAACTTAGACATCTGACACAAGAAGGAAGTCAATACCATTGAGTGGGGTCAGGGTGGTGTATCTCACAAAAATGCTCCCCTACCTCCTTGTAGCACTGCCAGTACACATGTGTGTCACATCTTGCAGCCACATTGACATGCCACCTTAGCTAACATGACTTGTGCATGTGCAGGAAGGGACACCACCCTGCACAGAAACAATTCAACCCCTCAAGGCAGCCACACCTACATCGTGCAGCAACAATGTCTGTCTCTGTGCAGGGAGAACAAATCAGTGCATCTGAAGGGGGAATTACAGGGCTGTCCCGTATCCCAGTAAACATGGCACTTCCCTGCGTAACTGCAGTGTTGAGCTACACATATTGCTGCTGACCTGAACAGTGCCACATGATAAATATTTGCACTAAAGCTTGCAACCCGTGGAACACAACACATACAGGGTGAACCCACAACAACTCAGACACAACCATATTACACACATGAGAATGGGCAAACAATTGAACAAATACAACACATGGTGCATGTCTGTGAACATAACATAATGGCGCCCATTATGAAATTTTCTGGTGGAGGCTGCCCGCCAAAGTCCTGTGTTGGAAAGACCGCCAGTGCGGTCTTCCCTCTGCGATAGGCATGATGAAATTATGGCTAGGACGGTGGTTCGAAACTGTGACTCGGGCTACCAGTTCTGTGGGAAACTCACCACAACATTGATGCTGACTTGTAATGTAGCCAGCACCAATGTTGGGGTGTGCTCATCACTGCCTGTAAATTGGGCAGTGGAAAGCGCAAAGGGGCTGCCCATGGGGGCTCCTGCACTGCCCATGCTAAGGCATGGGCAGTGCAGGGACACCCAGGGGCACCCCATTACCTCCAGTTGATACATGGTGGACAGACTGCCATGTAAAGGCTGGTGGGAAAGTGGGATAATAACCTGGAGGGCAGCACTGATTGCAGTGCTGGCCTGGAGGATCAAGACTGGTGGCACCATGGTCCTAATGTGCCTGTTAGACCACTGTAGTTGGCTTTGGTCAGAGGACCACAAGACTCATCATGAGGGCCCATGTGTGCAGTAGTACAAGTAGTTGCAATCACACCATCAAACAAAATACAGGCGCTGATCAAGCTGGAAATGAAGGTGGGTGCCTGTGTACCAACTTAGGCTGGATCATGCACTGACATTCAGTAAATACATTCTTGACCAAAAATGTAAAGTATATGGGCCAACCCTGTGTCCAAACCTGTGCCAGTGGTCCAGCACCAACGTTGCATCACTTGCGTGGAAGGCAGCGTTAAGGGGGAGAATATTGTTGCGTAGGAAGTAGAACCTTCCTGCACAACAAGAAACTGATATGGCAATCTGCTTGGTTCATGTATGCAGTGTAATGCAGCACACATTGACAAAGGAAAACATGATGAGGAAATAAAGTATACATCAACATTCCACCCCAGCTAATGTCACCCCTGAGGTGGTGATAGATATTGGTGCAGCCTCAGGTCTACAAAAACACAGAAATCTGGGGCTGCACAAAAATGCAATGGGTGTTGGCTTGGGCCACCCATAGCAATAACCAATGCATGCTCCTTCCATACAAAGTGCAGCCTGGCAAGGGGCGGATATTTACATGGTAGCGTCAAGGCACAAGAAGTGGTTTAATGCCACCTAACAAATATGACACAGCCCATAGCGTCACTGGAGCGTCCCTTCATGTGACACTCCAGTGGCACTAGAGACTAAAAATATATTCCACATAATGTACAATAATAACCTTGTGCCTTCAACAAGTCACTGAGCCTCCACTACCATATACATTATGGGGGTCATTCCAACCCTGGCGGTCGGTGTAAAAGCGGCGGCCAACCCGCAAACAGGCAGGCGGCCAAAAAAATGGAATTCCGACCCTGGCGGGAACCGCCAACACAGCCCGCCACTTTAACACTACGACCGCCACGGCGGTACAGACAAGCAGCGCGGCGGTCACCGCCAACAGACAGGCGGCAGACAATGTACCGCCCACCCTATCACAACTCACCAATCCGCCACCTTTTCCGGGGCGGGAGCCCCGCCGATAAAAACACGGCGGAAACAGACTACGAACGGGAAAACGCTCACCTCTACACACTCCACGAGGAATCTGGACAGCATGGAACCAGAACTACACATCCTACCAGCTATTGTCTACCTGCTCCTCTACCAGGAGCACGAACGCCGGCGCAGAAGACAACGGTGAGTACTGCACCTACGACACAGGGGAGGGGGGGAGGCAAAAAATTACGGAGACACACATACGCCACCCACCCACCCCCACCCTCACCCACTACAACACACACATCAATGCAGAGCAACAAGTCAGAGTGACACCCCCCAAACCCTCCGGAAGAATGCAAAGACAAAATAAAACGATCATTAAAAATGAAGTATATTATAGCATAATTGAAGTTAAGTGAAATATGAAATATATAAATTAAATATATTACATCATGAACAATATATACATAGGTCAAAAGTCCGGCCCATATTGGCTATCATCCATTGTTCGTGGGCCAATGGGCCTAAACACATGGGCAAAGCCCACACACGAGACCCGATTCCATTGGAGAGAACACTGCAGGGGCATCAGATAGTAAAACTACAGGCACCTCAGTGGGAAGGGAAGGGGGGCACCTCAGTCAGTTGAGTCCACGACGCCAGATCCACGAGGGGCCTCCATGCCCAAAGTACCATCCTGGGGAGTGCAAAGCCACAGTCTCACAAGTCTCTACAGTGGGTGGGTTGCCCACTGTACCATCCTGGGGAGTGCAAAGCCACAGTCTCTCAAGTCTCTACAGTGGGTGGCTTGCCCACTGATCCATCCTGGGGAGTGCAAAGCCACAGTCCATCAAGTGGATTACAGACTCCACTGGTTCTGGAGGAGGCATGGTGCCCAGAGTGCTTCGTGAAGCCCTGGCCGACACAGATCCGGCCCTGCCAATGGGCCAGCGGTGCTTGACAGGAAGGGCCCAGCGGAGCGGTGCTTGACAGGAAGGGCCCAGCGGAGCGGTGCTTGACAGGAAGGGCCCAGCGGAGCGGTGCTTGAGATGAAGGGCCCAGCGGAGCGGTTCTAGACAGGAAGGGCCCAGCGGAGCGGTGCTTGACAGGAAGGGCCCAGCGGAGCGGTGCTTGACAGGAAGGGCCCAGCGGAGCGGTGCTTGACAGGAAGGGCCCAGCGGAACGGTGCTTGAGATGAAGGGCCCAGCGGAGCGGTGCTTGAGATGAAGGGCCCAGCAGAGCGGTGCTTGACAGGAAGGGCCCAGCGGAGCGGTGCTTGAGATGAAGGGCCCTGTTCAGCGGTGCTTGTCTTGAAGGGCCCTGTTCAGCGGTGCTTGTCACGGCGGGGCCCTGTTCAGCGGTTCTTGTCACGGCAGGGCCCTGTTCAGCGGTGCTTGTCACGGCGGGGCCCTGTTCAGCGGTGCTTGTCACGGCGGGGCCCTGTTCAGCAGTGCTTGTCTTGAAGGGCCCAGTTTGGCGGTGCTTGTCACGGCGGGCCCTGTTCAGCGGTGCTTGTCACGGCGGGGCCCTGTTCAGCAGTGCTTGTCTTGAAGGGCCCAGTTCGGCGGTGCTTGTCACGGCGGGGCCCTGTTCAGCGGTGCTTGTCACGGCGGGCCCTGTTCAGTGGTGCTTGTCACGGCGGGGCCCTGTTCAGCGGTGCTTGTCTTGAAGGGCCCAGTTCGGCAGTGCTTGTCACGGCGGGGCCCTGTTCAGCGGTGCTTGTCACGGCGGGCCCTGTTCAGCGGTGCTTGTCACGGCGGGGCCCTGTTCAGCGGTGCTTGTCTTGAAGGGCCCAGTTCGGCGGTGCTTGTCACGGCGAGGCCCTGTTCAGCGGTGCTTGTCACGGCGGGCCCTGTTCAGCGGTTCTTGTCATGGCGGGGCCCTGTTCAGCGGTGCTTGTCACGGCGGGCCCTGTTCAGCGGTGCTTGACATGTGTTCCCAGGGAACCAGATCGGGCCAATATTTTCCGCTCAGTCGTCATCCGACCTTTCGCTTGCGGGGCCCTCCTGTGCTGGAGTCCTGGGCCCGTGGGTGTCCTTTTTCACACCCGAAATGGGGCTGGTGGGGCCCTCCTGGGCAGCTCGCCTGCTGCCGGACTTGTCCCCCCTGCTGCCCTTGCCCTCCTTCGCCGATTCTCTGGGGCCCTTGCCTCCCTTTGTGGATGTGCCAGGTAACGGTGCCAGGGTAGTGCCTTTGGGGGCTGCCGTCTCTGGCCTCTCGCGCCGGCCCTTCCCCTTTTTAGTTTTTTTCCCAGGGGTGGGCTGGCTGTCCCCTTGCTGCTGGCCGATGTTGCTGCCCTAGAAGCTGGTGGACTCCAATAGCCCTGGACTATGGTCCTTGTAGGTGCAGGGCTTGTGGTGGCTGAGGTGCTGTTTGGACTCTTACGAGATGGAGGGGGTGGGTCAGGTGATGCAAAGAGGTTAATTTTGGAGAGGAAAAACTTTTTAGGAGCAGTGGGAAGGGTAGGTGCAGTGGGTATGGGAGTGGAGGAAGAGGATATGGTTGTAGGAGAGTCAAGTGTGGTGTCTTTGGGTGCAGGTGCTTGTGACGGAGGCTGTCGTGAGGTGGATGGCTGTTGGGTGGGTGGCTGCCTGCGTTTGTGTGGTTTGGAAGAGGGGGTGACAGACACACTGGGAGAGGACACAGGGGACGTGTAAATGGCAGTGGGGGTGGTGACTGCACGTGTGCGGAGTGTTCTGGTGGGTGTGGTGGTGATGGACGTACTGGCTGATGGTGGTGTGCATGCAGGTGTGAGTGGAGACGTCACAGGGAGGGAGGAGGGAGACGAGGAGGAGGGGGACACAGAGGAGGCAGTGGCTGTTGGCATGTCTGCATGTGGATGTTGCATGTGTGAATGCTTGTGTGATCTGTGGTGCTTATGTCTGGATGAGCTGCCCTTGGGTGTTGATGTGTGTGCAGGCTGGTCTGTAGGTGTGGCTGGGATAGGCAGAGGAACAGGGGAGTGGGACTGGGATGAGGAAATTGGAGGGGGGAGTCAGGAGACAGGTACAATGGCTGCCGTCAGTGCTGAGGCCAGAGCGTTGAACGATCGCTGATGGGCAGCCTGACCCGAATTAATGCCCTCCAGGTATGCATTGCTCCGGTGCACCTCCCTTTCTACACCCTGGATGGCATTCAAAAGGGTAGACTGCCCAACAATGAGCGTCTGGAGGAGGTCAATGATCTCCTCACTGAGGGAAGCAGGGGTAACTGGGGCAGGGCCTGAGGTGCCTGGGGCGAAGGAGATGCCCGCCTTCCTGGCCGAGCGGGCACGGGGCGAACGCTGAGGGGCTGCTTGGAGGGCGGAGCTGGTGCGCTGGGTGGCGGCTGTACCTGTTGTAGAGGTGGGCTCGGATGTTGCCGCCACCACAAGGGAGCTCCCTTCCGAGGACGTGTCTGTGTCGCTGACGTCTCCACGGGTCCCCGTTGTGGAGCTCCCCTTGCCCTCCGTCTCACTGGTGAACTCGGAGTCGGTTGCATGGCCCACCGGGGCCATGTGAGATGCAGCTCCCTCGTGCTCCGATGCCACTTCTCCTCCGCCTGATGATGCTAATGCACACATGAACAGGAAGACCAAAAAAAAGGGGGGGGTGAGAAAAAATGACATGTTGAGTGCATGCATTGGCGACACCGTTGGCGGAGAGGACAGACACAGAAGCCCCCTGCACTACGCCGCGCACTCGGTGTACACTACTCAATTATTGTGACTTGGCCTACAAGCCTATGGACGACAACTGCACACATAGGTGACCCAGGGCCATGGATAGCTGTACTTAGCACCCTACAGAGGTGGGGGGCCGGGGCACAGGGCCATGCCTTACGGAGGGGCCTAGCCTACAGAAATCGCCCTGGTCTAGAGATACCCACAGCCCTCCTCCCCCACCCAGACACCTCCACTGTGCGCTAATATAGCAGAATGTGCTGGTACTCACCCCCTTGTGTCTGCTGTGATGTCCTCACGCGCCCATCCAAATCGGGGTAGGCCACCGCCAGGATCCGGGACATCAGGGGGGTCAATTGACGGGAGCCACCCCTCCTACGTTGGGAGGCAATCCCCAGCAGAGCCTCCGCGGTCTTCCTGCTCCCGCGGCGGATGTCCTCCCACCTCTTGCGGCAGTGGGTGCCCCGTCTGTTGTGGACCCCCAGGGTCCGGACGTCCTTGGCGATGGCACGCCAAATGTCGATCTTCTGATGGGCGCTGACGTATGTGACATGGACAGGGTGGGAAAATAAATATCATCATTTTCTGCATGGTCGATGTGGGTGGCCCCCCCTCCCCAACCTTGCCATATGGCACATGCTCTCATCTGTTGTGCGATGCATGCCTCATTCACTCCCCTCCCCACCATCTTTCATCCACCCCACTCAACACAGGCATTGCCCACAAAGCATGGTCCCAGTGTACTTACCTGTTGGTCTGGAGGACCGTAGAGTAGCGCATACTGGGGGAGGACCCCATCAACAAGTTTCTCCAATTCCTCAGATGTGAAGGCAGGGGCCCTTTCCCCAGTCCCAGCAGCCATTGTATCTTCCAGACCGAGGTCACAGCAGCACTTGCAGTATAGGTCCTCTCCTGTGGATGATCAGGTCTCGAGTGATTAAGCAGATAGAAAATGGCGGTCACGCCCACGGCGGTGCGTACTGCGGCGGTGCATACCGCGACCGCCGGCGCACATCGTCATTGGCTCCTGAGACCCATAGGGTTCAATGTTAACCAATGCTGCTTTGCGCCGCGGTCTTCGACCGCCTACTGCCACGGTGTGCCACGCCAGCGCATTGACCTCACATCCCATTGTCACACTTCACAGGTCAGGCAGCCGCCATTTCAAGGGCCCACATGGCTTAATTTCTACTGCGTCACACAGGCCTAGGCCTTGCATTGCCACTCATACAAGCCATTCAATGCATAGCGAATTGTGTTCTGTGCAAGCTGTGGTTACGTACCTGTGGGTTGCTTGACTCTGTGCTCCATGTTGTCCTTCCTAGGCACCGTCCGCTGGGACTTGCGAGGAGATGGAGGAATGTTCCCGTGTACAGACCGCTGGTGGACCTGTCGACAATGGAAGAAAGACATGTCATACTGACATACAGACTTGACCGAGCCACTATACAGGAACTGTGTGCCCAGCTGGAGCCAGACCTGATGTCCCCCATTCGCCAACCCACAGGGATTCCCCCTCTGGTGCAGGTTCTGTCAGTACTCCATTTTTTGGCAAGTGGATCATTCCAAACAACAGTGGCCATATCATCAGGGATGTCTCAGCCTATGTTTTCTAAGGTTTTGTCCAGAGTGTTGTCTGCCCTGATGAAATACATGCAGAGCTACATTGTTTTCCCTGAGGTGGGTGATTTGGCTACAGTGAAGGGTGATTTCTATGCCCTTGGCCATATCCCCAACATCATTGGTGCCATTGATGGGACCCATGTGGCTTTGGTTCCCCCCAGTGAAAGTGAGCAGGTGTACAGGAACAGAAAAAGTTATCATTCGATGAATGTCCAGGTGGTCTGTTTGGCTGACCAGTACATCTCCCATGAAAATGCCAAGTTCCCTGGGTCAGTGCATGACGTGTACATCATGTGAAATAGCAGCATCCCTTATGTGATGGAACAGCTACAGAGACACCGTGTGTGGCTAATTGGTGACTCTGGTTACCCCAACCTGTCGTGGCTACTGACCCCAGTGAGGAATCCCAGGACAAGGGCAAAGGAACGGTACAATGAGGCCCATGGGCGTACTAGGAGGGTGATTGAGCGGACCTTCGGCCTCCTGAAGGCCAGGTTTAGGTGCCTGCATATGACAGGTGGATCCCTAATGTACTCACCAAAGAAGGTGTGCCATATCATCATGGCCTGCTGTATGCTTCACAACCTGGCTTTGCGACGCCAGGTGCCTTTCCTGCAGGAGGATGGTCCAGATGGTGGTGTTGTAGCAGCTGTGGAGCCTGTGGACAGTGAAGAGGAGGAAGACGACGGGGACGAGACAGACAACAGGGACACAGTGATACAACAGTATTTTCAGTAGCACACAGGTACGAATCAACCCCGCCATTTTACATTTACTTAAAGTCTCCTGCCTCTCTACTGTATGTGTTTCCCCCCAGTTGCTGTTAACTGAGTTGTGACTTTCCCTTCCGTTTTCAGAGCTGTGGGCCCCACTGCGTGACCTCTGCTTTGTTTGCCCATGGACTACAACTGTGTGACAGTGGTATGTTGTCATCACAATGTAACTGAACATTTTGGCACCGTTATGTCTAATACATTTGTTCAAAATACAAGCAGACTCCAGATTTTTTAAGTGCAATAAGTGATTTTATTAAAGTGCTAAATTTAGGGACATGATTGTAAAACGGTGATGGGTGATGGTGGAGTAATGTCCATGGCAGAGTCCAGTTTTCAGTCTCACAGGTGCATTGTCCATATGCCTGTGGAAGGATGGAGCAGGGGCAGTTTAAGTTTGGACAGGGTGACAATGTGGGACAGTGGGATGACATCAGGGGGTATCGTTTGCTGGCGGGGGTCTTGGCATCCTACTCTGTCTTTTTCTGAGATCTCAGGTACCGCTTGCGGGGTGGTTCTTCTTCTGCAGGAGGTGGGGTTCTGGTGGCCTGTCGTTGTGTGGGGGCCTCCTGTCCACTAGTGCCGGCGGAGGTGGTAGCCTGGTCTGGGTCCATGCTAGTGACAGGGGCCCTTTGTGGTGCCACATGGTCCCGCAATGTGGTGACTATCTGGTTAAGGGCCACGAAGATGGTCCCCATTGCGGAACTAATGTTTCTCAGTTCCTCTCTGAACCCCATGTACTGTTCCTCCTGCAGTACCTGGATCTCCTGGAACCTGGCCAGTACCGTAGCCATCGTCTCCTGGGAGCGGTGGTATGCTCCCATGATGGAGGAGAGGGCCTCTTGGAGAGTCGGTTCCCTGGGCCTGTCCCCCCCCTGTCGCACAGCAGCCCTCCCAGTTCCCCTGTTTCCCTGGGCCTCTGTCCCCTGGACCGTGTGCCCACTACCACTGCCCCCAGGTCCCTGTTGTTGTTGGGGTGGCGGGTCAACCTGGGTGCCCTGTAGTGGTGGACACACCGCTGATTGACGTGTCCTGGAGACAGAGGCATGGGCCCGCTGGGTGGAAGCTGTGCTGGTGTTCCCAGAGGGGGTTAGGTCTGCTGTAGCCTGTGGCTGTCTGAGGGGAACCGACTGACCCGAGGTCCCCGAGCTGCTGTCATCACTGGGGGTGGGATGGACATCTCTGGACCCTCCTGGGCGGTGTGGTGGCGTTCGGGTCCTGCAGGGGTATAAGAGTATGGTTATTGCTTCTGTGTGTGCCATTTCGTGTAATGGGTGGGTGGCCGTGTACCCCAGTGCTGGCATTCCCTTGTGGGGGCTTTTGTGACGGTGGCTTGTGGGGGAGATGGGTATGTGCAGTGGGCATGCTTTGGTGATGGGTGTCCATGCTTTGGGGATGCATGCAGGGCTAGGTTTTGGGATGGGTGGGTTGTGATGGTGAGCCATTTGCAAGGAGTTGGTGTGATGGGGGTGGGGGTGAGGGTGGGGGTATGATTTGGCATGCAGGTGGGGTGGGGGGAATGAAGTAGTGAAGATTTGACTTACCAGAGTCCATTTCTCCGCCTACTCCTGCGAGGCCCTCAGGATGCAGGATGTGCAAGACTTCCTCCTCCCATGCTGTGAATTCTGGGGGAGTAGGTGGGGGTCCGCCGCCAGTCTTCTGCACCGTGATGTTATGCCTTGATACCATGGAACGCACCTTCCCCCGTAGGTCGTTCCACCGCTTCCTGATGTCGTCCCGATTTCGTGGATGCTGTCCCACAGCGTTGACCCTGTCCACTATTCTTTGCCATAGCTCCATCTTCCTGGCAATGGTGGTGTGCTGCACCTGTGTCCCGAAGAGCTGGGGCTCTACCCGAACTATTTCCTCCACCATGACCCTGAGTTCTGCGTCAGAGAACCTGGGGTGTCTTTGGGGTGCCATGGGGTGGTGTGGATGAGGTGAGGGGTGGTGTATGTGTTGTAGAGTGTGGTGAGTGTTGTGGTGTATGGTGTTTTGTGCGTGGATATTGTGTGGGTGATGTTGTGATTTGCCTCTGTGTGATGGTCTACTCTATTCTGTGCTGTCTCTCTCTGTCCTTCAGTCGCAATTGTGGTCGTAAGGGTTTGTGGGTGATGTGGGTGTGTGTTTTATATTGTATTGGGTGTGTGGGAGTGGTGTGTGTATGTGTCTCAGGTGTGTGTATTTTGAATTGTCCAATGTGGTAGTGTTTTGTAAAGGTGTGTGTATTTTGACCGCGGCGGTGTGTACCACCAATGGAATACCGCGGTTGAAAGACCGCTGCGGGGATTTGTGGGTTGGAATGGCATGGGCGTATTTCTGTTGCCGTGACGGTGGAGGTTTGGTCATCGCCAGTTTTTCGCTGGCCATTGCTGTGGCGGAATTTTGTTGATGTCGGGTTTTTGGCGGTTTGCCAGTTGCGGGTCAGAATGACCGTGGCGGTTTACCGCGGCGGTGCTATGGCGGTCTTCTGACCGGCGGTAAGCGCCTTTTACCGCCGAGGTCAGAATGACCCCCTATGTGCCATGTCAACTGCCACAATAATCTAATATTGATTTCAAAGCATCTCATGGCATAGGAAGATGGCTTCCCTCCTGCCAACCTTCCTGTCCTGAATTTCAATGATGACCTGGATGACCAGCTGACAATCATCAATGAACTGACTCTCCAGGAGGTCCTCGGATCCCTCCAGACACCACCTCCAGTTGCAAGGAAGACACACAGCATTGCGGGGTCTCCACATGAACCACCCAACAACCGAAATTATCCCACCTGCCAGTACTGACACGACCCTGGACACTGAGGACCAATAGACCACCTTTCAGAAGACAGTGGTAGGAGTCCAGTGGGAGCTGGCCATGCAGGTGCGGGTGGGGATGGAGACCATGGCAGGCAGCCTAGAGGGAGTGAGGATGTGCCTCATAACAGGTAATTAAATCACAGCTGCCATCCGAGGCACACACTCCCCACTGCGTGGAGTCCAGAAGTCCCTGGCGGAGATAGCTGCTGCCATTAGGGAAAGGCCACAACTCCCCCCCCCCAAACTAGCAGTATCATAGCAGACACTAGGCTGGAGTCCATTCAGCAAGAAGTGGCCTCTTTCAGGGGAGACACAGCTGTCTACCACTGTGACGTTGCAGCTATATTGAAAAATCAGGAGTTCCTTCTTGCTGCAGTGATGCCTTATGTCTTACCACAAATGGCAGCTGCTGGGAACCTGGTCTCCACATCTGTGTCCCCTCAAGTTTGTGTGTGGCCCCCTCTACCTCAACAACAGCACCACCAATGGCACAAGACGCATAACACACATCAGAGGATGAAGATGCGGAACAAATTACTTTCAGTAGGAAGAGTACCTGGTAGCACCAGAATGTGCCACAAACACAATCCTCCTTAGTCCTGGCCTCAAGATCATGCCAGTGTCATGACAGTAGGAAATGTGCTCTCTTCACCCACCCACTGTTGACTTGTCTGCTATGTCTGTCATTGTCTCTGGCATACCAATTGTTGTTCCTCCTCACTAATGGGCACTACTCCTGAGCATGTCTCATGACATATCCCTCAACCCTGCACTCTGATTGTGTCACATATCCATGACTTTCACTAATGGGGTCTCAGACTTGGACATTGTAAATACATCACTTTCACACTTCTACCTGTATATAAACACCTTGTACACATTTAGCATGTCTACATTTTCTGTGAACTCAGCTAAGTGATTGAATTGTGTGAATCCATTGCAATGATTACAGTATATCAGTACTTGAGTGCAGGACTGTGGGACACCAAGCTATACACAAGGTTGCTGACATGAGAAAGGTGTAAGATGATGTTGTCTGATACAACCAATTCACTGAGTACAATAAATTAAATGTTTCCTTTTATCATTTACTACTGATATATGACAGGTATGGCTGAGAACCAAGTCAATGCCAATATAGACAGTTGGGAGTCCCAGAACAACTCATTTGTGTGGTACAGAGGAAGCTAACCTCACCAATGATAGCCACATGTCAGTGTTGCAGGATACAGTTCCAAGTGTGCCTGTTGTCAGATGTGTCACAGTTCTCAATATTGAAACTACAGGACCCCACTAATGACAGCTGAAGTACCAGACTTACCTGTTCAAGACAAAGTACACATGGACATTGTGAATGGCGGGTACACTGGATGGCAAATGCATGGACCAGTAGACGTGATGTTGCAGACAAAGGGAAAGCTCCTTTGTCAATAGGGGAAGCACATGGTCAATCAGGGATTACAAGACGGTACGTTTTCCATTAGCCATTCCCCCAAAGTGCACTTATGAGAAGACCCAGAAGATCCATGATGTTTAGAGCGTAGGTGGAGCTGAGAACCCCTGCATCCCTGAGGTGCTGGCTCCTGTGTCCCTTGGTGCCTGCATCGTGGGACAACCATGTGGAAAGGCATGCCTTTCCGTGGAAGTTCTTCATGCCTGTAACGCCTGCCCATCCTGCGGTATCCCGCTTCCACTTCTAGGATGTGGCGCTACCGGTCTGCTCTCTTCATGAACACACGCCGCTGCTCAAGAGTCATGTTGGCAGCTGAAATATAAGGACAAGCAAGCAACAGCGACTAACACATACAGTCCCACACACATTCCAAAACACTGACTTCATCCTCATCTATGTCTAAAACAAACCATACATCACCAGTATCATGTACAAGTCAGTGAGATGATGGCAATCCATAGAAAAGCAAAAGGGTCCAGGGCTGACAGGTACTAATACAACCCTCATCAACATTTGTGTCATCTAACTTGTGAGGATCACATACCTCTACAGGTGTGAATTAACTTTCTCCCTGGCCATTAGGGGGCGTCGGCATGCTAGCCATCTCCTCAACACCCCTGGTGATACATCACGGCCTGACCACTCATTATGGAGTCAAGGTGTGGCCCATATCATTGTGGGGCTGCTAACTACCAACCTGCTATTCTAGGGTCAGGCAAATCTACATTTATATGTCCTGGTGTAAGACCTCGCCTGCGTTTATGTTACAAGGGGCCACCCCATATCCCACTATGTGCCCACCTGTACAACTGATGCAATATGGGCCGAAGAACGGTTGGGCAAAGTCTGAGCTGCACATTACAGTTGTCAGCACATTACAGAACTGAACCCCCCTACACTGTGCTACGTAGTCCTACATGTGTAAAACAGCACATACAAGGTGGCTGTATGGATGGCCTTAAGCCCACAGTGATATTGGTACAGCACTGGTTGATGCAAATGAACCTTGAAAGGTGTTAGATCATTAGCACATGCATGTCATACATCATCAAGGTACCAGCTACACACACACACACACACAAATCACATAATTTGCATATGTGATGTGGCCTACATCAGTCACAATTATCATGATGGCAGGACCATGGTGTGAGAACTGCAGACATCTGGGCCCATATTCATGGAAAATGACAGCGCACGATGCACCCCCAAAACTAGCTGTGCTGGGCTCCGTCAATTTCACAGCGCAGGGATGAGCCTTATTTAATTGAATAAGGCGCACACCTGTTTTGTTCCCTGCATTGTCTGCGCTAAGGCAGGCATCCTTGCACTATCGTGCATGGATGTCTGCGTTGAGGGGTGTTATGGTTCATGTGCAGGAAGGTGTTGCTTCCAGCACATAAACAATAATTTCTGGCAATTTTGCTCTTTCTATTCGTGCTGAAGGATGGAGCATGCATAGAAAAAGGGAAGAATGAGGAGGACAAAGGTATTCCTCCTCATAGTGCCTTGGGAACGCCATCCCTAGGGTGGCGATTGATTTTGGCACTGCCTCAGGTTTACAGAATCTCGTAGATCTGAGGCAGCATCAAAATGCCATGGGTGTTGCTGAGGCACACCCTCACCATTGCACGTCCCTCTGATGCAGACCACTGCGTTGGAGAGGCCCATATTTACAAGGAGGCATAACACCACAAAAAATCATGTTACACCTTCTTGTAAATATGGAGCTGTGGTTAGTGCGACTGAAGCCCCACGTTAAGTGATGCTCCAGTGGTGATAGGGGCTCTTACATATGGCCCCTGGTGTGGGAGAATCATAGACTTTTCCCTCAACCATCTGGAGAGGAGTTGTCCAGAAATTGTGCACACTTCTGCCTGTTGTGCAACATATTATGGCTCCATGCTGTCCTTCAAACACATAAAGTCTGAAGGTTACTTAGGCACCTGTGGTGTGTGTGTTTCCTACATATTCCCCCTAGTGACTTCTGCAGATAGAACCCACATCTGTAATTATATGCAATGTGTGGCACTCAGTGCTGACAATGGTGCTGTGGCATAGTGGTTGTCAACAGGCATGCTATTTACATGCCCAGCTGCCCTGTGACCCATAATAGAAGACAGCTATGAATATGTGGTCAGCCATAGCTATTCCCATTACACACAAAACTACATGCCGCACACATTGGCCCGTTAGCTACATGCAGCCTATCCTCATAGCATAATATTCCAACATATATGATGTCACCATCCATCCTCCTATGATATCAGACCAATGGTCAGGACCAAATGCTCCTGTCATTGCATTCCACCCCTCTGACTGACTCACAGCATTCCCTGGATTGGCTCACAGGATGCTCAATATGACAAGTACTGGATGCGTCGGGGTCGTGTATACACGCCACTACTCCAGTGGTGTAGGGGGTTGGTCCACCTGCAAGACATGAATGGAAAAGATTGCTTAGCGTAAAAGGCAAGTTGCAGTACAGGGACAACATATTACAGTGTAAAGTTGTTAGGCTGAATGAAGTAGTCGTCCTAGTGGTAGATCACAGTCACTGAACAACTTCTATGATCACTCTATCACACACACTCTCAGATAAGGTAGACCCACGCACCTCCAAACCATCACTGTAGACCCACTGTCCCCACCACTCCTCTGGAGCTTCTCACTGCACCACATATACATGACATTGTCATGCAGCTGTTTGGTCGCACAACACCTCCATTACCATATGGGACTGCTTGATAATGTTTTTTCCATCTGAAGGACATGCAATAGTGTCGCAGTGTCTGGCCTATTGTAACAACCATGGCATTTCAGCCTGCATTTGATGTTGTAAACATCTACATCATTGTCACAGCTAACTGACAAACTACTACCCTTGGTTTGTGTGGGTATTCCAAGGTCTTGAGGAATGGCAGCAGACATCCTTCAGTCAAGTAAGTAGTCTGTGTGTGCCATCTCAATGCACACATACTTTCAAAATAGCTATGGGAGTGTATACTTGTGATGCTGAGGTACCTACATGCACATTGACTGGATGAAATCATGGATGTAGTGCCAATAGTGTGTGGCCTGCCATTGCTGCCATGGTATACCTTTATTAGTCTAGTGAGGAATTAGTACATGGGCACAGAAATACACCTCAGCATGGACACACTTGCTCATTGGTCAGAGGATGCATCTAATGGTGCATGTTAGTGAGTGGTATGCCAGTGATGGAGTTGATGCAGGGCAGCCCCATACTGTCAGTGACAAGCGGCAGGCCTGTGGAACTGACTCAACACATATGTCTGGTTTTTGACATTGTATAGGCTGTCTGTGATACACAATAAACCGGAACATGAAACTACCAGTAGTCTGGACCATTGCATGTTCAAGCACCCTTACATGGCCATGGCTATCTACATAAAGGGCACAATAGAACTACAGTGGTACATTATCAGTTGCATCTGTACTGTCCTATTAGCTCTCAGTGGACCCCTTACTCACCACCATGTGTATGCATAGTTAGACAAATGTCACACCATGTTTCATGTGTTGTCCAACATCATCTATTCATGTGAAGGTCAATGATGAACTCAGCAGGAGATGCAACAGATCATCAAAACTACTGCTAAGTAAATGGGGGCCCTTTTCATACATTTGTATGCCCACATTACACAGCTTCTCACAGCCGCCATTCTGAGTGCTGGAAAATGATACCTAGGGAATTATCTTCTGACTCAGCGGATAAAGAATTGGGATTGCAACAATGTTTTGGGGCCCCCTTTCATGCATGTTGAATGGCGCAGGCCTCATTGTAGCTGCTCATTACCCAGTTACAATATTCATTCATCACAACACTTGGAGATGGTTGTGCATGGTAAATTTTACATCTGTCCTGCATTTGCTTCCTTGTTGTACAATTGAAATGCTGCCCTAACGTGGGGCATAGACTCTTCATACAGTTTGCATAGGACATATCCACATTAATTGCATGCAGCACTCAAACTTAACAGCAACTGTCATGCATAGGCTAACAAATTTAGGTTGTATGGCAATGGATGACTTACAAACTGTTCCACCAATCTCTACTCCCAGATGGTTGAGCAGATCATGCTCCCTCAACACCAGATCTGCCCAGCAGTTCTTGATTTGGTGGTCGTTCCTTCCAGTTTTGAAAATCTGGGTCAGATGATAGAGCACCTTGTCCCACTGCAGCTGCCTTGCCTTCGTGGGGTAGCCTTGGATCACCCGGCCACCCAGTTGCAGCTTCATCAGGAGGTAGTGTGCCACTAGCCAGATGAACCCCCCCAGCTCATCAACAGACATCCGACTCATCCTCCCTTTCCCAGATATTACCAATGCAGTTCACCAAAATAAAAAAATAAATGAAACTTAACCCCTGCTTCTACCCTAACTACCCAAACTACCCCAACTACTTAACTACCCCAAACGAACTCCAGACAACACAGAGGCAAGTACAGTACACTCAATAGACAAAATACAAGTATTGACACAAACATAATACACATTTTACACAGGACACAGCACAATGTACACAACACAAACTGCAAACACTCCACAAATTCACCAGTAAGAAAAACACAACATCACACAGTCACAGGGAAAAAGACTGCAAAGTGAAAGTGAAAGTGAAAGTACACTCACTGTAGCATGTTTGCCGGCAGGATGTCCTGGTACATCACTTCCTGGGCGTGTGCATCACGCTTTTCAGACATGAATCATTTTTTTTTATGTCTGACGATTTTGCACCATATTTTTACATCATTAGCGTGAAAAATGCCTTTGGATGTGTGATAGGCGCGCAAGGGCTTTGCACCTATTAGCCTAGGGGAATTGTATGGCAAATGCGTATGAATGAACAATTTCACTCATGATGTGGATTTTTGCTTTGTGACCCTTGAGTGCACCCTGAGTGACATGAGATGTTACATGGGTGTGCAGCTATGGTGTATGTGTGTAATGGCAACATGTGGATGTATGCCCAGTACTGTCAGTATGATGACAATGGGATGTTGGACCTATGGGATCGTTTGTGAGTGTGCTGCATGCGATTACTGAATACCGTGTGCACATGTGAATGTGTAGTTACACTGTGTCCACAGGCATGTTGGCACATGTGTGCTATGTGTGTATACATGTATACATAAGCTAATTTTGGTGTGGACTACATTGTTATGTCTGAGATACAGATGTTCACATGCCTACAACACCAAACATGTTTGGTGGCCTATGTTCAACACATGGTAATGCATGTGACAACCATGTAAACTTCTAAACACAGTACTCAGTGGACTTGGACTGCATTAACATCACAGCAACCCAGCGAATTTGCCTGTGTATGTGTGTTCACTCTGTGCTGTATCATTGGATTTCCCTTCATGTTGCTCTGCTACACGTGTGCCATTTGTGTCCCCATGCACCATAGGTGCAGGAGATGTCATGTACACAAGTGTTGTGTAAGATTGGTATCTGCCGTGTGTGTGTATAGACATATGTTTTGGGATTTCTGTCACATGTGACGACAGTGGTGTGTTCATGGGAGGTGAAATTTCACATTAAATTATTCCTGCATGGACACATGTTGCCATTTGACAAATGCATGTGTAGTCACATCAGTGCCCCCATGTTTCTGTATGTTTGAACATATGTGTAGCTCATTTCTGTCAGTCACTGATGACACCTATGCCCTACAATTGTGGTAGGTTGCCTTTTGCTCTCAATCCATAAACATTTACATAGCTCAGCCAATACAGAGGTCCATGTGTGCTGACATTTTTGGCATATGTGTGCATGCCATCAACTAGGCACCCATATTTGTCCCCATCAGGTTAGTAATGACTGTCACAAACAATGGCATACCGCTGTGTCACAGTGTTGCGGTCTGGCATAGCTGCCAGCCTACTCATCATCACAACAGTCTGAGTTCCTATAGCAGCACAAAAGCATGGTTGCATGTGAGGAGGTAAGTCAAAGGAACCCCAGTCTGATCACACCCCTGTACCCGTGCATCTGGCCCATGACAATGTGATGTGTAGAAGTAGCTATAGCAGTGGTGTGTGGGTTCATTGAGCACGGACCTAGCCTCTTCATGTTTGCCACTCAACAGTACTTTGCACACACCATCAGCAGACACATGCATATTTGTGGTCTTACAGTCCTGGAACTCACATTTACCACTGCTTTCCCCTCTCACGTACCTCACTCTGATCTTGGACATTTTGTACATGTGACATGTTTTGATGTCCTTAGCATATCCCTTGGGCATCTTTTTTGGCCAAGTATCTCTGTTGTGACTTCATTATTGGAAAAATGCCAGGATATAGATGGTGGTATCTGTCGCAGCGTCCTGTCATGGTGGCATGCGATGGGCAAATACCATAGTATGCAAGTGGACAATATGACTGGGTGATGTACTGACCCGGCCACCCTCTCTGTACAAATGTGTAATATTGACATGTAGACATTGATGTGTTATACAGTCAGTGTTGGTTTATGTGTGTCCCTTCTCCATGTATTCCTGCACTACTGGTGAGGCATGTATTGTCACCTACATTGCTATCATTCTTTAGTCTGTTAGCACTTTGTGCACATCTCATACTGCAACATTGTCTATATATACATGGACATGATGCTATGTGAGACGTGTTCATGGAAGATGTTCACAACTCCTTCTCCTGACAACTTCATATGTACAGTTACATTGCATGTATTTGTGAGTTGTCATGTGTTCCCCACACAGATGACATCACTGCTGCCACACTACTTCTGTTGTCTCCATTTGACATCCCATGTTGTATGTTTAAGTATGTGTGGGTGTCAGGAAGCAGTCCATCCATTATGTCCATTGTACATGTGTTAGCATTTCTTCCAGCATGGCACAGGCTAGGTAACTCTTACCATTGATTGACTGATATTGAAGTGTCACATCACCTCAGTGCTGGAGAGTTTATTAGCCAATTGCAACATGTATGGGTAGGTTTACTCCCACTCTGTTTGGCGTTGTGCCTCAGACATATTTCACCAATGCTGGACAGAGTAGTACATCCCACACCTGATTTTGATGTCGGAGGCCACGACATGTTTGGGAATAATTGTCCATATTGCCATCATGCACATGTCCTGTCATGTGAGTGACAATGGGTGGTGTGTATTGCTTTGCTCTGTGTGATGTAGTTGTACACAGCATACTAGATATACATGCTGTCACATCAAGCATTGTTGATCCTGGCAAAACCGTTGATACCTAGAACATACACCCTTACATATGTATGCACATATTTGCCTAGATTTGGGCTAGCCATGTATCAGGACAGGAGATTTGTGTGAAAAGTTTGCACCTTATGTACATTGTGATCATTTGCTACTCTGACAACATTCAACCCAGTTGAATATATGGTGGTGCATTGTCCCAAAAGATCAGTGGATGGTGACGCTGGATCATGTGTTTGGATAGTGATTCTGCACCCATAGCTGTGTGTGCCATATGTGAGGTACAGCCAACCATGTGCCTGGGTTGTGCACATTGGCAGTGCTGGGAGACATTTCCATGGTTACACTGTGCAGGCTCAGCATGGGGCATTGGTTATAATACCTGGCCTTCAACTGAGGGACCACAGTTCACAATGATGTACCACCCTTGTCACACATGTACCATCCAGGCACTGCTACTGTCACCATGAGTTGTGACAGTGTACTGTTCCAACATGACTTGTTATCCATTTGGTGAAAGCCTCTACCTCATGTGTGCCTCACTTGCATTAATCCTGTTATGCATGATGTCATTGTGATGGATGGTTTAGACATTGGCACCTTTCCCACTTGATGGGACAATATATGTAGTGGTGCAATTCTTCAGGATTCCACTGCCCGCAATTTGCGTGTCACTGATATATAATATGGTGGCAGTAGACCTACTCATGTCACAAACATTGTTGCAACCATACTGGTCACCTTTGTGTTACCTACCTGCTCACTGTGTTTAGAGTCACATTCCAATGGAGCATGTAGTCAAGAATGATTAGACCAAGGAAATTCATGTTCTAAGTGATTTATTAATGCTATTTACAAGGTAATGTTTAAAGTATTGTGCTCCTTTGTAGAAGTTCTCCACAATGTGGTGCTAGGTGGTTAGTGTTGTGTTTAGGACTGGAACACCTACCTTGCATCTCATTAATGCAAGGTGGTTTCGCGCATCCTAAATATGGTGCGAACTCCAATATTTTGACACTAGATGGGTCTAGCGTCAAAATATAATTATGGAGTTAGCTATGCGCCATTTTAGCATCAGAAATTTTTTACGCTAATACGGTGCAAGCCAAGTGTAAATATGCACCAATGAATCCAGTGGTCCAGTTCTTCCTTGGCATCCATAAAAACCAAAGGAACTGTGTGATGGATGAGAGGAGTTAAAGGCAGATTTACTAAACGTTGGCAAAACATAGCAAAGAAAGATGTTGCGCAGTGTTGCCTAAAAGGGAGAGAACAGAAATGCATCATATCTTTTAAGATATGGCGCATTGCTGCTCTCATAGCACTGGTGCACTTTTGGCTCCCTAGCACCAATACAGACACCTTTGCTACACCCTTCCTGCACAAAAGCTACTCTTTGAGGCTTATTCCTCTTTGTATGTGTGCTGCAGAGAAATCATCTGGGCCTGGTCTCAAATCCCATTACGGTGCTAGGTCTCGAATCCCATTACGGTGCTAGAGTGTTTGTCATCTCTGATAGATTCCTGCTTTTCTGTCCCAAAAGCTCTGAAAGCAGCACACATGCAAAGAGGAAATAATGAGGAGAAATAAAAATATTTCTCCTTGTTGTGCAATCCCTGGGTAGGCACACCATTTTGGCACAAACCCACATTTGAAGACTTTAGTAAACATGGGTTTGCATCAATATGCGTGGGTGGATGCAAGGCAACGCCCATACTGCACCCATGTAACACTGACTTGATGCAAGGTAAAGCAAGGACTAGGCTTGCATTTCTTGGTGTTTTTTGTAACAAAGCCACACAAATCAGGCTTTGCTTGGCTTTGTAAATCCCAGCGTATATTTTGATTCTGGACTGTACCAAAAATGTGACACCCCCTCCAATGTAAAATCTTAGTAAATATGGACTCCAGTGTCTGCGAGGAAGCAAAGACACCAAATGATGTTTTTCATCCTATAATCGAGGGCATGTTTTGAGGAGTGATTTCAGAATATTGCGCAAATTTGGCTACATTTTTTAGTTGCTCTTTATATTCACATTTGGAAATGATGCAGATTGAATGAGAGAGGTGTATGTCCACATCAGTAAGTGCTGTGTGTGAGAGCGACAAAAAGTGGTGTCATTACACCAAACTCCTTTGGTTAACAGAAGTGACATCACTGGGCGTGACATTAAATTAATTTTGGAATCAATGAATTGCCACTGCATGTTAATTATACAAATTTCATTGATGAGTTGAGCCTGCAAAAAGTAAAAATCATTGATTGGCAGCATTTAGCACTTTACACCACTTCTAAAGGTGTCTAAGGGTCACGTACACTTAAACACCAGCAGCCTAGTCGGTTAAATCATAGCGGCTGCAAAGCAGTCAACAGCAGGTGCATAAATCAATACAGAGGCAACGCTTGCTAAAAATAGCTACCTGCATGTGGGGAAGATTCTGTGTGGGGCAAGAGAGAGATGGAATGATGTGTAGCCATTTTAAAATGAGGCAGGCAGAGGAACCCTCAGAAATGCGGATGCATCATTCTTTTAGCACTTTAGAGTTAATCATTTTCACTGGCCAGGTTTGCCTATTCTTGGGGACCACATCAAAGATGCTGAGCCCTGCATGAACAATGATATGATCTGCTTGTAACTTCAGTCATTGAATATCTGGCTTAGTTTGTTCCAGTTTGCCTCCCTATTTAGGCAGCGACTGAAATGCCCATGCCTCTTTTAATAATAAAATGATAAATCTGTTCTATGTATATACAGCATTTTGTTGCTGCTGTGACTGCTCATGGTATGCTTCAATGCCCCTTTGAAGCTATCTCTGTATCGCATTAAGGTTACTTGAGCAGTGTAGTGTAGCCTGTAAGTACAATATGTGCCACGTGTTATTCTTTTATACTAAATACAAAGTATGTAAAGATTTTATGTACTATTTCTGTAGTGAGCACTGAGGGGCCGATCACCAGGGTGTTACACTTTGCAGGCAGCTGAGGAATCTGAAATTATGATTAAGTTGTACTATGTTCAGCAGAACTCTCACATCACCTGGCACTGAGTTACACATGGTATGGTGGTCTTAAATGGGAGAGGGGGTGAGGATATAGTGTGCAGAAGCGTCATACATACTGCTGCAAATCAGGTGAGAGGTGATGCCTCCTCTCCTAAGGAAGGACCAGTGCAGCACACTTAGGACCAGGACATTCCCAGCTGGCACACCTAGAACCAGGACATTCCCGGCCAGCACACTGTAGGTTAGTGACAAGCACTGTATAAGGTGTCCTCAGAGAAGGGAATTCCCTGTCAGAATATTGCATGATAGTGACAAGACACTTCCAACACAGTGCTGGTTTCCGACAAGTGTTGTGTAAAGTGGACCACGACATTCTCTTCCAGCACAGTGCAGGTTAGTGGACAAGGGCCAGAGCATTGCAAGTTAGTGACAAGCATCATCTAAAATGTACTTAGATCAAGCATTCCGTGCCAGCACACTGTGGGTTAGTGACAAGTGCTGTCAACAGTAAATCTGAACCTCAATATTCCATACTGGTACACTGGAGGTTGGTGACAAGCACTGTCCAAATTTCCCTCAGATCACTGCATTCCCTTCCAGCACACTGCAGGTTAGCAAAAAGTGCTGTCTGTTTCGGAAACGTGCCAGGACATTTCCTGCCAGCACATCATGGGTTAGTGACAAGTGCAGTCGAAAGTGTTCTTAGATCATCCAATTCTCTATGTGCTATCTGCAATGGACCTGGACTTGGACATTCCCTGCCTGCACCCTGTGGGTTAGTGACAAGGGTTGTCGTTAGTGGACGCGCACTGGTACATTTCATGCTAGCAGGTTTGCACCTTTAATATCAAAGACAGACTATTGAAAGTATCATTCTATTGAGGTAATTTGCAGATGCAAGATCCAATGTTGTAAAAACGTTTGCATCACATACTACAGACATCATCTCTGAGATGTTCTGTAATGGAAATGTGTCCACTACCATCTATTTATCCAGTCCTCTTAAATCTATACACAACCATATGGTACCTGAGGATTTTCTTGCCACTACTACAGGGCATAGCCATTCTGATGCTTTTATTTTGGTTTTCACCCCTCTCGTTCTAGCATCTCTAGTTCCTTACCTACATCTAGTTGTACATTGCATGGTATTTTTCAGACACAGGTACAGCACCCAATTTCAGTTTGATGTTGTGCTGGTATTCTTTGACACACCATAGATTACCTGTAAAGACATCAGGAAATTCCTTTGCAAAATCTCCACAACAATTTGTTATCTGTCTGGCTCTCACCTGGGGTTTAGAATTTGGATCTAGAAACACCTAGTTCTTTTTGATGTGGCCATCCCAAAATACTATCTCCCTTTAATGCAACATATATCTTGGAGGGTATGATCCTCCAACAGTATTCAACAGTGCTGAGCAAAAAACTTTGAATTTTAATATCATGCCCCATGCTGCCAGATCTGATATCCATGTGGCAAAGGTTGACTCCATGACATTTCTTTTTAAACACATTGACGTATATAATGCTCAACTTTGAACAAGAATCAAATAACACATTAATGTCAACATCACCTATTTTGACATTATCGCCAGGTTTCTCAGACACTTTGCTATCAAGTTTTCTCCCTATAATATGTAATATTCTTGTCTGACTTATTTTGATCCCGCAATTTCTGTACACCTTTTCTTTGGAACCTCCCACTTTGTCAGCATGGTCACATTTTGACTAAACAGAATGACAAAATTTCTTGAAATTACCTTTTTCTCCACACTGGTGACACACCGCCCTCAGTGCAGGACACCCACTATAATTAGCTAAATACCACAATTGCCACATCTAAAACATCTTCCTTTGAAACCCTCCATGAATTTTGTTTTCACTGCTTTTACTATTTCCTTTACACAGTCAGTTTTACGTAACTCTTTCACACATTTAAACATGTGTGCAACACTCTTAGCTGTGGTCAACACATCTCTCAATAGTGGGTCGTCCTTCAACCATAACTCTTCTCTAATACGATCACTCTTGCATTGTAATAAGAATTGGGGCCATATGTATGAAAAAACTGCACTGCGAATCGCAAATAGCGATTTTTAAGAAATCGCTATTTCCGAGACGCAATTGGCCATGTAACAAAATTGCAATTTGGAATTAGCGATTTCTTAAAAATCGCTATTTGTGGTTTGCAAGACCGATTTACTGAATCGCAATTTGCATTTTCGCAAATTGCGATTTTTTTTCGATTCAGTAAAAAATCGCAAATTGCGAGAAATTTCGAGAAAGCACACCTGGAGGAGCCTGATGACATCACCAGCAGGAAATGAGTCATCCCAGGAAGTTTCAGGTGCCACACCCAAACCAGCATCCTGAGAGAGAGCAGCCCAGCCACACAGAGCAGCACTCAGAAGGAGCCAGCACACCTGAGCAAGGATGGACACCCCAGGCCAAGCACAGGAGAAGGGAGAAAGAAAGCGCAAGCTAAAATTCAGCGAGCAGGAGCTTGAGGTGCTGACTGAGGAGGTGGTCAGGAGCCATGACCGCTTTTTGGGAAAAAGCTCACTCCAGGTGCCTGAGAGTGAGAAAAGGGGACTATGGGCGGATATACAATCAAAAATCTGCGTAATTGGAGTGGCACAGCGCTCCGTTGAAGAAATCAAGAAGAGGTGGTATGACCTGCGGTCCCGTGCGAAGGAGAGGGTGGCAAGGAGACTGAAGGAGGCCAGGGGCACAGGAGGCAGACCACCCACAGAGGAACCATCCACACCATTGGGGGACCTAGTCGAGTCCACACTCCTCTCTGAAGTTGTGACAGGGGTCACAGAGATCGACACCTCTGGCACACCAAGTACCAGCCAAGGTAAGTGCAATATTGATTTGTAACCCCATATGTGTATGCACAAAAGCCCCTTAGGAATTAGCAAGTAATGTAAAACATTGTGCGAAGTATTCCAGTCCACATCTTAGAAGCAGCACAACAATGCATTATGGGAGTGGCGGTCCACAACCCAGAGCTAAAAGTAGCACATACAATGTATTTAAGTAGAGTGACACCCAGAGGAACACAACACACACAACACAGTGTAGAGATGTACCTGTACCTTTATTACCATTGTCTGACCGTAAATGTAACATACATAACTGACATGCTGCATATTGTCGTTGCAGGTGGGCCAGGCCCAGCAGCCACAGCATCAGCACGGGTAGCCGAGACTGACACCCATCTGGCCTCCGATTCAAACACCAGTGGGTCCCTCAACATTGCGACTGTCCGACGCAGGCACAGGGCACTGCCACTGCCAGAGCTCAGCAACGACTCAGATGAGCAGCAGGAAGGGCCAAGTTTCCCATCAGCAACAGGCAGGCGCCGCCAGATGCAGGAGGTCAGGTGTCATCAGACCACAGCACCACGCAGGATGGCGACAGGGTCCGGGGCACAGCAGCATGAGGCAGGTGAGGGTCCCTCCTTCTTTGGTGGGCTGGAAGCTGCTATGTTGCAGCAGCAGCACCTACAAAATAAGAGGATCCTCGGTTTAGAAAAAAACTTGCGCAAACATAACCGCAACATGGTGGGCCTGCATCGCCAACTTGACTCCCTCAATAACAACATAGTACAGCTGCGTGAGGGACAGGTACAAGCATCATAGGACACCAGGGACCTCACAAGTGCTGTCTGTGAACTCTGCCAGGAGCTGCGCCATGAGAGGGTGAGCCAGCGCAGACAGGAGCGCAGATTTCGGAACATGTTTGGCAGCTTCTGTCGTTCGTCTAACAGGGTGGCAAATTCAACTGCACTGATTGCCCATCGTGCAGTGGCTGCACAAGTGGAGGCAGCACACAGCAGCAGGGACGTTGTGAATGGACTGGTGCAGATCACCAATGTGATCTAACACATTATGGGACCAAGGTCAGCCACTCCGAGTGAGCTTGCACTGGGGGACACTGAGGACAGTTCCAGCCTCAGCAGTGTAGCTGTACTAGCATTGGACACCAGATGGCGCAGTGCCAGGCACAGCACTGCCACTGAGGCTGACATTAGAGGTGCCAGTGATGTAACTGGGCACCCGAGTGGTGTGCGTGGGCGCAAAAATGACTCTAGCTGCCAGTGGACTTCTGTTTTCACTATGAAGTAATAGTGCATTACTCAGGTCCTTCATTGTTTTGAGTTTCTCACTTAACCATTTTTTTGTTATTCCTCACACGGACATTACCTGACGTAAGGTAATACATTTATTTCACTACAGGTACAGTTGTCAGAGGATTTGTGTCATTTATACTCACAACTGAAATGGTTGTGTGTGATGTCGGCACGCCTTTGCCTTCCCTCTGCTGCACTGGTCCTGTCTGCTGGATGTAGGGGTGGTATGGGATCATCATCCTCATCAGATTCAGAATCACATATTTCTACAGGTATGCCCCTGGTGGTAGCTATATTGTGCAAGATAGCACAAGTAGCCACTATTCTACATGTCGTCTCTGGACTGTACTGTAGTGCCCCTTCACTTTTGTGGAGGCACCGGAAGCGACTCTTCAGCAGTCCAAATGTGCACTCACCCACATTGCGGGTTGCCCTGTGTGCTGCATTGTATCTTCGTTCAGCTGGTGTTGCAGGATTGAGGTAGGGCGTCATCATGTAGGTGTGCAGTGCGTAAGCAATGTCTCCTGGAAGGGACAGAGGGTATGATAAGAGGTGGGCCATCTGACATCAGCACGCCATCAATGCGCCATTGTATAGAGGGACAATACCTAGTAGATATCCTACACCAAACTCCCCAGCTAGCAGTCGTGTGTGAATCCTGCTGTGGCGAAAGATGTACGAATCATGTGTGCTCCCTGGGTACCTGGCCACAAGATCAGTAATGATGTAGGAGGCATTGCATATCACCTGTATATTCATTGAATGTTGGTATTTCCTGTTGCTGTACACATACTCTGTGGCGGATGGTGGACAGATTGCCACATGTGTCCCATCTATGGCACCTAGGACGTGGGGGAACTGTGCTATCTGGTACTCTGTGAGACCCCTCTTGCTGCTGCTATGAACCCTTGATAGCTCCCTGAGGCAAGTAGGTGGAGGGAGCATAATACCTGCACATGGGTGGGTATGCTGTGAGTCCTTAGTGTTCTGTGCTGCAGTATGGGTTGTAGCTCAGATATCAGATCAAGTATCATGGCTGAGTTCAACCTATACCTCTCATATATTTCCTCCTCCCTCAGGTTAAAAAGTGTAATGCGCACTCTGAAAATGCGCTCCTGTCTCCTCCTCCCTCTCCTCAAACCTGCTAAGATCCTCATCCTCCTTGCCATGACGTAGAGTGCAGCCATTGTTGAAAAGAGTCTGAGGCATTCTGGGCCTCTTTATATAGGTTGCACCTGGTTACCACCTGGTTTCAGTTAGTGGTATTTTGCATGTGCAAAATGCCATTCTGCGAAAAATCGCAATTTGCGATTTTTTGATGCATCTCTTTGCGACTTGGATTTTGCGAGTCGCAATTTATGCCTCGCAATTTCCTACTGGAAATACCGAATCGCAAATTGCGAATCGCAAAACCAGGTCGCAACGCAAAAAATCGCAATTTTTGCAATTTCTTATTTTTGGTCTGCGAATGCCTTTCATGCATTGCATACCACGTTTTTGCACTCGCAAACGGATGAATTTTGCGATTTGCACCGTTTGCGAGTGCAAAAAAGTTTCATACATCTGGCCCTTGGTCTCTAATCCGTTCCCTGAGAGCCCTAAGAGCACAACCTACCCAGAGCAACCAGCTCATCAACGGCAAGCCTGAGAGCACAACCTACTTAGACGAACCAGCTCAGCAACAGTGAGTCTGAGAGCACTGTGAGAACAAGCTACCCAGAGTAACCCACTCAGCACAAGTGAGTCTAAGAGCCCTGCAAGCACAACCTACCCAGAGCAACAAGCTCAGCAACAGCGAGTCTCAGCATCCGCTAAACATCCTGTACTTTTGAGCACATCACTTAATCTCCCAGTGCCTGTAAACATGAATGTGTCCTTGTGTAACATAACTGTGGGGTCATGTAAAGTAAAGGTTCTGTAAAGCACTGATGTAAAACGCTCCAATGACCTTACTCCGAGTTCCCGCTATATAAGTACTGCAAAATAAAAAAGGCAAGCCAATAGGTCTTGCCCATGAAACATATATTGGCTTTGTCACTGTTTATTTAGCCATGTTGTACATCATGGCTAAAAGTACAAAATAAGTGCTATAACACGGCAACGTGGGACCTATATAGCACTTTTTCTTTTACTTTCAACCATGCTGCACAGCAGTCACGCACCTGTACAACATGGCAAAAAAACATTTTTTGTACTTCTAACCACACCTACAAAGCAGCTGTGCTACTGTACAACATGGGTAGAAATCATTGACAGTGCCAATAGATTTCACATGGGCGAGACCTAATGGCTTTGTCAATGCTTGTTTCACCCTGCTTGTGATTTAAAGTCAATGCTCAAGAGCGGTCTCTCATTCTCATGTGATGTCGGCAGTGACTTGCGCAGTGACATGAGTTGAAGAGTAAGCATTATTAATAAAAATGTGTCACTAAAACGTAATACGAAAAAATAAACCTAACATATATTTAAATGCCGAACTGAAAACTGTGCAGTTTGAAAATGTACCTACTTTGGTGTCGACATGAAAATAATAATGTCAACATGAAAATATATTTATTTAATCATGTTTAAATATACTGATAAAATAAGTAATAATGATGTAGTAAAAAAATGTATGGTTTGAGCTTATTATGACATGTTTATTCCTCATGTTTAACACAAGTTTAAAGGCCTCATGTTTTAGTAATTTTCCATAGGCACATTGTTCTAAAGCAATGCTAGTGTTGCAAAAATATTGTTTCTTCAAGCATCCTGTGTGACTTGCACACTGTGGAAACATTATTTTCTTCGCTTGGTACTGCTGTCCTTCCTGAGATGAGATAATAACGTACAAACTAAACAAATAGCCACAGTGCTCAATGTCATGTCATGAAAAGTTAATGAAATTGTGGTCAAATGTTGTCCAGTCGTACCCATTCCAGTAGTGATTCTGTTCCAAATTCCATGTGACGCAGAATGGTTCACAGTAGTGGACTAGTCACAAGCATTATTCTCAGTGCCTCTACATGAGGGTAGCCAGTTTCTCTTCTGTTTTAAATTCTGCAGTCGTGTGTATTGTTGGTACAGAATTCCACAAGGCAAAAGAATTTGGAATCATTGGAAATGCCTTTCCAATCAACATTGGTTCAGTACATTGATGACTTACTTGGTGCTCCAAAGACACAGGAAGCATGCAGACAGGATAGTATTGCCTTATTGAATCTTTGGATGAGAATGGACATAAAGGGGGCCATTATGAGCCCGGCGGTCGGTGCAATAGTGGAGGTAGTACCACCAACAGGCTGGCAGTACATACCTCCACTATTATGACATTGGCGGTTTGGCCAAAGTGGTAACAACCACCCGGCTGCAGACTACAGTCTCCAGCCTGGCGGCCGTCACTAGGCTGCTCATGGCATTATGACCCCGCCCACCGCCATGGTTTCCATGGTTTCTGTACCTCCACGGAAACCATGGCGGTAGGCACTATCAGTACCAGGGAATTCCTTCCCTGACACTGATAAGGGTCTCCCCACCCCCCTCCCCAGAGTACTCCCCCACCCTTCCACTCCCCCCTCCCAAACCCTCCCACATATACACACATACACACACATACATACACACCCATACACACAAGCATACACACATTCACCCATGCATGCATACATTCATACACATTCACAGCAACACCCACGAACATACATCCAGGCACACACGCAATCACACGACATACCATGCACGTACACACACACACACACTCATAGACACACTCATTACATACGCATGCACTCATTCAAACACAGTCACACACCCCCCCGCACACGCACACAACGCCCCCCACCCCCCTCTCCTGTTGGAGAACCCAACTTACCTGCTTGCAGGGGGTCCTCTGGCAGGAGACAGGACGCGGCGCTGCTACCAGCAGCAGCATCCACCAGCAAAACACCGCCAGGCCGTATCATGGAACATGAACGGAAAGCGGCGTTTTGCTGTTGTGGCGCTACTGCTGGTAGGAGCACCACCTTACCACCGTCCAACGCCATGACCGTAGCCGGAATTCAACCAGCCTTCTGGCGGAATTCCGGGTACGGTCATAATTCGATGGACGGTCGGTAGCCACGGCAACGGTATGTTGGCGGCCGGCACCGTGGCGGTAGGCAGCATTTGCCACCAATGTCATAATGAGGCGCCAAGTTTCCCCAGCAAAATTACAGTACTGTAATAAAGAAGTGAAATGCTATTTTGAAAAATTAACCCTCCAGTTACTCAAAGAGATGTTAGGATGTTTTTGGGAATGGTGAGTTACTGCCGCCAATGGATTAAAAAAATTTCTATTATTTCCAAGCCATTACAGAGACTGACCCTCAAAGATATTGCTAACCCTGCCCCCTTTGATGAAGATTGTATGAAAGCTTTTATTGAAGTAAGAGGGAGTTTGTGCAGAGCACCAGCCCTGGGAATGCCTGACTACACAAAGCCATTTTTACTGTTTTGTCATGAATGTGATTGTTGTGCACTTTCCGTCCTGACGCAGATATGTGATGGCATGAAATCATCCTGTAGCATATTTTTCAGCTACATTGGATCCGATTGCTGCCGCCTTACCAGGCTGCCTTAAGGAGGTAGCTGCGGTTAGTGTGAGCCTCACTCAGTGTGAGAGCATTGCGATGAAACATCCTTTATCTGTTTTGGTCCCTCACTCGGTTGAGGTCTTTCTTACCAGGACCAAGACTCAGTATTTAACAAATTCCAGGTTGACCTGTTCTGAGCTCTTTATTCTAGGCTCACCTAATGTGTCCCTTAAGCGTTGCACGGTCCTAAAACCAGCAACCTTGCTTCCAGTAGACAATGTTGAAGATGAAAATGTGAATGAAGTTGAACATGACTGCCTAGAAGTTATTGAACTCTGCACCAAATCCAAACCTGATATTCAGGATACTCCGTTGGAGAAAAATGATCAAATAATCTTTGTTGATGGTTCCTGTTTAAGAGACAACATGGGAACTTTGAGAGCTGGTTATGCTGTGTACACTATCTCTGGCATATTCAAAGCTTTGTAGCTTCAAGGAGTATTTTCTGCACAAGTGGCTGAATTGGTGACTCTTACCAGAGCATGCTGTATTTCTGCACAGCTTCAAATTATGATTTTTACAGACAGTCAGTATGGATTTGGTGAAGTACACGATATTCTGCAGCTATGGGCCCAAAGAGGTTTCATGACCTCTTCTGGCTCACCAGTTAGAAATGGTGATAGAATTCATGATTTGTTGCAAGCTCTACAATTACCTGAACAAATTGCTGTAGTCAAGTGCAGTGCACATCAGACGTTGAGTGATTTCATCTCCATGGGAAATTCCTATGCTGATCAAGTTGCTAGATTTACTGTCTTGAACTGTGTAACATTTAATGAAGAATGGAAAAATGTTGGTGCAATGAATACTGATGAGACAAGTCAAAGTTACATATTGACAGTAATTGATACTTGGGTGGAGATAAAAAGAATGCAAGATGAGGTTCCAGAAGAAGAAAAGAAAAGTTGGATAAATCGGGTTGCACACAAAGAGAATTGAAAGAATTCTGGGTTTTAGATGAAGAGCAAGTGGTTTTGCCAGACTGTTTATTGACGCAAATGGCAAGATATTACCATGGTCAAACACACATTGGCAGAGATGCAATGATTCAAACATTTAAGCAATCCTGGTTTGATCCAAAGTTTAGACAGGTTGCTGAAGCAATTTGTCACAGATGCAGTATGTGCCAACAAATGAATGTGGGAAAGAGAACTGTTGTCAATTTGTGTCACGTTGGAAGAGCAGGTGGTCCATTTAACAAAATGCAAATGGATTTCATTGAGATGCCTGTGTGTGTTCGTTTGAAATACGTATTGGTGATTGTCTGTATCTTTCGTCACTGGATTCAATCCTACCCCACACGTAGAAATGATAGCCTCACAATAGCAAAACTTTTACTGTTTCAGGTCCTGAGCTCGCCCCCCACGACCGCAGCACCAACCTGCTGCCTCCTGCCTCTGTCCCCCGACCACGCTGCTGTTTGCGTGTTCGAGGCCCTCCTCCACCCGCAGGCATCCTCCTGCGCCTCATCCCTGGGGTCTAGTGGGCTCTGACTAGCTTCACTTGACCCGTGTGCCGCTTTCCGCCGTCCCGTAAGTTGTTTTTCTCATTTTTCTGCGCCTCGCCTCTGGCGCTTCTGCCCCCGTTGTGCCCCTCTGATTGCTGTTTCCCCGATCGTGTACTGTGCCATTACTGTATTTCATACTGTGTGTTTTCATATTGTGACTGCCTTTAATTTCGCTCGATTTTTTGTGCCTTTTGCCCCTTGTGCGCTCCCCCTGCACTCTGATCCCTGCCGCTGCCTCCCTGCGGCCCGCCCCCCTCGCGCCCCCATTCGCCGCTCCCTCCCGCCTCCCGCCTCCCAGCTGCTCCTCCCTCCCCCCTCCCTTCTTAATGGCTGGAGCTGCGCGTCGCGAGTGAGCGACCTCTGACCTGTTTCAGGTCCTGAGCTCGCCCCCCACGACCGCAGCACCAACCTGCTGCCTCCTGCCTCTGTCCCCCGACCACGCTGCTGTTTGCGTGTTCGAGGCCCTCCTCCACCCGCAGGCATCCTCCTGCGCCTCATCCCTGGGGTCTAGTGGGCTCTGACTAGCTTCACTTGACCCGTGTGCCGCTTTCCGCCGTCCCGTAAGTTGTTTTTCTAATTTTTCTGCGCCTCGCCTCTGGCGCTTCTGCCCCCGTTGTGCCCCTCTGATTGCTGTTTCCCCGATCGTGTACTGTGCCATTACTGTATTTCATACTGTGTGTTTTCATATTGTGACTGCCTTTAATTTCGCTCGATTTTTTGTGCCTTTTGCCCCTTGTGCGCTGCCCCTGCTCTCCGATCCCTGCCGCTGCCTCCCTGCGGCCCCACCCCCCTTGCGCCCCCATTCGCCGCTCCCTCCCGCCTCCCGCCTCCCAGCTGCTCTTCCCTCCCCCCTCCCTTCTTAATGGCTGGCGCTGCGCGTCGCGAGTGAGCGACCTCTGACCTGTTTCAGGTCCTGAGCTCGCCCCCCACGACCGCAGCACCAACCTGCTGCCTCCTGCCTCTGTCCCCCGACCACGCTGCTGTTTGCGTGTTCGAGGCCCTCCTCCACCCGCAGGCATCCTCCTGCGCCTCATCCCTGGGGTCTAGTGGGCTCTGACTAGCTTCACTTGACCCGTGTGCCGCTTTCCGCCGCCCCGTAAGTTGTTTTTCTCATTTTTCTGCGCCTCGCCTCTGGCGCTTCTGCCCCCGTTGTGCCCCTCTGATTGCTGTTTCCCCGATCGTGTACTGTGCCATTACTGTATTTCATACTGTGTGTTTTCATATTGTGACTGCCTTTAATTTCGCTCGATTTTTTGTGCCTTTTGCCCCTTGTGCGCTCCCCCTGCTCTCTGATCCCTGCCGCTGCCTCCCTGCGGCCCGCCCCGCTCGCGCCCCCATTCGCCGCTCCCTCCCGCCTCCCGCCTCCCAGCTGCTCCTCCCTCCCCCCTCCCTTCTTAATGGCTGGAGCTGCGCGTCGCGAGTGAGCGACCTCTGACCTGTTTCAGGTCCTGAGCTCGCCCCCCACGACCGCAGCACCAACCTGCTGCCTCCTGCCTCTGTCCCCCGACCACGCTGCTGTTTGCGTGTTCGAGGCCCTCCTCCACCCGCAGGCATCCTCCTGCGCCTCATCCCTGGGGTCTAGTGGACTCTGACTAGCTTCACTTGACCCGTGTGCCGCTTTCCGCCGTCCCGTAAGTTGTTTTTCTCATTTTTCTGCGCCTCGCCTCCGGCGCTTCTGCCCCCGTTGTGCCCCTCTGATTGCTGTTTCCCCGATCGTGTACTGTGCCATTACTGTATTTCATACTGTGTGTTTTCATATTGTGACTTCCTTTAATTTCGCTCGATTTTTTGTGCCTTTTGCCCCTTGTGCGCTCCCCCTGCTCTCCGATCCCTGCTGCTGCCTCCCTGCGGCCCCGCCCCCCTCGCGCCCCCATTCGCCGCTCCCTCCCGCCTCCCGCCTCCCAGCTGCTCCTCCCTCCCCCCTCCCTTCTTAATGGCTGGCGCTGCGCGTCGCGAGTGAGCGACCTCTGACCTGTTTCAGGTCCTGAGCTCGCCCCCCACAACCGCAGCACCAACCTGCTGCCTCCTGCCTCTGTCCCCCGACCACGCTGCTGTTTGAGTGTTCGAGGCCCTCCTCCACCCGCAGGCATCCTCCTGCGCCTCATCCCTGGGGTCTAGTGGGCTCTGACTAGCTTCACTTGACCCGTGTGCCGCTTTCCGCCGTCCCGTAAGTTGTTTTTCTAATTTTTCTGCGCCTCGCCTCTGGCGCTTCTGCCCCCGTTGTGCCCCTCTGATTGCTGTTTCCCCGATCGTGTACTGTGCCATTACTGTATTTCATACTGTGTGTTTTCATATTGTGACTGCCTTTAATTTCGCTCGATTTTTTGTGCCTTTTCCCCCTTGTGCGCTCCCCCTGCTCTCTGATCCCTGCCGCTGCCTCCCTGCGGCCCGCCCCCCTCGCGCCCCATTCGCCGCTCCCTCCCGCCTCCCGCCTCCCAGCTGCTCCTCCCTCCCCCCTCCCTTCTTAATGGCTGGCGCTGCGTGTCGCGAGTGAGCGACCTCTGACCTGTTTCAGGTCCTGAGCTCGCCCCCCACGACCGCAGCACCAACCTGCTGCCACCTGCCTCTGTCCCCCAACCACGCTGCTGTTTGCGTGTTCGAGGCCCTCCTCCACCCGCAGGCATCCTCCTGCGCCTCATCCCTGGGGTCTAGTGGGCTCTGACTAGCTTCACTTGACCCGTGTGCCGCTTTCCGCCGTCCCGTAAGTTGTTTTTCTCATTTTTCTGCGCCTCGCCTCCGGCGCTTCTGCCCCCGTTGTGCCCCTCTGATTGCTGTTTCCCCGATCGTGTACTGTGCCATTACTGTATTTCATACTGTGTGTTTTCATATTGTGACTGCCTTTAATTTCGCTCGATTTTTTGTGCCTTTTGCCCCTTGTGCGCTCCCCCTGCTCTCCGATCCCTGCCGCTGCCTCCCTGCGGCCCCGCCCCCCTTGCGCCCCCATTCGCCGCTCCCTCCCGCCTCCCAGCTGCTCTTCCCTCCCCCCTCCCTTCTTAATGGCTGGTGCTGCGCGTCGCGAGTGAGCGACCTCTGACCTGTTTCAGGTCCTGAGCTCGCCCCCCACGACCGCAGCACCAACCTGCTGCCTCCTGCCTCTGTCCCCCGACCACGCTGCTGTTTGCGTGTTCGAGGCCCTCCTCCACCCGCAGGCATCCTCCTGCGCCTCATCCCTGGGGTCTAGTGGGCTCTGACTAGCTTCACTTGACCCGTGTGCCGCTTTCCGCCGCCCCGTAAGTTGTTTTTCTCATTTTTCTGCGCCTCGCCTCTGGCGCTTCTGCCCCCGTTGTGCCCCTCTGATTGCTGTTTCCCCGATCGTGTACTGTGCCATTACTGTATTTCATACTGTGTGTTTTCATATTGTGACTGCCTTTAATTTCGCTTGATTTTTTGTGCCTTTTGCCCCTTGTGCGCTCCCCCTGCTCTCTGATCCCTGCCGCTGCCTCCCTGCGGCCCGCCCCCCTCGCGCCCCCATTCGCCGCTCCCTCCCGCCTCCCGCCTCCCAGCTGCTCCCCCCTCCCTTCTTAATGGCTGGAGCTGCGCGTCGCGAGTGAGCGACCTCTGACCTGTTTCAGGTCCTGAGCTCGCCCCCCACGACCGCAGCACCAACCTGCTGCCTCCTGCCTCTGTCCCCCAACCACGCTGCTGTTTGCGTGTTCGAGGCCCTCCTCCACCCGCAGGCATCCTCCTGCGCCTCATCCCTGGGGTCTAGTGGGCTCTGACTAGCTTCACTTGACCCGTGTGCCGCTTTCCGCCGTCCCGTAAGTTGTTTTTCTAATTTTTCTGCGCCTCGCCTCTGGCGCTTCTGCCCCCGTTGTGCCCCTCTGATTGCTGTTTCCCCGATCGTGTACTGTGCCATTACTGTATTTCATACTGTGTGTTTTCATATTGTGACTGCCTTTAATTTCGCTCGATTTTTTGTGCCTTTTACCCCTTGTGCGCTCCCCCTGCTCTCCGATCCCTGCCGCTGCCTCCCTGCGGCCCCGCCCCCCTCGCGCCCCCATTCGCCGCTCCCTCCCGCCTCCCGCCTCCCGCCTCCCAGCTGCTCCTCCCTCCCCCCTCCCTTCTTAATGGCTGGCGCTGCGCGTCCGTGCAGCGGGCGCGCCAGAGGCAAGCCCGTCTGCGCCCGTCCGCGCCTGGACCGCGCCCAGCGCCACCCCCCCTGGTCCTCGCGCCCCCCGCATCCCCTGCGTCCGCTACTCAACCAACGAACTCCGCGCACTCAACCCCGGCCCCTCCGCAGAGTGCTTCCTTGCAACCCCGAAGCACACAAAAGGACCTTTCTCCTGCCGCACCTGCAACTTCTCCTGCGACAGAAAGGCGAAGCCAACAACAAGAACTTCCAACACCAACCACCTGAACTGCATCCTCATCAACACACGCTCCGCACGAAAACACGCCATCGAACTCTGGGACTTACTCAACACCACCGCCCCTGACGTGGCCTTCCTGACCGAAACCTGGTGAACCGACTCCTCGGCCCCGGACATCGCAATCGCCATACCGGAGGGATACAAAATCACCAGAAGAGATCGAACCAACGGAATCGGCGGCGGAATAGCCATCGCCCACAAATCCACCCTCAAAATCCACACCCACACGGACGACACCCTCAAGACAGCCGAACACCTCCACTTCCAGATCCACACGGACCCCAACACGACCCTCAGAGGAACCCTCATATACCGCCCTCCAGGACCAAGAGCCCCCTTCAGCGACACCGTCGCCGACCTCGTGAGCACCCACGCCCTTGCTTCCCCAGACTACATATTCCTGGGAGATCTAAACTACCATCTGGAAAATAACAACGACGTCAACACCGCATCACTGACCTCCAACCTCCTCAACCTCGGACTCCGTCAACTGGTCAACACTCCCACCCACATCGCCGGACACACTCTTGACCCCCTCTTCACCTCAAGCAACCACATCTCTTTCAGCCACACCTCCGAACTCCACTGGACCGACCATCACTGCGTCCATTTTTCCTATACGAAAATCACCTAACACCACCGCATCCCTCTACCTCCTCACCGCCGTTGGGGAAAAATCACCCAAGACCAACTAACCAGCACCCTCGTCAAAAACCCACCACCCAACTCAACCGACCCGAGCTCTGCCGCCATCAACCTCCATCAATGGATCCTCGACTGCGCCAACACCTTAGCCCCACTCAAGAAACCCACTGCCAACCAAGGAAAGAAAAAAACCAGCCTGGTTCACAGACGAACTGACCGCCTCCAAAAGCCTCTGCCAGAAGCTCAAGAAGAAGTGGATCTTAGAGCGCACACCCGACAACCTCGCCTCCCACAAAGACGCCAACCGTGAACACCACCAACGGATCCGAGTCGCCAAGCGCGCCCACTTCACTGAACGCATCAACAACAACGCCCACGACTGCAAAGAACTCTTCGGCATCGTGAAGGAACTCTCAAACCCCAACGCCAACTCCAACGACATCCCGCCCTCCCAGAAACTCTGCGACGACCTCTCCACCTTCTTCCACCAGAAAATCACAACCATCCACGACAGCTTCAACGCCACTCCGCCGCCAGACCCCACCCCTGACATCTCCACAGACGCCTGCCGCCTCACCGCCTGGACCCACGTGGACGACACCGAAACAATAACAACCATGAACACCATCCACTCAGGCTCTCCCACGGACCCATGCCCACATCACGTGTTCAACCAAGCCAACGCCAACCTCTCCTTCGACTCCGCCACCTTCCCAGACAGCTGGAAACACGCAGAAATCCAACCCCTCCTCAAGAAACCCAAGGCTGACCCCAACGACCTCAAAAACTTCAGACCGATCTCTCTCCTCCCTTTTCCAGCAAAAGTCATCGAGAAGATCGTCAACACACAGCTCGCCCACTTACTCGAAGACAACTCCATCCTAGACCCCTCTCAATCCGGTTTCAGACGAAACCACAGCACCGAGACTGCACTCCTCGCCGCCACAGATGACATCAGAACTCAAATGGACAACGGCGAAACCTCGGCCCTCATCCTCCTCGACCTATCAGCCGCTTTTGACACAGTCTGCCACCGCACCCTACTGACACGCCTCCATGAAGCCGGCATCCAAGATAAAGCCCTCAACTGGATCTCATCCTTCCTCTCCGACAGAACCCAGAGAGTCCGACTCTCCCCTTTCCGCTCCAAAGCCACCAACCTCATCTGCGGCGTCCCCCAAGGCTCCTCCCTCAGCCCTACGTTGTTCAACGTCTACACGGCCCCCCTCGCTAAACTGGCCCGCCAACATCACCTCAGCATCATCTCCTACGCCGACGACACCCAGCTCGTCCTCTCCCTGACCAAAGACCCACTCACCGCCAAAACCAACCTCCACGAGGGACTAAAAGCCATCGCCGAGTGGATGAACGACAGCCACCTGAAGCTCAACTCCGACAAGACGGAAGTCCTCATCCTCGGGCGCACCCCTTCGGCCTGGAACGACTCCTGGTGGCCCACCGACTTTGGACCCCCACCCACCCCAGCCAGCCACACAAGAAACCTCGGCTTCATCCTGGACTCCGCCCTCACCATGTCCAAACAGGTCAGCGCCGTCTCCTCTTCCTGCTTCAACACCCTTCGAATGCTACGCAGAATTTTCAAGTGGATCCCAACAGGAACCAGAAAGACGGTGACCCAAGCCCTCGTCAGTAGCAGACTTGACTACGGCAACGCACTCTACACAGGCATCCCAACAAAAGACATCAAACGACTCCAGCGTATCCAAAATGCATCCGCCCGCCTGATCCTCGACATACCCCGCCGATGTCACATCTCCCCTCACCTGAAGGACCTCCACTGGCTCCCCGTGGACAAGAGGATCACCTTTAAACTCCTCACCCACGCTCACAAGGCTCTACACAACACCGGACCTACCTACCTCAACTCCAGACTCAACTTTTACGCCCCCACTCGTCAACTCCGCTCTGCCAATCTCGCCCTCGCCATCGTCCCCAGGATCCAGCGCAAGACCTCCGGCGGCAGATCCTTCTCCTTCCTCGCCGCCAAGACCTGGAACTCTCTCCCCACCTCTCTACGCCAGACCCAGGACCTCCTCACCTTCAGGAGACTCCTCAAGACCTGGCTCTTCGACCGCTAACAGCTCACCTCCCCCCCCCCCCAGCACCTCGAAACCCTGACGGGTACATAGTGCGCTTTACAAATGAAATGATTGATTGATTGATTGATTGATTAGGGAGTTGATACCACATTTTGGTTTTCCAGCCTCTTTAGGATCAGACAGAAGAAGTCACTTCTATAACTTGGTGATTAAATTACTATGTTCAGTCATAAACATTGAGCAGAAGCTGCAATTTAGCTACAGACCAGAAGCTACTGTATTAGTAGAACAAATGGAACTTTGAAAGCTCGATTGGCAAAAATGTGTGCATCCACAAATCTGAAATGGACGGATGCTTTTCCATTGGTTCTAAAGCGCATGAGAAATACACCTGACAGAAAGAATGGACTCTCTACCCATGAAATCCTCATGAGCAGAGTAATGAGATTACAACCTGTTCCTGCAAATGCACTTGTAAACATAACAGATGACTTGGTGCTAGATTATTGCAAAGGTCTAGCTGATGTGGTTCACTCTTTTCCCCTCCAGGTGGAAGCAACAAACGTGCCACCATCCCAAAACCAGTGTCATAGTCTCCGAGCTGGTGATTGGGTGGTGATCAAGAAACACGTGTGGAAGAGTTGCTTGGGGCCTAGATGAAAATGTCCCTACCAGATCATTCTGGTTACAACGACTACTGTGAAGTGTGCTGGAGTTTCAAACTGGGTCCATGCAAGTCATACTCGCAAAGTGACATATCCTCTGGAAGAATATCCAATGTTGCTGAGAACATCAGCAGACGTTGTACAGTCTCAAGAAGCAAGAAGAGAGACTTTGGAGACTGAAAGAGCAAAGACAGTGCAAACTAGTGAAGATCCAGGTACACCGCTGAGAGATGAAATAGTGGTTAATCCTGATATTCCTAAAACAGCAGAATCAGAAACGGATGATGCAGGAGAGTCAAGTCTAAGGAGGACTCTCCCAGATACAGACAATTGGGAAAAAGAGATAAAGCAGATCTCATTCTCTGAAGAAGCCGAAAGTGGAGTTGAGTTGAATCAAAGTCATGCAGGTTTGACTCCTCCTGAAGTAGCTAAAAGTGCAGGTGAAGCAAGTCAAAGAAGTGCTTGTCAAAGTCTTCCTGAACAAAGAAGAATCGTAAGTCCAGCTTTGCCATCATTGTCTAGAAAAACTGTGAAAGGAGACAAGTGGCCTTCACTGCATGAAACTGAAAAGGTTACTGATGTGGCGGTGAGAATACAGGGAGTGCAGAATTATTAGGCAAATGAGTATTTTGACCACATCATCCTCTTTATGCATGTTGTCTTACTCCAAGCTGAATAGGCTCGAAAGCCTACTACCAATTAAGCATATTAGGTGATGTGCATCTCTGTAATGAGAAGGGGTGTAGTCTAATGACATCAACACCCTATATCAGGTGTGCATAATTATTAGGCAACTTCCTTTCCTTTGGCAAAATGGGTCAAAAGAAGGACTTGACAGGCTCAGAAAAGTCAAAAATAGTGAGATATCTTGCAGAGGGATGCAGCACTCTTAAAATTGCAAAGCTTCTGAAGCGTGATCATCGAACAATCAAGCGTTTCATTCAAAATAGTCAACAGGGTCGCAAGAAGCGTGTGGAAAAACCAAGGCGCAAAATAACTGCCCATGAACTGAGAAAAGTCAAGCGTGCAGCTGCCACAATGCCACTTGCCACCAGTTTGGCCATATTTCAGAGCTGCAACATCACTGGAGTGCCCAAAAGCACAAGGTGTGCAATACTCAGAGACATGGCCAAGGTAAGAAAGGCTGAAAGACGACCACCACTGAACAAGACACACAAGCTGAAACGTCAAGACTGGGCCAAGAAATATCTCAAGACTGATTTTTCTAAGGTTTTATGGACTGATGAAATGAGAGTGAGTCTTGATGGGCCAGATGGATGGGCCCGTGGCTGGATTGGTAAAGGGCAGAGAGCTCCAGTCCGACTCAGACGCCAGCAAGGTGGAGGTGGAGTACTGGTTTGGGCTGGTATCATCAAAGATGAGCTTGTGGGGCCTTTTCGGGTTGAGGATGGAGTCAAGCTCAACTCCCAGTCCTACTGCCAGTTCCTGGAAGACACCTTCTTCAAGCAGTGGTACAGGAAGAAGTCTGCATCCTTCAAGAAAAACATGGTTTTCATGCAGGACAATGCTCCATCACACGCGTCCAAGTACTCCACAGCGTGGCTGGCAAGAAAGGGTATAAAAGAAGGAAATCTAATGACATGGCCTCCTTGTTCACCTGATCTGAACCCCATTGAGAACCTGTGGTCCATCATCAAATGTGAGATTTACAAGGAGGGAAAACAGTACACCTCTCTGAACAGTGTCTGGGAGGCTGTGGTTGCTGCTGCACGCAATGTTGATGGTGAACAGATCAAAACACTGACAGAATCCATGGATGGCAGGCTTTTGAGTGTCCTTGCAAAGAAAGGTGGCTATATTGGTCACTGATTTGTTTTTGTTTTGTTTTTGAATGTCAGAAATGTATATTTGTGAATGTTGAGATGTTATATTGGTTTCACTGGTAATAATAAATAATTGAAATGGGTATATATTTTATTTTGTTAAGTTGCCTAATAATTATGCACAGTAATAGTCACCTGCACACACAGATATCCCCCTAACATAGCTAAAACTAAAAACAAACTAAAAACGACTTCCAAAAATATTCAGCTTTGATATTAATGAGTTTTTTGGGTTCATTGAGAACATGGTTGTTGTTCAATAATAAAATTAATCCTCAAAAATACAACTTGCCTAATAATTCTGCACTCCCTGTAAATAAAGAAGCTGAAACAACAGACGAAATAGATTAGAGTGAAGAAGAAACAAGTGCAAATCGAAGATCAAAAATAAGGAGAGTTGCAAGTCGAAGATACTCAGGTCCTGAATGGGTAATTCTCATAGCTGATGAATGGGAACACAAGTTCATGTCCTTTTGTTTTGACCGTGAGAATCAAGTTTTGCGTTTTCAAACTTGAAATTGCATTTGAACTGAGTTTTGAAATCACACTGCCAATTGAACAAGAGAGCCATTATACAATGGAAGTAATAGTTAGTGATCAGCAGATTATGATATAACAAGTGACATTTGCAACTGATTCTGGCAAAGCTGCTAAACCAATTTTGGACAAGTTCTAGAGAAAAGTGTAAAAGCTGCTGTAAATAATCACAAAGAAAACTTAAGACTATTTTTGATTTTTGTTCTGCTGCATAGTTAAATATTTTTTTCTTTTTCTTTCACTTTCTGATTCTTTACAGGTCATGGATTCCAATCACAACTGCATTAAAAACAATAGGTGTTGCAAGTGTATGTGTATTGGATTAGCAGTTGTATGTGTATTAATATGTTTATTGCTGATTATAAGTATGAGTGTTTCTAGGTTTCTAGTAAAGCTGAAATTCATTATACACCTCCTCTAGAGACTACTACACTTTCTAAACTAGAGAAATGTAATAGGGACAAGAAATATTTACACTTAGACAACTCACAGGGAGATCGTTCTTCTAATGTTTCTATTGCTTATTGTATGAATATGTTGAGACACTGAATGTAAAAAAGAGTTATGTGTGTACACAGATTCCTTCATCAGTGCAAGAAGGAATTACATATTATAGCTTATCAGTAACATATAGAATTAGTTGCAGTCTTTTATTAACAAGATGATATAACCAAGAATACATCCAATATTTTCACTTGAATATGGATGTTGTTTTTTCATTTGTTGCAATTAACCAACATTTGAGTAGTATTGCTAAAGATAAGAACATTGCCCATTGTAGGAGGTTTCTTTAAACCTACAGTAACATTAGGTACTACCTATCCACACAGGAACAACCTCACATGTATACTTTCACAAGTTGAGAATAGTTCCTGGATCACACTGATGATAGAAGAAAAGAATTAAAGGAGAAGCTAGAGAAGGGATTAGTGAAATGCACTTACAAGAATGATTATGCATATAGTGTACCTAACACACAAGGGAGGCTTGCTTTAGACTACCAACATGTAGGAAAGCTTTGTGTTTACAGACCTCAATCCAGAACTGATACTAAGTTTGTGGGAACGAGTGAATGCAGACATGTATTTCTTTTTAAGAATACCGGAGACTTTATGCTGAATGGACAAGATTGTGCGATTTCTTGGGTTTGTTACATCTGTGGAAAAAGTGCTTATCATCATCTCCCTAAGGGATGGTATGGTACTTGCTATTTAGGAGTGGTTTTTCCTGAAATTTATCAAGTTGACAACATTGACGAAACACATGAGAACCTGAGATCAAGATCAAAAAGGTCAAGTTATCTGAAATAGTTGGAGATATATTTGGAGCAATTATTCCTTCTGTGGGAGTTGTTCAGAATGACATAAAAATTAAAAAGCTCTCTACTATTGTAGATAGAATGCAAACAGATTTTTCTGGAGCCATCACATACATGGATACTGAAATGGTTGTGGTACTTTCGATGGTTCTTCAGAACCGTCTTGCGTTAGACATCCTTTTAGCAAAGGAAGGCGGAATCTGTTGAATGCTTAAAGTGAAACATTGTTGCACGTTTATACCTGATAACAGTAAAGGGATTAGAAATTACGTTAAGAATTTTATAGATTTAAGTTCTGATCAAAAAGACCTGATAGAGCCAAGTGTGTGGGAAAATATAGGCAAAAGGTTTACTGAAGTGAAACACTGTGGAAAAGTTATGTTGTTTACTTGATACTGTTGTCCTTCCTGAGATGAGATAATAACGTACAAACTAAACACAGTGCTCAATGTCATGTTTTTCATGTAACATTTCATTTTTGTTCGAGTTCCATTTTGGCAGGAAGCACATTTTACTTTTCCACATAGTTGTAAATGTAATTAATCATAGAAACTGATGTCCTGAGAAGAGAGAGGAGTGACAGCGTTAATCCTAATTGTGGTGTAGAAAGCGTGAAGAGATACATCTAATGTGTTGATGATATTTTATTGGTTGCAAATTAAACCACCTCATAGTCATGACCAATAGAAGCTTAGTTAGTAACTTTTGGGACTTTAATACAGCAATGTTTTAGGTGATGTAAGTTAGTTCCCCATTTTCTGAGCTCCTGTTCATTTCTCCATTGTCCAAACTACAAGGTGCTGCTTAGTTCTTGCCTATGATTTTAACAGTTCAGTTATGTTAGGCCCAACTTGCTGAACTGTTTCCCACTAATATCCTGATGCTGTCTTCCGAAGACCCGATGTTCCTGTGCTCTGCTGACAAAGCGTCTGCTGCTTGCTGATCCATTTAGGAGCGGAACAACCAATATGCATTTGTCTTTCTTGCAGGTTTTTCTTACTTAGAAAATCCAACTGCTTATTTTGGTTAGCACCCTAGTAAGATGTTTTCCAAATTATTTTTTGTCTTATTTTCCTTTTTGCATGAAGCCCTCACATGTTTTTCGAATTGGAATATTGGTTAGGGAGCCTGCCCTAAATCTAATTTTGTATGTATGTTAATTGATTGTGATTTCATTCATTCGCACAACTAAATGTATGTTATTTCTATTTTTCACTTGGGCTTGTTGTTCTACGTTTTTCTTTTGGAATGTCTTAAGCTTAATGCGTTAATTAGATTAAGATTTTTCAGGCGTTTTTGACAGCCTGTGATGTTTCTGTATTCCTATCATTTGGTCTTCGCATGATTTACATGATCTTAGCACTGTTAATCTAAAGGGCAATAAATGTTTACATTTTACTAAATTGGTGTGGTGATTCATGGCCACATAGGTCATGGTGTGTTCAAATTACTGACTCTTATTGATTATGTTGGTCATTTAATTTATAATTTGATGTCTGTTAGTTTCACAGTGTTTTATATGGATGATTACACACCCATGTCTGAGTCAAAAGGTCTGAGTCGACCTCTGAGGGTAATCAATGTTTTACCCTATATGTGTCACCTTATCATAACAATATAAAAGCAAATAAGGTCTGACACGCCCACGCTTCATAATAGAGTGTGAGGTCTTGGAGAAGGCAGGCGGCCGGCACATACGCTTCTTACAAGAAACACTATATGGGAGCATACATGCCAATAGACCTGAATCAGGCAGAGACTCCCGATTTTGTAAGCCACATATGGCATTATTTTGGCTGCCTCCCGCCGGAAATTACCTTCTATTCAATTGAATTTAAGGGATGAAATATGTTCTCCTGGTCATTTTTGTAAAATGTTCCACTTTCCTCTTTTAACATGTTGTCATGTATGTGTGAGTTCAACCTAGGGAAGGACAAGCAGCTCTATAATGATAGGAGCTTGTAGGTGCAACCTACCCAGGAAGGAATCACACAAGTTATGCCCATCCCTACTTAGCACCCAGCTCAATAAGGCTGCTAGCCCTGAGGGCACCAACTACTCTAAGCAACCAACTCAACAAGGCTGAAAGCCCAGTGAGCATATCCTACCTAGCCAACCAGCTCTACAAGGCTGATATCCCTATGAAAACTACCTACCTCAGCAATGCGTTCAAAAAGTCGAGGAGCTTTGCGAGCACAGCCTACCCGAGCCACCAGCTCAATAATGTTAAGAGTCCAGTGAGCACAGTCTATCCAAAGAAAGCAGCTGAAGAAGACTGGGAGCCATTTGAATGCAACATATCCAAAGATACCGGCTTCAGAAGACTGGGAACACAGTGAGCACAACCTACACTTAGCAACCAGTTCAACAAGTCTGGGAGCCTGTAAGTGCAATCTACCAAAGGTATAGCTTAAGAAGACTAGCAGCACTGAGAATGCAGCATACCCAGAGCAATCAGTTTAATAAGCTGGAGGCTGGAGGCCATGAGTGCAACCAATCATAAGCTACTACATAAGAAGGCTAGGAGTCCTGTGAGAGAAAACTTCACACAAACGTGATGTGCTCACCTCTGTGGAATTATATAAGGTACACTGAAGCGCATCCAGACTGCAGGTGTGCCAAAGGCAAGCCTGTCTACGTTTGGACTAGCAAGCCACAAACGTTGTGAGGATAGTACAGAAAACCAAAAACTGCAGTCAATTGAGCAACTAAGTGTACATTGGTTGAGGAAATATTGCTTCCACTATGGTGGTATACTATCAGTTGGACTCAACCTCTGTGCAGGGGAGTTCTTAATAAGAATTACTGGACATAACAGGGATTCAGATTTTCAGATAATAAAACCTCAGGGTAAACCCAAAGGATATTCCTTTGTTGGCAGATCCCAGGGTAAGATTGAAACTAACCATAGTTGATGAGTTATTTGTACTATGACTCAATCATCCTGTTTAGTCCAGACATGTTTCAGCCCACTGATTGTCTAAAAGGGTCAGGGCTTTCATCAAGGCTTGTGGGATCCTTCACATTGGAAATAAGTCCCCATTTTCCAGTCCAAATCCTCCCTCTGCACTATGTTCAATTTTCTGATCTTGGCATCGCTGACATTATCTATCAAGGACTTTAATCGCAGTCGGTCAGGCTTTGATGGAAAGTACAATAAAAGTCAGATGTAACTGTATTTTTCTGGTCATGTGTGGTCACAATGTTTCCTTCTTTAGTTCTAAGCACAGTTACCTGACCCCTTACTTTTCTGTTTTTTTTTATTAGCCAGGCCAACAGATGACCAGGTTCATCTCCCTCCGCATGTTATAATACGGTTTACATATGCTATTTGTGAGCTCATAGTGTCTCATCCTAGCCTGTATCAGTGTCTCAGGTACCTTTGTATCCGTCACCACTGCCCTGTCAAGTTGGGTTAATTCCCTTTCAAGAGTTCAATGGCCAGATGTATGAAGCTTTTTTCAACTTGCAAACTGCCTGATTCATAGAATTCGGCTGTTTGTGACTGGAAAAATACATTTTCCCATGTACCAAACCCTATTTTTGTGATGCGTTAATGAAGTGGGTTAGTGATCCAGTATTAGGAAGGGGCGTGTTAAGGGCGTCCCTTCCTAATAGCAACCTGTATTAGGCCTGGGTGGAGCTCACAGAGTTCCACTCTGCGATTTCTGTGGAGTTGATTTCAAACGCTGTGGAATTCCGCAGAGGCGAAGTTCCGTGGACGGTGGAGTGGCACCCTGTCCCGAATGCACCCGATCTTGGAAGCGCTAAGCAGGGTTGAGCCTGGTAAGCCAGGCCCGACCCTGCCTAGTGCTTCCGATATCGGGTGCATTCAGGACAGGGCTGTAGGCAGTGAAAGCTGTGGGGTCAGGCCGGTGCACAAGAGGCCTAGGCAGACCTGGAAACAGAGTCCTGAAATGGCAGCTTTTGCTACCTATGGCCCTGGCCTGAATTCACATGAGTGCACATAAGAAAAACAAGGACTTACCTGGGACCTCCCAGGGGGTCCTCATCATTGCCAGCGACCTGGCTCTCTGCCTCCCTCTGCCCCCTGGACTGCTCCTGGCCCAGGTGGTTGGAAGGAGGCCTGGATCCGGAGCTGCTGGGGTGGCACTGGCAAGCAGCTCCATGATGTCAGGCCGAGTGCACACTGCAGCCCAGTTATGAGCCACACAGAGCAAGCGCAGACTGTCAGCACTTGTTCTGTGTGGCCCATAACTGGGATGCAGTGCGCATGTGGTGAGCTCCATTCCACTGGCAGGACTAGCCTAGTTTTTGGTTGAACTCCACGCTCAAAGCGAAAACTCCATTAAAAGTGCAGAAAACTCGGTTAACTCTGCCAGTGGAGCAGAGCTCACCGCCCATCCCTCGTATGTATGAACGTTTTGCGACTGAAATGCGGTCACAAAACCCCCAAGAGACCCCTTCCCCTTTGTGAATAATCATAACAACGTTTTTTAAGAGGAAACAGTGGTGCCTACTTTTAAAAAAAGAAAAGAAAACTTTTATTTTTGTGTTTGAAACGCATCCCATTTTCCTTTAAGGAAAACGGGCTGCATTTAAAAAAAGAGTTGCTCTATTTAAAAGCAAACAGACATGGTGGTCTACTGTCCCCTGCAGGCCACCATCCCCAATGGGTCGCAAATTGCAAATTGCAATTGAGAACTACCTCATGAATAATAATGAGGTAGGTCACCTGCAACCCACTGGGAATCGCAAACAGTGTAAAACACACTGTTGTACACAGCTGTTTGCGATTTCCTACTAGCGAATCACAAAAGATTTGCTATTAGGAAACCTCAAACCCAAAGCTACGTACATTTGGCCCCTAGTTTCTTGTCTCAGTACTGACCTCACCCATATGATTATGCTTAACAAATGTCACAAATGTACATTTTTAAGGTATCCCACTCTTTCAGAGTATAATTTGTTGAGGCTTCGTTCAGTTTGAAATATTGCCTCATATACATGTGTATTTCTAAAGCACACTATCACCCACAAAATTATGCTGGCACTGAGCAGGTGTGTGTACCTAGGCATGGCTATGGTAAGTTGGTGAATTGAAAAAACAGATTTTCAGCTTCTTGTGAAATCCAAGGAGGTTCTGATATGGAGTGGGAGGTTGTTCCATGCTCCAGGAATTATGTAAGAGAATGCCCGTCCTCTTGATCTTGTTCGATTTATGTGTTGGTTGTGCATGAGCAGGAGTCATGCACAAGCTGGTTGGTGGAAGGAGATGCGACTATTCAAGTTGGCGGAACGTGATTCGTGTAGTGCCTTGAATGTGTGTGTGTGTGACGAGTTTGAATTAAGCACATTTGTGCATCTGGTGCCAGTGTAGTCCCCTAAGGTGTGGTGTGAGTTCTGTGTGGGAGGTTGAGGAGGAGTCTTGCTGTTGAGTTCTGGGTGGTTTGTAGTCTTGTAGTGAATTGCTTGGTGATCCCGGTGTAGCGGGAGCTCCCGTAGTCCAACTTGCTAGTGACTTGACATGAGTGACAGTTTTTCTACTGTTGCCTGGGAGCTATTTGAAGATTTTCCTCAGCATCTTCTGGCTGTGGAAGCAAGATACAGTGACAGTGTTGACTTGTGTGATCATATCCAGTTTACTGTTAATGATTATTTTGAGGTACTTGGCATGGGTTCTGGGTGTGAGTGTTGGTCCGATTTCAACCAGCCACTATTTGGAGTCTCATGGTGACGTGCTCTTGCCGAGGACCACTACTTCTGTCTTCTCAGTGTTGAGCTTGAGACAGTTGGCATTCTTTCAGTAATCAATTTTGGTCATGCAGGTGTTGAATTTTTTTTTGTGTTGGGAGTTTTGTCTGAGAAGGAGAGTATGAGTTGCATCTCATCTGCATATGCGAGAATACTGATGTTGTTTGACCAGATAGGTCAGATGGCTCATGTAAGCATTGAAGAGGGTGGGGCTGAGCGCTGAACCTTGAGGCACTATGTATATTAATTTGTGGGCTTCTGAGGAGTAAGGTGCTAGAGTTGTGGTCTATCTATTAAAAAGGAACAGATCCATTGGAGAGCTGGTCCTTGGATGTCGATCATGTGCAGGCACCTGATGAGGATGGGGTGGAGACTGTGTCAAATGCTGCAGGGAGGTCCAGGGGAATGAGCGCTGCCATGTCTCCTCTCAAGAATCAGGTGGATGTCTGTGGCAGCGATGAGTGCACTTTCTGTACTGGTATTGGGCCTGAATCTGATCAGTGTGGTGTTGAGAAACTGTTGGTTGGTGAGGTGCTGGTTGATTAGTTTATTTAAGACCTTTGATGTGTATGATTGAGGGAGATACGTCTGTAGTTAAAAAGCGTGGCTGGGTCAGCGGATGATTTATTGAGCAGTGTCATGACAGTGGCATGTTTTCAGGTGTCCAGAAATGTGTTGGAGGTGTTGAGGATGGGTGTTAGTGCTTCGCTGATCAGAAAGAGTCCTTTGGTAAAGGCATGGGGTGGGAGGGCACATGTCAGATGGAGCCACTGAATGGATGGTCTTCACGATTTCAACAGTGGTGATAGCAGGCCACAAGATCAGGGTTGGGATCTGGTTGAAGGTCAAAGTTGCTCTATATGGAAGTGACTTTGTTACAGATGAATTTCAAAAGCATGTTGTAAAGGTCATGTGAAGGGGTGATGCTGCTGAAGGCGGCAGTAGATACAGTGAAATATTAGAGGATGGTGAAGATTTCTTTGCTGCGCTTAGTGCTAACTTTCATTTAATCAGCAAGAGGTGTGCACTTGGTATTTTTTGTTTCTACTATTGATAGCGTCTTAGGGCTGATTTGAATATGTCTTATCCTGGGATGTCTTGATTTGACTTGATTTGTTCTCCATTTGCTCTCCGATTACTTGCAGTGGTGTTTCACCCACCAGAGTTTCTCTTTGTACCAGGTGGCCTGTGGTTGGGCTCTTCCTGTTAGGTTGCGCTTGAGGGAAGCCAGGGTGTCAGCACATGCAGTAATCCAGCTGTTGAGCTCTATTGCTTCCTCACTGCATACTATTTCGAAAACAAAATGTGTTCCATCCCGGATGGCATAGCCCTATATTTGTCCTTTTTTGGTAATTCTCAGTTCTCATCGATAGTTGAAACCCTGTACTACAGTTCTCTCTCTTAATTGGTGATCTCCTTCAATTGGTGAGTGAAAGTACTCTGGAACTACTAAGGATCCCCTTCCTTCAAGAATTGTTTTTACTTACAATGGAACATTGTCTTCCTAAATCTGTGCTACACCCTTCCTTGTTTTTTTTTTTAGCAGTCCCTGCTGATTTGAAGCTTGTAGATATATCTCTTTTGTTGAATACACCTTTGCTAGATCATGAAGCTATATATCCAGTTACCACCCAGTATCACAGTTGCCTTATTTGGTTAAGATGCTGAAAAAGTTTTCTCATTACATGCCTGCTTTTGTTAAGACCAATGTTTTCTGCACCCTCTTCAAGTAGGCTTTCATCCTTGAGGCAATACAGAGGTAGTGGTAATTTCAGCATTAGATGCCCTATGCTAGTATGCAGACACCAACCTTCCTGTTGCACTGATTTTATTGTACCTATCAGTAGCCTTTGATAGTCAAGCAGCAGATTTTGCTAGTCCACTTAAAAGACATAGGTATAAAGGGCCTCACCTGGATGTGGTTTCACAGCTTTCTGTCTGATAGGGTATTCCAAGTGACAGCTAGGGCCTTGTCCTTCATAATTCAATTCAGTTGTCTTGCAGGGTCTCTCAAGAGTCAATATCATCCCCTTAATTTTCAGTCCATACAAGGCCCCATTAGCTGAGTTCATACAGCGACACAGGTATGATCTGTACATGTATGGTGAATTTTATTTAACATTTCCAGTGAACCTGGCAGCTTAGTTACCCAGTACTAGACCTGCCCATTACAGGCTGAAAAACAGATGTGTAATTATCATCTTAAGCTTAGTAAAAATAAAGAGGGGATACTTTCTCTTTCAGGCGGTTATCTTCTTTTCTGGCTGTCTTTACTGGGCTTAAACCTATCCCAGTTTCTACAGTGAAGAATATAGGAGTAAAATTCAAGTCCATTCTTTCTGTAGGTGACCAGATTAAGTCTGTGGTGAGTTTGTGTTTTTTCCAACATAGAACTTTGAAGAGGAGTCTCATCCTGTTTTCCTTCTCTCATAACGTGATGATTCTGAGTGTACCTTGGCCTCTCTCTACCTACTTGATTCAAAGACTTCAACTGATCCAGAACTACGCTGTTAGACTAGCTTTGGGTTCAAGAGCCAGAGACTACATGCCTTGGCTACTCTTCACTGGCTTCTGATAGAGGAAGGTATTATCTTCAATCACTTTGCTTAGTACACAAGGCTGTATCCTCTTATAATAAGTCAATGGTTGGAAACTGATTCTATTTCTATTGGCGCGCTCATGTTTTCAGTGGTCCTTGCTTGGAGACCAGGCTTTTTGTACTGTGACACTGTTAAGGCAGAACAAACTTCCTGTTTATCTCAGGAAAGAGAGGACCTACTCAGATTAAGGGAATCACTCCATACCTGGCTTTTTTATTAAAAAACGTGTGAGGTGAGATTTTAGGTCTGATGTTCTTGTCAAGTCTATTCACTGTTGTATCTTTTGTTGCTAGCGCCAGGATACCCCTTCCAGGGGGAGAGTTTTGCACTCTATAAATACCTTCAGATAATACCAATAACGACCATCTTCAAGGTCCCTCCCATACTCAAAATGCTACAGTCACAGAACTAGCTTGTTGCGGTCAAGGGCCCCATGGCTGCTTACTCCTCAGACTTAGCATTCCACTGTCAGTTTTCAGCCTTCATTCCTTCCTTTCCCATCTTCTCACTCAGGGGGGTACTGCTGCCCTTTCACTGCACACTTTTTGTATTGCACCATCTACCGGTTGAATCTTAGTGGTCCATTTGGGAGACCCTATTGTGCTGCATGGTGGTGGTTAGCAGAATTCCTGGATCCCGTGCCAGCAGAAATGGTGAAGGCACCAATCAGGTATGGAGTTTCCTTATGGATAACCCACTGAAGTGGTGGCTCCTTCAAGTGTAATTAAAGTGGAGGTAATCTGTCAGTATTAGAGAAGAGGTATAACTCAGGTTGAGGAGAATAGTGGCTCACCACTGTTCTGTGACCAATACAAAGACCCAATAAAGAAACCTACTACAGATGCCTTTTGTCAGGACACTTGGGCGGATGCCTCTTCCGGTCTTGCTGGCCATGTAACTTAAGTGACCTGGAGCACGGTGCACAGTGCTCTTCGTGGGGTTCTCCAGTATTTTAACTAGAATCTTTTTGAACTGCCAGATTATTATTTTTAGATCTGCCTGCAGACAGCTTCTATTGTCTGGACACCCTCATGTCATGAAATCTTGAAAACTGTACCTTACGAAGATGTATAGAGATTGGTCTTTGGGTCAGTCTCCTTCAATCATTAGCCTACATGTGTTATTGATGCTTTGCAATGTCTTGGACGGGCTTCATCGAGGCCTTTGTATTTTGAGGATGCTTACGTTGTCTTCTGTGTTGCTAATTGGTTCTGGTGATGGACTGAGGACGTCCTTTTGTTAGGCTGAAGAGGTGAATTGATCTATAACTTGCAATTGAGAACAACTACACAGTGCTTCTCACTTATCTTCCTTGCTCTTTCATGTGTTTTACTTTGCTGGGTTGATAACATTGTGTTGCATTTACAACTCAAACACACAGTACTGCTATCTAGGTCACAGAAACACGTTACACAAACAGTGCTAATACATCTGAGGCTCGGTTTCTGTCACATTCTTTGTTCTTTTCTCACACAAGGAGGATAGCATGTTTTAAAGTGAAAAGGACCCAAAGCCACACAGCGCCTCATAGGTATGATAGAGAGGCCTGCACCACATGTACAAAAGTCTACTCAGGTGGCACAGGCCTCCTGTAAATAAACCCCTAATGTTTTATTAAAGCAGACCATGTTCCTTAAAGAAACATGTGCTCCTTAAAAAACAAAAAAGATTCGTGCTTTGGAAAATATTGTTAGCTGCCTGCAGACAAGATTCTCAAAGGAGAAAGTTTCCAAAAGGGGTAAGCTTTCACTTCGATAATCAGTTACCACCTCCTCTGATGGGTTGGTAACTTAACAAGGGCTTGTGACAGCAGATACACCCACTAACCATTGATACAGATCCTACTAAATCACAGTTTGGAGGAAACTCCCTTTTCACGCCCCTTCCTAATTGCGATTCAATATGGGTAGTTAAACTCTTTTTGTTAGTTGGAAATTAATTTTCAACTCGCAAAATGAGTTTAACACATTCCCAAAAGCCATTTAGTGGTCACACAATCTGTGATTTTGCAAATGACGGGGCGTGAAACCATAAAATGGCTTTGTTTATCTAGCCCTTCGTTATTAATCATATATATTTAGAATATGTCAAAGTGTGCCCATTTCACTCTGCGGTCGTTTTGCTCTTATCTTGCATTTGCTGTAACTCCCCGCTCGCACCTTTCTCTGTTCATACCTTTCATGAATGGGAACCTTTCCCTGCACACAGATCTTTCAATCTGGATCTACACAGCACCGATCCTTGTCTGCACTCTCCCTACTCACACCTCTGTCAGACTGTTCACATCTAATGCAGTCTGCCCCTCTCCCTGCTGCACCCTTCTCAGCCTGCACCCCTTTCAGCCCATACCTCTCCCAGCTCGCGCCTCTGCTTCTCCATACCTTTCCCTGGCCACATCTTTCTCATCTCACATCTCACCCTGTCTCTACCTCTCTGCATGCCTGCACTTTTCCAAGCCTGCAGCTTTCCCTGCCATCAACTCTCCGTTCCGTACCTCTCCCTGCTCGTACCTCTGATGCCCCAACATCCCCTGCCAGTACCTCTCCCTGCTCGTACCTCTGATGCCCCAACATCCCCTGCCAGTACCTCTCCCTGCTCGTACCTCTGATGCCCCAACATCCCCTGCCAGTACCTCTTCCTGCTCGTACCTCTGATGGCCCAACATCCCCTGCCAGTACCTCTCCCTGCTCGTACCTCTGATGCCCCAACATCCCCTGCCAGTACCTCTCCCTGCTTGTCCCTCTGTTGCCTCAACATCCCCTGCCAGTACCAGTCCATGCATGCACCTCTTCTGCCCAGCACCTCATCCAGCCTTCACCAAACCTAGAACTACTCTGCTCCTTGCTCGTACGTCTTCCTAAGGGATGCAAAATATGATGGATAGAATGCTTGAATTAATCTCAGCCACTGGTAATTACTCTGGGCTGCATCCCAGTCCATCGTTAGTTTGTACACCATGCCACCTCAGTGTGGACCCAGCCATATGCAACTCAGCCTTGATCCTTCTCCAAAGGCAACAGTCCAGCCCGAACTGCCAGGCCAGGTCCTCCCTGAACCAGAAAACAAGCAACGTAGGACCAGGTTTGCCCTAGTTAGGGCTGATCAGGGCTACCTAGCCTAGCAGAGCATCAGGGCGACCTGTCCTGGCCTCTATCTGAGCATTATTCTAATTACTCTAAGCACATTCTACTTCACCATTATTTACCTCCACTGGTCCATTACAGACAGGAAACCCCCCCCTGCTTAGTCATGGCTGCAAATCTTAAAAGAATAGTCCAGCCGAAACTTCAAGGTCACCGTCAAAGAAAGAGGTGTTATAGATTTTCTACTCGGTTTTGGGTTAACTGTCGATGTGATTTCCTGTTTTTCTTGCATTTACTGTAACTGCATGATTTTATCTTGTGAGGCTTGATTTGGAGCAGAAATACCTTGGATGTGTATCACGTTTTTTTTCTCTCGCTGCCAGCCTATTGGGTAAATCACAACAGTGCTTAATTTGTAAATTAAAACGTGCCGGTGCCCAAACCTCACCTCTTGAACACGCGGCTGCTGCATTTAAATGTGCGAGCACAGAATACTGAGGCAGCATAATCTTGAAGCCATCTCGGGCCTCTTCAATCCATTTAAAGCCACTACCTGCCCCTTCAGCTCACTCCAGCAGCTTTCAGCTTTCTACCATAGTGACGTTTTTCCCTTTTTCTCTTCCTCCGTCTTTCCCAAATGTGTCTTTTGCTCCCAGCAAATGCTTGCGGCAGGAGAATAAGCCCCGGCCCTCAAAAATAAGTGCCGGTGCTCAGCACCGGAAACAACAAGCACAAATTTAGCACTGAGTCACAAACAAATGGTACATAAGCACATATTTCCCTCGCAAAACGTTTTCGTCACCACTGTCCCAACAATGAGGTCCTTGCATACTGTACCGCAGTTCTGTAGTTTTTGCAAGAATGACAGGTGGTCTGTGAGAAAAGAACTGTGTAACTTTATCAGAGAAGTGCAGCTTGAGCCCTTGTGGCACAAGGAGTTCCGGGATCATCTCTGGGAACGCACGTGCCACTTAGAGCAACTCTCTTACACAGCACAATCTCGAACACACGTAATTTACCCAGCACACACTCCAATCCACTATTTCGTAGCTGGTCTGTGCGATTCTGGATATGGACCCTCTCTATGTAAACCAGGCTTGGTCTTGCCTGCTCCAGAGCACTGATTCCCTTCTTTGCACCTTTGTCTAGCAGTAGCCCTCCTGTTCCAGTTGCATCTCATTCTCACTGGTCTACTGGACCTCTACCCCAGCTCCTTATCACGGCCACACCCTGCCAACATTACTTGCTAGTGTTCCTTAGCCAGAGTGCTCCACCCCCCCGAACCCTCCAGGGACGTGAAATGTTCATGGTAAGGGGGATCACGCTCATGGTCACCATGTAAGGGGAGGCCCAGTAGGATGTTCCAACACGTTCTCCTATCTCACGTCAGAAGACCCGGGACTCTGTCCCATGGTGACAATGACAGGATCTTCTCCCACGTGGCCCACGCTGCAGGACGAGCCCCTTCTGAACAAGGTACGGAGACAACCGTGGGGCAGTAGCCGAAAGGTCCACTCCAGATCCTGCCCAACATGGCTTGCTGCAAGTCCTATGGTGGCCTCTACCTCTGTTTGTCAGGAACCATTTCAGTGCCACAGATAGGACATGCACGTCTTAGAGTACAGGTGAGTGTACGGGGAACCAAACACTGCAAAACATTCCCTGTAAACTCCATACTGCACCGAGCATGAAAATTGTTGCTAAAATCGCAATAAAAGGTGCATTTTGCGGCATCATTTTTTAAATCCATTTTCTAAAAAGAAATAGGTGTACTACAGTATTGCTAAGTGCTGAAAAGTACCTCTAAAACTTTCAAAAAGTTCTTAAAAAGTTGAAAAAGTTTTTTCTGTTTCCTTAAAAAGTTCTGAAACTTTTTCTTTCTTTTTCTGTCCCTTAAACTCTTTTCTATCATGTCTGGTACAGGTCCTACTCTTGATCTGGCCTGCACAGCTTATGACCACCTTAACTGGAAAGGTGTAAAGAGTCTCTGCATTGATAGAGGTTTAGGGGTAGGGAAGAATCCCTCTAGAGAATTGTTAGTTAATATGCTCATTGAAAATGATAAGGCCTTAGCTGGCACATCAGGTGAGAGATTAGCAGATGGTTCACACTCTGATTCTGGGGTAGCCCCAGCAAATGTGCTATATGAGAATCTTCCCAACCTGCCCCTTAGCAGGCCACCTAGCAAGTCTGGTACTAATGTGAGCTCTCATCACAGTAGGGATGTAATTCCTTTAGGCCAGGTTGTTAGAGTGCCAACTGTTAGGGACAGGTCTCCCTCTGCCCATTCACACCATTCTTCTGTGTCTAAGCATGCCCAACCCACCCCCCCTGATGACAGAATGTTAGAAAGGGAGCTCAATAGATTGAGAGTGGAAGAGTCCAGGCTGAAGCTTAAACAGCAACAGCTGGCTCTAGACAGGGAAACTTTAGACTTAGAAAAAGAAAGGCAGAGGTTGGGGTTAGGACCCCATGGTGGCAGCAGCAGTATTACAGATAGTAATCCTGTGAAAGAGCATGATTCTAGGAATCTGCACAAGATAGTTCCCACTTACAAGGAGGGGGATGACATTAACAAGTGGTTTGCTGCACTTGAGAGGGCCTGTGTTGTACAGGGGTCCCTCAAAGGCAGTGGGCTGCTATCCTATGGCTATCTTTCAGTGGAAAGGGTAGGGATAGGCTCCTTACTGTGAAGGAAAGTGATGCCAATAATTTTACAGTTTTAAAGAATGCACTCCTGGATGGTAATGGCTTAACCACTGAACAATACAGGATTAGGTTCAGAGAAACCAAAAAGGAGTCTTCACAAGACTGGGTAGACTTTGTTGACCATTCAGTGAAGGCCTTGGAGGGGTGGTTACATGGCAGTAAAGTTTCTGACTATGAAAGCCTGTATAACTTGATCCTGAAAGAGCATATTCTTAATAATTGTGTGTCTGAATTGTTACACCAATATCTAGTGGACTCAGATCTGACCTCTCCCCAAGAAATGGGAAAGAAGGCAGACAAATGGGTCAGAACAAGAGTGAACAGAAAGGTTCATACAGGTGGTGACAAGGATGGCAAGAAGAAAGATGGTGAGAAATCTCAGGATAAGCATGGGGATAAAGGTAAAACCAAAGATCCTTCTTCAAATCCTAAACACTCTTCAGGGGGTGGGGATAAAACAAATTCTTCCTCTTCTTCACAACCTGCACACATTAAAAAACCTTGGTGCTTTGTGTGTAAAAACAGAGGCCATAGGCCAGGGGATAAGTCCTGTCCAGGTAAACCCCCTGAGCCTACCACCACTAATACATCAAGCTCTAGTGCCCCTAGCAGTAGTGGTACTAGTGGTGGGACTGCTGGCAGCAGTCAAGCTAAGGGTGTAGTTGGGTTCACTTATGGGCCCATCATAGAAACTGGGGTAGTCAGTCCCAAGACAGTTTCTGTCACATTCTGTCGCATTGGCCTTGCCACACTGGCTGCTTGTCCCCTTACAATGGATAAGTACAGGCAGACAGTTTCAATAAATGGTGTTGAGGCCCAGGCCTACAGGGACACAGGTGCCAGTATCACTTTGGTGACTGAAAACCTAGTGGCTCCTGAACAACACATCATTGGACAACAGTATAAGATTATTGATGTCCATAACTCCACTAAGTTTCTTCCCTTAGCTATAGTTCAGCTTAGTTGGGGTGGAGTTACTGGCCCTAAGCAGGTGGTAGTATCACCTAGCTTACCTGTAGACTGTCTCTTAGGTAATGACCTAGAGGCCTCAGGTTGGGCTGATGTAGAGTTTTATACCCATGCAGCCATGCTGGGTATCCCTGAGGAATTGTTCCCTCTCATTTCTACTGAAATGAAAAAGCAAAGGAGAGAAGGCCTGAAAACTCAGGATCCCTCTCCAACAACAGGTAAAAAGGGTATCACTGTATCCCCTAACCACCCTGCCATTCAGGATACCATTCCTGTGGTGGGAGAAACCTCTCCTGGAGTGGCACCTGTTCCAAGGGAATCATCAGCTGGCATAGCTGTACTCCCTGAGGTGGAAGTACCTCTCTGTGGGATAACTCATATTGGTGAGAAAAAGAGCACCATTTTAGTTAACATGGAGCATCCCTCCAACCCTCCCAGAGAAACTTTAGTGCAGAAACCCTGCACTGCCTCACAACACTTAGGACAGCATCCCTGCCCTAGTGTGGAGCTCAGAGGACAGCATCCCTGCCCTGCTCCAACTCAAGAGAAACAGCACCCCTGTTCTCTCTTCCAGCCATATGGACAAAGTTTTTGCCCAGCTATGGCTTTTCTGAGACAGCATCCCTGTCTGGCATTCTCATCACTAGAAGTAGGTCCAGTGGACAATTTCCACTGTTCTAAACTTAAACTTACTGATAGAAACTCTGAAAATATATCTTCACATTGTTGCTTAGCTAAAAAACTTCAAACAGGGTGGTTTACATCCCCACAGGGAAGTAACCATATAGTGGATGATAAAGGGAGTAACCAGTCTATTGCAGAGCTACTCTCTACTTATCACCACTTAGACAATAAAGTCTCAACTGGCCAAGGTTAGCCTTATTGTCCTTCGTTTGGGGGGGGAGGGGTTGTGTGAGAAAGTAGCCTCTTTTTAGCCTTGTTACCCCCACTTTTGGCCTGTTTGTGAGTGTATGTCAGGGTGTTTTCACTGTCTCACTGGGATCCTGCTAGCCAGGGCCCAGTGCTCATAGTGAAAACACTATGTTTTCAGTATGTTTGTTATGTGTGACTGGGACCCTGCTAGCCAGGACCCCAGTGCTCATACGTTTGTGACCTATATGTATGTGTTCCCTGTGTGATGCCTAACTGTCTCACTGAGGCTCTGCTAACCAGAACCTCAGTGGTTATGCTCTCTCTGTACAAATTGTCACTAACAGGCTAGTGACCAATTTCACCAATTCACATTGGCATACTGGAACACCCTTATACTTCCCTAGTATATGGTACTGAGGTACCCAGGGTATTGGGGTTCCATGAGATCCCTATGGGCTGCAGCATTTCTTTTGCCACCCATAGGGAGCTCTGACAATTCTTACACAGGCCTGCCACTGCAGCCTGAGTGAAATAACGTCCACGTTATTTCACAGCCATTTACCACTGCAATTAAGTAACTTATAAGTCACCTATATGTCTACCCTCCACCTGGTAAAGGTTGGGTGCTAAGTTACTTAGTGTGTGGGCACCCTGGCACTAGCCAAGGTGCCCCCACATTGTTCAGGGCAAATTCCCCAGACTTTGTGAGTGCGGGGACACCATTACACACGTGCACTATACATAGGTCACTACCTATGTATGGCGTCACAATGGTAACTCCGAACATGGCCATGTAACATGTCTAAGATCATTGAATTGTCACCCCAATGCCATTCTGGCATTGGGGAGACAATTCCATGATCCCCCGAGTCTTTAGCACAGACCTGGGTACTGCCAAACTACCTTTCCCGGGGTTTCACTGCAGCTGCTGCCAACCCCTCAGACAGGTTTCTGCCCTCCTGGGGTCCAGCCAGGCTTGGCCCAGGAAGGCAGAACAAAGGATTTCCTCAGAGAGAGGGTGTTACACCCTCTCCCTTTGGAAAAAGGTGTCAGGGCTGGGGAGGAGTAGCCTCCCCCAGCCTCTGGAAATGCTTTGATGGGCACAGATGGTGCCCATCTCTGCATAAGCCAGTCTACACCGGTTCAGGGATCCCCCAGCCCTGCTCTGGCACGAAACAGGACAAAGGAAAGGGGAGTGACCACTCCCCTGACCTGCACCTCCTCTGGGAGGTGCCCAGAGCTCCTCCAGTGTGCTCTAGACCTCTGCCATCTTGGAAACAGAGGTGCTGCTGGCACACTGGACTGCTCTGAGTGGCCAGTGCCAGCAGGTGACGTCAGAGACTCCTTCTGATAGGCTCTTACCTGTGTTGCTAGCCTATCCTCCTTCCTAAGTAGCCAAACCTCCTTTTCTGGCTATTTAGGGTCTCTGCTTTGGGGAATTCTTTAGATAACGAATGCAAGAGTTCATCAGAGTTCCTCTGCATCTCTCTCTTCACCTTCGGGCAAGGACTCGACCGCTGACTGCTCTGGACACCTGCAAAACCGCAACAAAGTAGCAAAGACGACTACTGCAACCTTGTATCGCTGATCCAGCCGCCTTCTCGACTGATTTCCTGGTGGTGCATGCTGTGGGGGTAGTCTGCCTCCTCTCTGCACTAGAAGCTCCGAAGAAATCTCCCGTGGGTCGACGGAATCTTCCCCTGCAACCGCAGGCACCAAAAGACTGCATCACCGGTCCTCTGGGTCCCCTCTCAGCATGACGAGCGTGGTCCCTGGAACTCAGCAACTCTGTCCAAGTGACTCCCACAGTCCAGTGACTCTTCAGTCCAAGTTTGGTGGAGGTAAGTCCTTGCCTCACCACCCTAGACTGCATTGCTGGGTACCGCGTGATTTGCAGCTGCTCCGGCTCCTGTGCACTCTTCCAGGATTTCCTTTGTGCACAGCCAAGCCTGGGTCCCCGACACTCTAACCTGCAGTGCACGACCTCCTGAGTTGTCCTCCGGCGTCGTGGGACCTTCTTTCGTGACTTCGGGTGAGCTCCGGTTCACTCTTCTTCGTAGTGCCTGTTCTGGCACTTTTGCGGGTGCTGCTTGCTTCTGAGTGGGCTCCTTGTCTTGCTGGGCGCCCCCTCTGTCTCCTCACGCAATTGGCGACATCCTGGTCCCTCCTGGGCCACAGCAGCATCCAAAAACCCTAACCGCGACCCTTGCAGCTAGCAAGGCTTGTTTGCGGTCTTTCTGCGTGGGAACACCTCTGCAAGCTTCTTCACGACGTGGGACATCCATCCTCCAAAGGGGAAGTTCCTAGTCCTCTTCGTTCTTGCAGAATCCACAGCTTCTACCATCCGGTGGCAGCTTCTTTGCACCCACAGCTGGCATTTCCTGGGCATCTGCCCACTCCCGACTTAAGTGTGACTCTTGGACTTGGTCCTCTTGTTCCACAGGTACTCTCGTCTGGAAATCCATCGTTGTTGCATTGCTGGTGTTGGTCTTCCTTGCAGAATTCCCCTATCACGACTTCTGTGCTCTCTGGGGAACTTAGGTGCACTTTACACCTACTTTTCAGGGTCCTGGGGTGGGCTATTTTTCTAACCCTCACTGTTTTCTTACAGTCCCAGCGACCCTCTACAAGCTCACATAGGTTTGGGGTCCATACGTTATTCGCATTCCACTTTTGGAGTGTATGGTTTGTGTTGCCCCTATACCTATGTGCTCTCATTGAAATCTATTGTGTGACTGTACATTGCTTACTATTGCTATTACTGCATATTTTTGGTATTGTGTACATATATCTTGTGTATATTTGCTATCCTCATACTGAGGGTACTCACTGAGATACTTTTGGCATATTGTCATAAAAATAAAGTACCTTTATTTTTAGTATATCTGTGTATTGTGTTTTCTTATGATATTTTGCATATGACACTAGTGGTATAGTGGGAGCTTTGCATGTCTCCTAGTTCAGCCTAAGCTGCTCTGCTAAGCTACCCTTTTCTATCAGCCAAAGCTGCTAGACACCTCTTCTACACTAATAAGGGATACCTGGACCTGGTGCAGAGTGTAAGTACCCCTTGGTACTCACTACAAACCAGGCCAGCCTCCTACAGCTACTCTTCCGCATTCAAACCATTAGGGGTCTTGTTGTCCAAATTAATGATATATCTAGTCTCAAGCTGTCTGAGTGCCCGCTCATGATTTTCTCCTCTTAGTTGGTTCTGGATTGCATCGATAACATAATATTTTAAACTTTTTGTGCCATTATTGTGATACTCATTAATTGCCTGGCTACCGGGTAGGAGTGCTCTTTAATCCTAGTGGCCCTCAAGTGTTGCAAAATTATTTTGTGGCTCTGCTGGACCGTACTATCATCATGGCTTAGATTACAATCACAAGTAAGTACATACGCCTCATATTCGGTTTTGCAATGGTAACAACCTGATATTTTAATTGGTCTATTATGGAACGGAGTCATAAATTCCACCGCATTTGCAAAAACCTATCAGTTGTTGTAACCAGGTTTTCAGTACTACCTTTAACAAGGGCATCTGTAATTGAACCGGCTCTCCTAAACGTGATTGAAGGAGCTTTGGGGACCAGTGCACCTACTATTGGGTCTCCACAAATTAAGTGCCAATGTTTGCATAGGATAGCTCCCAAATCCCTTTCCTGCTTGCTATATGTTGTTATTAACCTTATGACCAAACTTAAATTCTCTTTTGCCTTCTTATGTACACCTGAAAAGAGTAAAGATTCTCTACTCTTTTTGTTTACTCAGTTGACCATTTTTATTAAGGACTCTCTAAATCTAATTGCTGCCTCTTCCTGACATCTTTGTAAATGCTGAGTATGGCTGCAGTTCATCCTTAATTTCAGCATTTCCCCAAATGGGATGATGTTTTTTTAGATGGTTGGGATGGAAACTGACCGCACGTAGAGTAGTATTCCCTGCTGTTTACTTTCTGAATAGTCGTGTCTCTATTTTATTGTCATGGATATACACTTGTAGATCTAAGAAATTAACTCAAGTTGCACTGATAGTTCCTGAGAACTGTAGGTTTAAATTATTGTGATTGATTTCTTCCACAAACTTTTCAGCTGTTTCCTGTGAACCCTTCCCTACAACCAATAAATCGTCTATGAAATGCAACCAACAGATCACATGATCATTTCAAGCAAGGCCATGTTCATTGACAGCACCTGCCCCTTCCACCAGCCCATATGCAAACAAGAATACCTGGGGGAGAAGCAGGTGTCCATCGTTGTACCCCTTGCTTGTCTGAAAATCTCCCTATAGATAACACCATGTGTTTTTACAATTTTAACTGTGTTTCTTTCTAATAGTACTCTACTGCTTGCAGTCCATCATTGTGCCAGTACAAAGCAAGGTGACATCCGGTGTCATCAGTAGGTAATCAACGCTCCAAGAAACATCATACATTTGCTTTAAGAAATCCCCTGTGTAGGAAGCAAGCTATCTATATTGTGTACCATTGTAAGGGGACCCTATGCAATAGTCCAGGGCGACCCGTATTGGCTGACAGGGGTTAAAATAATAACCTTAAAAGCTCTCTTTTGTGGTTGTGTGGGCAAGCAGTTAGGCTAATTAGAGGTCGGTGTCAATCATTTATTGCACACAGAAAGCCAGTAAGCGAGACACACACTCAATGAAGAAATCTGACACCAATTCATAAAATTAACACTCACTTTTATATGAATTTACACACCAAAATCATCAGAAACAGGTTAGTACTTTTCGAGATATCAATTTTTACAGTTTCAAAAGCAGTGCAATTTTTGGGTGCTGTAATGTTATCCTATGGGGGAAAACATACTCGAATTGGGCACTTAACAGTAACTTACTGGACTGTTCTCTGGGACTTAAGGTGAATATACGGAAAGGTCTAAAGCCACACCAACAGGTCACTTCGGGAGGCTCTGGGGCGTCCATGTGCACAGGTGTGTTATGGCCTTGGATGTCCCATTCACTTCAGTATGGAACAGTCCGGTCACAAAGTTGCTGGGAATGGGGAGCCGGGGCAGTCGGGTGCAGAGGTGTCCTGAGGCGTCCGGTTTCCATCAGCGGAGACACTTGTGGTAGAGGGGGCCTGCAGAAAGAGTCAGCAGGTGGTGACTGGAAGTCCAGTCTTGCTAAACTCAAGGGTGGGCTCAGCTCCAGAGGGTTTCAGGACTCCGTGGGCACTATCAAACCCCTCAGACTTGTGCTGTGGGGCTCGGGTACAGAGGTGATTTGAGGCATCGGTTCGCGGTGGTCAGAAACTGGCTCTGGGACTTGGTAACCTGGTGAAGAGGAGAAACAAGGCAGAGAGACCACTCTCCTGAATGGCATTGTGGTTCCTGATGTCCCTTGACAGTAGATCTACTTTGGTGCGCCTGGGGTCCGGATTGGACCACCAACAAGCCTTGGTTGCTGCAAGGGGTCCAGCACCCCCTGTATAGGTGCAGGGAGCCTTCTGGCAGGGTCAGCATCTCAGGACTCCTATGCAATGGCGAGGTTGACCTCCTGGGCTCTAAACAGTCTTCTCCTGGCTCGTTGATCCCTCGGAGCACCCGATGGCCAACAGGGCAAGGTACCAGACTTTGCAAATAGTGCCTACAGATGCAGGAAAGCAGCTCCTCTGCCCCAAGGGAGATCTTTCCTGGTTGTTGAGGTGCTGGCCTGTCCTCTAAGGGTTTTAGAAGGATGTCCAGCTCTTGGTGAAGTTGGTCCTGCAATTGTCAAAGCACAAGCAGCCTGATGGGGTTTAGTGCCAATCTTTGCTGCAGATCTTCTGTTCTCACTTTCCTCGGTCCGTCTTCAGTCTTCCTCAGTTTCCAGTAGTCGTGTCTTGACGTGGTCTCGATCTCAGACTTAATCTGCTTTCCTGGTGTAAGGGGGTCCCCTAAATACTCAATTTAGGGGTGTTAAGTGGAGTGAAGGGTATTAGCCAATGGGCTACTTACCCTTGGGGTCACTACATTCCATAGATGATCACTTGCTATGGGGAGTGGTCATCAACCTGTCCCAGAATTCCTAATTCCACCACACCCAACTATGTGTTCGCTTTAGGCGGCTCCTTTTTAGGGATGTGTCCAGCCTGCAAGTGCACACACCTCCTGACTATCTAATTTTCTGCCTGTCCTGGTGCCACATGGGCCTCCGGCAGAGGGTCACCTCTCCCCTGCCTGCGGGAGGCTGAGGGTTGCATACCAAAGTGACAGGGACTTTTAAGTCCCTGGACTTGGTATGCAGATCTGCTAGCCATCCTGTTGGCAGAGATGATAACACCTCCTGCCAAAGGAAGCATTGTTTCTGACCCTGGAGATCAGAGGCTTTCACCTCCAGGGGATCAGAAACTCGTCTGTGGTGGCAGGCTGGTCAAAACCAGTCAGCCAGCACACCAGAGGACTACTAGGTTGCAGGGGGCACTTCTAAGGTGCCCTCTGGGTGCATGTCATAATAAATTCAATACTAGCATTAGTATGGCTTTATTAAGATGAGGTGTTTGATACCAAACACCACTATTTTCCATGCAGCCCTCATGTAGCTAGATGACTTGTGCTGACCAGTGTCCAGCACATGCTTTAAGTTGGCTGCCCGGTCACTTGCAATGTCTAGGCGTGAAACTAGACTTCACATGGCCATATCTGCTCATGCAGATATGTCCTCCAATGTATTAGAAATAATCCTGCCTTAGGGCTCTTAAGGCTTACTGTAGTGGTGACTTACATATAATGCATGCAGTGACCTTGGCATGGCACACAATGTGTGTGCCATGTCGTGTTTTCACTCAGGGTTTGCACCCTGACACACAGTCTGCAATGGCAGGTTTTGTACAATCAGTTCGGGTCTCTTTGGGAGGTATAAGATATGCTGCAGCCCTTAGGGACCTCCTTTAGTACCCATGCCCTAGGTACCAGAGGTGCCCTTTACTAGGGACTAACATGGGTGCTAAAGTCCTTTACTAATTGTAAACAAATAAACATACCTTGTTTTTAAGGAAAGAGCACTGGCACTGAGGTCTGATTAGCAGGCCTCAGTGCACTGTCAGAGTCGAAAATCAGCATCTAGTAGTTCTAAAAGGGGGCAAAAAGTGAGGGGGGTAGCTGAAGAGAAGCTGAAATGATCGGTCTTCCTGAAGCAAAGTTTTTTGAATTTTCAGTATTAAGAGAAAGATCGGTGTTTTAGGATAGTCATTACACATGAAGAGATACTCATTCTGATTCAGTAAACCTACACTTCACCATTCGATCAGTTCAGAATGGTATCAAATCTTAACCTGTATATAAATAACACCAACAGATTGTAATAACATCAGCAGATGGTTCAGCAACTAAGGTACACATTAATGAAGAGGAGAACATCCCTATATGGTGTCCCTGCCTATTGCTATTAGGCTTTTGTTAGCCTTGATTTACTCTGTTGAGTTCTCAGGAGTTTGGTGGGAAGCTTACAATTCCGAATGCCATTTCTATATACTGCAAATCTATGGTATCAAATGCCTTCTGAGTGTCAGGACTCGTGGTAGCCTTGAGGTCTACGTCCACCACCCCTCATTTGCACCTAAGAGCAAGAGCTTTCTGAGATTTGACCTAGTACTCCTATAGCTGTAAAACTCATTTGATACAGGTGAAATCAGAGGGCCTACTAGCTAATACCTTAATCAGTATTTTGAATTTATTGTTTATTAAGGACTGCAGTCTATAAGAGCTACAATCGATTGGGTTCTTACCTGGATTGGTCAAAATAACTCCCATAGCCTCCTGCACAGTGCCTGGCACATAACATTTTTCCAATGCCTCTTGAAACAACACTTGTGGCTTGGGCTAGTAAACCTGCATATTCGGTCTATGTGGGGTGATTGCCCTCTGCCCAGTGTACACATTGCCTATATTATTTATTTCTGTTCTACAGGTGTTTTCATTGTTCGCTGTCCAACTGTCATAGACTGACATCATGCCTCATCAAGGAGCTCAGTAATCCGATACCTCTCTTGCCTTACCTGTTGTTCATAAAAGTAGTCTTATGCCTAAATTTCCTCTGGCATCCTTAATAGTCAGAGTTATCCTAATATCCCTTTCTTTGTTAACCAACCTGTTGTGAAGCATGCCAGGACACAACTCGTTGAAATTAAGTTGTTTATTCTTCCAGAGAACACAACAACCATCCGGGGCAGCATCCAGGTTCAACTGTGCTCTGCAGACCTCCCCTGGTTTCATGTTCTGTATGACAGATATACAGTCTGGAGCAACAACCACTGACATAGAAAAACGCCTACAGCACATCCCCTTACCCAAACAGTTTGAGATAATCTACACTTAGAAATAATAATAAAACACCTAGAAGAAATATAAAGCATAATGTAAGGGAGAGAACAAATGCTAGGTTGGTTGCACCCCAAAGTAAATACCTAAAAATAAATAAATAACAATAGTGCCCACTGCAGGTTGGAGGAAAATTATGCCAAGTTAATCGCATAAAACCCTCCCCTACTGATGTGCCACGCTGTAGAGGAACTAAGGTACATAGTCATTACACCATCCTGGTTTGCACCTCTGTCTACATCCTTTATCATCACCCAAGGGTGAGAAACTTTTTTGGCCTTAAGGAACTATATTACCACTGTGGCATCCTGGGACCCTACACACTTTTTCATAACCCACTTAAAAGTGTGATCTACCGATAACATCACATAGGTGGTCATTACAACCCTGGCGGATGGCGGAGAACCGGCGGTAAGACCGCCAACAGGCTGGCGGGCTTACCTTGGTGTATTATGACCATGGCGGTTACCGCCATGGTCAACCGCCGGTTCTCCGACCCACCCGCCAGGGCGGAGACAACCGCCGGGCTGGAGACATGGGTCTCCAGCCCGGCGGCCGTCAGTATACCGCCGGCGGTATTTGGACCCGGCTTGCTGCTGTGGATTTCCAGCGGTTTCAACCGCCATGAAATCCATGGCGGTAAGCACTATCAGTGCCAGGGAATTCCTTCCCTGGCACTGATAGGGATCTCCCCCACCCCCCACTCCGACTCCCTCCCCTACACCCCCCACCACCCCTGCCACCCCCCAAAGGTGGCAGGGCCCCCCTCCCCACCCCGACCCCCAACATAACATTACTTACACACACCCGACACGCATGCAGGCACCACCAACACACACACTCACACACCCCGACATACATGCCTACATCCACACACACAGTCAGACACACACACCCGCATTCAAACATACACGCACACATCCATACAGACATACCCACAGCCATACACGCACTCATTCACATACACACAACACCCCCGCAAGCATACACGCACTCACACACCCCCTCTACATACACACACCCCCATGCACGCACACAAACCACAACACCTCCCCAGCCCCCTCCCCTAACGGACGATCGACTTACCTGTTCCGTCGATCCTCAGGAGGGGACGGGAGCCATGGGGGCAGCTCCCCCAACACCACACCGCCAGCAGAACACCACCACGGCGAATCACAGGACGTGATTCGCTGGGCGGTGTTCTGTTCTCGTGGCGGTGGAGGTGGAGCAACCTCCACTTCCCCGCCACCCGCAAGTATGGCTGTTGGCGGCTCACCGTCGGAATAACGACGGAGAGCAGCCAACAGTCATAATACGCAGAGCGGCAAACCGCCTGCACAGGCGGTCTTCCGCACGGCGGTCCCTGGGCGGTCTTGCAAAAAGACCGCCGAGGTCGTAATGACCCCCATAGTGTTCCTTAGCTGGTAGAAGTTCGAAAGGTCCCATAAAATCCAGACCCAACTTCTTCCAGGGTGTCTCATGAATTTTAATCTGTGACAGAGGTGTCTTTGCCATCTTGGAAGAACAACACATGTGAGACTTGCTGGCGCAAATATGCTAATTAGAATTTATTAATGAATGATTGCGAGTTGATTAATGAAAGTTCATAGAGAAAATCGTTGTAGAGAAAATAATGTGCACGTTTGAAATTGTGACCACGGGTATTGGCAGCCATTTATACGAAGTCATGCTAAAATTACTAAGAGATGTGTGAAGTAATGAAAATGTGAAAGAATAATGTAGTAATATGTCATATTAAAATGTATAACCTATGTTTATATTAATTTATAGAAGTTAACTTAGCTGAGGTTAAGGTCTAGCTTTTCCAGGCATCACAAGAAGAGCTGAAATACTAACGCGCTGCAGAAGAAGCAGATGTATAACCTGACCCTGAACCACCCGATGTTAAAAGTTGCTTAGCTAGAATTTTCTGCAATGTACAGACGTACAGGAGATGATGTAGACAATTTGATACAATTATGTGTAGAGTAGGCTAAATGTACTTTCCCAGGACTTGAACAATGGAAGCACTGACTGAAGAGGAACATGCAACATTTTCGATACCTGAAGAGCTGGATGATGAGGACATCGTATAGTGGACCAATCCGCGTGCTGTGAAAGGACTGATATTAAAATTTATAGATTTGGTAAATTAATGTTATAGGTTCAAATTCATATCTGCTGACTGACTGACCAATTGGAACTTAGGGGGATGGACGGGGAGACTCTAATAAAAAGTGATGTCAAGGAGCTAAGACTTCAGATTCGGGAGAATAGGAGTGAGACGTTGATGCGTCAGGAGACACGGTTCGAAATTCTGTCAGTGGTCTCACACTCTGAGAGCCTGATGCGTTGCTGATCTATTGATGACCTGAAGATGAAGACTGACTTTGTTGCTGATCCATTCCATGGATACGTAGCTATGACACTGTGACTGAACTTGTACCTTTTCTTCTAGGTACCAACTGCGCTGTTTTATAGTTTTTCTCATAGCAAGATGTTTTTAAAAATTCATGTTTTCTCAATTATTTTGCATGAAGTCCAACATGCCGATGGTAATCTGGGTTAGGTAGACTGTCTAGGGTGTCGTTTGACAGTGACAAATGACTGACGAACTGCCTGCTGAACTCCGCTATTAAAGTCATCGTATTTATCTTTATTGGCTTATGTTGAAGTATCCTAGCATGTGGTTTTCTCAGTTCCAATTAGTTTATGATATTGATGGAAATTAATGAACTAATTCTTTGTGGATTACATAAAGTTCAAGCTATCTTGATGACTTAGTATTGTAACTAATAGGGAAATAAAAATGTTTAAAACGCTTTATGGAGTTGTGGTTATTCAGGAATTGATGGTTATAATTGTTTTGATTTTAATATTAGTAATTGGTTGTGCTGATTGTTTGATACCATAGCCACTACATATCTAGGATATTCCATGCGATCCAAAAGGTTCATCGGCCTATACGCGTCTCCTTATATGTTTACTTACTAAGGACCAGGCGCGCTAGCAGACTCAACACACCTTTTTCATGATTCTCGAAAAACAGGCTCCCGCGGATGCCAGGCTCAATAGCATTCTTAAATATCTGCAGGCTCCCAGTGGCGTGACAAAGAATGTTAGATGTCTTTACTATGCCTGCAACATGACCTTATGATAAGCAGAAAATAGGTCCAAGACACTGAAGAATCATGTTCCCCCCAAACCTGATAAGGATTCTGCAGTGTTAGACAAAGGTTGCTGATCCACCCAAATATGCTTGTTTAGATCCCTGAGATCTATACACATTATTATCTGTTTTCCCCAATCTTTGGGCAGTGGTGCTACTGGCGATAACCATTCTTAGGACTCAATTTCCTAGATAACTCCTGCATCCAATAACTTGTGCAACTCATTTCTGAGAGATTCCAACATCCGTTTGGGGACCTTCCTCACTTTGTGGACATACGGATTGGCATTTTTCTTTATTATGATTATGGGTTCAAAACCCATCAATATATATATATGTATAAATACACAAACACAACATACATAAGTATATATATATATATATATATATATATATATATATATGTTGTATTTGTATAGCACTTGCTACCTATAGGTATTGAAGCGATTTACGGTGAGTAGCACGCTACTCAGAGCCTAGTTAGTAGTTAGTAAATTGATTATCGGGTTAGTTTGCATTCTGTGTGGGGACTTGTTTCATTTGATGTGGTTATTAAAGCAGCTAAATGAGGCACAATTACTAGCTGGAATCAATATTGTTATGGTTTCAAATGAGCTCTAAGGCAGATAGGCATGCGATTTTTAGAGTAACATTGTACACAGATGAGGGAGACAGAAGGTAGGTACAAAGAACCAGAGGTTGATTTAAAAAACATAAGTGATTGGAAGGTCAGTTTTCATGCAGGAGTTTAAGGGATACAACAGGTTGAGAATCTGTGTATGCATATTTGTGGATGTAAACCTGTTGAAAGAAACAGTTTCATTTAAAGATACTACTCACAGTAAAAAGGAAGCACAGTGGAACAAATAAGAGCATCTTTTTATATACCCACTACACCATATTAAATACTATACTACTATAAAATATTGGGAGTTCATGCAAATTATGTGCACCATAAACAATATATTATAAAAAAAAATTGTAAACATCCATCAACTTGAAAATATAACAAGGCAATTAATATACACACATTGCAGTAACCATTAGTATATTCAGTGTAAGGTTTGACACTCATTCAATGCCTGGTTTGGAAGGCGTCTGAACCTGAAGGGCACCCCAGCAGGACACCATGTCCAGCAGAATGGATGTGTCTGTGGTCACCTTCTCCTTCTACGATCCACCTAGCCTCATAGTGGAGTGCACCCGACCCTAAACAATAATAATAATCCTAAAGTGTTGTTAAAAACCATGGGAAATTCATCATAGATGTCCTGATGTTCAGAATTACTAAAGCTACCTGGGCTTGGTGAAGAGAGTTGGGACTTAACATAATAACCATGTCATGTTAATGTCGTCAGCCCAAGCTGTCATCCTGCTTATCAACATAAACCTTCCCAACAGGTTTGTTGCCTTGGAACTCTGTCCTCATGACCTTGTATCCCAAAACATCAATCTTAGTACCACCATAACTTACAGGATTGATGTCAGGTGGCAACAGGGCACAATCTCCAAGAACCTCCTCCCAGTTCTCATCCCCACCCAATGTGTTTTGGGGAACCTGAGTCTGTAAGCCTTTAAGGGATTTGTCCTCTCTCCTAATGTAGCACTTAGGCATTCCGATGAGACCTTCCACTGCACATGCACCCGATTTTACAATGAATATCATTTTACTTACACCTTCAGGCACAGTTTCCACACTGTGAATCTTGTCATTCTTCGAGACTGATGCATTGTGGCCCTTTTTCCATACGCATTGAGGTTCTGGCATAACAGTTAGGACTTTTAGCAAAATGCCCTGGGTTACCACAACAATAACATCTCATTTTGACATCTGTCAAATTCTTGTCCTTCGTATTCACAAGTCATCTTCCTTCCATGTTCATTCTGAGCAGACTCATTCACTCACTCCATGGCCTCCGCATGTGAACCACCATGCCAACTACTCTCACTTATTTGCCATATCCAATTGTTGGTCTTCAGGCTCTCCACTATAGCAACACTTACCACAAGTCAGGATTCTTCGCTAAGAGTTTTTCTTATACATGTCTGCTATTGGTACAACGCACCAATTGGGCCCCAATTAGTGAGTCATTAAGATCACCAAAATCACATGTGCGTGCAAGGGTACGCAAACATGCAATATAGTATCCAACACTTTCTTTCTTCCTTTCAATCCTTGCAAATAATTTGTGTCTTTTCAAAACTACATTGGATCTGGAATCAAAGTGTTTATCCAACATCATAACAGACATTTCATATGTCTCCTGGTTCTCCTTCAGCATTACCCACAGATATGGTTTCCAAACTGTCAAACATGTTTCTTCCTTCCATGCTCACATTATGTAGCAACCCCTTGCTTTTTAGCTGTTGAATATTTCTCACCATCTATTGCTAACAGGTGAGAATCAAAAAGTTTTTTTCCAGCGTTTCCAAGGAAATATTGGTCTCCTTTCACTGGAACTAAAACTGGTGGCCTAGACAGGCTAGCTGCTGCCATGCTTGAAATACTGCAAGTTTGTTTCAAATTGTATACAAAGTATCCACACTAAGGCTGCCCTGGTGTATGCAACCCTCAAGAAAGAGAAAACAATTCCCAACTATTCAATATAAGGCATCTCAACATGCGTTCCACAATATACAGAAGGTTGTATGAGTAACACCTGGTAGGTATACGTAGGTTAATTGGAAATTGGAAATTATTGAACCGTTTCAACTGTTGAGCATAATAGTTTTCACAAATTCGAATCAGACAAAATTTCAGTTAGGAAACAGGTACCTCAGTGCAATTAAGGTACTTCTCTTCAACAGTTTTGCTGACAGGACACAGCTAAGAGATCATTACAAGTTCACCGCCACTGGACACTCTCCTGTGCTTTTACGATCCCAAATATAGATGGCAGATTGACTGTGCATGATGATTTCACTATGGTAGCTGCGCACAATGTTAGACCGTCAGTTAGAGTAATGGCAGTGCAGCGTACTGATGGCACGGCCATGCACACTCCAAATGCTTATGCAGAGTGTGCAATGCCTGCGGCTGGAGCTTAGGCACCCTCGCGCCAGGCGCGCGAATGACACGCGGAAGGAGCCATGCCATACTCCAACCGTCCACTTACTTCCAGGTACTATTAGCCTTTATCATGTGCGCCCATGTCGCGCCTCCACTTCGTGGCATGTTCGCAGGTGGATCCTCACCGTCTGATCATGTTCACTTTGTAATGTGCAATGCACTGCAATAGGTTTCAGAGTACCTCCTCTGCACATCGGTCTCATCAAGGAGAGGTTGGTGGCCGTCTGTCTCCTTCCAGGTAGCTTGTCGCTGGTGTTGTGAAGTATGCCAGTACACAACTCATGGAAGTCAAGTTGTTTATTCTTCCACAGAACACACCAAACGTCCAGAGCAGCATCCAGGTTTAACTTTGCAGAACTGCCCTGGCTCAAAGTTCTATATGACACATATACATTCTGGAACCACAGCCAGTGGCATGGAAAAAAGACTACAAGACAACCAGATCAGTGTCTTGTCCGCCTTTTCTCCCATATTACAACGCCTAAGTAATGTACTTAGTCATAGATTCAGAGTCTGGAGGAACTTAGCTAGTTGGGCTACTATTTTTACCCTTTCTTACAGAGCTATGTCTTTTATTATTATCTATTCCGTGCACATGGAATGTAAATCTGCTAATCCCATTAATTTAAATGCCTCTCATCCTAAACAGCAGAGCTGCAGAAGTATACTCCTACAGTAACTGTCTTACATTTTCCCTCAAGTTACTACTCAATGCTGCATCCTTTATCCCTTAATCTTTTGGAAAGCAATTTTCAAGGAGGAATCGATGTGGGATTACTACCCACCCAAAGATCAGACATCAGTGGTGCATGGTTCGGGTGGATCCTATCAAGGTATTCAAGTTCTGAGGAAATTTTCATGCACTTTCAGCCACTCAAGAAGTTGATTCTTATCAAATTCACAACTCACTGGGCTCCATGATTTTTTTAGGAATTGGAGGTTGGCTGCTGGGGATTGTGATATTAGGATAGTTTATTTCAACTCTTCTTGTTACTAAGCAATTTTTATGTGACATTATATGATTAGAATGCCCTTCTCAATACATGTTTGCGCCATTACTCGCTTTATGAACGTCCAGTGGGCAAAATCTTTATTTCTTTATCACAGACTTTAAGTCATTTGGCATCCAAAATATATGTTTTAATTTTTTTTTAACTGCTTGACCTTAAAAATAAGAATTTCAGCATTTCTGTATTTGTGCTTGATAACCTGATAGGACAAGCTGGCAGATGACCTATTTTAACAAAAAATGCTTATGGTGATGCCTATAAAAATGTTGCTTTATAATATGAATTTAAATAAAGTAGTTTGACTTATTGAGGCCAGTTTGTGTGAATGTGACTTTTATAACATAAGGTATTACTACTGTCACATCCTTGAGCACATTATCACTCAGTTAGTCTTTGGATTATCAAACACACAAAGGTGATGGGAGGAATGCTTGCAATAAGAGTAACCACTGGCAATTTGCTTGAGGTAGCATTCCAACCCATCGTTCTTTTGCCCACAATGCCACTTCAATTTGGACCCAGCCATATGCTAATCAGCATGCCATTTCCCCACCGCTGCTGATCGCTCACCGGTGACTTGGGACTGCCTTGGTCCACATTTGCCTGTACTGTGGTTGCTGTTGTGCCTGTCAGTGTGTTTTGCTGTTCTGCTTTTGTTTTTTCCCACTCCTTGCCCTCCTAGGACTGCTTATGGAGGCCGCAGGGTGGACTCGTGCAACAGGAGTGCCAAAGGCAAGCCTCTCTGTGCCCGTCCGTGCATGGACCGCGCCCAGTGCCAGGAACCCTGGCTTTTCCACTCTGCACAGCTACACCACAGCAGATCTCAGAGCCCTGAATCCCTGAAGCTTCTAGAACAACTGCTGCTGCATCTCTCCACACACCACGAGAGGACCATTCTCCTCCCAGCACTGCCGTTCCCCCTGCAACATTGAAGCAACAAACAACACTGGAGACACCGCAAACCCAACTGCATCCACCATGCTAACCGAGACCGCCACTGCACAACTCCAGTACATTCTACTCAACACACAGTCGCTCAGCATACCCATCACAGAGATCTGGGACATGATCTCATCACTCGCCCCAGACGTCATCTTCCTCACAGAGACCTGGCTGACCCCTACATCCACGGGGAACATTGCCACCCCCGAAGGCCACAAGATAACACACCAGGACCAAAGCAACAAATACGGAGGTGGAATTGCCATCATCTACAAGGACACCATCTGCTGCATGACCTCCTCAGATACCTCGACTCTGATAATGGAGAATCTCAACTTTCAACTCCACACAGACGGAAAAAGCACCACCCTTGCCTATAGACCACCAGGCCCATGCCTCAGCTTCTGCAAAGCCATCTCTGACCTCATCACCCTGATCGCTATCAACTCTGAGCACTTCTTCCTAGAAGATCTAAACTTCCACCTCGACGACCCTAGCGACATTAACACTATTGACCTCCTGGAAAGCCTGAGCAACATAGGCCTCAAGCAACTTGTTAATAACCCACCCACATCACAGGGCATGCTTGACCCCATTTTCACATCCAGCAACAGAGTCAGGTACAGCCACCTCTCACAGCTCACCTGGACAGACCACTACAGCGTCCACTTAAACACCTCAGAACCTACTAACACTGACACTATACCCCTCAACTCCACACGTAGAAACTGGAAAAATATATCAGAAGACCAGTGGAACAACACTCTCAATTCCCATCTCACAGGCACAACATCCAACCCAGAACAGGCTGCGAAGTAGTTCTCCAAGTGGATCACAGAATGCGTTGACACAATCGCCCAGGCCAACTCAACCAAAATCCCAAAACCTTCCAGAAGGTTCACTACAGAGCTGAAATCCACCAAACGCAACAGCCAGCAACTAAAAAGAAAGTGGAGCACCCGCAAAGACAGGAGACCATACCACCTACAAGATAACACTCAACCAGTACCACTGCCTCTTGATAGAAACAAAGAAGAGCACCCTAGCAGATCACATAGAAACCAGCACTAACCTCAGCAAGGAGCCCTTCACCATTGTGAAGGAGTTCTCCAATCCTGCAGCCACCGAGAATGACATCACCCCCTTTGACACCCTGTAAGGTTTCTTCCACAACAAGATCTCAATCACCTATGAAAATTTCGAACCCCAACCCACCGCCGCTGACAGCATCAGCCTGTTCACACCCACAAACACAAACCCCAAACATCTGCTCACCCAGTGACCCTCTCACAACTCAAGCCACAATCTCCATCAGGAACTACATGCACTTAGGAGCACCTAGGGACTCCTCACGTCTTCAACCTCAGAAGCAAGACTATTGCGACAAACTCAAGAAAGTCCTGAACACCTCCATCATCTCTGCCTCCTTCCCTGAGTGCTGGAAACAACCTAAAGTGAGAGCCCTCTTAAAGAAACCATCCGCTGTCCTAGGAGAACGAAAGAACTACCGGCCCATCTCCTTGCTCCCATTTCCAGCAAAGGTTTTTGAGAAGGCTATCACCAGCAACTCACCGAACACCTGAAACACAACAAACTCCTGGACTCCTCTCAGTCAGGGACTGGCCCAACCACAACACTGAGATAGCCCTGATCGCAGCCACCAATGACATCAGGGCCCTCCTGGACTGCAGTGGAATGGCAGCCCTCACGCTCTTGGACCTGTCAGCTGCCATCAACACCATATCCCAATACATATTGATCAACAGACTCCACCACATCGGAATTCAGGGAGATGCCCTCAAACGGATCGCCTCTTATCTCACAGGAAGAATCCAGAGAATCTGTCTTCCACCTTTCACCTCGAAACCCAATAAGATCATCTGTGCCGTCCCTCAACCCTACCCTGTTAAACACACACATGACTCCCCTGGCAAACACTGCCAGATGCACTGAGTCAACATCACACCCAGCTCATCCTCTTGTTGTCAGAAGACCCCTCCACTACCAGAGCCAACTTCCACAGATGTATGATGAACATCGCTGACTGGATGAAGGACAACCATCTCAAACACAACACGGAGAAGACCAAAGCCCTCATCTTTGAGAACAGCACCTCACCATGGCGCATGGTGGCCTGCTGAACTCTGTCCATACCTGGCCCCGACATATCATGCCCGCAGCCTAGGTATCATCTTGGACAGCAAGCTATCTATGAAGAAACAGGTAAACACAGTCTCATCCACCTGCTTCCACACCCTATGCATGTGCCACAAGAGCTGCAGGTGGCATCCAGTCAACACCAGAAGGACTGTCACGCAAGCCCTTCTCACCAGCAGACTGGACTACGGGGCCACATTTTACTAAGGAATCACCACAGGCCTCCTGAAGAGACTGCAGACGATACAAAACGTGGTAGCAAGACTCATACTCAACCTTCCCAGACAGACCCACTTCACACCCCACGTCAAAAAGTTACACTGACTCCTGGTCTAGAAGAGAAGCCTGTTCAAGATATTGACCCAGGCATACAAAGACGCATACAAAGACTGTACAGCGAAGGACCAGTATACATTAACAAACGCATGACCTTCCGTCAACTGACCTCATACCTACAAATCACCTATGTCTTCCTAGCAGACATCCCCTGGATCTGCTGAGGCAACAGCAGAGGGTGCTCATTCTCACTCTCACACCTGGCACCCAACCCTTGGAATAACCTTAACGTGCACCACAGGACTGCCTCATCGCTCTGGCAATTCAGGAAAGAGCACAAGACCTGGCTGTTTGAATGAAGAGAGCACCATGAAGCAGTTAGCAACTCCAGCACCTTGAGAGCCCCATGGGTGAGTTGCCACACTTTATAAATCCTTGATTGTTTGAGTCTTGACCCTGCTCCTATTGGAACAGTCCATTTCAAACTGACAGGTAGGTCCTTCCTGAACCCAGAACATTACTAACCCAAAAATGATTTTTGCTGATTGGGGCGCTTCAGTCAGTTGTATTTTGGTTCCAGTGGCCTGGGACACATGTCTAGCATAACCATTGCCACTTAAGCATTATATCAAGCACTCAATTAGTGATGCTTCTAAAATGTGTAATTACTGACAATCGCTTAGGTAGCATTCCATCCCATTGTTCTTTTGCCCTCCATGCCACTTCAATTTGGACCCAGCCGTATGCAAATCAATCTTGATCCTGCTCCAAGAGGAACAGTCCAGTCCAAACTGCCAGGTTAGGTTTTCCCATAACCCAGAACATTAGCAACAAAAAGACTTTTTTTTGCTGATTGGGGCTCTTCAGTGAGGTGTATTTTGATTCCGGTGACACAGTGAGCATGGGACACAGGTCTAGGCATACCCATGCCCACTTACGGTGCGATATCCAAAACTCAAAAGGTAATGGGAGGAATGCTTATAATAAGTATAACCTCTGGAAATCACTTGGGAAGCATTCCAACCCAACATGTTTTTGCCCACCATGCTGCCTCAGATTAGGGCCAGCAAAATGCAAATCAATCTTGTCCCTGCTCCAATGGGAACGGTCCAGCCTGAACAGCCAGGCCAGGTCTTCACTGACCTAGAATACAGTTTCGCCCTATTCGTTGGATGATCTTGTCATATTCCTATATAAATTGACTCTTCCAAGTATGTACTGTACTACTGAAAAGAAAGAGGATACCCTTTTGTCCTCTTCTCAAGTTCTCCAGAGAGATCGCTGCTAATTTTAAGTCATTTCAAGCATGTTTCAGACACTGTACCTAATAGTCTCAATGTAGCCCTTGAGATGTCTCTTCCAGAATCCAAGATATATTTGAATTCACCCATCCACGCCAGGTGCAATATTTCAAACTTCCCAATCACTGAAGACATTTTGTTGAGGAAAGCTGAATCATGCACATTTGGTGCCTGAGAGCATATAAATGGGTAAATCACTCTGTGTAACTCCTCCGCTGCTCCAACATACCCCCAGAATCATCCCTGGTCCACTTCTGGAAAGTGGGAAATGCTCTATTCTTAATCCAGAAGAAGAATCCTTCCTCCCCAATTGCAGACAAACGGAGTTCCACTCCATTCCCTTAAGGGTGTCTCAATCACTGATGCACTGAAATAAGTCTATGTAATATGGTTATTGTAGCCCTCATCCTCACCAGTGGAGTCTGGGAGGTGCCTTCCTCTGCTGCAATTGACTCCTAAATACCCTTAAAGTCTAGTCCACCAAGTGCTCTGTGGCCACAGAAATATGGCAATCACCATCAGACTCCCCCTTATCATCACACAAACTGACTCTCATCAGTCGAAACCACCTGGAAGTCAACCACATTGAGACCACTGTTGGGAGTGGTTATATGGGCAATCGGCCAGCTCTGAGGGGCCACAAGTCCCAGTGCAGTCCGTGGGCTGAGTTTCTCACCAGCCAATATCTGCAATATAAGTTATTTAATCAGTATGTATATGGAGTTACAGATGTAGGTGAGGGTATCACTGCAACCTACAGATTTCATTGTCATTCTGTATCTTAGTTCTGCACTCACTACAAGAGTTCCTCTGCACGCACACAGTGTGATATGTCCTCACAATTGATGTTTACCCTAGGGTGACCAGATGTCCTGGATATTCTCCGACAGTCCCGGTTGTTAGAGGACTGTCCCAGTGCCCCGACGCTTCTCTTAATTTTAAACAAATGTCCCGGTTTTTGGGACAAAGGTCAGATAATTAAATAAATGTCCCGGTTTTTGGGACAAAGGTCAGATCATGTAGGGAAGCAAAAGTAAAGTATGAAATAATTAAAGTAATTTATCTGTTACTGTCAGGCAACACAGTCCACTGTCTGCTCCCAGCAGAGAGACGGAGTGGGGAGCAGAGAGAGTTGGGAGTTACAGATTGTAATTCCGGCTCCCTCCACTACTTGGATCCCGTGCCTGCCACGTTGAGCAGACAGATGCTCAAATTTTCCCAAAGGCTGCAAAACTGTTCTTCCATTCTGGAAGGGAGGAGTAAGCGGAGGACATGATGTTGGGGAGGTCACTGCATCTGGGGTAGACTGCAGGCTGCAGGGGTAGGGCAGAGGTACCTGCCAAAATTACTCAGTAAAGACCCTGTACTGCTTTACAATCCATTGTACCACACGGCTACAGGTAACTGGAAACAGCTGCACATCTGTTCCTTCAGCTTCCTTCTGAAAATTACAATGCACTGTTAAAGGAAACAATGGCACATTTATTGCATTTAGACTTCATGAATAACCTTCAACACCTTTTCAAGATTCGCGGCAAGTATTGTTAGCAATACTTTTAGCTGTTCTGTCCGCTCTGTCTGCCACTTGTTCATGATTGAAGGATTTGGTTATTTTAGCCTCCTGCGCCTGGTTTGATGGCTTTCCTCCATATTCTTTAGGCCGAGTGTGCAAGCGCTTTGACCTGTAGTAAGCATTGTGGGCCCACCGCACGCCCATGTTAATGGACTTCCCATTCAAAAATCCCTTGTTATCATTGGTAATTGCTTTCTGTTTGTCCCTCCTTGAGGCAGTTTTACCGCCCTGCAGACTGCCCCTGTTACATGGATAATTGCACGGCTGCCAATATATTTGATTGCAAGCAAACTTATTTTTGTGTCTCTCCTTTGTGCTCATGCTCAAGGCAGCCGTGGCGCTTTAAATCGGCTTGCTCAACTGTTTTACTTTTCATTTTCAATTTAAGTGGCAAGCAAAGTCAAGTTAGGAATTTACAACGCTAATAGCTCTAACTCGATCAAACGCAAGACCCGTTGCATTGAAAATGCTTGGTTTTTTTTGCTCCCGCTTCACAAATATTTGGTCCCGGCCTGCTTTGATTGAGCATGTTTTATAACATTTTAATTTTAGCACCGCATGGGTGCATTTGTGCGTTCTCTCGGCGCTTTAATCCATTAGTTGTTTTTTTTTTCTTTTGCATGCACATATTTAGGTTTGTTGTGGGATATAAATTCGTATTGTGAGATGGCATTCCTTCTTCTTAGAAGACCTACCACCCCCGCCTCGTCTTCGTGTTTTCCAAGTTAGTCAACAGAGATGCTTCGATAACAAAACAAAGTAGGCTCTCCTGTAGTTAATTTGTTTTTAAAAAAAAATGAAAAAATTGCAGGACTCTCATTTTTTTTTTTTTGGAAGAAGGTATGCTGGTAACATCGGCCACCATCCTGGCCCACTTTCGCCACGCATGTGGCCCACTTACACCACAGGCGCAGGACGGTAATCCACAGAGGCCGACATTTATTGTGACTGAAGTACTACTTTGATGTGGTTGACTTTAGGGCATGTAACATAATCATCCAAAATACTATTTGAGTCACAACTGATGAAGTTTGTAATTCTACCGTTAAGTAGCGCCAGTGGTTTAAGAACCATATTATTAGTTTAATTTTAATCTTTGGCGGTTCGTGGGATAATTGTCAAATATCCCATTCCCCTAAAAACAAATAGCGGCGGCGCCCCCTAGCAATTGGTTCAAATTATATACTGAAGTTGCCTTTTTGTAGTTAGGGGAGATAAGTGCTTGGGAGTCCCAGCAAAAGACCAATGTTAACAATGAATCACTTTTCATTTTCGGAATAGCTGGTTCCATGTGTCACCTTGCGGCCAGTGAGTGCATTACAACGAGGACACCTGCTCTCATGCCTCGGGACTACACTGGTGCCGGTTAGTAGGGTGGCCAAACCGTCCCGTTTTCTGCTGCACCATCCTACTGCCAAAAATGAATTTCTATGGTATGCCAAATGCCCTGCTTTTTGCTACACATAGACGAGCAAGATGGGCGAATGTGTGCTGCCACGCGGGCCACCTCGTGCTGTCCGGCTGTGTGCCCCAGCCGCTTTTTTTTTTTTTTTTTTTTAATAGCACAAACTCGACCCAAAAGCACTGGAGCCCATTACATAGGCACCAGTTACATCACACAAAGATACATTTCACTTTTTTTTCTTTAGGTCCAGGGAGATTAAATTGAGCTGTCCCTAAGACTCGACCCTGTGATGCCCCAGGTTCAAAGTCAGCAGCTCTAGGTCACATTCTCTTCCTAGATGAGCTGTAAAAGAGGTGCCTGTCGGTTTCTGGTAAGAGAGGAGAAGCCAGGAGGTGTTCTTCACAAAACAGCTTCAGGGGCACATTCAGCTTTAGAGATGCAAATACAAAATATGTGAAAACAAACATGTTGGGTCTTGCAATGGAAATACGCCTCTTCTTCAATTAAGCCTGTTTCAAAGTGTCATACTGTCAGATTAGTGGATCAAAGCACAGGGAGAGTAAGATTTGCCCAAGACCAAACCAAGCTTGTTGAAGTAAGAAACCTGAGACTGACATCTGCACCTGCTCCACTGGCTATACATTATGTTGCGGGTCATCTTAGAATTAGAATGTAGTGCTAAACTGAAATTAGATGTAAACTATCCTAGATACAAGAATAAAATGTAACCACTGGACTGGACCACATTGATTGTATGGCATTTTATATAGCGCTTACTACCCCGGGTGAAGTGTTGAAGTGCTTTACAATGAATAGCATGCTACTCTGGAACCCAAGGTTAGTGGTTAATCCAGTGGTTAAATGTTGGTTATTGTGATTACTCGTGCTCGTAAGAAAAAAAAATTGAATGCATTTACTCCAGTTACTTTGTGGTAGACTATATTAACACCAGTTAGGTGTGATCGTTAGTGGGTAGGGGTATGTGGTTTCAGGTGACTGTTTGGTGAGATAGTGAGGCTGGCAGAGATTAGGTAATGTTAGGTTATGAGCCTGGGTTTTACGATCTATGAAATTAGGTGTCAGCCTTTAGCAGGATTAAAATGAGAGATTAAGGCAGACAAGCATGAGGGCGAGGAGGCTACAGTCAGAAAATAGAAAAGATGCAGAGGACGGAAGGTAAGAAGTGTCACTCGAAAGAAAGAAAGAAAGAAGAGGAATCAGGCTGAAGGGAATCACGCGGAAGTGATCACTTATTTTTTTCAGGCAAAGTTTTAGGAGTACAGTGCGAGGCAGCTTTCTGAGATAGCAGGCAATATAAGGATGTAAGCTGACGAAAGCAATCGGAGGATGTAGCTGTAAAAAGAAGAAAAACACTCTACATAGTGCTCCATATCCAGGGCAGACAGCTTAAAACATACAAGTTTGACTGTACACATCACTTAAACATTAAGGGGCTTATTTACAAGCCCCTCGTGCCGCCAATTTGGCACGTTTTCCCCACATAAAAAGTGACGCACCAGCAGCACAAGGGGCTTGTAAATAAGCCCCTAAGAGTCTGGCCTTCTGTGTCAACCATATGTACGTCAGTTGTCTGCCCAGCCCAATCAGTTGCCTACCTTGGTAGAAGTTTGGTACAGATTTTCTTTCTCTTTTTTTCATAGCATTAGCTACCTGTATTGAGCATCTTCCTAAACTGCAGCAATATGTTCTTCATTGAGAAAAACAAAGGAAGATTGCAAAACCTTTTCTTTGGGTACTGCGGCAGTAAGTGTTTATTGGGCCGTATCATTGGCGGATATTGCTGTGTATCATTGCTTTTATATGGCCTGGGATTATTACACTCCATTTGAACAAAAAAAGCTATTTATTCTCTCAACTTGTCTCACAAAAGTAGCAACAACAAGCAAGTCGATGCTTAATCCAGGAGATAGCAAACGGGTTGGAAGTCAAAAACAGTACCACATCTTAATCATACTCGAGAAGCTCGCTTTCCAATCGAGCTATATCTTTTAAGATGACCTGATTTAGAGAAGACTATGGAATGCAACCCCAAAAATGCACTCCACTGCTCATAATCTCCCCCAATCCCTAACCAAGAGGCCTGTAAAGTGATAATGGAAAGATGGGCAGCTCACCTGTTACTTATTCCCCCCTTAGAATGTCCTCAGCAGTCAGTGGGGATCCCGTGCAGGCTTTTTATGCATTCCTTTTACCAGTTACACTGTTGTCGGGGTCTTTAATTTGTTCTGTTAAATCACAGCATCCGAGCTGGACTTGTCACTTTCTCCCTTCCAGGAGTGCTTGAGCCTGGAGGATAAACAGCCTTGTCCCAAGAAGGGCTTCTGTGTCAGTGGTGGGTTACCACTCTCTCGCGGGTACCAAAAGAACGTAAACGCCTGTGGCGAAAAACACTGCAACACACCATTTCCGTCCTTCCCGCTCACATTTGCTTTGTATGTTGAGTGATTAAAGATGGAGTCTACCGGAATACAATTCAAGAGAGGTGTGTTGCGTGCAGTTAATCCCTGGTGTGTAGGTCCACTTAGGAGTTTTCGACCTACAGTATTCTTCATTGTTAACGTGGGCAAGAGCTGATTTATAAATAGCTAGATAGCAATATATGCGTGTATTATATAAATATATAATATTATATAAATAATCATGCCAAGGTACACATGTTTATATGCACAGATGGAAGCAGAGTCAAATATTAGAACGAATATACAACTATGCACACATACAAAAAAATACGGTGAAACCCACATGCAGTTATATGGATGCTGTCACATGAATATGAATATATATATATATACACACTATCACTTGCCTCTCATTGCTATGCATACACTGCATTACACATACACACTATGCATTCGTCTCTCCTAATGTACATAGTGCGGTCTCACTAAAATAAACTCTCTCTCTCTCTCTCTCTCTCTCTCTCTCTCTCTCTCTCTCTCTCTCTCACACACACACACTTTTGAATCTTAAGGACATTCGTGTCTCTGAACGTCGATATATCATTTATATGTATATTATGTGAAAATATAGGTCAGAATATAGACGTTAATGTATATATTATAGTATAATCATATTATGTACACAAAAAGCCACACGCATGTACGCAGGTGTAGAACGTGGTCTATGGAATTCACAATTTGTATATGGTGTTACTTTTTTTCTAACCTCAGACAGAATCTGTGTGTAGTATTTTAACTTTGCCTTACAATAGAAAAGCCAATGAGACACACGGGTTGTCCATTTTGGTGATGCAGCATAATAACAAAATAGGAAGTTGCAATGATCACTTAATGCACTTTTCAGCTCTCGCTACGGACAGGTTTACCGATACTGAACATATTCATAGAGTGGTCTTTAGTTCTGCCCTTGCTCATGAGTCACTGGCGTTGTTGTCTATTTCAGCTGCTTGCTTCCAATTCAAGGGAATTCCTCTCTTTCCTGCGTTTGCCCTGCCCAGGGGAGTATTTTACTCACTACATTTTTGGTTGAAATGTATCCTTCCACTGCTCATGTCAGGGAACTTGTTTCCTATTGCATGTCTCTGTTGCATGTGACTCTTATCACTCAAAGGGGACACATATGCATTCATCTTTCCGCTCGTGTATCTGCATCTGATTGCTTTCTCCCACCCCTTCCTCTTTCACTTGTGTGCTGGCTCCTTGATACTTCCTCCTACCCATACATCTCACTGTTCCCTACCTTTGGTAGTGCTACCTGCATCAAGAAGGAGATGACTGCAACTTTTCAAATGACAATGCTTCAAAACAAGACCGATTGGCTTTGTCAATGCTTGTTAAATATATGTTTGGAACTCTTTCATAAAGAGGATTATTACATCACAAGGTGCTTTTATCTATTACTATATTGAATTAACTTTGCACAATGCAGAACTGCGCCACATAAGCATGTGCTTTCCACAAAAAAAACCAATACAGTTTGTCCTAGGTCAGCATTTGTAAAAAAATAAAAAATAAATCATCCATAATGCCTGGGCTACATTGTTTGTCTTAGTACACCGCATAGACAATATGTAAGATTTTACACAACTCTGGCTCTTGCCTCCTTTAAAAGTCCACCCCTGGAATGAAAAAGCATACACCAAACAAACTGCATCACCTATAAAGCTCTCCACATGAACAACTGTATGTGTATTTTTATAGTACCACATCACCCCTGAGGGTACCCTGGTGTGTTGTAGGTCTGTGGGACTTGCCTCAAGGGACCTACCTGGAAGGACAGGCCTTCAGCTTCTTGCGGAATTCAGGAAGTGATGAGGAGGCCTCAACGTGGAGTGGGAGGTCATTCTGTGGTTTAGGGGTGATGTGTGAGAAGGCATAATCTCCTGACCTGCTTTCACATAAGCTGGTACATTAGCCTGTGAGAGTCTGACTGAGCGCAGGTGCCTGGAGGGTTGGTGGAACTGAATGTAGCTGTTCAGTAAGGCTGGGCGTGTGTTGTGTAGAGCTTCGTATATTTGAGTGAGGAGATCCAAAAGTGAGCACTGATGCACAGGGAGCCAGTGTAGTTGCTTTAGAATGAGGTGCAATGTGAGACCGCTGTGGGAGGTTGAGAACCAGTCTGGCTGCTTTGTCTTGGATGGTCTGAAGTCTTTTTGTGAGTTGGTTAGTGATTACTGGGGAGAGGATGTTCCCGTAGTCTAGTTTGCTGGTGATGAGGGCCTGGGTGACAGTTTTCCTGGTGTTGTTAGGTAGCCACTTCAAGGAGGCCGAGGTGACAGCATGACTTGGGCAGACGTCCAGTTTGCTGTTGATGATGATCCGGAGGTTGCTTGCTAGTGTGCTGGGGGATGAGGATGGGTCCTAGGTCCGTAGGCCACAAGGAAGAGTCCCCCTTGAGGTATCCTTTCCGACAATTACCACTTCAGTCTTGTCTGAGTGGAGTTTGAGGCAGCTGGACTTCATCCAAGTGGCACTTCAGTCATGCACAAGTTGAAGTTGTTCCTGATTTTGGGTGTTTTGCTCGAAAGGGACAAAAATCAGTTGTGTCATCAGCGTAGGTGAGTATATCGATGTTCTGAACATGGATGACGTCTGCCAGGTGCGCTATGTAGATGACGAAAGGGGTTGGGGTGAGCGAGGAACCTTGCATGGCTTCTGAGGACTAGGGTGGCATGTTCTTCCAGTAGGAAAATTACACACCCATAGGAGGATGAGTCCTTGGATGCCAGCCCTGTAAAGCCATCTGATCATGATGGGATGGAAGACTGCATCGAAGGCTGCAGAGAAGTCGAGTGGGATGAGGCATGCAATATCTCTTCTGTCAAGGATCATCCAGATATTGTCTGTTGCCACTTTGAGGGCTGTCTCTGTGCTGTGATTAAGCCTGACTGTGTGGCACTGAGCTGGTGGTTGGTGAGGTGGTTTGTGAGGTATCAGTTGATGGCTTTCTTTAGGATATTGGCTGGGTAAGGAAAGAGAGGGATCAGTCAGTAGTTCGTAAGTTTGGATGGGTCTGCAGAGGGCTTCTTCAGGAGTGCTTTATCACTTGCATGCCTCCAGGCTTCTGGAAATGTGGCATTGTTGATGGAAGTATTGGGAATGGCAGTGAGAGCTTTGCTGATGGTGGTTGAACCTTTGTCAATGGCGTGGTGGGGGAAGGGTCCAATAGGGCCCCGGAGTGGATGGTCTTCATGAACGCTGTGGTTTCCTCTTTGGTGATAGGGCTCCATATTGTCAGGGTGCTGTTTTTGTCTGATGCAGGAAGGATTATTGCTAGGTTGAAGGGGTCTCATTGTGGGTCAAAGCTGGTGTGGATGGCTGAGAGTTTGTTGCACAGTTCTTGGGTTGGGGCGATGTTGCTGGTGATTGCTGCTGGTGCGTGTAAGTCAATTCGAGCTAACTAAACAACTGCCTGGAACTTTTTGTGTAACAATATGGTTACATGGACATAAAGAGTAATTTAATTCTATTTTTTGGAGAGGTAGGCTGCAGATGTTAAAAACAGATCTCTCTCTCTCTGGTCACACAAATAACATATATTCAAGTTTTAAGCAGGAGATCAATCACTTAGGTTACACATTTTATTACAGGCTAAGGCTGACTACTGGAAAACCATTGTACATTACAAAGACTGTACAAAATAAGGCCCTCATCAGCAACACTGGATCAAAGACTAAAAATGCAAGGGTTGCTGCTATCTACAGGCTGAGAATCCAGAAGTCAAAGTGCATTAAAAAAGTATGGGAACTGTGATGCTGCATGTAATGGGGGCGAGGTCAATGAGTGTGGAGGTCAAAGGTGTGGCTAAAAAAAAAAAAAAATAGTCTCCTCAGGTACCTACATATATAATAACTCATGGATTAAATGAAAAAGAAAAACATACAAAGTTAAGTTAATCAGTGGTAAGCACGCTATTGTGTATTAGGAAACCTCTAAAAAATGAATGCACTGAGAGGTCTGTGTGTAACTAAAAAGCCATAGAATAAAATCTTGGTTGGTGCAATGGAGAATTGTGACACTGGAGAACTGTGATAGAATGCTCCGAGAACGTGTAAGTCATTTTGTTAAACTTGCATTACATGCAATACAAGACAGACTGCTACCAAATGTGCAAAAAGGTTTCAGATAAAACGGTGCTTCAAAAATATAGGTTTTAGTAATACTCACACTGTATGTAATGGTTTATTTTATTTAACTGCCCTGAAAAGAAAACATGGCACAGCTCAGCTGGTAAATCATTTACACAACAGTTCGTTTAATTAAACCTGTACCAGCTCCCAAGCACCTTTACATTTGCAGATTAACCAGTTGTACGCATGTGCATTTCTTTCCGGCGGGAAGGCAGCCTGGCAAGATGGCCTGTTTATTGTTAAGCTGCCTGCCCCTCCCCTGGTCTCACAGTACAGGAGACTCGCAGAATAAAACTTAAGCTGAAGCATTTGCACTGAGTTTACCTTCCGGGATGGTTGTCTTTTCATAAAAAGTAGGGGAACGTTTTTTCACACATTAAAAAAGTAGGGGCACAACGTGCCCCTCCGATCTCACCCACTTCGACCACTGGCTGAGATAGATTATACAGGCTAAGACCTCAGACACAAAAGCTATCTTTGAGTTTACAGGGATATGAAAGGCTTTATCTTTCCACAGCAAACTATTCCTGATGATGGACAGACCTTACAGGCTCACTGCCTCGGACAACTGGGATACTGCCCACATAGCAGCACCATGCCGCAGGCTGGACAGAAGCTGCACAAGGAGTTGCCAAACACCAATCCAAGGTTACAAAGACATTATGAGACTCACAGTAATCTCTCAAGTGAATAACGATTGAGCAGAGAAAGATAACAGATATAGCAAACAAACAACGCACCTTATAGGGTTATGCGTCAGACACCCGAACTATGCCTCCAATATACATACCTTTCAGCAGAGGTCTTTAAACTGGGGGGTGGGCCCCCCTAGAGGGGCCCTCAAGGGATCCTAGGCGGTGGGGGGGGGGGGGGGGTCTGGCCAAAAGAAGCATTGTGCAGATAACAGGGCTTTGTTTTGAGCAGAAACAAATGTATTACAATGTTTAAAAGGTAACAGAACTTAACTGCAACGTTTAAATATGTCTAGACATAATTAAACATTGACAAATTAATAGAATAATTGTGAAGCATTTTGAGGGGGGGGGGGGCGATGATTATTTATTTTCCGCTGGGGGGGGGGGGGGCGGCATAACAAAGTTTGAAAACCACTGCCTTACAAGGTCAGACCTCAGCCGCAAACCCTTTGGATGCACTCATGCCCGCCACTCCTTCGGATGTTAATCAAAACAAACATGTTCTTTGTGAAGTATCACAAAGTAAATGCATGTTTTTTGCTTTTCATGTCCGGTTCAGAGAGTCCAGGCCTGCGACAGTGTTGCTGTCACTCAGAACCACCCCAGGGACTCACCATTGTTGAGCCAGTACAGAAGGTACATTCAGGCCTGAGCACCTTTCCCATCTCCCTGCCGCTGCCCCATCTCACCTGCTATCCTCCTTATCTTCTCCCTCCCACTTCTTCTCCACCTTTCTCTGTTTTCTTCAGTCCCCTGTACTAGCCACACATGCCCTCTCTCTTCTGCCCCTCCCTGGAGGGTTTTCAAGTTGCCTCATGTCTGGTTAAGTAGCCCATCCACTTATATTTACTTTTGTTTTGTGGCACATTCAGTTTTGTATTATAACTAAAAATCCAAAACTAAAAATACAAAAAGCTAGGTTGGATGAGTTACTCCCACCTGCCGCAGGACAACTTCTGACCTATGTTCCTCAACTTTCATCTTCCCTCCCAGGTCTTCTTCCACGATCTTTGATCCTTCTCACGACTTGTTGCGCATCTTTTACTATCAAATTCTTCTTCTTTCCATCTATACTTCTCCATTTCTGTTTTTCACCTCTCTTTTCTGCTGTCTCTCTAACCCCTGCCCTGTGTGAGCATTTCTCAAACTCCAGAGAAGGAGGTGAAAGTGACAAGTGAATACTGCAGACCTCCAATGTGTGTCATAAATTAAACCAAAAGAAACTACCAATTGTTCTAAAGTCTTAGTGAGCAGTGCCACCTATTGACCAATGTGCACACGACCCTATAATTTTTCGCTGCTGAAGGACACGAAGCAGGTCTGTTGCTGGACCTGATGAAGACATTCTTTTAACAACAGCGGTACCTGGACTGACACTTATCAATCCCCAAAATAAAGCATAGTGAAACGGACTGTGAGAAAAAACACATACTTTATTGCTTATGTATGGAAGATTTTTTATAGTGATGAGGGTTTCGTTCACATTAGCCTCCAACAGTGCTTAATTTGTAAAAATATAAGTGCCAAGCCCTCGTCAAGAGGCCACTGGAGCTTGCATCAGACATTGCCTGTACCAGCACTGCCAAAGACAGCACCACTACAAAAAACCATCACACCCCTAAAACTGTGGCAATTCAGACAATTGCAGGCCCCCCCAAAGCTATAAGAATGGCTTGGGTGGGAAGTATTAGTCAATTTTAAAACATACTGAATTATTAAACAACTTTGTTGTGCTAATCTCCAAATTAGACAAACAAGTCCACCAAGTTGCAGACTGTCATAGGTGCCGGACTCGACAATTAAGTGCAAGTGCTGAGCACCGGAAACCACCACCTCAAATTAAGCACTGCCTTCCAGCTATTTTGGCGATGATTTGCGAAACAGGTACACCACCCCGGAGATGAACTCTGTGCCCAGCTTGGCCTCCTGTGCTGACGTTGCTTTCTCCCAGTCCTCCACCTCCAGCACGTCCACCTGTACCCACAATCCTTTGCTCTCCATCTCTTGCAGCACTTCTTCCAGGTGAGCCTTGTACCGCAGATTGGAGGAGTTGCACCTGGTGGTGAGGCAGACTATTCCACCTGGAATTTGGGGGTCGGAGAGAGTAGGGGAAGTTCAGTAGAGTGGTGAATAGAATGAAAGGGAGAGAGCAGCAACAACATAGGAGGGAAGTATAAAAGAATATAGAACAAAAACAGTGAGGAAAATGTGGAATATGGACAGTAAATGTTACAAAAGCAGACAAGAAGGAAATAAAAAGAGAAAGTGACAACATACAATTGATACCAGTGTTTACACATCACATTTTATAGAATAGACCTCCCAGAGCAGACGAGAGGGAGGGCATTAGGCCTATGGGTAAATCGAGGAGAGGGCAGTGTCAGTATGCAATATGAATGCTAAGACTCGTAACCATGACTCTGGTGCAATTTTCCCTTCAATGGCATCAAGAGGCTTCTCAGTACTCGACGATCTCTGAAGTGGATTAACTACAAGCATTGGCAATGCTAATTGTTTTGGCTCTTGCCAAGTACTCACAAGCTATAGAAAGAGAACAGGTATAACATAGGCATCTGGAGTACGAGCATCACTCCCGCTAGAAGAGGTACTGCTTAGGCACAAACTGTGCAAGCTTCCATCATATGGCTGTGTGTGGCAGTATCTGAACGCGAGTGGTGGGTTGTACCTCTATGCATGAGCACGTATAGTGGGATGGTGTGACAAATGTGTACATTATGGCACGTGCATAATAGTGGGGATTATAACCGACCAAAATGGTTACATATTTTAGACTGGGAGATTCCTACAGAAAACCATAAAGAAGTCAAAAAAATGTTCACTGGTGAAGTGCTCAGTCAAAGCTGAAAAGTACATCCCAACTCCCCCCTTTAGAAGGGATACTTGTGTTTCTTTGCCTTACAATTACGTAGGTTTACTTTGTTTTCTCCATGTAGAAATAACCAGCATTGCTATGCAATGTGAGGGGGTAAGGGGCAGATGAATGCTCCCTTTGTTATGAAGAATCTCCCTCTTAAGTGGCACAAGGTGTTGACATTGAAGGTTAGCATATCAACTAAAGCAAAACAACAGCATGCTTGCCAATGTTAGAGTTTTGGTGCATCATTAATAAGATGCAAAATGTGGACTGATTTATTCTTGAATTTATATGCGCACACTGACCTGATGCTATTGTATTTCAAACAATTTTGCTATGAAATATAGAAGTGTGTTTTCCTGAATCTTGTTACCTATGCCTTAATTTAGGCCCAAACATCATTTTCTTCAAAATGGATGTCTTCCCCTGCACATTTCACTGTTCATTTCTACAGCACATGGTCAGGCAGTCATGTTTGTTTATTTCCATTGACATTGTTTTTTGCTGTTCTCGGTGAAATCTTTCCGTTGTAGCCACAATAATGTTCCCTCTTTAAAGGAACAGCAGGAGTGCCTCCTTTAAAGCAGGTGAAAATCAAACTCTTGCTGCCAGCGCAACAACAATGAAAAATAAAAGGGTAATAAAACCATTTTATTAACTTTTTATTTTTCAATGGAGCCAGCGCAAGCCAAGTTTGGGGTGGGGCGATCACTGCTGACTGGCAGCAGGGGAGTAGGAGTGGTGGGCACTCCAGTTTAAAGTGCGCATGTCACTTTGGCCGGCTCTGTTGTGACCGCCAGCCTGACATGCGCACTTTAAACCTCTCCACTGGAGCGGTCTTAGACAGCTGGGTGGAGAGCAGGTACAGGACCCCACGGCTTGAAGGAGCATCAAACTAGCACGCTCCAGCTAATCCTGGTGCTTCTCTCATGCTGCCTGAGCAGCAAGAGTGCAGCACCAGGACTGGTAAAGGGGAGTTGGCTCAGAGACGCCCTTGCTGCCGGACGGAGAGAACCGGAGTAGGTATGTATGTTTTCTTTTTTAATTTACTGTGCTGTTGTATTTTGTTTTACACACTGCCAGTGGCGTAGCGTGGGGGGTGCAGGGGGGGCCCGGCCGCACCGGGCGCAACATCTTGGAAGAGACTAAATCCACGGGTTAGGGGGCGCAAATTACTTGCCTTGCCCCGGGTGCTGACAACCTACGCTACGCCACTGCACACTGCTAGGCAATCTGAGAAATTCGCACTGCCTTAACTCCAGAGCTCTTAATCATGACCCATTATAAACACTGTTTATAACGAACCACATTTGAGAGTTTTGGGGTTGGGCCTAAGGGCATTGCTAATCGCCCCACTACTTTAAACAAGAAGCAGCCGCTACTGTCAATAACCTTCTGCTAGCTCACTGTATCCTTCTCTTTGATAGTAGTGTGGTGCTGTTCAACTAACTAGTTTGTTCTGCCATCTCTGTATGGTATTAGCAGAGTGGACAGAATCAATACTCATGTAGTTGGATAGTATATAGTTGCTAAGGTAATATGACGTTTCGTAATATTTCCTAAGGTAATATTTTTGCTCACACTATGCTGAATTTGCAATTTCTATCCTGTTCTAGAAGATTTCATGTATAAACTCCTGATTTTGGGGGTGAGCCAGGAGAATATTCCATGCTATTGTTTTCTCTATGGATTTCGCTGCTCACTTGGGACCTGATATTTTCTCTGATTTGTACATCATTTTGTAATGCCCTATTCATGGCACTGACTTTATGATTTAGCATTTATAATTTCTTTGTAATAAATATTTAACATGTATTCTCGATCTAGAACTCAATTATTAAGTGAGCACTTACTAGCTGACTGTATTTTATATTGTTGTGGGGTGCCTTATCTCGGGGACACATTGCCTCATAAATTTGAGGTTTAACACTGTCTCTTATTCATGAACCCCATGGCGAGTATTTGAGGTGATATATTTTTGGGGTGCATAATTCAGGGGTTCTCCGTGCCCACATCTCATTTCTGTGACCAAAATAACCTAGCATAAGACACCAACAAACAGAAGAACAGACACGAGAGAGGTCCTTATCCATCAATACATGTGCAATATAGAAGCAACAGAAGCAGCCACAGCATCCTTGAATGCAAGAGGGTCTCTCTTACTGGTGCAGTACAGCTGCAGCAAATCTATCCAGTAGGAAAAAGTTACTATTTGCTCCGTGTATCAAGGGCAACTTATTCCAGCCTTGAGTGTGTCTTTTGCTAAGCATACATTTTAGCTGTGTTATTCCATCTGTTTCCCTGAATACATCTGGTTCTTGGTGTGTCCCTTCAACAGTCGACAAGTGGCACCAAATCATGGGTGACAATCTTCGCTATAACCAACATTTAGCCAACATTACTTTACATGATGATATTTGGAGGAGTGTGCTGGTCAATAGACAAGTGACACTACAAGTCCCTTCATCCATTGAGCTGTTAGCTCAAAAAGCTAGAAGTGCAATCCTCGTCAGGCACGGAGTGGGTCCATCCATAGCAGTACAGTTGTGAACAATCAGCATAACTCAATAGCTCCATCTAAGAGGGCAATCTGGCAGCCACATTGGCTGTGAGATACCACCATACATTGATGCTTTAGGGTTGCCTCATCCTAACATTTATCAGCATGAGGGAACCTGGTAAGTCTTTGCTGATCACCCCAATCTTAGCTGGGGTGCTGTGGTTGGACTAATGTATATCATGTGGGGTGTAGGGAGACAATACAAGATTGTGTACATCTTTGAATTCTATACTAGGAGTGGTCCGGAGATTACAGATCTGAAAACACCAAACCCGGTTTTAACCAGTGCAGATTTGAACCCAGTAAAACAGCAGCTGGAGAGGGACAGGGACTCTGGTCAGAGACAATGCCCTCCCCTACCTGTCGCGTTCAGCACCACACTGGGACCAAATTAAGCTTCCCTGAGCCACGCCCCTGCCTCTCTTCACCTCAACCTGCACTGGCCCTACCGCTGCCATTTACCAATTGCTCATAACAGATAAGAGATTTATCCCTAGAATCAGAGCTGAAAAGGACCAGGTAATTGTAGGTTTAGATGGCTATTCTCAATTCCGGTGACAAACACATGTAATGGATGCATTTAGGTGCAGGGATACTGGCCAAAAATCGGAGGTCCCGGGACCCTGTAGCCTCACATCAAAGTCTGTCCAACAAGTGATGAAGACCTAGGTGTTGTGCCCAGACTCACGTCATTTTCAATCAAGTGCCAAAGTGAGGATTCAAACTCTGGTCCCCAGGTTCAATGGATTACACATACTTCTTCGATCTGTGTTATGGAAAAGCTCTCAATGCCTCCCTTCACGTCCCAGAATGCCGCTGGAGCATACCCGTAGACTGCACTGCCACACTCAGAGGAGCTCTCCACTCAGAAAACCTCTTTATGTAGAGCTTTGGCCTGGATGAAACACATTACTGTTTACTGGGGCACTTACTGCCACTGCCCCAACGGGCACTGTACTGAAAGCCATCCACCACCCTACCAAACAGGGCCACTGCAGAGGCACTATATTCAAGGATACTATGCTGTGGATGACTATGTAGTCTCATCCTGAAATTTGTACAGATGCAACAAAGGAACCAACCTACGCAGCTGGACGGATCGGACGACAACAGCGACGACGAAACCTGAAGGGGCCCACTCCCCCGGGGCGACCCCGGAAGGACCACTAACCTGTTGTCTCTTTTTCTCTTCAGGACCGGAAAGGCGAACGGAGAGGACTCAGATGAAGACAGGTGTAGTAAATGTGAAATGATGCAATGTAATGTATTGTTTTAACTAATGTGACCTAAACTTAATATTATCACACACTGGCAATGGCAATAGACCTGGCTTATTTTTTAAATGGAAGTAATTCTCCATAGATCACTGATATTGTATGTGTGGATTAGGCAGTAGGTGAATACAAGAAAGAGTCAGTGTGGATATATCAATGGATGAATTAATGAGTGACAGAGCATGATGGATAAATGAGGAAATTAATGCTTGGGCGAGTGAGCGGGGTCATGGGTGGATAAACATATGAATAATTAGATGGAGGAATAAATGGATGAGCGGATGAAAGAGAGTGGATTAGCCAAAGGCAGCCGGTGGATGGCCAACGGCAGGGCGACTGGTTGCTCGCAGTCCTAAACACGCATCTACCATGAGTCTAGACATGTTCGTAAATATTCAAGCTGTAGTCATCTCTTTGCTCCAGTCGTCACTTCACCGTCATTGCTTTCTGGGGGTGCCTTTGCATGGGTTTTTGGGGTGCTCCTATGAAGATCGAGGTGGCGACCCAGAGGCCTAAAGCAGAAACTAAGTGCATCTTAATAATGGCAACATTTCATTAGTTGGGTCAAAATCTAAATCCTGCTTAGTAATACCGTGCATTAATTGTCCCCTAAGAGCCTGTTATGGTCCTGCTCATGTATAGGTGATGTCTTTCATGTGCTCAAAATCCATTAGTCTGTTTCTCATATTTAGTGTAAATTGTTGCTGACCAAGAGGTTTTTCTTTCAGCTCCCATTACAGGACAATTGATACCATGCAACGTTCTTTTGTCTAAATTATTGTTTCAGTCACTCATAAAAGTCGCTCATAAAAGAACGATCTGTCCACTTAAATCTTATGCCCATGCCATATGAGCTGCCATTTCCAAGCCTTCTTTCAAGAGTGGTGACAGGTCTTCCCTCTAGTTCCATGTTTCAGTCACCTTGGTTTACCAGTCCTGTCTGTCTGTCCATTCATCCTTCTGTCCGTCCATCCACCCATCCATCCACTCACTCACCTAACCCATCTGTCCATTCTTCTAACCAGTGATTCATTACTGCATTCAGCCTAAACCCATTCACACAAACTCACCAATCACCAAAAAAGCACTTTCACTTATAAAATGGCCCGACCTTTCGGCTTTGTCCATGCTAGTTGTGCATGGCAACATACAGAGATAGCGAATCCCTCTAGGGCTGACCCAAATGCCTGCGGTTTTGGTAGCAACAAGGTGAGATTTCAAACTGCAGCATTTAACTGGTCACAGTGCTGAAGCAGAGATACTCAAAGGAAGATATTCTATAGTTGGATTGGCTGTAATATATCCAATGAGACTGTAAGAGCAAAGACTGAGCTGGAGACTCAGCAGGGACTAGAGTGTTAGAGCAAGAGCTGGACTCCACACTTCAAGCTCTGGCTGACTTCGAGGCGCTCTATGGATTCACAATAAATAGAGGTTCTGCCTGTTTTCGCTGAGACTAGTGATGGAAGGTGAGCGGAGGGGTTGGGGGCAGATTTACTGCCATTACCACTTAAATGGGAGATAAGCACATTTTAGGCATCGCGATAGATTATATATTGTCACGAAGAGCTGACAGGAAAATCTGTTTTAACTCTAGTATAAACTCTGCAAGCCGGAAAGGGTTGCTAGACGAGAGGACAGCGATACTCGTCAGAGAAGACTGACTGGGTAGACCTTGGGTAGAGCTGGAGAGACAAAAATAGTCACACGCAGGAGTGACTACATCCGGGCACCTTTATGATGCCCCATGCTGCGTACTTTCAGCCATTGCTGCAGGCACACCCTACCCACCGGCCAGATCCTCCCCCCCCCCCCCCCCACTCATAGAGCCTTAGTTAGGACGGAACACAAGGATCTGGTAGAAGGGCAGGGAGAGCCCACAGACGTACGCAGTGCTGGTGACAACACCGAGCTAGGTCAGAGCAGGAAAGCGGTCACGCACCTAGGATGATGAGAGCGGGCTCTGCATGCCTCGCAGGGGGTGTGGGCGACAGACTTGGCCGCAGACGTGTTGGACAGAGACTGGAAGAGTGTGCTGGACTACCTGAAAGAAGTTTGCTCCAATTCAAGTTTTAAACTGATACAGTTCAACATTCTGCACCAGGCATACCTGATGCCCAGCAGACTGAGTCGAATGTATCAAGGGCCCCAGACATGAATGGCCCCCGGCAGACTGATGCAAGTTTTGCCAGTGGAATGCAATAGCTGCATCTTAGCGTAAGGTTACTCGGCCCAAATAGGAGCTACCTATTACAGTATGGATGCCCTTCCAGGGGACTGCCTGCTGGAGTCCATAGGCACACAATAACCAATAAGGGGGGTGGGGGGGGGAGTTAGGGAGTAAATTTGCTAATATTACATTTTTTTCTAGCCAAAAGACTGAAAGTGTGACTTTGTCGAGACTAGAGGGGGCAGTAAGCAGGTTTGCAGGGTTTATGGTTCTAGCACAGTTTATGAGGTATAATGATGAAGGCCACCTTGAAAAGGAGCAGAGGTTGGAATTTAAATATTTAACATATTGCTGATGCAACTAATAATGTGTAATGACACAGGAATCAGCACACCTACTCAGCATTCATTAACGAACAGTGGGGCACCCAGGGAATGAAAGAGATATATTATGAATGATACGGATGTGGAAGTGTTCCCATTGGATTGGTGGGCCTTAAAGAGTCTTAACATAATGAAATAAGGCATGCACAATGTCTAATTTGTTGGCAGCTGTTTTCAGTTATGATAAGTGTTAGACCTGACAGCCTTAGGGTGGTCACCCCTAACTTTTTGCCTGCCTCCCTCCACTTTTTGGACACTGTTTTTGCTGGCTTTTAGACTCTGCGCACTTTATCACTGCTAACCAGTGCTAAAATGCATATGCTCTCTCCCTTTAAACATGGTAACCTTGGATCATACCTGATTGGACTATTTAATTTACTTATAAGTCCCTAGTAATGTGCACTATATGTGCCTAGGGCCTGTAGATTAAATGCTACTAGTGGGCCTGCAGCACTGGTTGTGCCACCCACTTAAGTAGCCCCTTTACCTTGTCTCAGGCCTGCCACTGCAAGGCCTGTGTGTACAGTTTCACTGTCACCTCGACTTGGCATTTAAAAGTACTTGCCAAGCCTAAACCTCCCCTTTCTCCACAAATAAGTCACCTCTAATGTGTGCCCTAGGTAACCCCTAGAGCAGGGTGCTGTGTGGGTGAAAGGCAGGACATGTACCTGTGTAGTTTACATGTCCTGGTAGTGTAAAACTCCTAAATTCGTTTTTGCACTACTGTGAGGCCTGCTCCCTTCATAGGCTAACATTGGGGCTGCCCTCATACAGTATTGAAGTCGTAGCTGCTGATCTGAAAGGAGTAAGAAGGTCATATTTAGTATGGCCAGAATGGTAATACCAAATCCTGCTGACTGGTGAAGTTGGATTTAATATTACTATTCTAGAAATGCCACTTTTAGAAAGTGAGCATTTCTTTGCACTGAAATTTAAATCTTTCTGTGCCTTACAATCCACGTCTGGCTGGGCTTAGTTGACAGCTCCTGGTGCATTCACTCAGACACACCCCAAACACAGGGCACTCAGCCTCACTTGCATACATCTGCATTTTGAATGGGTCTTCCTGGGCTGGGAGGGTGGAGGGCCTGCTCTCACACAAAGGACTGCCACACACCCTACTGGGACCCTGGCAGACAGGATTGAACTGAAAGGGGACCTGGTGCACTTCTTAGCCACTCTTTGAAGTCTCCCCCACTTGAAAGGCACATTTTTTTTTTTTTTTAGAGATGGTGAGCGACCCATTAGGCAATGGTTGCTCCCCTGGGGGGCAAATTGTATTTAGACCATTTCTGCCCCCCTTGGGGGCAGATCGGCTGATTTTAGGTCAATCTGCCCCCAAGGGGACAGAAACCACTAGGCGCCGGGGATTCTTTTTTTGCGCCAATGTCACGCAAGGGGAGAGACCCTGTAGGCAAGGGTCGCTCCCGGAGGGGGGGGGGGGGGGGGTGTTGGGGGGAGTCAAATTTATTTTAGGCCATTTCTGCCCCCCCTGGGGGCAGATCGGCCTATTATTAGGCCGATCTGCCCCCAGGGGTGGCAGAAACCTCTACGCGCCAGGGCAAATTTTAGTTTTGTGTTTTTTTTTTGTTTGTTTGTTTTTTTAGAGATGGGGATCGACCCATTAGGCAAGGGTCGCTCCCCTGGGGGGCGAATTGTATTTAGAACATTTCTGCCCCCCCTTGGGGGCAAATCGGCCGAATTTTAGGTCAATCTGCCCCCAAGGGGGCAGAAACCACTAGGCACGCAGGGGGAGCGACCCCGTTCTTTCAAAAAATGTGATGTGTCCACGTTGTGTTTTGGGGCATTTCCTGTCACGGGCGCTAGGGCTACCCACACAAGTGAGGTATCATTTTTATCAGGAGACTTGGGGGAACACTGGGTGGAAGGAACTTTGTGGCTCCTCTCAGATTCCAGAACTTTCTGTCACCGAAATGTGATGAAAAACGTGTTTTTTAGCCAACTTTTGAGGTTTGCAAAGGAGTCTGGGTAACAGAACCTGGTCAGAGCCCCACAAGTCACCCCATCTTGGATTCCCCTAGGTCTCTGGTTTTCAGAAATGCACAGGTTTGGTAGGTTTCCCTAGGTGCCGGCTGAGCTAGAGGCCAAAATCTACAGGTAGGCACTTTGCAAAAAACACCTCTGTTTTCTGTCAAAAAATGTGATGTGTCCACGTTGTGTTTTGGGGCATTTCCTGTCGCGGGCGCTAGGCCTACCCACACAAAGTGAGGTATCATTTTTATCGGGAGACTTGGGGGAACATAGAATAGCAAAACAAGTGTTATTGCCCCTTGTCTTTCGCAAAATTTTTTCCTTCCAAATATAAGAGAGTGTGTAAAAAACACGTCTATTTGAGAAATGCCCTGTAATTCACATGCTAGTATGGTCACCCCAGAATTCAGAGATGTGCAAATAACCACTGCTCCTCAACACCTTATCTTGTGCCCATTTTGGAAATACAAAGGTTTTCTTGATAGCTATTTTTCACTCTTTATATTTCAGCAAATGAATTGCTGTATACCCGGTATAGAATGAAATCGCACTGCAGGGTGCAGCTCATTTATTGGCTCTGGGTACCTAGGGTTCTTGATGAACCTACAAGCCCTATATATCCCCGCAACCAGAAGAGTCCAGCAGACGTAACGGTATATTGCTTTAAAAAATCTGACATTGCAGGAAAAAGTTACAGAGTAAAACGTAGAGAAAAATTGCTGTTTTTTTTCACCTCAATTTCAATATTTTTCTTTTTCAGTTGTTATTTTCTGTAGGAAACCCTTGTAGGATCTACACAAATTACCCCTTGCTGAATTCAGAATTTTGTCTACTTTTCAGAAATGTTTAGGTTTCTGGGATCCAGCATTGGTTTCACGCCCATTTCTGTCACTGACTGGAAGGAGGCTGAAAGCACAAAAAATCGTAAAAATGGGGTATGTCCCAGTAAAATGCCAAATTTGTGTTGAAAAATTGGGTTTTCTGATTCAAGTCTGCCTGTTCCTGAAAGCTGGGAAGCTGGTGATTTTAGAACCGCAAACCCTTTGTTGGAGCTTGTAGGAGGCTGGCCTGGCTTGTAGTGGGTACCAAGGGGTACTTACACTCTGTACCAGGTCCAGTTATCCCTTATTAGTGTAGAAGAGGTGTTTCTAGCAGCTTAGGCTGATAGAAGGTAGCTATAGCAGAGCAGCTTAGGCTGAACTAGGAGACATGCAAAGCTCCTACTATACCACTGGTGTCATATGCACAATATCACAAGAAAACACAATACACATATACACTAAAAATAGTGCGTACCCTCAGTATGAGGATGCCAAATATACACAATATATATGTACACAATACCAAAAATATGCAGTAATAGCAAAAGGAAGTAATGCAAGCAGTGTAAAGTTACAATGTATTGCAATAGGAGCACATAGGTATAGGCGCAACACAACCCATATACTCCAAAAGTGGAATGCGAATAACGTATGGACCCCAAACCTATGTGAGCTTGTAGAGGGTCGCTGGGACTGTAAGAAAACAGTGAGGGTTAGAAAAATAGCCCACCCCAAGACCCTGAAAAGTAGGTGTAAAGTGCACCTATATTCCCCAGAGAGCACAGAAGTCGTGATAGGGGAATTCTGCAAGGAAGACCAACACCAGCAATGCAACCAAAGTGGATTTCTGGACGAGAGTACCTGTGGAACAAGGGGACCAAGTCCAAGAGTCGCGACAAAGTCGAGAGTGGGCAGATGCCCACAAAATGCCAGCTGAGGGTGCAAAGAAGCTGCCACCGGATGGTAGAAGCTGTGGATTCTGCAAGAACGAAGAGGGCTAGAAACTTCCCCTTTGGAGGATGGATGTCCCACGTCATGAAGAAGCTTGCAGAGGTGTTCCCACGCAGAAAGACTGCAAACAAGTCTTGCTAGCTGCAAGGGTCGCGGTTAGGGTTTTTGGATGCTGCTGTGGCCCAGGAGGGACCAGGATGTCGCCACTTGGATGAGGAGACAGAGGGGGCGCCCAGCAAGTCAGGGAGCCCTAACAGAAGCAGGCAGCACCCGCAGAAGTGCCGGAACAGTCACTACGAAGAGGAGTTCGGAGCTCACCCGAAGACACAAAAGGGAGTCCCACGACGCCGGAGGACAACTCAGGAGGTTGTGCACTGCAGGTTAGAGTGTCGGGGACCCAGGCTTGGCTGTGCACGAAGGAAATCCTGGAAGAGTGCACAGGAGCCGGAGCAGCTGCAAATCACGCGGTACCCAGCCATGCAGGCTAGCGTGGGGAGGCAAGGACTTACCTCCACCAAACTTGGACTGAAGAGTCATTGGACTGTGGGAGTCACTTGGACAGAGTTGCTGAATTCCAGGGACCATGCTCGTCATGTTGAGAGGGGACCCAGAGGACCGGTTAATACAGTCTTTTGTTGCCTGCGGTTGCAGGGGGAAGATTCCGTCGACCCACGGGAGATTTCTTCAGAGCTCCTGGTGCAGAGAGGGGGCAGGCTACCCCCAGAGCATGCACCACCAGGAAACAGTCGAGAAGGCGGCAGAATCAGCGATACAAGGTTGCAGTAGTCGTCTTTGCTACTTTGTTGCGGTTTTGCAGGCGTCCGGAGCAGTCAGCGGTCGATCCTTTGGCAGAAGGTGAAGAGAGAGATGCAGAGGAACTCTGATGAGCTCTTGCATTCGTTATCTAAAGAATTCCCCAAAGCAGAGACCCTAAATAGCCAGAAAAGGAGGTTTGGCTACTTAGAAGGGAGGATAGGCTAGCAACACAGGTAAGAGCCTATCAGGAGGAGTCTCTGACGTCACCTGCTGGCACTGGCCACTCAGAGCAGTCCAGTGTGCCAGCAGCACCTCTGTTTCCAAGATGGCAGAGGTCTGGAGCACACTGGAGGACCTCTGGGCACCTCCCCTGGGAGGTGCAGGTCAGGGGAGTGGTCACTCCCCTTTCCTTTGTCCAGTTTCGCGCCAGAGCAGGGCTGGGGGATCCCTGAACTGGTGTAGACTGGCTTATGCAGAGATGGGCACCATCTGTGCCCATCAAAGCATTTCCAGAGGCTGGGGGAGGCTACTCCTCCCCAGCCCTGACACCTTTTCCCAAAGGGAGAGGGTGTAACACCCTCTCTCTGAGGAAGTCCTTTGTTCTGCCTTCCTGGGCCAAGCCTGGCTGGACCCCAGGAGGGCAGAAACCTGTCTGAGGGGTTGGCAGCAGCAGCAGCTTCAGTGAAACCCCGGGAAAGGTAGTTTGGCAGTACCCGGGTCTGTGCTAGAGACTCGGGGGATCATGGAATTGTCTCCCCAATGCCAGAATGGCATTGGGGTGACAATTCCATGATCTTAGACATGTTACATGGCCATGTTCGGAGTTACCATTGTGACGCTATACATAGGTAGTGACCTATGTATAGTGCACGCGTGTAATGGTGTCCCCGCACTCACAAAGTCCGGGGAATTTGCCCTGAACGATGTGGGGGCACCTTGGCTAGTGCCAGGGTGCCCACACACTAAGTAACTTAGCACCCAACCTTTACCAGGTAAAGGTTAGACATATAGGTGACTTATAAGTTACTTAAGTGCAGTGGTAAATGGCTGTGAAATAACGTGGACGTTATTTCACTCAGGCTGCAGTGGCAGGCCTGTGTAAGAATTGTCAGAGCTCCCTATGGGTGGCAAAAGAAATGCTGCAGCCCATAGGGATCTCCTGGAACCCCAATGCCCTGGGTACCTCAGTACCATATACTAGGGAATTATAAGGGTGTTCCAGTATGCCAATGTGAATTGGTAAAATTGGTCACTAGCCTGTTAGTGACAATTTGTAAAGAGAGAGCATAACCACTGAGGTTCTGGTTAGCAGAGCCTCAGTGAGACAGTTAGGCATCACACAGGGAACACATACATATAGGCCACAAACTTATGAGCACTGGGGTCCTGGCTAGCAGGGTCCCAGTGACACAACAACCATACTGAAAACATCGGGTTTTCACTATGAGCACTGGGCCCTGGCTAGCAGGATCCCAGTGAGACAGTGAAAACACCCTGACATATACTCACAAACAGGCCAAAAGTGGGGGTAACAAGGCTAGAAAGAGGCTACTTTCTCACAGTGCCATTTTCAGGGGAAAAACCACAAGCCTTCTTCTGCAGCCACATTTTCCAATTTTTTTGAAAAAAACGAAATTTTCACTGTATTTTGGCTAATTTCTTGGCCTCCTTCAGGGGAACCCACAAAGTCTGGGTACCTCTAGAATCCCTAGGACGTTGGAAAAAAGGACGCAAATTTGGCTTGGCTAGCTTATGTGGACAAAAAGTTATGAGGGCCTAAGCGCGAACTGCCTCAAATAGCCAAAAAAAGGCCTGGCACAGGAGGGGGAAAAGGCCTGGCAGCGAAGGGGTTAAAGAATAAACACTTCCTAGTGTTTAGAAACACAAGGCGCCAACTTTACTAAAATTCTCCAAACTTCAGGAGGTGTTTCCTGAAGTCCTCCTTCCAGGTACAGAAGGTCCAAAGCACAAATACAAGGGTCTAGAATCTCCTGGATGGTCCTTGAAAAGTTGGACCACAATTCCCACAATGCACCTGCCCAAATCCTTAAAAGTCCGCTGGATGCACTCCTGCTGGGGACTTGCTGGGGATGCTGCAGGTGAAGCTCTGTTGACCTGAAGCTGCGGGGAGTCCACTCCTGAGTCCTTCCTGAAGCAAGGCACAGTTCCCAGGGTTGTAGTACCAGATTGTGCAGCAGGGGCAGTTTATTCAGAAGTGCAGGCCAAGGGTGCAGATCCAGATTCCAGCAGGGCAGTCCTTTTTCTTCTTGTAGTTTCAGGCAGCAGATCTGAGGGGCTATGCATCTCTCACATTTTATTCCCAGCTCCTGGGCATCGGAAAGGGGGCACCCCAACCAATAGAATGCAGAGTGACACCCAGAAGCATGACCACCTCCAAATTGTGGCATGTTCCTGTCCCAGAAAGCACCATTCTTCCAAAATCTATGATGACTGAAATTTCAGCACAGCAGTAAGAGCTGACTAACCATCCTCCAGTGTGGCACATTTCCATAGCTCTCCTCCTCCGATCATCCGCAAATTCCTTGTTTAAGCTTGGTATCTGGCTGAGGGGGCAGAAGGTGGGGGTTAGGTGATCGGACATTCCCTCCTGTCCTGCTCTCCCTTGAGGCTGTATGCTGTATTATCTGTCCCCCTGCTCTGGCATTCCTGTATAGCCCCAGAGATGCCCTTCACCAGATAGGCTGTCCCTAGCACCAAAGTCGAATAGGGACACCATTTCCATTTAAATGCAGACTGTAGAGTCAGGTAGCATTTAAAAATGACAGAAAACCTCCAGCAGTGCCCACATGCAAAGGGCAGCAATTCTGCTGGGCCTCTACTCTCATGCCCTATTATGTACTAGGGTCTTATAGGCAGTTGGCACCTCTTTGCCATATTATTTACTAGGGACTTATAGGGGCTGTTATGCAAATGGTATGAATTTAACTTTTAAAGACAGGCTGAAAGGCAGGCCTGCATTTAAAAGGACAGAAAGCACAGAGCAGTGCACATATGCAAGTGCAAAAATTCTGCTGGGCCTCTAGTCTCCATGCCCTAATATATACTAGGGGCTTATAGGCAGATTGTATGCCCTTGCCCTATTATATACTAGGGACTTACAGGGTATATCAGGCCAATTGGAAGGGTACCCTATTACCTAGTGTACTCTACTACATGTGTGTGTTTTAACATTGCACTGGCCTGGGTCTGGCTAACAGAGCCCAGGGCAAAGTCAGAGTCAGTTATCATCAGCACCAGTCAGCAACAATAAATGGTGGTGAACAGGGCAAAAATAGGACTTTGCAACAGATACACAAACGTTTATGCATGAAACCACATTACTAGAGTTGCCTACAAACTGCCCTTGCACAAAGCCAGTTCACTCCACAAAAACACAATCAGCCAAGTTGCTGATTCCAAAGTGCAGATTCTCAATGGAAAATGTCCTGCGGCAGACGTAAGTTCCTAACCTGCTCTGTGTAAGTCCCTGGGGTTCTACTCAGCTCCAATTCTACACCTCACACTGATGAGAGGCAAAGCCATAAAATTACCTTGTCTGGTGCTAGATACAGCAGACATTTTTACAACAGACACAGTACCACGGTGCACTGCAGAGATTGAGAAAACATGTCATGGGCTGTCAGAAAGTTGTGCAAAACACAAAGCACTTGGCTGGGTGAATCTGCAGAGGAGTAAAACACCACATGCAGATATACTGTGTTGACTGCAGAAAATATAAAGGAAGGGAATAAAGAACTAAACAATTTCTTTGGATTAGGAGAGCTGTTTCCAGGTCAAGGGAAGCACAGCAGCAGCAAGGTAAATGCCCACATTGCCAATCAACCATAAGAACAATGATGTAAACCTCCTCAACTACAATTTCAAGACATTGAGAAGATTCAGCATTCTAAAACACTCAGAAACATAGAAATAGAAAAAGGCCTACTAACTGAACGTAATCATACACACTAACGCCTATTGCCAGGTTAAGAGACCAGAAGGCTTGACAAGCAAGGAGTGCAGCTGTGAGATCCTGTGTGGAGCCCACCCAAGGGTTCTTTTGTTCCTCAAAAAGCAAGAAGGAAGTAACTAAGAGGTGGAGAGCCTGACAACCGCATAGGCAACTCTATGCTTCTTCGGTATAGACAAGCACAACATTTATTTCACAGGAACAGTTGGGAAGGGGTAGAAATTAACTAGGCAACAAAAGGGGAAGGGCATCTTTTTCAGGTTGCAACATCGAGGGTCTCTTGAGGATATAAACATTTCAAAATATATGGACATATAAAGACAAAAACAGCAGCACAGAAAGACAACGCACAGGGAAAAAAAAGCTGCAGACACAGAAGAATCTAGACAGAGATGCTCACCTGACACTCTCGAACCTGTTTCAATTATCAAATCTTCCCCACCAAATCCCTATCCTCAATGAATTCTATAAGTTTGTAAATATCCTATGTCTTCCTATCTTTAAGGCGAGAAGAGGATATCTGCTTCATCTACTGAATGTTTAAGGACACCAACTTGAAGCTATTGAGGTGTAAACTCCACCTGTTCTCTGAGAGGAAACAAGTGCTCTGTCCTGACACCAGGGTGACCATGATTCAGTCTTTTGATGCAAGTTGCAGCATTAAAGATGTTGCACATTTGCATCAACTGCACATCTGGAAGTAACAAAGAGCATTTCTCACCAGTACTGAATCTTCCCAAGAAACCCAGTAGTAAGCATGATTTGCTTCTAGGTTTCCTCATTTCACATAGTAATAGGGAACATTTCTGTACACCTCGCCACTGACTGGCTGTACACCCAAGCTTTTCCCAGATTAGAATCCATAATTAGAATTCAAAATAATAATCCTTAGCTTTTTCCAGATTAAAATCCCTGCCTGTACATCCCAGCTCTTTCGTCGAGAGAGAGTTCTTCCCCACAGAGTCAAGGTGCTGTTTAAACAGTTATAGAAACTACAATTCTTTTATATCATCTATTGGAATATTCATTTTACAGGAAGAGTAACATGGCCAAAATCTGAGCACACCCCAGTCCACTCATCTAGATAAGGTTTTAAAATCAGGTTGAAGTCCTTATGCAGATGCCAGAAAACAAAATGGGGAAGAGGGAAGAAACCACCAAAAAGGAGGAGGATTTTGGCTTATGGTCAAATTAGATGTAACACATACAAAGAATTTGCATCCAGAGAAAGTCAAAGAAACACTGTTCTAAACTCAGCTCTACCAATTTACTAAAAGCCATGTCATTAAAGGCATTCACATTTTCCTACGCCTAAAATAGTAAATATGTGAAATGTAATGTCATTCTGCAATTTACATGTGTAAATTTCCAAAATCAGGTACAAAATCTAAGTTCATCTTTCAACAGCCCCCCACCACTTCACATACAGCGCTCCAACCCAGCATACAGTCATTGACACAGAAACAGACACAATGGAGGAGTCTCTTACCAGGCTTTGTCACATGGAGCAACTCAGGTACAACACTACAGGGCACCTGCCCCTCACTCAGGGCTCCTACTACGATGACAGCATCGTACTGCTCTGCGAGGGCAGAAAAAACAGACATCAGCACCGCCTTATTACTCATAGGAAGTATCTCCCCACAAGCAGCTATGAGTAAGATACACACCAGGGACAGCACAAGTTCCCTGCTCAATATTTCTTCCCATTCAACATGACCATCCTACTGCTTTCTTCTAAATCTACATTCTGCGGCTACAAATTGGAGGGCTGGGCCATAAGACATTCATGCTGTAACCTCCGGAAAGATCTGGAAGTAAAGGATGTGGGAATATACAACTCTGCCTGTTGGGCAATAATCTGGGGGTGAACATGGCAGGCACAGATATTGCAGTTGCTGTGGTGGCCACTGCCGAAGGGTTGAAAAGAATCTCGGATCCCACTGCTGGACATCACTTACTCCATATTATTTATTTCTCTGTGCATCCTTAACTCCGTTCAAGGTCCTCCAGCAGATACTACTGACCACTGCCTCTCGTTCTCTTACTTCCTCTCTTCCCTTCCTGCCCTCTCTTGCCACTTTCCTGGCATGTTACCTGCAGGTGCTAACAGTGGGCCTTGTCCCAGCATGCATTGCTTCAGCTCCAAGTAAAGATTCTTCTGGTGTGCGACCTCAAGCATCTGCTCGCTGCCATCCACGCCATGGAAGAACCGGAATCCGTGCTTCGATAACTGGTGGGAAAGAGTAAAACAAGATATGGATCCTGAGGGAAAAGACGATGGAAAACTGGGAGGACACAACAGAGTACAGTAAGATTGGCATAGGGCTCCTCCCCCTGTGATGGCTAAGTCCATACTTAGGAAGGACCTTGGTGTAGATACTGCTGCCTGTTTGAGGGGCTCCCGAGCCAATCGAGGTTTCTGAGCAGTATGTGGTGGTTTACTGCTGTTTACTACTGATGTCCCTGGCTAAGCAGTCCTGCTGCACTGCAAATTGATAACCAAGTTATACTAATTGGGCACCTGACTTTCTAAAGCGGCAAAGTTAAATGGTAAAGGATTACTCTAGGAGGCGGTGGATCAGAAACTGAGATACAACATAACACAGAAAATAAAATACACTAAACTCAATAGCTTCTCAGAACTATAAGAAATGGGTCTTCATTATGTGTGGGGCAACAGGGCAATTAAAATATGATGCACACAGTAAATTTGAAGGTCCTAGCACCGTCTGGTTTCAGGATTCTATCCACAAACTTTCTGGTGTTTATGTGTTAGGCTGTAGATTTTTATACCATATAGTCCAATAGTAATTCTAAGGGCCAGTAAATAGTTTGAATGCTCTTGGCAGCTATTTGGGAAGTGCAGGTATAACATTTAGTTATGTCCGTGGAGTAAACAGAGTAGTCCTGAGTGCAAAATGAGACAACTCACTGGGTTTGGTTTCAAGGAGGTAAGTCCCCTAAAAATTGTAAGGCAAAACAATCCTACCACTGATGACTGGAGAAGGGGTCTCACTCAAGTCCAAATCTGTTCAGGTTGCCAAAAAGGAAAGCTCACACAATAGTCTCAGTGTGCTGATAACAAGGCTAGAACAGGAATCCAGTAGTCGTTGTGCTATGGGCAGAGTCAGAGAAGACGAGACCCATTTAGCACAAAACTTGTTTCATAGTCATAAAGAAGGCAGAGCCTAGTACTGGACACCCACAAATAAGTTGTCTTGGGCCTAGGAGGAGTGACTAACTCAGGAGGCCCTTATGTAAAAATGTGCCACTTGCTGTCAATATTCTTGGTCGGTGAGGTCTGCTATGGGTCTGGGAATATTCACAGGTTCCACCAGCTGGATCTGGGAACTAGAATTTAGTGTCAGCAGCCAACCCAAACTTTAAATATGTAAAACACCTGAAAGGGTAGGGCTGGTGAGACCATTCAGGTGCTTCCCAAATCAGGACACCCAGATGTAAAGGGGACACTATACCAAGACCTTAGGTGAAGAGGATGAAGAGGGGAAAACCTCAATAACCTTTTCGGAGGGTGGGTCATGCCTGATAATGTGCTCTCCTGACAGCGGTCGGGTGGGGGATGGTGCAGTCTCAACACAGTCCTGGAAAGCCACTTTGGAGCATACCAACCTGTCGGTGATGTAGTTATTCAGGTTGATTCTGGCTCCCTGGGCTGCAAAATCTTCTTTGCTTACATCTTACATCTCAAAACATCATCCATGCTGGGCTTGCTTCAGTCAGCCTCGCTTGAGCAAGTCTTCTTTTTGGTACTAGAAATTATCCTCTCTTGTGTCTGGAAATTTATCATCTCTTCTTCCCAGATGGTCATAACAGCAAGGCCTCTCAGGCATGTAGCTTGTTGCTCGACTTAGAGAGCAAATATCTACCCACAAGGCCATGTTCCTAATAAACATTCTCTCAGCATTCATACAGGTCTGGAGGCACGGGTCCAAAGCCAAAATAAACCAAAGTGAGAACACCATTCACAACTAACCCTTCTCCAGTCAAAAAGGGAGGGTTTTCCATCTCTTCCCAGGCTTATGAACCTACTGGCAGAGTAAGAGTTAGTTAGTGCCAGGGGGACTTGGTTGATTGGCCACACACAGCACTGGCCAAGGGTTCCAGGATTCCAGGCATCACCCAGAACAATGGAACTCGGATACATTAGAAGAAAACTGGTTGACAGGGAAACAGAGTTGCTTTCTCGTCTTCAAACAGACACTTAAAAACGGAGTACATACAGATTGGCAAGTACACAGAGGACAAGAGCAACCTGCATGGGAGCCACCACATTCTCTAGTCAAATACTGTGTCTGCTATGGATACCACTCACCTGACATTTGGTGTCCCGTAACACAATATTCCACACATCCCTGGGAAAGATAGCACCCTGGTTATAGGGGGCTGGGATGATATTACAGGGAAGACCGATAGTCTATTAGCTCCATGGAAACAAACTTGTGCCTCTCTAACTACTAACAGGTCCTCCCAATCACCAGTCAGGAGGGGGCAGGGACCACATACTACTACGTGTCAGAGTACACTCATTGTACCCTCATACAAGTAGAGCTTACTCTCTGCTGTTGAATGCCACCATATCAAGTAGAGCACATCCTATGAAATCACAGATTGTCAAGACCAGTGGAAGGTACAGACGGTGGACTAAACGCCCCCAGAAGAAACCTATAAGGAAAGCAGTACAGCTTTTTCAAGGTATGCTGAGATATGTATCCCTACATAAGAGATACAGGGCTTAGGGTACTTCAATCTCCCTTGGCACGGGGCCTGGGGGGATAGGGGGTGAGGGACAAAGCCATGAAAGAAACAGGTTTATCCACCATTACCCTGCTCTGTGCCCTTGTTCTGTCAGCTCTGGGTGCAGTTAGTCAGGTTGAATCAGGCCTGCAGCCAGGTTTTGATGCTCTGACACTAGTGATAACTGGGAGCCTATTGTCTTCAGGGTCGAGTGCGAATGGCAATCCAGCATTTAGTGGATTCCAGTTTCTAAACCTTGTGGTCTAGAAAAGAGGTTTTTCTGCAAGACCTGAAGATTGTCGAGTTTTCTAGGGATAACCCTTTTGGTCACCATGAAGGGGGGTGGCTGGGCGGAGACCTTTCCTTAGGGCTGATTTAAATGTAGAAGTGAGGCAGGGTTACCAGCCCCTGGTGTTTGAGGCTTTCACCTGCGAGTCTGTGCCACCAACAACCTCAGGACTTCTTGCTGTTCCTTTAATTGTAATACACAAGTCCAGTGGTATATTTGTTTTTCATTCATTGGACACTAGTTTAGCCTCGGCTTTAGTCTGTAGCCTTCATCACGGTGAGGCTGAGGAGGGAGGGTGACACAGCATCCTAAGAGAAAGAGTCTCAGGCAGGAGAAGAATGGGATACAGAAGAAAGGCGAAGCTGAGGCTATCAGAGGCTGTGGGGTGGAAAGACCCTAGCAGAGTACACTTGACAGCTCCCTCTTCATTGGATGGCTGTAGCAGGCAGGGTGTGCTGGCACATGAGACCTGTGCCAGGAGACTCTTGAAACACTTTACATGATTTCAATATGCTGCTCTTTAACAGGGTGCTATGTTTTGTTGGATGTCACCCCAAATGAGAACTCCTTTTGAGACTTGTGGCTCTGGACCCAAGAGGAAGTCATGGGACTAGTAATGGTTGGTGGCAGCAGGTTATAGTAGTGGGGCACAAGCCCTTTCATTCAACCACCAGTGAGAAGACTGCCCACTGGCTCTACCTGGTTCATCTGTATAGTATGTCATGACAAGTCCCCTGACTATGCCCAAAGTGTGTTTGTTAGTGCTGGGGTACATGAGAGGTAGGGTACCCATGTTGCGGTTCACCTCGTAATATGGTACCTCTTAGGATTTAGAGAAGGGGAATGATGCTTCTCCTGAGTGTCTCCCCAGCTTCCCCCCTTCATCCAGAAATTAATTCTAAAGGCAAGTGGAACAATCTGGCGTACATCCTACTCCTACAGAAACACACACAAATAACCTCTTATTAGTCAATACTGTGCCTGGGCCAAAGTAGTACGAGCAGGTATGCCTCTGGTCTGGCAAGAGTAACATGTGAACAATGAATTTGAATAAGGTGTGCAGACATACCTTTTGGCTGAGAAGATGGGATGACCGTTGTGGTGTTGGTCTATCTGGAAGCAACACACATGCGGGTTGTGAACTGCTTGCTATTGTTCTGCTCCACGCTGAAAGGAAAATGCACTCAAAGCTGGATGTTTATCATAAAGATTTGGGACTAACTTTAAATTTGACTGAACAGTAGAATTTGCAACCTCTCCTAAGAAATGATATGAGCCACTCCCTGCAGCATATCCACTGTTAATCTTTGGAGTCAAGGAGCTCTGCACACCAGGGTAGAAAAATGTGAGGGCTAGAGGCAGAATTCCTTTTTGTCTCCCCTGGAAGGGTGAAGCCTATACTGCTAGGACTGAGGAAAATACTTTGATACTTAAAAGGAGAAAAGGAAGAGACTGCCCTGTAATTGAATGACCTCTTTTGTCTAGGACTCAGATCAGACCATCAGGAGGTTGGACAGCCCGAGACTGCCAGACATCTGCAACTGCTGTCCAGCCTAATCTGAACTCAGTACATTTGTGCCCTGCATTGCTGTGCACCTTTCAATGTGTGGCCTGAATGTCCCCGTGAGGCCAGCATGCCTGCATCCCGCACTACTTGTATTGGGCAATGCTGATGTCCATGTAAGACTCGTTCGTCTTCACCTTGCATTTCCATACGTCTTTCGTAATGAACACGCTGATGTCTGTGTGAGGACTGTTCCTTTGGACACTTCTTTGCTGTGCAACGTTTCTTCATACAACGCAGATGGCCATGTGAGGTTTCAGTGGCTCACCATCCACATGCTAAGAACCTTTCCCTTAGAGCAGCCACCAACCACCGCTGCTGCCCAGGGATCTTGTGCTGCACCAGTCCACTTCTGCTTCTTCCGGTGACCTCAGGCGGCATGGCCACTGCTAACCAAGATGGATCAGGCAGTGCAACCCCATCTGTGACTCCTGTTGAGCTGTTTATAGATAATCTTAGAGAACTGAAACTGGCATTGGGCTGCTGCGTCAAGAAAGCTCAAGGCAGATGCTGCACTTGCATCTAGAGAAGGTTTACTTGCATCATTGAACCTCCACAGAGCACAGAGGCATAAAACATGGAGCAATTACAGCACATCTGAGATGCACATTCGGAAGATAGGTTAAGGCCACATACCTAATTAAAGTTACTGATCATGTTACCTTAATGATAATAAACGGCATATTTGTTTTAGGAATTATACTGCTTGGACATTGTATTTATTGTGAATGATAAATGTCTTGACTAAACCTTCTACCCACCATCACCCACAAGAGTGAGACCTGATCACTTAAAAAGTCGAAAGTCAAACACTAAGAGAAGGTGCTTGGCTACTCAGTGAGTGGTACCTGGCTTCTGTGTTGCAAAGGACAGCACCAGTGCTTGTCACAAAGACTGGCTGTTTGCCCTCGACTCACACAGGTCGCAGACAAAGGCCTAATAAGGATGAAGTGAGGAGATAAATGGGGAATCTGTAGGGACAAAACTGTGGCATCTGGTATGAAAGGGAGGAGGCTTAGAGGGGATATAGCTGAAGTACCGATTGAAAGAAGGCTCACAGGAGAGAAGGGGCTGAAGAAATGGAAGTGAGAATTAGCACTGCAGCATAAACACACTGAAAACATGACACTTAATGAATGTCAAGGGTGTGGAGACAGTGTTAATGTAGCAGTCTGTCTGAAGTATGTGTAATGACATGTAGGGGTACGGTGACCATGTAAAAGAAGTGGCAGCGACACTTCATAAAGCAGACACTTGAAATGTCCACAGACAAAATGGTGGTATTGGTAATGCTCAAACTACTTACCCATATTCATCATTAATCCTGGTTACCATTCCTCATCCTAATCACTACATCCGAAGAGGAGTCTGGCTCATTAAGAGATACATCCCGATCTTTGAAGAATCCAGATGTATTTTGAGTTCCATCATATTAGCCAGCTCCTGGGGAGCAGCATCCAACCACTGAGACCGATCTAATAAGGAAGCTTCATAACACCATCTCATGCTTCTTTCTTGACAACTGAATTATCGTTTGGCCTGAAGTTTGCCTCTGTCCTCAGCACCATACAATTCCTGAAAGATTCTTTGATAACATGAAGGCCACATATTTCCCTCATTTGATTTAACTTTGTAAAGAATTCCTTATGTAAGTAATTTGTTGCCACTTTGTTTAGAAGTTGAAAGGATGGGTCATGTGAAGTTGCTGGAGTACGCCCACAATACAAGCAAAGGTACGAGATGGAGGTGTATCAGAGAAAACAACAGACAAATCGCCCTCCAAATGTCTCCTTGGATCCCAGTCCACCAGGGACCTTCTCAGAGGGCATAAGCAGCCGTGCACTGGCCCCATGCTTTAGTCACCCACAGCCCCACGTGAATTCCATCATGTTAGAACTATAAGGCTTGGTCTGCTTACTCTTCATTGAAAATTGGCTGATGAACACAGTCCTGGAAAACTGAGGTCTGAAACTCTTCTCTGTAGAGTGGGCGCACCACATACCTGAAAAGACACCACCCCATGGAGCCTTACCATGACCAGCCATTGCTCATCTCCTTAACTACGGCGATCGTGACCTTGTGCTACAACAGTTCCAGGTGAAGGGCCCCTGGTGCTACGAAAATGCAGAGACTGCAGCATACCCTGACTTCACAGCAGAAGTACATCGACTTTGCGGCTCTTACACAAAAGTCAAACAACGTCTCTGAGAGCTGTGGATCAAATACTCATTCTTGTTTTTGGCAAAACTCAAAGTACTTGATGGCGAGACATCCCACATTTTCTCAACCTTGGAGGATGTGTGGATCTGGCTCAATGCTCAAGGACTGGCTCACACTACCGCAGAGAACCAGGCGGTCAGCAAGTGGGTGGTGCTCCGACCTAAACGAGGAACATCAGTACTCACCCCACTCACGACCAGGTGGCCGTAGAGTAGGCACGAGTGGTAGCGGAGGCTTCACAGCACAATCCTTTTGTTCTGATGAGATCTTGGTGTGTCTTGGAATTTCGGCTCGGACATGAGTGACTCTGAGACTTCAACAACAAGCACTAATCATGGAACTCACACTGTGAGCAGCAGATGACCTACAATGAACGCTTTCCTAGGACAGCGGCCCTGATCACGGCAGGGGAAGGAAAACTGTCTAGGGCATCTCTATCACGGGCAACTACAACCACTTCAGTAGGCCGGATACAGAGTTATCTGAGATGAGCATAGCCTGTGGAAAACTCGAATAGCCGATGACAGATGCCTCCACATGGATTCCAAAGAGGACATATTACACCTTCTAATAAGTTTATTCATTTGTTTAAACATTGGGGGGGTATGGCTGGGGATGCAAGAGCCACCTGACTTGGGAGTGGAAAAGCCCTTTTGGTTCTTTTGTTTTATTATTACTGTATTGCTTTAACGGAGTCTTTTCGAGTTGCTGGTGTTTTTCAACACAACATCACAAACATGGTTGGTTGCAGTGAGGGGTAGCAACTTTCACAGGGCACTACATCCACAGGAAAACAGCATACTGGCCTGGCACTACAGACACACAGTATGAGAACCCATATAGGTAATCACCCCCCACTATATAACGTTATGACATGGAATGTGCGTGGCATGGCTACTCCTGCCAAACGCTACCAAATTTATGCTTACCTCAAGAGCCACTACCTACACGCACATAGCTATGCTGCAAGAGGCACACCTAAGGCTTGCAGAACTGATTAAGGTCAGCGCAAAATGGAGGGGACAGGTGTACTGCACATCTGCATCGGTCTACACATGTGGAGTACTCATTTGCATTGCCCCTGGGGTTTCACATGTAGTAGACACTCAGTGTAGACACAGGAGGGGTTTACATATTAACGGAGGGGCTCCTCTCACCTTTATGGGAGTATATGCGCCCATCACCAACCAATCAAGCTTCCTGGACACACTTACCCCTGCGCTCTAATGGGACCCACATTCTCTGAGGATATGTGGTGGCGACTTTAACTGTAACTGTGTGCTGAACATAGACCTTGGCCGCTCTGTCATCCCCTCCATGTAACAGTGCATGTATCTGCATAATGCAACACTTCCACATCTGGCTGGCCCAAAGACGATTACATGATTCATGGTGCCTAGGGCACCTGTTGGATTGCAAATTCTTGTTCTACTCCCCTGTCTCAAACATTCACACCAGGCTGGACCTCTTCCTATGCACCGAGCAACTGGGGGTACAGATTATCTGATCAGAATATCTGGCTTCCACCCTCTGAGCTTGCCTCCCTTTGCAACCAGCCCTGCAGTGGGGCAGGCCTGACCCCAGCATACCCACTTGGAGGCTGCAGACCGAAATGCTTTTCGACCCCCACCATTCAGGGAAGACCTGCCGAAGTGTGTCACCCAATACTTTGACCTCAATAAAGGATCCACCCTGTCCTGAGTACTGAAATTAGATGCAAAAATGTGGTAACACGAGGTCCCTGCATGACCGCCACATGGGGGATACGCCGACACATGTAGGGGGAATTGATGGCCCTTGAGTGGGAGCTGCGCCCTCTCGAAACTAAAGTGGCCAACCGGACCTCGATGGCTGAGTAACCAGTGGCTGCGTAAACAGCGCAGTGAAGCAGAAATGCACCTGGGGAAGTACAACCACAAGTGGCGCATGATCATGCTACCTGCCAAGGAGGACCGCTCGGGCAGGCTGCTTACATGGCGGGTAAAAGAAAACCTGTGGCATTCCCAGATAGGAGCTAGTACAGTAGACAATGGTACACTAGTCACCACCACACAAGAGTCCATTATAGCCACATTCTGGGACTACTGCCAGTCTCTGTACAAGACCACAGACTCTCCACGTTCGGAGCGAATTGTGTGGATTCTTACAAGAGCTATTGCTGACCAAACTGTCCCCGCTTCAGCAGGCTGACTTAGATGAGCTACTCCAACTAGAGAAAATACGAGCAGCTATCACTCAAACTGCCTGGACCAGGACGCCAGGAACTGATGGGCTACTGATTGAATATTACGCCACATTCTCTGCCCAAGTCACCCAACATCTACTACAGGTGTTCAACGAGACCAGAATAACAGGTCAATTCCCAAACTCACTTAGCGAGGCTCTGATTGTGGTCCTACCCAAGCTAGGTTGGGACCCATTAGACGTACACTCTTACCGAACGTTATCACTTCTGAGCCTAAATTATAAAATACCAGGCAGGGTATAGGTAAATTGGCACCATAGTGCACGATGATCAATAAGGGTTCATACCTGGGCGTAGAACCTTCATAACCATCCAACTTCTGTTGAGCCCCATCCGGAATACCCCATCTGAGGCCCATGGCTGGGTGGCGGAATGTCTTGAACATCGAAAAGGCAGTTGACACCCTGAGTTGGGACGTCTTACTGCTGACTCTAGAATACATAGGGTTTGGACCCGGACAACTGAGTTGGATTTGCACACTGTACAAGAACCCATGGAGAGAGCTTGGAAAGGTCAGCTGATCTCGTACAGTTTCATAATACAGTGGGCCACTAGGTAGGGGTGTCTCCTCTTTCAGCTGCCAACTGAGCCTATGACCATAACACTGGGGGATTTCAGAAGGAGGCATGCACCACATTGTCTCATTATATGCAGAGGATGTCCTAGTTTTCTTACAGTGGGTGGGGCCTCCCTACCGGGCTTGATGATCTTACTAGACAAATTCTACACCATCTCAGGGCTCAAGGTAAAGTGGCCCAAATCATGGTTTTTCACTTTAGCACCAACACCAGACCTGAACAGGACAGCCCCACTGGGACTCTGGCTTAGATGGTGTTAGGATACCTTTAAATACCTAGGCATCCAGATATATCACACAGACAAAGACATTAAAGAAGGCAACGTATACAGGGATCTAGAATCAAATTGCAGATCTCTACCCTTCTGTCACTCACTGCCCCTTTCCCCGCTGGGCTAAGTGGCGATCTCCAAAATGTTGCTGCTACCCCACCTACTCTACTTCTTTGCAGCATCAGGCTCCCTAGATACTTCTTCCGAGAGCTACATGGCATCCTGTTTGAATTTATATGAGGTGCGGAATGAAGGCAAGTAGCTCTCACCATCCTGCTGCGACCTGTACTTGAGGGAGGACTCAGTGTGCAAATTATGAATTGTATCATGCACCGGCACAACTGCAATATGCACTGCGCTGGTTGCAAACAACTGCTTGTCCAGAGAGGGCAGCCATCGGTGCAACTCTAGGAGGGATGAGTATTTACGCATAGCTGACAGACCTGGAAAGTCGCCCACAGACGGAGACACGCCAAATGACAGTGACTCAAATGTGCTGCCACAGGTCTCCATATTCCGTACTCCCCATCAATAGTGATATGGCACCTACCGGGACTCCACAAGGTGATGCAGAGACATGACATGGAACTGTGGAGGGAGGCGGGGACTGGCCAACTGGGAGATCTATTTTAGGATGGCAACCTCATGCCCTTCCAAGACATTATGGCACCTATGGCACAGGAGCTGACCACTTCCTGACATATCACGCTATAAAACACGCAGTGCATACCACCTGGAATACCGGGGGAGCAGAACAACACTTCATGTTCTTCTAAATCACGGAGGCATATGCCGAGCTATCACCATATTACACACCACTGAACTCACGCCCACCAGGGAGCACCGAGGGGGCGTGGGCCAGGTGGAACAGTGATCTATCAGAGAAGGCTTGGTCCAGAGCACTCTAGCACATGAAAGAGGTGTCCCGAAACCCAAGATTCTGTTTCACACAATTCAACTATGTACATCACACCTAACTCTCCCCTCAATGCATTGAGCGCATGCTCCCAGCACTGACTCCCGAATTCCGTAGGTGTAAGCTTCTGGAAGACGGATTCTACCACATGATCTGGGAGTGCTCATGGTGCAGCTGGCCTGGAATTAGGTCACGGCTACCATCTCAGAACTTGTGGAACACAGGCTTACACCAACACCCAAGTCCTGCTTATTGGGTCTCTGCCCCCATGCTAAAGGTGACAAACACCTGCATAGATTTATTGACTTAGCGTTTGTCCTGTTTAAGCAACAAATTGTAATATCATGGAAGGAACCCATGACCCCGGACACACAACTCTGGCTCACCAAATTGCTGACATTGGCGCATGCCGAAGAAAATGCCCTCAGGCTAATACATACAGGAATAGAATGGGTAATGGGTGCTGGGAGACTTATATTGAGAACTTTGAAGCAAAAAAACAACACACACTCACCCTGAAGAGCAATTTCTCCCAGCACCAAGGGGACACACCAACACAAATTGACGAACAAAACATGTGAGTGGGTATAGGGCACATTACAGACCCATATACTGGAGGGACAACACCCCAACATTCCCCCGCCTGAAGGCTCGGGCGTAGAAGGACCCCAGGGAGAACACGGGGAGCCCAAGAAAGAAAGAGCGATACAGTCGCAAGATGTGCAACCCTGCATGGCCACCAACATGCAACACACTCTCCAGTGCTGTTACCTATCACCGACACATAGGCATTAGTGTTCACCACCCACGACTGTGCCACAATGCTCATGACACACTTTTGAGATAATGGCAAAGTTCACGAACCACCAATACACTCCAACAACATGAAAAAGGAATGCATTACTTATATCCTCAGCAGACTCCACCATTACAGTTGTTTTGGTTTATATTTTCTTCTCCTCTATATCTTGTTACAGGATGATGTTTTGAGATGTGATGACAATTCAAATACAATATGTATGCTTTCACTATCCGAACTGCAACTTACCATTGTCTTATTTTCTGTAAAAAAATAAATAAACTACCCCTCCAGCACAAACCCTGAAAGAATGATGTATGGGGGTCCTATGCCTTTGTGGGAGGCCAACAAATCTTCAATGCGTCAGGCTAATGGGCCAGAAAATGCCTAACTTCTGGATCTCTTGTTACTCCATTTACAGACCTTGCGTTTGATCTGGTGACATCTGGGAGGAGAGAGGAATGAATACCACAGCGGCCATCCCACAATATCTATTTTGGGGTAAACAGACATTTGACGCAATTGTGAACCAACACAACCGGGACAAAGTACGAAGATAATTACCACAACTATGTTTTCTGTGAGAATCTATGTTGAAGATTAGGAGAATGGGGAAGAGATGGAACGGAATAGTGTGTAACATTTGTTTGCTAAAAACTTTGCAATGGAGTGTTTGTCAGAAACAGGTGGGTGTCCTCTCACAGGCCTAAAGACTAGAGCAAGGAGAGGGGATGAGGTGGTGCTACAGAGTGTGGTAATACCGCTAGCAAGAGTGTGGTGACATTTTTGACTCAATTGTAGGCTTACAGTGACTACTGTGAACGAAGTAGCAGAAGTTTGGTCATCTTGTTACCTCCACAGCCACAAGTCCTGTGCCACAAGCCACATCTAAGACCAGTCTTGAATCGCGATCAGTCGGGAAAGCGGATGCCAGACAGTCGGCGGCCAGGCGGGGAGCGCGGTATTCCAGAACATCCACATCCTGCAGAGAATAGAGGGTGTATGACAGAGGCTCACCTGGGCATCCTGTGCATTGTGAAAGAGACACTTCACAGATAAAAATATGGGTTTCCCCCCAAACAGTCTAATTTGATACGACATCCTGGAATGGGCCACTGCATATCTCAAAAAGAGGGGTCACTCTAACACGCTCATATCTGGGGATACTCTACAATTATTACTGAAGGGAAGAGACCTCCCCCACACAGCTAAAAAACAAGGACTGTTGAAATGAGTCGTCGTGAATATGTTTTATGATGGGTATCTTTATTTAAATAAAACAAATAGATCAATAACCATAGAAAAGGGGCACAGGCACCGCAACAAACCGTTGCTTCTATGTCTGACTCCTGGAATTCTGTGACATCACACTATACGATGTCACACGATTCCAAGTGACACGTCCAGGTTCTAACCACATCACCACAGCTGTTTAACAGTCTAACCCACAGGTCTTCAAACTGTGGGACGGGCCGCACTTGGTTGGCACTAATGAGTGGTAGGGGTGGTTAAAGGAAAAACGGGCTGCGTTTAAAAAACAAAAAATGAAAAGTTAACTTTTCATTTTTTCAAAGTAGGCAGTGGTCTGTGGAACCACTGCCTGCTCTGAAAAAATGTAGACCCCCACATTCACAGAGGGGAAGGAGTCCCTTTGGGACCCCTTCCTGTTTGCAAATGGGTTACCACCAATTTGAAAGTGGTGGTAAATGCGATTGTTTTGCTACTGCGTTCACTGTCACAAAACAATCATACACGGGCCTATGAGTCGCAATCAGGAAGGGACGCCCTTGCAATGCCCCTTACTAACTGTGAGCCGCAATCCCTATTTTGCGAGTCGGTAACTGGATACCAACTCGCAAAAATAGGCATAGTATATCCTACAAGGCAATTTTGCAGCAGCAAAACTTGATTTTTGTATTTTGCAACCATAGAATTGCGTCGTACATCTGGCCCTTTGGCACCTCCACTTAAAATAATCCAGGTAAATCTATCATAAGAAAAGGGAAACACAGTTTATAGTTTTTTTTCTACTGCTCCTTCAAATCTCACTTAAATCGTTTGGTTAGCTTTAATTGTTTCACACTAAACACACATCGGCTTTGCCACTGCGATGATGTGTTATGTAATTTTGGGAGGGACACCGATCACATAATACGTGATGGGGACAGAATGAAAACCTTTAAAGGCCTCTGTTCTAACTTAAGGGGACTCGCTTCAAAGAAACACTCCACTGCTGAAAATGGGGTGTTCTAATAGCCAACCTGGTGGAATGTCCTGCAAGCGGTTCTGCACTGATCAACGGAGGGGCGGGGCTTAAAAATTCCAACAATCCAAATGTAATGGTGATTGCTGAAAAAGGTTATTTAACTGCTTAAAGGGGCCATTCAGTGAATGACGTCAGAGTAAGCGTCTAAACCCAAAGAGACATCGTCAAACACCGGTACATTCTGGAATGCCTGATGTTGGAGATTATTAGTAATGAAGGAGAATTGTGTTTGTAATGGACACTTGCCCTCGGGCATTTAAATCTGGCCAGTACCAGTCCAATCAGAAGATACTCTAACCTTACCAGCCGATTGGCTACCCTCCTGTCCAGTGGTTAAAATGGAAATATAAAAGGGCATGGACTCTCTATCCCAGGGTACTTGGTGCTACTCAGTGATCCAGATATTCTGCCATTAAGTGTGGTACATCCCGCTGAGAAGTGTTGGTACTCTCACTTGCAATTTTGAGAAGTGCAAGTATCTGGTGCCCGCAGTACCTGGTGCCCAGGAGTACCTGCCCATGTAAAGCATAATGGCGCTGCCTCTACCAATGTTAACCTTGGGAGCATTCCTTTCCTTACTGATAGATATTGGTGCTGGAGGTGACGCGTGAGCTTTTTTTTATTTATTTACTTTTCTCAGTTCCTTCAGCATGTTCTTTCTTTTTCTCAGGCTTTTACAAAGATAATCATCACTTATTGACTGTATAACTGTAACAGGAAAACACACACATAAAGAGACAGCTTACTCCTCTCTTAGATGCTCAGTTGTCTATTGTTAATTATCAGCTTTAACAAGCAATTAGAAGGCACTTTATTTTTTACCCAAATCCCAACTGATTGCCCTTCTTAGTGCTTATTTGTTAAAGAAGAAGTGTCGGGCCTACATTTTTACTCAGAAGCCGGCAGCTTGTGCCAGTGTATGTCGGGGTCTCGATTACAAAGACTGCATAGTCTTGATTCTACCTCATGCCCACTTAATCCACCACCAGACTTATCCTGTGTCTTTACCTCGCTCTTGCATGGTTTTTTCATTTCTGGCTTCTTCCTTTGTTATTGATTTGCGTCTTTCTCTACCTCCTTCTTTCCTCCTTTTGTCTTTGTATCTCTCGTTTTTGCTTGAGGCTCTGACCAGGGAAAATAAGTACTGGTCTCCAAAACTGAGTGCCGGTGGGCTCCACCTGCAACCACCGGCTCAAATTAAGCACTGCTCCTTCCACCTTTTCTTTAAGGGATACATTTGGTGCTTAGGAGCTACATATAATGCATTAAATTCGAGTCATTCTAACTTTTCTCATCGCTTCTTTAACAGGTCAGTCCTTAAGCTGTTTTGGCTGAAACATTGTGCATATTAGAGGCAAACGGAAAACAAAGTTCATGTACATTTTATTTAATTCCCGCAGAGATGCTTCGGTAAGTCGGCTATGACACGACACCTCGCCAAAACTTTCATGATGTACAAAAAGCGATTGGGATGACAGCCGCTCACATACGATTTTGAACAGGATCAGAGAGGTAAGCAATAAAACGAGGTGCACATGTTGCATTAGGCATCAATCTCATCAACGCCTGAATCAGAAGAGTCTACGACCATTCACTAGAACAATAGTGCAACCAGGGCTTAAAGTGGGCCAGGTCCTTCCAGCTCTCAGACCCGTAGAAACTAAAAACTAACACTGTAACACTGCGAACATGCCTGCCAGAAGGCTGGCGGAATACCACTGGCAGTCATGGCGGCGGATGACGGTAAGGCGGCGCTGCTGACAGCAGCTCCGCCATGCCAGTAAAACACCGCCAAAAGTATCATGACAGCAGCGCCGCAGCCCGTCTCCAGTCGGAGGACCCCCTACAAGCAGGTAAGTCGGGTTCTCCGACAGGAGATGGGGTTGGGGGGAGGGGTGTGTGTGTATGTTTTGGTATGCGTGCATGCAGGTTTTAGTCGTGTTGAATGAGTGCGCGAATTACTGTATGTTGTGTGTTGTGAATGCGTGTGTGCGGCAATGTATGTGGGCATGCGTGGGTGGATGTGGGTATGTGTGCGTGTCTATGGGTGCGTGTGTACATGTGTGGGGGGGTGGGAGAGAGAAGGGGAGGACTCTGGGGAGGGGGAGGGGGCAGGGGAGACCCCTATCAGTGCTAGGGAAGGGATTCCATGGCATTGATAGTGCCTACCGCCATGGTTTTCGTGGCGGTAAGATTGGCATGAAAACTATGGCGGTAGCCCGGGTTGTAATCCCAAGGGTGGGATTGTGATGGCCGCCGGGCTGGAGACCGAAGTCTCCAGCCCAGCGGCCAATACCACCCTGGCGGTCGGTGTGTTAAAATTGCTTCCCGCAGTCCAGGAATAATCTTCTTACCTCTAACAATGATATCCCTATCCAGTGAAAGTTCAGACCTAACTTCCCAAAAATGTCTACACAACTCAGATAACTGATCCTTTTTGGGCCAACCTTCTAGACAAACAGTCAGCAACACAATTATTTTTACCCGGTACATACACCATGCGGTACAAGTAATCCATCATTCTCATGGATAACCCAGCAATTCTCGCTGAAGCGGACAACACTTCCTTCACTCGTAAGTAATTTGATTAGAGGTTTATGATCACATTGGATGATGACAGTCTTCCCCCACACAAACGTATGAAGATGCTCTAATGCTCATGCACAAGCCAATGCCTCCTTCTCTATGATGGGATATTTCTCCTCCGATGGTGATAATGAGCTGGAGGCAAAAAAGCTAATAGTTTCATTGCCTTTGCTATCTTTTTGTGCCAGAACTGCACCTAGACCCCTGTTACTGGCATCTGTTGTCAAAAAGCAGTCCAACTTAGGATCAAAACTCCCTAGATGAGCTACCTTACTGAGTTCTTTCTTAATTCTAACAAATTCCTCCTCGCATTCTGAATTCCATACAAATTTCACATTCTTTTGTAGCAAAAGTCGTATGTTGTAAACCTTTTCTGTAAAAGTTTTAATGAATTTTGCACAATATTTCGCCATCCCCAGGAATGACCTAACATCATCTTTACTGATAGTGCACCAGCACCTAACAATGGCATCAATCAAAGATGATTTAGGTTTCACTCCTTCATCACTGATTTCATGCCCTAGATAATTTACACTCCTTTCGGCAAATTTACATTTACTCAATTCCACTGTAAGACCCTGGTCCTCCGACACCCCTAGCACCTTCTGTAATCTCTCATCATGTGCTTCCTTGTTCTCCCCAAACACCAATATATAGTCCTGAAAGAACATCACACCCTTCACTTTCCCAAATAATGTATGCATTAAATGCTGAAACACAGCAGCAGACGATGCTAGGCCAAACGGCACCCTTTTAAATTGGAAGCACCCAAAAGGTGTGATGAATGCTGTGAGTTTCCTTGACCTAGGGGAAAGCAAAATTTGGTGATAGGCTGCAGATAAGTCTATATTTGAGAACCATTTTGCCCCCTTAAGACTTGAGACCATTTCTGTGGTCCTTGGTAATGGAAACGATCAACAACAATGTTATTGTTCAAATGACACAAGTCTTTACATAGACGAATGAATTTTCCCATTGCTGCACCAAGCCACTAACATTGGTGAAATCCATTCTGAGCTCTCTATGGGTTCGATAATATCCATTTGTATCAGTTTGTCTAGTTCCCTAGATACATCGTCCCTTATCATTATCGGTACAGTCCTCAATTTGTGTATTTTCGGAACAGCATCACCCTTTAGCACAATGTCATGTTCAAATTCATTCAAGTTCCCCAATGGTTTACTGAACACCTTTGGGAACTTCTTCTCCATTTCCATGTTCAAAACACTACAGTCATGTTCATCACCAATACTTTCTCTTCACTATTTGGGTCCAACACCGTATGTAAATTTCGTTGGTCCTTCCATCCAAGAACCAATAGTCCACCTTTAGCCACATCAAGTTTGTCCGTAGCATTCCTATTCTTAAATGAAAATAGTAACCATCTGAACCCCAAAAGGTGGATCTTCTTGCCGGTATAACTTTCAGGATTTATATCCAGTTTCAACAATTGTGTACCAATTTTCTCCACAAAATTCCTCCTCCACATTTCTTCGTTGATTATGGTAAAAGGTGACCCTGAATCTGCATATATCATAATAGGAACACCACCAATTTACATTTCAAATATAGGTTTGTCCTTTGCACTGTTGTCATTTATATTTAGTACAAACTTCCCTGGTACACTTCCGGCATCTCCTGGGTATGTATTTTTCTCCCCCTCATCACTTCCACTCTGACTCTTGCCATCATATATGCACTTGACAGTTTTGCTTTTCCTTCTACACTCTTGCAAAATGCCTGTTGATGCCACAATTACTACAGTTCTGTTTCAACGCAGGGCACGTTTTAGCATATGCTAAATGTTCCCTGCTGTCGCACCTATAAGATCTTCTCCCACTGTTATCATTCTTTTCTTTGTGACTTGTTCTCTGTTCCTTCACTTGTTTCCAGTTTGTCACCTTATAAACACATTCACTTCCTTTTTCAGATTGCTTAAGTTCCAAGACACACCTTCCAGATATCTCCACCTTCCGTACCATTGCTAAGACATCCTCCAATGGTGAATCTCCATTAATCCACAACCTTTCTTGTATGGTTTGATTACTAGTATGCATACCAAGTTGGTCCCTTATCAAATCGCCCAGGATTGCACTGAACTTACAATCAATTGCTAGTCTTTTTAAATCAGCCACATGATCAACTACGGACTCTTCTTTACTTTACTTTGTTTCCACTGAAAAAATGTATATCCGACGATACCCATGCAAACCTTTGGTGCAAAATACTTATCAAGATCTTGTAGAACAGCATTAAAAACACTCAAATCCCCACTTACAGGAATTTTCGGCATTTTGTTGTACGTGTTTAGGCCAAGAGGACCCAACGAGCGCAAAAGAATATTTTTTTTCTGTTCTGATGTCATTTTATTCTATTCATCAATTGCATAAATATAATTTAAAAAACAGTCTTTCCATTCCACCCATTTTAGGATTGGTTCATTTCCTGTGGACCAAAATGCTTGTGGCAGATTAATAGTGACATTTTGCTGAGCCATATTGCACTGTGCAAGGTGAGATGCAATCTGTAAATTACTGTTTTCCTGTAACTTAAAGATCCTTTTTGTAACCCTTTTTCTTCCTTTATTTTTATTTTTTTCCTCCCAGTTACCCCTGTTTCCAGTACTTCCTGTGATGCCTAGACGCGTTCAGCAAAGCGTTTTTAAAGCATTTATCAATGCGCTTTGTTCAAGAAACGAGTATTCCCAAGAGCCACGTAATATAGGCAGGGTATGTACTGCAACCTCAACCGTAAGCTCCGACTGTTTCGGTCCGATGATCTATGGAATTGCTCAGACTAAGCTACATATGCTGAGCCTGGCAACACCGATGAGGATTTTCCACAGAGAAGACCATGCGTGGGCTCATCAACCAGCCCGTCGCCAAATTGTGGTAGTCATTATCCTCAGAAATGGATACAAGACAGTAAGTGCATGAAGATTCTTCTTTTTAATGTAAGCACAGCAATACAGGAAACAGGGCACCACACTCCTCAGACACGGAGTCCCCAACTCTTACCAGTCGAGCCTCACTATCATCTTGGTACTTGGAACCCATATATGTTGTAACATTGACATAAGTAACACACAACATGCTCTGGTCTGCATCCTACTGCCAAGATTTTCAGTCACAAAGCAGCTTCCCAATGAGCAATTTTATTGTGACATCACAGGCGGTGGCCTATCAGACTGCAGCTTCATACAGACACACATTCAAACTGAAACACACCGAGTAGATACTGTCCCACAAACACTCTCTACAGTGACACTCACAAAGCTACATATTGCCTAAAATGAAAACCTGACCAAAGGTTCCATACAGTCACCTATGAAAATGCTCTTGTGTGACAGAAACAGCATAAACAAATAAGCACAGTGCTACATGAGGAACTTTGTGGCGAGTGGACCACCATTAAACAGTTCAAGCAAATGTTTTGACCCAGCTAGCTGACAGAGTGTACTATAAAATGTGGTTCTATTTCCATCCCACTTTGTCCTTGTACATAATTCTCCAGGACTTTAGGCGTGTTTGTGTGGCTGAGACTGCTTGTTAGCACTCATGACTAAGGGTCTCTCTTATACCACAGTGTTAGAGGTCACCGGAAGCAGTGCTACTACGTGAAGGGTCATTATCAGTTTGAGGAGAGAGAGAAATAGAGGGAGGCAGAAAGAAAAAGAGTGTGTGCCTTGAAAAATCTACTCGCCCACTAACTGTGGCAAGTCATATTTTTATCAGGGCAAGCTATTTTTAGGACTTACTCACCAGTTGTTCTTTTTCAGCCAGAAAGTGAAGTAGCAATAAAGACACCTTTAAATCATGTTTTTATCTTGTCTCATTTGCTTTATGTTCAGAGACAGAGGTCAAACGTCAGTTTGTCTTCTTACAATTAATTTTCCTTCTGACTGCAGGGTTCCAGGCTTTTGTAAAGTGAACTCTCTGACCTGCTTTACAAAGAGTGAGAAATGAGGGGCTGTAGTGTGTCAGAGTTTCCTAACACACAACATTTACATAACTAAGTCAACTATACAAGCATTAAAAAATATATTTCAGTAGTTGTGAAAGCCCATTTTTTTGTACTTCTGCGTGATGAAAAAAATATTTAAATGGGATGAAAACAAATCAGAACACTTTACTTGGTGATGTGCAAAGGATATATTTGTTTTCTGAAACATAATGTTCACAGATTATTGTTAATACACTATATAGCTTTATCAGTAAAGCGGCAAGTTAGTGGGAAGTTATTTGGACATCTCCTGGAAATTTACTACCTGCAATTGACCATGCGCTACCACATCATGCTTTAGTAGTAGATTTATTAAAAGTGAGTGTTTAAACATAAACTGAGAAACACTCCTGCCCTGATGGAAATGCTATTAGTAAACTAAGAGGCAAATCATGGGTCATGTGTTCTCTATATGTGGGCTAGATTCTAATTATACATGGAGCAAAAGTTTAGTCTATTTAATCAAACAAGAGGTTTTTTTCTACAGCAGAAATGCTGAGTTCACATAATTGAAGGTGCACTCATATGTGAGAATAGAGAAAAAGGTAACTATAAACTAAAATATTTGCCTAGGATGACACAATTTGAGATACGTTTACGGGTCAGGTACATTTCAGTTAGGTTGGGTAGATTACTGAAGTTACTCAATATGCCGGTCTAGTAACATTTTTATGATTTTTCGAGTCCTGGTGTGGCTGCGATTATATGTTAATACTCCATGCCTAACAAAGGGTCTTCCTCATTCCATAGTGTTGGAAACCACAAGAAGCAATGGTCTAATGTACAGGATCAGTATCAGTTTGGGCAGTATGTGTGCGTGACCCCACCTCCACATGATACACAGTATTATGCGGTTGTGTTATTCAGAAAGTAGTAGTGCTTGTGTTAACCAGGGTGGAGAGTTTGACTGGCTGGGTTATGCACTTTAAATAACAGGTCAAATAAGCATAGACTATGCCCTCTTACCCTTTCATAGTCCTGGGCCCAGTTATCATAAAACCTGAGTTTCTCATCCGCAGAGATGGCCTCATGAGCAGAAGTGATCACTTTTCGTACATCCGATAGGCTCCTCCTTGGAGCAGACATGCCCAGCCTATGAGAAAAGATGGGGAATTTATAAGAAATAATCAGAGAAAATCTACCTCCGGAGATACACAGAGACATCAATAGAAAAAAGAAGTGCTGTAACTCCTAGGTCCTCAACAGTGAATAACACATACGGCATATATTCACTCTGAAGAAAGAAGCATTGGGACACTCAAGGTTTCTGCACAGCACTGTCTGAGAAGTACATATAGAAAATTTCTAACAGTGATATAATTTTCAGTTGCAACTTTGCAAGCCTCACCTTTCCACTTACTCAATCTTCAATCTCCTAGAACCTCCCAACCTTATTTTTTTTTTGTCAGCCTCCTCCCTCACCCAATGACCACTCTCATTCTTTGTTTTTGTTTGTGAGCTCTGTCCCCTCTCTCTCCCAGTGAACAGTTTCATTTCCTGTCGTTCTTAGTGTGTTCCACCTCCTGACTGTGGATCCCTCACCTACTACTCTCTTGTACAGACTTTCATGCCAGTCAATGCTGTCTTGTGACGATCCCTCTTTCATCAACTGCTCGGAGCATAATGCCCGGTCAGTGATGGCTGGCATTGGACATGGGTAAACTGGGCAGTCACCTGGAGAAAATCTACACACAGCTGTCAAAGGAGCAGCCAACAGGAGACCCACTCACCCCAAGATCTATTTAATGCAGGCTGCAGCACAACTGCATCAGTAAGCACCGGGACTCCTAGGCTGCCACTTGCCTGTGGCCTCCAGTTCCGCCTTGTTACAGTCTGATCCAGTGACACTGTCGATGCCCAGGTTTTCCCACTCACCATTCTTCTCACCAACAGATGCCCTGCCCAATCCAGGACCTACTTAATGCAGGCTTCAGCGTGATCACTCAGCGGACATGTGCAACAGGCACACTGTTGGAAATGGCCCTTTCTGCAGGGTCATCCCCAGTCTTTTTGCCTCCTTCCTCCTATTTTTTCTGACCTGTTTTTGTTGGCTTTAAGACTCTGGGCACTTTACCACTGCTAACCAGTGCTAAAGTGCATATGCTCTCTGTGTAAAGTGTACTGTTGAGTGGTTTATCCATGATTGGCATATTTGATTTACTGGTAAGTCTCTAGTAAAGTGCACTAAAGGTGCCCAGGTCCTGTAAATCAAATGCTACTAGTGGGCTTGCAGCACTGGTTGCCCCACCCACATTAGTAGGCCTGTAAACATGGCTCTGACCTGCCACTGCAGTGTCTGTGTGTGCAGTTTTAAACTGCCAATTCGTCTTGGCAAGTGTACCCACTTCCCAGGCCTAAACCTTCCCCTTTACTACATGTAAGGCACCCCTAAGATAGGCCCTGGGTAGTCCCATGGGCAGGGTGCAGTGTATGTTTAAGGTAGGACATATACTAGTGTGTTTTATATGTCCTAACAGTGAAATACTGCCATATTCGGTTTTCGCTGTTTAGGGTCTCTGAACTCACAATTTAAAAATACATCTTTTAGTGAAGTTGTTTTTTTAATTGTCTGTTTGAAAATGCCACTTTTAGAAAGTAGGCATTTTCTTGCTCATACCATTCTGTGATTCTGCCTGTTTGTGGATTGTCTGTCTGGGTCAGTTTGACAGTTGGGCTGTTTGGCACCTCTCTAGACAGTGACACAGAAGGGGGCGGGGTACAGCCTGCTTATCCTGATGAGCCATCTGAGCTAGAGAGGAGGGAGGAGTGGTCGTTCACACCTGAAAGGACTGAGTCTGCCCTCGCACAATGCAGTTTCCGACCCCCTGGTGTGCGTCTGGGGCCTGGCCTGGACAGAGAAGGATCTTGGAAACACTTGAGACTTTGCTTCAAAGTTTGCCAACTTCAAAGGCAGAACTGGGTATAAGAAGAAGACCCAAAACCCCAGACTTTCAGAATCTTTCTGGAATCAAGAGGAATCTCTGCCCGGGAGAATAGCTGAAAAGCTGAAGGAGGTGTGCTGCTGTGTTGCTTTGCTGGACTGGCCTGCAGTTGCTGCTTCTGCCTGAAAAGAGTGCAAAGGGTAAACTTTGCTGTGTGTCCTGCTTGAGACAGTTCTCCAAGGGCTTGGAGTAGAGCTTGCCTCCTATTGGAAGTCTCAGGGACACCAAAGACTTCAGTTTCCTCGACCTGCAGCACTGGAAACTGTGTGTTTTGTGCTGTTCAAGAGGAGAGACCACTGCGATGCCACCAACAACGCTGCTGGCCTGCACCATGACCTGCCGACGCCGCATGGAGTCGCATTGCCCCACTTTGCACCGCAACCGTGGCCTCACTGATGCTGTCATTGGACGACTTCATCGAGCCGCTGCTCGCACCGCAACCTGTGGGCCCCCGCACGCCGGCATCGCCTGCTCACACCACAGCCTGGGCATCCCTGACGCCGCCGCTCCTGCTGACACTGGCGCCACTGCCTGCACCGTGGCCTGTGTACACCACTTGTGAGGTACATGAAGCACCGTCCTGTCCCGCACTGCAGTCCCGGTCCACCGATGCCAGCACCATCGACTCCTGTGTCGTCACCAGCCATCCTGCCTGCACTGTGGCCTGTGGACGCCACTTGTGAGGGTCACAAAGCACCGTCCCATCCCGCACCGCTGGCTTGGGCCTACCAACGACAGCGCTTCATCAACGACGATGCCGCTGCCTGCACCGTGACCTGTGGACATCGCACCGCCCCACCTCACACAGCAGCCCTGGTCTCACCGACGCCGCTGAGCACCGTCACCAAGCCGCTGCCTGAACAGTGACCTATGGGCACCGTGCGTCGCATCATCCCGCTTCGCACTGCAGCCCGACGCCATCCAAGCCGGCGCACCTGACTTCATCAGCCTGGAGTTTGATCCGCAACGTGTGTGACCTCAAGGGCCCGACCACTCCTGCACAGACTCCGGAACCAACACCACGACATCAGCGATGCCGCTCTCTGAAACTCACAGCGAGGATAACGACACCCTGCAAATCCAAGGTACTGTTTGTTGGTCTACCCAACACCGTAGCTGGCCCGCAACGCCGCGGCCGGCTTGAACTGTTGGTTTTGCTGATCACAACGCCGCGATAGCCCCAGGTGGAGCTATTGACTTCAAGGAACTGAATTTTTTAGTAAATCTTGCAGAATTCATATTTTTACTACTGTATGTTGGATTTTTTATGGTATTTGGTCTTGTTTTATATAGACAAATATTGGCTATTTTTCTAAAACTGGTGTGGTTTCCTTTTGTAGTGTTTTCACTTATTACTGTGTGTTATGTGCAAATGCTTTACACATTGCTTCTGGGATAAGCCTGACTGCCCATGCCAAGCTACCAAGGGGGTGAGCAGGGGTTATCTGAGCGGGTATCTCCCTTAACCTGACTAGAGTGAGGGTCCCTACTTGGACAGGGTGCAAACCGACTGCCAACTAGAGACCTAATTTCTAACACGCACCAAAAGTAAGCCGGTCTGCACCTGGATCACACCAAGCGATATGACCCCTGGCCCTCCCGCCCCGCCCCTCAAGATACACCATTGCTGAGCTCTATACCTTCGACTCCAGACGCCACAACAAACACGGCCACCGCACCAACCCACACTCCACAGTAGGACCTTTCATCTTCATCCACTGCCACTTCAACTGTCACAGCACACACACCCTCCCGCCAACCAGCCCCACCCTGAACACACCACAGACACTACCACCAACTCGCATGCACCCTTCTAAACACACTCTTGCTATGTAAACACACCACTGAGATTTGGGACCTCATTTCCACCCTCACACCCGACATCCACTTCATCACTGAGACCTGCTTCAACCCCACTTCAGTACCCAACATCACCATCACAGTACTTGAAGAACTCCAACCTTCTGCCATAGACTTCAACAATTACATTTTGCTCTTCAACCTCAACTTCCATCTTGATGACCACAATGACATCAATGCTATCAATCTCCTTGACAGCATGAACAACATCTGACTCACTCAACACACATCGCAGGCCACACACTAGACCCCATCTTCACCTCCAGCGACTGTATCTGGTACAGCCTCATCACGACTGGTCACTCCATCGCCCACTTCAATATCACCAGCTCACGGACCTCAGGCCCCAGTCTGCCCAAGGCCCCCTACCACAGCTGGAACAAAATCTCAAAGGACACATGGAACAATGCCCTTAACACCACCCTACCAATCTTCTCCAACAACCTAAACCAGAACATCAGAAACTTTACTGGATCACCAACTGTGCTGACAGCGAAACTCCTATCGGAAACAACATACACAGAAGGTCACCTCAGAACCACTAAACAACACTGTAAAAAACTGCAAAGGAGATGACACACCAGCAAGGACCAGACCGACAAGATTGTCTTCAAGACAGCCCTCAACCTCTACCACAGACAGTTGAAAGAATCAAAGGAAAGTGCCTCACACATTGTATCAAGCTTCAAAAAGATCAAAGAACTCTTTAACACCGTCAAAGAATTTTCCAACCCCTCAGCTGGAACAAATAACATTATCCCATCAGAGGAATTCTGCGACAACCTTGCAAACTTCTTCCACAACAAGATCGCCATCTAATGAATCCTCAAAACCTAGCCCGAGGCCACGGACTCCTTCAAGCAACACAACGACCCCACTACTCCCACAGACATCAGACTAACCGATTGGATCCAGCTTGCCCCACAGGACACTTCCTCCATCATGAACTCTGTCCACTCAGGAGCCCCAACTGACTCATGCCCTCAGCACATCTTCAACCTAGGCGAAGCCAGAATCAGCCACTTAATCACCACCTTGTGCAACCCCTCAATTGAAACAGCTACCTTCCCTGGGGACTGGGATCATGCCGACATCATCACCCTACTAAAGAAACCATCTGCAGACCTCAGCTTAACTACAGACCAATCTCCCTGCTCCCTTTCCCTGCCAAAGTATTAGAAAAAGCCATCAACCAACAACTCTCCTCACATCTGGAATAAAACCTCGTACTCAACTCCTCCCAATTTGGATCCTGCAGCAACCACAGTACCGAGACAGTCCGCATTGCAGCTACTGACGACATCAGAGCACCTACTCGACCGAGGACAGACTGCAGCTCAGATCCTCCTAGACCTCTTGGCAGCCTTCAATACTATCTCCCACCACACACTCATCACAAGGTTGCACAACATAGGCATTCATATTGCCTCTTTCCTCATCGGAAGAACACAAAAAGTCCACCTTCTCCTCCGAGCACACGGAAATCATTTGTGGTGTTCCCCAAGGATCCTTGTGCAGCCCTCTGTTCAGCATCACCAAAACCCAAGGACTCAACATCATATCCTATGCCAACAACACACAACTCATCCTCTCCCTCGCTGAAGAAGCCACCGACACCAAGACCAACTTCCACAACTGCATGGCAGAGATTGCCAACTGGATGAAGGACAACTGCCTGAAGTTCAGCATGGACAAGACAGAGGTACGGATTTTCGGAAACAAAAGTTCTCCATCAGATGCATCCTGGTGGCCCTTGGAGCTCGGACATACTCCTAGCCCCATTGACCATGTTAGAAACCTATATGTATTCCAAATAACATTGAATCTCCAGGGATAGAGTCAATACAATTTCTTTTGACAAAATATATCAATTATTATTGTATTTGTTATTGATCTATTTCACACAATTTCTTTAATTTCAATCATCTTAATCATCAAACTCCATAGGGTATATACCATTTTAACACGAAAAATTCACTCATTACACATCACAGACAAGGACAAGGCACCCATAGGGTGTATCATATGAAATCATCTGTACAAAATCCTTATATACAAACATGTCTACAGCTGGCAGCCATTTATGCAATGCAACTGTCATTGAGGTAGCAGATAGCCTATCACATTTTACACCACTCACCTATGTCCACTACTACTCTCTTACATTGTGGACGCAAGGCTGATGGCAGTATTATTTAGTTGTCTCTTTTATGATTTCATAGAGGACTTCACCGGAAATGCCGATGCGTTTCAGCCTTTTGACTTCTGACCTCTTTAGGACTGTATAAGGATCACATAGCTTTAAGAGTATACAAAAACAAAAACAATGCTCCAATATAATATAATTGGGTCCACAATATAGGAGAGTAGTAGTGGACATAGGCAAGTGGTGTAACATTTGATGGACTACCTACTGTGATCGACCACAATGACAGTTGCATGGCACATGTGGTCGCCAGTTGTAGACATGTTTGTATATAGGGATTTTGTACAGATGATTTCATATGATACAGCCTAATGGTGCCCTGTCGTTGTCTGCAATATGTGTAATGGGTGCATTTGTGGTATTGTAACCCTGTGGAGTAAAACGGTATATACCTTATGGAGTTTGATGAATAAGATGATTGAAATTAAAGAAATTATGTAAAATAGATCACTGTACAATAATAACTGATATGTTATTGTCAAAAGAAATTGTATTGAATCTATCCCTGAAGAGTGAGTGGTATTTGGAATATATACATTATGGCCCATGACTCTAGGGGGTAACATTTGGACAACCCCTCTTTGTGTGTGATACACGTTAGGAACCTAGGCATCATTCTGGCAACGAGCTAACCAGGATGACTCTGGTCAACTCCATCTCCTCCTTCTCCTTCTGCTTCTTCATCCTCTGCATGCTTCGTAAGACATTTAAAATGCTCTCTGCGCAGGGAATCGCCAATCAGCTCTGACGACGACAACAGACCATACAGAATGCTGCAGCCAAACTTGTACTGGACCTCCCTAGATGAACCCTCATCACCCCATACCTCAGGGAACTCCACTGGCTCCCTATACAGAAAAGATGCCAGTTTAAGCTCCTGACCCTGACATACAAGGCCCCACACAACTGCGAACTAGCCTACTTGAACTTCCATCAGCCTGCCAGACACCTCCCCTCTGCGTCCCTTTCTCTAACCATCACCCCTCGCATCCGATATAGCACAAGCAGAGGTTGGTCCTTCTCCTACCTTGCAGCAAAGCAATGGAATGAGCTACCCTTTCATCTATGGACCTCCAAATCATTTCTAGAGTTCCGAAAGTTCTACAACACCTGGCTATTCGGCTAATTAACCGGACCCTGTCAGTGCCTTAATACCCTCATGGATGACAAGGAGCGCTTTACAAATCTATTGATTGATTGATTGATACCTCAGCCACTCCAACCAATATTTCTTCTCCTACTCCTGTTGATCTTCTTTCTCCCCTCCTCCTTTAGCAGGTTCCAGTATTCAGTGTTGTCTTAAAGTGGGCTGAGGTCTAGGACTTTAGTTAAGCACTCCATTGATTGCTTTATCTCAACTGTGTCTCTTTGCTGTAGAGTATTTGTGATATGTGAGTGTGACTGAGGGGCTGGTGAAGTAGTAGCCCAAATAATAGTCTGGAATGGCACAATCTATAGATCAAAGCCAAAACTAAAACCACTACACATCCCTTGTTTGGCAGATCAACCTGAGACTGATACTATTTTTTTCACTTGTTAACCTTCACAAAGATCTCAACTCAATTTCAACATAATTTCTACTTATTTGGGTGTGAAAGCACCTTGTCCTCTAGGATGTTGAACTTTTAATAATATCATGCACATCAGCAGACTGGGAGCCTGCACCAAACAACACAGAAAAAGACAACTTCAGCATGAAGTTTATTTTTGAGGTGCTCTACAACCTTTAAAAAAAAACAAAAACAAAAACAGTAGAGAGTTCACATACGGTGCTCTATCTTGCTATGAGCATTTCACTTACACACAAATATGTCTGAGGAACATGGTACACAATCAGCTTTCTAAATACCTGTGTATAAGAACATGAAAATAATGTTTTTATACTTATATGCATTGTTTCTATTATGATATTCCTAATCCAGCAGTTATAAGTGAAAAGTAAAGCCCCCGCTATCACAGTGCAAAAATATAATAGGACATGATGAATTAGCCACATCTGACATTGGAAGAAAGATATTAAGCATCAACAAAATGGCACACTCTACTGTCACATTTTGCCATTGTGGTACTTTAGTGCCACTACATCAAAACGTCAATTGGTGAGGCGGTTTAGCGCCACTAAAGAGAAACTATGGCAGTGGTGTTATAGAAGGGATTTGTGGGGTATGTTAGTACATTCAAAGACATCATCATGTCACAGTACCTAAAGGTGTAAGAAGGGCCAGCTGATTCACATTAACAGCTCATCTTCTGCTCCTAAAAGCACCCCTTCAGGCCTTTGTCACCACTACTACAAGTGTGGTGAGCTTGGCAGATCGTCCATAGGAGCACCAGGGGCGCTGACTCCCTTGTGCCAGCCGCTGCATACCAAATTATATAAATATTTGCAGCTGTAGGTAAATTTATTTACTTATGGCTCAGCCAATCACCAGGCCACACTAGATGATGTAACATGTGCTGGTCCAAGCATAATGATTGCCAGTCAGCCTGATGTTCGCAGTGATATGAAGTGCGCTTGTCAGTCTGGCCGTTTTGTTTGCTACAGCCAAACCGCCATGCGTGCTTCTCGGCAATTGGCGGTGTGCTGTTAGCCAGGAGAAAACAGACGCAGTCTCCTAGTCTCTATATGAGCGCTGTGTCTGCCTGCCCCATCCAATCCAGGTGCTGTTGTCATGCTTTTTCAATAATACAAATAACATGAAAGCAGCATCAGGATTGGTTTTGATTACAAGTGACATTGGCATTCACCTCTCCAGGAGTCGGACCACGGCTTGCATTAAGGCGGGCAGGCAGCCCTAGGGCATGAAGATTCATAGAATGCGTATTTCCACTGGAGCCTTCAACCAGCTTTGGTGCGGGCCAGCCTGAATGAAGTCACAAAGAATGATTTCCAGCAACAGATCGGTGAGTGACTAACTCATTTTAAGTGGGTCAGATAGTTTAACAAACAAATCCTCATCCACAAAAACATTTTCACTTATTCTACTTATTTGCTCCATGTTGCTATCTATTCAATGAAAACGGATTTTTTGCCGCATTTGGCACATTTGAAGTGGCGGAAATGCATTTTATCTACTTAATTAGTAAGCTACGAAAACAGCGTGAAAGACGTTTGCTCCGTGTGTTGTTCTATAGCAAATATCATTAACGTCATTCACAAGCAGAAAAAGTGGTGAAGTTGGCTTTTACATCTGAAGCGGTCACGTAGTGACTATGGTGGAGACCTAGGGGGTAAAGGGGAGCAACAGGCAACAGAGGAGAAGGAACTGACGTGTCAAGGGCTATACGTAGGGGGCTGTAATGGAGACGTGGTGCGTGTGGATTCGGAACTTGCATTCTTGTCTGGAGTGCCCCTTTCCTTCATTGTGGGTTTGTTGGCCTAAAAACATGTCTCCTTGCATGAGGTCAGGCTAAGGGGTCCACAGACCAGCCCCTGCTTTGCTTGGCCAAGTTTGACTTCTGTGCCACATCTGGTATTGTTTCTTTCACTCTCCACACACAAAAAACAAATCAGACTGGTTTTACTCTCTTCCTTGGTAGACTAACCCTGTTTGTCTACCCTCAGCCCACCCAAAAAAGTATCCCCCAATCACTGATGATCATATTTGTAGCGCTATCTGCCACTGGTATAGCATCCTAGTGCTTTTTCACTGTCTATATTGAGGACTGGTAGTAGGACTTGCTCTGAGTGTCAGAAACAAAGCATCCTTGACCGACAGGTTTATGTAGCACCTAAGGTTTGCTGTAGGAAACTGTGGTGCTATTACGAAAAGTAATGTAATATCGACCTGTCAAGGATGAAATCAAAATTTAAAGTTGGCCCGGTGTCAGTGGGCCATCTAACTATTTACTATGTCGACCGTACCCCCTTCCCTGATTTTGAATGTAAAGTACTCCATGTTCATACTTTACTCAGTCACATATAATTTGCGCCGCTCTAGAGCACATTTCAAAGTGTTTTCTTCCTTTTACTGTTTGAAGTATATACAGAGGAAAAATACTGACTAACAGTGATTTTCTTAAAGCTTCTACCAACCTAGACTTTACAATAATGATCATGATGGTAGAAAACCAGTCTGGTGGCAAACCTACAAGTGACAGGCCGTGGGCGGCTAGTATCTTGCAGTGTAAACAGCATGCTTGTGTGATTGTAGAGTGGGTACACCAGTGTGGATCTGTGATTGCAGGGTGAGTGATGTGTCTGCGTGTGCAGGGAGAGCAATGAGTTTTTGCACGTCTATATGCATCTTTTTCCCCAATACATTTTAGCAAGCTTCCTTGCAAAATATGTTGAAAATGCATCATTTGCAACCATTTATTCTCAAATGTTCTTGCAAGGGAAGAACCCCTTCATGCATGCCCTTTGTTAAGAAACAGTGTGATTCTCAGGTCATGTTCCAGGCAGTTTCATTAAACTTCAAGTTTGTAGGAAATAGCCACCACAACAGAGCCTGCTCCTCCTGTTGCCTTCTTCCAACTCCCCTTGTTGCCTCGTTGCAGATATTCTCTGTGATGTACCCAAGACTCCATTAGGTACATCACAGTTAAAGTCACACCACAACACATCCTCCCCCCAAACGAATACTTAACAAAAATGTATAATAAGGACACTAAATTTACAACAATACAATAGGCTGAAAACATTACTCACATACTTTGTGTAAAATATAAAAGTACAACACAATGTGGAAAACCATGATCACATACAGTCTTTGAGATACTCTGGCCTCCTTCAAGTGTGAACTTCCCTGGGTGACAAAACAGAATTATGATGCTGTAAGGTTACTCCACTGTCTCCCAGCTCATCAGCACACAGTTTGGCTTCCACCAATTTAGTATTCCAATCACACCTAGACAGTCTAGACATGCTCCAAACTTCTCCATTCTCTAGGATCACTACATTCTTCTTAAGTTCCTTAATGCAATATGGTCGTATACATTTAGACTCCCCTTTGCATGACCACCTAGGTTTCTTTACAAACACCAACTCTCCTACTTTCCAGTTCCTGACCACTGCACCATGCTAGTTATCAAATCTTTCTATATACCGCCACTGATGTACACGGACTCTGTGGCCATCCACACTCTCCCCATTACCATAGCATCCTAACCACTTGAGGGACAACTTAGACCCTGCCACTCGTCCTCTCAAACACTCAAACGGAGATTCCTTTGTCAAAAAATGTGGAGCAGTGCGATGGGCCCACAGCTTATCCCTCAAAATATTTCTGAACTCTCCTCTATTTGTCATGGCTAACTGAGCACAATCTCTTATAAGTCCATTAATTTTTTCAACAAGACCATTGGCTTGTGGAGCATAAAGTGCTGTACGCTGATGTTCAATTGACAAATCCATCAAAAATGTTTTCATTTCATCAGAAACAAATTGCACCCCATTATCTGTGACAATCACTTTGGGAATGCCCTCCAGAACTAACACATCCTACAAGAACTCTATCACAGTCTTAGTAGTAATTGATCCAACACAACTAGCGTACACCCACTTAGACTTATAGTCCACCAGAACCAATACCTATCTCTTATTCAGGTTTAGCAAATTGAAAGGCCCCGCTATATCCAATCCAAGGGTGGACCAAGGTTCCTCAGGCACTTCCGTCAGAGATAAGGGTGCTACTCTCACCACTTTGGTTTTATCACTGTTGGCAAACAACCAACAATCTCTCACTACATTTTCTGTTTCCTTGTCAAGCCCAGGCCACCAATATTTTTCTCGTAATCTGGCTTTAGTAAGATTCCTGCCTAAATGTCCTTCATGTGCGAGATTCATTATTTTATCTCTCAACCCTTCTGGTGGAACCACACGGTCACCTTTAAGCACTTGATCATCCAAAATGCGCAATTCATCTCTCACTCCCCAAAACTTTTGTACTTCCATATTCAAATCCTTCCGATAAGGCCTTCCGATCATTCACTATCATGCACTTTATATCTGCTAAAACAGCATCCTTCTCACTTTCTCGACACCACTCCTCCTGAGATAAAGCTGACTCCATCACCCACAACACCGAAGCACTCTGCTCCATTGAGTGATCTCCTTCAACAGGTAATCTAGACAAACAGTCTGCAGTGGCATTCCTCAGTCCGGGTAAGTATTCAATCTTGAAGTTAAACTCCAGCACACTCTCCAACCATCTTTTAATTCTGGGAGTGGCCTTGTCAGACCCCTTACATGTGAAAATTTGCACTAATAGCTTATGATCTGACCTTAGTGTAAAAGGTAGGCCCCACAAAAAGCACTTAAAATGATGAATGGCCCACACACAAGCAAGTGCCTCTTGTTCAATGACGGAATACTTCTCTTACGCTCCTTTCAGAGAACGAGAGGCAAACGCAATCACCTTCTCTTCCCCATTGTCTACCTGGCTCAAAACTGCACCTAACGCTTTGAGACTTGCATCAGTTGTGAGAATGGTTCTTTTAGTCACATCAAAATGGTTCAAATTTGGCATATTACTGATGTCCCTTTATATTCCTTTGATTTGGCAGTCTTTTTTACTGTTTCATTTGCTGTTTGTTTTGTACCCACTGGTACATGTAATTCATTGTTGTCCCTTTTCTATTCTTATGGTTTTGACAGTCTTTTTACTGTTTCAGTGCTTTTTCAAACATAATTTAACTCACCGGTTGGTGACCAGAATGCAATTAAAGCTTCACAAAGCTGAGTCCTTTGTCCTGATGTAGTTGGTTTCCCCTCGTCGCCAACTTGTTAAGAAACAATGCAATGCTCAGTTCATGTTCCAGGCATTTTCATTAAAACTTCAAGTTTGTCAGAAATAGCTACCACAACATAGCCTGCTCCTCCAGCGCCTTATTCCAACTACCCTTGTTGCCTGGCTGCAGACATTCTCTGTGATGTACCCAAGAATCTATTAGGTAGATCACAGTTCAAGTCACACCAAAACACCCCTCTCCAGTGTTTTTGATTCGAGCTCACTCACAATTTATATTCAACTCAACGGTTTCTGCCCTACCACTTTTAAAATCACCAGCCGCCACTGGTGGTGAGGCCTATGTGCTGCTCTCACCTGATGAGAGGGACAGTCCATCACGTCAGACTGCTGCTGTCTTTGCTGTAAATGTGCATGAGAAAGACTCATGCTGCAGAGGTGCACAATATGTGCAAGCAAAGTGTGCACTGCTGCGGCTTCCACTATATCTGGGTGATGGTGGGGATGAAAAGGGCCGATGTGAGCCTCCTTATGTGTGTACATTTGTGCACCAGTGTTTTTCACTGGTACTGCATCCTTTCAGTGTATTCGAAGGAAGCTTGCTCTGCTCCTGCCTATGTGGTACTGTTGTGTGGGAAGCAGGCTTGCACAGCCGATGCCAATTACTGCACACATTTTAGGAAATGCGATTAGATGCAAGAACACACTACAGTCATAGTGAATATGTACAGATAACTAGTCAACCAGGCATGTGCTCAGCTGCAGAGGAATGTTTTCGCCTACAAACCCTTGTTTGGGCCTAGATATAAAATTCAGTGAAATGAAACCCCTCTTGCACCCAGGGGTCGTGGAGTTACTGAGTTCATTCAGGCCATCACCCGCTGAATTTTCTCCCACTGTGAGGTGGGATCCTCAGTAAAACTAAACAATGAGACAATGGTGGGCGTGGGAGACACATTGTGTGGCTACCTGATTTGCCTCAAGGGCCATCAACTGTTTTTTTCCTGCTTTCATGGAAAATATAGAGCCATCAGAACTGTGGTTGATAGAAAGGAAGGCGTTTACAATGCAGTGGTATGGGGCGGCTTCCAACGTGCCACAGGACTGCAGCCACACCTCGCTGACGAGGCACAACAGGGCCCAGCCATTAGCACAGCGCAGACATTTGCGCAGTGTTCCCTGTACCCAACAATATACATGAGGAGCTCGACAATGTGTAATTATGGTTTGTCCTTTTTTACTAAACGACTTGAACTCAATTTTGCATCCTTCTTTCAGCTTTGATGTCTTTAACGCTGATTTTCATCGTTAGAAAGAACTTTCCATGAAAAGAAATTAACAATTCATTTTTCATCAGGCACTTCCTTCTCATTAAGTAATGCCTCTGTTCATTTCGAGTAGCAAGTACCCTTTATCAGGAGGTTCCAGTTTGTGCACAGAAAAAACACACTTCGACCTGAGAACAGATTTGAGACAAACTCATGACTAACAAAGCTGGGACAATTCTGGGCTGGCGTCCTGGTGACTGGGGCTCATGTTTATGGGCTTCTGACACAAGACAGCGCTGCCCTGTGTCCAGTGCTTTAAATGAAAATATAGAAGTACAGGTACTCTCTATATAGAGTGCCTGTTTGCTATTCAGAAGTGCCAAAACTCATCCATTGTAATGTATTGCAGTAGTGCTGAAAAGTGCCAGTACTCTCCTCTTCAAACTAAAGAAGTGCAGGAACTCAGTAAAGGACAGTATCTACCCATTTAAAGGGCAGGAATGCACCGTATCTATGGCATATGGCGCATTCCTGTTTATCCACCATGCTGGCGCTGTTTTGGCAGCGTTGCGCCAACGCAGGTACACTTGCACCATGGTGCAAGGGTGCCTGTGTTGCATGCAGGATTGTTTTTGTGCAGGATGGGACAACTTCCTATACAAAAACAATCCTGGGAGGTGTTTTCCTCTTTCTATGTGTTCTACAGAATGCACCACACATGGAAAGAGGAAAAAATAAGGCTCCTAGTTGAGCCTTCCCTGGGAGACGTAAGGTTTTGGCACATCCCCAAGTTTACAAGCTCTTGTAAATCTGGGGATGTGTCAAATAACCATGGGTGTTGGATGGGAACACCCACAGCAACGCCCATGAACGCCTTGCGCAGAGTAGGTCAAAAAAGCGATTTGTGCTTCCTTGCCTTACTCCATATCTATAAGGCCATGAAAAGCCACACAAAATCACTTTTCATGGCCTCATAGATATGAGTTCAAGATCCGTGCCGCAATTAAACAACAAAAAGTGACGCAACAGCAGTGCAAGGGGCTCATAAATATCCACCCTAAGTTTCCGGGAAGGAAAAGGCACAGAAACAGCCTTTCTGCTAGCCCTAAATGGGCTAAGGTTAAGGTTAATTGTGGACCAGGAAGACTCTGCTGAGCTGTTGCTGGACTTGTCTGTGTGATTTCATACCGTGGGCAGTAATGCGTTGTTGAAAGGCATCAAGAAGGTGGGACTGGATGGTGAGTGCCATTCTGGTTTGCTTATTTCAGGACTGCGATGCTCTCATTTCTTTCTAAGGTGCAGGTGGTCAGCTGTAGAGGGTCTTAGGGCTCCACTCTATCACCTATGTTGTTTAACATCTAAGGTGCTTCAACTTGTTGGAGCAAATGGATGTTCTGCCATCTCCTATGCTGATTATACTCCATTGATTGTCTGGATGGACCAGTTAACATCCAACAAGGCTGGTAAAAGAAAAATGCATCTCCCTGTGGTTCAGAACTGGACGTCTTCTAACTTCCTACTATTGAACAGCAGTAAAACCGAGTATGTACTGGTTGGACACAACACAGAGAGATAGACAGGATTCTTTTTGGTCAGGTTCACTGATGGAACATTTTCTCTGTCATCTAAGATCAAATGACTTGGAATAGAATTAGACTCCTACTTATCTTTAGAATCCCTGAATAGTTCAGTCATGTCATTCTGCTTTTTATACCCTAAGCTATTGCCTTTCCTTCCTATTCAGCACCAGGCACGAGTGGTGTCAGTCTGCTTATTTTCTAGGATAGATTTTTTTTCATCTTGCTCCATCAAAAGCTTCCGTAGTTTGCACTGTCACAAATACAAAGAAGTCAAAATTTTGCAGTGTGATTAGTGTGCGGCTTAAAAAGATCGGCTCACATTTTGCAGGCCTGAATTGCCCTGACTTGGATCCCTGTTAAGAGGAGAGTGGGATTTAAGATCTCATGCATAATTTTTTTTTTTTTTATGGCACTGAGAAATTGTCACTTGCTTTTATCTTTAAGAAACATTAGCCATCGAGAGCTCACCGTTCCATTAGTTATATTTTACTACACCTTGCATTAGGAAACTGAAGTCTATGGGAGAGAACTCCCTTTGACTGGTCCAAAACTCTAGTATGATCTTCCAACTTTATTCATTTCACAATCCATCATTGGTCATGCTTCTTTCAGAAAAGCTCTCAAGCCCCATCTTTTCTGCTATGTAAGCTGTGATTCTGCTGCAAGTCTTTCAGGTGTTGTTGCTTAGAGCCAAGATGCCTTCTTGGTGAACTTTGTGCTTATTAAGTTACTGTTCTGGATTCACCCTAATAGCATAGGGACAGATATCAGTGTTTTCCTTTATCGATAACCTACTGACTTTATCGATACAACAACTAAGCACAACTGATAGATGTTGAGCATTCACCTTTATTGATACCCTGCTGTTTGGGGGATAGCTACCAGCTTGTATTTAAACTTGTATCTTTACTATTAGCCTAAGGTCTTAAGGACAGCTACAGGCATGTACTTCTACTATTAGCCTGCTGCCTCAAGGGCAGATACCACATATGCTACTATTATTAGCCTGCTGCCTCAAGGAGAAATACCACATATACTTCTATTAGCATAGGACAGATACCAGCATCAGGGGTGTGGAATTTAATAAAATATCTACTTGTCCATGGGACAGGTTGCTTCTTAACTCAACTTGTTCTGTAAAAAAAAATCTACGTGTCCCTTTGGTGCCATGTAGTGCGGTGACAAATTATGGCAGCAATCTCATTATGTAAGAGCTCTAATAATGTCCTCTCTGATTACGCCAGGGATACTACCTACTATAGTAGGTCTTGAATGCTTGCAATTTCTATCCCTACTACAGCAATTTCCTTATTTTGCCACCATTCCGCAGATCCACATACTGGGGCTAGAGAAAGCAGTAGGCAATTGTTCCAGGAATGCCTTGGAGTCTGCAAACCTACTAACTTGCATGTTTTAAGGATTTTCACCAGCTCTTCTCTAATCTTTTCCCATAATGAGATAGGTTGGAAATTTACTCCCGACAATAGCAGAATCAGAAGTTCTTCCAGGGTTTGGAAATAAGTGGTTGGAGGGAAAGTGAACTTGTAAAAGCTCAATAGATTTTCACATGGGCAAATCTACACATGCATATTTGCTTTTGCTAAAAAACAGTTCACAATTATTTTCTAGGAGTAAAATTCCCTGGTCTACTTTTGTAAGTTCTTGCAAATTCATAAAAGCCACTAATTCAAAGACATGTACCATAGTTGCACTTTTGAGACCTTCTTTAAGAATTGGGTCCCTAATTAGGCCTCGCATTAACAAAGACATTTTGTTTTTATTAAACATGTATTTCTCTCTCTATCTTTCGGCTGGCTTTACTGTGTGAGTGATCACATTCTCCTGTTCCACAAGGAGCACATTGGCACAGATAAAGTTTTGTTCAGGAACTACTGCGGCAATCAGTGGCACAACAAAACTGAAGGGGGTCCCCCTCCAGATTCACTCAGGACAGGTGCTGTGCTGAGGGGGCCCCTGGAGGAGGGCTTCAGGGCCTTCGCTACGGCACTGGTGGTAATGTGTGGTTTTTGAGACCAAAACCATCTATTCTTTTTGCCAGAGTTTTTTTTTTTTTTACAATGGTGAAAGCCTGGCGGTTCCCACAACAATAAAGTCTTACAAAAGCCATGTGAAAACAAGACACTCATTGATGAAACCAAAAGACTAAAAAAATGTCAGATAGGTTGGCTTTGCCAGTGCTTGTTTATTTCCATAGTTCCCATAATCTTGTTGAAAATGGTTACACTGATTTTCTATTAGGTATATTTTTTGGAAACACTAGCATGCATCAACACAATTTACTAAATGACGCTTCAAAGAAATAGCACTTAAAATTTCATAGTAGCTAAACATTTTTTTCCTACTTACATTTTTTTCTGAACATTTAATTTGAAAGCAAAGAATAATCTCTCTTGCTTACAAGCTTTTGCAAACATTTGCATCTAATCAGAGAGCATTCTGGGAGCATTACAGGTATCCTCATATTGTTAAACTTTTCAAACTTGTGTACACTTTTTTATGGTCGAGCGCACAAGCTGGTCCCTGTTGTAATCTCTCTTTGGGCTTTTAACCAAGCACATGTCTCACCTGTCATTTTCATTGGTTCGTAGGCTTGCCTTTTAAAATCCGCTTGATTTCATTAGTGGAAGGCATGCATATGTCATGCCTTTTCTGGTGTATAGCCCTCCTCGGGCGTACCTGCCAACTACTGAAAACATACGCGGCTCAATGTTTTCAGCCTGGTTTCTGCACTACTTTATCTTTTTATTTTCAATGCAGTGCAATCGCGCTGGGTTTTACATAGCGCGATCACGCTTGTTTTTTTGGGTTTCAATATCAGCGCAATCGCGCTGGGTTTTACATAGCGCAATCAGTTTTTTTTTCAATTTATGTGCAAGAAAAGTCCGGTTAGGATTTTACAATGTTATTAGCTCTAACTCGAGCAAATACGAGACCCGTTGCATTGCAAATGCTTGTTTTTTACTGGCACCACTGTCAGTAGTGCAGTGTGACCTTAAAGTGTTAATAATGAAGGCTTTTCATTAATGAACCATAAATTCAAGTTCAAACACCATTAACATATGGACACACATATTACCTCAAATGCAGACAGTTCCCTTCTCTGTAAACCGGCACCCCCACATCTTGTGGTGCATGGGGTTGGGCCTACTTATCCTAAGGACAAAATAAACATAAAAACTTGTTGCACTTGACACCAAAAAATATGTCCCAGGGCCATAGGAATTCCAGATCCCTGAGCATTAACTTTTACTATTAGCCTGCTGCCCCTGAGGCAGATACTATCACTTGTACTATCAGTCTGCTGCCCCTGAGGCAGATACCAGCACTTGTACTATTAGGTTGCTGCCCCAAGGACATATATTAGCACTTTTAATATTAGCCTGCTGCCCCAAGAACAGATACCAGCACTTCACCTATATGCCTCAAGGACAGATATAGGTGTGTACTTCTAATATTAGTCTGCTGCATCTAGGACAGATAACGGCATGCACTTCCACTATTAGCCTGCTGCCTCAAGGGCAGATACTACCACTTCTACTATATGCTTCAAGGACAGATACTAGCACTTCTACTGTATGCTTCAAGGAGGAATACCAGCACATACTTCTACTAACAGGCTAATGTCAAGGAGCAAATGCCAGCAAGTACCTAGACTGACAGTCTGCTGTTCTAGGGATAGCCAGCCTTCTGTCGCAGGGGCAGCTATCAGTCCGCACACCTACTGATAACCTGTTATCTGCGAGAGAGAGAGATATCCAAGGCTTCACATTTATGAATAATCTGCAATCTCATGAATCAGTACCAGCAGCATTCACAGTTAAGGATAATCCGCAATCTGAGGATCTGAAAGTGCATCCCTCTTATTAAGACTATGATGCCACAGGGACTGATGCATGTATTTTGCAGAGAACATGCAACTTATGGGGCAAGTACTAGCATGCAGTTTTAATAATAACCTGTTACCTCTGGGCAGACTCTAACACTTACCTTTACTCACACACCGTTTTTTTTGCGACAAATACTAACAAGCACTTTAACTGACAACCTGCTAAATCATGCACCAACCGCACCTTACCCTTAAACTTGTGATCTGGATTCTTAAAAACCATGAAGCACTTTTTGTAAATGGGATACCCCAGAAACAAATGTGTACACACGCACCTTTAGTGACAATCTGCTGTGTAATGGACAGATCCTCACGTGCATTTTCACTTAAGACCTGGTGCCCCACGCCACACACATACCACATGCATTCTGTCACAGGAACATCTGTATGAATGAACACGTTAGCTGAATCTAGCATCAACTGGATCTGGTTGCAATGCTTGTATAATGATACATTTATGTCCCGTGAATAGACACCAACAACCCCTTTGGCTCCTCATTCCGCTGCGCAGGTGTTAGAGACCAGCATCCATTGTAATCATGACATCCTGCAAGTCTCAGAGACAAATCCCCACCAAGTACTTTTACTGGTAGCTATCTGTCTTACAGTCAGATACGAGCACCCACTTATCCCAATAGTTTGCTATTTCAATTATTACATGCCCACGCGCACTTGCCTTCTGATGGACTGACGTCTGCCTGCAGTCATAGCGAGAACAAGATCTCTCATGGAAAATAGGACCATGCACTTTAGCTTTTCTCAGTAGAATAATGTATCTGGGACTGATGGTAGCGCGCGCTTTCTATTGCCCATGCTATTTCGGTTACAGGTGACAGCAAGCACTAGCGCTGAGCATCTCAGAAAAACCAATGACAACCGACAGTGACAGCGACATCCACAAACACTCCACTTTTCTTCTCTGGCTGTCAGATTCCTTCTGACTGCGGTGTGTTTTGGATACCGAGCCCTCGCTCACCTTTTATATCCCTGCAAAGCATTTAGTCCTCCATTTGTTTCTTAGCTGCACTTCCTTGCTGCAATGCTGCCGAGCAAGCAGCAAACACTTACAAATAGGAAATGACATCACATAGCACCAGGTCAGATGACTACACACGTGGACACCATCATATTAACCATTCAGTATCCACAGCTCTCGTGCTACCGTCAAGTGGCTCCATGTCACCAGCAGGATAGCCTGACTTTTTAACTTATAGCGCTTTTGGGAGTTTGGCCAGTACTTAACACACTGTTAAAAGTAAAACTACAAGTCCCAGGATGCACCTGCTGTTGGCTGGAAATCCAGGACAGGGCAACTGATGTGTCACCCAAGATACCGAGACACGTATTAGCGCTGCGAAGAAGTCAAGATTTTCAACCATGAAATTTCAGAAACAGCTGTTCCCACAGAAGACCTATTAGCTTACACACAGCGCCACCTACTGGGCCATATTCATTTACTCTTACCGCCTTGCTCACTATTACTTCTCAATTGTGGAAGCAAAATGTTGAGTAACTGGTCAGTTTGCATGGGGTCCCCCCCATCCAGGTATACACGGAACCCCTCACCTCTTGCCGACAAGATGGAACGGTGACGTCTGCTGTGAATTTCAGCTTTGTAATGGAGGCCTTGACCCGCGTCTCATTCTACTCCGTCTGCTGGACTTTGACACCTTCAGCACAGGGAGGGAGGGCTGTTCCAAGGCCTTGAAAGGGAGGGCGAGGGCCGGTGTTTCATTTGTACTGCATTGCAGTCGCAGTTATGTAGCGCTCCGTCCCCCTCACTAAAGGACATGCAGTATGGCCTGAGTAGGGTGACCAGATTTTGAGGAGCAAAAACCGGTACAGGTCAGACATAAAAAAAGGACTAAAGACATTACTCTCACTTCTGGCCTGTGGGAAATATTCTGATGTTGCACTTGATGCATGTGGTTTGCGCTTCTCGTGTCGCTGCATTTTGTCACTCCGCTAATATCCGTAGTGGATTAAAGTGGAGTGAGAGATAGTTGCGCGTGCATACATGCCAACATTTGGAAGAAGGGCATTATAGACAATTTTAGGTGGTAGACAACTAAAAAAACATTTTTTTCTCGAAACATTGGGAGCCTCCTTTCTGAATCGGTTGTGTTGCTGTGTGTGTAATTTAAATTTTTTAAACTGTTTACATCATAGAGTGCATGCTACCACAAAACTGTCCACTTCCTATATTCCTTAAAATCCTGCATGAGAAATTGACATTGAGTTCAACTTTTACATTTTCCCGACCTTATTTGTTTTAATACACCTCAGTGGCACTTCTACTTTGTACATGCCTCTTCTGTATAAAAAAACAATTCTTGAATCTCTGTCTTTCTTAAGCTCTATTTTTAAAGACAATAACAATATTTACTTCTCTCACAGCCCCCTCCAATGATCACTCCCGTTAATGTACCACAAAGGAACTTGAGTAAATGCATGGCTTGGTGTCATTACGCATGCAAGACTAACCTCAAAAACCAATGGACTGAACACTAACTTTTGGCTCTCGGGGGAGCAAGCGACTTGCCATAAAGCACTTCAGTGCCTCGCCACGGTAGCAAGCCCTACAAAATGCAATTGCAATACATTCAAGATGGCCTGGGGCCAACACTTAGTATGTCAAAGGCTGAATATTTGGCAACGGGACTAGGAATCAGTGTAATGCTTCAACTACAAGTGTAAAGCATTCCCATGGAGGAAAGTGTAAAAGATTCCTTGTTGCCTTTTTTGTAGATCCTATGCAGTCTTTGGAGTAGGAAGAACTGAGCCCCTTGGTAGCTACATTTGCACCCAATAGTCAAGAAATCACAAGGGTGCAAAAATAAATTGAAGCAGTGTGTGGTCCTTGGCATAGTCCAATATTAAAGAACCAGCTGAAGAATTGAGGTGGTTGTGGGTACTCTATCAAGCACTTCAATAAGAGATGGCAACATTTAAATGTTACAATGGAATGCCATTTGAAGGACCCCTGTAAAGTAGAAGTCCACCAGTGAAAGTTGAGTAGAAAATTTATTGAAATAGGCACCACTCTAAATACACGTCCTATTGCTACAAGAGCTGAGAGTAACTGCTCTACTTCAAACAACATTACATTCTGAAATACAGCATAGAATCGAATAGACACCACACGTGCTATACTCATCAATTACCATAACTGGTTCAGGACTATTGGGGTTTCAGAATAATGCCAAGCTCTCCTTGGTCTTGCCCTCCTTTAGCTGGGGGACCTTTCCTGGCAACACACAATTTACACAAACTTGTTCTGTCTTTTAATTTAAACAGAAGTTTGCAAAAACCCAATAATTTGATTCTTTCTCAAGAAAAGGGGAAATATCAGGACTGTCTAACGTATTACCAAATTGTTCCACAAATTTGTCATACCAAATCCTCTCATTTATAATAGAGTAAGGGGAACCTGAATCAGCATACATTTGAATCTCAACTCCACCAATTGTCATGTCACATACAGGTTTCTTCTTGATCTTGTCATTATCCACATTTACAATTTTGTCTTCAATTCCTTTAATATTCAGTACACATTTGACATTTTCTCTCCTGTCAAATGACTGGAAATCATCATTGTTGAATCCTTCATCTACAAATCGAACATTATGATTTATCTGTCTTCCTGAAAACTTTAGAAAAATGTCCTACCATGCCACATACTGAACACATGTTTTAATGCAGGGCAAAACTTGTTGTTAGCCAAATGTGATTTACTGTCACATCTAAAATACCTAAGATTTTCTCTAGGGATTTCTTTCAAATTATCTTTATTTACTTCCTGTTTTTCCCATCATTTTTCCCCTGACTTTTATTGTGTACCTTACTTATGTATACATCTTGTTTGGTCTCTTTTTGTACAACTTTAGCACTTCTGGACATTTCTGGTTTTCTGACAATATCTAAAATATGTTGTAAATTAGAATCTCCATTTACACACAGCCTTTCCTGTATAGATGGATCATTTACATAATCAAATACATTTCTGTCCCAATCTCCTCCTGTATCCTTAGTCATTTGATTGTAGGTCTTTAGTCTTTCTGGACCTACGCAATGTAGAAAGATGCGTTTTTTTCTGTTCCAGTAGCGAATCCCCTTGAATATCAATATAATAAGAAAATACACTTTCTATTCCAACCATTTCACAAAAGGAACACTGCCTGCAGGCCGAAACGCTTGTGGAGGAGGAAGAGAAAAACTTTGTGCACACATATTGGTTAATTAGGTGAAATATGTAGGAATCTGTGCACAAGGTTAAAAAACCAGTTAAATCCTCCAAGGAAATAAAATGAAAATAATATAAGACAATACAAATAAAAAAAAATAAAAAAAACAGAAAATGTAAAAGTTACAGTGAACTTATATGAAGGATACTCACTTAGGAGAACATGTGTTGGGCAGTCTGCGCTCAAATTAGTTCCAAAACGATGTATCCCGTTACAATGATGGTGACCTCTTGGAATTCACTGAATGAGGGAGGCCCTATGTCTGAAAAGAAGAGAAACGTGAGAACGCAGGACGTCAGATTGTAAACTGTGCGCCAGACGAGGGGAAAAACGTGAAGACGCAAGACATCACTCTGACAATTGTGCAAGGACGAGGAGTCCGTTCTGCATGTAAGTTTGCACGGCTGGAATACGACTGACCAGGAGTCTGTTCTGTGTGTGGGATCGTGCTAGGCAGGTAGCAGTGACTGAAGAATGTTATTTTATGAACAGGCTTGAGCTAGATGAGGAACGTACCGGGTGTCTCGCATATAGCTTTGTTAACGCGTCCGTCTATGTCAATTTATACACATCAGGACTCGTTTTAGGTCGATGAACCTTTGGACCCAGTGGTGAGTCTCCGTAAGACGAGATTACCAAACATCAAAATATATTTCACAATAACCATTAATGAATCTTTGGCGCATTCATTTGTTCTCAGACTCAAATAACCACACCTTAAAGGTAGATTTGTGAATTTATTCCCTATTGATTACAATCTAATAATAAACGTATTAATCTCAAAACCAAGAAGCATAAAAGCATAATCACAAAGTGGCAATTATGATGAACTTTCAACAATGCGATGATCAGAATCATAGGATAGATACGTTAGCAGAGAATAGACCATAGTGCATGATAAACAATAGAATATCAGTTCAGCATAGCTACATGTCAGTCACGTCAGCTCCGTCCGTCAAATGAATACCTCATCTAACCTCAAATTAGCATTAGCATGTTGGGCTTCATGCAAAACAATTTAGAACATCAATTTGGAAAAACATCTAACTAAGATACCTAATTAAACATACAGCAGTTGAAAGAAAGGCATATAGATTTCGTTAGCATTAATAATTACCCTCCTCGAGATAGGTCAGCATACAGGATCAGTCTTCGTCTTCAGGACATCAGATAGTTCACCGTCAATCTATCTAAATTAAAAGCAAGGGACACTCTCCTCATAAAAAGGAAAGTGTAATAGGGCAGTCTATGGGCTAGGATAATTTTGTCTAAGTCTCAAATCACCAAATAGAGTGACAGAGTTTCTGGATGCAATCAGTATCATTCCCTACCTAATGCATCTCGTCTCTTGTGTCATGAGTTTTTATCCCCTTTTCGTAATACATTCCCCCAAAATTCTATTGGTTAGTAACTACACCCCATTATTGGTAACCAATCAAATTATACATTAAGTAATGCATTTGTCATTTCTTGATATTAACTTGTCTTTCAATTGGTCTTCATAATCAGCATTTTCGTAGGTGGTACGTCCGGGGTTACTTCACCATCTTGGCACACGTCTCAGGTCAAAAGTTCTCTTCCCCTCGTCTCATTGTCCTTGGAAGTGTCCATTAATGTTTCGAAGCACATAACTTTATACTAAAAGCTGCTAGCATGCGGATGAGAAGATTCCTTTATGTTTCGAACTAGTACAGAAAGAACAATAGCTGGGTCATGGTCATTTGCGAGTCCGCACACAGAAGAAGCAGAAAAATACGCTTTAAATGAGAGTTACATAGCTAGTTCGCGACTCATGCCAACTTAAGACATACGAGTTCTAATGAATACAATTTCTGATCGTAATAATGCGTATATTTGAAAGATTATTATTATTATTATTATTCAACATTAGTGTTCATAAATGAGTAAATCTTTACGTTTATTAATACTTTTTAACTATTAATTATTAATATTGCTTTGTCAAATGTAAGCATTTCACGTCTATAATATACGATATTTAAACTACACTCTCTCAGCTTCAAACGTGCCACGCGTCTTGCGTATAGCTTCAAGCATACACAAGATATCGGAGGAGATATAGGAATAACCCAATAGCCGACAACAGTCACAGCATTCCTATACACTTAGCGAGAGCACGTAAATACTGGCAGACAGCACATGAAATCAACTTACTTGTGAAACATCGAGATGGGTTCCACACGTAAATTATAGAACCGCAGTTACAGCCCAATGAAAGTCATCAAGGCACCCAAGGTAGAAGTGGTAGGCACACCAACCGCAGACACAGCGAATATGCTCAGAGAGTCAGTCGCACGCTAAAAGGTCCGATAAGTGGTGCCACTCATCGCCACTTGTAAAGTTGAAGTCCACGAGTGAAAGTTGAGTAGAATATTGAAATAGGCACCACTCTGAATACAAGTTCTACTGCTACAAGAGCTGGGTGCAACTGCTCTACTTTAAACAACAATACATTCTGGAATACAGCATAGAATAGAATATACATCACGCGTGCTGTACTGCTAATAATACATGACAACCCCCCTTGTTCTGGCTTATGTGAGTGATTGCTAGATAGCGCTTCTACAAGCAAATCAGTAGTAGGCTTCTGTGTTATCATACACTCACTGTATTCGTGAAGAGTGCAGTTGGCAAGAGTTGTCGTAAAGGGGGATACAACTCTGCCTTTCAGCTCATCCGAGTAATGAGGCTGCTTTGCTTAATCTTGGATGGGACTATTTGCAAGTGTTGGAATTGACAGGGACAAATCTTGTGGCTGGTGTTAGTTCAGTTTTTATACTGAGGGCCAGATGTATCAAAAGGTTTTACCCATTCTGTGTGTATGGGAAAAAGCTTTAGTACATATGGCCCTGAATGTCTATTTTCATCAAGCATACACAAGATATCGGAGGAGATATAGGGATAACCCAATAGCCGACAACAGTCACAGCATTCCTATACACTTAGCGAGAGCACGTAAATACTGGCAGACAGCACATGAAATCAACTTACTTGTGAAACATCGAGATGGGTTCCACACGTAAATTATAGAACCGCAGTTACAGCCCAATGAAAGTCATCAAGGCACCCAAGGTAGAAGTGGTAGGCACACCAACCGCAGACACAGCGAATATGCTCAGAGAGTCAGTCGCACGCTAAAAGGTCCGATAAGTGGTGCCACTCATCGCCACTTGTAAAGTTGAAGTCCACGAGTGAAAGTTGAGTAGAATATTGAAATAGGCACCACTCTGAATACAAGTTCTACTGCTACAAGAGCTGGGTGCAACTGCTCTACTTTAAACAACAATACATTCTGGAATACAGCATAGAATAGAATATACATCACGCGTGCTGTACTGCTAATAATACATGACAACCCCCCTTGTTCTGGCTTATGTGAGTGATTGCTAGATAGCGCTTCTACAAGCAAATCAGTAGTAGGCTTCTGTGTTATCATACACTCACTGTATTCGTGAAGAGTGCAGTTGGCAAGAGTTGTCGTAAAGGGGGATACAACTCTGCCTTTCAGCTCATCCGAGTAATGAGGCTGCTTTGCTTCATCTTGGATGGGACTATTTGAAAGTGTTGGAATTGACAGGGACAAATCTTGTGGCTGGTGTTAGTTCAGTTTTTATACTGAGGGCCAGATGTATCAAAAGGTTTTACCCATTCTGTGTGTATGGGAAAAAGCTTTAGTACATATGGCCCTGAATGTCTATTTTCATCAAGCCATCAAAAATACAAAGTTGGGTATCGTGTTTCTCAGATTACACTAGTGAAAGCAAATGTGAGCGATAGGGACAGAAGTCAGAGGTTGGTGAGCTGTCAGGGTTGGTACAACTGAGAAAGCTCAAAATGCCTGTTAGAGCCAAATGTTTAGTTTGGGTGGCCTTTCCTGAGACGTGTTGTGTGCTCACTGGTTGCAACAAAATTCGGGGGAGACCTTTGATTTCTTATATCGATTTCTGCATTCTGCTTTTGAGAGTCTGCCCTTTGAGAAATTTTCTGGAAAATTAGCGGGTTTCTTCCAAGCTGAAACAAGAGAGAAATTTAACAGGAGGACTAGGATATGGAATAATGAATCCAGGAAAGCAAAACTGACGAAGACCCATTTAAAAAAGTGTAAAGAAAACAGTTTGGGTACATAAACAAATCTGAAAATTGAAAGGAATGTTGGCAATATACTAATAAACTAGAGGACTAGAAGTGCACTATGGGCAACTGAGACTCAGAAGACAGGTGGACTTACTGTGTGTTCACTGTATGTTGCCCCCTTCTCTCAAGAATCACAGCCATTCCAGGTGGCCGACAAAAGGGAGAGATGTCCATTTCCTGTCGTGCACACTTTTGAAATGTTAACTTCTGGGAGGGCTGATGATGTGCTTGGGTCTAGTGGTGTTCCTAATAGATTGTTTACTGGAATTTCTGATTTTTGGGCACCTTACCTTCTCCAGTTAGTCAACACTTGATTTGAGTTGACCTTAATTCCTGATTGTTGTCACGGTCAAATTTTGCATCCTTTGTATAAGAAGGGGATTTTTTTTTGCCATCATCTTACCATGTAATAGTACTTATGGATACAGATATAAAGAAGTATGCACAGTCACTGTTAAGAGATTTAGAATCTTCTCCAAACAATTAAATTTCTCCGTATCAAACAAGATTTTGTTTGTGTTTGCTTGCACCACTGTTGGTGACACCCTAGCCCAGTCCCTGTTAAGGTATAAAGCACTTTTAAAAAAAAAATTGACTTACGTGTGTGACTTAATTGCTATAAATCAGCATTTGATGGGGTAGACTGGGATAGTTTTGGACCATGTTATGCAAATGGGGAATTCCTGTTTCACAGCTAAGGACATCCAGGCTTTTTACTTGAATCCCTTGGTAAGATTTAGGTTGGCCAGGAGAAATAATTAGAAGGATAAACGAGGGACACACGTCTGAAGTTCAATCCACAGTCTTCATTAACCTTCTCATTTGTGAAAAATCCTTGGCAAACACCTGTATCTTTAAGTATTTTTGTAATTATTTGTATTAATACACATCAGTCTGAGCCAGTTGATAAAAATTCCAGAAGTTGTGGATGTCCTTTTCTGAGTGCGTAGGTCAGGATAATCATCTTTCTCAGCAAATTTATATAAACAGAGGGCTGAGGCAGGGTTTGCCCTTGCTTCACTGTTGTATAGTCTCTGAATCGCAGACATGGGTAGTGAACGTTCACAAGCAAGATCATTCACCCTAAATTGTGCTCTTTATACCTAAGTGTCTTACAGTCTACAGATGCTACTGCTATTGTTGATCAAATTACCTTAGATCCTTACGCTCACTCTCTGTGCTTCACGATTTAAAGAATAATGTAGAATCGTCTTATAATGGTATCCCCCTCTTTCCCATCAATTCGCCATGTACATTTCCAATGTAATATTCTGCAATCCCCTGTTCAGCTATGGTCTGTGCACGCATGTGTTCTTGAATTAGTAAGGGCTTTTTATCTTGTGCCTGACGTGTCTGTTTGTATGTCTCTTGGAGTACAAGGCCTCAGTTTGTTGTGTCTGGTCGTGGGCTCTTTCATCACTGAAATCCTTCCCATGTTTCATATACTGCCATCGCTGGTCTCCACAGAAAAAAACTGAAAACTCACTAGTATTAATGACACTAGGTGCTTAACCTATTTCACTGCAACCCCTACACACACCACTTGCCCAGACCCATGCTTCTTCAGCACTGAAATCCTCCCCAAGTTCCATATCATGCTATCACTGGTTTTCTCAGCATTACAAGCTAATTTCACTACTCTGAATGGACTTGCAAACTTAGATCACTTTTCCCTTCCAGTGGGAGCTCTCACTTTCACTCAATAGCCACACTTCTAAAGGCAACGCTTCTTCTCTCATCTAAGTTTTCTTTCCTCGTTTTTTTGCAACACTGACTTTTTCAATCTACACTCCTCTCCTACTGACCCCAACACTTGAACCATATTCCACTTCATCCATTCTGAAACCAGCATGAATTAGGTACCTCATCCTTAAACAGATAAAACAGAACCTTCCTGCAACTTGATAAGACACTAATCCAAATGCCACAATTCTCTTCTGCATTCTTCCTTCCAACACAACCCATTAGACCTGGCCAACTGGTTTTCCTCTTTGAGGGGTTTGTTAAGCCTTTACGCAACACCATTTGACTGTTAATGGTATAAACACATTTCTTATGTACAATTTCATGCTTACTCAACAATCCTTCCATTTCCTTAGAACAAAAATGGACTCCATTGTTCATCAAACTGAGGTTGGATACCCATCCCTTGATTATATCTCATTCAAGAACTTCAAAATAATTCCCAATCTAATAGCTCAGACAACTGTAACTTTTGACCTATGTGAAGACAGATTCACCAATACAATTAAAGAAGGCATGTGTTTTGGTTGTTTTTGCCCATGGCAAAACAGAAAAGGGATCGGAGGAATACGAAAGGTGGAAATATTAGGTGTAGGGTAGTAAAACAAGTATAATTACCTGGACACCAAGTTGGAGGAGAGCAGATGTGTGTTACATCGTGCTTCACTAAAAACAAAACTTCATTCATTAATCTTTGGTCTTTGGTCTCTGGAAGTTATGTTCACATTTATATTCTCCTGCTTGTAAGCCATTTTTACCAATCATTTCTGGGAAGTTGAAGCTATGGCCCCATAGCGTTTCCTTTAAAAACATCTTATTGGTTTAATATTACACAGCATTCTGCATATCATGCCATATTCAACCTACCACAGACTTGAGTTTAAATTAAGAAGCTAACATTTACAGATAATGGAAATTCCCCATATAGTTTGCTTACACTTTTATATTGCTGAACAGGACACTTTGAATGCACTCATTTGGTGTCTAGTAGGCTGTGAGAGGACGGGTAATAATCCCAGATCTGAATTCCTATCTTCACCTCTGTCTAAGTTACAATCTCTACAGTAGTGGGAAAATATTTCGGATATTGAAGAGTAGTAAAAAAGCAGATGAAGCACCTCTTTTGTTAGCTGGATTAGAGGACTTTATAAGCAAGAAAAGGTCAAAGTATATTGGGATAGCTATGATCCCTGTTCTCCTGGTTCACTAGTTAGATCCTAAATCAAAGGCAATTAAATGGAAATTTGCTTACTCTAATTTTCTTCTCTTTCCTATATTCAAATGTAGATCAGGCTGATCAGGCTGACATGTCATTCAGTCATGCCACTTAAGTAAACCTGAGCCAGAAACAGTAACTCACTTAGCGTGTATTTCTTCAGTTTTGCTTTTGATCAGAAAGAAATTCGTAAAGCATTTATTTAATGAAATTTGTAAACACACCTCCTCTTCAGCCTTTCTATTTGCTTTAAGTGATTACAACTATCAAATGTCAGCTTGTCTGGTTAAGCTTTTGGATTTTACCTGTGCTTGTTTGGATACAATTTCTGCATTATGAAGTTGTTGATTTTAAAAGTGGAATTCTGACATATATATGAGATGGTTTAACTTTTTAAAAGTATTTTTATGGGTTTAGGTCCACCTCTTGTTGAACTATATTTTTTGTTTTGTATTATGTATGAACTGATTTTGGATATGGTTATTGACTTCTGTTAATCAAAAGAATGAAAATCTTCAACTCTTGAACACACGGGGAGCCTTTAGTTTTGTAGGCAAACCTAGATGAGATGAGATAGAGTTTATCATCACTCACAGTTCAGATCATTGTTGAGGAGTTAAGTTCCTGGAGCCAGATGGTTGTAAGTTCGTAGTTCTGACAATGGCCACAGAGTTCTCATTTTCAGAAGAGTTTAAGATGGTTATTCAGAATCAATTGGTAACAGCAGCTTGGAGGCAGTGGTCAAATCTTGAGGAGTCTAGATCCTTCACACGTTTCAGTTTTTGGGTGATCTATGTGTATTTGGTATGGTTGTAGCAGGTTAGTTTGAAGTTCTTGATGAGATCCAGTAGTCAGATGAGGTTCAGGCTGGATGAAAAGAAGTGACAACATGAAGGAGAATGGATATATTTCCGAGCCTGTGCTGAAAGGTGCTGCCAAGAACAGAGGCAGCAAAATAATGCCAAACCTACCATATAAATAGGGGATACCACATTCTACTATTCTAAGCGGTAATGTCTGGTGGTGCACTTGTCAAAGGCAGTGAATCTATCCAACAGTAGTGTAGCCACTCCTTTTGTGTCCACAGTTGTTTTAATGTTATTCCACCTGGATAGGAGGGTGGATTCATTGCCTCTTCCAGAACAGAAGACTGTTTCACCCTATGAAGTCACAGATCTGAAGGAAGGCAGCTCTTGGAATCACTTTTCCTAACAATAGGCCATTTGAGGACTGGTCAATAGCTGGCTGGATCTACAGTTACCAAGTTTTTTTTTTGATGATGAGCGGTCAGAGTTAAGAGGGCTTGAGGACAGAGGGGAAGAAGTTTGAATTTAACAAATTGTTGGGGATATTTTTGGTATCTTGGAATATAGATGATATAATGTACACTATGTAAGGTTCTGGACTGCTGAGTGTTCCAGACTCTCGAAGTTAGGAAGAGGAGCCCGAGCTGGTAAATGTGGGAGGCATTGTATTATAATGATCTAAAATAAACCTACAAACATTTACTTGAGTGTGGATCTTTGTTACAGTGCCCTTGCTGGGGAGACACCAGCTGCGGAGAACAGGATGTCCTTGAAGCTTTGTGCTTGGCACAGGCCTATTGGCCGCAAACAATTCCTTGAGCTGGAACTCGGAGAGTTAATTATCTGCCAGTGTTATTTCTCATCAGTCTTGGTTTCCGTAGACTTGTTAGGCATCTTGTTATTGATATATTGTTTCTGGTTCTCTGTTTTTGAGGCAAGTTAGTTTGATGTCACAGAAGGCTTGGGAATGTGGGATTTTGTTGTTCTGGAATGCTGAATTAAGAAAGGTTGAGTGTATCCTGAGTAGCTCCATGGAAGGGTATTTTGCTGTGCAGATCCTCGAAGAGTACTGTGGTCATTTTGCATTCTTGGTGAATGATTTGTATTCCCTATTGTGGCACTGAAGTGTGTGTTGTAAGAGTGGCATTGACATTGCAAAGCACCAAATTCTGTCTTCAGATTTTTTTTATCTTCATTATCCTTTCACAGAGCCATGGTGGGGTGGGGTCCTCTTTCTGAGGGCAGAGCATGTGAACATTTTGAAGGGTATCCATTTGTTGAAGCCTTTGCAGAGCCAGTTGTAGAACTATTTCCGTTCTGTTGTTGGATTGGTCAGAGATATGGCTATAAAAGGGAAACAAGTGCATGTTGGGAGGGTGAGCTTCTTCCACTGTAGTTAGTTTGTTGGTCACTGCCTTGTAGTAGGTGTACTACTGGGCATGTTTACAAAATTGAACAGTATGTCCAAAGTCTTAGTTTGAGTGTGTAGGTCCAGAGACAAGTTGAGATGAGGTAGGTGTCTTGATGGAGAGAGCACAATTTAGTGTTGACTAATTGTGTTATTAATTAATTAAACTAATGTATGTTTAAACAGTGCACAAATGAAATAATATGAGCACACGTTTAAATGTGGCCTACACTTTACTAATGAATGCACAATGTTACATGAATGTATTTCCATTTTACATGCGTGTTTTCTTTCAGCTGAAACCCACTTTGGGTCAGTTAACAACATGTAGAGAAAGGTTTAGAATCTATGAGGTGAAGGGAGGAAGTTATCTCATTCTTTCCCAGAGCACTGCGCAGCACATGAGAAATGTTCCTTAGCTGCAACGTATTTGTAACTTTCTTAGCTGATAGTGTGCTGGGGAAGAACAATGGCGTACAGTCTGCACTTTGTAAACACCTTGAGAAGCAGTTGGAGAAAATCTCCTCATGAGAAAAGGAGCCTGAAAAGATGCCACCGAAGAAAGCTGTTACATTATGAAACGTGTTTGATTTGTATTGGTCCTTTCCTAGTCACCTTAGCAATTTTCCATTGGCAGACAATTTAGATATTTTTTGAGATTTTAATAAAAGACCTCAAGTGATGAGGAGTCAGTTAGTCAGTCTCTCTCACTCTCAGTCTCTTGCTCAGTCACAGTGTCTCTAGCTCCTGCTAAACTTTCTGTTCCGTTGCTATTTAGATTCTTTTCTGTTCTTTCATACTCCAGTTGCTTTGCAATTATTTTGCAGTCTTTTCTGTTTTGTTGTTGATGCTTAGCCTTAGCTTATTGCCATTGATGGTTCAGATACTTTGAGCCCACTTTTTACTGAACCATTTCCCTTATGTCACTCAATCAATCAATCAGTGCTTGTGAAGCGCAACTACTCACCCATTAGGGTCTCAAGGCGCTGGGGGGGGGCAGGAGTAGCATATACCGGTGAGTTGGTTATTAGAAAAGCCATGTCTTGAGTTCCTTTGTGAAGCTGAGGAGGGAGGTGGTTTGTCTGATGTGGAGAGGAAGGTTGTTCCAGGCGGTGGCTGCGAGGTAGGAAAAGGATCGTCCTCCTGTTCTGGTTTTCCTGATGCGAGGTACTTCTGCAACGAGAGCTGGGCTGAGGGTAGGGCCCCGTTGGGTACAAGGAGGTTGAGTCGTTGGTTCAGGTATGCTGGTCCGGTGTTGTGGAGGGCTTTGTGTGCGTGGGTGAGGATCTTGAATGTGATTCTTTTTTCTATGGGAAGCCAGTGCAGTGTATGCAGGTGTTGCGAGATGTGGCAGTGTCGAGTTAGGTCGAGGATCAGTCTGGCGGCGGCATTCGGGATGTTTTGTAGCTTGCGGGTGAGGTTCTTGTTGATTCCGGCATAGAGTGCGTTGCCGTAATCCAGTCTGCTAGTGATCAGGGCATGTGTGACGGTCCTTCTATATTAGAGGGGGATCTACTTGAAGGACTTGCATAGGAGGCAGAGGGTGCGGAAGCAGGTGGAGGTGACTGAGTTGATTTCTGGTTCATGTTGTGGTTGGAGTCCAGGATGATTTAGAGGTTTTGGGCTTGGCTGGTGGGTGAGTTTCCAAGGGTGGGTGGTCACCAGGAGTCATTCCATGCTTTGGGTTGAGGGCCCATAGGCAGCTGTTTCTCATCCAGTTGGCAACTGCTTCCATGCCTTCGTGAAAGTTGTGTCTGGCTTTGTCGGGTTCGTTGGAGAGGGAGAGGATGAATTGGGTGTCGTCGGCATAGGAGATGATGTTGATTCCGTAGCTTCTGACGAGGGTGGCTAGTGGGGCCATGTAGACGTTAAACAACGTGGGGCTTATGGAGGATATCTGGGGCACTACAGAGGTAGTGGGTGTGGGGTCTGCAAGGAAGGGGGCGAGTCTTACTTGTTGAGTTCTTCCGGTGAGGAAGGATTGGATCCAGTTAAAGGCCTTGTCTCTGATGCGGGCTTCGTGGAGTCTTCTTATCAGGGTGTGATGGGAGACTGTGACAAAGGCCACCAAAAGGTCTAGCAAGATGAGTGCCTCCGTCTCTCCCTTGTCTAGCAGAGAGCGGATGTCATCTGTTGCGGCCAGGAGGGCTGTTTCTGTGCTATGGTTTTTCCTGAATCCGGATTTGGAGATGTCGAGGATGTTTTGGTCTTCTATAAATGTGGCGAGTTGGCTGTTGACTGCTTTTTCGATTACTTTTGCAGGACATGGGAGTAGGGAGATGGGCCTGAAGTTTTTGAGGTCAGTGGGGTCTGCCGAGGGTTTCTTGAGAAGGGGGTTGATCTCGGTGTGTTTCCAGTCCTCGGGGAAGGTGGCGGCAGCTAGTGAGCAGTTGATGGTGAGGCGAAGCTTGGGGGCAATGGTGTCTGCCGCTCTGTTTAAAATGTGGTGGGGGCATGGATCCGTGGGGCACCGGAGTGTATGGATTACATTGATCTTAGCTTATCTTCAGTGTTGGTCTGTTGGTGTCGGGTTTTGGTAGAGGGAGTTCTGTGCGTAGGTTGTCATTGCTGAAACTGACGTAGATGGTCTTGATTTTGTGATGGAAGTAGGTGTTGAGTTTGTTACAGAGGTCCTGTGAGGGTGGGATGTTTGTTGTTTCACTGTAGGGTTGGGTGAACTCCTTGATGATGCCGAACAGTTCCTTGCTGTTGTGTGCGTGTTAGCAGATTCTGTCTTGAATAGCTTTCTTTCTGGTGTTTCTAATTACTTGGTGGTGTGCGGTGGTGGCAGCTCTGAATAGGGAATGGGCTTCTGTGGATTTGGTGTTGCTCAGATTCTTTCGAGACGGCGGCAAGTTCGTCTTGATTCTCGGAGTTCGGGGGTGAACCAGCTGGCTTTCTTTGCGTGAGTGCTGTTGTTCTTTTTGAGGGGGCTATGGTGTTGGTGCAGTCAGCGATCCATTTATGGAAGGTGCGTGCTGCGGTATTTGGGTCGTCATTGTGTGTGATGGTGGGGGCGGCGATGATGCCGGTGAACTGATCATTGGTTATTCTTGTCCTGTTTCTATGAGATGGTTGGTGTTGGGGTCTGATGATGGTGGGTGTGTTGAAGGTGAAATTGATGCATCGGTGGTCTGTCCCTGGGAGTTCTGTGGTGTGACTGAAGATAGCGGAGGGTCCTGTGGTGAAGATGGGATCGAGGGTGTGTCCTGCTGAGTGTGTTGGCTACATCATGATCTGTCAGAGTCCTATGTTGTGGAGGTTGACTAGGAGGGATGCGGTGTTGAGGCGTTGTAGATTTTTGAGTTGAAAGTTGAGGTTTCCCAGTAGGGTTTAGTTGGTTGCTGTTATGGCTTGTGCAGAGATGCAGTCCGTGATGGAGTCGGTGAAGGGAGCACGTGGTCCGGGAGGGCAGTAGATGAGGGTTCCCCTGATGGTGGATGTCGGGATGATGTGTAGCTTGAAGTGGAGGTGTTCCATCAGGTTTGTGGATTCTTTTGATTCTTCGGAGTGTGTGTTCAGGCAGAGGTTGGACTTGTGGACGATGGTGACCCCCCCCCACCAGGGCAGCTGGGGTGGTCTTTCCAGGTGATCTTGTATCCTTGGGGGATGGTGATGGCGATGTCTGGGCCTGAGGTGGTGTTGGCCCACGTCTTGGTTAGGAATGCGACGTCCGGGGTGGTGCTGTCAAGGAGGTCCCAGATTTCGGTAGCGTGTTTATGGAGGGAGCGGACATTGAGGAGAATTCACTTCAGGGTTTTCGGGGTCAGAATGTTGTTGCGGGTGGGTTGTGCTCGATCCAAGGTCTTGGTGGTGGTGTAGGTTTGGCGGCAGCGGAGGCAGCTGAAAAGACCGTGGATGTTAGCTGGTGATGCTTGCTTGCAGTTGTTGTTGCTTCCTGGATTGATTGCGATGAGTGCTGCTGATGTGTAGAGGCGGCGGATGGCAGGACTAGATGCGCTCGGGTCACGAATGGGCGCAGACAGGCTTGCCTTATGCGCGCCTTTGGCGTGCCAGCGGCGCACCCGCTGCGCGGACCATCTGCCCCTCTGAAGCTGACCGTGAAGATGCTCTGCTGAAGAAAATCCTTGCTGCCTGCTGAACCCAATTAAGCACAGGTATAAAAAAATTGTGTATCTGTTTTTCTTGCAGGTTTTAATGTTTTCTTATTTAGAAGCAAACGGCAGATTTTTGTTAGCGCCATATGTAGATGTTTTCCAAAATATATATTTTAGCCTGATTGTTCTTTTTGCATGAAGCCCAAACATGCGCAATCTGATTAGGGTAATAGTTTAGGGTGTCACATATCTCAAATTTGTCTGTTAAATGAATTGATTGTTATTGATTCATCTGCCATAACTCAATGTATTCTATTTCAATTATTCGTTTGATATTGTTACTATTCTGTATGATTATTCTTGAGTGCTTAATAATATTAGTCTTGCAGAAGCTGAATTTCTTTAGGAGATTTGGACAGCCAGTGTTATTTGTGTATCTCTATCATTTTGTTCTGCGCTTGATTGACGTGAATTTAGCATTGTTAATCTAGAGAAATAAATGTTTAAACTTTACTAAACTGGTGTGGTGATTTGTGGCCTCATAAGTCATGATGCGTTCAAGTTACTGATTCCCTATCTAAATTTATGATATTATTGATTGAAATGTTTGTCGATTAGTTGATTTGAGACCATACCCTTTCTCACTGTCAAAGTCCAAAGGCCCATGCAACCTACCCTAACGTGTCCCCTTATAAAATATCAACAGAAATATAAGGTCTAAAGGACGCGCCAGCAATGGTCACCACAAGGCACCCTTGATGAAAGGTGGAGTGTGGACTTGGCTTTTGTTTGGTTACATAAAAGCAGTAATGGGATGTACCACAGGAATAGGACTGGTAGGAAGCTGGTATGGTCTGTATTTCTCAAAAGTAGGTAACTGATGCTATACACACCAAGAGTGTGCTGGAGGTTTGGAGGTATTTAGATACAGAGTGTAAGAGGGAACATGTTAGGCAAAGGAGGAAAATTTGATGAGGTTACTATGAGGTTATGAGAGAAAGTGTGATAAGGAGTGGACAAGATAGAAGTAGTCGCAGGGTGGGTGGTCAGGCAGAGGTTAGAAGTTAGAGTAAGGTTTGACAGTTTCCGAGTAGGTGAGAGGAGAAGAAGGTATGAATGGGACAGTGTGGTGAAAGGGGGAAGAAGCTTATGTGCAAAGTGGGAGCTGTTTGGAAGTAAGATAGCAATGAGCAGGAGGGGTATAAAGGGATTTAAAATGACTGGAAAAGGTGGACTGGGTAAGAGGACAGAGTGCCTAGGCAAGGAGGAAGTAGTTTCAATTATTAGAGAAGGCAAAGTAGGGATGAGGCAAAGAGAAAGCAGAGAGATTAGGCAAGTTCCAGGATGAGGGGGGAAGTGGAGTGCAGAGGTGTTAGGGCAGGAGGAATTGAAAGTATAAGAAGGGGATGAGGGTCAGAGTTGAGAGGAAGGGTATGAGAGCAGGGGAGTAGAGAAGAGAGAGGGAAGAGTGCTTAGAAAGAGAGGATAGTAGGAGAACAGAGCTTCCAAGAGGAGTGGCAAGGTGTTTTGCTTTCACTAATGACCGAGCTGAAAACAATCTCTGGAATGCACTTCTTAGTTTAAAGAAGACATTTATCATTACTTCACCACAAGGTTCCTGAGAGAAGAGATTAGTAGGTTGGAGGCACATGATTAAAAGTAGTCACAGCAATGAAAGGAAAATATATCAAAGTGATTCTCACTTGCAATGTACACAGCAAATATATGTGATTATATTATAGCATAACCTCAAAGCAAAGAATAAAAGTCAAAATTAATCACCGTAGGGCCTATCACTGCTCTCCACCTTTCTCATGCCTGCAAGTTGATGACTCCTGTTCAAGTGCGAGAAAGAGATTTTCCACCCATACGGGACAGGTCAGGCAGCTGACGTCCGCTCCTGACTGAAGTCTCGGAAAATTTCCCCCTACTGAACAGAGTCATCTATTTTATATCTTTGAACTGAGAACTTTTCTAGAAAGCCCTCCCCCTTAGAGGAGAATTATAAAAAAGTGCTGGCTACTGTAGATCAGAGTTGGAAAAACACAAGCCGGAGGTTGACCAGGTCTCCAAGGCCCGTTCCCTCCCAAGGCTGGGTAGAGAGGAAAAAACACAAAATATGCGCTCCCTTATCATGCTAGGGTTCGGTGTGAACAAAATACGAAAAACACAGCTTGGTCTACCATGTGGAAAAACACAGCTCATCTGCAATGTCTCAACTGCAACGTTAAACTCCACGATAAAGCCAACAGGCAGCTAACCTAAATACAAAATGTAATGTCTAATGCCACGTTAAAGCTAATAGGTAGCTAACCTACATACAAAATGTAATGTCTAATGCCACGTTAAAGCTGATAGGCAACTAAACTGAATACAACATGTAATATGCTACTAGTGAACATTGAACAACTAATATGCACAGTGGTGAAACACAAAGTCAGTGGTCAAACACAATTAATGGCATAACACAAGGTACATGAGAATTTGAAAGAAGAAATGGGGTGTGCAGATGAAGAGGAAGGTAGAAGGCTTAGTCAACGTCAGGATGTAAGAGGGGAGGCTGAGGGGTTAGCAAGGAAGGGTTGCACAGAGTAAAACATGATGGAGGCTGTTGACAAGGTATGGAGTCGTGAGAAAGCAGGGTGGGGGGCTCAGCAGTTAACAGGAGGATGAGGGTTACCAAAGAGGGGAAGGTAGGGTAGAGTGAAGTGTTTAGGGTTGAAGGAGACAAAGCATTTAGACATGTGAAGTGGGGTACCCGGAAGAAAGATCTTCCTACGAAACAACCAGGAATTAACTCACATTGAGAGAAGATGCAGTTTTTGGTGTGTGGTATCTTTGGGTTTCAGTGGTAAGTAGAATGCTTGATGCTTTGATAGTCAATGTCCCATGTCGTAATTGGCCGAAGTGCCACCCTTTGGGCGGCAACTATAATCCATAGCATCCACCTGGAAGTGAGGGACACACAGCCACAGGAAAACACAGCTTCCTTAAATCACCAGGTAATTTAAGAATCTACTGGGTACTCCTAGAAGAGCGATAGGCTCAACCCCTAGTAAAACACAGATTTCAAAACCACCAATTGGTTCAGTAGTGTGTGGCGTCCATCTAATCACAGCGTGCATGCAGTCCTCGTAGACAAAGAGTACATACAATAGACAGTGAGACAAATTGAGTTAGAAAATATCAGAGAAGTTAAGGCTATGGCATCTGCCTAAACGCAGCAGCCTGGCCATAACCCACAAAATAATGCAGCAGGCAAGGTATTACTGCCTGAAGCAGGTTAGGCAGGCCACACGACTCGAGGAGGCCTCCAGGCAAAGAGACTACTCTAATACTTCCAAATGTGGAGAGGAAGCGCATGTGCAGGAGAGAACGAATCAGAGTTGAGCATCCCAAGATGGGAGAGAAGTGGAGAATAAAAACATTTCTAACTGTCGCGTCAAGAATTTTCAATTCTATTAAGGACACGGAGGCGAGGATTATGCTTCTCTTTCTTTACTGACCAAAAACAGCAGCCAAAGAGCTAACAGAAAGAAACTACAACTCCCATGAACACTTGTAGTCTGACTCAACCAATTCCAGGGAGACCCCCAGTATAAAAGTCACCATAGCAACAGTTCCTCCTCTTTCTTTGCATCAGACGAACATCTCTCCAGCGAAAAACCAACTTGCAGCGGAACATGCTGTCCAGCCAACTGCGATGAGTGAAACTCGAATCAACCTCAGTTCAAAGAATCATTCGCCTTTTTACCAGTACCTAGAGATAAAGAAAATGTACCAATAATACCATTTGAAAAACAAATCTCAAGAAAAAAAAGGGGGGATTTTTTTTTTTTGACATTTAGAAACATATCTCATCATCACAAAATGCATTTCAAAATTACCAATTAATAGACATCATAGTTGTTAATAGAAAAGGGTGGGATAATCCTCGCCTCCGTGTCCTTAATAGAACTGAAAATTCTTGACGCAATAGCTAGAACTTTTTTTAATCTATGTCAGGACCGGAGGCTTCGGATTATGCTAGTTTAAACTTGATCCACCACAGTAGATGCTATATCGACGATAGGTTTGAGATAAAAAACCTTAAACGTATTGTCCGAAGACCAATCTGCCGCTGCCATGATATCCTCCAATCTGGAGCCCACTCCAAATGACTTAGATGCCATAGCTCCCCTAATGGAATGTGCCCCAAATATAGAAGTCTCTATACCAGCCTCTCCCAAAAGCCATTTAACCCATCTAGCCAAAGTAGCTACTGAGACGGGACCATAAGGTTTCTGCAGAGAAATTAACAATTGGCCCCCAACATCTCTGCGGCAATCTCCGGTACAACTCTCATAAGCTTTCAAACATTGCACTACACATAACTTCTGATTATTGGGAAAGGCCGGATATGAAATACATTTAGATGCAGTTTTTGTGCGTCTAGAAATTGAGAACGAGACTCCTGAGAGAGTAAATACTCTACCTGTCAAGTCCAATGCTCTCAAGTCTGAGACACGTCTGCATGATTTTAGACACAAAAGAACGGTCAGTTTGGCAGAAAGTTGCTTACGCGACAGATCGTCATTGCACGGCCAAGACCTGATAAAACAAAGGACCACATCTACATCCCACAGGACCGAATAGCGTGTTTGAGGGGGATTAACCATCCGAACACCTCGAAGAATTTTAGAAACCAAAGGATGTGCTCCCACAGACTTACCATCCACATGGGGATGACCTGCTGAAATTGCTGACCTGAAATTATTAACAGTTCTGTAAGCAAGACCCTGAGTAGCCAACTCTGAGAGAAAATTAGCAATCATGGCAATCTGGGCCCCCAAGGAATCAATACTCCGCTCACTGCACCAACCCACCCATCTCCTCCAGGATGCTTCATAGCGCTTATTGTTGGAAGGAGCCCATGACTGAGACAGGAAGAACATAGTGTCTCCAGAAACTCCCGGCACTTGCCAACGTCTCCGGAAAGTCTCCAAGCCATGAGGCTCAACTGACCCTGAACCACTAGAGGATGGGGAAAACCCAATGGGTCCAGAAGCAAGGATAGGAACAACGGAAGACGAACCGGGGACATCGCAACTGGAAACCAGGCCTGAGCCTTCCAGAGAGGTGTCACTAAAATGATCTCGGCCATTTGTCTTTTGACTTGAGTAAGGACCCTCTGAATCATTGAGAATGGCAGAAAAGCATAGAGAAGGCCCTGCGACCAGTTCTGAAGGAATGCTTCCGATCCCATCGCTACAGGATCCGGTCTCCAACTGAGAAACTGAGGCAGTTGAGAATTGAGGCGGGATGCAAAAAGACCTATTGAGCAGGAACCCCATCTCTCTGTGAGATTCTGAAAAATCGCTCGATGCAGCATCCAATTGCTGCCATCCCTCAGGAAGCGAGAGTTCCAATCCGCCACCCCATTAGAGCGGCCTGGAATGTACTCCGCTATCACCTGGATCTGATTCTGAAGACAATAATGCCCAAACTCCTTGGCTATCTCCGCTAGCATGTGAGATCTGGTCCCGCCCAGCCAGTTGATGTATCTCACGGCTGACATGTTGTCCATTCGAAGCAGAATGCAACAACTGGCCTTGCTGGGGGAGAGTGAACGAATCACAAAGGCTCCCGCAAGCAATTCCAAACAATTGATGTGCAGATTCAGCTCTTCCGAGGACCAGCGTCCTCCCGTCTCCATTGAGAACAGCGAGCTCCCCAGCCCCACTGGCTGGCATCCGATTCTATCACTATCTCTGGTGAGGATGCAAAAATGTCTCTGCCGTTCCATGCTTCCATGTGGTTCAGCCACCAAACAATCTCCATTTTGGCCTCCTCTGATAACAGAATCTGATCTGTATCAGCGAGACCCTTGCAGAGGTGCATAATCTTTAGGTGTTGGAGAGCTCGATAATGCAAAGGGCCTGGAAAAATTGCCTGAATGGAGGAAGCAAGAAGCCCCACCAATCAGGCCAGAATCCGTAATGATATAGTCAGAGAGGCAAGGGCTTTTCGTAACTCTTTCTTGATGGAGACTAAGTGGGTCATTCTGACCTCGGCGGTAAAAGGCCCTTACCGCCGGTCAGAAGTCCGCCATTCTACCGCCGCGGCAGACCGCCACGGTCATTCTGACCACCAACTGTGAAACCGCCAAAAATCCGACATCCAAGGAAGGCCGCCACATCAGCAGGCCGCGGAAAACTGGAGATGAACAAACCTCCACCGTCACGCCAACACAAACACGCCCATGCCATTCTGACCCACGAATCCACGCGGCGGTCTTTCAACCGCGGTATTCCATTGGCGGTACACACCGCCGCGGTCAAAATACACACCCAGCTCCAAAACACTGCCACATTGGACATTTTGAAATACGCACACCTGAGACACATACAAACAACGCTCCCACACATCCAATCAACTATAAAACACACACCCACATCACCCACAAACCCCCACTAGTTGGAAATCGGAGCGAAGGCGAGAGAGATAGAGATAGCGAGCACAGCAATAGAAAACCCCAACACACACAGGAACCCAACTTCATCACCCACACCACATCTACGCACACATCACCACATATCACCACGCACATCACCACAAACACCACCCCACACCTCATCCACACCACCCCATGGCACCCCAAAGACACCCAAGGTTTTCGGATCAAGAACTCCGGGTCATGGTGGAGGAAATCATGAGGGTTGAGCCCCAGCTCTTCGGCATACAGGTGCAGCACACCACCATAGCAAGGAAGGCTGAGCTATGGCAAAGGATCGTAGACAGGGTCAACGCTGTGGGACAGCATCCCAGAACTCGGGAAGATATCAGAAAGCGATGGAACGACCTACGGGGGAAGGTGCGCTCGATGATCTCCAGGCACAACATCGCTGTGCAGAAGACTGGCGGCGGACCCCCACCCACCCCACCCCAATTCACAGCATGGGAGCAAGAGGTGGTAAACATCCTGCATCCTGATGGCCTCGCTGGAGTACACGGAGGAATGGACTCTGGTAAGTCGAATCTCAACTACTTCACCCCCCCCAACCACCAGCATGCCAACCCCCCCCCTCCCTCACCCCCAATATCAACCCCCAGCACATAACCTCCCTGCCAATGTCTCACCACCACAACCCACCCTAAACAACACCAACCCCTGAATGCCAACACAAACCATAGACAGCCACCACCAAAGCATGACCATTGCACATACCCATACACCACCCCCAAACCCTCACAACACCTCCCACAAGGGAATGCCAGCACTGGGGGACAAGGGCACTCAAAATGCACGCCATGGCACACACAGAAACAATAACCATACTCCTTCACCCCTGCAGGGCCCGAACGCCAACACACCGCCACGGAGGGTCCAGAGATGTCCATCCCACCCCCAGAACAGGCCCCCAGCGAGGACAGCAGCTCTGTCGACCTAGAACCTGACGACCAGCCCGGACCATCGGGGACCTCTGGACAGTCGGTTCCCCACACACAGACACAGGCCACAGCAGACCCAAACCCCTCTGGGAACACCAGCACAGCTCCCACCCAGCGGGCCCATGCCTCTGTCTCGCGGACGCGTCAATCAGCGGTGTGTCCGCCACTACAGGGCACCCAGGCTGACCCAACACCCCAACAACAACAGGGACCTGGGGGCAGTGGTAGTGGGCACACCGTCCAGGGGACAGAGGCCCGGGGAAACAGGGCAACTGGGAGGGCTGCTGTGTGACAGGGGGGGGAGGACAGGCCCAGGGAACCGACTCTCCAAGAGGCCCTCACCACCATCATGGGAGCATACCATCACTCCCAGGAGACGATGGCGACGGTACTGGCCAGGTTCACCGAGATCCAGGCACAGCAGGAGGAACGGTACATGGGGTTCAGCAATGAACTCCGGGACATCGCTACCGCTATGGGGACCATAGTCCAGGCCCTCAACCGGATAGAAACCACATTGCGGGACCATGTGGCACCGCAAAGGGCCCCTGTCACTAGCCAGGAACAGCCTACCACCTCCGCCGGCGCTAGTGGTCAGGAGGCCCCCACAGAACGACGGGCCCCCAGAACCCCACCTCCTGCTGAAGAACAACCACCCCGCAAGAGGAACCTGAGATCTCAAAGGAAGACAGAGTAGGATGCCAAGACCCCCGCCAGCCTAATATCCCCCCGGATGTCATTCCACTGTCCCACAGTGTCACCCTGTCCAACCTTGAACTGCCCCTGCTCCATCCTTCCACAGCCATATGAACAATGCACCTGTGCGACCGAGAACTGGACTCTGCCATGGACATAACTCCACCCTCACCCTTCACCGTTTTAATATCATGTACCAATATATAGCACTAAAAATAAATCACTCATTGCACATAAATCATTCTGGAGTCAGCCTGTATTAATTACAAATGTATAACACATTACTTATCAATAATGTTCTGTAATTTATGTGTGGACAACATACCGATGTCTATAAGCATTAGTCCATGGGCCAACCAAGCTGAAGTCACGCAGTGGGTCATACAGCACTGAAAAGGGAAGGGAAAAGTAAACTTCAGTTTAAAAGAACTGGGGGGAAATACACAAAGTAAAGATGCAGGGGGCATTCAGTAAAAGTTAAATGGCGTGGGTGATTCCTACCTGTGTGCTACTGAAAATACTGTTGGATAACTCTGTCCCTGTTGTCTGGGTCGTCCTCTTTGTCTTCCTCCTCTTCACTCTCCGCAGGCTCCACAGCTGCTTCAACCCCACCATCTGGACCATCCTCCTGCAGGAAGGGCACCTGACGTCGCAATGCCAGATTGTGAAGCATACAGCAGGCCACGATGATCTGGCACACCTTCTTTGGTGAGTACATCAGGGATCCCCCTGTCATATGTAGGCACCTAAACCTGGCCTTCAGGAGGCCAAAGGTTCTTTCAATGATCCTCCTAGTTCGCCCATGGGCCTCATTGTACCGTTCCTCTGCCCTGGTCCGGGGATTCCTCACTGGGGTCAATAGCCAAGGCAGGTTGGGGTAACCAGAGTCACCAATTAGCCACACACGTTGTCTCTGTAGCTGTTCCATCACATAAGGGATGCTGCTATTTCGCATCACATACGCGTCATGCACTGACCCAGGGAACATGGCATTCACATGGGAGATGTACTGGTCAGCCAAACAGACCACCTGAACGTTCATCGAATGGTAACTTTTCCTGTTTCTGTACACCTGCTCATCGTCTTTTGGGGGTACTAAAGCCACATGGGTCCCATCAATGGCACCAATTATGTTGGGGATATGTCCAAGGGCATAAAAATCACCCTTCACAGTGGCCAAATCTACCTCCTCAGGGAATACAATGTAGCGCCGCATGTGTTTCGTCAGGGCAGACAACACTCTAGACAAGATTTTTGAAAACATAGGCTGAGACATTCCAGATGACATGGCCACTGTTGTCTGGAATGAGCCACTTGCCAGAAAATGGAGGACTGACAGAACCTGCACTAGAGGGGGAATTCCTGTGGGTTGGCGGATGGGGGACATCAGGGCTGGCTCCAGCTGGGCACACAGTTCATGTATAGTGGCTCGGTCAAGTCGGTATCGTAGTATGATGTGGCGTTCTTCCATTGTCGACAGGTCCACCAGCGGTCGGTACACGCGAGGATTCATCCTTCTCCTCGCAAGTCCCAGCGGACGGTGCCTAGGAAGGACAACATGGAGCACAGAGTCAAGCAAGTCACAGGTACGTTCACCACTGCATGCATAGCAGACGATTATCTATGTATTGAAAGGCGTGTATGTGTGGCAATGCAAGGCCTAGGCCTGTGTGACGCAGTACAAATTATGCCATGTGGGCCCTTGAAATGGCGGCTGCCTGACCTGTGAAGTGGGACAATGGGATGTGAGGTCAATGCGCTGGCGTGGCACACCGTGGCGGTAGGCGGTCGAAGACCGCTATACGAAGCCGCATTGGCTAACATTGAAGCCTATGGGTTTCAGGAGCCAATAATGAGGTGTGCCGGCGGTCGCGGTACGCACCGCCGCGGTACGCACTGCCGCGGGCGTGACCGCCATTTTCTATCTGCTTAATCACTCGAGACCTGATCTTCCACAGGAGAGGACCTATACTGCAAGTGCTGCTGTGACCTCGGTCTGGAAGTGACAATGGCTGCTGCGACTGGGGAAAGGGCCCCCGCCTTCAGTTCCGAAGAGTTGGAGAAGCTCGTGGACGGGGTCCTCCCCCAGTATGCGTTACTCTACGGTCCTCCAGACCAACAGGTAAGTACACTGGGTGCACATTGAATGGGCTATGCCTGTGTGGAGTGGGGTGGATGCTAAGTTGGTGGGGTGGGGGGCGAATGAGGAGTGCAACGCACGACAGATGAGAGCATGTGCCATATGGCAAGGTTGGGGAGGGGGGGCCAATCGCATCTAACATGCAGGAATATGATGATTTCTCCTTCCCACCCTGTACATGTCAAATAGGTCAGCGCCCATCAGAAAGTGGACATATGGCGTGCCATCGCCAAGGAAGTCCGGGCCCTGGGGGTCCACGTCAGACGGGGCACCCACTGCCGCAAGAGGTGGGAGGACATCCGCCGCGGGACCAGGAAGACCGCCGAGTCACTGCTGGGGATGGCCTCCCAACCTAGGAGGGGTGCCAGTCGTACCCTGACCCCCCTGATGTCCCGGATCCTGGCGGTGGCCTACCCTGATTTGGATGGGTGCTTGAGGACATCACAGCAGACACAAGGGGGTGAGTATCAGCACATTCGGCTATCTCTCTGTGCAGTGGAGGCGTCTGGGTGGGGGAGGAGGGTTGGGGGTGACATTAGGCCAGGGCGCTTTCTGTAGTGTAGTCCTCTCCTTTAGGCATGGCCCTGTGCTCCCGGCCCCCACCTCTGTAGGGTGACAAGTACAGCTATCGATGGTCCAGCATCACACATGTGCGCCTTTGTCGTCTCTAGACCTGTTGTCCTAGTCCGAAGTACTGAGTAGTGTACCCCGAATGCGCGGCTTAGTGCATGAGGCTCCTGTGTCTGTCCTCTCCGCCAACGGTGTTGACATTGCATGCACTCAACCTGGTCTTCGTTTTTCTCCCCCCACCCTTCTTCTTCGTCTTCTTGTGCATCTGTGCATTAGCATCATCAGGCGGAGGAGAATTGGCATCGGAGCACGAGGGAGCTGCAAGTCACAAGGCCCCGGTGGGACCAGGAACAGACACCGAGGGCACCAGTGATCCGGAGGGCGAGGGGAGCACCACAACGGGGACCGGTGGTGACACCAGCGACAGCGACACGTCCTCGGATGGGAGCTCCCTAGCGGTGGCGGCAACATCCGGGCCCCCCGCCTCTACAGGTACAGCCGCCATCCAGCGCACCAGCCCCGCCCTCCCAGCAGCCCCTCAGCCTACGCTCCGTGCCCGCTCGCCCAGGAAGGCGGGCGTCTCCTTCGCCCCAGGCTCCTCAGCCCCTGCCCCTGTTACCCCTGCTGCCCTCAGTGAGGAGGTCATTGATCTCCTCAGGACACTCATTGTTGGGCAGACTACCCTTTTGAATGCCATCCAGGGGGTAGAAAGGGAGGTGCATCGGAGCAATGCCTACCTGGAGCGCATTCATTCGGGTCAGGCTGCCCATCAACGATCGTTCAATGCTCTGGCCTCAGCACTGACGGCAGCCATTGTCCCTGTTTCCAGCCTCCCTCTTCTGACTGCCTCCAGCCTGTCTCTGTCTCCTGTTCCTCAGCCTATCCCATCCACACCATCAGACCAGCCTGCACACACCTCAACACCCAAGGGCAGCTCATCCAGACACAAGCACCACAGAACCCACAAGCATTCACGCAAGCAACACCCAGATGCAGACATTCCAACAGTCACTACCACCTCTGTGTCCCCCTCCTCCTCGTCTCCCTCCTCCCTCCCTGTGACGTCTACACTCACACCTGCATGCACACCACCATCAGCCAGTGCTTCCATCACCAGCACACCCTCCAGTCCAGTCCGCACACGTGCAGTCACCACCCCCACTGCCATTTATACGTCCCGTGTCCTCTCCCACTGTGTCTGTCACCCCCTCTTCCAAGACACACAAACGCAGGCAGACACCCACCCAACAGCCATCCACCTCACGACAGCCTCCAGCACATGCACCTGCACCCAAAGACAGCACACCTGACTCTCCTACAACCACATCCTCTTCCTCCACTTCCATCTCCACTTCTCCTACCTTTTACCTTGGTCCTAAGAAACTTTTCCTTGCTAATCTTGACCTCTTTCCCTCCACTGACCCACCCCCTCCATCTGCAAAGAGTCCCAAGAGCACCTCAGCCACCACCAGCCCAGCTTCGAGTGTCACTGTGGTGCATGGGTTCTGGAGCCCACCCTTTGCCAGCAGTGACACCTCAATCAGCAGCAAGGGGACAGCCAGACCCCCACCAGGCAAGAAGACCAGGAAGCTGAAGGGCCGCCGTGAGAGGACTGACACGGCTGCCCCCAAGGAGCCAAGTTCGCCCACTTCACCAGCCACAACAGCTAGGGGAGGCAAGGGCCCGAGAGCCCCATCTAAGGAGCGAAAGGGCAGCAGGGAGGAAAAGTCAGCCAGCAGGAGCGCGGAGCGCGGAGCAGGAGGGGCCCACAAGCCCCATCCCGGGTGTTAGGAAGGACACCAAAGGGCCCAGGACTCCGTCACCGAAGGGTCCAGCAACAGCACGGTCGGAGGGCGAGTGAGCAGGGAGTCCAGGCCAGGTCTGGCTCCCTTGATCTACTGGACGAGCACCGCTGAAGAGGGCCCCGCCGTGCAGAAGAGCACCGCTGAAGAGGGCTCTGCCGTGCAGAAGAGCACCGCTGAAGAGGGCCCCGCCGTGCAGAAGAGCACCGCTGAAGAGGGCCCCGCCGTGCAGAAGAGCACCGCTGAAGAGGGCCCGCCGTGCAGAAGAGCACCGCTGAAGAGGGCCCCGCCGTGCAGAAGAGCACTGCTGAAGAGGGCCCCGCCGTGCAGAAGAGCACCGCTGAAGAGGGCCCCGCCGTGCAGAAGAGCACCGCTGAAGAGGGCCCCGCCGTGCAGAAGAGCACCGCTGAAGAGGGCCCCGCCGTGCAGAAGAGCACCGCTGAAGAGGGCCCCGCCATGCAGAAGAGCACCGCTGAACAGGGCCCCGCCGTCTCAAGCACCGCTCCGCTGGGCACCGCCGTCTCAAGCACCGCTCCGCTGGGCCCTTCATCCCAAGCACCGCTCCGCTGGGCCCTCCATCCCAAGCACCGCTCCGCTGGGCCCTCCATCCCAAGCACCGCTCCGCTGGGACCCGCCATCTCAAGCACCGCTCCGCTGGGCACCGCCGTCTCAAGCACCGCTCTGCTGGGCCCTCCATCCCAAGCACCGCTCCGCTGGGCCCCGCCATCTCAAGCACCGCTCCGCTGGGCCCTGCCATCTCAAGCACCGCTCCGCTGGGCCCCGCCATCTCAAGCACCGCTCCGCTGGGCACCGCCGTCTCAAGCACCGCTCCGCTGGGCCCTTCATCCCAAGCACTGCTCCGCTGGGCCCCGCCGTCTCAAGCACCGCTCCGCTGGGCCCTCCATCCCAAGCACCGCTCCGCTGGGCCCCGCCATCTCAAGCACCGCTCCGCTGGGCCCTTCATCTCAAGCACCGCTCCGCTGGGCCCTTCCTGTCAAGCACTGTTAACGGTTCACTGTGCCCACCATGCCTCCTCCTTGACCAGTGGAGACTGTAATCCACCTGATGGACTGTGGCTTTGCACTCCCCAGGATTGATCAGTGGCCAACCCACCCACTGTAGAGACTTGAGAGACTGTGGCTTTGCACTCCCCAGGATGGCCGAGTGGGCAACCCACCCACTGTAGAGACTTGTGAGACTGTGGCTTTGCACTCCCCAGGATTGATCAGTGGGCAAGCCACCCACTGTAGAGACTTGAGAGACTGTGGCTTTGCACTCCCCAGGATGGCCGAGTGGGCAACCCACCCACTGTAGAGACTTGAGAGACTATGGCTTTGCACTCCCCAGGATGACCGAGTGGGCATGGTGGCCCCTTCGTGGATCTGGCGTCGTGGAATCATGTGGCTGTGGTGCCCCCCCCCCTTCCCTTCCCCCTGAGGTGCCTGTAGTTATTTCATCAGATGCCCCTGCAGAGTTCTCTCCAAAGGACTCAGGTCTCCTGTGTGGGCTTTGCCCTTGTGTTGCTACACTTTGGCCCACGGACACTTTGAATCTCGTTAGTTGTGCAGGACTTATTGCCTCGGTTTTTCGTATGCACTGGATATTGAATTTGGATTTTTGAGTTGTTATTGCTATTTGACCGTGACTTATCAGTGGGTTTTTTTTCCCATAAATTTCGAGTCACTATTTAATTATGTCCTTGTTTTCTTTACGGGGTTTGGGTGGTTTCACTGTGACTTGTTGCTCTGCATTGGTGTGTACATGGTTTGGGGGGGTGGGTGTATCGCGTATGTGTGTGCACGTGACCTTTCGTCCTCCCCCCTCCCCTGTGTCGTAGGTGCAGTACTCACCGTTGTCGTCTGCGCCGGCGTTCGTACTCGTGGTAGATGAGCAGGTAGACGAGAGCAGGTAGGATGTTTAATTCGGGTTCCATGCTGTCCTCCTTCCTCGTGGAGTGCGTAGAGGTGCGGGTTTTCCCGTTCGTAGTCTGTTTCCGCCGTGTTTTTATCGGCGGTGCTCCCGCCCCGGAAAAGGTGGCGGATTGGCCGGTCATGATAGTGTGGGCGGAACATTGTCTGCCGCCTGGCTGTTGGCGGTGACCGCCGCGCTGTTTGTCGGTCCCGCCGTGGCGGTCGGAGTGTTAATGTGGCGGGCTGTGTTGGCGGTTCCCGCCAGGGTCAGAATTCCATTTTTTGGACCGCCGGCCTGTTGGCGGGTTGGCCGCCACTTTATCACCGACCGCCAGGGTTAGAATCACCCCCTAAATCTCTGGACTGAGCCATGATTAATAAGTCGTCGAGATAAATGATGAGGCGAACGCCTCGCTCTTAAAGAAATTGCGCCACCGGACGCAACAGTTTTGTGAAGCACCACGGGGCAGAAGATAGACCAAAAGGGAGAACTCGGAATTCGTACCATCGGTGTCTCCACTGAACCTGCAGGAAACGTTGATGAGGAGAAAAAATCAGAACCGTAAGGTAAGCGTCCTTGAGGTCCAGACGTACTAACCAGTCCTGTTATTTAAGGAGATCTTGCAACATATATATACCCTCCATCTTGAAATGACGGTAGACTATCCAATGATTGAAATCTTTCAGATTTAACACGAGGCGAAAACCTCCTCCCTTCTTTTGTACAAGGAAAATAGTACTGACAAAACTGTTTGCGTGTGGTTCTAAAAGGAGTATGGCCTTTTTGTGAAGGAGACCTTCGATTTCTGCGTCTATAAAACAACTCTCTGTCTGGGAAAAAAGGAGAGGGAGAGGGGGATGGTTTTGGATCGGGGTAGAATAGAATTCCAGTCTGTAGACTTCCACTGTTTGCAGAATCCAAGGATCCTGAGAAATGCTTTCCCAAGCTTGGGCATGACTCTCCAACCTCCCTCCAAGGAAAACCTGCGTAAAGGGAATAATTCTCACCTGCGGAGGAGGAGTCCTGGTTATGATCTGGACCTTTTCCTCGGAAACCACGGCCTCTGCCCCTTCTGGCTCTTGAGGGATAGAATCCTGAAGACTTGTAGTAACCCCGACCTCTGGGACGTAGTTGGTGAAGACCTGTTGGAAACCTCGGCCTGATGCCCGACCCCAATAGCATCCGGCCCTGGTAAAAAGGCCACCAGTGAACATTCGCTTCATCGAAGCCTGGGCTTTGTTCAGAGCCGTAAAGGTGGACACATTCTTGCCCAGGTCCTTAACAAATTTGTCCCCGAACAGTAGTCCTTTAGCCAGGGATCCAGGTTCCGTAGGGGCAAGCTCTGCCAGCTTAGGGTTGATGCGCATCAAGAAAGATTTCCTGCGCTCTGTGGACATAGCACAGTTTGCGTTCCCAAGGAGGCAAATGGCTCTTTGGGCCCATTCCAACACAGCCTCAAGATCTGAGGGCATATTGGTCTCTTTAGCTTGGACTGCCAATTCCAAGATTTTTGTAATGGGTCCTGAAAGGTCTAACATTTTGTCCTGACAACCTTTCCAGGCATGGTCAAGCCCTTTTTTGTGATCTTTAGTAAATTTCTTTAAGAAAGTAGCCACTGTGGGGTCAAGCTCCGGGGTATCGGCCACGTTTGCCAAGCAGGGAGGGGCGAGGGCACTCGGAACGTAAGGTACTGCGTACATCTTTGTCAAAACCTTTACGTAGTCTGTCCTGTACATACTGGACCACTTCTGCACAAGGGACCCAATCGGTCGACCGGGGATGAATAATATTTTCAGGATCAAACAACAAATTCTTTTGCATAGCCATGTCATCTGGTGCAGTGTGTTTAGATTTACGTTTACGTTTGCCCAGTTGAGTGGGTTCAGAGAATTCGGAGTCTGATTGGGAAACTGAAGAATGAGAAAGCTCCTTGTGGGATCTTGAAGGCTGTGGAAAATTATCAGGGACGGTTGAAAGGCCAGGGCCGTATTCGTGATCCTTAAGGACGGCAGTTGACATTTGAGAGATAATTTCTGCTGAAGATAATGAGTTCAAAGGCATTTTGCAGTTAAAACCACTGTCCTCAGATTGAGGGTCTCTACTCCTTGACCCAGAGGGTTGGGGTCCAATCAGTTCTCTATGCCCATATCGGACCAGGGGCCGAGTAAAATGTTTCAGTGCTTTAATCAAAGCTTGATTAACTGAGTTCTGTACATGGTGGCCAAGGGCCTGTACCAATCTTTCCTCCATCTGCTCTGGGAAGGGACCTTCCATTTCCTCTTGATAGAATTCATCCTCTTTGGCAAAGTAAGCCATAGTAGGATGCAAGATGGAGTTCAAGCGGGGAGGAACCCCAACAGGTAAAAGAAATCAGAAGGTCTGGTTAAATATATACCAAAACCTTAAGGCCCAATCAAGTGGAGGGAGCACCTGAAATACCTCCTAGGCAAAGCCTGAACGTTTTTGCGCCCCGCCGGGTGTTCTTAGGGGCAAAAAGATGGTTTCCTGAACTTGCATGCATCACACGACGGAGATGGAATGAAAAACGGAATCTCCGATTGTGCGCTGAGTCAGGGGCCATCAAAACAGTGAGCGGATTGCTCTCGAGTGCAGCGCTCGGCTGGTCTTCACAGGGAGACCTAAATATAGCAAGAGAACCGCCGAGACGTAGTGCGAGGACCTCGCAACTGGGGGCGGGGTCCCGTAATATATGGTATCGGCACGCGCGATCCGAATGGAAAGAAATTCCCTCCGGTCGCGCGAGCGATCTAAGCAAACAGGGCGGGACCGCAAAGCGAGTCCAAATAAGCCCATACCAAGCGCCGCTCAGCCCCGCTCCAACTCCACGGGCAAATACAAGTTTCTCAAATTCCAACAATGCAATAAAACAAGCTCATCGAATTCCAAAACAATGTAATAATTCAAGAAAAGCGAAGGACACTTAACTCCGGCTGCAGCAGCAAAGAAAGAGGAGGAACTGTTGCTATGGTGACTCTTATACTGTGGGTCTCCCTGGGATTGGTCGAGTCAGACTACAAGTGTTCATGGGAGTTGTAGTTTCTTTCTGTTAACTCTCTGGGTGCTGTTTTTGGTCAGTAAAGAAAGAGAAGCATAATCCGAAGCCTCCGGTCCTGACATAGAATGGGAAACGAGTCTCGGGTTTCTTCGCAGGGCTCACAGGGGCGATGGCAAAGAAGCCTGGGCATTGTAGCAGTAAATGGAGAAAATACAATGTACAATTACAGAAAGACACACAAAGACAAAACGGCAGAAATACACATGTGCAGCAGTGAGGCAAATTGCATTTAGCTGTTTGCTGACAGGCAGAACAGAATATATGTAAAAGCTGAAAGTTTTGCATTTTACCACCAGACAACAACATCGGTCAGAATGTACAGCCTTGCGAAATACTATCTTGTGTTGTATAAATGCTGAGCGTTGTGCAGTTGTGCATGTATACCCCAAGGTCATCATCAGGAGTGCTTAATTTATTTTCTGGTTTCAGGTCCTGGGCATCGGCACTAACTTTGGGCATCAAGGTTTATTTTTCATTAACATGCTATCAATTTTGACTCATTACAGGAAGAGGGAAGCGGTGAGATATAGGAAAACAGCAACCAAGGCAGAAAGCAGGAATGAAAAGGACCCTCAAGAGTGATGGAAAGTCGCAGGAAGCAGTGGTGGCAGGAAGAGGCTGGTTAAACCAAAGGTAAGCAGTATAGTGATCTGGCAACCCCAGAGTCGGCAGCGCAGGCAGCAGGCCCATCAGAAACACCATGGATTTGTGTTTTTTTTTACAGATTATATTTATGAAGCTTTCAGGCAGCGCAGAGCAGCATGCTGCCTTGCTGCGCTGCGTGAAAGGGCAGTAATGCACTGTATTTAACATTATGCAGTGCATTCCTGTTCTTTCCTTGCGCTGGTGCACAATGGGCTGCCCAGCTCCAATGCAGGTACCCGTGCGCTATGATGCAAGGGTGCCTATGTTGTAGACAGGATTGTTTTTATGTATGTAGGGACACCTTCCTGCACAAAAACAATCCTCTGAGGCATTTTCCTCTTTCTGTGTGTGCTGCAGACCGCTGCACACATAGAAAGAGTAAAAAACGAGGAGAAATAAAGACAATTTCTCCTTCTGCCTCTTCACCCGGGGAGGCACAGCATTTGGGCGCATTCCCAGGTCTACCAGTGTAAATAGACTGCAGATACATATTGCTAGGATTCGGGCCTCCTGGCTAGCTGGGATTTTTTAGATTGAGGTATATGAAGTAGCGTTCCTGTTCCAGTCTTTCTCAATGTGACAATTATTTTTTCTATGTTCAGAAATAAAGAGGACACAATGCTTGACTTTTCAGCAACTGCATGAGAAATAACCCACCTAGCCAAAAGAGATTTTCAAAGGTCTCAAACCAGGCCTAGAATTGTTTGGTAAATTGTTCTCAGTGACTGACGTAGAAGCTGGCACCCAGGAAGTGGGGAATGTAATTTCATCAAAAGCCACACAGCTGATTAAATCTGCAGAAACACTGTAATTGAGCAGGGAGAAACAGTAATAGATGATACAGAGGAACATGTCTGTGGTCACCATGGAGACTGCTGTCTCAAAGGCCATTCCCTTTGAGTTCATGGTGGCATCCACTGCCAAACATCAGTGTCTACAAGTCAAATTTCATGCCCACAGCCAAAGACAGCAGAAAAACCTACTTTAGGACTATTGTCAAGAACCCCAACAAGGACGAGCCTCCTTTCTAGAGCTCACAATGTCTCGGGAGAGCATAGTCCCTAGACAGCGGCCCATAGTTATACTGCACGTTTGTCCTTAGAACTGGGATTAGGACTAAGGTTAGAATTAAGGTATTTGTGTAGTGCAATGTTTACCAAAGTCTGTAAAATAAGAAATAATAATAAAATGCTGATAGTAGATTACAGTTTTTGGAGCTAGTGGAAAGAAGGTTTACAGTATTATAAGCACTTTGCACTTTGATGTTTGCATCTTGAAACCTGCAGTGGCCAAAACTCTTAAGGCTTTATCATGCTGTTTGGATGGTAGTGGGATGAATGTTTACAGGTTTATTTGTTTCGGCCACCGTGGTCTTGAATCACACTTTTTCAGTATGGTATGTATATTTATTATTGGACGGCAGCGGAAAGAACGTTTATAATTATGTTTGCTTCTGCTAACCACATTTTTAACTTGATTTTAAGCGCTTCCATAGGATAGTGGTAAGAAGCACGTTTACACCATTTGAGACCATGCTCGATAGTTAATTCGCTTTTATCATTGTGTATTAATTCCAATGCGTTCCTTTATTGCTCTGGTAGGAATTTATGAATATTAGTCTCTATGTATCCACGTATCTTAATAATTGTCCAATTGCTTTGTTTTTTATGTACAACAGTATGTTTGCATATTTTATATTTTATTGTGTTATTTGTAATGATTTTTAGTAATCAGACAGTATTCTTTACTACTACCAGATCAAACAGGAATGTTTTTAAAGGCTTTCTAAAAAGATACAAGTAAGATTAATTGCAGTTGGTGAGAGGAAGATTATTCCAGGTTTTGTCCACTGCAAAGGAGAAAACTCACTTTTAAACTTCAGGGTGATCGATATCATAGCCAGCCAGTAAGAGGCATTTCTGATCTGATCGAAGGTGTCTAATGGGCTTATACCCAGTGAATCTATTTGCCATAAGTTCAGATGAATGAGAATAAATTATGTTTTTGAAAAATAGTCAGTGATTCACAAGTGAGTTACAATCCAAATGGACACCTACGTTGAGAACATTAGGGGCCAGATGTACGAAGCGTTTTGCATGGTGCAAACTGCAAAATTCACAGTTTGTGCCATGCAAAACACGTATTGCGATGCACAATCCCATTTTGCGAGTCGGGTGTTCCCTTCCTATTTGCGATTTGCACCGCGATGCAGAATTGCTTTGTGACCGCGAACACGGTCGCAAAGCAATTTGCAGTTAGCACCCATGTCAAGTGGGTGCTAACTCATTTGCAAATGGGACCCCTTCCCCTTTGTGAATGTCGCCATAAATATTTTTTCAGAGCAGGCAGTGGTCCTATGGACCACTGCCTGCTCTGAAAAAACAAAAACAAATGTATTGCCACTGCTTTATTAAAAAAGCAGTCACAGACATGGAGGTCTGCTATCTCCAGCGGGCCACCATCCCTGTGAGTGCAGGGAATCGCAAGGGGGTCGCAAATTGCGACCCACCACATTAATATTAATGAGGTGTGTCTCTGCGACCCCCTTGCGATTCGCAGAAGGTGTCTGAGACACCATTATGCATATGATTTTGCGAGTCGGAAATTGCGGGTCGCACCGACTCGCAATTTCCGATTCGCAAATTCATATCTTACTACGTCTGGCCCTTGATGGGGGGGTGAAATAAGACTCACAACTGTCGTGATGTTAGTGAAAGTCTGTGGCAGTTGAGGTTTGCTAAGATTTAACTTTAGATAGTTTTCTTGACATCCACCATCTCTGCTGATGAGCTGTCTGACAGGGTGAAGTGGAGATTTTTATCGTATCTAGAAGAGGGGACAAGCCAAAGATTAGTTGAGTATTGTCAGCATATAGATGTTGTGCCCATTTGATGTAGGAGGCCGGCAAGGAGAAAAATGTGTATGTAAAAAAGCGACAGAGGTCAAATAGATCCCTGAGGGACTCCATATTGTACATTCCCTGGCTGAGATGAGTAAGGGCGAAGAGAAACAACTTGTTGACATTTACACATTCAAACAGAAGACTTTTTATCCATCTGAGGGACTTTCCATCAATTCCATTTTCTCATAGTTTGGTGAGAGGAATGTAGTGTCCAATGGTGCCAAAGGCGGTAGGCTATGGAGAGGTTCAATACAGTAGGACCCATGAGACTCTGTCATCCATCAGTCTGCCTTAGTCATCAAGAAGGGAGAGCATAACAAGTTATGTAGAGATGCTACTAGAGGTCTCATAAAGAATTGGCCTTTACATATTCCTGTATCTAACGCAACATGTTTTCCAACAATGTGGCAGGCAGGATGAAAGAGTTCCTGAGCTGGTGCCAGAGAGCACCAAAACAATTGCCAGAATTGAAAAAACATGTATGAGACTCGCTATAGATGGACTGATGGACCAAGAGATGGCCTTCTGAGGTAGACCTCGGGGCAATCCAAACGTCTGTCACACTTACTATCACAAGAACTCAGAACAGAAGTTTTGGAGAAGCTAAGTATTTGCTTTGACTGTGTCATAAATGGGTGACAGAAATCATTGTGTATGTGTGCCTCACATGACCTGAGTCTAGTATGTGTGGCTCACATGACCTGAGTCTAGTATGTGTGCCTCACATGACCTGTGGTCTAGTTACCACCCGTTTCAAAGAAATCAAAAGGGTTAATGGCCCCTTGTTTTAGGACCACAAATTCCAGACATCTCTTGAATTGTCAGGAACCCACCATTGGAGGATCATGAGAAGTTAAATGGTTTAGATGCACACTGAATTAAGTGAGGAAAGCAGCAAAAAAGGAGTCTTATATAGAACTGACGATAGCTATATTCTGAACGAGCTGCAGATCCACCAGTTGCACTTCCACTAATGGTGCTCCTGTGGCTGCAGTCATGATGTGTCTGGTGAGTGGCGCATCCCCAGTGACACTTCTAAAGCTTTAGTCACATTGAACTCTGAGAAAATAGAGGACTTTAGAAAAAGAAACAAAGATAACATGAGCCCTCGAGAGAACTCTAAGACTTTAAATATCAAAGAAGGAGACCTGCTCTACTTTATGACTGCAACCATGGTATGAACTTTCATATGCTCTTTGAAACTCACCTGCTGACTATTCCAGAGGTGGAGTCCATAATTGCCAACGTTGGCACTCACGAAGAGGGTACACTGAGCTGTCCAACTTGGGGCTTTGCTTTAGTCTCTGTGCCTCGAGGGAGGTGAAGGTGTGTTGCTCGGCTGTTTCCATGTTGGTGAGGAGTCCTTCTTCATGCTACAGATGGAAAAGCATTCAGGGTGGCTGGGGAGGACTAGACGTCCCTGAAACGAGGACAACTACATCTGTTTTGCTGGGATCCCCCCAGGTCACAAGCGTTCCCCCTCCAGGACATGCTGCTGCAAATCCTCCTGCAAACCGAGTTGCAACCATAGTAGTGCTCGGGAGGTCTAACACATTTCTGATCTGCTTCTGCCTGATGTGGAGAGCTAAGGCAAAGCCTCTTATCCATCTCATCAGTGGAGTGAATAGTCACCCCTCCTGGGAAGCCTACGCAGTCAGATGTGCTGCTTACCTGCGTTTGTACATTCACAATTATTTGTAGTGGTGTCGTTCTTCCCAGACTATTGTGCTGCACTCCCCTCCTTCCAGTTACAAAAAATCTGCCTGGGCATTTCCTCATCCATTTGTACTGTGCAACCTCACCTTTCTGACCTTTTGTCAAGTGCAAAGGCCCCAGGCCCTACGATCTTCTTTAACTCCCAGGGCAGCATCATTAGCCCCCTCCACACATCCCGAGGGCTCAACTGCGAGTCATGGGGCCTAACCTGGACACTGGGGCCTTATCTGCACACTGGGACACACTGAGACCATGCATATGGCTGTTACTGATCTGTTTACACTTCACATGCTTTTCTTCTAGGAATAGTAAAGTGTCCTAGAGTTGAGTAGAGGAGAGAATAATTCAATGATTCAGTGGCAGAGACTGTTATAGAGTGGAGTGGCATGGGTTGGAGTGGGTTGGGGTGTACTGAGGTAGTGGGTTGGATAGGAGTAGAGTGGGGTGGATTGGATTGGATTGGAGTACAGTAGGGTGGGGTGGATTGGATTGGGGTGGATTGACATGGGGTGAGGAGGATTGGGGTGGTGATTAGATTGGAGTGGGTGGATTGGACTGAAGTGCTAGGACTAGAGAGGATTGGATTGGGGTGGTTTTGAGTAGGGTTAATTGAACTGGGGTGGATTAGACTTGATTGGGATGGGGCACATTGGGGTAGACTGCAGGGGGTGGTTTGGATGAATTAGATTGGAGTGGGCTGGATTGGACTGGAGTGGGTTGGACTGGACTGGAGTGGAGTGGATGGATTGGAGTGGGTTGGGATGGGGTGGATTGGAATAGGCTGGACGGATTGGAGTGGAGTGGATTGGACTAGAGTTAGGTAGATTGGACTAGAGTAGGGTGTAAAGTTGGTGGATTGGAGTGGAGTGGGGGTGGATTGGAGTAAAGTGGGGTTGATTGGAGTGAAGTGGATTGGAGAGGGGTGAATGGGATTGGAGTCAGCTGAATGGGACTGGAGTGGGTGGATTGGACTGGACAGGACTGGAGTAGGGTAGAATTGAGTGGGGTGGAATTGAGTGGTGTGGGTGGATTGGGGGATTAGATTAGAGTGGATAGGGGTGGATTGGGATGGGGGAGTGGTTTAGATTGAATTGGAGTGGACTGGATTTCAGTAGGATAGATTGTGGTGGATTGTACTGGAGTGTGGTGGACTGGACTGGAGTAGGTTGGATTGGACTGAAGTGGGGAGGATTGGAGTGGGTTGAGTTGGAAAACAGTGAGATGGATTGGATTGTGTGGGGTGGATTGGACTGCATTGGTGTGGGTTGGGTTAAGGTGATTTTTAGTGGGAGATCGGACAGGAGCTGGGTGGATTAAGGTGGACTGTATTGGACTGGAGTGGGTTGGGTTAAGGTTAATTGGATTGGAGTGTAATGGATTGGAGTGGATTGGATAGAAGTGGGGTGGGCTGAACTAGGGTGATGTGGACAGGATTGGGGTAGAGTGAGGTGGATTGGAGTACAGTGAAGTGGGGTGGACTGGAGTGGAGTGGCATGGATAGGAGTAGAGTGGGGCAAATTGAAGTAGAGTGGGGTGCATTGGAGTAGGCTGGGATGAGGTGGATTTGAGTGGAGTGGATGGGGTAAATTGGATTGGAGTAGGGTGGATTGAAATGGGGTGGGTTGGACTGGATGGGGTGGATTTGGAGTGGGGTGGATTCGATTTGAGAGGAGTGGGTTGATTGGACTGAGGTGTGGTCGGATAGATTGGAGTGGGGTGGAATGCACTGAGGTGGGGTGGATTAGATTGGATTGGAGTGGGGTGGAGAGGAATGGAGTGAGGCAGATTGGATTGAGTGGGATGGTTTGGATGGGGTAGGTGGGCTCGAGTGGGGTGGGGTAGATTGGCCTGGAGTGGGGTGGATTGGACTGCAGTGGAATTAATTGGATTGGAGTGCTGTGGATTAGAGTGGTGTGGAGTGTGGAAGATTGGATTGGTGAGAAGTGAGGTGGATTGGATTGGAGTGGGGTTGATTAAGGTGGTGTGGGGTGGATTGGAGTAGGATAAATTAGGGTGAACTGGATTGGCCTGGGGTGGATTATGATGGACTGCATTGGAATTGGATGGACTGGGGTGAGACGGTGGAGTGGGTTAGATTGTATTGGGGTGGGTTGGATTAGAATGGGTGGGTTGGAGTGGGGTGGGGTGGGTATGTATTGGAATGTGGTTTGGAGTGGGATGTGTTGGACTGGAGTGGGGTGGGCTGGACTGGAGTAGAGTGGGTTGGACTGTGGTGGATGGAGTGGGGTAGATTGGATTGGGGTGGATTGGATTGGTCTGGATTGGGGTGAATTGGATTAGTGTGGGGTGGATTATGGTGTTCTGGAGTGGGGAAAATTGGGATGGAGTGGATTGGATTGGGGTTAGGGGAGATGGACTAGATTGGAGCAGGACAGATTAGAGTGGGACAGACTAGAGTGGGACAGCTTGTTTTTGATTAGAGTGGGGCAGATTGTTTTGGATTGATGTGGAGAAGATTGGAGTGGGGAAGGTTGTTTTGGATTGGAGTGGGGCAGATTGTTTTGGATTAGAGTGGGGCAGATTGTTTTGGATTGGAGTTGGACAGGCTGGAATGGGGCAGGTTTTTCTGGTTTCCAGTGGGGCAGATTGAAGTGGGCAGATTGTTTTGGATTGGAGTGAGGCAGATGTTATTTAGATTGGAGTGGGCACACTGGTTTGGGGCAGATTGTTTTGAATTAGAGTGGGGCAGTCTTGAGTAGGGCAAATTGATTTGGATTGTAGAGGGGCAGATTGTTTTGGATTGTAGTGTAGCGGATTATTTTGGATTGTAGTGGAGCATATTGTTTGGATTGTAGTGAAGCAGACTGGACTGGGGCAGATTGTTGTGGATTGTAGTGGAGCACATTGTTTGGATTGCAGTGGAGCAGACTGGAGTGGGGCAGATTGTTGTGGATTAGAGGGGGCAGATTGTTTTAGATTGAGTGGGGCAGATTGAAGTCTGGCAGATTGTTTTGGATTTAAGTGGTGCAGATTGGAGTGGGGTGGATTAGGGTGGGACGTATTTGGTGAATTGAGGTGAGGTGGCCTGGATTGGAGTTGCGTGGATTGGACTGGAGTGGGAAAACTGGAGTGAGTCAGATTGTTTTGGATTGGGGTGAGTCAGGTTGTTTTGGATTGGAGTGGGGCAGATTTTTTGGGATTGCTGTACTGTAGTGGTGCAGATATTTTGGAGTTAAGTGGGGCAGATGGAGTGAGGTGGATTGGATTGGAGTGTGGCAGATTGGACTGGAGTGGGGCAGATTGTTTTGGACTGGGGTAGACTGGAGTGGGGCGGTTTGTTTTGGACTGGAGTGGGGCAGATTGTTTTGGACTGGAATAGGGCAGATCAGTTTGGGACAGATAGCTTTGGGTTGGAGTGAGGCAGACTGGAGAGGGGCAAATTATTTTGGATTTGAGTGGGGCACAATAGTTTGGATTGGAATACGGCAGATTGTTTTGGATTGGAGTGGGCTGATTGTTTTGGAGTGGAGTGAGGCAGATTGTTTTAGATTGGAGTGGGGCAGAATGGAGTGGGACAGATTGTTTTGGATTGATATACTGGAGTGGGACAGATTGTTTCGGATTGAAGTGGGGCAGATTGCGGTGTGGTGGGTTGGAAGTATTGGAGTGTGGTGGATTGGATTGAAGGGGTGCTGATTGGGGTAGGGAAGATTGTTTTGGATTGGAGGGGGGTCAGAATGTTTTGGATTGGAGTGAGGCAGATTGTTTTGGATTGGAGTGGGCAGATTGTTTTGGACTGGAGTGGAGTAGATTGTAGTGGGCAGATTGCTTTAGACTTGAGTGTGCAGATTGTTTTTGTTTGTAGTGGGGCACATTGTTTTGGTTTGTACTGAGACAGATTTGAGTGGGGCAGATTGTTTTGGATTGTAGTGGGGCAGGTTTTTTGGATTGTAGTGGGGTAGACTAGAGTGGGGCAGATTGTTTTGGGTTGGAGTAGGGCAGATTGTTTTGGGTGGGAGCGGGGCAGATTGTTTTGGATTGGAGTGGGTCAGATCGGAGTGTGGCAGAACGGACTGAGGTAGATTGGACTAGGGTGGATTTGGGTGGGGTGGATCAGGGTGAGGTGGACTGGATTGCAGTGGATTGGATTGGAGTGGGGTGGAATGGATTAGAATGGTGAGGATTGAAGTGGGTCAGATTGTTTTGGATGGGACTGGGGTTGATTGTTTTGAATTGGAGTGAGGCAGTTGCAGTGGGACAGATTGCTTTAGATTGGAGTTGGGTAGATTGTTTTGGATTGGAGTGGGGGATTTGGAGTGGGGCAGATTGGAGTGTGGTAGAACGTACCGAGGTAGATTGGAGTGGGGTGGATTGGGCAGGGGTGGATCAGGGTGACATGGCCTAGATTGGAGTGGGGTGGACTGGATTAGAGTGGTGAGGATTGAAGTGGGTCAGATTTTTTTGGATGATAGTGGGGCCAATTGTTTTGGATTGGAGAAGGGCAGATTGCAGTGGGACAGAATGCTTTAGATTGGAGTCGGGTAGATTGTATTGGATTGGAGTGGGGCAGATAGTTTTGAATTGGAGTGGGGCAGACTGGAGTGGGGAAGATGGTTTTTGATTGGTGTGGGGCAGGTTGGAGTGGGGAAGATTGTTTTGAATTGATGTGGGGCAGATTGTTTTGGACGGGCGGGGCAAATTGTTCTGGAATGGAGTGGGGCAGATTGTTTTGGATTGCTGTATTGGAATGGGGCAAATTGTTTTGGATTGACGTGGGGCAGATAGGAGTATGGTGAGTTGGGAGTACTGGAGTGTGGTGGATTGGGATGGAGTGAGGTGGAATGCTTTGGAGTGTGACAGATTGGAAGGGAGCAGTTTATTTTGGCTTTGAGTGGGGAATATTTTTTTGGATTGGAGGGGGGCAGATCGAAGTGGCGCAGATTGTTTTGGATTGGGGTAGATTAGAGTGGGGCAGATTGTTTGGACTTGAGTGGGGCAGATAGTTTTGGATTGGAGTGGAGCAATTGCTTTGGATTGTTTTGGACTGTAGTGGCGCAGGTAGGAATGGGGCAGATAGTTTTGGTTTGTATTGGGGCAGACTGGTTTGGATTGGGGTGGGGCAGATTGTAGTGGACTGGAGTGGGCCAGATTGTTTTGGAGTGCTGTATTAGAGTGGGCCAGATATTGTAGGATTGGGTGGGCCAGATTTTTTGGATTGGAGTGGAGCAGATTGTTTTAGGTTGTAGTTGGGCAGATTGTTTTGGATTGGAGGTGGCCGATTTTTGTGGGCCAGATTGTTCTGGATTGGAATGTGGTAGAATGGAGTGGGTGGGCTGGGAGGATTGGAGTGTGATGGATTGGAGTGGATTGGGGTTAGTGGGCTGGATTGGGGCATACTGCACTTTAAAGAATAATGTTGAAAATAACACATAGGAACGAAACAATGTTGCTTTGCAATATTTAGAAGACGATAATAGTCATCTTTTGAGGACAGCACCTTTGAGCCAGCACGAACAAAACGAGTGCAAAGTGAGAGAAGACGATTTAGCAAAATAAAACAGATTAACTATAGAAAATACAAATTTGCAATTTTGTTTGTCCTGCTGTGCACGTTTTTGACAGCGGACGGCACTGATAAAGGATGTTATTCACTCCCATTAACAATCACAGAACGCAATTATTTGGATGCCCTGCCATCTGCTGGCCGTGTCTCAAAATGCAGGAATGCCGGAAAGAGTAATGCTAAATAAACCTTCACTTTTTTTTACAGGAAAATAAATAATTAGGATGTTTATCTTTTGTGTAATTGTAATTCTATTTATATAGCTCTTACTACCCTTGATGAAGTGCTCTTCGGCAAGTTGTACAGTACTCTGGAACCCAAAGGTGGATTTGTTGTAGAATAGTAGAGAGAAATATGAACTATGATTGGGAGAAGTGGGAGTGGTAGACATGTGAGTTTGTTAGTTGGAGGAATAGAAGAAAGGATGGATAGAAGAGGGAAGAGTTTGGAAAGGGTTATTTGGGAGTTCACAGCAGTAAAGAGGGTTGGGATGAGTCAGAGAGTGGAGGCTGGGGAAATTTTGGAAGAGGAGTAGGACAAGTCGCATGGTGGTATGGTGATGTTTTGGGGAGATTCATGGCGTAGATCAGTAATTCTTAACCTCTGGCACGGAATCATCTCCTTGTATCTGTCTCTTTTACATGACGCACAATTTACACAGGGGTCCTCACTCTTACAATCTCTTTTTACATTGTCGGATAGTCTCACAGAGCTTATACCACTGCGTCAGTCAGTGGTTGTTCTAAGTATCATTCACATTTTGAAATGGATGCAAAGTTGATCCATTCATTTGTGCCTCTCGGTTACATGGCCAAATATGGAATATAAATTGAGGATTGAAATGAACTGCAGGCCACACTTTTTTCTGTAAAAGCTTCCCAGGGAAGGGACATCCCTTACACTACTCCCATGAGCAAGCCCCCGGTAAAAGTACTGCTCATAAGTCTCGCTCGCTCACTGGAATTCAAGAATTTGCCATGGGTTCACCTCAGAAATTGCTCCAGTATGACAGCGCCACAATAGGTGCCCGCATGACTCCAGGAAGAAAGGGCCAACCTTTGATCGTGGGTGTTGGCGTATTGCAGTAGGTGACCCCAGTGCCAAGAACCTCATACAATATACAAGGGCCATCATTTTGCCATGTATACCCCCTCCCATGCCAAGAATTACCTCCAACTTCTCAGCACTAAAATTTTGTTATGTATGCCCCATATGAATGAACCCTAGCACAGGAATAGAGAACACCCCCACTCTAGCAGGTTGGGCCCGAAGGAACTGTGTGCTGGGTTTGATTAAAACATGAATGCATTGTTTTGGGACTTCATCTGCAGACCAAATGCTCATGAATAACGCTGATAGGGGGAAACATGACAAGACAAGAGCGTGGGCGCTGGGATCACATGTACAGTGAAAGAAGCAGAGAAACAGAAATGGTGAACATAGGGCGAAACTGCAGAGAGAGGGACGAATGGAAAAGTGATCATGAGAGTGAAATGTAAGAAAGAAATTGTATGGATGAGAGAAAAAAAAATAGAGAAATAAAAGAATGGGAGGAGGAAAGACGGGAATGTTCCCAGCAATGTAGGTCACATTAAATCTATTTGCTCTGCCGTGCATGGCTCTGTAAAGGAATGTAATGCAGCACAGCGCTTGCACTGCATTGCGTTATGTTTTGCTCTAGGAGCTGAATCATGGGAGGCGAAGCATGGGCACCCCTGTGTGCCCGCCCATGGATTTCAGGAAATCCCAGATGTGCAAAGGTTTGTAAACCTGGGATTGTGTGAAATTGCTTTGCCTCCCAGAGAATGGCGTAACAAGGCGAAAAATCTTTTTACTGCTTGGTATTTCATCTATCTATGTGTGCTGCAGCAGCACACGTAGAAAGGGGAAAATTCCTCAAAGTATTGGTCTTGTGCAGGAAGGGATCCCTTCCTGTGCAAAAACACCTGCATTGAAACAATTCTGCTTCTAACGCAGGCACCCTTGCACCAAGGTGCCAGGGTTCCTGCATTGGTGCTAGGCTGTCTGTTGTGCGTCATCGCCATGAGAGCAGATGTGTTCCTAATCTTAGCAGATGTGATGAATTTCTGCTCTCTCCCTTTTACACAATTTGGTGCTGCACTGCGTTGCATCATAGATTAGTAAATACAGCCCCCAGTGTCTTGTATCTCTGTCTAGTATGCTAGACTCTACATTTTGTATTGGAATGTTCACTGCTAATACTATGTTCATTTCTCTGTCAGATGCTTCATAGCCATGATAAGTAGTCCCCTGTGAGGCATGGTAAATAACCCATCCAGTCCTAGATTTTTCTATGGATAGAACAAAACTTCAAGTACCAGAATTCAAAGGAAAATCCAGTCATTTATGAGGCACATATTATCCCTGTGACTCTTCTAACAAACCACTACAGTGTTTTTTTATCATGCGTTGGTCTTGAAGTAGTGTGGCACTCACAGTGAGTGTGTTTTAGAAAAGAGCAATTTTCCCATCGGTAGAGCTCTCACATTACAACATTAATGTGATCTGTAGTGCACTGTGGTATCATAATACTGAGACATCCACCACTCTCTTAAAATGCACAGTTATCCTTATTTGAAACACGCACTGCTATGTGGGCCCCTCGAGAGATCTCATAAGTGTACACAATATAGTCCAGCAGTGGGGATGGAGGAAGATCCCCCAGCTGTAATATAGTGTATGGGGGGCACATGTATGCAGAGCTATGCTCTACCTGCTGGTTCTTAGTTTCACATCCCAAAGGGGCCAACAGAGCCTTTGGCCTTTCTATGGTCAGCACTATTGGTTTCATTCAGATCAGCAATAATTACACTTTATAGTAACATTTTCAATTTAATTCAACTGCTTGGATATAAACCAAGCATTTATTTATTTTACTGTCTGGTACAAAAGGAGTTCAGAATAAGCGAGTAACATCATCTGCACACGCCCTGAAGAAGACTGTATAACATTCAGACAAAAGAATCAAAGGAGAGGGAGGGACTGGGAGGTTACAGGTCCAGTGTACAGTCTCCCAAAATAGTCATAACCAAATAAAGAGTACACTGTTCCTAAAAAAACAGAAAAGTCTAGGGAACCTGAATGTTCAGGAGGAAAAGCCCCCACGCATCACATTGGATGACAGGCATCATCATCGGGAATTGCTCCACGTCAGGCCGGCGCTGCAATGCCTGACGTGCTCCCAAGAAGGGAGCTGTCAGCCGTAATTGCTGATGTGATGACTGGTTGAAGAAAGGAACAAACCACCAATCCAAAACCAGGAGAGCCAAAAGAATTGTTAAAATTGGTCCTTCATTTCAAGCTCACATCATAAATTCTATCAGTAAAGAGAAATGAAGACCAAGGTTAAAAGCACAAAGAAAAGTAAGAAATGAGTGCAATGCTCAACAACTTTCAGAACACTACTAGAGGATCCCTAAATGTGTGGTACCTCTAACAAGGGGTCGACATGTTTTGCGTCCAAAGGTCCAGGTGGATCCGTTGACGCTTCATCAGGACCAAAAAATAGCTTCTCCAATTAACATTAGGAAAGAACAAAGCAATCACTTACATTTAGTCAACTGTTAAATGTCATCAAAAAGGTCACCCTAGAAAACACCAATAAAAACAAACACCAAAATGAAAAAAACAAATGTGCATATTAATACAATGGGTGGTCAATGGAACCATATAAGTAGAAAAATGCTTACCAACCCCAAATAGGAGGAGTAGCTCCATTGGAAGCGCGAGCCCCAGGACTGCATAGACACTTTAAACATTATAGAGATGAAAGGTTTAATGAGACATGGAAATTACAGCAGAAAAACCAAAGACAATCTGAAAGCCAAAGGTAGCGACAAATAGCAAATGGACCCCTGGACTTAAAGTAAAAGACCACATTGTGTGGTCCAAGGTAATACATCTAACCATGTAAAATTGTAGAAATGGAGAGAAAAGGAAAACGCTAAACAATATCCATTGGAGGAGAAAGTGTAAATATCAAAATCCACTTGCGTGCAGTGCAGCGTCTTAATTAGTACGGTAGTGGGTACTTACAAGTGTGTCTGCGGTCCTACACGAAGGACCTACCCTCCGGTGCGCATTCCTGTCAAGTGACAGGGACTGCAGTCGGAGATCGAATTATAAACGCGCAGGCAACACGGAAGCGACCGTCTTCCGGTTAGCGAGTCATCAATAGGGGCAAGGACACAAAGAAAGGACAAGACCCAGAGCTCATCCAAAGGGGAATAAAAAATAGAGGAAGGACTCGTCGGTTCTCCACATTTTGGGAGACGAGTTAAAGGGAGGAATATCACAGAACAACCTCTGGAGGAGTAAAAAAGGAGAAATATAAAGAAATGATGTAAATAATGGAAACTGAAGAGGATGTGGAGGTGATTTAAGCTAGACCCAAAGAAATATTAAATGCAAAACCACAGATCAAGGCACAGAGCGGCTGAAAAAATGTCTAGGTGGAAATCATGTCAACAGAGCCCAGGGTATGTCGTCGTTTAAACCCTGTACATGAGTCCTTAATTTAAAAACCCATCTCTGTTCAAGTCTAAATAGGAATATAGGATCGTCAGATCGAACTTTGGGTGCCTCCAAAATAGTCCACCATAAATCGTCTGGGGTATGGGGAGTATCAAGAAAATGTGCACAGAGTTTTGTGGTGATCCTTTTACATCTAATGTAGCTCCTATGTTCGTTAATGCGTATCTTCACTGGTCGTGATGTCATACCAATGTACAGCAACCGACAAGGGCATGTAATCATATAGATGCAATTTTTGTTGTTCTGTGATATTCCTCCCTTTAAGTCGTCTCCCAAAACGTGGAGAACCGACGAGTCCTTCCTCTATTTTTTATTCCCCTTTGGATGAGCTCTGGGTCTTGTCCTTTCTTTGTGTCTTTGCCCCTATTGATGACGCGCTAACCGGAAGACGGTCGCTTCCTTGTTGCCTGCGCGTTTATAATTCGATCTCCTACTGCAGTCCCTGTCACTTGACGGGAATGCGCACCGGAGGGTAGGTCCTTCGTGTAGGACCGCAGACATACTTGTAAGTACCCGCTAGCGTACTAATTAAGACGCTGTGCTGCACGCAAGTGGATTTTGATATTTACACTTTCTCCTCCGATGGAGATTGTTTAGCGTTTTCCTTTTCTCTCCATTTCTACAATTTTACATGGTTAGATTTATTACCTTGGACCACACGATGTGGTCTTTTACTTTAAGTCCAGGGATCCATTTGCTATTTGTCGCTACCTTTGGCTTTCAGATTGTCTTTGGTTTTTCTGCTGTAATTTCGATGTCTCATGAACCTTTCATCTCTATAATGTTTAAAGTGTCTATGCAGTCCTGGGGCTCGCGCTTCCTATGGAGCTACTCCTGCTAGTTGGGGTTGGTAAGCATTTTTCTACTTATATGGTTCCATTGATCACCCATTGTATTAATATGCACATTTGGTTTTTTCATTTTGGTGTTTGTTTTTATCGGTGTTTTCTAGGGCGACCTTTTTGATAACATTTAACAGTTGACTAAATGTAAGTGATTGCTTTGTTCTTTCCTAATGTTAATTGGAGAAGCTATTTTTTGGTCCTGATGAAGCGTCAACGGATCCACCTGTAACTTTGGACGCAAAACATGTCGACCCTTTGTTAGAGGTAGCACAAATTTAGGGATCCTCTAGTAGTGTTTTGAAAGTTGTTGAGCATTGCACTAATTTCTTACTTTCCTTTGTGCTTTTAACCTTGGTCTTCATTTCTCTTTACTGATAAAATTTATGATGTGAGCTTGAAATGAATAACCAATTTTAACAATTCTTTTTGCTCTCCTGGTTTTGGATTGGTGGTTTGTTCCTTCCTTCCACCAGTCATCACATCAGCAATTACGGCTGACAGCTCCCTTCTTGGGAGCACGTCAGGCATTGCAGCGCCGGCCTGACGTGGAGCAATTCCCGATGATGATGCCTGTCATCCAGTGTGATGCGTGAAGGCTTTTGCTCCTGAATATTCAGGTTCCCTAGACTTTTCTGTTTTTTTAGGAACATTGTACTCTTTATTTGGTTATGTATAACATTCAGGCCACATGTTCCAACCCCATTTAGTTAGCAAAGGAGGTTGAGCCTCTGCTGCAGATATGTGTTTGCAACATACAGGTCATAGACTTCAAATCTAGCTATATTACTTGCTGGACCAACGCAGCTGCTAGTGACATGTGTAATCTGAAAGTTACAGGTTAAACACAGAGAAGAAACCTTGCCAGGCTAATGCACCTGTCTTACTTTCCTGCCCCACTGACATAGGTAGGTGGGTGTAGGTGTACTCCATGTAGACCTTTTGTGCCCCAGGCAGGTTCTAATGTACATAAGATAACTCAGGAGATCACTTTAGCGGCTGTAGAGGTGTGTATGCAACCTGCTAGCTAATTGGCTATATCACAGCACGTTTAGTTTGTTAATGTGTCTACTATAACATCTAGTTCATCGCAGAGGTCCCAGTTCCTGTAGAGCAGCTTGAGGTTAACATGAGAGCTACACAGACCTACCAGTGACCTGCAAGTAACAAGTGTCGGTGTCAACAAAATAACTGTGAGGCTGTATAGATCTGTGAACAGCCTGCAGGCCATAGACCTGAAAATCCGAAGGGTCAATTTAACCTTTCATCTTTCTTATGCCGACAGGATGGGTATGTTTCCACATGGTAACACTAATAGCTGTTTCTTGAGTGGGATTTCAAGAGGTGTGTGCCTGTAGGTAGTAAAACTCCTCTTTATTCCTGCACTCCCTCCTCCAGCAATAGGAATCTACCTTCCAATGTTTAGCAAAATGTTTTCTAGAACTAAGCCAGAAATAAAATGTTTACAAACTTGCCTAGGACATCGCCAATCAGGGTCCTTCTCCCTAAAGAAAGACTGATGAGAAGAATAAACTATTTGACGCCTTCTGAGCACATTACCTATGTGGGCGTGTTGAGCCTTATGTATCTTTAAAAACGTTTTTATAAGGTGACACGTATAGGGTAATCACTATTTAACCTTAGAGTCCGAAATGAATATTTTGACATAGTTAGGAGAGTGATAATGTCACTAAACTACATCAGACAAGAACCAGAATCAATTTTAAACAATTAACATAAAGAGACATTAATTATTCACACACCATGACCCACTTGGCCATGAATAACCAAACCAGTTTAATCAAATGTAAACATTTATTGCCCTATATTAACAACGCTAATGTCACGTAAATCATACGAAGCACCAAATGCCAAATGATAGAAGTAAAGAAATAAAACTGGCTGCCAGATACAAATAAAGAATCTAATAGGACCAAGCAATTGATTTATCAGACATTCAAGAATACCCATACAAAAGATCAGCAAGAGAATATGGAATTACGAGATTGAATACATTTAGTTAACACAGATGAATTAAAAATCAGTTTAGTTCAAACAGTCAAATTAGGAATTAAATCCTAAACTAACCTCTAATTAGACATGCATGTTTGAACATATATGCAAAGAGGAAAAGGCAGACAAAAATATTAATTTGGAAAAACATCTAGCTAAGGCCCTAATCAAAAACGGTTGGATTTTCTAGAAGCGAGAAAACACAAAAACCTGCAAAAGACAAATGCACATTTTATACCTCTCCTTCATAGATCGGATCACCAAGCAGCGAAGTCATCAGCAGCAGAGCATCTTCAGTCTTCATTCATTCAGGACAGGAGAAACAGTTCAGTAATATTTGGCCTTCGTGCAACTGAACCATTAAGCAATAGCAAAAATCGCAGATCTGTAGCCGTTGAAAGTTAGAAGGAATCTGAGCTTCCATCATCCTGTAATTGCTGTATTAAAACCATAGAAAGCAACTAACTAGAATACTATTGGTCAGTCTATGGGGTGGTTTAGGTTAGAATCCATTACAGCTAGTCACCTCTCCAGAAATATATTTTCTTTCTTTTATCCATTCATGATTAGTCCATCTTCTCACACGACAGTCACCAGTTCCGCAGCAGAAATGCAAATGTTGCAGGTTATTCATAAGCACTGAGAATCATTGTTCAATGATATACATTATCTCATCTCAGGAAGGACAAAACTAAAATAAAAGTTACAACAGCAGGTACATAACTTTCTCACCAAGTACGAGTTACATAGGATGTTCGAATCCATTCATTATCCATTTGCAATATTTTGAATGAGGTCAGCCAGTTTGAACAATGAACAGTAGACTTCTAGAAGTTGCTGAGATAGGAAAACTATTTCAAAATCATTTTTTAAACATAGAGTTAGATTTAGGCCTTTTCGTGCGGGCCCACATTTAATAAAACATGTCATTTACATTAAAACTAAAATAATTCATTACATTCATTTACATTAGTGTTTATATTAATAGGTACCATCATCATAAAACATTTCTACATTATACATTATGAAGAATAAATTAGTAGGGTTTGTTTATGGTGTTCGCCATCATTGCCACTTTACACATGTTTTACCCATTTAATTAGTACCTTAATTCTTCAAAATATTCATTAATAACCTTCACTCTCTCAAACCTTCCTAAGAATGACTATAAATGTTGTCACAAAATTATTATTATCAATACTTGTATCAATCTGTTGGCTTGTCAGGTTTAGAATTTAGCTTCTCTATAACATCTATTATTTGTCGGTTTTCTCCAGCTCTCAGTTTTTCTCAGATCATGAAAGTATCTGCTTATCTTTTCAAGTTTAATTTCCTCCCTCCTCTGTTCGTTTTTTGCCCATTGTTTTTTTAATACATATGTACAGTTTGTAAAGTCCCATTTTACAGATGACACATATAACCACAATTAATAATGGTTTCAAAACAATCCCCACAACCCCTTAGCCAAGGTTACCCAGCCAATTTCTCACTTTTGAAAAAGAAAATACCACATTTTCCCAAAGTTAGCGCTGTCAAATCAGAATTTGTGTCTGTCAGAATTTCAATAAAATTCTTAATACCTTTACTATTATCGGGAATATATGTGAAAAAATGTTTCGTTCTGAACATCCGACAGACTCCACCTTCCTTTGCTAAAATGATGTCTAACGCACAGCAGTTCTGGAGAACCATTGAACGGACCGCAGCCATTTCAGTATCCATTAGGATAACTGCTCCAGAAAAATCAGTGAACATGTTATCCGCAATAGTAGACAACTTTCTCATTTTCAAAGCATTCAGAACAACTCCTACAGAAGGAATAACTGCTCCAAATATGTCCCCAAATATTTCATAATAACTAGGGGCCAGATGTAGCAAAATAACATTTTGCGACTTGCAAATTGCGAGTACTAGCGACTCCCAAAATGTTATGCAGAAAGGTGTCTCAGACACCTTCTGCGAGTCGGTATGGGGTCGCAAAGACCCACATCATTAATATTAATGAGGTGGGTCACAAATTGCGGCCCCATACCGAGTCTAGGCACTCGCAAACATGGAGGCCTGCTGTCGTCAGCAGACCTCCATGTTCGTGACTGCTTTCAATAAAGGAAAACGAGCTGCACTTAAAAAAAAAAACGAAACCTTTAGTTTCGTTTTTTTTTCAGGGCAGGTAGTGGTCCCTTGGACCACTACCTACCCGGAAAAAATATTTGTGGGTCCATTCACAAAGTGGAAGGGGTACCATGGGGACCCCTTCCAATTTGCGAGTGGGTTACCATCCACTTGAAGTGGATGGTAACTGCGACACCATTTGCGACCGCATATGCGGTCGCAAATGGTATTGCATACCACTCAGAATCGCAAATAGGAAGGGAACACCCCTTCCTATTTGCGATTCTGAAATGCATATTGCGAGTCGGTCCCGACTCGCAATATGCATTTCTGCATAGCAAAGAGGCATTTGCACCTCGCAAACGGCGATTTTCGCCGTTTGCGAGGCGCAAATCCTTTGCTACATCTGGCCCTTAATCTTTTCACTCTTGGTCTTTGAATTTCATCCGTGCTATGTGTATAATCTATTTTGTCAATCTAGTAACTTTTCGGACCTATCACTCCCAAATAGCAGGTCCCATACCATCCCCGTGAGAGACGATAATAAGCACTTTTCCCACAAATGTAGTATACTCCAGGAATCGCAGGATCCTGTTCATTCAGCATAAAGTCCCATGTTTTCTTAAACAGAAATGCAAATCTGCATTCACTCGTTCCCACAAACCCAGTATCATTTGTGGATTGAGACCTATAAATATAAAGCCTTCCTACATGTTGAAAATTCAAAGCAAGCTTCCCTTGTGTATGTGTTTCACTGTAAGCATGATAATTTTTATATGTGTGCTTCGCTAAACCCTTGCCCATTTTCTCTTTCAATGCTTTTCTTCTTTCATCAGTGTCATCCAGAAAAGATTTTTCTACTGGCGAAAGCAAGCATGGAGATTATTCCTGTGTGCGTAAGCGGTGCCAAAAGTTAGTGTAGGTTCAAAGAAGCCTTCAACAATGCCAATATTTTTCTCTTAATGGTAAACTGTGGTAAGTAATTCCTTCTTGTACTGATAAAGGAATCTGAGTGCACACATAACACTTTCCCACATCTATCGCCTCAACATATTCATACAATAAGCAATAGAACACATTAGAAGAAAGATCCCCTTGTGACCTGTCTAAGTGTACGTATTTTTATCTCTGTTAAATATTTCTAACTTTGAAAGTGTACTGGTTTCTACTGTAGAAATATAACTAGCTTCAGGTTTGTTTTTGTTGTGCAAACTCATACTCACAATTAATAATAAACATATTAACACGCACACAATGCCTACACCCACACACATACATTTGCAACACTCATACAATTTCTTACATTTAAGATTTGAATCCATAGCCTGTAAAGAATCAGAAAGTTGAAAACAAAGAAAAACTTAATAAGCTATGTATGAAGCCAAATATTCAAAAACAAAAATAAGCTTCAAATTGTTTCTTTTTTTCAATTATTTAGAGCAGCTTTCAGACTTCTTCTCCAGAACTTTCTTTGTCAAAATGTGTTTTCTTGTCAGGTTTAAAAAATAAAGTATTTTCAGTTAATTCAGTAGCTTATTTTAATTGTCACTAATTATGACTTGCAGAGCATAATGTCCATCTGGTTGAATTGGCACTGTGACTTCAAAACTCAGTTCAAAAGCCACTTCAAGTTCTTGTATGTGAAGCTGAATTTTCACTGTCAAAACAATAGGAGATAAACTCACGTTGCCATTCATTGGTTGTGTAGTACGCCCATTCAGGACCTGAGTCTCTTCGACTTGCGACCCTTTTTCTCTTTGATGTCCGATTCACACTTATTTCTCCTTCACTCAGATCATCGTCTGCTTCTGTTCTCGTCACTGTTTCTTGCTCTCCATTTATTGTTGGCAATAGATCTGGAACCTTTTTACCTGCTCGTGGTATGGGCCACTTATCTTCTTTCTTTGACAGTGTTGCTTGCAAAACTGGACTTACAAGACCCACAGCATTTTCCGTTTCAACAGGATTTTTACTTTGTCTTGACGTACCTGCACCATCAGCTGTTTCAAGAGGAATCAAATCTGTGTGGCTTTGATTTAACTTAACTCCCTCCTCATCTGACTCCAGAAAATAAACTGTTTCCACTGATTTTCCCAATCGTCTGTTTCTGGAATAGTCCTTCTTTGACTTGACTCTTCTGTTGATGCATAAGCTTCTTCGGCTTCCTCTATTTTGTCTCTCAGAGGTTTGTTTACCTCATTTCTTAGAGGAGTACCTGTATCTTCACCTGTATCTTATCTGTATCTTCACCAGTTTGCACTGTCACAGTTGCACCTTCTTTCCACAGTCACTCTCCTTGCTTCTTGAGACTGTATTACAGTTATGGTGCTTTCAACAACCTGTTTTTATCACCATCATCTAGTGGATAGGGCACTTTTTGAGCGTGGCTGGCGTGGATCCAGTTTGGTACTCCAGCACACTTTACAGCAGTCGTCATTACCAGCACAGTCCGGTCTGGGCACTTCTACCTAGGTACCAGGCAAGTTTTCCAAACATGCTTTTTCACGACCACTCAATCACCAGCTCGCAGACTGTGACTGTGTCTTGGGATAGCAGCACAAACGTGGCTTAAACCTGATGAGAGAAGGAGCGAGCCACATCAGCCAAGCCTTTGCAATAATCCAGCACCATGTCATCTGTTATATTCATGAGAGCATTTGCAGAAACAGCTGGTAGTCTCATTGCTCTGTCCATGAGAATCTCGTGTGGAGAAAGCCCAGTTTTTCTGTCAGGTGTATTTCTCATGCTTATCAAAACTAGAGGCAATGCATCTGGCCATTTGAGATTTGTGGATGCTCACATCTTTGCAAGTCGAGCCTTCAAAGTGCCATTCATTTGCTAAAATAATCCAGAAGCTTCAGGTTGATGGCTACAGTGCAGTTTCTGTTCAATGTTTAAAGCTGAACATAGCAACCTAATCAATTAATTGTTGAAGAGACCAGGAACCCAAACCTTGGAATTAATTGCCTAAGCAGAAGTTTTGCTACTGTGAGGCTGTCATTTATACATGTAGGGTATGCTTCAATCCAGTGGCTAAAAATGCACACAATCACCAACACATATTTCAAACCACCACACACAGGCATCTCAATGAAATCCATTTGCATTCTGTTGAATGGACCTACTGCTCTTCCAGTGTGGCTCAGATTACAAACTGTTCTTTTCCCGACGTTCATTTGCTGGCAAGTAACACATCTGTGACAAATTGCTTCAGCAACCTGCCTAAATTTTGGATTGAACCAAAATTGTTTGAATGTTCGAATCATTGCATCTCTGCCAATATGTGCCTGACCATGATAATATCTTGCTATTTGCATCAATAGACAATTCGGCAAAACTACTTGTCTCTCATGTGAAACCCAAATTTTCGTCTTTTTCCCTTTTTCAACATTTTAATTTTACCCAGATTTCTTTTTCATCATCAGAAACATTATCTTGCAGACTTAAAATGTATTTCAGTTGTTTCTCCAATTACACTTTTCCAGTCTTCATCAATAGATATACAATTCAAGGCACAAAATCTTGAGACTTGATCAGCATAAGCATTTCCTATTGATACAAAATCGTTTGATCTGTGATGTGCTTTGCATTTAACCACAGTAATTTTCTCAGGTAACTGTAGGGCTTGTAACAAATAATGGATTCGATCACCATTTCTAATTGGTGAACCAGAGGAGGTCACGAAACCTCTCTGTAACCACAATTGCCCGAAGTAATGCACTACTCCGAATCTGTATTGACTTTCTGTGAAAATTGTAACTTTAAGTTGTGCTGATATACAACAAGCTCTAGTAAGAGCCACCAATTCAACTACTTGGGCTGAGAATACTCCTTGAAGCCATGAAACGTTGAGTACTCCTGAGATAGTGCACACAGCATATCCAGCTTTCGGCATCCTTGCATAGTCTCTCAGACAGGAACCATCCACAAAATGTATTTGGTCATACTCTTTTAACATGGTATCCTGAATATCAGTTCAGGGTTTTGTACACAGTTCAGTAACTTCCAGACAGTCATGTTCAACTTCTTTTATTTTTCATTTTCAGCATTTTCAATGGGTAACAGGGTTGCTGGGTTAAGGACAGTACATCTTTTCAGAGTTACATTTGGAGAACCCAGGATTTAACAACGTAGCGGGTCAACCTTGCATTTGTCAAGTATTGGGTCTTTGTTCGGGTGAGTGAAACCTCTACAGAGTGAGGGACGAGAACAGTTAGACAGTTAGAGGATGTCCCATCACAATACTCTCACATTGGGAGAGACTGTTACCAACCACCACCACACTCTTTAAACAGCTGGGCAGAGTTGTAGCCACAGGATCCAAAGAAGCAGAAAAAAGAGCTGCTGGGTGGTTTACACCTCCATGAACCTGTGTTAACACTGCAAGTGCACAACTTTCACGCTCATGACAAAACTACAAGAATAGTTCTGTGTAATTAGGCATTCCCAAAGCAGGCGCTGTGCACAAACTCTCTCTCAACTCTGTAAAAGCTTTCATACAAGCTGCATTAAATGGGACAGGATCAGTTATGTCTCTGTGAGTCAGTCTTTGTAACGGCTTTGAAATAATTGAGAAATTTGGGATCTACTGGCGACAGTAGCTCACCATTCCCAGGAACATCCTGACATCTCTCTGAGTAATTGGAGGATTCATTTGAAAAATTGCAGTAACTCTCTCTCTGGAAACATTCCTTGCACCTTTCTCGATTTGGTGACCCAAATATTTTACTTCTTTCTGGCAATATTGTAATTTTGCTGGGAACACTTTGGCCTTCATTATAACTGTGGGGGTAAATGCCGCCTACCGCCGTGCTGACGGCCGCCAACATACTGTGACCGCAACAGTATTCCGCTATGGGTGTTATGACCCACACTGAGAAACCCACCACTATACAGACACCCACACAAGTCCGCCAGACCAAAGGTCAGTGGTAAACCGTTACGCCAACAGGAATACTCCCACAGTATCATGACCCACGAATCACCGCAGCGGTCTTTCAACTGTGGTAAACCATGCTCAAAATACACACACATTTACAAAACACCACCACATTGGACAATTCAAACTACACACACCTGACACACATACACACACCACACACTTACACCACTATAAAACACACACCCACATTACCCACAACCCCTTACAGCGACAAAAACGATAGCACACAGAGAGAGACAAGGCAGGAGCACCCACTCAATCAGAGGCACAGAACACCATCACCCATACACGCACATCACAGCATACACCACAACACATCACCCCACACATCAACCCACACATCCTCACACATATCACTCGCACCACATCCATGGCACCCCAAAGAAACCCCAGGTTTTCTGAGGAGGAATTAAGGGTAATGGTGGAGGAAATCATCCGGGTAGAGCCACAGCTGTTCGGATCACAGCTGCAGCAGACGTCCATAGCTAGAAAGATGGAGCTATGGCGGAGAATACTGGACAGGGTCAACACCGTGGGACAGCACCCCAGAACAAGGGATGACATCAGGAAGAGGTGGAACGGCCTACTGGGGAAGGTGCGTTCCGTGGTTGCAAGACACCAGGTAGCCGTACAGAGGACTGGCAGTGGACCCCCACCTCTTCCACCACAACTAACAACATGGGAGGAGCAAGTCTTGGCAATAATGCATTTGCCATGGGATCTGCTTGGGCGCATGTATGCCATTTCTCAACAGTGAAAGAATTGCGGATGTCTTAAAAGAAATCTTCAGTTTTTATGAGACATAGGACCTTGTCAGGAGCAATGATAGCTCTGGAGTTTTGAACTGCAGGCAACGTGGTAGACTCTTGGCGGGACAAGGCGTCAGCTTTGCGATTATCTTTACCAGGCCGGAATGTTACCACAAAATCAAATTCGGCAAAAAACAGCATCCAGCGTAATTGCAGAGGAGTCAAAAGTCTGGCAGAACTCATGAATTGAAGATTGCGATGATCAGTATATACTGTGACAGTGTATTTGGCACCCAACAAATGATTTCCCCATTCTTTAAAGGCATCGCAAATCACCAGAAGCACTTTTTCATCAATGACATAGTTCTGTTTGGCTTCGTTCAACTTCCGGGACATGTAAGCTACAGGATGAAGTTGACCAATGTCTTTGTTTCGTTGCGACAAGCCTGCTCCAATTGCCACGTCTGAAGCATCAGCTTCCACTATGAAAGGTCGATCCGCATCAGGATGAGTCAAGACTGGGGCAGTGAAGAAAGCTTCCTTCAAAGTTGAAAAGGCTTGGTCAGCTTCTGGGGACCATACACATTTTTCTTTCTTTCTTAATAGCTTAGTGATTGGAGCCACTGTCTGGGAGAAATGATTTATGAACCTCTGGTAAAAATTTGCAAACCCCAGGAAACATTGTACATCATGAACAGTCTTTGGGGTGGGCCAATCAGATACGGCTTTTACTTTCTTTTCTGCCATCACCATACCTTGAGGGGTAAGGATAACTCCTAAAAACTCAACTGTGGTAACATGAAATTCACACTTGGTTAGTTTGCAATATAAATGGTGCTTTCGAAGGGCTGCAAGAATTTTCTTGACATGTTGGACATGTTCACTTTCATTGTCTGAGTAGAACAAAATGTCATTGATGTAAACTATGGAAATATGTTGAGGTACTCTCTAAGAACGTCATTCAAGAAAAATTGAAGTGCTGCTGGAGCATTACACAGACCAAAAGGCATGACGGTGTATTCAAACAGGCCATATCTTGTCTTGAATGCTGTTTTCCATTCGTCACCCTCTCTCATTCTGACCAAATGATAAGCACCTCGAAGGTCAAGCTTCGTGTAGATTTTTGCTTTCTTTACTTGTTCCAGTAATACCGAAATTAGAGGCAAAGGATATTTATTCTTGATGGTGACTTTGTTCAAACCCCTATAGTCGATACAAGTTCGAAGTTCTCCATTCGCCTTCGAAACAAAAAACAAAGGAGAAGCTGCGGGAGACTTAGAGGGGCGGATGAAACCATTCTCCAAGAACTGATCTAGGTACTTTCGTAAATGTTGATTTTGGTGTTCTGACAGGGCATACACACGACAGTTGGGAAGTATCGCACCTGGGACTAGATCAATTTGGCAGTCATAAGATCTATGAGGAGGTAAGTTCTCTGCTTCTTTCTCATCAAATACATCTTCGTAAGATGAATACTCTTTGGGCAACTGAACTTCTTTCTCCACGGCAGTAGCTATGTAAGAGTTGCAAACTTTTGATACTTGAACCTTTTGGAGACATTGTTCTTTACATAGCGCAGATGAGAACACGACCTTTCGTTCTGCCCAATTAATCTCTGGATTGTGATGAGTTAACCATGGCAATCCAAGGATAATCCCATACTGGGGAGCATGGATCACGTCAAGGATAAGTTTCTCTTTATGTTTCTTTCTTTGATTTTTATCTTCACAAATCACCGACAAGGGGACAGTCTGAAGAGTTATCGGACCTCCAGTCAAGAGTTTTCCATCGTCTGCCTGGATGATTTCTGGGGTCTTCTTTTCAATACATGGGATCCCCCATGCACGAACCAAATGGGCGTCAACAAAGTTCCCGGTAGCCCCAGAATCGACTAGAGCCTTCTTGAGATAGGTCTTTTTCTTAACCTGAACTCTTATTCCCAGTTTGAGATGACTAGATTGTGAAGGGTCCACGGTGACACCCAAGAGCAACCCTTCTCTGCATCTTGGGTGCTTTAGTTTTCTGACTCGACTGGTGCATTGGCTGCAACCTTCTGAAATGGACCTCGCTTGCTCTTTGGTTTGATTGGACAATCTTTGGCAAAATGACCCTTCCGCCCACAATAGAGACATTGTCCATTCTTTCTGCGTAGGTCCTTTTCCCCTTTGGCCAAAGGTCTCCTGATGGTTCCAATTTCCATTGGTTCCAGGGTTCTTTCTTTCGGAGTTCTTGAGTCTCTGTTATCGTGAACACGCCAGGAATATTTTTCAGTCTTTTTGCACGTTCCTTTTCATTCTGTTAAACGATGATCAAGCCTCAAGACAAGGTTTATTAATTCTTGACAGTCTGTAGGTTGCGGGTCGATTTGCGCTAAGATATCTTTTACCTCCTCTTTGAGTCCCTTGTAAAACAAGGCAGCTTGTTTTTCCTCAGGCCAGCGACCAGCCGATTAAAGTTGGCTAAATATGACACTAAGGCCCTCATTCTGACATTGGCCGGCGGCGGTCGCCGCCGGCCTGTCGGGGGCCGCCAGAATACCGTTCCGCTTTCTGACTTTCCCGCTGGGCTGGCGGGCGGCCGCCTTCAGGCTGCCCGCCAGCCCAGCGGGAAAGAGGCTTCCACGATGAAGCCGGCTCGGAATCGAGCCGGCGGAGTGGAAGCTGTGCGACGGGTGCAGTTGCACCCGTCGCGTATTTCACTGTCTGCAAAGCAGACAGTGAAATACATTTAGGGGCCCTCTTACGGGGGCCCCTGCAGTGCCCATGCCAGTGGCATGGGCACTGCAGGGGCCCCCAGGGGCCACGCGACCCCCCCTACCGCCATCCGGTTCCCGGCGGGCGGACCGCCGGGAACTGGATGGCGGTAGGGGGGGTCGGAATCCAACGGCAGCAGAAAACCAGCGGTTTTCCTGCACTGACCGCGGCCAAAGCGCCGCGGTCAGAATGCCCTGCGGGGCACCGCCGGGCTGTCGGCGGTGCTCCCGCCAACCGCGAGCCTGGCGGTCACAGACCGCCAGGCTCGTAATGAGGGCCTAAGTCCTGATTCCCCTGGCGTAAGTCTAATAATTCACTATCTGCTGACAGTGTTACAGTTCTACGATCAAAATCTTGCTCAAACTCCCGAACAAAATTTCTCCAATGGTACAGCAGGGGGCTATCTTTACGCACAAGAGGATTAGCCCAGGTAGCTGCATCTCCAGACAGATATGATAACAAGAAAGCTACTTAGGACTGGCCATCGGGGAAAGTATGTGGTCTGCAGGTGAAGTGTAGTTCCACTTGAACCAGGAAAGATTGCGCTTTCAGGAGGTCACCGGAGAAACGTTCTGGGGGAGCTAAAGGAATGGCTGAAGGAACATTGAGGGAAATGTTTGTCAGATTACCTCTAGAAGTCTGAGAAGAAGTACCTGGACAAGACACACCTGTGGGACTTTGTTCCTTCTTCTCTACCTTATCCTGTAACTGACTCACTCTCTCAGCTAGGCTAGTTGCCAAATCTTTTGATGATACCACCTCTGTCTGGAGCTGGGTGATAGCCTTGACTAGCTCATCTATTGTGGCCATGCTGAGAACATACACAAACCAGGAGGATAATAATTTGTGGGCTCACTATTCTGTCAGAGTCACCAGATCCTCGGGGTCTGTGCACGCTCCCAACACTTCCACCACAAGACAGCTCCAATACTGTGATTAGATTTGCCACACAGTCTAAGAGAGTCCAAGGGGGGAAAAGGGGGTTAGGAAGGGAACAGCTGGGAAGGAGACCAGTAGGAAGCAAAAAGGTTAAAACACACAACATCAAAATTACCTCTCATGAAATCAGTACTAGGCTATGACTCTAAGCATCATCATTCTGAAAACATGAACAACCTAAGAATAGACTTAAAATGACTAGGCTTCAAGATGACTGAATACCCATGAGGGAATCAAGAAAGGTTAAATGAAACTTTCAAATTCAAGTACTTTCTTTTGCATGAGCATCAGGAAACAATCTGAATAAGTTCTGAACCATCATATGAATCTTTTTTAAGAATACATATCAGGAACTCACAACATTCCATCTAGAACTCTGACCTTTTTGTTTTCTCTCAAAATGTTGGAACAGGAATTGCGCACATTGCAGATTTTCACATAGGTAGTAAACACCATAGAAAGATTGTGCACCATGAATAACACAACGTAGATTCAAGGAATAAATCATGCAACTTGTCAACTCGAGTACTACCAACCAAATGCCTTAGGATGGTAGCGTACAATGAATAGCATGAATTAAGCACGAGGAAAGAATCACGCGTCTTGCCGATTCAAATGCCACCATGTAACTGTCAAGGAATGGTAGCGCACAATGAATAACATGAAATAAACACGAGGAAAGAATCGCGCGTCTTGCTGATTCGAATGCCACCATGTAACTGCCAAGGAATGGTAGCGCACAATGAATATCAAGGGTTAAATCACTAGAAAGCGAATAATGCGTCTTGCCGATTCGAATGCCACCATGTAACTGCCAAGGAATGGTAGCGCACAATGAATATCAAGGGTTAAATCACTAGAAAGCGAATCGCGGGTCTTGCTGATTCAAATGCCACCATGTAAATGCCAAGGAATGATAGCGCACAATGAATAATATGAATTAAACAAGGAAAAAGAATCACGCGCATTGCTGATTCTAGTAACAGCATGCAAATGCCACTAAAACGTCCAAGCGAACATTCACACGCGCAAGAGTAATTGTTTGTCATGTAAGAATAAGGCCCAAGAATTCGAGCGTACTCGATAAAGGGGTCGGGGGCCCAGCCCAACCTCAGTCTTACCGCCCTGCTTAAGAATCACCAATGTAGTATGAAGGGCAGAGGCCTGGAAAATCAAAGTAGGCCACCGGAACAGGAGCTCAGGAAGTTGCTGCTGCTCTGCACCAGGACCTCTGAATAGTGAGCACGTGGAGCTGGGCTGGCTCCCTTTTATAGAGTCTTGGCCCAGCCCACAACCACACCCAGGCATGCTGCAGGGAAAGCTTTTAGAAGGCCCTGGAAAGGGACCTCACCCTACGCACTCTGAAAGCCTGCAGCAATACATTGCAAATGAACAGTATTTATAAGCATCTTAAAAATAAGTCTTCAGGATTGAACTCTGCAATGCAAAAGGTTAAACAACATCATATCAGTACAATGCATAAATTACATTGGGGGTCATTCTGACCCCGGCGGTCTTAGACCGCCGGGGCCAGGGTCGGCAGGAGCACCGCCGACAGGCCGGCGGTGCCCCGCAGGGCATTCTGACCGCGGCGGTAAAGCTGCGGTCGGACCGGCAACACTGGCGGTCTCCCGCCAGTGTACCGCCGCCCTTTTGAATCCTCCAAGGCGGCGCAGCTAGCTGCGCCGCCGAGGGGATTCCGACCCCCCCTACCGCCATCCAGTTCCCGGCGGTCCGCCCGCCGGGAACCGGATGGTGGTAGGGGGGGTCGCGGGGCCCCTGGGGGCCCCTACAAGTATTTCACTGTCTGCTTGGCAGACAGTGAAATACGCGACGGGTGCAACAGCACCCGTCGCACCTTCCCACTCCGCCGGCTCGATTACGAGCCGGCATCCTCGTGGGAAGGGAGTTTTTCCCTGGGCTGGCGGGCGGTCTTTTGGCGACCGCCCGCCAGCCCAGGGAAAAACTTAGAATACCCTCCGCGGTCTTTCGACCGCGGAGCGGTATTTCGGAGGGGGGAACTCTGGCGGGCGGCCTCCGCCGCCCGTCAGGGTCAGAATGACCCCCATTGTCTTGAGAGTGCTGGGTTTTTGCATTCTAGTCGCCCGTAGAGCGCGTACTGCCCTGGTGTTGACATCACCATCACAACCCACCCATCCCAATACCAAGCTCTGCATGCAACACCAATGCATGGACCCCCATCACAGGCCTGCATGGACACCTATCACCACAGCATGCCCAGTAAATCACCACTCAAACAAGGCCAAGCTGACAGGGAAATCACATTCATAGAGGGAAACACACCCATGCACAATATGGCCCACGGAGATACAATAACACTGCATTTGCATCCCCATAGGACCCATACTCAACGTCAACGCAGAGGAGGTGCCAGCTACATCCAGTCCCCCACAGAAGAGGCCCTCAGTGATGACAGCAGCTCTGCACGCCTAGATCTTGATGACCAACCTGGCCCATCTGGGACCTCTGGACAGTCGGTTCCCCTGCCACAGTCCCAACCCACCACAGAGCCTCCCCCCTCAGGAAACATCACCACAGCACTCACCCAGGGAACCCATGCCTCTGTCCCCAGGACACATCAACCAGCAGTGTGTCCACCACTACAGGGACCCCAGGCAACCCCACAAACCCAAGAACATCAGGGACCTGGGGTCAGTGACAGTGGGCACACGGTTCAGGGGACAGAGTCACAGGACAAAAGGGAAGCTGGGAGGACTGCTGTGCGACAGGGGGAGGACAGGCCCAGGGAACCCACTCTCCACGAGGCACTCTCCAATCCCATTACCCAATACCACCATTCCCAGGAGACGATGGGCCAGATACTGGCCAAGCTGCAGGATGCCCAGCGGCTGCAGGAGGGCCTGTACTGAGGATCAGGGAAGACCTAACAAAAATATACACCATCCTGGTCACCATTGCAGGGGTGATGGCAGACACGGGCAAGACCATGAGGGAGGCAGTGGTACAAAAATGGGCGCCTCACACTAGCCAAACTGAGGAACAGCCTTCCACCTCCACTGGCGCCAGTGGACAGGAGGCCCTGCCACAGGACCAACAGGCCACCAGCACCCCACCCCCTGCAGAAGGAGAACCACCCCACAAACAGTCCCTGCGATCCAGGCAGAAGACAGAGAACATTGACAAGACCCCCACCAGGAAATAAGACTCTCCTGAGTCCCACACTGTCACCGTGTCCACCTTGAACTGCCTTTACTCCCCTTCCTATTCCCCATTGGACAATGCACCTGTGATACCAAGAGACTGGACTCTACCCTGGACTTCCTTCCACCATGAGCCCAGCCCCTTGCACCACCCCCTCTACTTATGAGCATCTAAATAAACACTCTTGGGACAAATTCCAATCTGGTGTCTTTCAAATTATTCAAATGTGTATTAGTACAACATTATCAAAGCTTTGCAACTCAAAAGTACAGTAAAATATACGTTACGATGACCTCTGGTGGGCAGCAGTACATATAGCAGGAGCCAGAGTGGGGCGCAGAGATCTGAAAATGGAGATGGCAAAGGGTACAGTCAGTGGCCGTAGACATAGGGAAACAGGCTGCCTTGTACAATGTCCAACACGTAACTGAAATGTTAAGTGAAGTTACAGTGTCTTACCTGTGTGTCACTGGAAGTACTTCCGAATAATATTCGTTCTGTTGTCAACATCTTCACATCTTCTTCCTCTGCCTCCTCTTCCTCACTGTCCACAGGCTCCACTGCTGCTACAAGACCATCTCCAGCTTCATCCTCCTGCAGAAAAGTCACCTGGTGTCTCAAGGCCAGGTTGTGCAACGTGCAACGATAATCTGGCACACCTTCTTGGGTGAGTAGTACAGGGATCCACCTGTCGGATGGAGGAACTGGAACCTGGCCTTCAGGAGCCCGAAGGTTCTTTCTGTAATCCTCCTTGTACGCCCATGTGCTTCTTTGTAACGTTCCTCTGCCCTTGTCCTGGCATTCCTCACTGGGTCAGTAGCCATGAGAGTTTGGGGTAACCAGAGTCACCTGCAAATATTGAGGGACAACTGTTAGACACACACTAACCCTTAGGGACAACCCCATACCCAAACACCTACTCATACTATGTGGGGACCTTTGGCTCACCTATTAGCCACACCCGGTGCCTCTGGAGTTGGCCCATCACATATGGGATGCTTCTATTCCTCAAGATATAGGCGTCATGCACAGAGCCAGGAAATTTGGCATTCACATGGGAGATGTACTGTTCCGCCAAACACACCACCTGTACATTCATTGAGTGATAGCTTTTTCTATTCCTGTAAACTTGTTCATTTCTCCGGGGGAAGGGGCAAATGCCACATGTGTACCATCAATGGCACCAATGATGTTGGGGATATGCCCCAGGGCATAAAAGTCAGCTTTCACTGTGGCCAAATCCTCCACCTGGGGGAACATGATGTAGCTGCGCATGTGTTTCAGAGGGCAGAAAACACTCTGGTTAACACGTTAGAGAACATTGGCTGAGACATCCCTGATGCCATGGCCACTGTTGTTTGCCAGGAACCAATTGCCAGGAAATAGAGCAGTGTCAGCACCTGCACTAGAGGGGGGATACCTGTGGGTTGGCGGATAGCAGACATCAGGTCTGGCTCCAATTAGGAACACAGTTCTTGGATTGTGGCACGATCAAGTCTATAGGTAATGATAATGTGTCTGTCCTCCATTGTCGCTAGGTCCACCAGGGGTCTGTACGCCGGAGGATGCAGCCATCTCATAATCTGCCTCAGTGGTTGAATCCTATGGAAGAGAACGGTGAGCAGAGGGTCATATTCACACTCGTATTACACTAATGATGAATTGTTGACTTTACAGAAACAGTATGTAAACTTGAGAGTCCATTGATGTGCCAATGTCTGCTGTGACGCAGTTAGGTGCCATGCCCTGTGCCCCTCTGAAATGGCGGCTGCCTGACCTGTGAGGAGGGACAAGTGGAAATGAGGTAATTGCACTGGTGTTGTGCGCCGTCGTGGTAGGCAATCGATGACCGCCGCGTAAATTCACATTGGTTATCATTGGGCCCTGTGGGTTCCAAGAGCCAATGGCGATGTACGCCGGCAGTGACGGTACACTCCACCGCAGACGTCACCATCATTTTCTATCTCATCAATCACTTGCTACCTGACCTTCAACAGGAGAGGACCTACACTGCAAGTGCTGCTGTGACCTGTGTCTGGAAGCGACAATGGCTCATGTGTCTGGGCAAAGGGCCCCTGCCTTGAGTGCAGAGGAGTTGGAGAAACTGGTGGATGGGGTCCTACCCCAGTACACATTACTCTACGGTCCTCCAGACAAACAGGTGAGTACACTGTGAGAATGATGCATGGGCCATGAAAGTATGGACTGCTGTGTGTGTAAGCCACATGTAGGGGGGGGCAGAGAGGTCCTGGCCAGAGTGCAGCATGTAAGGTGGTCAATGTATGTGCGTCAGGGGATGTGTGGGATCTGGTGGGCAAAGAGTATGACGGTCCAAACAGGTGAATAATTCCCATTTCTGCTGCCTTTTCCCTGCAGGTCAGCGCCCACCAGAAAAAGGGTATTTGGCGTGCCATCGCCAAGGAGGTGCAGACCCTGGGGGTCTTTGACAAGCGGAGCACCCACACCCACAAGAGGTGGGAGGACCTGCGCCGCTGGGCAAAGAAGACGGCGGAGGCCCAGCTGGGGCTGGCTCCCAACGAGGAAGGGGTGCCCATCACACCATGACCCCCCTGATGTTCTGCATCATGGCGGTGGCCTATCCGGAGTTGGATGGGTGCTTGAAGGCATCACAGCAGCCACAAGGGGGTGAGTACAGAATCTGAAACATGACTTTGCGCGCGTTAGGAGGTACCTGGGTGGGGGATGTGGGCTGTGGGTGTGCCTAGGCCAGGACGAACATGACAGGGTAGGTCCCCTGTTGGGCAGGCTCAGTATCACTCCTAGCCCAATAGTGTTGGCGGCCATCTACGCCTGGGCAGGGTCCTGTGGGTTTCAGGTGTGCAGCTAATGGCGTTAGGCATTGAACCCCATGGGCTGGTGACTGTCTTAGTAAATGGTTGGGCATGGCCTAGTGGATAGGGCTGCTCCCTGTGTGTTGTGTACGCCAACGGTAGTGGTGTTGCTGGCATTGACCAAGTGTATCCTCCCCCCCCCTTTTTGGTTTGTCACCCTGTCCTTGTGTGCATTAGCATCATCTGGCGGAGGAGCAGAGGCACCGAGGACGGAGGGAGCTGCATCCCACATGGCCCATGAGGCCGAATCCACAGAGGGCACCAGTGGGATGGAGGGGGGAGGGGAGCACCACGAAGGGGACAGGTGGGGAGACCACAGGCAGCGACTCCTCCTCCGATGGAAGCTCCCTGGCGGACACCTCTGTGTCCACCCCAACAACAGGAACAGCCGCCACCCCCCTACCAGCACCGCCCTCCCAGCAGCCCCTCATCGTGTTTCCCGTGCCCGCTCACCCAGGAGGGTGGGCATCTCCTTCTCCCCAGGCACCTCAGGCCCTGCCCCAGTCAGCCCTGCTGCCCTCAGTGAGGAGGCTATTGACCTCCTGAGATCCCTCTCTGTTGGGCAGTCAACCATACTGAATGCCATCCAGGGTGTAGCAGGGCATTTGAAACAAACAAATGCACACCTGGAGGGCATTCACTCTGGCGTGGCGGCCCAACAGAGAGCATTTCAGGTTCTGGCCTCAGCACTGATGGCAGCCCTTGTCCCTCTGTCTAGCCTCCCCCTCCAACTTCCTCTACCCAGACCCCTTCCCCCCAACCCCAGCCTTTCCCAGGCACACCTTCAGACCAGCATTCAACCAAATCAACACACAAAGTTGGCTCAGGCAAACATAAGCACCACACTTCATCTCACAGGCACTCACACAAGCACCACACCCATGCAGACACACCAACATCCACTGCCTCCACTGTGTCCCCCTCCTCCTCTTCATCCACCTCCCTCCCAGTATCATCTCCACTCAAACCTGCATGCTCTACATCCTCATCCACTACCTCCATCACCAGCACGCTCATCACAACACACCCCTCATTGGCAGTCACCACCCCCACAACCATGCACACGTCCCCTGTGTCTTCTCCCAATGTGTCTGTGACCCCTCCTCCCAAAGTACACAAACGCAAGCACCCACCCAGCCAACAGCCATCCACCTCACAACAGCATGCAGCCCATGCACCTTCACCCAAACTCAGCAGAAAGACACCTCCTACAACCACTCCCTCTTCCTCCACTCCCAAACCCTCTCCAACTTCCTGTCCCAGTGTGTCTAAAAACCTTTTCCTTGCAAACATTGACCTTTTCCCTACCCCTACCCCCGTCCTTCCCCTCAGGCAAGGGAGTCCAGAACCCAGGCCAGCACCTCAGCCACTAAGTTGGCGTCTGCTGTGGTTCCTGCAACTCCCAGGGGCTTCATGGGGGGACCCAGTGTGGCCACCGACCCCTTCAAAGGACCATACCATGCTGCCACCTGCCAAGGTGAAGAAGAGGATAGCATGCCCAAGGGCAAGGAGCATGACCCACCTAGCAAGGCCTCCTTCAAAACTGCAGCTGACAGAGCCAAGGTCCCAACAGCAGCTGCCAAGGTGAAGAAGGGGCAGAAAAGCCAAGGCAAGGCACCTCAGGGGTCAGAGCCTGCATGTGGGGGTCTGGTGGCCACCATCAGAACCGACAGCCCCGCCACCTGCACCGCGGGCAGCTCTGCCAGCATCCCCGCTGCAAGCACCGCCACCTGCACTGCCACCTGCACTGCCACCTGCACCGCCGCTGCCATCACTACTGTCAGTAGCAGCATCCCCAGTGGCCAGCTGTCCGAGGCTGCAGGAGAAGGGCTGGTGCCTCCCTCCACCACTGGCAGCACCGGCACCTGCACCACAGCCACCACCGCCAGCATCCCCGCCGCACGTACCGCCACCTGCACCGCTGACAGTAGGACCACTTACAGCAGCAGCAGCCCCAGTGAGCATCCATCTGGGGCTGCAGGAGATGGGCTGGTGCCTCCCACCACCACTAGCAGCACCCCCACCAGCACTGCAACAACCACCAGTTTGCAGCCTTAGTCGCCGCAGGATGGAGTCTGTCCCTGCCTCCATGGACTTTCCTGCTACCTGTCCCCTGCAAATCTCGTGCCTCAGACACCCAGGTGAGGGAATGTGAACTGCCACACCCCATGTGCTGTATCACTGGGCACCAAGCCCCCTCCAGACCCAGTGGAGAAAGGCATCCACTCACGCAATCCTTGGCATGATGAAGTAGACTGGGCACCAAGCCCCCTCCAGAACCTATGGAGAAAGGCATCCACTCACCCAATCCTTGGCAGGATGAAGCAGACTGGGCACCAAGCCCCCTCCAGAACCTGTGAAGACAGGCATCCACTTGAGAGACTGTGGACTTGCACTCCCCAGGACCACGCAGTGGGCAAACCACCCACTTGAGAGACTGTGGCTTTGCACTCCCCAGGACCAAGCAGTGGACAAACCAATCTCATGCCTCAGACACCCAGGTGAAGGAATGTGAACTGCCACACCCCATGTGCTGCATCACTGTGCACCAAGCCCCCTCCAGACCCAGTGGAGAAAGACATCCACTCACGCAATCCTTGGCAGGATGAAGCAGACTGGGCACCAAGCCCCCTCCAGAACCTATGGAGAAAGGCATCCACTCACCCAATCCTTGGCAGGATGAAGCAGACTAGGCACCAAGCCCCCTCCAGAACCTGTGGAGAAAGGCATCCACTCACCCAATCCTTGGCAGGATGAAGCAGACTGGGCACCAAGCCCCCTCCAGAACTTATGGAGAAAGGCATCCACTCACCCAATCCTTGGCAGGATGAAGCAGACTGGGCACCAAGCCCCCTCCATAACCTGTAAAGACAGGCATCCACTTGAGAGACTGTGGCCTTGCACTCCCCAGGACCCAGCAGTGGGCAAACCACCAACTTGAGAGTCTGTGGCCTTGCACTCCCCAGGACCAAGCAGTGGGCAAACCACCCACTTGAGAGACTGTGGCTTTGCACTCCCCAGGACCACTCAGTGAGCATGGAGCACCCTCGGGGAGAAGTGGTGTTATTCCATCTTCCAGCTGAGGTGCCCCCCCTTCCCCATCTCCCTGAGGTGCCTGTGTGTTTTCGACCTGATGCCCCTGCAGTGTTCTCTCCATATTGAGGCAGGAGTCAAGTGTGGGCTTGGCCCATGATGTTTGGTCCAGTGGCCCATGGACATTTGCAAAGGACAATGTACGACCTTATGTACATATTGTATATTTTTATAAATACTCTTTTTGAATCGTTACGTATAACTGACTATTTCTAAATTATCACTGTTTAACTCAATTACTTTTGTCCTTGCATTCTTCCAGGGTGTTATAGGGTGTAAATGTAATGTTGCTGCATGTGTTTGTATGTATGGTGTTGTGGGTGGGGGTGTTAAGTGTGTGTGTGACTATCTTTTTCCTCCCCCCCTCCCCTGTGTGCTAGGTGCAGTACACACCTTGGTCGTCGTCGCCGCCGTTGATATTCCTGGTGTATGAGGAGGTACACCAGCATGGGGAGGACCTGTAACTCAGGCTCCATGGCAACCTGGTTCTTAGTTGAGTGTCGAGAGGTGAGTGGTTTCCCTTCCAATCTCTGTTTCTGCCATGCTTTTGATGACTTTAGTACCACCACGGAAAAGCTGGCGGATTGGCGGGTTGTAATGGGGTGGGCAGTACATTGTCTTCCGCCTGTCTGTTGGCGGTGACCGCCGCGGTGTTGGTTGCTACCGCCGTGGCGGTCTGAGTGTTAAAGTGCCTGTCTATGATGGCGGTTTCTGCCATGGTCGTGATCCCATTTCTATTACCGCCGGCCTGTTTAACACCGACCGCCAGGGTTGTAATGAAGGCCTTTATGTCCATTTTCTCCCAAATGATTCAAAAGAGCAATAGTATCTTGCCTGCACCCTTCTTTTGTCTTTGAAGAAATCAAAAGATCATCAATGTACTGGACTAGTGTTGATTGGACCGGCATTACCAGTTATTCCAAGTTCTTTTTTAAGACTTGATTAAAAAGATTCTGAAAAGCTATGTGGAATTCTACATCAAGCATATACACGATTGCAGAATTTGAAACAGAATAAATATTGGCTATCCTCATGAAGAGGTACTGAAAAGATTGCTTGTGACAAGTCCACCACTGTCAACCATTCTGCAATCACTGCTGGATTTGGCACTACAGGACAACATTTGACTACAATGTAATTGTAGTTTTTTTCAAATTCTGGACAATTCTGAATTTCCCACTTGGTTTCTTCAAACCCATAATTGGTGAATTACATGGGCTACTCAACACTTCTTTTAGAACTCCGTTTCACAAAGTCTGTGATTGCTGGAGTAACTCCCTCACTGATATCCGGAGCCACATGTTATTGCAGTGTCTGTGAAAAAATTACACCTGGTTTGACTGTGACTTTAACTGGTTCAACTACTTTTATCAGACCAATGTCTTTTCCTGAAATATCCCAAACCTTTAGAACAACTGTACCTTGTAGATCAGCTGGCAAATCCTGTGCTATAAGAGCAGGATAGAAACAAATCAAAGGCAGCTCCGCATTGATTGCATTTTCACACCCAACCCCAACCCCAACTGGACCTTGCATAGATGAATGATCATCATCATCACTATTTGTCGGAATTGCTATTCCATCATTTGTACAGGTAATCATGCATTTTGTTTTGCACAGCAAGTCTCTTCCCAGTAAGGAAACTAGTCTTGAATCACAAACTACAAATTTGTGCAAACCTTCAAAGTTTCCAATTTTTACTGGAATTGCTTCAATAATTGGATTCGCCAGGAATTGATTGACCACTCCAACAATTCTTGTTTCCCAAGAAAGTGGCACATTAGGAACTTCTGCAGTTCTTACTGTACAGTGTGTAACTCTTGTATCAACCAGAAAGAAAACTTGATGTCCCATAACTGTCCTCGAAAAAAATAACTCTTTTGATACACCTCCAGTGAAGCTGCTAACACACATTCTTCTTCGTTCGAACTTTCACTCATCAACTCATCATTTGATTCATCCTCACTGCGAAGTGTGAATTGTTGAACAGTATTTTGATTTTGACTTAATCTTTGACCTGTGTTTCGTTGAGGAAGCATCACCTGCAGCTGTGGTACCATTGGAGCTTGAGGTATTTGAATTTGCTGCAACTGGGGTTGTTGCATTTGCTATGGTACCTGAAAACCTGGCACATGCATTTGCTGAGGAGTCTAAATCTGGTTGTTCATACTTTGAACATTCAGATTTTGACCTCTTATTATTGGACCTCTCAAATTTGGTAAAAAATAATAATTCATTTGTGTACCATCACCACCTTATTGTACCACTGTTGGACACTCCCGTTTCCAATGCCTGACGACCCCGCAAGCGTGACAAGAAAACATATTTTTCATCACCTGAATATTACCTGGATTCACACCAGTATGCATATCAATGATGCCTCTTCCATTTCTACCACAACCTCTACCTCTTCCCTGGTTCTGAAACACCTGCCTGTTTCCCTGAAGTTGCACCCTGCACTCCCTGCATTCCTGTCTGTGCTGCTTTAATCTGCATCACCATGGCCTTCTCTGTCAACTACTTTTGTTTCATCTCAATTTCATCAGTACAGTATTTAGCAAACTGTAACACTTCATCAACTGGTTTTGCCTGCCAGCAAATCAAATGACTCTTAAGCATCTGACTAATTTCAGGTCTCAGCTCTTCAACAAACCTGAACACAAAATGAATCATGTCTTTGGGTTCAATTGTTTCTGCATAACTGTAATGTTTGAATGCTTGTAACAATCTCTCATAATAAGCTTAATAGACTCTTTTCCTTCCTGTGCTGTCCTATCGATTCTCTGCCAATAAATACTCTTAGGGGAAATTCTCATTTTCAAAAATTCAATTACTTTGTAATAGTATTTCATTACATCATGAGATGGTGCACCTGTAACTGGATCTCGTGGAGGCTCTCTTGTTGGCCAGTCAACACTTCTTTTGCACTCAACCCATAAATCAGCTGGAACTACTATTTCTAACAAGGTATTTAGGTCTTCCCACAGGCATTTTTCAAGCTTCACAAATCTGTCTGTTTGCTGGTACCATTGTACGGGTTTCTCTCTCAGCCTTGGGTAATCATTTGTGAATGACAGTATGTCACTCCTGCTCCATGGGACATGAAACAAATTACCTCCAGGAATTTCTCTCATCAATAATATTTTTACTGGGTTATCAGTCTGCTGTGCATCATTATTTACTTTTACAGACTCCTTTTTCTTCTGATCTCTTTTCTTTGCCCATCAGCCGTCCCATTTATTGAATGTTCCCCATGTTTGAATACTTTGAATGAATTATTTTATGTGAATTTCCATTCCTGACATTCTCATATTCTCAATGTCTTTTGAATCAAATTCTAACCTGTAGCTTTTCCTCAGTGGTTTTGATTTGTCAACTTCAATGTCATATTTCTCTGTAAGTTTTGACAGTTTCTGGTGTGCCGTTCCTGCTCTGCTCATAACAACTTTACACAAATATATTAATTCATCTTCATCATATGAATCAATTCTATTTAACACCAATGTTCCACAAAAATTCCATTTAATTCTAATTTAAGTCTTCCCAGGTTCATTGATTTGTCTTCAACATTTGTTTTCGCTCCACTGCTTATTTTTTCTAGCCAGTCTGTCAACTGTTGAGTTGATAGACCTCGCAGTGAAACATTATCATTTGCATTACACATCTGAGTAATATGTGTGTCTCGCGTGTCATCAGAAAGGAATTTGACTTTGCAGTTGAATTTGTCTGTGAAATCCTGGGATTTGATAAAAGAATCAATGGACCTGTCTGGAGACATGATTACAGCTGATGTGTTTAATCTCTCCATTTCTGCATTTGTGTTGAATATATTTTGTACATTATTCTCATTGTGGTTTCCCTGACCATACAATGGTACAACAGGACCAATTGTGACAGGAACTGACAATGCTTCTGGACTTGCTGTAACATTCTAATTTCTCAAGTGAATTACCCCAGAACCTTGACTTGTAAGTGCTGAATGATTTGAATTTGATTGCATTACTGTTACTGGTGTACACCCTTGAACTTGTACTGGAGTCATCAAATTAGGTGTAGACTTCCTCTCAACCATCATTGTACCATTCTGTGGAATCTGTGGTGTTACCTGTGGTGCTATCGGTACTGTAATACTCGGTGCAGAACATACAGCTGGAACAGTAGGGTAAATAGGCTTGGGCACAGTCTGAACCATAGGCGTCTGGGTTACAGCAATAGTAGGAACGTTAGTTGTAAACTGTACTTGGCTTTGTGTTGCCACAACTGGGGACTGTGCAACTTGAGTTGGTTGTGCTGGTGCTGATGCATTTGAAGTAGTACTACTAGCAGTTGTATTGGAGCTGGAGCTTGTGTCCTGTACTGCATATGGATGAGAACGATTTCTCAATAACTGTATTATAAATTCATCATCGTCTGACTCATCATAAGCCAATGATTTTCTAGCTTCATCTGATTTTGTTTCCTCATCCTAAGAATCTTTTTCCTTTTTCTTTGTCTTTTGTTTAACAGTAGTCTCTTTCTCTTGTGTAACTGCAGGAAACAATTTAATTCCCTGTAAATTTTCTATTCTCCAAAGTGTTTGTTCTTCATCCCATCTTGCCTCTAATAAAGTATTTTCAGCCTTTCTCATTCTTCTCTCAAATTTTAATTCCTGTTGTTGTCTAGCCACTAATTCCCAAATAGCTAAGGCTTCAAATTGTGCTGGTCTAGGAGGAGGTTTTAATTCATACGTTATTCTCCTCAAGTCCTCTAAAATTCTCATATTAAATGTTCAGTGGACAGGAAATTATAAGCTCTCTTCTTTTTATTTAATTTTGCACCATTGTTTTAACCAAATACATGCTGAGGCACCTCTCTCTTCAATTAAAATATATGCTGGTGTACCTTCTGGTGTGCACATTTCTCCTACTCTGACTGGAATAAAAGCATCTCCCCTAAGCGCTCTCTTTAATGCTTTGAAAAATTTCATATTTTTTTCAATTGGGCTTAAGCTACAATTTAAATTAAAAAAAGGAAGTGAATGAATCCCAAAATCCTTTTTCACTCGCTTCTCTCAACCAATAACCTGTATTAATAACCAATAAATTATCCACCAATCCGTTTGCGGCTCCTTCACGCCACCCGACCAATCCCAGCATGGTCCCAGTGATGTCACACAGCGGCTGACAAAGTCTTGGGGGCTCGTTTCTCCCAAAACTCAATTCACACAATTAAATGCAAATATCGTGAGCACTATTAAAAATCAACACACCAACTTGTCTGCTTTCTACAGGTAAGGGATACAATCACTTTCGGAAGCTTCACAAATTTTTGACTACAGCTTTTAGCTTTGATAACTACTTGTTCGATTTTTGCTTTCTCCGACTGGCAAGTAAAATTCGACCAGCAAATTCTGCCCATGACTAATATCAGATCCTCCCTGTGTGCTCAGGAATCACCAATACTGTCAAACTAACACTCCTTTAACACACACACTAGGAATACTAATTGTCAACCATGCCCGATTGACCATACAAAGCAGACAAATTTCACAAAAAACCAAGGCCCTCATTACAACCCTAGCGGTCGGTGGAGAAGTGTCGGTAATACCGCAAACAGGGCGGCGGTAAACAAATTGAAATTACAAGCATGGCGGTGACCGCAATGCAAAACCGCCACTTCTCCACTCCGACCACCAGGGCAGTAAAGACCACTGGGCTGGAGACTGCGGTCTCCAGTCCAGCAGCTGTCAATACACTGGCGATATCACTACCCCGCATACAGCCATGGATTTTATGGGGTTCTCTACCGCCACGAAATCCATGGCAGTTGGCACTATCATTGCCAGGTAATAGGTTCCCTGGCACTGATAGGGGTCTCCCCTTCCCAGAGTCCTCCCCCCCAAACCCACGACCCCCTACCATCCCCCAAAGGTGGTAGGACCCCCCTCCCCACCCCCTCAACATTGACACAGACACCCCCCTACACGCACACTCACACAACTACACATACACGCACACATACAGAGACATACACAGACATTTTCCATACACACAACACCCCCGCATGCATACACGCACTCCCTCTACACACTCACATGCACACCCCCATGCACGCACACAACACCCCCCCCCCCCCTCCCCTAACGGACGATCACCTTTCCTGGTCCGGTGATCCTCCAGGAGGGAACGGGATCCATGGGGGCTACTCCGCCACCAGCTTCCCGTCACCATAACACTGCCACACCGAATTATGGGTTGTGATTCGGTGGGCGGTGTTCTGATGACGTGGCGGTGGAGGTGGAGCAGCCTTCACTTAACCGCCGACCGCCAGTATGGCTGCTGGCGGCTCTCCATCCGGAAAATGTCAGAGGGCTGCCAGCAGTCATGATACGTTGTGCGGAAAACCGCCTGCACTGGCGGTCTTCAGCATGGCGGTACCTCAACGGCCTTGGTAAAAGACCGCCGAGGTTGAAATGAGACCCCAATTGTCTTCTACACTTGTATAATACTCTGGAGTCTTAGATCAAAGCAGGCTCCATATACCAACAACCATGTGGGCAATATTTTAGCACAAAGCACCACACACAACTGGAGTACGACTACTTCTCTACATACACCCTTAGAGTACAACGACTCTCTAACAAACTACATAGGAGTACTTAAACTCCCAAATTCTCTCAAACATCACAATTCACCTGCAATTTTTGCTTAAGCAATGCAAGCACAATCACTAACTCAATCATGAATCACACTAAGTACACTGGGAACATCCAAACAAGCATTGGAAAAAACAAATTTCAAAATTTTGAGTTTTTCAACAGGCATTGGTGAAGCCAAATCTCCTGATTCTTTCTGGATATTATATAAATAATAAAACAGGATATTTCCCTCCTAATGAGATGAAACCATCCTCTGTTACCAGATTTGCAGGTGTGTCCAGCCTACTTCCCTCAATAATAATAAAGTTACAGAAGGAAGGCTGCCCTATTTTTGTAACCAGTTCTCTTTATCTGGGGAGTATTAGACTTTTAAAATCCCTTGCCCTGCAGAGGACATTACATAGAAAATGGTGACGTAAACAAGTGTGTGAGGAGGGACTGCCAAGGGTAAGATGGTACAGGCTTGTTTTGAGTTACTTAGTACTTCTCGAGGGATCAGAGTGCTTAGTTCATATACTCTGATGTTGAGGAGCAGTATCTGCTTTCATGAAGAGTTATCAAAGATGTGGAGGGCCAGTGTCTGCCTGGATGAGAGAGGACTACATATGTATAGATGTTAAGGCTCAGTATCTGCCTGTTTGGGATAGAAGTCTGTGTGCACAGATGTGGCGGGCCAGTGGTTGCCTGTACGAAAGGGGAATTTTTATGTATAGATTTTGAGGCATAGTATCAGCTTTTAAGGGAGGGACGTGTATATATATATATATATATATATACATATATATATATATATATATATATGCACAGATGTGGAGGGCCAGGGTCTGCATGCATGAGAGGGGAGTTCTAATACACCGATGTTGTGAGACAGTGGAAGCTTGCACTGGGGTGGAGTTGTTCTGCAAAGATAATGAGGGCAAGTGTTTCCTTGTACTAGAGTGGAGGCCTTGTGCATAAACACTGATGCCCTGTACCTTCTTGGTTGGAAGATATCCCATAGGAATAAATGTTGAGGCCTAGTGTCTACCTGGATAGGAGGAAAATCCTGGTGCATAGATGCTGAGGGCTAGAGTCTGCTTTGATGGAAGAGGAACCCATATGTACAGAGGATGAAGGTCAGTTTTTGCTTGAATGGGAGGGGAGTCCGGGCATGTAGATGTTGAAGAAGAATGCATCCTTGGATGTGAGGGATGTCCTTCTGCATATATATTGAGGGTCAATTGATGCTTGCATGTTAGAGGAATTGTGGAAGGATTGATTCTCTAATCACAGGAAGTCTTGTCTAGGTCCCATGTTAACAGTGTTGAGAAAGCTGATGATTCTTGGGTCTTTGAGAAGGTATGCCAGTTGACGAATTTCATGAAGACTATTATCTGAATCCCAAGGAGACATGGGTTTTGGAGGGGGTATGGAACCTATAGAGACACCTGCTGTGCACATGCCTAGTGTCTTTGATGGAATGTCATGGCAGTGTACAGAACCAACTATTGCTGAAGTTAAGGCACTCAGGGCACCATGTCAAGCCTTGGGCTATCCTTTTAACCAATATTGCCACTAAATAGTTATAGTTAGGACCATGTTCCCATAGAAAAAGCCTTTTTTGACTTACCTATATCTTTGGCACTGGTTGACGAATCTTGACAACACTTTCCAAAAAAGTGCCCCAGTGATTCTTGTTATGCATGGAAAGTTTTGGGGTGATCAATCAAGTGGGGGCAGAAAATGGGGGGAGGGGTAAAAAAAGTTGCATTTCCCATGTTAGTTCCCGTAGGACCTTTAGACATGACTACAGCCAGAATCACTGGACGGAATTACACCAAATTTGAAAGAAAGAAAGATAGCTTTTGGTACGCAGATTGTGCCTTTGCTAATTTGGTGTAAATCCGTTAATTAGTTTTTGAGAAACTGAAGGGAAAATACATTTGTATATCTGGGGCCGCTGATCCTTCGCAATGATTCCCAAAAAAAGATGAGCTTGTGAGGGAAATGCACAGCTCTGATTGGCTGCCAACACTTCAAACCAGGAAGTGTTGGCAGCCATCTTGTACCTCGGTTTCAGCTGAGGCCCATAAAAAAAGTGTAAAGAAAAAGGGTCAGAGTAGAGACACACTGACCCCTTAGTTCTGGTGCTGGGGTCCCAGAGGGCAACGTCGTCATGGATTCACAGGAAAAAACAAACAAGCCCACACTTCTTTTTTAATAAGCCCTTGGGTGGGCAAAGTCCCGGAGGCATATATTTTTTTTTAATCGGGTGGTCAGCCCCAGGGACCGCCACCTCTCTCAGGCAGTATGCAAAAGTAATGCGGGGTCCTCCACGAAAGAAAACTAAAATAGAAAAGGGGTCTGTTTCGGATCATCACCTCCCCTGGGCTCTTTTCATGGAGCCACAAATGGACCTGGGGACCGCTACCCCTATGGGCTGGCTCCTGCTATGTCCCAGGGTACCCACCCCTGGCACATAGCTGTTTCCTGTGGCTTGGCTGCAGCTTTACAGCTGCCACCAAGCCACAGCCAACACTCTGCTCTCAGAGAGGGAGACTTGTCAAACAGCTCTCCCTAGCTGCGAGCAGAGGTTTCCTCTGTCTTCCTGCCCAGTGAGATGCAGTGGAAACAATTGCTCTCACCAGCAGTTCCCTCTCTGTGGCAGCAATGCAGGCTCCCACGGGAGGTGGTGAGGGTGCTGGGACCATGGGGGCCTTCAGGCTCCCTGTCCACAGTCCCCAACAATGTGACTGGGTGCCCTGGGGGGGACCCAGGTCACATGACCAGGCCCAGGGTTGAGATTGGTCTGGGAAGAGGGGTCTTGCACCCCCCCCAAAACAAATGTAAACGCTTAGCCTGGGCCCCAGGGATGGGATCCCCGGGGCCGAGATCAGTCTGAAAGGGGCCTAGCGCCCCTCCTCCCCCCAAACAAATTCAATATTTAGACTGGGCCCCGGGGTATGGGGTTTCCAGGGCCAAGATCAGCCAGGGGAGCGGTGGCACGCAGCCCCTCTCCCCCCCAAAAAAATATTTAGGCTGGGCCCCAGGATGGGGACCCAGGGGCCAAGATTGGCCTGGGAGGGGGGACAGGTGGGGTTGGGTTGTTATAGGGGTTGGCCGCAGGGACTGACTGAGGGCCAGGCTCTGTGGCCAACCCCCGTTGCACATGGCTGATGGCCGTGCGCAGCCCCGTTGGGTAGTTTTAGGGGATGGATGCAGGCTCTGCAACCAACCTCTGCGGCGCACGGCCAAAGGCTGTGCATGGTGGTTGTTGGATTAATGTATAGTAATGAAAATTACTTTATGTTAAAAAATGTAGAAATTCACTGAAAATATCAAAGGTTACAGGGACATACTAGTTAGGAAATAGAATTTAAAAAACACAGAAATTCACTTAAAAAACAAAGGTTAAAGGGATGCAATAGTTAGGTTCTGAATTTACTCGTACAAAACAATAGAAATTCAGCAGTTAAAGTTATAGTTATTTTAAATAACTATGACACACGCCCTAATGTAACTATAACTCATGCCATTGGCACGCATTGCTAATTAAGCCAGATATTACAGCATCCATGGAAACTTCTATAGCACCATTAAAAATATAAATGAAACATTAGCAGTCAATTTTTTTTTTTTTAAACTGTGCATTGTGGGGGCACGAGTTATAGTTACTTAAAATAACTCTAACTGCTGAATGTCTATGGTTTTGTAAGAGTAAATTCAAAACCTAACTATAACATCCCTGTAACATTTGTTTTTTTAAGTGAATAGCTGTAATGAATTATGACCACATTTTGGAGCCCAAGGGGTAGGAGCCTCCAAATGCAAATATTGCTTTTGAATTGTATTAATCAGGAAATCAATATATCATGATATTCACTGGTTATGAAAAGTCTATGTACATTTCTCATTGAGCTAACTAGGTCATTTAGACAGGGATGGCTCCTTCATGAGGGCGAAGGAGTGTTGCCCTCCCCGCCAGCAGCGACAGCTGTAAAACTTTTACCAAACCACGATAATGAACTATGTTTATTATCGTTGATTGGTAAAAGGGCGGGGCCACAGGGGTGAAGAGCAGTTGAGGGGAGTGCACAGAGCATTCCCCCATAGCGCATGTGTGTTTGGCCAGCGGTCTTGTGCCGGCCAAACACACATGAGTTGTAGGCTATCTCCAGCCCAGCAACTGTGACAGTTGCTGGGCTGGAGAGAGCCTGCACAGGCTCCCAGTCTGCCGGGGAGTGCCCTGGCTGGGTGCTCCCAGCCAATCCTGACGCTGCTTTGAGCAGCGTCAGGATTGGCCGCAGGGCAGGCTGGGAGCTTGTGTCTGCAGCGAGGAGAAGCAGGAGCGGAGCAGCGCGTGTCAATTAAGGTACATTTTTTGTATTTTATTTTATTTTAGTTTAACCCCCCCGCCCACTCCCCTGCGTGCTGCCCCGCCCCTTCTACTTGCTGCGAGCCGCTCCTGTATTTAGAAAAACCGCATGAGCTTAATGCAGCTAGGCAGGCAATACAGATGAATGTTAATGATGCTGCAATATAAATTGTTTAATTACTGTATTTTGTGTAGTTGACTGATGTCCTTTATTGGATGAACTTTAAATGTCGTAATTTAAGTAAAGTACCAAGCTTTAGAATGCACAGAGCCTCCAAACAATGCAAAAGATAATGACATTAATGGCAATGTAAGTCTTTCATTTGTGTTGATGGTCACGTGGGTACTACAAAAAAGCGAGCCATAATGGCTTCGCGCGTGAGAGAACAAAGCATTTTGTTTGGCCGAAACGCGTAATGGTGGAATCTTAGTACTCCTTGGAGGAGTATTGACGGTATCGGGTGTTGTCTATATATATATATATATATATGTGTGTGTCTTTGTGTATATATGCATACATATATATGTATATGCAGTGTTTGAACTGGAAAAATAGAAGTGCAGGTACTCTGTGCCAGAGTACCTGCTTGTTTCTGAGAAGTGCCAGTACTCTCCAATTAAAAGTATTATGTTTTTCTTGAGAAGTGCAGATACTCTAGCTCTGAAAATAAAAAAGTGCCGGTACTCAGTACCGGACAGTACCAGCCCATTTAAAGCACTGTGTATATGTAACCTTGTGCTGCGGAGCACTCCATTTGCATTCTTCCTTTTTTCAATATAGGGCAGGAGAATGCAAAACTAGCAAAAATGGGCTGAATTGCCCTAAGTTTCACACTCACTTACTGCAGATTAAAAAAATCACCAACCCTTAATTGCAAACCATTGATCGGATACAGACACATTTTAGGGGGTTAGTATCTGATTCAAAATCGAAAGTTATTCTTGTGGGACAGCTTCCCCTTTGAGAATTACATTGAGCAGCCTTGGTGAGAAACATGTTTGTAAACGCAGCATCTGTCCCTTTAACGCTCATGGGCTGCTTTTAAAAACATATCTGAGAAAGGAAATGCAAGAAGGATGATCTGGTATTATTCGTTGCAGGCTGCCATGCCTGTATTTGCAGCTATTGAGAGGGAGTTGCGGATTGTGACATGCCCGATAAATATTCATTAAGCAGCTCGTTTTCTGAACTTCTGTGAATGCACAAATTGCGATGTGAGCTTTTAGAAAACAAGTTGCATTGCAAACTTGTTTACAAAGCAGTTGATTTGCAAACTGCACATTTTGGTTTGCAAATGGGTCTTTATACATCAGGCCTGTAGATTCCAGCGTGACTTGGAGGGATGTGATAGCCATAACTAAATGCAGAAAACTGTAAACTCTTTGGCAAGCACATTGATTTTCATTGTTTGGGAGGTGTGACTCCAAATACCCAGTTTACATTATTCCTAAAACAAGTCTGTCCCAGTCAGACAGGCTAAGTAAGGCCCTCTGTACAGAGGTGCTTCACAGCTGCGCCTAACCCTGTGTCCCTTCCTGTGTTTAGACTGTGGATTAGCTGCATTCCAGCAATATTCCTCTAACAGCTGGCACCCCCAGCTCAGGTCTGCATGTTGTTCTGTTACCAATGCAGACACATCACACCACACTGCCTTCTCTGTTAACACTTCTTACTTTCTCAGAACCGAAAGAAGCTTCCAGCAGTTCTCCCACTTAGTCATTTGGTCCTAGCTCTTTCCCTTCCATATCCAATTGGACGTGTACAGGCCAACTCTGCAGGGCATTTTTGACCAGTTGAAGTCAATTCCTGAGGTTTGTCCAAAGGTGAGCTCTGAGGGCCAGCTTCGGTTCTCTGAGGGTCCAACAAGGTTCTTTAGAGAGTTTGCACGGAGTGTCTCTGGGAAGAACTAGGTTCTCCAAGGGCTGGCTCGGGAGGTGTTAAGGACCAGCTTGGGGTCTTGAGGGCATGGTGGAGGTATCTGATGGCGTACCAAAGGTTTCTGAGGGCCGAATTCAAGTGTTTAGGAACCAGCTGAGTCTAAGGGTCTCTAGTAGCAGTCATGGATTTTTAGAGTATACTTGAAGTCAGTATTTCCAGAATGTTTGTGTTGCGAGGGGTCAAAATATAATACATCCTAGTGCTGTTGGGTATATGGATGGCCTGGGTGCCTGGCAGGCAAACCTGGTAGTTGTTGTGACAAATGTGGTGACTAATGGCATATGTGTACGAGCTATTCACAGGCCTTAATTTGTGCCTTTGGTTGCTACTGGCACCTATTTCTGAAGATCATGCTCTTGCCCTCATCACAGTAGCAGCACTCCCTAATTCATGATCTGGATTGTATCGGTCCTGTCTAACCTGTTGCGTGACTGCAACTTGTGCCATCACCACATCACACTGCCAAGGTCAGACTGACCATTCCTCCACTCTGACATTATCCCATTGGGCTGTAGCTAGATGGCTACTTTCAGACCAGTATAGGCCTCCATAATGCAATCATGATCCCACAGACCTGTTCTAGTTGTGGCCTTCTGCAGTGTGGGACTGGTTGGAACTTTTTTCAAGGGGCGATTTTGGTTTTAGTCAGGCCCTATACAATGAATACACTTATTTTTAAATGAATCATCATAGTCATGCGCGGTGCCACCTATGTGTGCACTACTGAAACCAGCCTGCCAGTATTCTTCTGATAACCTGTCATGTCTGGCTCCTGCCTGGGTCTTTTTCATACTGTCCTGATGTGCCCCATGGCATGGTGCCGTGACTCCCATATCCACTGCCCACCTGTGACCACAGCTGGCTGGCCTGTCCTATATCTGGAAGGTGATTTCTAGTCCAGTGACAAGTGAAAACCGATGACCATTGAGCTGCCTCAACCTGCTGCAGCCAGAGGTCTCTCCACAGCAGCAGCAGTGGTGGGCCGGTGGACTGCTACCGCAGCATAGAAATGTGGTTGACAGATTTTTTTGAATTATTTTTTTATTTTTTTCCAACCATAAGCAATCATGCGCCACATTATAAAAATAATATGCCCTGTGTGGGACAAGTACTGTGATGATTCTGACACAGTGGTATGTGAATATGTATACAGTTATAACCAACATTGGAGGGATGGGAAGAACTATAAGTCATTAACATGCCCTCTTCTGCGACCTCACAAAGGGAGTGTGCAATAGGATATCCCTTGCAGGAGATGGCTGAGTGCGGCCCATGGGCCACTGCGATCCCGAGTGCTCACCAGACTCATGTTTTCTAGAGTCAGCAGGTATGCATGAAGTGGCTGCCATATATCCTTTGGGCGAGAACTGGGTGGCTTGAAAGAGGCATAGATCTTGCTAGCGGTATCACAGTATATAAGACTACCAAGTCATGCCTTTGTTGTAAAAGATGTTTTAGAGCTCCAGTGCATGGTTATTTCACGCTTGGCCAGTAACAGGGCCATTGCTGTAAAACGTCGTAGTGGTTTGGCAACAGTCTCTATGTAGCCTATTAGGGCCACCTGAGGGTCTGATGCAGCAGAGGTTTCAAGCACTACCGAAAGTATAGTAAAAACATCTCTCCAATATTCCAACACCCTGCAACATGTCCATGTAAGGTGTGTGAAGTCAACTTTTTCTGCATTACATTTCAGACAGAGGGGCGTGTGGGATAAAATTTGGCTAAGGTATTGGGGGGCATATTTATACTCCGTTTGCGCCGAATTTGCGTCGTTTTTTTCGACGCAAATTCGACGCAAAACTAACTCCATATTTATACTTTGGCGTTAGACGCGTCTAGCGCCAAAGTCCATGGAATTAGCGTAATTTTTTTGCGTGAACACCTTCCTTGCGTTAATGATATGCAAGGTAGGCGTTCCCGTCTTAAAAAATGACTGCGATGCTATTGCGTCGTATTTATACTCCCGGGCAAAAATGACGCCCGGGAGTGGGCGGGTCTAAAAAACCCGCATTTGCGCCGGATTTTAGCGCCTGGGTCAGGGCAGGCGTTAAGGGACCTGTGGGCTCCCCTGCCCCCAGGGACACCCCCTGCCACCCTTGCCCACCCCAGGAGGACACCCAAGGCTGGAGGGACCCACCCCAGGGACATTAAGGTAAGTCCAGGTAATTTTATTTTTTAATTTTGTTTGTGGCATAGGGGGGGCCTGATTTGTGCCCCCCTACATGCCACTATGCCCAATGACCATGCCCAGGGGACAGAAGTCCCCTGGGCATGGCCATTGGGCAAGGGGGCATGACTCCTGTCTTAGCTAAGACAGGAGTCATTTCAATGGGGGATGGGCGTCGTAAAAAAATGGCGCAAATCGGGTTAAGACAATTTTTTTGCCTCAGCCTGACTTGCCCCATTTGTGGACGCCCAAACGCCATTTTTCCCTACGCCGGCGCTGCCTGGTGTACGTGCGTTAGCGCAGTTTTGCGTCAAAAAGTATAAATATGGGCCTGGGTGTCACGTATGTTCTGTGAAGAAATGTGTAATGCACAAGCTTGTGTCTATGATTGATTGATACTGTGCGTGTTTGTGAGTAGCATGATACCAGCAATATGTGTAGCGGCACTGTGCAACTAGATAATATAATTGAAAATGGGGAGCACTGAACACCCCCCACCACTCGTACGGGAGAGTCTCCCAGCGAATGTAGGCGCATCTCCCAGCCCATATTAGTCTCGTCAAAGAGCTATGGAGGGCCATGAAGAAGGAGTTTGTCAGGGGAATTGTGATGTTGATGAATAGATATAAAAATCATGGAAGTACCACCCTTTTTATCAGGGCAGTACGACCAGCGATGGACAGTGGGAGGCGAATCCATCGTTCAATCTGGGATTCCAATTTGTCCATTGCAGGACCGTAATCGAGGTGTATTATTTGTTTGCGGTCTCTGTGTATGTGTATGCCAAGATATTTTACCTGATTGTCACACCAGATGAGTGGGAACTCATGGGTTACTGAAGTGGCTGTGGCTGTAAGGGCGAATAGCTCCAATTTATCCGCAGCCCAGAAAAATTCCCAAAACAGGTCATCTCTGTTAGTACAGGGCTCAGATTGGTGGCAGGGGTCGCAGGAACAGCAGGATGTTGTCTGCATAAACAGAGACCAGCAAAGGCCCAGTTTTGAATTGAAGTCCTCTATGCAAATGTCTCTCTTGTAAGTGTGGTATCAGAGGGTCCATCGCTATTATAAATAAGAGGGGGGAACGGGGCAACCCTGTCTTGTTCCTCTAAAGATAGGAAAAGCTGGTGTCAGTGTACCATTGATACGAAGGCGCGCAGTCGGAGTGGAATATAGCAACATTATTAAAGAAGCATCACCGCGTGGTACTGCAAGCTTGCAGAGAGTGACTTCCAAGAATGGCCGATCCAAAGAATCGAATGCCTTCTCTGCATGCAGTAGGGCTAGTACTGCAGGGACCTTGGGGGATACTCTATGAAGAGTTGCAAAGACTGTACAGAAGCTGATGGATGTGGATCTATGGTTCATGAATACGAATTGGGCCGGTGCTATGATATGGTTCAATAACAAAGACAATCGGTTGGCAACTAGTTTTGCTAAGACTTCATTATCGAAGTTTAATAATGACAGGGGTCTGATGAGCCACACAGAGCGGGTTCTTTGCCATGTTTCATTAACAAAGTAATCACTGCTTTCCTGAGCTTTGGGAGGAGTACCCCAATCTCTAATGCTTCCTGATACATGTCAAGCAAGTGAGGAGTCAAGAGACTTTTATAAGTCCTGAAAAAAATATCTGTGAAGTCAGCTGACCCTGGTGCTTTTGCTCCATCGAGCGCATCGAAGGCAAGTATGATCTCTTCAGAAATGGGCTCACTGAGGTACTGTTGTTGCGCTGAGCTTAGCCACAACATGGCCACTTCATCTGGATATTGTAGTAGTTTGGGGGAGCTGTTTGTGACCCGGTGGTATATAGCTGTTTGTAGTAGTCAAGGAATTGTGCCTGGATGTCTGAGGTGGTCGAAGCCATAGTGCCATCAGGTCACATCACATCAGGGATATAGGAGGCAGACCTGGGGGTGGTTGGATAAGCCGGGCCAGCATTCAGTTTGGGTTCTCTCCTTCTCTGCAGCTGCAAGCTCTGACATATATGCCCATGAAGTTGGTTTCACGTTCTGCAAGTTCCCGAAATTAATCCATGAGCTGAGATCTGGACTGCAAAGCCACCCCGGGAGAGCATGCAGCGCCACTGCTGTCCAGTTTGGTTAATGCATCTCTACCAGGTCTGTCCCTGCGGATGGAATGCAAAACACCAGAATGCTTTGATGTAATGATGCCTCCTATGTAGACCCTAAAGGCTTCCCATAGCACTGCTTTAGATGATGCTGTGGATGTACTAGTATCAAATATTCTGCAAAAGCCAAGCAAATCTCAGCGCAAAAGGCTTCATTGTGTAAGGCCAAAGCTGGGATGCACCATGGGTGTTTCATATAATGCACGCAAGGGATGTGTGGTTGAAGGCAAACACGAGAGTGGTCAGATAGTGTGTGCAGCAGATAGGCCATGCTGTCCAGCCAAGACACCACCATACGTTACAGGAGCCAACAATCTATCCTTGACCAGGTATTATGTGGTGCAGAGTAGAAAGTATAACCCAGCATTGTGACAGTCAGGGGTCGCACAGTGAGTGAGTTTTGCATATATCATGGAGTATGCGCAGGGGCTGCAGTTTGGTGGAAGGGTGAGTGGATGTAGTATTGATCTGAACATCTTGAAGTAGATTAAAGTCCCCACCTATTATCAAGTGTTCAGAAGGCTCTCTGTCTAGATGGGATTGTATTGTATGAAAGAACTTTCAGTAGTCGATGTTTGGGGCATAGACATTGAGGCTCTCATTATGACTTTGGCAGTCTTTATAGTAGACAAAGCTCGCCACATGACCGCCAGTATTGGCGGTATTCAGACTGCTGTATTATGGCTTCTGGCTGCTTTCCACAACTATTTGGTGGGGAAGCCACCACCAGCCATACTGGTGGCCGGCGGTCTAGTGGAGCCTGCTCCGTTGCCACCGCCATGTCATCACAACACCGCCCGTCGTATTACTACAGTGTAAACAGCATGGTGGTGTTGTGTTGGCGGGGCAGTGGCAACGGAGCAATCTCCATAGACCCCGTTCCCTCCTGGATGACTACCATGACCACCAGGTAAGGTGATTGTCCAACAGGGGAGGGGGAGTGTTGAATGTTGTGTGCGTGAGTGGGTGTGTGTGTGTAGGAAGTTGGCGTTGTATATACTATCTCAAAGTGAGAGATAGTGTGCACAAAGTCCAAGAGGTTGATGGTGGCAATCATAGATAGTACTAATGCTCTATTTTGTGGTAGTGTGGTCGAGCAGTAGGCTTATCAGAGGGTAGTGTTAAGCATTTGTTGTACACACATAGGCAATAAATGAGGACACACACTCAAAGACTTAACTCTAGGCCAATAGATTTTTATATAGAAAAATATTATTTTCTTGATTTATCTTAGAACCACAAGATTCAGCATTCGAGTAAATAAATGAATTGTAAGGTACTTGGCATAGGTAAGTATGGAACTTTGAAGTAAAACAGTAAGGTACACAGTTTTGGCAAAAATGGCAATAAGTTATTTCAAAACTGGACACTGCAAAAATCAACAGTTCCTGGGGTAGGTAAGAACAAGTTAGTTTAGCAGGTAAGTAAAGCACTTACAAGTTCAGTCTCCAGGGCATAGGCAGCTTACCATTGGGGGTTCAAGTTAACCCCAAAAACCCAGCACCAGCAACACAGGGCCGGTCAGGTGCAGAGGTCAAAGTAGGGCCCACATAACATAGGTGCCTATGTAGAATAGGGGTGCTCTGGTTCCAGTCTGCTAGCAGGTAAGTACCTGTGTCCTCAGGGAGCAGACCAGGGGGGTTTTGTAGAGCACTGGGGGGGGGACACAAACAGGCACACAAAATATTCCCACAGCGGCACAGGGGTGGCCGGGTGCAGTGTGCAAAGTAGGTGTTGGGTTTAATATTGAAATCAATGGAGGGACCCGGGGGTCACTCTGGCGATGCAGGCAGGGCACAGAGAGGCTTCTCGGGCAAACCACCAAATGGGCAATGATGTGGGCCACCTGCTGGTCACTTCTGCGCCGGTAGTTGGTTTCTCTCGGGCCTGGGGGCTGCGGGTGAAGTGCTTCTTCCAGGCGTCGGGTTCTTTGTTACCAGGCAGTCGTGGCCAGACGGACCCTCTTGATTCTCTCTGCAGGTGTCACAGTGGGGGTGCAGGGAGGTCGTCTCCAGGTGTCCACGTCGTGGGAGTCACTGGGGGTCCTCCCTGCAGTGTTGGTTTCTCTGGACACAAGCCGGGGACGTCAGGTGCAGAGTGTTGGGGACTCATGCTTCTGGAGTAAGGCTGGAGTCCCGTTAAAGATGGTTTCTTCTTTGTAGCTTAGACAGAGTCGCTGTCCACTGGAGTTTCTTGGTCCTTTGGTTTTTCAGGGCAGTCCTCTGAGTTGGCAGAGGTCACTGGTCTCGCTGTATGTGTCACTGTTGCAGGTTCTTAGAGTCTGGAGACAGGCCGGTAGGGTTGGGGCCAAGTCAGTTGCTGTCTCCGTCGTCTCTGCAGGGCTTTCAGGTCAGCAGTCCTTCCTCTTGTACAGGTCATCAGGAAATCTGTTTTCCTGGGTTTAGGGTCGCACCTAAATACTCAATTTAGTGGTGTGTTTAGGGCTGGAGGGCAGTAGCCAATGGTTACTGTCCTTGAGGGTGGCTACACCCTCCTTGTGCCTCCTCCCTGTGGGGATGGGGGCACATCCCTAATCCTATTGGGGTAAATCCTCCAAAGCAAGATGGATAATTTTCCAAGTCAGGGGTCACCTCAGCTCAGGACACCTTAAGGGCTGTCCTGGCTGGAGGGTGACTCCTCCTTGTTTTTCTCATTATCTCCTCTGGACTTGCCGCCAAAAGTAGGGGCTGTATCTGGGGGGCAGGCATCTCCGCTAGCTGGAGTGCCCTGGGGCACTGTAACACCAGGCTTGAGCCTTTGAGGCTCACAGCCAGGTGTTACAGTTCCTGCAGGGGGAGGTGTGAAACACCTTCACCAAGTACAGGCTTTGTTCCCGGTCACAGAGTGCACAAAGGCACTCACCCCATGTGGCTAGAAACCTGTCTGGATGTGCCAGGCTGGCAGAGACCAGTCAGTCCTGCACTGAAAGATTGGGCAAAATACAGGGGGCATCTCTGAGATACCCTCTGTCTGCATTTGTAAATAAATCCAACACTGGCATCAGTGTGGGTTTATTATTCTGAGAAGTTTGATACCAAACTTCCCAGTGTTCAGTGTAGCCATTATGGAACTGTGGAGTTCGTTATGACAAACTCATAGACCATATACTTAATATGGCCACACTGTACTTACAATGTTTAAGAATGGACTTAGACACTGTAGGGGCATATTGCTCATGCAGCTATGCCCTCACTTGTGGTATAGTGCACCCCGTCTTAGGGCTTTAAGGCTTGCTAGAGGAGTGACCTACCTATGCCACAGACAGTATTTTGTGTGCATGGCATCCTGAGGGGATGCCATGTTGACTTTGCCTTTTTCTCCCCACCAATACACACAATATGTAATGAGAGTGTGCATGTGTTAGGTGAGGGGTCCCTTAGGGTGGCAAAACACATGCTGCAGCCCTTAGGGATCTTCCCTGGTCACAGGGCCCTTGGTACCTCTGGTACCTTTTACAAGGGACTTATCTGTGTGCCAGGGGTGTGCCAATTGTGGAAACAAATATACATTTTTAGTGAAAGAACACTGGTGATGGGGCCTGGTTTGCAGGGTCTCAGCACACTCTCAGTCAAGTCAGCATCAATATCAGGCAAAAAGTGGAGGGTAACTGCAACAAGAAGCCATTTTGGACAAGGGTGGAGGGGGTGCTGTGTGTGTTTGTGTGCGTGTGTGTGTAAGTGTCTGTGTGCTTGTGTGAATGCGTGTATGCGGGGTTGGGGGGATTATGTGTGCGTGTATGCGGGGAATGGGGAGAGTATCGTGGCCATGTGTGTGTGAATGAGTGAGCATCGATACAGGCATGTATGTATGTATGTGTGGTGTGTGTATGTGGATCGAGGGGGGTGGGGGGATCAGTAAGGGGATTAGGAGGAGGAGAGTACAGAACGCGGATTGGAGGGAGTCAGTATGGGGATCACGGAGTGTCGCTACTTGGGGGGAGGTGGCTCCTGATAGGGTCGGGGGTGGGGGGAGGGCTCCTACATGAGGGGGTGTTGGGGAGTCCTGTAGTGGTGACAGGAATGAATACTCCTGTTGCCAGTATCCTTACGCCAGGGATTTCATGGAAGGGATGCCGCCATGGAATTCCTGGCGGTAAGGATACTCGTTATACCACAGGTGGTGTTAGGTGGACCGCCGGGCTGAATGTGGTCAACCTTCGGCCAGGCGTTCCACCCCCCTGCTGGTACAGGTGGTGAACTGGCTGCAGTGCAGGCAGTTCACTGCAATGGCCATAATTTGGCGGTCCTGTACTGCCATGCTGTCGTCGGTCTGACTGCAACTGCAGGAGTGGTGGTGCAGGACTGCCAAGGTTATTATGACCCCCAGAATGTCCAGTGTTGGTCGTGGCACTGTCCGTGTATCAGTCATCTAGTTGATTAACGGTGGTGTATAGTAGTCGGTTGTGTACGCAATAATTAGCAATATAAGAGCAAATAAACAATGCAAAAACAGAATGCATATAAACAAACCCATACCTCCCTCCCATGCCTGCCGTGAACATGCCAGGTGATAACCAAAACTTAAGTAACCAATATAACCCCAAGAAATCGAATAATGTGGTGTCAACCATGGGGGTGACAATGCTACAGTGGATGGACACCATGTCTCAATTACATGTAGAAGTGGCGTAAATTCTGCTGATGAGCCCCAGTTTAGATCAGCCGTTTCAAAGTGGCAAGGGGGTGTTCAGAAATAGGCAGCCTTGAAGTGTTGTCTAAGTGTTTTGGCCGTCTCCCAACGAGAGAGGTAGGCAAGAAGGTCACCAGTCCCCTGAGTCCTGCCCAAGGTCAGTTTGATATAAAATGTTATTGGCCAGAAGTGCCAGGGGGTTGTGATGGGGAGGACGTTTGTGCCCGGGGTTCTGGGCGTAGTGATGCTCTGGAGAACTTTTTGCAGAAGTCCAGCACTTCAGCAGGTTTATCAGAAATACAAGTTTTACCCTCTGAAACATCAATGCGGAGTCTGGCTGAGTACACCATGGTGTAACGAATGCCATGTTTCTGAAGGGTAACCTTAGCATCCTGAAATTTCCACCAGGCCTCCTGTACCGCCACAATGTAGTTGGGGTAGATAGAGATTGTGGCATCCTAGTGTTGTAGGGGGGCTTGTTCACAGCTTCAGAAGTGAAGCTGGAGCGCTCAAACAGTACAGTAAGCAAATGCTCGACAAACAAGTCCATGCACCTTGTTTTTGTTATTTCTGCCACCTCCTGGATGTGTATGTTGTTACGTCAGCTTTTGCCTCAAGGCCTCATGTTTAATTGCGACTGTACGCAAGCGGGATTCTAGCACCTCCAGTCTTATAGTGGCATTGGTGACGTTGTCTGCTTTAGATATCTGGTCCTCTGCATGCTCTAACCGTGTGTCCTGTCAAACGAGACATTTACCCATACGGTGTATGCAGCCTACTATGGTGTCAAATCTGGCATCAATCACCTTCAAACCCTCAGGGAGCTCCATCATTATCACAGTGGCATTGGCAGTCATGTCTTTATCTTCTTCTCCATGGGCCCCCTGCTCTGACTTTGTGGGTGCCTCTTGTTACAGTGTTTGTTTTTGCCTGTCAAACGTGAGTCTGTGCTTTTTGGTGTCTCCTTTACCCATTGTCCTTCAGGCAATGATCTACAGGTGAGTATAAGTAAGTGTAGTGGGCGGTTGTGTGCCTGTTATATTGATAGAGATTATTCTCCCTGTCCTGAAAGTGGCAATACATGTAGGAGAGATGGAACACCAAACCCTCCGGTAGCACGCGGTGTTAACATAGCAGAGGAATCATCAGAGGAAAGTAGCTACACATGCCCCTGTCTTGTTTCCATATGTGGTGGGAGGTGCAGTTCTAGCGCAGCAGCCCAGTTGCTCATCCCCACTGGGCCTGTTGGTGCAGTTGTCTCCGCAGTGTCAGAAGTCTGTGAGCAGTGGTCAAACCAGTTGCAGGCAGTCCCCCCATGCCCCTACCAGTCTCACCAGGGGTGAGTATGAATTGTGTGCCAACGGCAGTATTAAGGGGAGGGGGAGACGAGGAGGGCCGGTCAGTGAACGCAGCCGCACCACACGGCCAGGCCGCAACCAGCCCGATGTCAGATATCTTCACCGCAGCGCCTCCCCCAGCAAGTTGCATGTGGCAGTGTTGGATGCGGAGATTGATGCAAATCTAGGCCTATTTAGCGAGAGGGAGACCAGGCGTGAGTACGAGCCGCACCGGACGACTTGTGCGGCCCGTGCCTCAATTCTGCCCACAGCCCCTGTTGCTGCGGGGCTTCAGAGGCACGGAGCCCACGTGTAGGCCTCAGGTCATCCGGAGGCGCCCTCCAGCCAGCAGAAGCATTCTGAGCACATCACCTCCTGAGCAGCAAAGTATCATATTTAAGCTCAGATTATGGGCCTCCGCTGTTCATGGGGTCCAATCCATCAGAAGCTCTTACACCGTGTGGCAATCTTGGTCACTGGCATAGCCACCCTGGTTGACAGTTATATGCATGCAACTGCACCGGACATTTTCCAGGAACTTCCCTTCTCTGTTCAACTGGAGCAGCTCTGGTCAATGAGACTTTAGGGGTGCATTTGCTATTATTTCTTCCAATGGAGTGCAGCAAGACAAGTTGGCTGCTCTGTGTTGTGTGAAAGGAAGAGAGCAGAAATGCTCCATATTTGCAAAGATATGGAGCATTTCGGCTTTCTTCTTGCACTGGCACACTGTGTGCTCCCTAGCACCAATGCAGACACCCTTGCATCATAGTGAATGTGTGCCTGTGTTAAAGACAGGATGGGTTTGTGCAGGAAGGGACACCTTCTTGCACAAAAACAACTCTTAGAGGCATATTCCTCTTTCGATGAAAAGATAAGACATTTCTCCTCATTACACCTCTGTTGAGTAGGCGCACCATTGTGGCGCAAATCCAGGTTTACATCTTTGTAAATCTGGTTTGTGTCAAAATACATGGGTGAATGCATAGGAACGACCATTCTCCAATCATGTAACACTTACACAACTCAAATGCAAGGCATCGTTATGCACTGCATTGCGTTACAGTGTATTTGCTAAACCGAGCAAAGCCAATTTGCGTGACTTAGTAAATGCCAAAAAATGATTTTCTGCAGGAGTTGTGCCACAAAAGTGATGCAACCACAATGGAAATTCATAGTAAATCTAGGTCTTGGTGTTTAGTGTGATAGTGGTCACATCACCCAAAAACTTAAATGAGATACCTAATTTAACAAAGACTAGCATGAAAAGCTGCTAGTATTATCCATTGTGCTCCTACCACTGGAGCTATTATGAACTAGTGGTAATGTACAGAATAGGCATGCATGGGGCACCCACATTGTTTGTTTTCCCATTTGTTTTTTTAAATAGCCTCTTTATCCGTTAGTATTAAAGTGCAACTGCAACGTTGCCGTTTTTCATTTTAAAAAGACTTAGGGCCACATTACCACCCTAGTGGTCTTAAGATGTCCAGGGCCGCGCTGTCAGTCGGACTGGCGGTGCAACAGCCACATTACGACCGTGGCAGTTGTGCCATGGTCAGACTGCCACCACCGCCAGTTTTCCTCAACGGTGCTGGTGGACCTAATCCACCATAGCAGCGCTGCCCTGGGGATTACGAGTGCCTTCTCTGCCGGCGATTACATGGCGGTAGGCCTGCCCTTTAAAGGCTGGCAGACACTGGGTGCAGGGTGCCCCAGGAGGGCCCCTGCACTACCCATGCACTTGGCATGGGCACTGCAGGGCAACCCCCCTGGCCAGCCCGTGGTGATTTTCACCGTCTGCTTTGGAGACAGTGAAAATCGCAACAGGTGCACCCTAAGCACCACAGCATTGCCGCAGGCTATATTATGAGCCTCCGTCAATGTTGTAGGCTGTTTCCCGCTGGGCCAACAGGCAGAAACTCTGTTTCCGCCTGCTGACCCAGCGGGAACTCTTAATGGGGCCCGCAGGAAGGGTGTCGCACTGGTGGTAACGTGACCGCGGGAGTTTGGCAGACAGGAGTTTGACCTCCTTTGCAATGACTCAGCGTGCATTCCAAGAATGGGTGTGACAATGACGCACAGGGTGCTTAGCACACAGGGAACAAGCAAATGCGCTTAAGTTCTATAGAGCTTGAGAGAGAGCGTGACAGAATTACACAGGGATGATATTCACTGACAAGGTGTTGGTGAAAAAGTCTGACATTCTACTCCATTGCTCAATCTATACCCAAGTGATCACAACTGGTTTTAAAACACCACATCATCCATCTGGCCTGTGCCATTCAAAAAGTGGGTCACTTACAATAACTGGTAGTGGCCAGATATCCCAAGCCTTTTGGGCTTATACTTTGCGTTGATTGAGGAAGTCATGGGGAGAGATTCAGCCAGAGTATCAGCCTTCAGAGAACTACCTAGCACTCATGAGAGTAGGCTGATGCCAGCCCAACACTGGCAAAAGTCAGGATACACATAGTTGTAGGTGAACAAAAGAATTTTGTGAATTTTGAAACAGAGTAAATCCATCAATTTTTTAATAGTGGATTTAACATTACAGTTGTCAAACAGACCTAATGCTTCCAACATACATAGAGTGGGCTTTGGTTTTGCCCCTTTCAGTCACTGTCTTTCTTTGACCAGCTTCTTTTAGCCATTGGCTTGAGACATTGTCTAAAGCTTCTTGTCTCAGCCCAGTCAAATATTCATCCCTCACCTAATGCTATTGGCTGATCGTATCCTTCCACTACCACTCCTAGGGTATCCTTCCACCTCCACTCCTGGGCTTGCATGGAACTGTATAAGGGGTTCTTTTACAACAATATCCCTCTCTGTCTCATCCTGCTGGCTCCCTCCTTTGATGTGCTAATGTTGCATGCTTTACCAAATTAATCCCAGATCTATTGGCTGTGCAAATCCCTATTTGTTCTGTGGAGGAACTTGAGAAATGGGCGGATTTAGAGTTTTCATGATGTCCATGCAGCTTGTGTTTTTCTCCTTGAAAAAATGAAATCCATGGAGATGCATCGAACTGCCTGATATCCCAATGAGCCAAACACTTGGTGTGATTCTCCCTGTGGCTCATGGATCAGGAGAGACACAGAAAGTTCCCAAACTGCTCACAGACTAGACAGATGGGGGATTGTGGCAGGGTGAGAACCTGCCATTTCATGTTTTTTCCTTCTCTGCTAAGCCAAAGGTAATCAGGGTATGTTTGGTTATCATTTGTACAAGAGCTGATGTCCGTCCGGGTTTGTCTGTGTAAAGAGCTCTGGGATTTAATGCAATAAAACATCATTCTCCATTCCTGAATGAGATACAGTGTCAGCTTCCTTCACGATCTCCAGACACATGGTGTGCCTTGTGCCCTGCTGGGCCCTCAACCTGCTGCAGCCACAGTCCCTTCCATGTGTACTCACATGTCCGCAGTGCACTGACCCTTAAACATCAGAACATAGGGCCTGATTTAGATGTTGGCGGTAACGGTTCCGCTGCCACTTTTCCAACGGAAACCCTGTCCGCCGGCTTAACGGTCCACCAGGTCGATTTAGATGTTGGCGGTCCCATAGACTTTAACCCTCCTTAGTCTGCCTGACTCTGCCAAGGATTTCCATACATTGCAAAGGCACCATAGGAAATTGTGGTTGGCAGCAGGACCACAACCACTCTTACCGCTGTGCACATTTGAATGTGCCTTACCACCAAGCAAAATGTGGCGGTCCAGCCTCCACTTCAGAGTTGGCAGATTGGGAGGGGGAAGGGGTGAAAACTCACCTTTTTTCCCAATTCCACTTCTGTTTCCGGCAGGACACGCCTGGACAACACCCTCAGTCGCTGCTGCCACTGGACCACGGAGAAAACACAACCCCCGTCGCTAGACACAAAGGTAGGGAACCTGCATTGTCTGTGTATGCCGGGTGGTCACTGTACATGAGTTTGGGATCACTGCAGACATATACTTGTAACAGTAATTCTTAAAAATAACATGAGTGGGTCAGACATGGATAGGGCCCCACTGGTACACAACTATCAATTTGGTGTCAGTATTCATTGACATATAAATTCTGCCACAACAATGGCGGTACAATAATACTTGTCAACTGTGTCCATGTGTGCACATTGCAAGTGGACCTGTACCTGTTATGTTGTGCGTGTAACTCAGTATGTGTATGTGTGTGTGCAATGCAATTGGCTGGAGGAGGTGGAGGGAACTGGAGTGGGTGATGTGGCTGTGTTAGTATGTGTGCCACTTGCATGTGGTATTGATGTTTTTTAACTAATTTTATTGATTTTCTGATATGTATGTACAGTTAATCATTCTGTACAGTTATACATCTTACATAAATGATTCTCTCAGTACATGTGTATCATATGCGTTAATATGCCTTTAGTGTGAGGCATGAGTCATTGGTTCAATTTTATATAATACTGTGAATTGAACTTGGATGTCTGAGAAAAAACAAGGAATAGGCACAGTCAAGAAAAGCAATTGGTAGGTATATGTTTTAAGCCATCACTACTGTTTACCGAAATCGTATTTTGCAGTTGAAGGTGTTTCCATACTGTAGATCCCACAGTCTCCGAGGTTGCAATCACCCATGCGGATGCCAGGTACCTAGATTGATGAGCCAGTCAGCACATGTGGCATCAATGTTGTTGTGTATGATGTGTGTTGTGCTGCTGCGTGCAACAATCAGGTGAGTGTTTTTGTGTGGTGGACGTTGTCATGATGTGTGTAGTTGTGATGTTGTGTGAGTGTGTTTGTGTAGATGAGTGTATAGTTGTGTTGGTTGCTGTGGTTGTGTTGTGTGTGGGTGCTGTATCAATAGTGTGTGTATGTTGTCTCATGGATGTACATCAATCTGTGTTTGTGGCATTTACGTGTTGCATTGTGGTGGAATGGCAATGGTTAATGGTGTGTATGTGGTGTGTTGTGTTGTGTGTGATGCAGGGAGACACATATGGCAAAGGTACAGTGTGTGTGTGACTTACCTCTATTCCATAGCCATTGCCATTGTCCGGTTTCCATTGGATCTAGCGATGTCCTCCCTCTGTCAGCAAACTGCCGCCGAGTGCAGGACTGTAACATCTAAATACAGTGGGCAGAACACCGTCGACTTGATGGACTTCTCGGGTCCGCCGCTGCAGCGGTCTGGCGGTCACACCGCCAAGATCTAAATCAGAATCAGGCCCATAGTTATAAAGCATCCTCAAGTCAGAGATCCATTCAAATCCACTCTAATATATGACGATGGCCCTCATTACGAGCCTGGAGGTCTGTGACCGCCAGGCTCGCGGTTGGCGGGAGCACCGCCGACAGCCCGGCGGTGCCCCGCAGGGCATTCTGACCGCGGCGCTTTGGCCGCGGTCAGTGCAGGAAAACCGGCGGTCTCCCGCCGGTTTTCCGCTGCCCGTTGGAATCCTCCAAGGCGGCGCAGCTTGCTGCGCCGCCGAGGGGATTCCGACCCCCCCTACCGCCATCCAGTTCCCGGCGGTCCGCCCGCCGGGAACCGGATGGCGGTAGGGGGGGTCGCGGGGTGAATGTTTGACAATGTTCAGCATTCCGTCCATCACTTGTTGTTTTTGCTTTTGTCGCCCTAAGTGGGAAGGGTATGCCCAGACGTGGGTCCCTTGCTTCCCATGCCGCTGGATTCAAGCTAGCCTGGCTGATGAGGGGTGAAACCCCGAAACCGGTCCCAGGATGCTTGTTTCCAGTCCAGGGAAGACCTGGCCTAGCAGTTCGGGCTGGACTGTTCCCATGGGGAACAGGATCAAGACTGATTTGCATATGGCTGGGTCCAAACTGGAATGGCATGGGCAGCAAAAAAACGATGGATTAAACCCAGATCTGTGACTGGGGGTGAATGTTTGACAATGTTCAGCATTCCGTCCATCACTTGTTGTTTGTGCATTTGTCGCCCTAAGTGGGAAGGGTATGCCCAGACGTGGGTCCCTTGCTTCCCATGCCGCTGGATTCAAGCTAGCCTGGCTGATGAGGGGTGAAACCCCGAAACCGGTCCCAGGATGCTTGTTTCCAGTCCAGGGAAGACTTGGCCTAGCAGTTCGGGCTGGACTGTTCCCATGGGGAACAGGGTCAAGACTGATTTGCATATGGCTGGGTCCAAACTGGAATGGCATGGGCAGCAAAAAAACAATGGATTATACCCAGATCTGTGACTGGGGGTGAATGTTTGACAATGTTCAGCATTCCGTCCATCACTTGTTGTTTTTGCATTTGTCGCCCTAAGTGGGAAGGGTATGCCCAGACGTGGGTCCCTTGCTTCCCATGCCGCTGGATTCAAGCTAGCCTGGCTGATGAGGGGTGAAACCCCGAAACCGGTCCCAGGATGCTTGTTTCCATTCCAGGGAAGACCTGGCCTAGCAGTTCGGGCTAGACTGTTCCCATGGGGAACAGGGTCAAGACTGATTTGCATATGGCTGGGTCCAAACTGGAATGGCATGGGCAGCAAAAAAACGATGGATTAAACCCAGATCTGTGACTGGGGGTGAATGTTTGACAATGTTCAGCATTCCGTCCATCACTTGTTGTTTTTGCATTTGTTGCCCTAAGTGGGAAGGGTATGCCCAGACGTGGGTCCCTTGCTTCCCATGCCGCTGGATTCAAGCTAGCCTGGCTGATGAGGGGTGAAACCCCGAAACCGGTCCCAGGATGCTTGTTTCCAGTCCAGGGAAGACCTGGCCTAGCAGTTCGGGCTGGACTGTTCCCATGGGGAACAGGGTCAAGACTGATTTGCATATGGCTGGGTCCAAACTGGAATGGCATGGGCAGCAAAAAAACGATGGATTAAACCCAGATCTGTGACTGGGGGTGAATGTTTGACAATGTTCAGCATTCCGTCCATCACTTGTTGTTTTTGCATTTGTCGCCCTAAGTGGGAAGGGTATGCCCAGACGTGGGTCCCTTGCTTCCCATGCCGCTGGATTCAAGCTAGCCTGGCTGATGAGGGGTGAAACCCCGAAACCGGTCCCAGGATGCTTGTTTCCAGTCCAGGGAAACCTGGCCTAGCAGTTCGGGCTGGACTGTTCCCATGGGGAACAGGGTCATGACTGATTTGCATATGGCTGGGTCCAAACTGGAATGGCATGGGCAGCAAAAAAACGATGGATTAAACCCAGATCTCTGACTGGGGGTGAATGTTTGACAATGTTCAGCATTCCGTCCATCACTTGTTGTTTTTGCATTTGTCGCCCTAAGTGGGAAGGGTATGCCCAGACGTGGGTCCCTTGCTTCCCATGCCGCTGGATTCAAGCTAGCCTGGCTGATGAGGGGTGAAACCCCGAAACCGGTCCCAGGATGCTTGTTTCCAGTCCAGGGAAGACCTGGCCTAGCAGTTCGGGCTGGACTGTTCCCATGGGGAACAGGGTCAAGACTGATTTGCATATGGCTGGGTCCAAACTGGAATGGCATGGGCAGCAAAAAAACGATGGATTAAACCCAGATCTGTGACTGGGGGTGAATGTTTGACAATGTTCAGCATTCCGTCCATCACTTGTTGTTTTTGCATTTGTCGCCCTAAGTGGGAAGGTTATGCCCAAACGTGGGTCCCTTGCTTCCCATGCCGCTGGATTCAAGCTAGCCTGGCTGATGAGGGGTGAAACCCCGAAACCGGTCCCAGGATGCTTGTTTCCAGTCCAGGGAAGACCTGGCCTAGCAGTTCGGGCTGGACTGTTCCCATGGGGAACAGGGTCAAGACTGATTTGCATATGGCTGGGTCCAAACTGGAATGGCATGGGCAGCAAAAAAACGATGGATTAAACCCAGATCTGTGACTGGGGGTGAATGTTTGACAATGTTCAGCATTCCGTCCATCACTTGTTGTTTTTGCATTTGTCGCCCTAAGTGGGAAGGGTATGCCCAGACGTGGGTCCCTTGCTTCCCATGCCGCTGGATTCAAGCTAGCCTGGCTGATGAGGGGTGAAACCCCGAAACCGGTCCCAGGATGCTTGTTTCCAGTCCAGGGAAGACCTGGCCTAGCAGTTCGGGCTGGACTGTTTCCATGGGGAACAGGGTCAAGACTGATTTGCATATGGCTGGGTCCAAACTGGAATGGCATGGGCAGCAAAAAAACGATGGATTAAACCCAGATCTGTGACTGGGGGTGAATGTTTGACAATGTTCAGCATTCCGTCCATCACTTGTTGTTTTTGCATTTGTCGCCCTAAGTGGGAAGGGTATGCCCAGACGTGGGTCCCTTGCTTCCCATGCCGCTGGATTCAAGCTAGCCTGGCTGATGAGGGGTGAAACCCCGAAACCGGTCCCAGGATGCTTGTTTCCAGTCCAGGGAAGACCTGGCCTAGCAGTTCGGGCTGGACTGTTCCCATGGGGAACAGGGTCAAGACTGATTTGCATATGGCTGGGTCCAAACTGGAATGGCATGGGCAGCAAAAAAACGATGGATTAAACCCAGATCTGTGACTGGGGGTGAATGTTTGACAATGTTCAGCATTCCGTCCATCACTTGTTGTTTTTGCATTTGTCGCCCTAAGTGGGAAGGGTATGCCCAGACGTGGGTCCCTTGCTTCCCATGCCGCTGGATTCAAGCTAGCCTGGCTGATGAGGGGTGAAACCCCGAAACCGGTCCCAGGATGCTTGTTTCCAGTCCAGGGAAGACCTGGCCTAGCAGTTCGGGCTGGACTGTTCCCATGGGGAACAGGGTCAAGACTGATTTGCATATGGCTGGGTCCAAACTGGAATGGCATGGGCAGCAAAAAAACGATGGATTAAACCCAGATCTGTGACTGGGGGTGAATGTTTGACAATGTTCAGCATTCCGTCCATCACTTGTTGTTTTTGCATTTGTCGCCCTAAGTGGGAAGGGTATGCCCAGACGTGGGTCCCTTGCTTCCCATGCCGCTGGATTCAAGCTAGCCTGGCTGATGAGGGGTGAAACCCCGAAACCGGTCCCAGGATGCTTGTTTCCAGTCCAGGGAAGACCTGGCCTAGCAGTTCGGGCTGGACTGTTCCCATGGGGAACAGGGTCAAGACTGATTTGCATATGGCTGGGTCCAAACTGGAATGGCATGGGCAGCAAAAAAACGATGGATTAAACCCAGATCTGTGACAGGGGGTGAATGTTTGACAATGTTCAGCATTCCGTCCATCACTTGTTGTTTTTGCATTTGTCGCCCTAAGTGGGAAGGGACGTGGGTCCCTTGCTTCCCATGCCGCTGGATTCAAGCTAGCCTGGCTGATGAGGGGTGAAACCCCGAAACCGGTCCCAGGATGCTTGTTTCCAGTCCAGGGAAGACCTGGCCTAGCAGTTCGGGCTGGACTGTTCCCATGGGGAACAGGGTCAAGACTGATTTGCATATGGCTGGGTCCAAACTGGAATGGCATGGGCAGCAAAAAAACGATGGATTAAACCCAGATCTGTGACTGGGGGTGAATGTTTGACAATGTTCAGCATTCCGTCCATCACTTGTTGTTTTTGCATTTGTCGCCCTAAGTGGGAAGGGTATGCCCAGACGTGGGTCCCTTGCTTCCCATGCCGCTGGATTCAAGCTAGCCTGGCTGATGAGGGGTGAAACCCCGAAACCGGTCCCAGGATGCTTGTTTCCAGTCCAGGGAAGACCTGGCCTAGCAGTTCGGGCTGGACTGTTCCCATGGGGAACAGGGTCAAGACTGATTTGCAAATGGCTGGGTCCAAACTGGAATGGCATGGGCAGCAAAAAAACGATGGATTAAACCCAGATCTGTGACTGGGGGTGAATGTTTGACAATGTTCAGCATTCCGTCCATCACTTGTTGTTTTTGCATTTGTCGCCCTAAGTGGGAAGGGTATGCCCAGACGTGGGTCCCTTGCTTCCCATGCCGCTGGATTCAAGCTAGCCTGGCTGATGAGGGGTGAAACCCCGAAACCGGTCCCAGGATGCTTGTTTCCAGTCCAGGGAAGACCTGGCTTAGCAGTTCGGGCTGGACTGTTCCCATGGGGAACAGGGTCAAGACTGATTTGCATATGGCTGGGTCCAAACTGGAATGGCATGGGCAGCAAAAAAACGATGGATTAAACCCAGATCTGTGACTGGGGGTGAATGTTTGACAATGTTCAGCATTCCGTCCATCACTTGTTGTTTTTGCATTTGTCGCCCTAAGTGGGAAGGGTATGCCCAGACGTGGGTCCCTTGCTTCCCATGCCGCTGGATTCAAGCTAGCCTGGCTGATGAGGGGTGAAACCCCGAAACCGGTCCCAGGATGCTTGTTTCCAGTCCAGGGAAGACCTGGCCTAGCAGTTCGGGCTGGACTGTTCCCATGGGGAACAGGGTCAAGACTGATTTGCATATGGCTGGGTCCAAACTGGAATGGCATGGGCAGCAAAAAAACGATGGATTAAACCCAGATCTGTGACTGGGGGTGAATGTTTGACAATGTTCAGCATTCCGTCCATCACTTGTTGTTTTTGCATTTGTCGCCCTAAGTGGGAAGGGTATGCCCAGACGTGGGTACCTTGCTTCCCATGCCGCTGGATTCAAGCTAGCCTGGCTGATGAGGGGTGAAACCCCGAAACCGGTCCCAGGATGCTTGTTTCCATTCCAGGGAAGACCTGGCCTAGCAGTTCGGGCTGGACTGTTCCCATGGGGAACAGGGTCAAGACTGATTTGCATATGGCTGGGTCCAAACTGGAATGGCATAGGCAGCAAAAAAACGATGGATTAAACCCAGATCTGTGACTGGGGGTGAATGTTTGACAATGTTCAGCATTCCGTCCATCACTTGTTGTTTTTGCATTTGTCGCCCTAAGTGGGAAGGGTATGCCCAGACGTGGGTCCCTTGCTTCCCATGCCGCTGGATTCAAGCTAGCCTGGCTGATGAGGGGTGAAACCCCGAAACCGGTCCCAGGATGCTTGTTTACAGTCCAGGGAAGACCTGGCCTAGCAGTTCGGGCTGGACTGTTCCCATGGGGAACAGGGTCAAGACTGATTTGCATATGGCTGGGTCCAAACTGGAATGGCATGGGCAGCAAAAAAATGATGGATTAAACCCAGATCTGTGACTGGGGGTGAATGTTTGACAATGTTCAGCATTCCGTCCATCACTTGTTGTTTTTGCATTTGTCGCCCTAAGTGGGAAGGGTATGCCCAGACGTGGGTCCCTTGCTTCCCATGCCGCTGGATTCAAGCTAGCCTGGCTGATGAGGGGTGAAACCCCGAAACCGGTCCCAGGATGCTTGTTTCCAGTCCAGGGAAGACCTGGCCTAGCAGTTTGGGCTGGACTGTTCCCATGGGGAACAGGGTCAAGACTGATTTGCATATGGCTGGGTCCAAACTGGAATGGCATGGGCAGCAAAAAAACGATGGATTAAACCCAGATCTGTGACTGGGGGTGAATGTTTGACAATGTTCAGCATTCCGTCCATCACTTGTTGTTTTTGCATTTGTCGCCCTAAGTGGGAAGGGTATGCCCAGACGTGGGTCCCTTGCTTCCCATGCCGCTGGATTCAAGCTAGCCTGGCTGATGAGGGGTGAAACCCCGAAACCGGTCCCAGGATGCTTGTTTCCAGTCCAGGGAAGACCTGGCCTAGCAGTTCGGGCTGGACTGTTCCCATGGGGAACAGGGTCAAGACTGATTTGCATATGGCTGGGTCCAAACTGGAATGGCATGGGCAGCAAAAAAACGATGGATTAAACCCAGATCTGTGACTGGGGGTGAATGTTTGACAATGTTCAGCATTCCGTCCATCACTTGTTGTTTTTGCATTTGTCGCCCTAAGTGGGAAGGGTATGCCCAGACGTGGGTCCCTTGCTTCCCCATGCCGCTGGATTCAAGCTAGCCTGGCTGATGAGGGGTGAAACCCCGAAACCGGTCCCAGGATGCTTGTTTCCAGTCCAGGGAAGACCTGGCCTAGCAGTTCGGGCTGGACTGTTCCCATGGGGAACAGGGTCAAGACTGATTTGCATATGGCTGGGTCCAAACTGGAATGGCATGGGCAGCAAAAAAACGATGGATTAAACCCAGATCTGTGACTGGGGGTGAATGTTTGACAATGTTCAGCATTCCGTCCATCACTTGTTGTTTTTGCATTTGTCGCCCTAAGTGGGAAGGGTATGCCCAGACGTGGGTCCCTTGCTTCCCATGCCGCTGGATTCAAGCTAGCCTGGCTGATGAGGGGTGAAACCCCGAAACCGGTCCCAGGATGCTTGTTTACAGTCCAGGGAAGACCTGGCCTAGCAGTTCGGGCTGGACTGTTCCCATGGGGAACAGGGTCAAGACTGATTTGCATATGGCTGGGTCCAAACTGGAATGGCATGGGCAGCAAAAAAATGATGGATTAAACCCAGATCTGTGACTGGGGGTGAATGTTTGACAATGTTCAGCATTCCGTCCATCACTTGTTGTTTTTGCATTTGTCGCCCTAAGTGGGAAGGGTATGCCCAGACGTGGGTCCCTTGCTTCCCATGCCGCTGGATTCAAGCTAGCCTGGCTGATGAGGGGTGAAACCCCGAAACCGGTCCCAGGATGCTTGTTTCCAGTCCAGGGAAGACCTGGCCTAGCAGTTTGGGCTGGACTGTTCCCATGGGGAACAGGGTCAAGACTGATTTGCATATGGCTGGGTCTAAACTGGAATGGCATGGGCAGCAAAAAAACGATGGATTAAACCCAGATCTGTGACTGGGGGTGAATGTTTGACAATGTTCAGCATTCCGTCCATCACTTGTTGTTTTTGCATTTGTCGCCCTAAGTGGGAAGGGTATGCCCAGACGTGGGTCCCTTGCTTCCCATGCCGCTGGATTCAAGCTAGCCTGGCTGATGAGGGGTGAAACCCCGAAACCGGTCCCAGGATGCTTGTTTCCAGTCCAGGGAAGACCTGGCCTAGCAGTTCGGGCTGGACTGTTCCCATGGGGAACAGGGTCAAGACTGATTTGCATATGGCTGGGTCCAAACTGGAATGGCATGGGCAGCAAAAAAACGATGGATTAAACCCAGATCTGTGACTGGGGGTGAATGTTTGACAATGTTCAGCATTCCGTCCATCACTTGTTGTTTTTGCATTTGTCGCCCTAAGTGGGAAGGGTATGCCCAGACGTGGGTCCCTTGCTTCCCCATGCCGCTGGATTCAAGCTAGCCTGGCTGATGAGGGGTGAAACCCCGAAACCGGTCCCAGGATGCTTGTTTCCAGTCCAGGGAAGACCTGGCCTAGCAGTTCGGGCTGGACTGTTCCCATGGGGAACAGGGTCAAGACTGATTTGCATATGGCTGGGTCCAAACTGGAATGGCATGGGCAGCAAAAAAACGATGGATTAAACCCAGATCTGTGACTGGGGGTGAATGTTTGACAATGTTCAGCATTCCGTCCATCACTTGTTGTTTTTGCATTTGTCGCCCTAAGTGGGAAGGGTATGCCCAGACGTGGGTCCCTTGCTTCCCATGCCGCTGGATTCAAGCTAGCCTGGCTGATGAGGGGTGAAACCCCGAAACCGGTCCCAGGATGCTTGTTTCCAGTCCAGGGAAGACCTGGCCTAGCAGTTCGGGCTGGACTGTTCCCATGGGGAACAGGGTCAAGACTGATTTGCATATGGCTGGGTCCAAACTGGAATGGCATGGGCAGCAAAAAAACGATGGATTAAACCCAGATCTGTGACTGGGGGTGAATGTTTGACAATGTTCAGCATTCCGTCCATCACTTGTTGTTTTTGCATTTGTCGCCCTAAGTGGGAAGGGTATGCCCAGACGTGGGTCCCTTGCTTCCCATGCCGCTGGATTCAAGCTAGCCTGGCTGATGAGGGGTGAAACCCCGAAACCGGTCCCAGGATGCTTGTTTCCAGTCCAGGGAAGACCTGGCCTAGCAGTTCGGGCTGGACTGTTCCCATGGGGAACAGGGTCAAGACTGATTTGCATATGGCTGGGTCCAAACTGGAATGGCATGGGCAGCAAAAAAACGATGGATTAAACCCAGATCTGTGACTGGGGGTGAATGTTTGACAATGTTCAGCATTCCGTCCATCATCTTGTTGTTTTTGCATTTGTCGCCCTAAGTGGGAAGGGTATGCCCAGACGTGGGTCCCTTGCTTCCCATGCCGCTGAAACCGGTCCCAGGATGCTTGTTTCCAGTCCAGGGAAGACCTGGCCTAGCAGTTCGGGCTGGACTGTTCCCATGGGGAACAGGGTCAAGAATGATTTGTATATGGCTCGGTCCAAACTGGAATGGCATGGGCAGCAAAAAAATGATGGATTAAACCCAGATCTGTGACTGGGGGTGAATGTTTGACAATGTTCAGCATTCCGTCCATCACTTGTTGTTTTTGCATTTGTCGCCCTAAGTGGGAAGGCTATGCCCAGACGTGGGTCCCTTGCTTCCCATGCCGCTGGATTCAAGCTAGCCTGGCTGATGAGGGGTGAAACCCCGAAACCGGTCCCAGGATGCTTGTTTCCAGTCCAGGGAAGACCTGGCCTAGCAGTTCGGGCTGGACTGTTCCCATGGGGAACAGGGTCAAGACTGATTTGCATATGGCTGGGTCCAAACTGGAATGGCATGGGCAGCAAAAAAACGATGGATTAAACCCAGATCTGTGACTGGGGGTGAATGTTTGACAATGTTCAGCATTCCGTCCATCACTTGTTGTTTTTGCACATGCCACTGGCATGGGCACTGCAGGGGACCACGTAAGAGGGCCCCTAAATGTATTTCACTGTCTGCTGCGCAGACAGTGAAATACGCGACAGGTGCAACTGCACCCGTCGCACAGCTTCCACTCCGCCGGCTCGATTCCACGCCGGCTTCATCGTGGAAGCCTGCCGCCCGCCAGCCCAGCGGGAATGTCAGAATTACCGCCGCGGTCTTTCGACCGCGGAACGGTAATCTGACGGCGGGACTTTGGCGGGCAGCCTCCAATATCTACTCATGCTTCTCAATGCAATAGTGACTCCCTAGTCCCACTGAAAAACAAAGTACACAAGCAGGGCTGCAGTACCCCATTTCAGAGGACCCCCATTGAGGTTTAACACGTTGCACAAACATGGAAGACAGACTACCTAAGGATGCCCCCCAGAGCATGCACATGTTGTTTCTTGATACTTTCCACTAGTTTGGTGCTGGACAGAGTTTATCACGGATTAGTGACTTACACATTCTCACTACTTTTTACACTATCTACATAATGGCACAATCAGTAGCCCACTGAAGGAGACTAGAATCACTGAGGGACATGGTCTGGCTCTCGAGTGTCTACGGCATATGTACGGATTCAGAATACGGTGCCCTGACCAGCTGCTTCCAGTACTGCTGCCCTTTGAATGCCTTCCTGGTGCTGACTTTTGCAAGTGACCTTTCAGCCACTGTCTCATAGGGCCTATGGATCTTTTAGTTGGTGCCACGAGACAATCAAATACCAGCCAACCTACCAATCAAGTCTTGGACCAGTCCACTTTGTGGAAACTCGACACATTGGTAAAGATTTACAAGGCCCTAGCGCCTCTTAACGCCACATTAGTGTCATTTTTTTAAACACTAATGTGGCGTTAAGGAGGCCATTCTCCTTTGCCATATTATAAAGAGGCGTTTGTAACCCCTTGCGCCACATTATACCTGCACCAGGGAGGCCACAAAAAATGTCGCAGTGAAATCTACAATATTTCACTGTGACATTTTTTCTGTCATTTTTAATGCCTGCTTGGGGCAGGCGTGAAAGTGACGGGCCCATAGTAATTTATGGGCCTCCCTGGTGCTTTGCTGCACTAGTGCCATCATTTATGGCACTAATACAAATAAGAGCCACAATAGTGTCATACATTATGAGGCTCTAATAGAAACGAGCGCCATGGTGTTCCATATTGTTTATACGACGCAACCATGGTGTTGTTAGGTGGGGCATGAGTGGTGGCGCAAGAAAAGTGGCGCATCGGGATCGATGCGCCACTTTCTTGTAGATCTGGCCCATTGTGTTCTCTCTACCCCTATGTTCCTGTAATGGGAAACCAATAGAATATGGCACAGGGCAACCTCATGTGAAGACGGACTCTCTGAAAACACGGTGCGGGGAGTAGGACAGACTTAGGGCCGTATTTATACTCCGTTTGCGCCGAATTTGCGTCGTTTTTTTCGACGCAAATTCGACGCTAAACTAACGCCAACTAACGCCATATTTATACTATGGCGTTAGAGGCGTATAGCGCCAAAGTTCCCGGAATGTGCGTCATTTTTTAGCGTGAACCCCTTCCTTGCGTTAATGATATGCAAGGGAGGCGTTCCCGTCTAAAAAATGACTCCCAGGCCTTTACGTGGTATTTATACTCCCGGGCAAAAATGACGCCCGGGAGTGGGCGTGGCCAAAAACGGCGCATTTGCGCCGCTTTTTAACGCCTGGGTCTGGGATGGCGTTAAGGGACAAGTGGGCTCAAAATGAGCCCACAGTGCCCTCCCCTGCCCCCAGGGACCCCCCCTGCCACCCCTGCCCACCCCAGGAGGACACCCAAGGATGGAGGGACCCATCCCAGTGAAGTACAGGTAAGTTCAGGTAAGTATAATTTTTGTTATTTTTCAATTTTTTTTTGTGGCATAGGGGGGCCTTATTTGTGCCCCCCTACATGCCACTATGCCCAATGACCATGCCCAGGGGACATAAGTCCCCTGGGCATGGCCATTGGGCAAGGGGGCATGACTCCTATCTTTACAATGATAGGAGTCATGTTGATGGGGGATGGGCGCCGAAAAAAAATGGCGCAAGTCGAGTTACGACGATTTTTTCGACGTAACCTGACTTGCCCCATTTTAAGACGCCCATGCGCCATTTTCCCCCTACGCCGGCGCTGCCTGGTGTACGTGGTTTTTCTCGCGCACACCAGGCAGCGCCGGTCTGCTTGCGCCGGCTAACGCCATTCAATAAATACGGCGCCCGCATGGCGCTTCAGAATGGCGTTAGCCGGCGCAAAACTTTTTGACGCTAAACTGCGTTAGCGCAGTTTAGCGTCAAAAAGTATAAATATGGGCCTTAGAACCGGTGCATCACAGAGCGTGATATTTTATGTCCGGTTACATCTGTCAGGGTAGGGCAGATCTCTAGGCGGTAACGCTGCCATAAGTGCACCCTAGTTCACTATATGCATCCTTCCCCTCACTCCCGTCAGGACTAGCAACTTTCATGCCACCTCAGCTTATCGTTGCTGAGCGACATCACAAACAACACTGGGTTTCCCCTCTCAGAGTACCCAACTGATGCCAGCCTGCAATCATTCAATTGTTTGAACAGAAAATTAAAATTTACCGTGGAAGGGATTTATTATGTCAAAAAGCTAAACTTTTCCATTCAGTACGCGCTGTGTAGTTCGATGCTGACGATCATATGCTATCTATTTATCCCTTATTAGGGCTTAACAAAATCAGCAGAGGTCGCAATTTGCTCATAAATGGGTACACTGTGCACCCAATGGAAACTGAAACACTGTGACTATGTCCACACATTCCACTCTCAGGGCTCAGCTTAGGGATGTGGTTCGAAAAGTAGTGTTACTGGGTCAGTGATACATTTTTTAGGATAGTTCACATTTCATCAACATAGGTATGATTTTAATTTAAGAGCAGCCATGTTTTTTTATTTCTGAAGTACATATGTAGTGCATCTGATTTCTGATAACTTGGATAGGACCAGATCACGTCAGCTGCATTACTGAGGTGAAATTTTACACTGATGAAAGGAAAACTCTCACGCGCATACTATCTTTCAACAATCTTGAACTAATATTTGCACCACCTGGCAGATTCAAAGTGCTACTTTTGCTTATGTCATTTTTGCATTGGGTAGTTCTTTTCACTCGCGTGCGCTGCAATGAAGGGGCCCGTGGAGAGTGAGACGCAGTCTAGTCTCTCCGCGGGCGGTTTCGGGAAAAGGAAGTGGCGCGCAAGGCGCCCCATTGGTTTAAAGGTAAGTGGGGGCGGGTTTTAGGTTAGGAAATATAAGGGGGGTGGAGGGTGGGGTCGGCCTCTTCACCACGCCGACTTAGCGTGGGAGGGTTGCGTTAGTTAGGAGGACAGAGGTAAGGAGTCAGGGCAGTTAGGTCAGGGCTTAGGGCTGGGGGAATTCCCACAGGCAGGCACACCGTCCCGCGGGGCCTGCAGGAGTTTTAGGGCACCGGCGGAGGGGGAGGCCGGCTCCTTGGGCATTTGGGTCACGACGTGGGGAGACGGGGGAGGCGGCCCCCCCTTGGGCAGTTCTATAAAAAAAAAAAAAAAATTAATTGAGAACCGGCACAGGAATCGGGGAAGGCCGGCCCCGGTAGCACAATTTTCGTGTAGCGCGCGGAGACGCGCGTTTGCAAGAGGCGGCCCCCCGGGGGTTCTGCAACACCGCCGGGAGACGTGCTGCCGAAAATCAGCAGGCACAGGCCTTGCTGACACGGAGGCGCCACCACCTCTCCGCGCGGGGCCCCAGGGCAATAAAAGGCACGCTAGGGACAGGGAGGGCCCCTTGGACAAAAAAAAATAAAATACAAAATAATATTTTTGGGAAATTCTGGCCAGCAGTTTAACAGGCAGCTGGACACCTCCCCAATGCAGGGGACGGCATAGGGAACACCCAGAACGGGTGCAGGCCAGTTTTTGGCACAACAAGGTGCAAAAAATAAATAAATATATATATATAAATAAATAATATTAAAAGAAAAGATAAAACAGAGATAATTATACAGAGACACATAAAAGGAAGCAGCTAATAAGTCCGTGGTAGAACAACAACCGACGTCTCGGTCGGCAACATGGCCACAGGCCATGACGCGGAGGCAGTAAGGGCCGCACTACGCGTTCTAGGCGAAGCAGGCAGGGCGGATTTACTTAGACCAGGGGTCCTAGACCAGGCCTGGGTGGGGATGACACGCCCCAGTAGGGCGGCATCGGGGCGGGTGGCGGCCACAATAGCGGCATGTGAGTCACAGGACTCTGATGGGGAGAGGGATGAAGGATCTGTAGCACCCGGGCAGGGCGCAATTGCACAGCAAGTTCTTCACGGGACACAGAGCCCGCTGATGTTTGGCGGGGAGACACAGGACACGCAGGACTCAGGGACAGCTAGCGCGCAAGTAGGCGCGGACCCCACAAGCAGCGGGGCCACACAGCGGGGGGGCCGGGGACAACAGGCATAGCAAGGAGGCAGAGCAACCCATACCGGGGCCCAGTGGGGATTTCGCCCCCCTAGATTTGTCATACCACAGAGGGGAGGGCCCCAGCTCTGGGTTTTTCGGGGTGCCCGTAAAGAAAAGAGGCAAGTATGCCGGAAGACACAGGGGTGGGTCAGGGAGGGCCAAGGCCGCGCCACGCCAGGCCAGGGGAAGGAAAGTCAAGGCGGCACAGGAAGCAGGGACCGCTGTGGACCAGAGCCCGCACACACAGGGGGCCTGGAACCAGGCAGAGACATGGGATTTGGAGGCCAGAATACGGGAACAGCGAAAGGCCGTTTTAGAAACAGAAGCCAGGTGGGCGCAGCTGTGCAAGGACAGGGAAGAGGCACAGGCCTGCAGCGAGGCAACCCCAAATCCCAGAGAGGCCAAGGAGCAAGCAGGGACACAGCAACCAGGGCAGGGAAATGGAACTTGGGTATGGGTGCCACAGGCAAGGGGGGAACAGAGACAAGAGGCTCGAGCGGCCGAAGGGTCAGTAGGTGCGGGGAAACACAGTGACGCAGACGGTCACGGGGGCAGAAAGGCAGCAATGCCAACGGCAGAGGTTGGCAAGAGACGGAATACGCCGACTGGGCGCAATACGTCCCAAACGCGTTGGCACGAAGCACTGGAGGGGTCTGCGGCGGCCTTCTCCACACCGAGGGATCACGGACACCGGCCCGATGACACGCGTCATGCGGGGTTGGAAGCAAGGGCGAGTACACCAACTAATACAAGAGATTTCGGCCAGCGCAAAGGCCAGTGGGAAGGAGATGATGAACTGGAACTGGACTATGAAGAGGAAGGGGATGAATGGGAGGATGGCGAAATACGAGATTGGGAGGTGAGCACTGTTACAAAGGGTGGCGGGCGAGGGCACAAGAGCGGCGCAACCTCTTCGTGCTCTGTTTTACAGGTGGCAACTCCGCTGGAAGGCCCCACTGGTGGTCGGCAAGTTACGCCGTGCGGCAGAAGCCTAAAAAGAATACCAGGGAGTCTGGGAGACAACGCTGGAGGTAAGAATTGGTGGTCAGTGTGGGGCGAAGGGGGCGGGATAATGAAGGAGGCTAACACAAGAAGGTCCATTGGGGTAGGAGACGGACCAGTTTTAGAGAAGGCAGGTGTTAGCGACATTCAGAAGACGGTCGAGAACAAAGATAAAGAAGGCACCGCCACGAGTGGTACGGCCACAACGGGGAAGGCGGTCCAAATTTTCTCAGACGCAGCAGGAGCATCAGGTTTTGGTTTATATTGGGACGGGAGGTGGTGTGCGGAGACATGGCCGGCATCTTGGATGCAGCAAGGGAGAAGCATTGCGTTCCTGGAGTTTTTTCCCCTTTTAGTGGCACTGGCAGTGTGGCACTGGCAGTGTGGGGACAAGAATTAGCTAACAGGACAGTGATTTTTCAGATATGGCAGTTGTAGAGTTGGTAAACAGACGGAGAGCAAGGGACCTCAGAGTTTTGCGATTGTTGCGCCATTTTATGCTGTTATGTTTGTCCTTGAATGTTATTTTTAAAGCTGCACATATACCAGGGATCTACAACGAGATTGCAGACTCCCTATCTCGTTCACAGTGGCGGCGTTTCCGCGAATTGGCACCTGGAGCGGATCAGAACAAGACTGTGGTCCCGGCAGACATCTGGGAATGGGGGGCATGATGATCACGGGGCTGGTGGAGATGTCAATAGCAGTATCCACGTGGCGTAATTACAGACTGGCATGGTTGGAGTTTCAATCTTTTGAACAGTTTTGGGGCAATTTTTGGGCACAAAGCCTGCCAATGCTTGAAGCCAGGACTAGACGTTTCGTGCTGTTTCTGATCGGGGAGGGTTTATCTCCAGCTACAATTGGGGGAAACTGGCTGGCGTGTCTTTTTATGGAAAATTGTTTTGCGGTTATGATCCAGCGCGCAATGATTTATTGGGTAAAATGCTGAGGGGATGGAGCAAGGTTAGAGCGAGCGGAGACAAGCCAGCAAGGGAACCCATTACGTTTGAAATGTTGGTAGAGATGGTACAGGTGTTACCAGTCTGTTGTAGGGATGAATACGAGGTGGGTTTATTTCGGTTGTGTATGTTGTGGATGTTTTTTGGCGCATTTAGAGTATCAGAGTTGTTGGGGGTGGGGAAAGAAATTGGGGTAAGGAGAAAAGAGGTATGCGTGCATAAAGACAGGTTGGGGATATGGCTAAGACGGTCAAAAACTGACCAGCTGGGGAAAGGCAAGTGGATATGGTTGAGAAAAGGGGGCGTGGAGTTAGCTTGCCCGGTTGAGGAATGGGTCAGTTTCAAAGCCAGATGGCCAGGGGCAGGTGAAACAGGGGTTTTCATGCATGCGTCAGGAAAGAAGCTAACTAGTTACCAACTTTTACAAGTTATGAGAATGGCCCTTGGAAGGATAGGGCGGCGTGCAGGTGACTATGGAACGCACTCATTTAGTATTGGCGCGGCAACGGAGGCGGCACATTTGGGCTGGGATTGGGCTAAGATCAAGGCCATAGGGAGATGGAAGTCTAGGTGCTGTGAGAGATATGTTAGGCCTTGAAGAAAACGGTAGACAGGAAGGGAGAGATGGGGGGGGGGGGTTTGCGTATCCAGGCAATTGTTACAATGTTTTTTCTTTACAGGCTGCGTGGCTGGGCCGGAGACGGGGAAGATGACGACATGGTTGGTCGGCCATTCGTTTGTTCATTGGGCGGCAAAATTAGCAGAGAAGCAAATTTATGGCAGATCATTGGGACTGCCCAGCAGAAGCCATGAAGTGCGTTGGTGGGGCAAGAGTGGTATGAGGTGGGGGAGCCTGCTTCCATTTATCACGGGTAACTTGCCTCAGTGGGGATGCCCAGATTTGTTATTGATTCATCTGGGGGAGAATGATCTGGTGAAGCTATCGGGGCTCACTTTGATTCAATTGATGCAGAGGGATTTGGAACTTTTAAAACAAAAACTATACGGAACATGCTTGATATGGACGGAATTTGTGCCGAGAAGGGTTTGGAGAGGGGCTATCAATCATGGAGCCATAGAGCGGGCTCGGAAAAAATTGAATAGAGCTATGAGAGTTTTCTGCTGGGCCCAGGGGATCAAAGTTTTGAGACACGGGGACATAAAAGAACAAGAACAAGTTTTGTTTCGTGACGACGGGGTCCATTTATCACAGTTGGGTAACGCGTACTATATCACAGAGCTGAGACTGATGTTAGAAATCATATGGGGTACAAATTTGTGTACCCGGAAATAAAAGAGGGTGGGGCAGCGAAACGCCTCACGGGTTTCTCTGGTTGGCAGGAGATGTGGGAGGGTGGAGAGCCAGGTGCAGGCTTGTCCACTCTTCCAGGGGGAAAAACAAGGAATTGAAGGATCAGAGCGGGGAGGGGTAGGCTACAGGCAGGGAAGGCATGGGAGGATTAGGGGAGCATATACGGTAGGAAAATTGAAGGGAGATATTTTAAGGAGAAAATAAAGGAAAGGGAATTGTTTAGTTAAAGTCTGTTTTAAAAGAAGATACAGTTAAATGTTTAAGTAATGATGTTTAAACCCTGTTCTAATAAATGACCTTTTACACCAACAAGAGTGTCACGTATGTATGTCCCGATGAAGGGGCCCGCGGAGAGTGAGACGCAGTCTAGTCTCTCCACGGGCGGTTTCGGGAAAAGGAAGTGGCGCAAGGCGCCCCATTGGTTTAAAGGTAAGTGGGGGCGGGTTTTAGGTTAGGAAATATAAGGGGGGTGAAGGGTGGGGTCGGCCTCTTCACCGCGCCGACTTAGCGTGGGAGGGTCGCGTTAGTTAGGACCACCCACCCACCCAGCTTAGGAAGGCAGAGGGAGGAGAGGATAGTTAGGCAGGAAATGGGGGTCAGGTAGGGGCGGTTAACAGTCATTTAGGACAGGTGATTTTGAGAGTGATGGCAGGAGATGGGGGAGGGTGGAGAGTCAGGTGCGGGCTTGTCCACCCTTCCAGGGGGAAAAACAAGGAATTGAAGGATCAGAGCGGGGAGGGGTAGGCTACAGGCAGGGAAGGCATGGGAGGATTAGGGGAGCATATACGGTAGGAATATTGAAGGGAGATATTTTAAGGAGAAAATAAAGGAAAGGGAATTGTTTAGTTAAAGTCTGTTTTAAAATAAGATACAGTTAAATGTTTAAGTAATGATGTTTAAACCCTGTTCTAATAAATGACCTTTTACACCAACAAGAGTGTCACGTATGTATGTCCCGATGAAGGGGCCCGCGGAGAGTGAGACGCAGTCTAGTCTCTCCGCGGGCGGTTTTGGGAAAAGGAAGTGGCGCGCAAGGCGCCCCATTGGTTTAAAGGTAAGTGGGGGCGGGTTTTAGGTTAGGAAATATAAAGGGGGTGGAGGGTGGGGTCGGCCTCTTCACTGCGCCGACTTAGCGTGGGAGGGTCGCGTTAGTTAGGACCACCCACCCACCCAGCTTAGGAAGGCAGAGGGAGGAGAGGATAGTTAGGCAGGAAACGGGGGTCAGGTAGGGGCGGTTAACAGTCATTTAGGACAGGTGATTTTGAGAGTGATGGCAGGAGATGGGGGAGGGTGGAGAGTCAGGTGCGGGCTTGTCCACCCTTCCAGGGGGAAAAACAAGGAATTGAAGGATCAGAGCGGGGAGGGGTAGGCTACAGGCAGGGAAGGCATGGGAGGATTAGGGGAGCATATACGGTAGGAAAATTGAAGGGAGATATTTTAAGGAGAAAATAAAGGAAAGGGAATTGTTTAGTTAAAGTCTGTTTTAAAAGAAGATACAGTTAAATGTTTAAGTAATGATGTTTAAACCCTGTTCTAATAAATGACCTTTTACACCAACAAGAGTGTCACGTATGTATGTCCCGAACGTCACTGCAGAATTTCCCAGCACTTTCTTAAAACTGCACCGAACCAGCGCAAAATAGCATGGTACCAGTGCAATTGGGTCCCTCTGCAGAATGTGTTGAGGGGCCCTTGAGATGCCCAACCAACGTCACACATAAACAAGTTAAATACCTTCGTAACAATCTATCTTGTGGCTAGTCTATCCACACATTTCTCACCTTGTGAATATTCTTCATGTGTCAGACTGAAATCGGAAACTCTAAAGCACTATTGGTGGCAGCATGTGGCTCCGCACCAATGTTGATCCCCTCCAAAAGTGCCCAGCAGAGGTGCGTATCAGTGGCACCCATGCATGCTGACATCAGTTGCTTTCTTGAGCTGCACACGCCCTCAGAACCAGAGCCTATCGGCAGGTTGGTATTACCACTGTGAAGATCTCTAGACTGTGAACTTTTTAGATGGAAAAAGAGCCCAGTTCACAGAACGTAAAGGTGGGAGTGTCAATTATGAATCTACATTTATCTACAGTATTTACCAGAAAAACCTTTATCCAAGGTAAGTAACTTATTTTTCTGATGCGTACTTCTAACCACATTTCTCACCTTGTGAATATATACTATAGCAGTACCTCCCCAGGTGCTGAGATTGTGAATTGGCTCAAACCGAAAAGTCCTGCAGGACCAATAAAGCAAAATGCCCTTCTTTGCAAAACTGACTTGTTGAGGCAGGAGTGCTTTGTGAATGTATGTACCCATACCCACATAGCTGCCTAACATGTGTCGAGACCAGGGATTCTACGTGCTAACACAGTAGTAGCAGCCTTAAACCGGTGGAATGAGCCTGTAAGCTTTCTACAGGCTGCTTCCTTATCAGTGTGTAGCAGATCTTTATCCATCGGGAGATGGTCTGCTTTTCCACTGCCTTGCCCATTGTTGCCCTGGAGAAAACCACAAATAGTTGATCGACCAGCGAATGGGGTCTAAACAATGAAGTGTCTCTTCCTTCTTAGAGGGATGAGATGGGGCAAAGAATGCAAGAAGGATGTTAGCCTGCCCGACATGAAATGGAGTGGCCACTTTCAGCAGAAAGAAAAATCAGGTTGTTGACACTAAGTTGTTTGGAAAGAATGTAGTACATGTTGGGTGGAGTAAAAAAGCCTGCATCTTGCACACACACCTCACCGATGTTATGACAAAGAGAAAGAGGCCCTCCTTACAACCCTGGCGGTCGGTAGTAAAGCAGCGGTAAAAACGCCAACAGCCTGGTGGTAAAAAAAATGGAATTATGACCACGGCGGAAACCGCCAACACAGACAGCCACTTTTACACACCGACCGCCAAGGCGGTAGCAACAAACACCGCAGCAGTAACCACCAACAGCCAGGTGGAAGACAATGTACCGCCCACACTATTACAACAAGCCAATCTGCCACCTTTTCCGGGGCGGTACCAACGCCAGTAAAAAAGCATGGTGGAAACAGTACACAGACGGGAAACGACTCACCTCTGGACACTCAAGGAAGAACCACGACGCCATGGAGCCCGAACTACAGGTGTTACCCATGCTGGTTTACCTCCTCCTACACCAGGAATACCAAAGTCGGTGAAGACGACCACGGTGAGTACCCCACCTAGCACAAGAGGAAGGGCGGGGAGGAAAAAGATAGTAACACACACACGCAACACCCCTACCCCCACCCCCACCTCCAACACCATATGCACAAACAGATGCAACAACATTACATATCCACCCCGTACTCCCCAGGAATAATGCAAAGACAAAAGGAAGTGAGTAAAGTCAGTGTAATAATATAAAGTTCTAGAAATACATCTACAAAGCACAAAACAGTATCTACAATATATACAAATGGAGGGACACTGCCCAGTCCATAATGTCCATGGACCACAGGGCCATATCACATATTCCAAGGCCCCACTTGACCCCTGCCTCAATAGAGAACACTGCTGGGGCATCAGGTCGAAAATACACAGGCACCTCAGGGAAGAGGGGGCACCTCAGCCAGAAGATTGTACAACTCCACTGCTCCTGGAGGGGGCCACATGCCCAGCACTCTGTCCTGGGGAGTGCAAAGCCACAGTCTCTCTAGTGGGTGGTCTGCCCACTGCTTGGTCCTGGGGAGTGCAAAGCCACAGTCTCTGAAGTGGATGGTCTGCCTACTGCTTGGTCCTAGGGAGTGCAAAGCCACAGTCTCTCTAGTGGGTGGTCTGCCCACTGCTTGGTCCTGGGGAGTGCAAAGCCACAGTCTCTCTAGTGGGTAGTTTGCCCACTACTTGGTCCTGGGGAGTGCAAAGTCACAGTCTCTCAAGTGGGTGGTCTGCCCACTGCTTGGTCCTGGGGAGTGCAAAGCCACAGTCTCTCCCACTGCTTGGTCCTGGGGAGTGCAAAGCCACAGTCTCTCAAGTGGGTGGTCTGCCCACTGCTTTGTCCTGGGGAGTGCAAAGCCACAGTCTCTCAAGTGGGTGGTTTGCCCACTGCTTGGTCCTGGGCAGTGCAAAGCCACAGTCTCTCAAGTGGGCGGTTTGCCCACTGCTTGGTCCTGGGTAGTGTAAAGCCACAGTCTCTCAAGTGGATGGCTTCTCCACTGGTTCTGCGGGGGAGTTTGTGCCCAGATTGCTTCATCCTGGCAAGGAGGGGGTGAGTGGATGCCTTCTTCCACTGGTTCTGCAGGGGGTTTTGTGCCCAGTGTGCTTCATCCTGGCAAGGAGGAGTTGAGTGGATGCCTTCTTCCACTGATTCTGGAGGGGGCTTTGTGCCCTGTGATGCACATCTTGGGGAGTGCAAGGTCACAGTCTCTCACCTGGGTGTCACACCTACAGTTTTTGCAGGGGCCAGGACGCACTACAGCCCATGGAGGCCTGACTATACACTGCCTGCCGGCAGTGACGCCTGCTCAGTGGTGGTGCTGGCGGCGGTGCTGCCTGTGGTGGGGGAGGCTCCAGCCCTTCCCTGCAGCCTCGGACGGCTGCCCACTGGGGTTGCTGCTGGCAGTGGTGCTGCTGGCAGTGCAGGAGGCAGTGCTGGCAGAGTGCTGGTGGCGGTGCTGCCTGTGGTGGGGGGAGGCTCCAGCACTTCCCCTGCAGCCTCGGACGGCTGCCCACTCGGGCTGCTGCTGCTGGCAGTGGTGCTGCTGGTGGTGCATGTGGCGGTGCTGCCGGCAGTGCTGGCGGCACTCGGGGGAGGCTCCAGCCCATCCCCTGCAGCCTCAGATGGCTGAAGTGCCATGGCTGGTGTTGTTTGCTCAGATGGTGCTCCAGCACCAAGCTCAATATTCATCCTGCCTGCGGCGTCTGTGCCTTTGTCATTGCCCTTGGCAGCCGGTGGTCCCTGCTTGCCTTTGCCAGCTGGTGGTGCCTCCTTGCTTTTGTCAGCTGGTGGTGCCTTCTTGCCTTTGCCAGCTGGTGGTGCCTCCTTGCTTTTTGCCAGCTGGTGGTGCCTCCTTGCTTTTGTCAGCTTGTGGTGCTTCCTTGCCTTTGCCAGCTGGTGCTCCCTTTTTGGCTTTGATAGCTGGGGCTCCCTTTTTGCCCTTGGCAGCTGGTGCAGGCACACTGGCTGTGTGGACAGGTGTCTACTCGGAGACTCTCACAACTGCAGTGGCTGCAGAAAAGACAGTGGCCGTGGACTGGACGGCTGAGGTGCTAGCCTGGGTCCTGACCACCCTGGCCCAAAGTGAAAGAAAGATGGGGGGGGGAAGAGGGGCAGGGAATAGGTCAAGGGTGGAGAGGAAAAGCTTGTTAGGGACACTGGGGCTGCAAGAGGGTGAAGGTTTGGGAGTGGAGGAAGAGGGAGTGGTGGTAGGAGGTGTCTTTCTGCTGTGTTTGGGTGCAGGTGCATGGGCTGGATGCTGTCATGAGGTGGATGGCTGTTGGGTGTCTGAGTGCTTGCGTTTGTGTACTTTGGGAGGAGGGGGCACAGACACAGTGGGAGAGGACACAGGGGACGTGGGCCTGGCTGTGGGGGGGCGACTGCCAGTGAGGGGCGTGTACTGATAGACGTGATGGTGATGGGGGTAGTGGATGAGGACGTAGTGCATGCAGGTGTGAGTGGAGACGCTACTGGGAGGGAGGTGGACGAGGAGGGGGACACAGTGGAGGCAGTGGATGTTGGTGTGTCTGCATCTGGATGGTGCTTGTGTGAGTGCCTGTGGGATGAAGTGTGGTGCTTGTGTTTACCTGAGCCACTTCTGTGTGTTGATTTGGGTGCATGCTGGTCTGATGGTGCGGTTGGGATAGGCTGGGGTTGAGGGGACTGGGTAGAGGAAGCTGGAGGGGGAGGCTAGAGACAGGGACAATGGCTGCCATCAGGGAGTTGTCCAGCGCATGGAATGCTCTCTGTTGGGCCACCACGCCAGAGCGAATGCCCTCCAGGAATGCATTTGTTTGTTGCAAATGCCCTGCCAGACCCTGGATGGCATTCACTATGGTTGTCTGCCCAACAGAGGTGGATCGCAGGAGGTCAAAAGACTCCTCACTGAGGGCAGTAGGGCTGACTGGGGCAGAGCCTGAGGTGCCTGGGGCAAAGGAGATGCCCACCCTCCTGGGTGAGCAGGCACAGAAAACACGCTGAAGGGTTGCTGGGAGGGCAGTGCTAGTATGTGGGGTGGTGGCTGTACCTGTAGTTGGGGTGGCCACAGAGGTGTCCGCCACCACCAGGGAGCTTCCATCGGAGGAGAAGGTGTTGTTGTCCAAACTGTCCCCTCCAGTCTCCGCCGTGGTGCTCCCCTCGCCCTCCGTCCCACTGGTGCCCTCACCGTCGGTGGATCTGGCCCTTATGGCCCATGTGGGATGCAGCTCCCTCCATCGCTGGTGCCTCTGCTCCTCCGCCAGATGATGCTAATGCACACAAGGACAGGGTGACATAACAAAAAGGAGAGGGGGAAGAGACAGAGGATACACTTGGTCAATGCCAGCAACAACACCACTGTTGGCGTACACAACACACAGGGAACAGCCCTATGCACTAGGCCGTGCACTACCAGTTACAATGCTAGTCACCAGGCCATGGAGTACAATGCCTAACGCCAATAGAAACACACCTGAAACCCACAGGACCCTTCCCAGTAGTCAATGCCCACTAGCATATTTGGGGCTGGAGTGCATCAGAGCCTGCCCAACATGGGACCTACCCTGCCATGTTCGTCCTGGCCTAGGGGCACCCACAGGCCCACATCCCCCACCCAGCTAACACCTCACCACGCGCAAATTTCAGATTCTGAAACTGTACTTACCCCTTGTGGCTGCTGTGATGCCTTCAAGTGCCCATCCAACTCCCGATAGGCCACCGCCAGAATGCGGAACATCAGGGGGGGTCAGGGTTCGATGGGCAGCCCTTCCTCGTTGGTAGGCCAACCCCAGCTGGGCCTCTGCCATCTTCCTTGCCCAGCGGCGCAGGTCCTCCCACAATTTGCGACAGTGGGTGCTCTGCCTGTCAAAGGCCCCCAGGGTCCGCACGTCCTTGGTGATGGCACGCCAAATACCCTTTTTCTGATGGGTGCTGACCTGCAAACAATGATACATAGGAAATGGGATCAGCCGTCCAGCCTGTTACACTCCTGGCCCACCATATCCCTCCCATCCCCTTCACACAGACATTGACCACCATACATGCAGCACTCTGCCCAGGACCCCTCAGCCACCCCCCCTTACACGAGGCTTACACACACAGTACTCCATGCATTCATAACCCATGCATCGTGCTCACAGTGTACTCACTGGAGGACCACAAAGTAAACGGTACTGGGGTAGGACCCCATCTACTAGTCTCTCCAACTCCTCTGAAGTGAAGGCAGGAGCCCTTTCCTCAGACACTCGAGCCATGGTTGCTTCCAGACACAGGTCACAGCAGTACTTGCAGTGTAGAGCCTCTCATCTTGAAAGTCAGGTAGCAAGTGAGTGAACAGATAGAAAATGTCGGTCATGTCCGCGGCAGTGCGTACCGTCACCGCTGGCGTACATCACCATTGGCTACTGGAACCCATAGGGCCCAATGATAACCAATGAGGTGTTGCACGGTGGTCCTCGACCGCCTCCTGCAAAGGTGCACAACGTCAGGGGAATTACCTCATTTCCACTTGCCCCTCCACACAGGTCAGGCAGCCGCCATTTCAGGGGGGAACAGGCCATGGCACCTAACTGTGTCACAGCAGAAATAGGCACATTTACGTGACTACACGTTGACTTACTGTTTCTGTCACAACATGCAAGGCATTGTACTCTGAGGATATGTTTGAATATGACCATCTGCTCACCGTTTCTCACCCTAGAGTTCAACCGCTGAGGATGAATATGAGATGGAGACATACCCCCGTGTACAGACCCCTGGTGGACCTGGCAACAATGGAGGACAGGCACATTATCCTCACCTACAGACTCAATAGGGCCACAATCACAGAGCTGTGTGCCCAATTGGAGCCTGACCTGATCTCAGCTATCCGTCACCCCACTGGGATCCCCCCTCTTGTGCAAGTCCTATCAGTGCTCCATTTCTTGTCAAGTGGCTCTTTCTAAGCGACAGTGGCCATGGCAGCAGGGATGTCACAGCCAATGTTCTCAATAGTACTGACCAGAGTTTTGTCTGCCCTGATGAAACACATGCGCAGCTACATCGTTTTCCCCCAGGTGGAGGATTTGGCCACAGTGAAGGCTGACTTCTATGCAATGGGACATATCCCCAACATCATTGGTGCTATTGATGGTACACATATTGCCTTTGCCCCCCCCCTCCCGGAAAAATGAACAGGTGTACAGAAATCGAAAGAGCTTTCACTCTATGAATGTTCAGATAGTGTGTCTGGCGGACCAGTACATTTCACATGTCAATGCAAAGTATCCTGGGTCGGTGCATGATACCTATATCCTGAGGAATAGCAGCATCCCATATGTGATAGCTCAACTCCAGAGGCACCGGGTGTGGCTAATAGGTGAGCACATGGTCCCCACCCAGTCTATGTTGGTATATGGGTGTGGGGTTGGCCGTAAGGGTGAGTGTCTGGCTAACAGGTATCCCTCGATATTTGCAGGTGACTCTGGTTATCCCAACCTCTCATGGCTACTGACTCCAGTGAGGAATGCCAGGCCAAGTGCAGAGGAACGTTACAATGAGGCACATGGGCGAACAAGGAGGATCATAGAGCGCACGTTTGGCCTCCGCAAGGCCAGGTTCAGGTGCCTCCATCTGACAGGTGGATCCCTGTGCTACTCACCCAAGAATGTCTGCCAGATCATCGTTGCATGTTGCACAACCTAACCTTGAGACGCCAGGTGCCTTTTCTGCAGGAGGATGAGGATGTAGATGGCTGTGTGGCAGCTGTGGAGCCTGTGGACAGTGACGAAGAGGAGGAAGAGGATGTGGACAACAGAACAACTATGATACAACAGTACTTCCAGTGACACACAGGTAAGACACTTTAACCTCACCTTTGCTGTTTTGTGTAGTGAATTTTCTCTGGCTGGCTGTTGTTCCCACTACAAAGGATGGTTCTCCTTCTGCAGGGGGAGGGGTGCTGGTGGCCTGTTGGTCCTCTGGCGGGGCCTCCTGTCCACTAGCGTCAGCGGAGGTGGAAGGCTGTTTATCGGTGGGGCTAGTGTCAGGGGCCCGTTGGTGTGCCACTGCCTCCCTCATGGTTTTGGCCATGTCTGTCAGCACCCCTGCAATGGTGACCAGGGTGGTGTGGATGTCCCTCAGGTTCTCCCTGATCCCCAGGTACTGTCCCTCCTGCAGCCGCTGGCTCTCCTGCGACTTGGCCAGTATCTGGCCCATGGTCTCCTGGGAATGGTGGTATGCTCCCAGGATCCCTACAAGAGCCCCGTGGAGAGTCGGTTCCCTGGACCTGTCCTCCCCCTGTCGCACAGCAGTCCTCCCAGCTTCCCTGTTGTCCTGTGCCTCTGTCCCCTGAACCGTGTTCCCACTGCCACCGACCCCAGCTCCCTGATCGTCCTGTGTTTGTGGGGTTGCCTGGGGTCCCTGTAGTGATGGACACACTGCTGATTGACGTGTCCTGGGGACAGTGGTATGGGCCCGCTGGGTGGGTGCTGTGGTGGGTTTCCTGAGGGGGAGGCTCTGTGGTGGGATGGGACTGTGCCTGGATAACCAACTGTCCAGAGGTCCCTGATGGGTCAGGTTGGTCATCCTGATCCTGACATGCAGCGCTGCTGTCATCACTGTGGGCCTCTTCTGTGGGGGGACTGGATGTTGCTGGCACCTCCTCCCTGGTGACGTTGTGTGGGGGTCCTGTGGGGATATAAATTCAGTGTTATTGTTTCTGCGTGTGACATCTTGTGCATTGGTATGTTTCCCACTATGGTTGTTATTACCAAGGCAGCTTTGGCTTGTGTGAGTTGTTATTTGGTTGGCTAAGTGATTGTCACTAGTGTGCATGCTGTGGTGATGGATGTCCATGCAGGGCTGTGAGTGGTGTCCATGCATTGTTGTTGCATGCAGTGCTGGGGACTGGGATGGGTGGGTTGTGATGGGGTGTATGTGAGATGGTGGGGTGATGGGGGTGAGGGTAGGGGTGGGGGTATGTGATGGCATGCAGGTAGGGGGGTGATAGTAATAGAGATTTTACTTACCAGAGTCCAGTTCTCCTGCTACTCCTGCCAGGCCCTCAGGATGCAGTATTGCCAAGACTTGCTCCTCCCATGTTGTTAGTAGTGGGGGAGGAGGTGGGGGTCCACCGCCAGTCCTCTGTACAGCTATATGGTGTCTTGCAACCACGGAACGCACCTTCCCCCATAGGTCGTTCCACCTCTTCCTGATGTCATCCCTTGTTTTTGGGTGCTGTCCCACGACGTTGACCCTGTCCACGATCCTCCGCCATAGCTCCATCTTCCTTGCAATGGATGTCTGCTGCACCTGTGATCCGAATAGCTGTGGCTCTACCCGGATGATTTCCTCCACCATGACCCTTAGCTCCTCCTCTGAGAACCTGGGGTGCCTTTGTGGTGCCATGGGTGTAGTGTGAGTGGTGTGTGTGAGTGTGTGTGGGGTGATGTGTTGGGGTGTGTGCTGTAAGGTGTGTGGATGTAGTATGGGTGATGGTGTTCTGTGGCTCTGGTTCTGTGGGTGCTCCTGGTGTGTGTCTCTCTCTGTTGTAAATTGTTTGTAGTGGTAAAGGGTTGTGGGCAATGTGGGTGGGTGTTTTATAGTGGTGTGGGTGTGGTGTGTGTATAGGTGTCAGGTGTGTGTAGTTTGAATTGTCCAATGTGGTGTTGTTTTGTATGTGTGTATGTATATTTGGTCTGGCGGACGTGTGTGTGTCTGTATAGTGGCAGATTTCTATGTGTGGGTCATAATACGGGTAGCGGTATACTGCCGCGGTATGTTGGCTGCAGTCAGCATGCCGGTAAGAGGCACTTGCCTCCAATGTCATAATGAGGGCCAAAATGTTTTCAATGTCACAAAATTTAGTGGACGACTGTGCAGCATCTCTCAAAGGTGTGCACATCACAAAATTGAGAACTAAGTTCAAGTCCCCTATCACGGCTCAGTAGCCACTACCTACAATATTTTGCAGTGTCCGCCAAAAGATAAATACAATCCCACAGGTTCCCCTGATGCAGTGCCCATTGGGACCTGGGGACCCACTGCAAAGCCTGCATGTGCCATCTGGTATGTTTGACCAGCAGCATGTAGGAGGCCAACAAACCCAACAGGCTCAGAGTAATCTGCGCTGGTCTCCAGGACAGAGGCTGAAATGTCGGGATCATAGCCTGAATGTCAGACTCAATAGGAAAGTCACAGAAATATACCATATGCAGAATAGCTGAGATGAACAGGAGTGTCTGTGAAGTAGTCAGGAGTAACTTTGCCACGTTGATATTAAACTTCAATGATGTTAGGAGGTTTGCCGTCATCTGAACATCATTGACAACTCCGTGGGCCAAGCCTGCCTTCAGCAACAAGTTGTGGAGTTAGGGGATGAGTGGGACCCCAACGCCCGCAGGTGGCTGCAACCACTGCTATAATTTTTGTGAACTTTGAGGGGCACTGGTGAGACCAAAAGCAGGCACTGCAACTGAAAATGCTTTTGATCCACAGAACCGTCCAAAAGCTCTTGCGGGCCTGCAGGACAGAATATAGAAATACGCATCCTGCAGTTTCAACACCACTATCAAGTCTCTGAGATCTCTGGCAGACAGGACCTGGGCTAAGCCTTACCTACTAATATGTAATCAGCTGTAATTTAGTGAGACCTCTGCTATGAATCAGTCACATACATCAATCAGTGGTAGATGGGTGTAGCATAAAGTGATCCTGGCTTGTTCTGAGCCACACACAGCACTGCTGCGCTTCCCCTGTACTGATGAGGCAAAGGCAGGAACATGCACACTTCCTGTAGGTTGCACTCCCTGCTCATTCCTTAATGACTCAGCAGGAAAGGTGAAGCTGTTGATAGCCAAATGATGTCGCTAAAGGTTTAAGGGTGCGTGATGTCAGTTCACCACCCTTAGAATTTTAGTAAACCGATGTCCATGGGATCGGTTCTTGCATTATATAGTTTAGAAAGGGTGAATGCAGGATGTCCTCCCTGTGTTTCAGATACACAGTGTTGTAAAACAAGACTAATCAACCTGAGCAACAAGTTACTCAAGTATTCTTTCTCATCTGTGCAGCAGATCACACTGGAGACAGACTGTGGTGATATCTGATGACACTGGTCCTAATCTACTGGGAGAACACAGCACTCAGTGCTGGAATGAAGGGTGATCCAGCGAGATCCCTAATACAGCAGCTGGTATTGAGCCAGATTGCGGATCAGTCAGGCCCAGTAAAATATGCTGAATTATTCCCAGTGTAATTTGCCAATACTGGGTCACATTTCAGCACATTGGGGGTCATTACAACCCTGACGGTACAGGACCGCCAGGGCTGAAATGACGGAAGCACCGCCAACAGGCTGGTGGTGCTCCCCTGGTCATTACGACAGCGGCGGAAGTGCCGCGGTCGCACCGCCGGGGCCGGCGGTTTCCCGCCACAATGGCCCCGGCGGTAGTAATCCGCCAGGGCAGCGCTGCTAGCAACGCTGCCCAGGGGATTACGAGTCCCCCTACCGCCAGGAAAAGGCTGGCAGTACGGGGAGTCGCGGGCCCCTTGGGGCCCCATGCGGCTTTTCACTGTCTGCTTTGCTGACAGTGAAAAGCGCAACGGGTGCAACTGCACCCGTCGCACGGCCGCAACACCGCCGGTTTCATTTGGAGCCGGCTCCCATCTTGCGGCCCACATCCCCGCCGGCCCAGCGGGGATGTCATAATGGCCACTGCGGGAGTGCGGCCCCATTGGCGGCCGCACGGCGGTTACAACTTGGCGGGCGGCGGTTGCCGCCCGCCAATGTTGTAATGACCCCCATTGTCTTCTTTCTGGTTGGAGCAGCAATATGCAGGTGGCGAGGGGTTTTTCTTATTTTAGATTCCAGCTGGGTCTAAAACAAGGCCGAATTTAAAGGGCCATCAGCCTCCCTTTTGTTCGATTATGAATCTGCCTCGGAACTATTTGGAGCCTAACACCTAGACATCAATGCATGGAGGAAACAAAAGCATATTCCTTATCATTTCACAAGCACTTTGAAGAAACTAGGATTTGGAGACAAGTTTTGAGTTTGTTCAATCCCTGTATATGCACTGTCCATGCACAGTAAAAATGTCAGATATATCAGTCTCTATGAGTATTTACACGAAAAACAGTTTAAACAGCATTTACTATTTAAAAAAAAAAATCCTTTATAGCACTACTCATCCCAGTGTATGGTGTCAGAGTGCTTTACGTCATACGCACACATTATACTTTACAGTAAATCATTCAAGTGTGTAAATCAACATACTGGATGACGCATAAGACATTGATGGTTTCAAGGTGTAGTAGTCACACATAGGGGCATATTTGAGGAAAGTTGTGCTGCACCTAGTGCAGCACCACTTTCTTTACACCCCTTAGGACCCCCTACCCCCACCATTTGTGCATTGTATCTAAGATACGGCGCAAGGTACGGGGCAACAGGGTCATTTTTATTGATGTACTCTGCAGGAGTAGAACCAAAATATTGGCACTACGCCTGCAGAGGCAAAGCAAAACACAAACGCTGTGGGATAGCGTAGCTGGATGGACGGAATGCAGAACCAATCAAACATTCACCCCCAGTCACAGATCTGGGTTTAATCCATCCATTATTTTGCTCACCATGCCACCCCAGTTTGAACCCAGCCATATGCAAATCAGTCTTGACACTGTTCCCCATGGGAACAGTCCAGCCCGAACTGCCAGGCCAGGTTCTCCCTGGACCGGAAACAAGCATCCTGGGACCGGTTTCGGGGTTTTACCCCTCATCAGCCAGGCTAGCTTGAATCCAGTGGCACAGTGAGCCCGGGACCCACGTCTGGGCATACCCGGCGCACTTAGGGCGGCAAAAGCAAAGCAAAACACAAACGCTGTGGGATAGCGTAGCTGGATGGACGGAATGCGGAACCAATCAAACATTCACCCCCAGTCACAGATCTGGGTTTAATCCATCCATTATTTTGCTCACCATGCCACCCCAGTTTGAACCCAGCCATATGCAAATCAGTCTTGACACTGTTCCCCATGGGAACAGTCCAGCCCGAACTGCCAGGCCAGGTTCTCCCTGGACCGGAAACAAGCATCCTGGGACCGGTTTCGGGGTTTCACCCCTCATCAGCCAGGCTAGCTTGAATCCAGTGGCACAGTGAGCCCGGGACCCACGTCCGGGACCCACGTCTGGGCATATCCTGCAGAGTACATTGGGGCCATTATAAATAATGGAAGCCCCTATTAATGCTTGCTCTGAGCAGGCATTAAAAGTGTCATAAAAAATGACACAAGGACAGGGGGACTCCCTCTTTGCATACATTATGCCTGGTGCATGCATAACGTAGTGCAAAGGGTTACAAAGTGGCGCAATGCATGCATTGGGCCACTTTGTAAATATGGCGCAAAGATTTTGGCCTTGTTTGGCCACATTAGCGTAAAAAATGCCTCTAATGTGTCGCAAGGTGGCTTATAAATATGCCCCATTGTCTTTACTGGTAGAGATTATGGTGGTCATTACAACCCTGGCGGACGGTGTTAAAGCGGCGGTAAAACCGCCGGCAGGCCAGCGGTAAAAAAAATGGAATCACGACCGTGGCGGAAACCGCCAACATAGACAGCCACTTTAACACTCTGACCGCCACGGTGGTACAAACAAACACCGTAGCGGTAACCGCCAACAGACAGGCGGAACACAATGTACCGCCCACTGTATTACAACAGGCCAATCCGCCACCTTTTCTGGGGCGGATTCACCGCGAACATAAACACGGCGGAAACAGGACTTGGAAGGAAAAACGCTCACCTCTACACACCCCACGAGGAACCAGGACGCCATGGAACCCGAGCTCCAGATACTCCCAGCCTTTATCTTCGACGGCGGCGAAGACCACAGTGAGTACTGCACCTACGACACAGGGGAGGGGGAGGGAAAAAAGAGTGACACACACACGCAACACTCCCACCCCCACCCTCACCCACTACAACACACACACAAGTACATGTAGATACATTACATTTACAACCCCTAATCGCCCCCTGGAAGAATGCAAGGACAAAAGGAAATGAGTTGAACGTTTGTAATCTATTCAAATATAGTAATAAAAAAAAATATATATATATAAATATATACACCAAGAATACAAGACCAAGGTATTCCACCATCATAGTCCGTGGACCACTGGGCCCAAAATGCATGGGCGAGGCCCACACTCAATACCCGATCAAAACGGAGAGAACACTGCTGGGGCATCAGATAGAAATACAACAGGCACCTCAGGGGGAAAGGAAGGGGGGGCACCTTATCCGGATAAGTGCACGACGTCAGATCCACGAGGGGGCTCCATGCCCACTGCTGTATCCTGGGGAGTGCAAAGCCACAGTCTCACAAGTCTTTACAGTGGGTGGGTTGCCCACTGCTGCATCCTGGGGAGTGCAAAGCCACAGTCTCACAAGTCTTTCCAGTGGGTGGGTTCCCCACTGCTTTATCATGGGGAGTGCAAAGCCACAGTCTCACAAGTCTTTACAGTGGGTGGGTTGCCCACTGCTTTATCCTGGGGTGTGCAAAGCCACACTCTCACAAGTCTTTACAGTGGGTGGGTTGCCCACTGCTGCATCCTGGGGAGTGCAAAGCCACAGTCTCACAAGTATTTGCAGTGGGTGGGTTGCCCACTGCTTTATCCTGGGGAGTGCAAAGCCACAGTCTCTCAAGTGGATGCCTTACTCCACTGGTTCTGGAGGGGGCTTTGTGCCCAGAGTGCTTCATCGTGCCAAGGACAGAGGTAGTGGATGCCTTTCTCCACTGGTTCTGGAGGGGGCTTTGTGCCCAGAGTGCTTCATCCTGCCAAGGACTGAAGTAGTGGATGGGATACTCCACTGGTTCTGGAGGGGGCCTTGTGCCCAGAATGATTCATCCTGCTCGTGGCGGCCTCAGTAGCGTCAGAAGCTTTGGCGATCATTGGCCTGCGGTGCTGGTGGTGGCAGTGTCCTGTTCAGCGGTGCTGGTGGCGGCGGTGTCCTTGGCAGCGGTGCTGGCGGTGTCCTGTTCAGCGGTGCTGGTGGCGGCGGTGTTCTTGGCAGCGGTTCTGGTGGCGGCAGTGTCCTGTTAAGCGGTGCTGGTGGCGGCGGTGTCCTGTTCAGCGGTGCTGGTGGCCGCGGTGCTTGTGGCAGAGGTGTCCTTGGCAGCGGTGCTTGTGGCGGCGGTGTCCTTGGCAGCGGTGCTGGTGGCGGCGGTGTCCTTGGCAGCGGTGCTGGTGGCGGCGGTGTCCTTGGCAGCGGTGCTGGTGGCAGTCTTGTCTGCCGTGCAGGTTTTCGCTGACTTGCCTGTTTTTCTGTGCCCCTTCCCCACCTTGGATGGTGGCGCAGCTGTCTTCCCACTCCCAACTGTACCCCTGGGAGAGGCTTTGGTGGTAGATGTTTTGCCTCTCTCCCGCCGGGCACTGGCCAACTTTTTGTGCTTTTGAGGTGGGGGACTGTCTGTGGTCTGGCTCCTTGGCACACTGGCTGCCCTGCTGTTTGGCGCACTCCAGAAGCCAGTTACTCCTAGCACCACTGTTCCCGCAGATGTTGTGGCTGAGGTGCTGGTTTGGGACCTGGAAAGACGGGCTCTAGGAGACTGAAGGGGTGGGGGAGGTGAGGGGAAGAGGTCAAGGTCGGACAGAAAAAGTTTTTGGGACACACTGGGACGGGTAGATGGAGGGGGTTTAGGAGTGGAGGAAGAGGTAGTGGTTGTAGGAGGTGTACGTTTTCTGACTTTGGGTGAAGGTGCATGGGCTGGAGGCTGTCGTGAGGTGGATGGCTGTTGGGTGGGTGTGTGGCTGTGTTTGTGTACCTTGGGAGGTGGGCTCACAGACACACTGGGAGAGAACACAGGGGATGTGTGAATGGTAGTGGGGGTGGTGACTGCACCTGAGCGGGGTGTGGTGGTGGGTGTGCTGGTGATGGAGGCAGTGGATGAAGATGTAGTGCATGCAGGTGTGAGTGGAGACAAGACTGGGAGGGAGGAGAGAGACGAGGAGGAGGGGGACACAGTGGAGGCAGTGGATGTTGTTATGTCTGCATGGGTATGATGCTTGCGTGAGTGCCTGTGGGATGTGTGGTGCTTATGTTTGCCTGAGCTTCCCTTGTGTTTTGACGTGTGTGCATGCTGGTCTGATGGTGTGCTTGGGATAGGCTGAGGCACAGGGGTTTGGGTCTGGGTGGAGGAAGTTGGAGGGGGGAGGCTAGAGACAGGGACAATGTCTGCCATCAGTGCTGAGGCCAGAGTCTGAAAAGCTTGCTGTTGGGCTGAATGACCAGAATGAATGCCCTCCTGGTATGCATTGGTCTGTTGCAACTGCCTCTCTACACCCTCCATGGCATTCAAAATGGTAGACTGCCCAACAGTGAGGGACCTGAGGAGGTCAATGGCCTCCTCACTGAGGGCAGCAGGGCTGACTGGGGCAGGGGCTGAGGTGCCTGGGGCGAAGGAGATGCCCACCCTCCTGGGTGAGCGGCCCCGGGGCACACGCTGAGGGGCTGCTGGAAGGGCGGTGCTGGTAGGGTGGGTGGCGGCTCTACCTGTAGATGCGGTGGGCACAGAGGGGCCCGCCACCGCAAGGGAGCTCCCATCAGAGGAGGAGTCCGTGTCGCTGGTCTCAGCTCCTGTCCCCGCCATGGAGCTCCCCTCGCCCTCCGTCCCACTGGTGGCTTCTGACTCCGTTGTGTCGCCCTCCAGGGCCATGTGGGATGCAGCTCCCTCCTGCTCCGCTGGCACTGCTCCTCCACCTGATGATGCTAAAGCACACAAGAACAGGGAGACCACAAAAATGGGGAGGGGGTGGAGAAGAAAGAAGAAAGACACATTGAGTGCATCCGTTGGCAGACACTACAGAAACAGAAGCCCCCTGCACTACGCCGTGCACTTAGAGTTCCCTAATTAATCACAGAGACATGGGTTACAAGGCCTATGCCCGATTGCTGCACACATAGAAGTCACAGGAGCCTGACTAGGTATAGTTGCCTCTGAACACAGGTGGGGTGGGGTGCCACAGGGTCTGCCTTAAGAAGGGACCTTGCCTACTAAACTCACCCTGGCCTAGGGGAACCCACAGCCCACCTCCCCCACCCAGACACCTACAATGCGCGCTGAATCAGCAGAATGAGAGTGTACTCACCCCCTTGTGGCTGCTGTGATGCCCTCAAGCGCCCATCCAACTCCGGATACGCCACCACCAGGATCCGGAACATCAGGGGGGTCATGGTGCGACAGGCACCCCTCCCACGTTGGGAGGCCCTCCAGCGGCAAATATCCTCCCATCTTTTCCAGCAATGGGTGCTCCGTCTGTGGTGGACCCCCAGGGTCCGGACTTCCTTGGCGATGGCACGCTAAATATCCTTCTTCTGGTGGGCGCTGACCTACACGAATAGTACAGGGCAAAAGGAGAAGATATAACCGTCCGCACCGTCACAGTCATTGGCCCGCATCCCTACCCTTGCCATGACGCACATGCACTCACCGTCGCATCATGCACGCTTCATTCTACCCCCTCCCCTATCTTTCATCAACACCACTCCACAAAGGCATTGCCCATTCGGCATGTTCACAGTGTACTTACCTGTTTGTCTGGAGGACTGTAGAGTAGCGTGTACTGGGGGAGGACCCCATCCACTACTTTCTCCAACTCCTCGTGATGAAGGCAGGGGCCCGTTCCCGAGACACATAAGCCATTGTCTCTTCCAGACTGAGGTCAGAGCAACACTTGCAGAATAGGTCCTTTCCTGTGGAAGATCAGGTATCAAGTGATTGAACAGAGAGAAAATGTCGGTCACGTCCACGGCGGTGCGTACCGTCATCGCCGGCATACATCGTCATTGGCTCCTGGGAACCATGGGGTCCAATGTTAACCAATGCAGGATTGCGCCGCAGTCTTCGACCGCCTACCGCGATGGTGTACAACGCCAGCGCAGTTACCTCAAATCCCCTTGTCCCACATTACAGGTCAGGCAGCCGCCATTTCAGGGGGCCACATGGCATTAATTTTGACTGCCTCACACATATCTAGGCCTTGCTTAAACACTAATACAGCCATATATCGATTTTCAAACATTTTGCCCTAAAGTTGTGTTAACGTACCTCAGTGTTGGTTGACTCTCTGCTCGCTGTTCTCCTCCATAGAGCACGTCCGCTGGGGCAGGTGAGGAGATGGCGGCATCCTCCGGTGTACAGACCGCTGGTGGACCTGTCGACAATGGAGGAGCGACATGTAATTGTCACATACAGACTTGATCGTACCACAATCCTGGAACTGTGTGCCCAGTTGGAGCCAGACCTCGTGTCAGCTATCCGCCATCCCACAGGAATCCCCCCTCTAGTGCAGGTCCTGTCAGTACTCCATTTCCTAGCAAGTGGGTCTTTTTCAAACAACAGTGGCCATTACATCAGGGATGTCCCAGCCTATGTTCTCCAACGTGTTGTCCAGAGTGTTGTCTGCCCTGCTGAAACACATGCGTGGCTATATCGTTTTCCCTCAGGTGGAGGATTTGCCTACAGTAAAAGGTGACTTCTATGCCCTGGGACATATCCCCAACATCATAGGTGCCATTGATGGGACATATGTGGCCTTGGTCCCCCCCGCAGGAGTGAACAGGTGTACAGAAACCGGAAGAGTTACCATTTTATGAATGTGCAGATGGTGTGTTTGGCCGACCAGTACATCTCCCATGTAAATGCCAAGTTTCCTGGCTCCCTGCATGACGCTTACATTCTGCGGAATAGCAGCATCCCTTATGTGATGGGGCAACTCCAGAGGCACCGTGCACCAGTCTATTAGTCTCACAGGTGCATTGTCCAAAGGGGAATAGGAAGTGGAGCTAGGGCAGTTTAGGTATGGACAGGGTGACAAAGTGGGACAGAAGGATGACAATCAGGGTGGTCTCATTTCTTGGCGGGGGTCTTGGCATTGTTCTCTGTCTTTGTCCTGGATCTCAGGGACCGCTTGCGGGGTGGTTCTCCATCTGCAGGGGGTGAGGTGCTGGTGTTGTAGTCCTGTGGTGGTGCCTCCTGTCCACTAGAGCCGGCGGAGGGAGGTGGTGGGCAGTTCATCGTCCAGGCTAGTGTCAGGGGCCCCTTGTTGTGCCACAGGGTCCCTCCTGGTGTTGACGAGTTCCTTCAGCACCCCTACAATGGTGCCCAGGGTGGAATTGATGGATTTGAGTTCCTCCCTGAACCCCAAATACTGTTCCTCCTGCAGCCGCTGGGTCTCCTGAAACTTGGCCAGTACCGTTGCCATCGTCTCCTGGGAATGGCGGTAGGCTCTCATTATGTTCGAGAGGGCCTCGTGGAGAGTGGGTTCCCTGGGCCTGTCCTCCCCCTGTCGCACAGCAGCTCTCCCAGTTCCCCTGTGTTCCTGTGCCTCTGTCCCCTGAACCGTGTGCCCACTACCACTGCCCCAGGTCCCTGGTGTTGTTGGGGTGGTGGGTTAGCCTGGGTTCCCTGTATTGGTGGACACACTGCTGCTTTACGTGTCCTGGGGACAGAGGTATGGGCCCGCTGGGTGGGTGCTGTGCTGGTGTTTCCAGAGGGGGAAGCTCTGTAGTGGCCTGTGACAGTGTGAGGGGAACCGACTGTCCCGAGGTCCCAGATGGGCCGGGCTGGTCATCTTGATCCAGTTGGACAGAGATGCTGTCATCACTGTGGGCCTCTTCTGTGGGTGGAGTGGACATGTCTGGACCCTCCTGTCCGGTGACGTTGGGTAGGGGTCCTGCAGGGGTGTAAAGGCATGATTATTGCATCTGTGTGTGCCATGGTGTGCAATGGGTGGGTGACCCTGTACCCCGGTGCTTGCATTCTTGTGTGTTACCTTCGGTGATAATGGTTTAGGGGGGTGTATGGGTATGTGCAGTGGACATGCATTGGTGATGGGTGTCCATGCTTTGGTGTTGCATGCAGGGCTTGGGTTTGGGTTGTGTGGTTTGTGATAGTGGGACATGTGTGAGGAGTTGGAGTGATGGGGGGTGAGGGCGAGGGCGAGGGTGGGGGTATGTGATAGCATTCAGATAGGGTGGGGGATATGGTAGTTAAAGGTTTGACTTACCAGAGTCCATTCCTCCAGCTACTCCTGCAAGGCCCTCAGGATGCAGTATAGCCAAGACCTGCTCCTCCCAAGTTGTTAGTTCTGGGGGAGGAGGTGGGGGTCTGCCGCCAGTCCTCTGAACCGCTATCTGGTGTCTTGAGACCACGGAACGCACCTTCCCCCGTAGGTCATTCCTTCTCTTTCTGCTGTCATCCCTAGTTCTTGGGTGCTGTACCACTGCGTTGACCCTGTCCACGATTCTGCACCATAGCTCCATCTTCCTAGCTATGGTGGTGTGCTGCACCTGTGATCCGAATAGCTGTGGCTCTACCCGGATGATTTCCTCCACCATGACCCTGAGCTCCTCCTCAGAAAACCTGGGGTGTCTTTGCGGTGCCATGGGGTGGTGTGGGTGATGTGTGGGGTGGTGTATGTTGTGATGTGTGGGGTGATATTTAGAGGTGTGTTGTGTGAGGTGCGTGGATGTTGTGTGAGTGATGGTGTTGAGTGCCGGTGGATGCTAGTGTTGTTTCTGGTGGTGTCTCTCTCTGGCCTTCTGTCGCAATTGTTGTCGTAGGGGTTTGTGGGTGATGTGGGTGTGTGTTTTATATTGTATTGGGTGTGTGGGAGTGGTGTGTGTATGTGTATCAGGTGTGTGTATTTCGAATTGTCCAATGTGGTAGTGTTTTGTAAATGTGTGTGTATTTTGAGTGCGGCGGTGTGTACCGCCAATGGAATACCGCGGTTGAAAGACCGCTGCATGGATTCGTGGGTCGTGATAGTGTGGGCGTATTCCTGTTGGCGTGACGGTGGAGGATTTGTTATCGCCAGTTTATCACTGACCTTTGGTGTGGCGGACTTGTGTGGGTGTCTAGATTTTGGCGGATTCCGAGCTGTGGGTCATAATAGCTGTGGCGGAATTCCGCAGCTGCAGTGGTGTGTTGGCGGTCTTCTGCACAGCGGTAAGCGGCTTTTACCGCCAATGTTGTAATGACCCCCTATATGTTAATAGTGCATGAGAAACAAAGTCAGGATTTAAAAAGTAACAGTGCTTGGGGCTGTCTGTACTAATGGATCTCTGTCAAAAACAGTAACTCACTTATCTGCATAAAATAAAAAAATTATCTGCATGTTATGTATATGCTTTGCTGGAGACACATGAACCCACTATGACACTTTATGAGTCAAAACTGTGACCAAACAAAACACACATTTTTTCTAGCATGTGCATTAACTACCAGAGTTAGCTTACATTTATCATTATTTCATGAGATTTATTGGGCACACAAAGCTCTTTGCAGCAGGTGCCTTAACCCCATAAGGTTATCTTAAAAGGCAGCCTTTGCAACCAATTAAGCCAGAACAGATTTACTGTCACATTCCTCCTTGTTCCCAATTTATTTTTGGCAGAGTTTAAAAAAATATATATATATAAGCTGACTGTCAGCCTGCTTTTCATGACTGTGCCCCTCTTTGTGTCGCCACACCTTTACCCCAACTTATGGGTTCCTGGAGTAAATATTTTCCAATTCCAGCACTGAAGCAGTGATTCAGTTCCTGAGAATGGGACCGGAGTATCAAAGTGAGATCACTAAGTAGGGGAGGTGGGTGGTGGATGGGCTTTTGTAAGGATGTAGCAGAAGATAAAACAAAAATAACCAGTTACACTGGTCTTCATCATGTAGAAGGCTGCATACTGGGATTACTTACAAGGCTTAAACAGAGGAAAGCAGCATCATGATTCATTGACCTGGTCTTGCTTCTAGCAATACGCGCTTCTACTACTCTCCTATGGAAATGTCCTCAACACCCACTTCTTGTCACAATGTATCTTACTAGGCAGAATCAGACAGCTGAGCATTGCATGGGGGACAGAAGAGAGGGAGAGCAATTTAGGGGCAAGAATTAAATGCTGCGATGATTGATATACCTTGGCTGACAGATGACACACCTCTGGCTGGTTACCGATGTCTGCTATCATGGCTTGGAGCTGTGTCTGGCCCTGCAAGCTGAGCTGTTGTACAATTTATTATGCTGTCAGGTGAGTAACAGATTCCCGGTATCAGGAGATACCTTAAATGTCAAAACCCACCTGGGAGAGAGGGTGGGTGATTATAAGATTCTTTTCATAGCATGTTAACTGCTACTTTATATTAAACATTACACAAGATCACCCAATCACCCCTAAGTCGGAGGGAGCAATGCATTGCAAGAAGTAGAGTATGCCTGTAGTGCTCTGAACTAAAGTAATAACTGTCAAGATAAAGCTGGCTAAAGCTTTGATTCAACTGTATTTGACATATCAAAACTCAAACGAATTTATTTAAAAAAAGATGGGGAAGCAAGAATGTCTCTGTCTTAATCCATCTGTGTGCAGAGCCTTTTGCCAGGTAATCAAGTGGTCTATGCTGCACATTATTGCGTTTGAGCTTGTGGTGCTCATTCTCAATGTCAGACATCAACTTCAAGATTTGGATTACATCTCAGAACAGTGTTCTTGAAAGTGGGAGCAAGCGTTATGAATCTTTTAACAACAGGATATATAGCCTTTATTTACTGCAATTTGGCTTAATTTCACAGAAGAGCCATTGACCCAGTATACGCTAAAGCGCAGATGCGGTTCTACCATTCGAAGCTTTATTGTTAAGTTTCAACTTAACCTCCTCCTCTGAACAGTGGAAGTGGAACAACCTTTCTGAAATGTTGTCATTCATGTCCTACTGTCTTTAATTTGTGCATTTGTTTGCAGGGGAGGGCACTAGCACTCATTTTGGAGCACTGGGTCTTATTTTTCATCATCACACTTTGACCCAGAACAAGTGAGTAACGTTCAGAAATAGGAAAGGAAAGGAGAAGGAAGAGGGAAATAGGGAAATAGTGAACAAGGACCTGGTTTGACTTAATACCCATCCGCCAAACCCTAAATCATGCCCAAAGTTAGAAAGGAGGTGTGGAAAATAAACTACAAGAATGAGATAAAGTGCCAGGAGTGTAGACTGCTGAAAGAAAGATGCGTGAAGTGGAATATAGCCTTTCAGCCCGCTGTAGCGGGCTATACTGGCCATTAAAGGCCTGATCCAGCGTTAAAGCCCCATGCCGAGGGCCCTTAACAAATGAGCAGGACTTTAATACCACTACAGCCCAGCTACGGAGGGCTATAAGACTATTAGAACATCCTGCTACTAGAGGGCCAAATGTTCTAAAAAAATAAAATAAAGGCTTCACTGAGACCAAGGGGATTCAAATCTCCTCGGCCTCCGTGAGGCATTTGTTCAAAGCAACAGCTGTGACCAACATTGGAATGTTCACGCCCCGGGATTCTACCGGCCATTAGAAGCCCAGAGCACCTCATTGTTTTCAATGGAGCTTCTAACCTTCGGATATTCTAATCAAGTCTAAACAGTACTGATATTTAGCAACGTTGGCATTCAGGAATGCCTTACATTTACTATTGTTTTCAAATTAACCACTGATGCCCCAACATTTTGTACAATACTGTAGGAAAGTACCATCTTGCCTGGCATGTTACCCCCAATTTCACTGTATGTATGTTTGTTTTTGCCTTTGTGTCACTGGGATCCTGCCAGGCAGGACCCCAGTGCTCATAATGTATGCCCTGATTTGTGTTCCCTGTGTAGTGCCTAACTGTATCACTGAGGCTCTGCTAACCTTAACCTCAGTGTTTATGATCTCTCTGCTTTCACAATTGTCACTGCAGACTAGTGACTATCTTCACCAATTCTCATTGGCACACTGGAACACCTTTATAATTCCCTTGTATATGGTACCTAAGTACCCAAGGTGTTGGGGTTTCAGGAGATCCCTATGGGCTGCAGCATTTATTTTGCCACCCATAGGGAGCTCAGACAATTCTTACACAGGACTGCCACTGCAGCCTGGGTGAAATAACGTCCACGTTATTTCACAGCCATTTTCGCTGCACATAAGTAACTTATAAGTCACCTAAATGTCTAACCCTCACTTGGTGAAGGTTAGATGCCAAGTTACTTAGTGTGTGGGCACCCTGGCACCAGCCAAGGTGCCCCCACATTGTTCAGGGCAAATTCCCCGGACTTTGTGAGTGCGGGGACACCATTACACGCGTGTACTACATATAGGTCACTACCTACATGTAGCTCCACAATGGTAACTCCGAACATGGCCATGTAACATGCCTAGGATCATGGAACGGTGAAAATTCCATGCATCCCCGGGCCTCTACCACAGAACCCAGGTACTGCCAAACTGCCTTTCCGGGGTCTCCACTGCAGCTGCTGCTGCTGCCAACCCCTCAGACAGGATTCTGTCCCCCATGGGCCTAGGCAGCCCTGTCCCAGGAAGGCAGAACAAAGGATTTCCTCTGAGAAAGGGTGTTACACCGTCTACTGTTGGAAATAGGTGTGAAGGGCTAGGGAGGAGTAGCCTCCCCCAGCCTCTGGAAATGCTTTGATGGGCACAGATGGTGCCCATCTTTGCATAAGCCAGTCTACACCGGTTCAGGGATCCCCCAGCCCTGCTCTGGCGTGTAACTGGACAAAGGAAAGGGGAGTGACCACTCCCCTGACCTGCACCTCCCAGGGGAGGTGCCCAGAGCTCCTCCAGTGTGTCCCAGACCTCTGCCATCTTGTATTTAGAGGTGTTGGGGCACAATGGACTGCTCTGGGTGGCCAGTGCCAGCAGGTGACGTCAGCGACCCCTCCTGATAGGTGCTTACCTCTTTCAGTAGCCAAGCCTCCTTTCTTAGTAGCCAACCCTCCTTTTCTGGCTATTTAGGGTCTCTCCTCTGGGCTATTCCTCAGATAACGAATGCAAGAGCTCACCAGAGTTCCTCTGCACTTCCCTTTTTGACTTCTGCCAAGGATCGACTGCTGACTGCTCCAGGACGCCTGCAAAACCACAACAAAGTAGCAAGACGACTACCAGCAACATTGTAGCGCCTCATCCTGCTGGCTTTCTCGACTGTTTCCTGGTGGTGCATGCTCTGAGGGCTGTCTGCCATCACCCTGCACTGAAAGCCAAGAAGAAATCTTCTGTGGGTCGACGGAATCTTCCCCCTGCTAACGCAGGCACCAAACTTCTGCATCACCGGTCCTCTGGGTCCCCTCTCATCCTGACGAGCGTGGTCCTTGGAACACAGGAGCTGGGTCCAAGTGTTTCCCACAGCCCAGTGGCCCTTCTGTCCAAATTTGGTGGAGGTAAGTCCTTGCCTCCCCACGCCAGACAGTAATCCTGTGTACTGCGTGATCTGCAGCTCCTCCGGCTTCTGTGCACTTTTCCAAGGATTCCTTTGTGCACAGCCTAGCCTGGGTCCCCAGCACTCCATCCTGCGTTGCCCAACTCACTGAGTTGGACTCCGACGTCGTGGGACCCTCCTTTGTGACTCTGAGTCGACCGATGTCCTCGGAACTTCTAAGTGCCTGTTCTGGTACTTCTGTGGGAGCTGCCTGCTTCTGCAGGGGCTCTCTGAGTTGCTGAGCACCCCCTCTGTCTCCTCCTCCAAGGAGCGATATCCTGGTCCTTCCTGGTCTCCAGCAGCACTCAAAATCCTCAACCGTGACTCGTGCAGCTAGCAAGGCTTGTTTGTAGTATTTCTGCGTAAAAACACTTCTGCAATCTTCAGCACACCGTGGAACATCTTCCATCCAAAGGAGAAGTTCCTGGCCCCTTCCGTCATTGCAGAATCTTTGGCTTCTTCTACCCAGAGGCAGCCCTTTTGCACCTTCATCCGAGGTTTAGTGGGCTCCTGCTCCCCCGGACACTTGCGTGTCTCTTGGACTTGGTCCCCTTCCTTTACAGGTTGTCAGGTCCAGGAATCCGTCTTCAGTGTTTTGCTGGTGCTTGTGGTTCTTGCAGAATCCCCTATCATGACTATTCTGTCTTTCTGGGGTAGTAGGGTAACTTTACTCCTACTTTTCAGGGTCTTGGGGTGGGGTATTTTGGACACCCTTACTGTTTTCTTACAGTCCCAGCGACCCTCTACAACCTACCATAGGCCTGGGGTCCATTCGTGATTCGCATTCCACTTTTGGAGTATATGGTTTGTGTTGTCCCTAGGCCTATTCCTACCTATTGCATTCTAATGTGATTCTACATTGTTTGCACTACTTTTCTAACTGTTACTTACCTGGTTTGGGTTTGTGTACATATCATTTGTGTATATTACTTACCTCCTAAGTGAGGGTATCCTCTGAGATACTTTTGGCATATTGTCACTAAAATAAAGTACCTTTATTTTTAGTATCTCTGAGTATTGTGTTTTCTCATGATATTGTGCTATATGATATAAGTGGTATAGTAGGAGCTTTGCCTGTCTCCTAGTTCAGCCTAAGCGGCTCTGCTAGAAACACCTCTATTCTACTAATAAGGGATAACTGGACCTGGCACAAGGTGTAAGCACCACAAGGTACCCAGTATAAGCCAGGCCAGCCTCCTACAATGGTGGTGCAGCGGTGGGACAAGTACTTGTAACTGCTTTACCACTTTGCCATTTGGTGCTTTTCATAAGAGAATCATATAACAAATAGTTCACTATATGTACATTCAACCAAAACAGTTTACTTTTCCTGCTCTAAAACATTTACTAAGTTTCTGAAAAGTTCTGAAAACTTTTAAAAGTTTTCAAAAAGTTTGAAAAAGTTTTTTCTCTGTGCTTTTTAAAGTTCTAAAACTTTTTCTCTCTCTGTTCTTAAACCTTTTCTACCATGTCTTCAGTAGAGGTCACTCCCAAAGATGTTCAGGCAACTTATGAGACTTTAAACTACAAAAGTTTGAGGGGTCTCTGCTTAGAAAGAGGTTTAAGTCTTGGTAAGAATCCAACAAAAGAGTTTCTCTTTAACCTGCTCTTAGAGGATGACCAGAACCAGTCTGGCCGATCTCAGAAAAGGGAGATGGGAGGGGAAGCTTCCAAGTCAGACTCAGAGGAGTTCCCTGAAGATGTTGGGGAGGGTTCTTACAAAGTCCTGCCCTCTAGCAGGCCTCCTAGTGACACTGGTAGTGGGAGAGGTTCACACATTATTAGGGCATCTTTCACTCCTAAAGGCCAGGTTACTAAGGTCCAGCCAGTTAGGGACAGGTCTCTCTCTGCCAATTCCCATATCTCCTCTGTGTCCAAACATTCCCAAGCCTCCCATACTGAGGATAACTTAATGGAAAGGGAACTCAGAAAGCTGAGGTTGGAAGAGACCAGACTGAAGCTTAAACAGCAGCAGGTGGCCTTAGACAGGGAATCCCTAGACATAGAGAGGGAAAGACAGAGATTGGGGTTAGTTTCCCATGGTGGCAGCAGCAGTGTTTCAGATAGTAATCCTGTTAGAGAGCAAGATTCCAGAAACCTGCATATGATAATCCCCCCTTATAAGGAGGGGGATGACATTAATAAGTGGTTTGCTGCACTTGAGATGCCCTCCTACAAATACCAACATTTGGAATCCTGGAGCACAAGAAGTACTTCTAGGACGATTATGCAGAGCTGTTCTATCAACCCTGACAGTAAATACTTTCAGAGAAGCTCATGAAAAACAAATATGGAAGATTACTTTGGATCTAGTGGAATAACCTTAATCCTCTCAGTCATAAGTCTGTGGCTCAGACTGGTAGGCAAGGCAGTGTGATCCCAGCCTTGTAGAAAGCTGGAAGAACTCAAGTGGGAAGAAGTCTAACTTGTTTTAGCAAAGCTCCCGCACTGCCAAAAGCAGGAACTTTATAAACAGTGTTGAATCAGAAAGCTCCTTAAAATATATCCTTTAACTACCAATAGCATTGGTCTAAAAGCAAAGGCTTAACTCCACCAGGATGCCAGAGGAGAATATCAACATGGGCAAACACCATCCAAATAATTGAATGGCTCAGATAAAATCGTTTACAAAACCAGACTTTTTTGTTAAAGTTGTTGTGCATCTAGAAAACAATGAACTCGATTTGCCTTCTCAGCACGTGTGGTCGCAGGCAGGCTGAGGAGTGAGTAGACCTGGCTGGTCATAAGGTGTTTGACCTGATCGGAAAAGTTATATTTGCACTTTTTTATTTTTCTGGTGTTTAGTCAGTACAAGCAGCTGTTGCCTCAAAACTGTGTTGAAGAAGGGCCCCAGAAACCTGGATTCTCTGTTACATGCTGTTTGTGAACCTGGGAGCTCAGCAGGAAAAAAGGTTGGGCTGGTCCTTGTCTTTGTCAAACGGAAGATGCAGCTTTGACCAATCCTCTCTGGCTTCTCTTGCCTCCAGTATTCTTCACCACAGATAAGTCTGTTGCGGACTTTCCAACCCGCAAATTTTGCTCTTCTGAAAATTATCAGATCTGGTTGCTAAATGCCAGGAACCACAGAAGCATGATGGTATACCCACATGTTGGTATAGCGACAGCCACTGGAATAGCACTCAGCCCCATGTTTATCTGGAAAGCAGAGTTCCTGGAAGTTAACTTTTCCGCCCTAGAAGCTTCTCTTCCGGGTTCCCCCTCCAGTTCCTGTAGCCCCCTCCTGTGCCATCTTTGTTAAAGATATGAAATTTCAGTCAGATCGCCTGTTGGATTCTAGGAGGAGGACACAATGCAGGCGTTGCAAAGCTCAGAGAACAAGACACTAAAATTCCCAGTTTACAATAGTGCCTAGTGACTGTCGGGTACACAACGTTTTGTTGAAGATGCTTATGAAAGGAAGCAAGATAACTCTGAAATAGTATAGGTTTCGAGTGGTGCAGGCTTGGCACTTTATAGCCAAATCTCGGCTTTCTGACTAATGGAGATTTCAAGTTGCAGCTATGACCCCATTTATTAAAGACACACAAAACTTATGGACGGTCAAAATAGCATCTTTTGCCTGGAAATATCTCTCTCTCTGAACATGACTCCTTGCCAATGAGAACAAATGCTGTGGCTTCATGGAGTCCATCTTAGCACAGACTACAGTGATTGGGTTGTCCACTGTATGGACACTCTGCCAGTCACTTCACAACAGGTGGCTTCAATGGAGTAATTAAATAGTCCTTGCACAGATGTACATGTATTTAACAAGCACTGGTAAAGCCAATAAGCTAATATGTATCAGTGGCAATAGACAGAGCGAGACACCCTTGGAGGGTGGTGAGGGTGTTTCGGAGGTGGTAGAGGGAGGTGTTCAGGATTTGGGTCATGAGCCCAAGGGGAGGTTATTTTTGATTAAAGAGTGTGGAGGGGAAAGAATGTGGAACAAGGAGAAGGAGCGGGCACATGAGAGAGGGAAATAGTTTCTTGTGCACTGCAATTTGGAGCCATGATGTCAGCAGTGGAAAGAAACAACTCAATCAAAAACACATTGAGACCAAAACACAGGAATAAGGAGCAGGAAACTGAGATAGACATGATGCCCTTGAGTTATGAACAAAAGGCAGACACAAAGCCCCACTATACGTCTAGATTAATTACAATAGGCCCGTTGCCAACAGAAATCGAAAGCTGTCTATAGGCTAGGCCTAAAAAGGGCAAAAAAAGAGATGGAAGTGTCTGCGGTGTTTCCAATGATCACTGTGTCACCTTGGTTTGCTTTTCTAAAATTCAGCCATCAACATACATTGTGAGCAGAGTAAACTGGGACTTTCACCATGACCAGTTATGCTAGAAAAAGACAACATAATGGACTAACTGCTAGCCCGTTTTAAGAAGAGAAAGTGATATTTTAGTGGTATCTTTACAGTAGACAATAATTATGTTATCACACGTGCACTTGTGAGGTAGAGTTGTTATTTGTACAGTTCCAGGTTTAGGGTAAAGATTACCCAATGAGACTAATTTTCTGGTGCCAACCAACATTTCTAAAATGAATGTTAAAGCTAACAATGACTAATATTTTCCTTTAAATGTAGGAGTACAGCCCATTGTTGTACTAAGGCTGCTTCTGTGCATATGGCCCTGACTCATCTCAGCAGCCATGGCAAAAAAAAAATCAAGTCTCACCTCACCTGTGGTCTGCCGGAGCAGGACTGCCATCAGACTGGCATGCTGTGTTGACCACAGTGGTCAAATACCAGACTCTAGGGCTAGTGGCCATTACAGCACACCGCAGCACATCCTTCAGGGCTACAGAGACCATTGATCAGCGACAGTCAGGGCTCATAACCATTATCAGTGACTGCAGCTATATTGTTTTTAAATAGACTATTGAATATTAAAAAATGTGGGCTGAGCTAGGACCTTGAATTAAAGTGATTAAAGTGATTGAAGACTCAAGCACGTTTTCTGGGGTACCACAGGGCAGATGGACTCAGCAGACAACTTCTTTCTTTTACAGCATACATTCTGTCCTGCCTGGGCTGTCTGAAGGTCCTCCACGGCTGGAGGTTCATGGCTGCTTGAATCCCTTCAAGGAATATGTGGAGGTGACTCTGACATCACGCTTGGAAATCAGTGTATTCCAAAGGGAGTACGAGACACTCTTAAAAAACTGAACTGATAAATGAGCATTTGAGGCAGCAAATGTGGACATTTGTAAGGCAACTTTTATTCTGAAGATCAACCCAGTGTAGCAGGTAGGCAGAGAAGGTCTCAAACTAGCTGATTCTTCAGAGTAGGAACTGGCGTGGAAATTTCGAAAGACAGAAGCTTTAGGGAGTTCTGTAAAGAAGGCTCACATGGAAGCTGCTGAATCAGACTTTAAAGGCACACAGGGAAGCTGCTGAATCAGACTTTAAAGGCACTCAGGGAAGCTGCTGACTCAGATGTATGATGCATGTTGAGGAAAGTTGATGAACTGCAGGAAACAGGTGTCTTGAATCATCATACTCTAAAATAGATAAAATAACATCTATAGTTTCTTGAATTGTGACTGGTGGTCAAAGTATAATAGCCTGCCATAACTCAAGGCAAGGCTGAAGTATGTAAAGGTAGTAATGTTTATCACATTTCAGTCAGTAGGCACAGGAATATAAGGAGGCATGAAATACATTATTTTTTATAATAAAGGGATTCTTTCTTATCACTGTGAAAAAGAGACAGAGGCACAGATAACATTGAGAACATATACATTATAGAAAGAGAGTACATGAGCAGTGGGGCAGGGGGGTAAGGACCCTGCGGAAGAGCGACGGGAAGCCGAAATATGGAAATAGGCACTGGGGAATGGGAAGAGGGACACGGGAAGTTGACACAGAGAAGGGAGATATAATCCTGCTTAACAGAATGCAGTCAACAAGCGACCCCAAATCCAACATCTTCACTCTCCCACAAAAGACAAGGCCCATGGACGTCATTTAGGGGTCGCCAGGGGTCGTAGCTGCGACCTCTGGCTTGCTATTTGCGACCACTGGCACTGCCCTGGAGACCCCTGGCTTCAGAGGTGGCAAATTCAGTGGCAGGAACCCAGTGGCATCTCGTCCTGATGGACGTCAGTTGGGACTCTGCACTCTTTGTTTTCTGTCAATTTTTTATTACACTTATACTGTACATTTTTTATTACACTAATAGTGAAACATTAAATATTATTCACTATTAGTTGAGTAAAAATGTGAATATGCCCTTCTATGACAGCTGAGGTAAGTATATATGCTTTAAAATGTATGTTGTGTATGCGCTTGTGGGTGAGAGTGTGTTAATGTGAGAGTGTGTGTAAGTGTGAATCAGTGTGTATGTGTATGTGTCTGTGAACGAAGTGGAGGTCAAAGGGCACGTGATGTCATTTCCAGTACCCCTGACATTTTGGTGGATTGATGCCCCTGGGCAAGGCATGGCAGAAACATGGTAAATAGCCCCCACTAACAGAGAAAAAGTACCCTGCGCATTGAGTTAATTTATTTTTTGTTAAGAAGAAACAAACTCCCTTTTCAGGAATTTGTTTTGTCTGAAGAATAAATTTTCCGAGTGGGGGCTTTAAACAGGAAGCAGCCATTAGAACGTGGTCAGAACCACCATGACACCATTACGACGCCTATGCTTTTAAAATGCATAACTTTGCATGCCTTCGCATTCCTGCACATAAACAATCATTCATGGTCTTTTGCTCTCTCTATGTGTGCTGCAGAATGCAGCACACATGGAAAAAGCAAAAATGAGGAGGAATAAAGTATTCCTCCTTGTTGTGCCATGCTAACGCCACCCCTGGGGAGACGTTAGTTTTTGGCGCTGACACAGATTTGCAACTTCTTGTAAATCTGTGTGACGCGTCGACAGCAGTAGGTGTTGTGGTGGAACGCCCACAGCAACACTCATTGTACGTCCCTCTGATGCAGAAAACTGCATCGGAAGGGCCCATATTTACAAAGTAGCATTAAGCCACAAAAAGTGGCTTCGTGCCACCTTCTAAATGTGGCACACTGCACAGCACCACAGGAGCGTACAAAAAGTGACTCTCCGGTGGTGCAAGGTCCTTGTAAATCTGGCCCTTTGTTCTAAAGGCATGAATGGTAAAGGCATATGCGTGGTAAAGGTTTTAAAGGTAAGTATTCTTTTTTTTTGGAAAGGCATATGCATGGTAAAGGTTTTAAAGGTAAGTAGTGAGTGTTTCATATATATTTATATATCTACATATTCACTTAAAAAACAAACGTTACAGGTACGTTATGTTAGGTTCTGAATTTACTCGCACAAAACCAGAGAAATTCAGCAGTTATAGTTAGAGTTATTTCAAGTAACTATAACTCGCGGCCCCACCATACACAGTTTTTTTCTTCAATAATTTGTGTGCTAATGTTTCATTGACAATTTTATTGATGTTATAAAATTTGTCATGAGTGCTGTAATATCTGGGGTAATTGGCAGTGCATGGCGAGGGCGGGAGTTATAGTTACCTTTGGCCGCAAGTTATGTAACGTTTGGTTTTTAGAGTGAATTTCTATGTTTTTTTAACATAAAGTAATTTTCATTACTATATGTTAATCCAACTACCGCCACGCGCCGCCAACCATCCAACCCCGCGTATGGCCTTTGGCCATGCGCAGCAGGAGTTGGCCGCAGGGCCTGTCTCTCTGGGCTTGAGAATAGGTGTGAGACGGTGTTTCTGGGTGTGAGAGTGTCTGGGTGTGAGAGTGGGTGAGAGCACTTTGACGGCTCTCGCCCGCTGGAACCGGAGTGTTTTCTCTGACTTGGCGGGAGCTGTCAAAGCTCCCGCCAAGTCAGAGCAAACAGCTATGTCCTGGGGGTGGGCACCCTGGCACATAGCAGGAGGTGGCCCCAAGGCCATGTATGGCTCCACGAGGGGTGGCACGCGTCCCCCTCCAATGCTTACTTTAGCCCCAGGGAGATGGAGGTCCCCAGGGGTTCAGGACGAACCCCCTTCATTGTTTTATTTCAGCCTCAGGGAGGTGGTGATCCTGGAGGCTGTGGGGGGCCATGCAGACCCCTCTTAATTTAAATAAATGCCTCCAGGGAGGTGGCGAGCCTCAGCAGGTCTGCAGGGGGTCGGCGGTGCGGGCCCCCCACATTCAGCCCCAGTGAGGTGGCAGTCCCCGGGGCTGTAGGGGAGGCGTATAGGCCTCCCTTTTCACAACTTAGGGGGTCATTCTGACCCCGGCGGGCGGCGGGAGCCGCCCGCCTGGAGGGAACCGCCAGAAGACCGTACCGCGGTCAAAAGACCGCAGCGGTCATTCTGGGTTTCCCACTGGGCTGGCGGGCGACCGCCAAAAGGCCGCCCGCCAGCCCAGTGGGAAACAGCCCTCCATGAGGAGGCCGGCTCCGAATGGAGCCAGCGGAGTGGAGGGTGTGCGACGGGTGCAGTGGCACCCGTCGCGTATTTCAGTATCTGCAATGCAGACACTGAAATACAAAGTGGGGCCCTCTTACGGGGGCCCCTGCAGTGCCCATGCCATTGGCATGGGCACTGCAGGGGCCCCCAGGGGCCCCACGACACCCCTCACCGCCATCCTGTTCCTGGCGGGCGGAACCGCCAGGAACAGGATGGCGGTGAGGGGGTCGGAATCCCCCATGGCGGCGCAGCAAGCTACGCCGCCATGGGGGATTCCCAGGGCAGCGGAAAACCGGCGGGAGACTGCCGGTTTTCCTCTTCTGACCGCGGCCGAACCGCCGCGGTCAGAATGCCCAAGGGAGCACCGCCAGCCTGTTGGCGGTGCTCCCGCGGTCCCCGGCCCTGGCGGTATTTACCGCCAGGGTCGGAATGACCCCCTTAGTGTTTTGCCCTGGGGAGGTGGTGATCCCTCGGGTCTGGGGGGGGTGCAGGCACCCCCACATTCATTTTATATTTAGCCCAGTCAGCTGGCAGTCCCCGGGCTGTGGGATGGGGGGCATACAGGTGTTCCCTATTACAACTTAGTGTTTTGTCCTGGGGAGGTGGTGGTCCCTGGGACCAGGGGAGAATGGGGGCCCCTGCATTCATTTCATATTTAGAAGGTCCCTGGGGCTGTGGGGGAGGATGTATGGGCCGCCCTCATTACAACTTAGGCCCTCATTACAACCCTGGTGGTAAATGCCACCGACCACCGTGCTGACGGCCGCCAACATACCGTGACCGCGGTGGTATATCGTTACCGGTATTATGACTCACACAGAGAAATCCGCCACTATACAGACATCCACACAAGTCCGCCAACCCAAAGGTCGTGATAAACTGGTGGTACCAAAACTCACACCGTTACGCCAGCAGAAATACGCCCACAGCATCATGACCCACGAATCACCACGGTGGTCATTCAACTGCGGTAATCCATTGGCGGTACACACCGCCGCGCTCAAAATACACACACACTAACAGAACTACACCACATTGGACATTTCAAACTATACACACCTGACACACATACACACACCACACCAACACACCCAATCCAATATAAAACACACACCCACAATACACACAACCCATTACAACAACAAAAATTGCCAACTGAGAGAGAGACAAGCCAGAGCACCAACTGAATCAGAGCTACATAACACCATCACCATACACCATCCACGCACCTCAGAGCACACACCCCAACACATCACCCCACACACATACCACTCACACTACACCCATGGCACCACAAAGACACCCCAGGTTCTCAGAGGAGGAGCTAAGGCTCATGGTGGAGGAAATCATCCGGGTAGAGCCACAGCTATTCGGATCACAGGTGCAGCAGACTTCCATTGCAAGGAAGATGGAGCTATGGGGGAGAGTCGAGGACACGGTCAACGCCATGGGACAGCACCCAAGAACAAGGGATGACATCTGGAAGAGGTGGAACGACCTACGGCGGACGGTGTGTTCCGTGATAGCAAGACACCAGGTAGCCGTACAGAGGACTGTCTGTGGGCCCCCACCTCCTCCTCCACAACTAACAACATGGGAGGAGCAAGTCTTGACAATCATGTGTCCTGAGGGCCTCGCAGGAGTAGCAGGAGAACTGGACTCTGGTAAGTCAAATCTTTACTACTATATCCCCCACCCTACCTGCATGCCATCACAAACTCCTACCCCTACCCTCACCCCCAACTCTCCACCACCTCCCATATACCCCACTATTACAACCCACCCATCCCAATACCAAGCCCTGCATGCAACACCAATGCATGGACACCCATCACAGACCTGCATGGACACTCATCATCACAGCATACACACTAGTGACAATCAGTTAGCCAAACCAATAACATCTCACACAACCCAAACGTGCCTTGCTAATAACAACCATAGAGGGAAATATATCCATGCACAAGATGGCACACGCAGATACAATAACACTGCATTTACATCCCCACAGGACCCCCACTCAACGTCACTGGAGAGGAGGTGCCACCAACATCCAGTCCCCCCACAGAAGAGGCCCACAGTGATGACAGCAGCTCTGCACGCCTGGATCACGATGACCAACCTGGACCATCAGGGACCTCTGGACAGTCGGTTTCCCTGCCACAGTCCAACCCCACCACAGAGCTTCCCACCTCAGGAAACACCAGCACAGCACCCACCCAGCGTGCCCATCCCTCTGCCCCCAGGACATGTCAATCAGCAGTGTGTCCACCACTACAGGGACCCCAGGCAACCCCACAAACCCAAGACAATCAGAGACCTGGGGTCAGTGGCAGTGGGCACACGGTTCAGGGGACAGAGGCACAGGACAACAGGGAAGCTGGGAGGACTGCTGTGTGACAGGGGGAGGACAGGCCCAGGGAACCCACTCTCCACAAGGCACTTGCAGGGATCCTGGGAGCATACCACCATTCCCAGGAGACCATGGGCCAGATACTGTACAAGTTGCAGGAGACCCAGTGGCTGCAGGAGGGACAGTACCTGGGAATCTGGGAGGACCTGAAAGACATCCACACCACCCTGGTCACCATTGCAGGGGTGCTGGCAGACATGGCCAACACCATGAGGGAGGCAGTGGCACAACAACGGGCCCCTGACACTAGCCACACCCGAAGAACAGCCCTCCACCTCCGCCGGCGCTAGTGGACAGGAGGCCCTGCCACAGGGCCAACAGGCCACCAGCACCCCACCCCCTACAGAAGGAGAACCACCCCGCAAACAGTCCCTGTGATCCAGGCAGAAGCCAGAGAACATTGCCAAGACCCCCGCCAGGAAATAAGACTCTCCTGAATGTTACCCTTGTGTCCCACTCTGTCACCCTGTCCACCTTGTACTGCCATTGCTCCGCTTCCTATGTCCCCTTGGACAATGTGCCTGTAATACAAATAGACTGGACTCTACCCTGGACTTTTCTCCTTCAGCAACCCAGCCCATTGCAATACCCCCTCCACTTTTTAGCACATAAATAAACACCCTTGGAACAAATACAAGTATGGAGTCTGTCAAATGATTGAAATATGTATTTGTTTAACAAGCTGTAAACATTGCAATTCAAATGTACAGTTATATATACAAAGGTATGACCTGTAGTGGGCAGCAGTAAACACACCAGGAGCCAGAGTGGGGCACAGAGATCTGAAAATAGAGATGCCAAAGGGTACAGTAAGTGGCCATAGACATAGGGAAATCAGGCTGCCATGTTCAATGTCTAACACAAAACTGCAATGGAAAGTGAAGTTACAGTGTCTTACCTGTGTGTCACTGGAAGTACTTTTGAATGAGTGAATGTCTGTTGTCCACATCTTCTTCCTCTGCCTCCTCTTCATCACTGTCCACAGGCTCCACTGCTGCCACAAGACCATCTCCAGGCTCATCCTCCTGCAGAAAAGGCACCTGGCGTCTCAAGGCCAGGTTGTGCAACATGCAACATGCAACGATGATCTGGCACACCTTCTTGGGTGAGTAGTACAGGGATCCACCCGTCAGATGGAGGCACCAGAATCTGGCCTTCAGGAGGCCAAAGGTTCTCTCAATTATCCTCCTTGTTCGCCCATGTGCCTCACAGTAACGTTCCTCTGCCCTTGTCCTGGCATTCCTCACTGGGGTCAGTAGCCATGTGAGGTTGGGGTAACCTCACACACTCACTCTTAGGGACAACCCCACATCCATATACCTACATCAACTGGGTGGGGACCATGGGCTCACCTATTAGCCACACCCGGTGACTCTGGAGTTGAGACATCACATATGGAATGCTGCTATTCCTCAAGAAAAAGGCATCATGCACAGAGCCAGGATACTTAGCTTTCACCTGGGAGATGTACTGGTCCGCCAAACACACCATCTGCACATTCAGAGAGTGAATGCTTTTTCTATTCCTGAACACTGGACACTGGACAAATGCTATATGTATACCATCAATGGCACCAATGATGTTGGGGATACGTCCCAGGGCATAAAAGTCAGCCTTCACTGTGGCCAAATCCTCCACCTGGGGGAATATGATGTAGCTCTGCATGTGTTTCAGCAGGGCAGACAACACTCTGGTCAACAATTTGGAGAACATAGGCTGAGACATCCCTGATGCCATGGCCACTGTCGCTTGGAAGGAACCACTTGCCAGGAAATGGAGCACTGACAGGACCTGTACTAGAGGGGGGATACCTGTGGGCTGGCGGATAGCTTAAATCAGGTCTGGCTCCAATTGGTAACACAGTTCTTGGAATGTGGCCCTATCAAGTCTGTAGGTAAGGATAATGTGTCTGTCCTCCATTGTCGCCAGGTCCACCAGGGGTCTGTACACGGGGGAATGTCTCCATCTCCTATTCATCCTCAGTGGTTGAATTCAAGGGTGGAAAACGGTCAACATAGGGTCACATTCACACATATGTTAAATTAAAAATGCATTTTTTCCTTTACAGAAACAGTATGTGAATACGAAAGTCAGTTGATGTGCCAATGTCTGCTGTGACACAGTTAGGTGCCATGGCCTGTGCCCCCCTGAAATGGCAGCTGCCTGACTTGTAAGGAGAGACAAGTGGAAATGAGGTAATTCCGCTGGCGTTGTGTGGCGTTGCGGCTGGCGGTCGATGACCGACGGGCAACTTCGCATTGGTTATCATTGGGCCCTATGGGTTCCAGGAGCCAATGGCGATGTATGTCGGCGGTGACGGTATGCACCGCCACGTACGTGACCGCCATTTTCTATCTGTTCACTCATTTGCTACCTGACCTTCAACAGGAGAGGACCTACACTGCAAGTGCTACTGTGACCTGTGTCTGGAAGCGACAATGGCTCAAGTATCTGGGAAAAGGGCCTCCGCCTTCACTTCGGAGGAGTTGGAGAGACTGGTGGATGGCATCCTACCCCAGTACACTTTACTCTATGGTCCTCCAGACAAACAGGTGAGTACACTGTGAACATGATGCCTGGGCCATGAATGTGTGGATTGCTGTGTGGGGGGGGGGGCTGTGTAAGCCTTGTGTGGGGGGGGGTTGAGGGGTCCTGGACAGAGTGCTCCATGTCTGGTGGTCAATGTCTGTGCATAAGGGGATGGGAGGGATATTGTGGGCCATGAGTGTAACAGTCCGAACGGTATGCCTAATTCCTGTTTTCCATGCATATTCTCCTGCAGGTCAGCGCCCATCAGAAAAAGGGTATTTGGCGCGCCATCGCCAAGGAGCTGTGGACCCTGGGGAGGGTCTTTGACAGACGGAACACCCACTGCCGCAAACGGTGGGAGGACCTGTGCCGCTGGGCAAGGAAGACAGCGGATGCCCAGCTGGGGCTGGCCTTCCAACGAGGAAGGGGTGCCTTTCGTACTCTGACCCCCCTGATATGGCGCATCCTGGCGGTGGCCTATCCAGAGTTGGATGGGCGCTTGAAGGCCTCACAGCAGCCACAAGGGGGTGAGTACAGATTCTGAATCATGACTTTGCACGCGTTAAGGTTGTATCTGGGTGGGAGATGTGGGCTGTGGGTGCCCGTAGGCGAGGGTTGGGTAGGCTCTGTAGCACTCCAACCCCAATAGTGCTAGTGGGTATCTACTACTGGGCCGGGTCCTGTTGGTCTCAGGTGTGCAGCTAATGGCATTGGCCAATGTACCCCATGGGCTGGTGACTAGCTTTGTAACTGGTAGTGCATGTCCTAGTGCATAGGGCTGATCCCTGTGTGTTGTGTACGCCAATGGTAGTGTTGTTGCTGGCATTGACCAAGTGTATCCTCTGTCTCTTCCCCCCCTTCTTGTTTTGTCACCCTGTCCCTGTGTGCATTAGCATCATCTGGCAGAGGAGCAGAGGCACCGGCGACGGAGGGAGCTGCATCCCACATGGGCCTGGAGGCCGAATCTACCGACGGTGAGGGCACCAGTGGGACGGAGGGCGAGGGGAACACCAGGATGGAGACAAGAGGGGACACTACAGATAGCGACTCCTCCTCCGATGGAAGCTCCCTGGCGGTGGCGGACACCTCTGTGCCCACCCCAACAACAGGTACAGCCGCCACCCCCATACCAGCACCTCCCTCCCAGCAGCCCCTCAGCGTGTTTCCCATGCCCGCTCACCCACAAGGGTGGGCATCTCCTTCGCCCCAGGCACCTCAGGCCCTGCCCCAGTCAGCCCTGCTTCCCTCAGTGAGGAGGCTATTGACCTCCTGAGATCCCTCACTGTTGGGCAGTCAACCATACTGAATACCATCCAGGGTGTCGAAAGGCATTTGCCACAAACATATGCATACCAGGAGGGCATTCACTCTGGCGTGGCAGCCCAACAGAGAGCATTTCAGGCTCTGGCCTCCGCACTGATGGCAGCCATTGTCCCTGTATCCAGCCTCCCCCCCTCCAACTTCCTCTACCCAGTCTCAATCCCCTCAACCCCAACCTATCCCAAGCACACCTTCAGACCAGCAATCACCCAAAACAACACACAGAAGTGGCTCAGGGAAACACAAGCACCACACTTCATCTCACAGGCACTCCCACAAGCACCATCCCCATGCAGACACACCAACATCCACTGCCTCCACTGTGTCCCCCTCCTCCTCCTCGTCCACCCCCTCACAGTAGTGTCTCCACTCACACCTGCATGCACTACATCCTCATCCACTACCTCCATCACCAGCACGCCTATCACTATACACCCCTCACTGACAGTCACCACCCCCACATCCATGCACATGTCCCCTGTGTCCTCTCCCACTGTATCTGTGACCCCTCCTCCCAAAGTACACAAACGCAAGCACACACCCACCCAACAGCCATCCACCTCACAACAGCATCCAGCTCATGTACTTGCACCCAAACACAGCAGACTGACACCTCCTACAAGCACTCCCTCTTCCTCTACTCCCAAACCTTCCCCCTCCTCCCACCCCAATGTCCCTAAGAAGCTTTTCCTAGCCAACATTGACCTCTTCCCTATCCCTCCCCCCCATCCCTTCACCTCGGGCCAGGGTGGCCAGAACCCAGCCCAGCACCTCAGCCACCAAGTCCACGTCCGCTGTGGTTTCTGCAGCTGTGAGAGGCTCCAAGGAGGCACCCGTCAGCCCAGCCAGTGTGCCACCAACACATGCCAGGGCCAAGAACGTTCCTCCACCTGGCAAGGGCAAGATGGGGACAGCATCCAGCAAGGAGTGGGAGGCACAACCAGCCAGCAAGGCCAAGTCAAAGACTCCAGCTGGCAGAAGCAAGGAGGCACCACCATCTACCATCACCATTTATATATTACCTAGTGGCGGTCGCCACTAGTTAGTTATAGTTAGGACATAGTTTCTATATAAAAAGTGTTATTTTACTTGCCTATATCTTTGACGCCGTTTGACGAATCTTCACGAAACTTTCCAAAAACATTCGATTCATTTTTCAATAAGGATTTTGAACAGTGATAGCGGTGAAACTACTGGGCGGAATTACACCAAATTCTGCAGAAAGGTAGGTCCTGGTCCATAAAGCAGCCTTTTTTTGTTTTGTATATATAGGGATGTGAAGGAGTCGCGACCCCTCCTGGTCTCATGCAGAGATCTGATTGGCTGTCAACACCTCAACCAAGAAGTGTTGGCAGCCATCCTGGGACTCGGTAGCTGAGTCCCCCCAAAAAATGTAAAAAGCAGAAAAGGGGCCAAGGTACATACCCCCTGACCCCCTAGCTCTGGCTGTGGGGTCCTAGAGGGACCCTCTAGGGCTAAAAGCATTTTATTTTAATTTTCAGCCAGATATGCGTCAGATCTGCAGCTCTGATTAGATTTTTAAAATCGTGTTTATTAAGCTCCCAGATGGGCCAAGACCTTGGGCATTCCTTTTTTGAGTGTGGGGTTCCTCCTGCCCCCCGCAGCCCCGGGTTCCACCACCTCCCCAGGGCAAAATGGAAATTATGTGTTGGGGGGCCGCATGGCCCTCCCGTGCCCCGGGGATCACCACCTCCCCAAGGTGAAATTATTTTTAGGTGTGGTGGAGGCCCATTGGCCTCCCCCTCAGCCCCCGGGCCCACCACCTCCCCGGGCTTCATTAGTATTTAGTGCGGGGGGACTGCGTGGCTTACCCGCTGCCCCAGGGATCACCACCGCCCCGGGGCATATCTTGTTGGAGGGGGGCTACTCATGGAGCCATTGATGGCCCTGGGGACCACCATCCTGCTATGGCCGCTAAGGCTGGTTCCTGCTATGTCCCGCTACGCACAGCCAAAGGCTGTGTGCTGCAGCAGTTGGATTAACATATAGTACTAAAAATTACTATATGTTAAAAAAGCCATAGAAATTCACTGATAAAAAGTAAAGGTTAAAGGGGTGTTATAGTTAGGAAATAGAATTTAAAAAAAACAAACACTGAAATTCACTGAAAAAAACAGGTTAAAGGGACGTGATATTTAGTCTCACATTTTACACGTACAAAATCACAGAAATTCACCTGCTGTCGTTATAGTTATCTCAAATAACTATGACTCGTGCCCTAAGGTAACAATAACTATAACTGGTTGGGTTAAGGTATATTAATGAAAATTACTTTACGTTAAAAAAACATAGAAATTCCCAGAAAACCCAAAGGTTACATGGATTTTAAAATTAGGAAATAGAATTAAAAAAAACACAGAAATTCACTTAAAAAAACCAAAGGCTACAGGGACGTTATAATTAGGTCCTGAATGTATTTGTACCAAACAAATGAAATTCAGCAGTTATAGGTAGAGTTATTTCAAGTAAATATAACTTGTGGCCTAAGGTAACTATAGCTCGTGCCCTCGCCATGCACTGCTAATTACCCTAGATATTACAGCACTCATGACAACTTTTAAAACATCAATAAAAATGTCAATGAAACATTAGCACTCAAATTATTGAAGAAAAGGTTGTGCATGGTGGGGGCGCGAGTTATAGTTCACTTGGGCCATGAGTAATAGTTACTTGAAATAACTCTAACTATAAATGCTGAATTTCTCTGCTTTTGTGTGAGTAAATTCAGAACCTAACTATAACATCGCTGTAACCTTTGTTTCTTTAAGTGACTATATATATATATATATATATATGTATATTTACATATAAATCAATAAGAGGAAGAAGGAGAAGCAGAGACCAAGGTCAGGGCAGAGGCCAATTGTTGGAATCAAAAGAAGAATGAGAAGAGCAAAAAGAAAAGGAAAAAAGGCAATATCCTCTCAGGAGTTGGAATTAAAAATAGATAATATGGAGTTGAATCTAGTGGTGAATCTTTCTGATTATAATCTTACACCAATGGAACAATGAGTGCTGAATAAAGGACTTTCCTTCTGTCCAGAGACCCATTTCAACTATGTGGACACCCATATAGATATATACAAATTCATAAGGAAGCTAAAATTGGCAACATTTGATGCAATTCATCCTCATAATTCCAGTGTTACTAATACTAATTTGAATCAAACTGGCACTATTGAGTTATGTATTGATCAAATTTCAGACATAAAAACAATGTTTGACTTATATCACAATTTGCAAGGTGAAGATCTAACAGAAGCCCAAGTTTTGGAAGAGTTGGAAATTAATACGAACAAACACAAATATACTCAATTTGGAGAAAAATCAAAATTCTGCCTAGTATTATCACCGATTAATAAAATTAATATCTTTGCATAACTTGTGTTTGCAGATTTGCAAAAAGTGCAAAAATTAATACTTGAAGGCAAAAGAGAAAATGTAACTCTAAATAAACGTCAGGCATTACAAAAATTTGGCAGGAAATGACAGAATAATTTTCAAACCAGCTGATAAAGGAGGCCACATAATGGTCCTTAACACATAAGACTACATTAAAGAAGCCTATTGAATGTAGAAAGAAATTACAAGAAATTACAAAAAAAAATCCAATCAATCAAATGATTCATTCTGTAAATTCTAGGTTTCAGCATTGGCATCAAGAGCTCCTTTTAAGTGATGACGAATATAAATTCTTGAAAATTGAAAATCCAACAATTCCAACGATATACTTTTTACCCAAAAAGTCAATGATCCTCTGGGTAGGCCAATTGTTTGAGCCTGTAAGTCGCTCTTTGAAAGAATTTCAGATTATGTAGACTACTATTTGGCACCAATTGTTAAAACATTGATATCCTATATTAGAGACTCAGAAGATTTCCTAAGAATTTTGGCTAGTGCTAATTGGAACAATGAGAACCTCCTGACAACCATCGATGTAGTATATTTGTACACATGAATAAACCATGAAGTAGGGTTAGCAGCATGTGAATATTTTTTGAGACAATAGAACATTGGTGGATTGGAGCATACCAAAAAGCTGCCATCTATGATAAAGCTTTGTCTTAGAAACAATTGTTTCATTTTCAACCACAAAATGTTTTATCAAGTGAGCAGTACAGCCAGGGGCACAGTCAAATTGAACTTGAACAACTAAAACATTTATTGCAGGCAATAATACAGAAATTTATATTAAACATAAAATAACTTGTGGGAACAAATTTAAAGTATATCTTATTGAATGCCATTGTGGTCTCAGGTACATACGAAGAACCACATGCATGCTTAGGAAAAGGATCTTGGAGCACATCAGTGCATCACACACAATGACCAGACATATGCAGTGGCTAAACATTTATGAACACATGAGATGAGCATTGAGATATTATGCCATAAATCCTGTATTGAAACATGAGAGGGGAGGAGACAGGACAAAAAACTGTGTCATCCTGAGTAAAAATAAATTATTCTATTGCAGACTAAGATTAATTTTGGATTGAATTATGATGAGGAGCTTCACGTTCATTTGTGAATTAATTTTATTTTAATATCATGATTTGGTCCTATATGAACAATGGTATGATAACTGAAATATTATATGAACTGGACACATAAGGACACTCATTAACAATAGTATTGTATCTGATAATGCCCATGTTTATTATGGTACTATACTAGGAGTTTGACAATTAGGATATAAGTTAGAATGTGGTACTAATTGTTATGAAATATTATGATATTGTACAGAGGCCAAATGGTGTACCAGTTGAGTTTATAAAACTGTTTAATCATTATTTATTTCATATTGATAAGACTAAAAAAGATCTGGCATTTTGTTTACTACTTTGATTAATAAATTTGGATTTTAAATGTATACTACAGGTCCCAGAATACCTCATAATGGGTAGAATGGACAAGTAGTATAAAAGGTAAACATAGTGAAGGGATTCACTAACCGTGAGAAAGACCAGGTTGGTCAAAATGCATCGGTGCAGTTGCAACGTGTTTTAACAATAAAGGATTTAAAGAGTTCACGAAGTGCGGTGAAAATTTCCTTTAAACTGTAATTGAATTGAGGAGTATGGTCTCTCCTCCCGGCACCTGCATCAGCTGCGTAGCGCGTCATGTTGTGATTGACAGCATTGTGGAAATATATATATATTATACTTCCCAAGGAGATTTTTACCACGCATATACCTTTATCAACCATGCTTTTACAACAAAAGTTTCGTGGTAAAGGCATGGGTGGTAAAGACATAGGTGCAGTATATTTTTTATTGTTAATGCATGTGTGGGTAAGACGCATGCATTGTAATGACGGTGTTTTAAAGACATGTGTGGTAATTGCATGCGTGGTTCCCTCATACAACTGCTTTAATCATGGCACCCACTCTCCCCATGGCATCAAAGAGATCACCGCCAAGCAGGTAAGGGTCTCTACAGATGACAGAAGAAGGCAAATGTCATGAGCTCTGCTGCCCTAGAGGGATGCCTGGCATTAGTCAAGGCCTAAATAAGCCCCTTGGTTCCTTCTGTCTCTGGTGTGACAGTTTTAATAGATAGAAAAGTTAATTTCTCGTCGACACAATTGATTGAATGATTACTTGTCCTCATATGCTCATCCTCACCACAGTTCTCAAATTCTCACAACTGTAACCTTAGTAAACAAACATTGTATTTAGATATGTGGCATAGGGTTTAGTTATGAAACACTCCAGTAATCATTGCATGTGGTTACGAAGAGGGGAATCACATAACTAGTATGTTTGACTAGAACTAATCGCCTAGAGTTAGAAAGCATTGCAGTTGGTTGGGAAACACTTCATATCACATTTTATAAAAAGCCTTCCATTGTATTAGGAAAGCCCAGAAGGCCTAAAGGACACAATGCACATTACAATTAAAGGGACAGACACTTCGAATATGATTACCAATACTACATCCACGACGGAATGTTTCAGAAAATCTACGTGACTTTTAACCTCCTTTCAATGTTGGAGTCTGTATTAGCTAGACATTTTAGTATAGGCACACATGCACCACCTGCCAGGGCTTACAGCTACTCCTCCCGTGTGCAAGGATTTCTGCCAGTCAAAATAAAGTGGAACTTTACTGCACTTGATCGCTGGCATGTCTGTAACATTTGCTGCTTATAGAGTCAGTATGGTGCCCCTCAAGGTTTCGTTGCCCAACCTGGAGACTGTATCTTGCCTGCGATGTAGCCTGGACTACAAATGTCAACAGACCTACGCATGAAAAGAGTTAAATGCAGAACCCCAGCTGGAAAGGTCGACTCCTAGCTAGGACAGACATGATCTACCTTCTTAGAGATGACTCAGTTACATCATGAAATAATAAACAGGCAAATAGTTCTGTTCCTTCAGTATTGGCTAAATCGAAGCCAATACAAATAGCTTTCACTTTCCTTGCCTGACAGTTTATTTATCTGTTTACCATATTTGTACAGAGGTGGGATAATCCAAGAGATGTCCTGGCGCTGGCGCTGGCTGACCTCTTGAGGAACCTTAGGGAGGGAATAAGATGCTGGCTATGAAGAGTGACGTCATCAACGGTTTCCAAAACATCCATTGGTGATTTGGAAACAGAGAGACAGAGGGAGAAAATTCCAGTATTTAGTGGTGAGATACTCCTCATGAATATGTGACAGAACAACTAGGTGCTAAACAACTATAGCCTAAACCACTACTGCTAAACAACTAAAAAGTCTCTACAACTAAGTACTGAACAACTACTGTCTAAACAACAATTGTGCCTGAATAACTATAGCCTGAACAACTAATTTTGATATATATTCTAAACAACTAATAAACCATAAAAAACAAAGAGAAAACCTTACCTTAAAATTAGTTGTTTATCATCGCTAATCGACTGAATCTCAATTCCATCATTTGAACAAGTAATCTAGGCCCATATTTATACTTTTTGACGCTAAACTGCGCTAACGCAGTTTAGCGTCAAAAAATGTTGCGCCGTCTAACGCCATTCTGAAGCGCCATGCGGGCGCCGTATTTATGGAATGGCGTTAGACGGCGCAATCAGACCGGCGCTGCCTGGTGTGCGTGGAAAAAAACCACGTAGACCAGGCAGCGCCGGCGTTGGGAAAAAATGACGTTAGGGCGTCTTAAAATGGCGCAAGTCAGGTTGACGCTAAAAAATCGTCTTAACCCGATTTGCGCCATTTTTTCGACGCCCAGACGCCATTTCATGACTCCTGTCTTAGTAAAGACAGGAGTCATGCCCCCTTGCCCAATGGCCATGCCCAGGGGACTTCTGTCCCCTGGGCATGGTCATTGGGCATAGTGGCATGTAGGGGGGCACAAATAAGGCCCCCTTATGCCACAAAAAAAAATAAAAAAATAAAAAAAATTATACTTACCTGAACTTACCTGTACTTCACTGGGATGGGTCCCTCCATCCTTGGGTGTCCTCCTGGGGTGGGCAGGGGTGGCAGGGGATGTCCCTGGGGGCAGGAGAGGGCACCTGTGGGCTCATTCTGAGCCCACAGATCCCTTAACGCCTACCCTGACCCAGGCGTTAAATTCAGGCGCAAATGCAGGTTTTTTTGACCCGCCACCTCCCGGGCGTGATTTTTGCCCGGGAGTATAAATACGACGCATTTGCGTCGCCGTCATTTTTTTAGACGGGAACGCCTTCCTTGCATCTCATTAATGCAAGGAAGGCGTTCACGCAAAAAAATGACGCTCTTTCTTCATACTTTGGCGCTAGACGCGTCTAACGCCAAAGTATAAATATGGCGTTAGTTTTGCGCCGAATTTGCGTCGAAAAAAACAACGCAAATTCGGCGCAAACGGAGTATAAATACGGGCCCTAGCGTCTCGTTTTACACAGCAAGTCTCTTCCCAGTAGGGATACTGGACTTGAATTACAGACTACAAATTTGTGCAGTCCCTGGAAGTTGCCAATTTTAACCTGAACTGGTTCTGTAATCGGGTTGGGCAAATACTAAGGGGCATATTTATACTCTGTTTGCGCCGAATGTGCGTCAAAATTTTTGACGCACATTCGACGCAAACACTGCCCCATATTTATACTTTGACGTCCGACGCAGCGGGCGTCAAAGTTCCACCATGTGCGCCATTTTTTAGAAGGGTGAACCAGCCTTGCGTTAATTATATGCAAGGTAGGCGTTCCCTTCTAAAAAATGACTTTAAGGCCTGTGCCGCATATTTATACTGTAACGTCATTTTGACGCACAGGAGGGGGCAGGCCTTAAAAAACGGCGCCCAGCCTGATGGGCGCCGTTTTTTAACGCCTGGGTCGGGCAGGCGTTAAGGGACCTGTGGGCTCAGAAGGAGCCCAGAGGTGCCCTCCCATGCCCCCAGGAACACCCCCTGCCACCCTTGCCCACCCCAGGAGGACACCCAATGATGGAGGGACCCATCCCAGGGACGTTGAGGTAAGTTGAGGTAAGTAATTTTTTTTTTTTGTGGCATAGGGGGGCCTGATTTGGGCCCCCCTACATGCCACTATGCCCAATGACCATGCCCAGGGGACATAAGTCCCCTGGGCATGGCCATTGGGCAAGGGGGCATGACTCCTGTCTTTGCTAAGACAGGAGTCATGTCAATGGAGGGTGGGAGTAAAAAAAAATGGCGCAAATCGGGTTGAGGCAGATTTTTTGCCTCAGACCTGACTTGCCCCATTTTTTGACGCCCAAACTCCATTTTCCCCTACGCCGGCGCTGCCTGGTGTGAGTAATGGCGCTTTGGAATGGCGTTAGCCGGCGTTAATATTTTTGACGCACAACTGCGTTGGCGCAGTTGTGCGTCAAAAAGTATAAATATGGGCCAAAATGGCTACTCCTACAATCTGAAATGTTTTACCCGAAAGGGGCAAATTCAGAACTTCAACTGATCTTACTGTAGAGCATGTAGCTCCTGTGTCAAACAAAAATGAAACTCTGTGACCCATGACTTTTCCCTTCACATAGGGACCTCTCTGATATACTTCTAAGGAGGTTGCAAGCACACATGGCTCCTAATCTGAACTTTCGCTCTCCCAGTTATCGTTTATTCCATTCTCACTGTGGAACGGGAATTGGTGCACTGTGTTATTACTTTGGGTAAGCTTCTGATCTGTGACCTGAGCAGCTTTAATCTGCACCACCATTGCCTTTTTTTTCAGCTTTCTCTGCTTCAACTCAATTGAACCTCATCAATTGGCTTTGCTTGCCAGCAAATCAAATGACTCTTAATCATCTGGCTAATTTCAGGTCCCAATCCTTCCACAAATCTGAACACAAAATGAATCATGTCCTTCACCTCAATTGTCTCTGTACCACTGTAATGCGTGAACACTTGTAACAATCTCTCATAATACGCATGTATCGACTCCTTTGCTTCCTGAGCTGTCCTGTCCGTTCCCTGCCAATCAATGTTCTTGGGAGAAATTCTCGTTTGAAAAAATTCAATCACCTTATAGTAATATTTCATTACCTCGGGAGACGGTCCACCTCTAATTTTATCTCTTTCTGGTTCTCTTGTTGGCCAATCTACACTCCTCTTACACTCTTACACTCTATCCACAGACCAGCTGGGACCACTATCTCTAATTAGTTTTACAAGCTGTCTGCTGGTACCACTCTACTGGTGTTTCCCTCAATTTTGGATAATCATTTGTAAATGATAGAATATCACTTCTGCTCCGAGGGACATGAACAAAATTCTTTCCTGAAATCTTTCTCATTGGTAAAATCTTCACTGGATCTTGACCTTGTTTCACATTTGCAGTCAGCTCCACAGAATCCATTTTCCTTTTGTCTCTTTTCTTTACCCATCTGCCTTCCCATTTGTCTAATGCTCCCAGGTCTGGGCACTTTGAAGTAATTCCCTAAGGTGTGCCTTCATTCCAGCGGATTTCTTGTGTTCAAAATCTTTAGTCTCAAAATCGAATCTGTAACTCCTTTCTTTTTAAATGCTTTGTTTTCTCTATTTCGATGCCGTACTTCTCTGCAAGGTCTGCAATCTTCTGATGCACATTGCTCACTTCCCTTGTAATCTTCGGGCACAGATATCTCAACTCTGCTTCTGTGTAGGATTTTAACCTGTTCACACCCATAGTTCCCTCAATGAGCTCACCCGCTTCCACGCTTAGCCTGGCATAGTTCAAACACTCCTCTCCCTTAGGAGCACTCTGTGGGGTATTCAGCTTGTCTAACCATTCAGTCAACTGCTGAGCAGTCAAACCTTGCAACGAGATGTTGCTAGCTTGGATAGGTGTTACCTGCTGTGCAACTTCATTTGGGGTCTGCAGTGTCAGCAATTTCAAGCTCTGGCTAACGTTGACCCTATCATAGTATCTGGAAGTACTCTGAATGGACTAAGGTCCAGTAGTGATCTCTATTCATCAGAAGTCTGTCCCACAGGATAAACCAATCAAGTATTTTCGTTATGGCTTCCCCCCATTGCATTCTGTGTCCTGACACCCTGTTTACATCAACTTGTTTTCTTCTGTGCAAATAAGGGTATGGCCAGACCAACAGTAATATATAGAGATATAGCATCTGGGGTTGGTCTGGTATTTAAGTTCTGTGGGAGAATAACTCCCACGTTCTGGTTCATCATTGAAGACATATCTGACTGTGTCCCTGTTACCAGAGTGAATCTCAGCATAACTTGTTGCTGCACTCGGGAAGTAAAAGTGGAGTTGGTTCTGTCTGAACCAGCATCGGTCTCAGGAAAACCTGTTCCGTAGGCACCATTAAGTTTGTATCCGTTTCCATAATGGGTATATCAGGGTAAATTCTCAGGACCTGTGGCGGTTGCACCTGATTTTGTACTACTGGAGTAGTAGGCGTGTTAAGACTACCCTGCATCGTACTCTGTGTCAGGCTAGTATTAACCTGCACCAGACTCGCTGTCCCATTAACCTGTGTTGGATCTGAAGGATCAGCACTGGTGCTCGGACCACTCTCTTGTGCTGCATATGGTGGTGGACGATTCCTCAATAACTGCAAAATAAATTCATCATCATCTGATTCTTCCTCCACTGTTGAAGACTTTCTAGCCTCCCTACTTTCGGACAGGCTTCTGTTAGTCTTTCTAGTAGTAGCTTTCCTTTCTTCCTTTTCATTGTCCTGAGTCATCACTGGAAACAACTTAATTCCGTGCAAAGTCTAATTTCTCCAAAGTCTCTGAACACTATCCCACCTAGCCTCTGTTAATGTATTTTGTGCCTTTCTCATTCTCCTCTCGAATTTCTGTTGCTGTCTGGCTACTAGCTCCCAGATCGCCAATGCCTTGAATTGTGCCAGTCTCGGAGGGGGCTTCTGATCATACAGTACCGTTCGCAAATGCTCTAAAACCCTCAAATTGAATGTTCTGTTAGAAGGAAACGCTAAACCCCCATCTTTCTCTGTCACGTTGGACCATACCTTTAGCTAAAGACATGACGCAACACCCTTCTCTTCCATTACAATGTAAGCTGGTGTTCCTTCTGGCGGTGTACCCTCACCTATACTTGATGTAATGTACGTATCTCCCCTTAAAGCACTCTTTAAAGCCTTGAAATATTTCATATTTTCAACCTTTAGCTTATTAAAAATCAAATCAGGAAGTGACTTTTAATCCCAGAATTCTCTTCACCCAACTTCTCAAAAAGTCGTGCCTCACAGACGGCTGCCAATCCGTGTACGACCCTCTTCACTAACCAACCTATTCCAGCGCGGCTCCAATGACATCATACTCACTTGTACTACGGCTGTCAAAGTCTTGCGGCTTGTCCTCCCTAACTATGATTCACACACAAAACTAATGCAACATTAGCGAGCACTAAACCCAAAATCAAAAACCAAATCTGCTGATTTTCTACAGGAAAGATAACACAATTGCTTCCGAAATTTTACGGATTTTTCACTGACGGCTCTTCCCACACTTACAGCTACTCCTTCTTTCTCAGTCTCTCTGATTTGCAAGTAAAATTTGACCCACAACTTTTACTCTCAACTAATCAGTGGGTCTGTCCTGGTGCACATATGACTCGCCAGATCTCAGTCGAAATTCTCTTTCACTCACTCTAACTCACTCTCTGACTTGTCAACCACGCCCGATCAACCTATTAGACCAGATAAATTACAACATAAAACCAAGTGCCTCATACTTTTTTCAATATACTCCGGAGTCTTAGGCCACGCAGGGTCCGTACATCAACAACCATGTGGACAATTATGGAGCACAAAGCGCCACACACATGTGAAGTTCGACAACTTCCCTACTCTTACACTGCGGAGTACGCCCACACCTTCTACAACTTCAGTAGTATGCAAACTTCCTAAACCCTCACAAACATCACTATTCACCTGCGATTTTCATAAGCCGTGCAAGCGCAAAACCTACTTCATTCACTTTATCACTAGAATGCCAAGAACATCCTCAAACAACCATTGGCAGGCTCCAAGATTTTGGGAAAGTCATTTCAGGACTTAGGGAAACATTTTCTCTCCAATTTGTATCATTGAAAAATAAATCCAAATCTCAGTAATAATGAACTCTTAAAAGACCAAATCATCAAGCTACTACCATCTCCGTTGATCTTTATGTCTTCCTGCTACCTTCTCTGTGAACACTTTTGATCATTTATTAAGGAGACAGACCATCAAGCTGTTGCTATCTCTGTGAACCTCTTAAGGTGACGAACCAGTACCATACATCTATGATGGGCTCTTTAAGGAGACGAACCATCAGTCTGCTACCATCTCTGTTAGCGCATCTGACCTTAACAAGCAAACTTACAAGGGGACGCAAATAGGTCGATGAACCTTTTGAGTCGCATTTAAGATGTTCCCACCATACCTCCAGTGCACATAGATCAATAATCAATAATCAATCAATGATAATCAATAGCACTAGTAATCAATTGGAGTCAGTCATTGCGACACACCATGACTTTTCAGTCATGGATAACCATACCTTATGTTAGAATATTTATTTCCCTATATTAACAATGCTAATGTCACGTCGGGTAGTCTCAAGATCAAATGATAAACATACAGAAACAACACTGGCTGTCCAAAGTGGCGAAAGAAGCATAATCTAATCAAAGCTTGAACCACTACATATTCTAAAGTTACAATGCAAATTAATAACAAGAACAATTGCACAAATGATATCACATACATTTAGATTCAGCAAAGAAAGACATTGACTATTACTCCCTGTAGCAGACTTTCAATAGTCAGGATCCCTTACCTAACACCAGATTAGCATCAGCATGTTGAGCTTCGTGCAAAACAATTTAGTAAACACAAATTTGGAAAACATCTAACTATGGCTCTAGCAATATAGTGCAGCCGGTACCTAGAAAGAAAAGAACAAATAGTCTGAAGAAACACATCAGTAATAATATACCTCTCCTCAAAAGGATTTGCCAGTTAAGATAGGCTTCGTCATCAGGACATCAGTTCGGTCAGCAAGGCATCAGGATTCAGCATCAAAGTTCAGAAAAGGCAAAGTCTTTGAGCAGTTCGAAAGAATAGAGGTAAACCCTCAAGAAGGATGGGGAGAATGGCGAATGGCAAATGGTGGTTTCTTCTCAGTGTAGGCTGGCTAAGTTAGATTTCCTAAAACTGCTTCCCAAGTCCCTGTTGGTCAAGGGATTGCATGTTCACACTTTGTCCAATAAAATTAAAACTTCAAATCTATAATTTCTACTAGTACTCGCTTCACATGTCGCTGATTGGCTCCTCTTGCAATGTCCTCATCATCCGGCTCGTCAGGTAACAATATTGTTGCAGCTTGTACTCCAGTCAGTGTATTCATTGTTCTCCTCCTGAGAAAGTCAGTCTTACACATATTACACTTATATTGTTACATTTAGGAAGAACAGCATCTTCTAGCAAGCGGTTCTCATGAGAAAGACTTCTAGCTACGAGCACATTTGGTCAGCACAGTGGAAAATCACAATTTCATTCTCTAAGCAAACATTTTATTAATCAGTTTAGAAATACAGCTTGACATGAGGCTGTGCAACTAGGCCCGAACCTCCGCTAAGTTAAGGGGCCTACAGTTAATAAAGCAAATACATAATGCATAACCCTCAATATGATGTATTACTACATTGATCAAACAAAAGCTCCATGTTCCATACTAATAAGCCATTAATAGGTATACTTCGTGTACATTGGCGGCCATTTTCAAATGTGTGCATTATTTTTCTCTGTAATATCACACATTTTCTACGCAAATCCATTACTCAGAATACATGAATATTCATTAATATTTTTTATTAAGCACCTGCTTTAGCAGGTATACCTAAAGTTCAATTTTCAAGGAGATAATCACTCATAACATTGAGCAGATCTCTCAAGGGCTTTTTGTGGGCCAAGGCTTACATACTGTACAATTGACATACAGGCAGCCATCCAACCATAACCCAAGTGTTTGTAATGCAGTGTAATGTTTGTGGAAGTTATGAGTATTACACATGAGAAAATGACACATTTTTGTCAGGGTCTATAGAGCTTTTAGGCATGGGCAGCCAATAAAGTTTAGCCAAATCTCTGAAGATCAGGACATGATGAGCTAATCCCAAATGAAGTTCTGTTGCACAGTTTGGAACCTCTGCACAACATAGTTGAGGAGTTGCCATAACCATGTCTTGAAAAGTTGATGAATTGCAGGAAAAAGGTGTTTTGACTCATCATACTCTAAAAACAGATAAAATAAAATTTGCAGCTTGCTGAATGTTGAGTGGTTGTCAAAACCATAATAACATGCCGTAACTCAAGGCAAGGCAGAAGTATGTAAAAGTAATAATGTTTATTACATTTCAGGCAGTAAGCAGATGTATACAAGGCAGGAAATAAAATCTTTTTATGATAAATTGCTGTTTTTGCATCAGTGTGGAAATAAAACACAAGCACAGACAGCATTAAAAACATACAATGCAACAGGGAGGTCATAAAAACAGGAGCAGGGAGACAAGGACCTTTTGGAAGAGCGAAGAGGAAACTGGAATATGGAAATAGCAACACAAAAGGATCAGGATGAAGTGCTGAAACGCTTCAAACATGCACCCCAGTCACAGGTCTGGGTTAAAACCATTGTTCTTTTGCTCACCATGCCACCCAAGTTTGAACACAGCCATATGCAAATCAATTTTAACCCAGCTCCCCATGGGAACAGTCCAGCCTGAGCTGCCAGGCCAGACCCTCCCTGGACCGAAAACAAGCATCCTGGGACCAATTTCTGGGTATCACCTCTCATCAGCCAGGCTGGCTATATTGAACTCAGTGGCACGGTGAGTAAGGGACCCACATCTGGGCATATCCTGGCCACTTAAGGTGACTTTAGAAACACAAAAAGATGATAGACAGAGTGCAAAAAAAATTCAAATAATCACCCCTAGTTGATGGCCCTGCTATCACTAGACACAGAGAAGGCATTTGATAGAATAGATTAGAAGTACCTCTTGAAGGTGTTGGATAAAACGTGCCTAGGTTCCAAGATGAAGGTCTTTATCCAGACATACTTTAAAAAGCCAGAACGATCAACACTGCCTTCACACCCTCAACATCCCCCTGACCAGAGGAACAAGGCAGGGGTGCCCATTGTTCCCACTCATCTTCGCCATGATTATGGAACATCTGGCAGCCAAAATCCAGAATAATCCTGCAATCTAAGGCATGGTGGTGGGAGACAAAGAACACAAATTTGCACTTTTTGCTGATGATATCCTTGCCTTATCATCAACCCTGACACCAGCCTCCCAGCCCTGCTGTATCGCTTTGCACAATTATCAGAGTTTACATTTTACTACTCTAAATCAAGTGGAATTGGGGTCTCTGATCCACTAGGAACCCTTAGAGATCCCATTGAAAGAGGAGGTTTTAAGCAGGTTGCAATGTCCATTACATACTTAGGGATTTAACTTCTCACCCACACTAGCATCCCCTCTACAATAGCAAGATCACCCGCAAAACAAGGCCCTCTTTAAAGATCTCTGTAGATGAGGCAAACTGGAGATATCCTGGTTGGAACGGCTGAACAGCCTCAAAATGAACTTTATGCCCACCTCCTATACGCCCTCCTGACATTTCCCCTGATCATTCCTCTAGCAACCCAAACACTCATTCCCAACAAAATGCTCATCTTTGTCTCAGGCGGCAAATCTCAGAGGGTGGCAAAATCATCTTTGTTCTGCCCAAGGGGTATCTGGGGGGGGGGGGTTGGTATTTTTCGATGTGACAGCCTACATTCTGGCATCTCAGCCTAGTCCATCTCTGGACTGGAATCACAACCACAAAGGTGAAGCAGGACTTCTCCTTAGTCCTCCTACGTGGAGTCCTGTAGCTTCCAGCTGCGGCCCTGGGTCCCCCCCACCACTAATAACCACTCTTGTGCCCATCGGCAAACAGTTAGGAGAAAAAACAAGCATTCCCGGCATATCAATTCCTCTTTACCCATTGACTTTCAACCCGGAGGTCCCTCCTGACATGCCCGACCCTGGGTCCTTTGCTTGGAACCACGCTTGGTCGACCACTCTGGGGTAACTTTATGATGATGGAGACCTACGCACTTGGGAGAACCTCTTCGAGAATGACTCACTGACCCAACATGACACATATAGGATCACTCAATCATTACACTGTGCGGGAAGGGATTGAGCTCGTAGAGCACTGCAAAGGGAGAAATTGCCTACAAAACCCCTATTCATCAACAATGTTTGCTGCATGCGCATCTCCTGGTTGTACCAACACATTCTCTCTCTAACCTCCACCAAAAAACATGCATATGTAACTCAGTGGGAGAGGGAACTAGACACAGAGATTTCTGAAAAAACAAGGAGGGGCATTCGGCAGAGGGCTTCCAAGTCATCTATTTATCTTTGCTACAAGGAGAATGACTATAAATTATTGACCTGTTGGTACTTCACTCCTATGCACCTTCATTGGATGTTTGGAAGCTCAGAGTTGTGTTGGAAGGGGTGTGGCACTAGAGGTACCTTTCTCCATATTTGGTGGACCTGACACCAGATCCAGGTGTTTTGAGAGGAAGTCCTCCTTAAGATACACTCTATTACTAATGTCTCACTACCCTGTGACCCGTTAATGATTCTTTTCAGTATCTAGGTGATGGACGACTATAACCCACAAGGTCACCCTAGGAGTGGCTGTTCTCCCACCTCCTCTTAGCAGCACCCATGAGTGTTGCTCAGATGTGGAAATTGCCTCAGGCACACTACACTCTATCATTAATGTCTCACTACCCCCGTGACCTGTTAATGATTATTTTAGGAGATCCAGGTGACGGCTGTCTATATCCCACAACGACACCCCAGGGGTGGCTGTTCTCCCATCTCGTCCTAGCAGCACGCATGAGTGTTACTCAGATGTGAAAATTGCTGCAGGCACCCTTGTTCAACATGTGGTGTGGGAAAGCGTGGGCTACCTATGCCATGGAAAAACTCACTGATATTGTCCGGTAGAGGGTCTCTAAATATGATGCAATATGACACCCCTTTTTCACCTCCATGAGAACTCCTCAGAATGCTGAAAGGATACAGCAAACATTGTCCAAAACCTTGACAGCCTCTGGGGTTTGTGATTTGGTTTCCTCTGATGCCGAAAGCGAGTAGCCGCCCGATAAGCCAGAGGATTAGTTGATTATGTGTTTTTGTGTGCCCTGTTGAGTTGGGTAGTGAGGGCTTTAAACAGATGGAATCGGGGCCAGCTACAGGGCTTTTTCTATGAACATGATTGACTACGTGCTTTCATGATGTCGAATGTGATTGGCTAAAAGTAGATGGGCATGTTAATGCTACCATGTGTGTCTTTTGTTTCTTAAAATAAAAAAAAGTTATAAAAAAAGAAAAGTACATTTCTGATTGTTAGAAATGAGGTCTCTAGTTGGCAGTGGTTTGCACCCTGTCCAAGTAGGGACCCTCACTCCAGTCAGGGTAAGGGAGTCACACAGCTAAGATAACCCTCACTCACTCCCTTGGTAGCTTGGCTCAAGCAGTCGGGCTTATCTCTGAGGCAATGTGTAAAGTATTTGAACACACACACACACACACACAGTAACACAGTGAAAACACCACAAAAGTACTCCACACCAGTTCAGAAAAATAGCCAAAATTTATCTGAGTAAAACAAGACCAAAGTGACAAATAATCAACATACACAAGTAAAGATAAGAATTTTCAAAGATTAAATATTAGTATAGCAAACAGAAACACAATAGCTCCAACTGGAGCTAACAGGGTGTCTGAAGGAGTCATACCCAACAGTCCGACGCCACTCGCGAGGGAGTGCGGGCCAGTCACAGAGTCACATGGACCCCAGGAACAATACCTTGGAAAACGGTGAGGAAACAAAGACGTTGCACAGAGTTGGGGTGGTGAGGCTCCGCTGGTGTGGCATTGGTTCCCTACTGCTACCGGGGAAGTGAGGTGTCTGTTCCTTACTGCCATACAGCGGAGGTGAGGCATTGGTTCCTTATGGTTGCAGGGGAGGTGATGCAGCGTTGGTGGTGAGGCCTTGGTTCCTTACGAAAAGGCGGAGTTGATGAATCCGGCAAGTCAAGATGTTAAGCATTGACTTTGCGGTGTTGTGATCACACCACAGGGCCACAGGTGCTGCGGCAGAGTCGGGTGTCGCAGACGTTACGGACAAGGGACTCGGGACTCACGCTGTGGCGGGACTTAAGAGGCACTGCAGCGGCATCGGGCCTGTGTGTCAGGTCACGGTCGTTGCACTTAGCGGGGACCATGGCCCGGGTGCAGGCGACGGCGTGGAGTCGGACAGCGGTTCCGAAGCCACTCTGTACTCGATGTGCTTACTTTAATCTTGGTTACTCAGAGCTCACTTCCAAGGGCCCCAGGACCTGGATCTGGCGCCACTTGGCAAGTCAGGACTTACAGCAAGAGAGCCCAGGCACCGGTAGGTGAAGTCTTTGATGGCCCTGAGACTTCTTAACAGGTGGCAAGCTCAGTTCAAGCCCTTGGAGAACCTTGGAAAGCAGGATGTAGAAAGTCAAGTCAAGTCCTTTCACTCCCAGGCCCGAAGTAGCAAGCAGCAGGCCAGGCGGCAGTTCCTCCTACAGCATCCAGCTCTTCTTCCTGGCACAATGTCCTCAGCCCAGAAGTGTTCTAACTTTGTGGGGTCTGAGGTCCAGTACTTATATTAATTTCTGCCTTTGAAGTAGGCACACTTCAAAGAAAAGTTTTTGCAGTGCACAAGACCCTGCCTTTTCTGTCCTGGCCCCAGACACACTCCAGGGGGTTGGGGACTGCTTTGTGTAAGGACATGAACAACCCTATTCATGCACAGGTGTCTGCTCCTCCCACCACTCTAGCTCAGGAAGACCCACCAGGATATGCAGAGCATACCTCAGCTCCCTTTGTGTGACAGTGAGTACACAAACAGCCCGACTGTCATGCTGACTCAGACGTATATTCCACAGACAGGCAGAAGCACAGAATGATTAAACAAGAAAATGTCCACTTTCTAAAAGTGGCATTTTCAAACTTACAATTCAAAAACCAACTTCACCAAAAGATGCATTTTTAAATTGTGAGTTCAGAGACCCCAAACTCCCCTTCTCTGTCTGCTCCCAATGGGAAATTACACTTCAAGATATTTCAAGGCAATCCCCATGTCACCCTATGGGAGAGATTGTCCTTGCAATAGTGAAAAACAAATTTAGCAGTATTTCACTGTAAGGACATGAAAAACACACCAGAATATGTCCTACCTTTTAAATACCCTGCACCCTGCCCATGGGGCGGCCTTAGACCTATCTTAAGGGTGACTTACACGTAATAAAAGGGATGGTTTGGGCCTGGTAAATGGGTGCACTTGCCAGGTCGAAATGGCAGTTTAAAACTGCACACACAGGCATGTCTGAGGCATGTTTACAGTGCTACTCAAGTGGGGTGCACAATCAGAGCTGCAGGCCCACTAGTAGCACTTGATTTTCAAGCCCTGGGCACATGAAGTGCACTTTACTAGGGACTTATTAGTACATCAGATATGCCAATCCTGTACAAACCAATTGCCAATACATTTTAGGCAGAAAGCATATGCACTTTAACACTGGTTAGCAGTAGTAAAGTGTCCAGAGTCCTAAACCCCCAAACAAATGGTCAGAAAAGAAATAGGAGGAAGAAGGTAAACAATTTGGGGATAACCCCACAAAAAAGGCCAGGTCCAACACTGATCGACACGCAACTGATTGAATAGTTACACTTGGCCTCAATGCTCTTTCTCAGCATGGTTCTCAAATGCTCACAAGACCAATGGGCTTATTTAGAGTTTGGTGAACGGGTTACTGCGCCACAAAGGTGACGTATATCCCGTCCACCATATTACAATTACAATGGAATTTTAATACTGCGGACGGGATATCTGCACCATTTGTGATGGAGTAAACCCCTCCACTAAACTCTAAATCAGGCCTAAGTTTGGTGAACAAATATTGCATTAGGATGAGGGTATCTGATTCAGTTGTGATACACCCCAGTAGGTAAGGAAACAATGCATTTGGATAAAAGCACTACAGCTGGTTAGAATACATTGCATTTCATTAGGAATAGAAGAATCATATAAGTAATGTGCTTGACCAGAACTCATCAAAAGACACAGTGGACATTTCCATTAAAGAGACAGCCCTTTAGAATATGATTACCAATAATACATCTACAGTGAAACATTTCTGAAACTATACATGATCCTTAACCCCTTCTGTGACGCGGACGTAGTGGTTACGTCCCGCGGCACAGTGCTGCTGTGCCGAGGACGTAACCACTACGTCCTCGGCACACAGCCCAGAGGGAGCGCTCTCGCTCCCTCTGTGTGCTTCCCCCCCACCCCCCAAAGTCAGGGATGGAAGGGGAAGCCCTTCCCCTTCCACCCCGACCCCCCCCCCCCCCATAATGACGTCAGCGCGCGATCGCGCGCTGACTTCATTATGGGATCCTCGCCGCACAGGAAGCCATTTGCTTCCTGTGCGGCGACGAGTCAAGAGGTGAGTTCCTCTTCCCGGTGGGTGGGGGGTTGGGGCTAAAGAGGCACCGGGGAAAAGGAAAGGCTTTTCCTTTTCCCCGGTGTCTCTTTGAGCATTCCTGCTGCCCGATCGCATTGCGATCGGGCAGCTGGAATGCCCACTAGACACCAGGGATTTGTTTTTTTTTGTTGATCTTTCTGTTTCTTGCACGCGGGGAGCGGCCCCTTGGGCAAGGGTCGCTCCCCTTTAGGGGGCAATTACTTAGGCCATTTCTGCCCCCCTTGGGGGCAGATCTGGCTACTTTTTAGCCAGATCTGCCCCCAAGGGGGGCAGAAAACACTAGATCACCAGGGATTTATATTGTTATGTGTATTTATGTGTGGGGGGGTGCCCCCTTGGGCAAGGGGCGCCCCCCCCAAGAGGGCAGAGAACTGTTGGCCTTTTCTGCCCCCCTTGGGGGCAGATCGGCCTATTTTTTTTAGGTCCATCTGCCCCCAAGGGGGGCAGAAGCCACTTAGGCACCAGGGATTGTGTGTGTAGTGGATGGGGGGGCGCCCCCTTGGGCAAGGGTCGCTCCCCTTCGGGGGGCATGTCTTTTAGGGCCATTTCTGCCCCCCTTGAGGGCAGATTGGCTACTTTTTAACCAGATCTGCCCCCAAGGGGGCAGAAAACACTAGATCACCAGGGTTTTTTATTTTTATGTGTATTTATGTGGGGGGGGTGCCCCCTCGGGCAAGGGGCGCCCCCCCCAATGGGGCAGAGAACTGTTGGCCTTTCCTGCCCCCCTTGGGGGCAAATCGGCCTATTTATTTTAGGTCCATCTGCCCCCAAGGGGGGCAGAAGCCACTTAGGCACCAGGGATTGTGTGTGTAGTGGATGGGGGGGGGCGCCTCCTTGGGCAAGGGTCGCTCCCCTTTGGGGGGCATGTCTTTTAGGGCCATTTCTGCCCCCCTTGAGGGCAGATCAGCCTATAATTTTTAGGCTGATCTGCCCCAAGGGGGTCAGAAACCACTAGAACGCCAGGGATTTTTTTTTAATGTGTTTATTTTTGTGGGGGGGCGTCCCCTTGGGCACGGGGCGCCCCCCCAAGGGGGGCATTGACCTGTTGGCCATTTCTGCCCCCCCTGGGGGCAGATGGGCCTATTTTTGTAGGCCCACCTGCCCCCAAGGGGGGCAGAAGCCACTTAGACACCAGGGATAGTGTGTGTGTGTGTGTGTGTTAGTGGATGGGGGGGGGGCCTTGGGCAAGGGTCGCCCCCCACTTTGGGGGCACATGTACCCAGGCCATTTCTGCACCCCTTGGACACAGATCAGCCTATTATTTTTAGGCTGGTCTGCCCCCAAGGGGGGCAGAAACCACTAGAACGCCAGGGTTTTTTTTTTATTTGTTTTTTTTTGTGGGGGGGCGTCCCCTTGGTCACGGGACACCCCCCCAAGGGGGGCAGTGACCTGTTGCCCATTTCTACACCCCCTGGGGGCAGATGGGCCTATTTTCTTAGGCCCACCTGCCCCCAAGGGGGGCAGAAGCCACTTAGACACCAGGGATAGTGTGTGTGTGTGTTAGTGGATGGGGGGGGCCTTGGGCAAGGGTCGCCCCCCACTTTGGGGGCACATGTACCCAGGCCATTTCTGCACCCCTTGGACACAGATCAGCCTATTATTTTTAGGCTGGTCTGCCCCCAAGGGGGGCAGAAACTACTAGAATGCCAGGGATTTTTTTTTATTTGTTTATTTTTGTGGGGGGGGCGTCCCCTTGGTCACGGGGCACCCCCCCAAGGGGGGCATTGACCTGTTGCCCATTTCTACACCCCCTGGGGGCAGATGGGCCTATTTTCTTAGGCCCACCGGCCCCCAAGGGGTGCAGAAGCCACTTAGACACCAGGGATAGTGTGTGTGTGTGTGTTAGTGGATGGGGGGGGCCTTGGGCAAGGGTCGCCCCCCACTTTGGGGGCACATGTACCCAGGCCATTTCTGCACCCCTTGGAGACAGATCAGCCTATTATTTTTAGGCTGGTCTGCCCCCAAGGGGGGCAGAAACTACTAGAACGCCAGGGATTTTTTTTTATTTGTTTATTTTTGTGGGGGGCGTCCCCTTGGTCACGGGGCGCCCCCCCAAGGGGGGCATTGACCTGTTGGCCATTTCTACACCCCCTGGGGGCAGATGGGCCTAATTTGTTAGGCCCACCTGCCCCCAAGGGGGGCAGAAGCCACTTAGACACCAGGGATAGTGTGTGTGTGTGTGTGTGTTAGTGGATGGGGGGGGCCTTGGGCAAGGGTCGCCCCCCACTTTGGGGGCACATGTACCCAGGCCATTTCTGCACCCCTTCGAGACAGATCAGCCTATTATTTTTAGGCTGGTCTGCCCCCAAGGGGGGCAGAAACCACTAGAACGCCAGGGATTTTTTTTATTTGTTTATTTTTGTGGGGGGGCGTCCCCTTGGTCACGGGGCGCCCCCCCCCCCAAGGGGGGCATTGACCTGTTGCCCATTTCTACACCCCCTGGGGGCAGATGGGCCTATTTTGTTAGGCCCACCTGCCCCCAAGGGGGGTAGAAGCCACTTAGGCACCAGGGATAGTGTTGTGTGTGTTTTCTTTTTTTTTTTTGAGGGCTGTCCCATTTGGCAAGGGTCGCTCTCCATGGGGACACACTACTAAAGGTATTTTCTGGCTTCCTTGGGGTAGACAGGCCTATTTTATTAGTAGGGCCATCTGCCCCTATGGCAGAATCCACTTAGGCACCAATTTCTAAATGTTTGATGGTGGGGTGTTTGTCAACTGAAGAAGTCTTTGCATTTGTGATAAAAAATGTTTTCCTCCTTTTTGTTCTAGTTCAAAGCTTTTGCTTTATTTGCTGTGGCTCCTTGCGGTTTTGGCGGTGGTTGACCTGCAGTTTGCACAGTTGCATGTTTTAGGTAAGTAAAAACAATTTTCTCCAAAGGAGTATTGTTGCCATGCATGAATGACATGTTTGTAGGGGGTGTACTAAATGCAGGATTGTGTGTGAAATTGTCCTTAGGTTTGTGCACAATGATATTTGTTTTGTCTTATTTCTAATTTGCCTTTCTTTCTTTATTTTTAGTGGGATATCATTGGTGATTGCTGTGTAGTAGCTGGTGAATCAAGCTTTTTCAGGCAAGTGAGCGGTATAGTTTTTGAGTTTATAACTCTTACTAACAAAGCTACACTTTGTTACTTGTCTTACACAGTGCTGGTTGTTGGTGGTGAATTTGTCCAGTTAATTTTAGCAGGAGAGATCATGGCTAGCCGCAGGATGACCGCTCAGCAGGTGGTTGGTATGCTTTTTGAGTCACAGTCTGATCATGACTATGAGACGGACTCTGCATCTGAGGCAGAGGAGGAAGTCAGAGATTCTGGCAGTGATGTTTCTCTTGGAGGGGAATCTTCTGATGATGAAGCCACACTCAGTGCAGATGAAGGGCCTGTTTTAGAGGAGGACATTGATGTGCCAATAGTGCAGCAACCTGGGGCTGAAAGGTTTCCCGTTATAAGACCTGATGTCTGGGTTGCCCCAAACATGGAGCAGCCAGAGTTGCCTGCCTTTACTGGTCTCCCGGGGTGTAACGCCAATACAGAGAACTTTATGCCTATCAATTTCTTTGAGTTATTCATGGATGATGTGTTTTTGGAAGAGATTGTTGAGCAGACTAATTTGTATGCGGAGCAGCATTTGAGGGACAACGCTGCTAGACTTAGGCCACACTCTAGAGCTGCCCAGTGGATTCCCACAAATTTGGAGGAGTTAAAAAAGTTTTTGGGTTTGACTTTTTTGATGGGGTTGATAAGGAAGCCGTCACTGGCTTCTTATTGGTCTACTAGTCCCTTGATGGCAACAGCTATATTTCCAGCGACCATGAGTCGTAATCGGTATTTGCTTCTTCTTAGGATGCTGCATTTTGTTGACAATGCTTTAGCCTTGCCACGAGATCACCCAGATTCTGACCGTCTTTTTAAGATTAGGCCTGTCCTTGATCATTTTGTAGATCGGTTTTCGGAGGTCTATGTTCCAGGCAAAGAGTTAAGAGTGGACGAGTCTTTGGTCCTCTTCAAGGGTCGTTTGGTTTTTAGGCAGTACATTCCTAGCAAAAGGGCACGATATGGAATTAAATTGTATATGCTGTCTGAAAGTAGGACAGGATATGTGTATAGTTTCCGTGTGTACACTGGTAGGGATTCCAATATTGACCCCCCTGGTTGTCCTCCCACTTTTGGAGTTACTGAGAAAATTGTGTGGGATCTTGGTAGACGACTGTTCAACAAAGGTCACCATTTGTATGTAGATAACTTCTACACAGGTGTGCAATTGTTCAAGGAATTGTTTAGAGTGGACACAGTTGCTTGTGGCACAATCCGTTCTAACCGGAAAGGCTATCCAAGGGAGCTTGTCTGTAAAAAACTTGAGAGAGGACAGTGCTGTGCCTTGCGGAACGAGGAGCTGCTAGCTTTGAAATTTTCAGACAAGAGGGATGTCTACATGCTAAGTACCATCCATGATGAGAGTACTTCCCCTGTGACTGTTTGGGGCCAGGTTGCTGAAGTGCGCAAACCTGTGTGCATTTTAGATTATAATAAGCACATGGGAGGTGTAGATAGAGTTGACCAGAGGTTGGAACCTTATACTGCTATTCGTAAGTCTTACGTTTGGTATAAGAAGTTAGCACTTCACCTCTTCCACTTAGCAACCTTCAATGCTTTTATTGTGTTTAGGGATAGGTCTCCAGAGTCAAAGATGACATTTCTGAAATTTCAGGAGTCAGTGATAGAGAGCCTTATTGTGGTGGAACAGGCCAGAGTTCCTAGAGGAGCAGTGGTGGAGGATGTGGCTAGATTGAAAGATCGCCACTTTGCTGAGCACATTCCTCCCACACCCAAAAAAGACTTTCCAGCTAAGAAATGTAGAGTGTGTTTTCGAAGAGGTATCCGGAGGGAGACTCGAATGTACTACCCAGATTGTCCTTCAAAGCCTGGGCTGTGTGTCGGTGCTTGTTTTAAGAATTACCACACCCAGAAGAATTTCTGGGAACAACCATGAGTGTAAACTCATGTCTGTTTTGTATTTTCATGTGTTTAGTTTCATGGTTAGCATTTCTGTCACGGTCTTAGTTAGAGCTTTTGTGTTTGTAGTTTTGTAATTCTTTCTACTTAGTTAGGGGTTCCTCTGTTAAAAAAAAAAAAAAAAATGATGCCATTGTGGGTGGAGTGGGGCTTGGCTGAGAGTGTACATATTGACTTGCTGTTGGCTACTGCAACACACTGCCAGCCAAACACCAGTCCACACACTCCCATCAGCTGGTGTGATTGTTGTATCAGGCATGTGGGCGTATGTAAGTGATGGGCCCTTGAGTGGCGCTGTCTGTCGATGTGAGTGTTGTAATGTGCTGGGCCCGTGGCTGGCGGTGTGAATGGCCTGGTGTGTGTCATGTATGAAAGTTGTGTGAATGGACTGTAAAGCGGTTGGTGCCTGTCGCGGCTTTACAGCTCACGAGCTGTGAGTCATTGGTTCAGTTTTTTGCCTTTCAGTTACTAACAGTGCATTTCATTTTTGTGAAACCTCTTGTTAGTAAAATTTGATCCACTGAACCATCACTCACCCTGGTGCCAAATCCAACCAGTATGTGTGGTAAAAATGACAAAACCTGCTCCGCTGTAATCAGGCGTCGCAGCACACCTGTGACACGCTAGGTGCCCCAGGTGGGACCCCGATGATGAAGCATGCCACCAACTTGGTTGGTGGGTGAGGGGTCTTTTTCACATAACCTAACTGTGTTTCTTTTAAAAAATTTAGTGTTTGGCACATCACGGACGTATGTGGGCACATCAAAACGATATATTACAAAACTACCTGTGTTTGGGGGGGAGAGGGCACCTATGTTTTTGGTCCTGTGTGCGGCCTTCATCTAGGGAAACCTACCAAACCCAGACATTTTATAAAACTAGACACCCCAAGGAGTCCAGGGAGGTGTGGCTTGCGTGGATCCCCCAACATTTTCTTACCCAGACTCCTCTGTAAACCTCAAAATGTGCTTAAAAAAGCATATTTTCCTTACTTTTCTTCGTAGGATCACCACTCCAGCACAAAATTCCTACTCCCCAGTGTTCCCCTCAGCCTCCCAAGTAAAATGACACCTCACTTATGTGGGTCCCCAAAGCAGAGTCAGTCTAAAGATGTATAAAAGAACATGTCCTTATAAACTTGCTGTGCTATCCCCTCTATCTCTACAAGTTTTGGGCCTTATTCTGTTGCAGGCACCTGGCCCACGCACACAAGTGAGGTATCATTTTTATCGGGAGACTTGGGGGAACGCTGGGTGGAAGGAAATTTGTGGCTCCACTCAGATTCCAGAACTTTCTGTCACCGAAATGTGTGGAAAATGTGTTTTTTTAGACAGAATTTGAGGTTTGCAAAGGATTCTGGGTAACAGAACCTGGTCCGAGCCACACAAGTCACCCCATCTTGGATTCCCCTAGGTCTCTAGTTTTCAGAAATGCACAGGTTTGGTAGGTTTCCCTAGGTTCCGACTGAGCTAGAGGCCAAAATCTACAGGTAGGCACTGTTTTCAATGAATAAATGTGATGTGTCCACGTTGCGTTTTGGGGCATATCCTGTCACGGGCGCTAGGCCTACCCACACAAGTGAGGTATCATTTTTATCAGGAGACGTGGGGGAACGCTTGGTGGAAGGAAATTTGTGGCTCCTCTCAGATTCCAGAACTTTCTGCCACAGAAATGTGAGGAACATGTGTTTTTTTAGCCAAATTTTGAGGTTTGCAAAGGATTCTGGGTAACAGAACCTGGTCCGAGCCACACAAGTCACCCCATCTTGGATTCCCCTAGGTCTCTAGTTTTCAGAAATGCACAGGTTTGGTAGGTTGCCCTAGGTGGCGGCTGAGCTACAAGCCAAAATCTACAGGTAGGCACTTTGCAAAAAACACCTCTGTTTTCCTTCACCAATTTGGCTGTGTCCACGTTGCGCTTTGGGGCATTTCCTGTCACGGGCGCTAGGCCTACCCACACAAGTGAGGTATCATTTTTATCGGGAGACGTGGGGGAACGCTGGGTGGAAGGAAATTCGTGGCTCCTCTCAGATTCCAGAACTTTCTGCCACAGAAATGTGAGGAACATGTGTTTTTGTAGCCAAATTTTGAGGTTTGCAAAGGATTCTGGGTAACAGAACCTGGTCCGAGCCACACAAGTCACCCCATCTTGGATTCCCCTAGGTCTCTAGTTTTCAGAAATGCACAGGTTTGGTAGGTTTCCCTAGGTGGCGGCTGAGCTACAAGCCAAAATCTACAGGTAGGTACTTTGCAAAAAAACACCTCTGTTTTCCTTCACAAATTTGGATGTGTCCACGTTGCGCTTTGGGGCGTTTCCTGTCGCGGGCGCTAGGCCTACCCACACATGTGAGGTATCATTTTTATCGTGAGACGTGGGGGAACGCTGGGTGGAAGGAAATTCGTGGCTCCTCTCAGATTCCAGAACGTTCTGCCACAGAAATATGAGGAACATGAGTTTTTTTAGCCAAATTTTGAGGTTTGCAAAGGATTCTGGGTAACAGAACCTGGTCCGAGCCACACAAGTCACCCCATCTTGGATTCCCCTAGCTCACTAGTTTTCAGAAATGCACAGGTTTGGTAGGTTTCCCTAGGTGGCGGCTGAGCTACAAGCCAAAATCTACAGGTAGGCACTTTGCAAAAAAACACCTCTGTTTTCCTTCACAAATTTGGATGTGTCCACGTTGCGGTTTGGGGCGTTTTCTGTCGCGGGCGCTAGGCCTACCCACACAAGTGAGGTATCATTTTTATCGGGAGACTTGGGGGAACGCTGGGTGGAAGGAAATTCGTGGCTCCTCTCAGATTACAGAACTTTCTGCCACAGAAATGTTAGGAACATGTGTTTTTTTTAGCCAAATTTTGAGGTTTGCAAAGGATTCTGGGTAGCAGAACCTGGTCCGAGCCACACAAGTCACCCCATCTTGGATTCCCCTAGGTCTCTAGTTTTCAGAAATGCACAGGTTTGGTAGGTTTCCCTAGGTGCCGGCTGAGCTAGAGGCCAAAATCTACAGGTAGGCACTGTTTTCAATGAAAAAATGTGATGTGTCCACGTTGCGTTTTGGGGCATATCCTGTCACGGGCGCTAGGCCTACCCACACAAGTGAGGTATCATTTTTATCGGGAGACAAGGAGGAACGCTGGGTGGAAGGAAATTTGTGGCTCCTCTCAGATTCCAGAACTTTCTGCCGCAGAAATGTGAGGAACATGTGTTTTTTTAGCCAAATTTTGAGGTTTGCAAAGGATTCTGGGTAACAGAACCTGGTCCGAGCCACACAAGTCACCCCATCTTGGATTCCCCTAGGTCTCTAGTTTTCAGAAATGCACAGGTCTGGTAGGTTTCCCTAGGTGGCGGCTGAGCTACAAGCCAAAATCTACAGGTAGGCACTTTGCAAAAAAACACCTCTGTTTTCCTTCACAAATTTGGATGTGTCCACGTTGCGGTTTGGGGCGTTTTCTGTCGCGGGCGCTAGGCCTACCCACACAAGTGAGGTATCATTTTTATAGGGAGACATGGGGGAACGCTGGGTGGAAGGAAATTCGTGGCTCCTCTCAGATTCCAGAACTTTCTGCCCCAGAAATGTGAGGAACATGTGTTTTTTTAGCCAAATTTTGAGGTTTGCAAAGGATTCTGGGTAACAGAACCTGGTCCGAGCCACACAAGTCACCCCATCTTGGATTCCCCTAGGTCTCTAGTTTTCAGAAATGCACAGGTTTGGTAGGTTTCCCTAGGTGGCGGCTGAGCTACAAGCCAAAATCTACAGGTAGGCACTTTGCAAAAAGACCTCTGTTTTCCTTCACAAATTTGGATGTGTCCACGTTGCGGTTTGGGGCGTTTCCTGTCGCGGGCGCTAGGCCTACCCACACAAGTGAGGTATCATTTTTATCGGGAGACGTGGGGGAACGCTGGGTGGAAGGAAATTCGTGGCTCCTCTCAGATTCCAGAACTTTCTGCCACAGAAATGTTAGGAACATGTGTTTTTTTAGCCAAATTTTGAGGTTTGCAAAGGATTCTGGGTAACAGAACCTGGTCCGAGCCACACTAGTCACCCCATCTTGGATTCCCCCAGGTCTCTAGTTTTCAGAAATGCACAGGTTTGGTAGGTTTCCCTAGGTGGCGGCTGAGCTACAGGCCAAAATCTACAGGTAGGCACTTTGCAAAAAACACCTCTGTTTTCCTTCACCAATTTGGCTGTGTCCACGTTGCGCTTTGGGGCATTTCCTGTCACGGGCGCTAGGCCTACCCACACATGTGAGGTATCATTTTTATCGGGAGACGTGGGGGAAGGCTGGGTGGAAGGAAATTCGTGGCTCCTCTCAGATTCCAGAACTTTCTGCCACAGAAATGTGAGGAACATGTGTTTTTTTAGCAAAATTTTGAGGTTTGCAAAGGATTCTGGGTAACAGAACCTGGTCCGAGCCACACAAGTCACCCCATCTTGGATTCCCCTAGGTCTCTAGTTTTCAGAAATGCACAGGTTTGGTAGGTTTCCCTAGGTGGCGGCTGAGCTACAGGCCAAAATCTACAGGTAGGCACTTTGCAAAAAACACCTCTGTTTTCCTTCACAAATTTGGATGTGTCCACGTTGCGCTTTGGGGCGTTTCCTGTCGCGGGCGCTAGGCCTACCCACACATGTGAGGTATCATTTTTATCGTGAGACGTGGGGGAACGCTGGGGGGAAGGAAATTCGTGGCTCCTCTCAGATTCCAGAACGTTCTGCCACAGAAATGTGAGGAACATGAGTTTTTTTAGCCAAATTTTGAGGTTTGCAAAGGATTCTGGGTAACAGAACCTGGTCCGAGCCACACAAGTCACCCCATCTTGGATTCCCCTAGGTCTCTAGTTTTCAGAAATGCACAGGTTTGGTAGGTTTCCCTAGGTGGCGGCTGAGCTACAAGCCAAAATCTACAGGTAGGCACTTTGCAAAAAAACACCTCTGTTTTCCTTCACAAATTTGGATGTGTCCACGTTGCGGTTTGGGGCGTTTTCTGTCGCGGGCGCTAGGCCTACCCACACAAGTGAGGTATCATTTTTATCGGGAGACGTGGGGGAACGCTGGGTGGAAGGAAATTTGTGGCTCCTCTCAGATTCCAGAACATTCTGCCACAGAAATGTTAGGAACATGTGTTTTTTTTAGCCAAATTTTGAGGTTTGCAAAGGATTCTGGGTAACAGAACCTGGTCTGAGCCACACAAGTCACCCCATCTTGGATTCCCCTAGGTCTCTAGTTTTCAGAAATGCACAGGTTTGGTAGGTTTCCCTAGGTGGCAGCTGAGCTACAGGCCAAAATCTACAGGTAGGCACTTTGCAAAAAAACACCTCTGTTTTCCTTCACAAATTTGGATGTGTCCACGTTGCGGTTTGGGGCGTTTCCTGTCGCGGGCGCTAGGCCTACCCACACAAGTGAGGTATCATTTTTATCGGGAGACGTGGGGGAACGCTGGGTGGAAGGAAATTTGTGGCTCCTCTCAGATTCCAGAAATTTCTGCCACAGAAATGTGAGGAACATGTGTTTTTTTAGCCAAATTTTGAGGTTTGCAAAGGACTCTGGGTAACAGAACCTGGTCCGAGCCACACAAGTCACCCCATCTTGGATTCCCCTAGGTCTCTAGTTTTCAGAAATGCACAGGTTTGGTAGGTTTCCCTAGGTGGCGGCTGAGCTACAGGCCAAAATCTACAGGTAGGCACTTTGCTAAAAACAGGTCTGTTTTCTGTGATGTGTCCATGTTGCGCTTTGGGGCATTTCCTGTCACGGGCGCTAGGCCTACCCACACAAGTGAGGTATCATTTTTATCGGGAGACGTGGGGGAATGCTGGGTGGAAGGAAATTTGTGGCTCCTCTCAGATTCCAGAACTTTCTGCCACAGAAATGTGAGGAACATGTGTTTTTTTAGCCAAATTTTGAGGTTTGCAAAGGATTCTGGGTAACAGAACCTGGTCCGAGCCACACAAGTCACCCCATCTTGGATTCCCCTAGGTCTCTAGTTTTTAGAAATGCACAGGTTTGGTAGGTTTCCCTAGGTGGCGGCTGAGCTACAGGCCAAAATCTACAGGTAGGCACTTTGCAAAAAACACCTCTGTTTTCCTTCACCAATTTGGCTGTGTCCACGTTGCGCTTTGGGGCATTTCCTGTCACGGGCGCTAGGCCTACCCACACAAGTGAGGTATCATTTTTATCGGGAGACGTGGGGGAACGCTGGGTGGAAGGAAATTCGTGGCTCCTCTCAGATTCCACAACTTTCTGCCACAGAAATGTGAGGAACATGTGTTTTTTTAGCCAAATTTTGAGGTTTGCAAAGGATTCTGGGTAACAGAACCTGGTCCGAGCCACACAAGTCACCCCATCTTGGATTCCCCTAGGTCTCTAGTTTTCAGAAATGCACAGGTTTGGTAGGTTTCCCTAGGTGGCGGCTGAGCTACAGGCCAAAATCTACAGGTAGGCACTTTGCTAAAAACAGCTCTGTTTTCTGTGATGTGCCCACGTTGTGTTTTGGGGCATATCCTGTCGCGGGCGCTAGGCCTACCCACACAAGTGAGGTATCATTTTTATCGGGAGACTTGGGGGAACATAGAATAGCAAAACAAGTGTTATTGCCCCTTGTCTTTCTCTACATTTTTTCCTCCCAAATGTAAGACAGTGTGTAAAAAAGACGTCTATTTGAGAAATGCCCTGTAATTCACATGCTAGTATGGGCACCCCGGAATTCAGAGATGTGCAAATAACCACTGCTTCTCAACACCTTATCTTGTGCCCATTTTGGAAATACAAAGGTTTTCTTGATAGCTATTTTTTACTCTTTATATTTCAGCAAATGAATTGCTGTATACCCGGCATAGATTGAAAACCCACTGCAGGGTGCAGGTCATTTATTGGCTCTGGGTACCTAGAGTTCTTGATGAACCTATAAGCCCTATATATCCCCGCAACCAGAAGAGTCCAGCAGACGTAACGGTATATTGCTTTTGAAAATCTGAGATTGCTGGAAAAAGTTACAGAGTAAAACGTAGGGGAAACTTGATGTTTTTTTCACCTCAATTTCAATATTTTTTTTTTTCAGTTGTTATTTTCTGTAGGAAACCCTTGTAGGATCTACACAAATTACCCCTTGCTGAATTCAGATTTTTGTCTACTTTTCAAAAATGTTGCGGTTTCTGGGATCCAGCGTTGGTTTCATGCCCATTTCTGTCACTGACTGGAAGGAGGCTGAAAGCACAAAAAATCTTAAAAATGGGGTATGTCCCTGTAAAATGCCAAAATTGTGTTGAAAAATTGGGTTTTCTGATTCAAGTCTGCCTGTTCCTGAAAGCTGGGAAGCTGGTGATTTTATCACCGCAAACCCTTTGTTGATGCCCTTTTCAGGGAAAAAACCACAAGCCTTCTTCTGCAGCCCAATTTTCCAATTTTTTTGAAAAAAACAAAATTTTCACTGTTTTTTGGCTAATTTCTTGGCCTCCTTCTGGGGAACCCACAAAGTCTGGGTACCTCTAGAATCCCTAGGATGTTGGAAAAAAAGGACTCAAATTTGGCATGGGTAGCTTATGTGAACAAAAAGTTATGAGGGCCTAAGCGCGAACTGCTCCAAATAGCCAAAAAAAGGCTCGGCACAGGAGGGGGAAAAGGCCTGGCAGCGAAGGGGTTAAGCTTCCTCCTGTGTATGAGTCTTTATTAGCTACACCTCTTAGTATTGGCACAAATTCCTCGCCTACCTTGGGTTACAGCTACTCCTGGTGTGTAAAAGGATTTCTACGCAATGATGGCATGCTAGTCTTAACAAAGTAATACTTTAGTGGACCTGGTCCCTGCCATGTGTGCAACATTTGCTGCTTGTAGAGCCAGTCTGGTGCCTCCAAAGTGGCTGTTGACCATGACAAACACTGAATCTTGCTTAACAAGCAGCCTTGACAACAAATGTCAACAAACCTACACATGAAAAGAGTTAAATGCAGAACCCCAGCTAGAAGGGTCAGCTCCCAGCTAGGACAGATATGATCTACCTTCTTAGAGCTGGTCCTGTTGCTGTTACATTGTGGAACCATTAAACGACAAACAGTCAAACAGTTCTCTTCCTCCAATATTGGCTCAATCAGAGGCAAAGCAGATAGCTTTAACTTTCCTGTGTCTGATAGTTTATTTATTTACCAAATCTGTTCAGAGGTTGAATGCACCAAGAGATGTCCTAGCACTGGGCTGACGTCATCAACAATTTATGAAATAACAAGTGGTTGGTTTGCAAATAGAGAGATGGAGTTAGAAAGTTCCAGTATTTAGTGGTGAGGTATGAAAAGAAGCCACCCTCCCATGGGATCCTCCAGGTCTTCAGTAGACAGAGAAGATTTGCAAAACAGGAGCGCAGGGAACATGAGAAGAAATAAAGAATACAACTGCTTTGCAGATATGTGAGTGTAATCTTGTGTTAATCCCAGTTATTGAGTCTCATTTGTTTCTCAGCATTTGTAGCTTTCCGTAAGTATTTGTATTTTTGTTAGCTGGAGATTTGTTCAAGTCTCCAAAATGTCTGGCCGGACCTGTAAAAAGGCATGTGTACTCCGGCCACATGCACTGTGCTAGCAATGTTCACCAACTGGCAGGGTTGTGCTCCACTTCTGTGGGGCTGGTTTTGTTGCTGGGGACCTGTCGGCCACGTACTTGCAGTTCTTCCAATTAAATAAAGCAAAAACAAATGGTTTTAAACCGTGCTTGAAGGATGTTTTAAAAGCATTTGTTTTTGCTCTGCTTATTTGGAATGAAACGCCTGGTAGTCAGTGTGGCTCTTGAGCAACTAGTGCTTGTTGTTGCATATGGTGGTGTGTACATGACCATCTCTGTACTTCTGAATGCAGTCTGTTGTCCATTTCCATATTAATAACTGGACCCATCACCAGGCGCGGCTCCTCAATTAGGGTGGAGGAGCGTTACCCCCTCCACCAACAGCAGCTGCTGCAAATCACCTTCAACAAAAGAAACAATAATAAACCATGTTTATTATCATTTCGATTGTTAAAGGTGTGAGGCATTGGGGATGACAACGATGAGGGGGTGCACTGTGCACTCCCCTCTGTGCACTCCCCTCAGTGCGCAGTGCCGTCTTGGGCCGGCCAAACATACATGTGCAGTAGGCTCTCTCCAGAAAGCATGCACAGGCTCCCAGTCTGCCTATATAGCTGAAGGACTGAAATATAGATTGAAAATGCACCCTTTAAGTGCACTGAGCTCTCAGACAAGGTGAGGTAATGTTTAAGAGGCAATCCAGAGAATTATGTCGGAAAAGTTCATGAAACCAAGCCAGCCACCATAAAACAAATAGGGTCTTGCAATCATTACAGCTTCTGATGCAGGAGTGGGTTAAGAGATCTGGATTATGATTCTTTTTCCCTGATGGTCCCTTTAAAAGTGAGGCTCCCGCCTTCAGGGAGATAAGAGATTCTCCCTAGAGTAGGTTTAGTAACCAGGGGCCAGATGTAAGATAGAGTTAGCAAAACGTAACTTTTTTTCAAATCCTATGGTATTTTGCGAATCGATCTATGAATTGATTGGTGGGTTCACAAAATATTGAATTACAGTTGGACGTAATTCAGCCTACCTCATGAATATTAAGGAGGTAGGCCAATGCCATCACAGGGATAGTGGCCAGCTGGGGTCAACAGACCACCATAACAGTGATTGCTTTTAAATAAGCAATTTTGTTTCAAATGCAGCAATGTTCCTTAGAGAAAAAAAATAAAAGTCTGTGAAACAAGTTTTTAAGAGTAGTCACTGATCCCAGTGATTTCCTTAACCCGTTTACCGTTTACCGAACCCTTTTAGCGATTTGGTAACATGTTTGGTACTAAAGGGTTTGGTACTTTCGAGAACCACATTTCCTTGTTGCAAAACCTGCGATTTACTGAATCTCAGGGTCTGCAACAAGAAAATGCATTAGTACGCCTGGCATCGCAAGTGCTGCTGCGTTTTAGATCTTCAGGAAGCCCATATGATATTTTACAGCAGGGTCCATAGGAAACAATAGTGTATTCAGACTTCCTCCTAAGGTGACAACAGAGAGGGTTGTGCTAGAAGGCTGTGCAGACTTGGCAACCACACAGAGGAGAAAAGCAAGGGCAAACTTGAATCTAAGTTGAAGCAAGGCATTTCCCCCTTCGGCTCAAGACCTGGTAAGATGCTCTGCAACTCTTGAAAACAAGGTGGATGTCACAAGCTTGCCCCTCTAATACAGCACTGGAATGTTCATGGGATGCAGAGGTGACTCACTTCAGGCTTCAGAGCAGGTCCATAGTGGACATAGGGGAAAAAATGGTGAATGCACACTCTTAGCACAGACTACATGTGGGCTAACAGCTTGCCATTAAGGTGTTGGGTTCAGGCAGTGGAAGGTGCAGGCCTGTTGGTTGAATTCACGAGAGGGGCTCTGTGACCTGACTCCATGCCAGTGGTGTAGGAATGATTTTTAGAGTGGGTGTGCTGGCCAGTATGTCACCTCTGTGGGTGCTTAAATTCTTACACCCCAGAAGATACCTCTAATATCACACCAAGGGATGGGTGGATGGGTTTGGAAAGTGTTAAACCTCAATTTCAAGAGGCAACGTGCCCCAGACAAAGCACCACACAGCATTACAAAAGTCTCAGTGCTTAAGTAAGGACAGACTCAATAAGTGAACTTTAACGCAAAATGAGAAAATTTCGAATTCTATCACAGGACCGGAGGCGAGGATTATGCAAATCTTTCTTCACTCTTTATTCAACAGCAAGTTCAAAGTTAAACAAAACATGAACAGAAAAACTACAAGTTCCATGAGCCCGCCGCCATGGTAACGAGTATCCAATGAGGTGCCCTCCTTCACGTCAGTATAAATGGCCCGAGACACGTCACACTTCCTCTTTCTTCACTGCTCAGATAAGTGCCTTTTCTGCCTCCGTTGGGAGTTTGTTTCCTAAACTTGGCGCGCTGCCGCTCAATTGTTTTGCGGGGCTTTCTGTTGTTGTAGCAGCTTTATCGCCATGAGCGGTCCGGAACGGACGGGCCGCTCGAGCGTTTAATTTCCTTTCGGCCCTCGGCGTGTTTAATACACGTCGGGCCCACCAGAGGGAGCGCGCGCTGTGTTCTTCGTTATCGGAGAGCGTGCCTCTTTCAGTGCGTGGCTCGCGCTTCGCGTTTGCTTTTTTCTAGGGAAGCCTGTTTGGTCCAGGGGGTTAGGTTCCTGCCTTTCACCCAGACAAGCAGGATTCAATTCCCAGGCCTGCCAGATGACACACTCAGTCTCTCAGCAGGCATATCTGCATTAATCACTTTGCTTTTTCTTCCCAGAATTGAGGGTTTCTCCTCTATTGCATGTTTGGCACCCTGGTGCATTTTTTCTCTTCCCTACCCTGACACCCGTTTGGGTAAGAATTACCCCATTAGGGAAGGCATTACTTCTTGACTTACTATCAGTGACAGAGAGGGTAGGGATTTTACCCTATATATTGTATGTTTTTTGTTGGGTGTACACTCTGTCATAGTCCTCATTATGCATTCCTCCCAAGAGAATGAACCTTTTACCAACATGTCCCCAGGTGAGGGTCCCTCTCACCGTACCCTTCCCCCCGGAGTGGACACTTTGTTTTCCCAGGCTATTTCTCACGCTTTAGCCCCTCTTAGGGATACTGTAGCTAAGCTTACTGAACAGGTGTCCAGAGGTACGGGCATGTTTGGTGTGACGGGAGCAGAGGGTGATTCCTCTACCCTTTCGGCCCCCAGGAAAATGCGCAAGCGCGACGCGGGGCACCTGGGGGATGGTGTATTTTCACCCAATCCCAAGAGTGCGCGCGCGCATAAGCGCGTACCCTCCCGGGAGGACCGTTTGCCCGGAGTACTGGGTGACAAGCTTCACCACCTATGGAACCCTGATCTGGGATCCCCCAAAGGCTTCATGGGAGGTTCAGATGAGGACTCATCATCTCTAGATGACGACTCGGGTCGCCCTTGGCGTCCGGGTGCTACCCTACCAGATCCTTCGGATCACGCCGATTCTGACTCCGATATGTTTGAGCCGGAGGGTATCTACCATCCGCGTTCCTCGGAGTGGCGTCCAGACCACAAGGTGGCTGAATATGTCGCCAGTAAAATTAGGCAACCTCTGGACAAAGAGGTGCGCGCTCGTCTACGGGCAGAGTGCCCACGCCCGTCTTTATCAGATAAGGTCGCTTTCACGCCAGTTATTGACCCGAAAATGTGTACGTTTTTTTCCAAGTACACCAAGGATCCCAAGAAAGGGATTGATCGCTCCTGGAGGGCATGCCAGGATAAACTTCTTGATGTGTTAGGTCCCCTCACACAGATTATTCAATTGGCGGAGCGGGCCAAGCAAGCAAACACTCCCCTTCAGACGGACATCATAGCGGGATGGGCTCAGAGAGCTGTTTGTCTTCTGGGCAACGCGAACTGTGCCATCTCTGCAGAAAGACGCAGATCTTTATTGATCAAAATCGACCCCAAGTTGGGGGAACTGTCTAACTCGGAGGCAGGGGCTGTTGCCCAAGGCAATTTATTTGGCGATCCCTTTGTGAAAGAGTTGGGAAAATTTGTGGCTACGTTTTCAGCTTTGGATAAAGCGCAATCTTCGATTAAGAAGGTTTTCCCCAACAAGGTTTTTGGCGGGGCCGGGCGAGGCAGGGGTCGCTCTTCCGGCCGTCCTTTCCAGCAAGGCCCCAGCTCCTTCCGCAACAACGGTTGGAGGGACGGCAGACAAGGAACCTTCTTCCCCAACAGAGGCAGGGGAAGAGGCAGGGGTTCCAGAAATGCACGAGGAGCATATAATGCCCCAGGAGGTCCCTCGGGTGAGGCTTATCCCTTTTTCCCCAACAAATTTTGGCGGGAGATTGAGGTTTTTCAGGGACAATTGGAGGCGCATTACCTCCGACGCATGGGTTCTGCAAACTGTCTCAGGTTTTCAAATAGAATTCTGGGGTACCCCATTTCAGGAGAAACTGCCTCAGCCCATCGCGTTCTCGGCAGAAGACTCAGAACTCATAGATTTAGAGGTTCAGGCCCTTCTTCACAAAGGTGCCATTTCCTTTACTTCCCTTCACCCCACAGGCTTCGTAAGCAACATCTTCTTGGTGGAAAAGAAGGACAAAGGGTTTCGTCCCGTTATCAATCTTCGTGCTTTCAACGAGTGGGTGGTTTACAGACATTTCAAAATGGAGGGTATTCACATGCTCCGCGACCTCCTCTTACAAGAGGACTGGATGGTTCGTCTAGATCTCAAGGACGCGTACCTCACGGTACCTATTTTTCCACCCCATCGCAGATTCCTGCAATTCTTATGGAACAACCAGGTGTTCGAATTCACCACACTCCCCTTCGGCCTGTCGTCGGCGCCGTGGTGCTTCACAAAACTTCTCAAACCAGTAGTGGAAACTCTGAGGTTACAAGGCATTCGCCTCATAATTTATCTGGACGACATCCTTTTGATGGATCAGTCCAGGTCTCGGTTGATGTTCAATCTGAACACAACTATTGCGCTTTTCCAGGACCTTGGTTTTGTGATCAACCAACAGAAGTCGCAACTTACTCCGACTCAATCGTTAGTCTTCCTAGGGTTTCTAGTGGATTCCCGCTCAGCGTCTCTCAGTCTCCCGGCGACGAAGATTTCCAAGATAAAGAAGGAACTGAGAAAGGTCCTGCAACGGGACCAGATCTCTCTACGCCAGTTAGCCAGAGTGGTAGGCCTGCTTTCGTCTTCGATTCAAGCCATTTTTCCGGGTCCCCTACACTACAGAGCCCTGCAACGCTTGAAAGCGTTTCACCTTCGCCGAGGGGTGACGTACTCCGAGTTGATCTCCCTGTCTCAAGAGGCAAGGACGGAGTTGTGTTGGTGGCTGGACCACATGGAGGCATGGAATGGCAGGGCCATCTTTGGGGCGGCCCCGGATCTGGTGATCGAGTCAGATGCCAGTCGCCAGGGATGGGGGGCTCGTTGCGGGGACATCTCGTTGGGGGGACGCTGGACCCCGCAGGAACTAACCATGCATATCAACTGCCTGGAGCTCCTGGCGGGTTCTTTTGCAATCAAGTCTCTCACGAGAAACAAGGTCTCATGCGTAGTTCTACTACGGATGGACAACGTATCGGCAGTGCAATACATAAATCGTTTAGGGGGAACAAGATCAAGAGCCCTAGCGGGGCTAGCGATAGATTTTTGGCATTTTTGCCTTCAACACCAAATCTCAGTCATAGCGGAGTATCTTCCGGGAACCCAGAATGTGTGGGCAGACTGGAATTCTCGGTTTCTCCGGGATCCCAGCGATTGGCGACTACATCGCTCGGTTTTTCAGGCGATCATGGATCATTGGGGTCCCTGTTCAGTGGATCTCTTTGCGTCTCGTTGGAATGCCCAGCTTCCCCTATACTTCAGCTGGCGTCCGGATCCGGGAGCGATGGCAGTAGATGCGTTTCTCCAACATTGGGGCACTCTTCAGGGTTATGCTTTTCCCCCGTTTCTTCTTATCCCGCGGGTTGCTGCTCAAGTTCGCCGCCAAGAGGCGACGGTGATTCTAATAACCCCCTGGTGGAGATCACAGGCATGGTTCCCGACTCTGCTGGAACTCTCGTGCGAGTGTCCTCTTCGCCTCCCGGATTTTCCCTCGATACTCCTGGATCCGTCAGGGTTCTGCCACCCTCTAATCCTTCAAGGTCATCTTCCCCTCATAGCTTGGAAGATTTCCGGCATCATTGGCAAAACAACCGGCTTTCGCAGGAAGCTAATAACTTCATCGCACAGGCCTGGGCCCCTGGTACATGCAAACGATATAGATCAGCATGGAATAGGTGGTCTAGTTGGTGTGTGGGCAAACACTGCGATCCCATGGGGGCCAGCATTGCCGACATCATCAATTTCCTGGCGGAATTAGCTGCATCCGGCTTAGCGTATCGCACCATCAATTCTTTTCGCTCGGCCATCTCGGCGGGCCATCCTCCCCTGAATAATCTCCCGATTGGGGGGCATCCCTGGGTTTGTAAACTTCTTAGGGGTATTAGACTCTCCAGACCTCCACAACCTAGATATTCGGAGCTCTGGGATGTGAACTTGGTTCTTAATCTCTTATCCTCTTGGCGGGACAACCAATATTTGTCGATGAAGGAATTGTCGGCAAAATTAGCCATGCTTCTCTGCCTCATTTCCTGTAAGCGTGTGTCAGATATCAGAGCACTGGATGTTTCCGCTCGAGTCTTTACTCCAGAAGGAGTCACGTTTACTATTGCAAGGAGAACAAAGAATAATACCAGGTCGGTGTCCTATCCCGTTTTTCCTGATTCCCCGAGGCTATGTGTGGTTAGATGTCTCAAAGTCTATGAGGAAGTGACCAGTTCTTGTAGACCTCCAGGTGAGACTCAATTGTTGATTTCTATTAAGAAGCCGTTTAGGGCGGTTTCTTCTCCCTCCATTGCCAGATGGATTCGGTGGATTCTCTCTGAGGCAGGTATAGATATTCGAGTTTTTGGGGCTCATTCTACTCGGGGAGCTATGGCTTCCAAAGCCATACAAGTGGGGGGCAGGTTGGAGGACATCATGCATGCTGCTGATTGGTCTTCAGAGTCTACTTTTAAGAAGTTTTACTTTAAACCAATTCACGACGCAGCCGCACTGGTGGTAAGTAAGCTTTGAACTTGCATAATCCTCGCCTCCGGTCCTGTGATAGAATACGAAATTTCCTAGCTATCGTGAAGGAAAGTTTCAATTCTATTAAGGACACGGAGGCGAGGATTATCCCACCCACATACATTTCGCGGATATGTTCCCTCCCGATTACATCTATCTGCGTAGCAAGGTGGTATACTTGCGTTTATGCCTTTGTTTATTGGTTATTCTGCTCATATTTTTAATTTTTCAGGTAAACACTTGATCCAGATATATTTTCATTTATATGTGTTTTAGAGTTCATAACTTTGTTGCCTTTGGTAGGTTTCCTGTGTTCTATCGGACTTGCATCTAATTACACCTATTTTTTAGGTTCCGAAACTACGACCAATTGACTCTACCAGGATTCCTTCCGCAGTGAAGTCGAGGAAGTGTGACGTGTCTCGGGCCATTTATACTGACGTGAAGGAGGGCACCTCATTGGATACTCGTTACCATGGCGGCGGGCTCATGGAACTTGTAGTTTTTCTGTTCATGTTTTGTTTAACTTTGAACTTGCTGTTGAATAAAGAGTGAAGAAAGATTTGCATAATCCTCGCCTCCGTGTCCTTAATAGAATTGAAACTTTCCTTCACGATAGCTAGGAAATTTCGTATTCTTTATTACAGAAAGTTCAAAAGGTGCATTACAGAAAATTATAAATGCAAATGCATAAAGTCATTGCCATAAAGGCTCTTCGAAATAGGGAAAATAGAATAGAGAGTAAAATAAGAACAATTCTGAGTCCCAAATGAACAGCAAAATCAATAAGAAACCAGACAGCATCCCTAGTAAAATCGGAAAAGTCTCAGGAAGGTTCTGGCTCACCTCCAAAATCCAGGGTTTATATAATAAATCTTCTTTTAGAAAACATCCAAAACTGCATTTTCCCAATGGTATGAGCAGATGGGTTACAATCCCAGCAAGTGCAAGACAGTTTTATTAAATGTTATTTTGCCTTACAAGCTAAGTGCTATTCCACTACAAGAAGATTCATTCAGTACCTCCATGCTGATGTTTTCAGGAGATGGCAGGACAAACTGGCTGCAAAACAACTGTGAGCTATTATGAATAAATACAATACAGTGAGCTAGTAGAAGGGACTTTGGGTTGTTTGCAACATTACCGAGCGCATTTGATAATTTGTTTTGTGACCACAGCAAGAACAATGTCAATGGAAACAAACAAATATGACTCACATATGACTGTGTGCTGCATTCATAATAAACAGTGAATGTGCAGAACGGAACATCCTTTTTGAACAAGATGTGATGATACCTACCAGAGGCCTAGTTAGCATAAGTCAGAAAAGACACGTTTAATACGTCATAGTAAATTTGTTCTAAAAGCAATAGCATCAAATAGGTGTACTCATGTAACTTTAAGTGTAAAACCACATTTTGCATAATGTTGATTATGCACAATTTTTATTAGGCATTAAAAAACTCTCACACCTCACAAAAGGCGTAGGGGAAAAGTAGCAAAAGAAAAACAATGTATTGTTTATTCTTCAGCTGAACAACTTCTAGGTTTATGGGTGTGCTGCAGCACCTCCTGCACTCCTGGTTGTGGTGCCACTGCCCAAGCTTTAGGCAAATGATGCTCTTAGAGGAGTCTTTATGAAAAGGTTCTTGTATTCTGGACACTGTCAGAGGTTGGTCCTCAAGAGCAGTCCAAGCTCTGAAGAGCATGTTTGGATGGATGTCTTGGAAGTGGGTTCTGGGTCTCAGAGGCTGAGAAGGAATGGCGTGGATCCTAGTAGGAGTACTAAGCCCCAGATTCTCAAGGTGTCACGGAACGCAGTGCAGCAGGCAAAAATGCGTGACTGGGAGGGAGCAGAAGAGCGCCATATTCACAGAGGTATGGCGCTCTCCTCCCTTCTCCCTAGCGCCATAGTGGTAGGGTGCATGCCTGAGTCTACCATAGATTTTGTACAGGAAGGGTGCCCATCCTGTACAAAATACTGTGCCTAGACCATTGAAAAACCTTTTTATACTTTATATGTGGGCGGAACAGTGCAGCACATATGCAAAGTCGGAAAAGAAAGGTGAAATAAAATAATTTCTCCTTTTAAAGCCTGCTTTTCAGCTGCATTCATTTTTGGCACTAAATCTTGTCTACTCATGTTAATAAATTGGCTTTAGCGTCAGAAAAGATGGGTGGTGCATGGGAATGCCCATGTACCCATGTAATGCCCCCTTGGTGCAAAGTAATGCAAAGCAGCGTTACCTTTGGGTACTTTCCAGTGCAAAACAAGTTTGCCACTGAAAAGTGAATCAGGGAAAAAAACATTATACCGTCACTTTTGTGGCCCAGAGCAAAATGTTTGAGAATCTCAACCCTAAGGGTTATTGATCGCGTGCCACAGAATAACTGCAGTGACCACACCAGGACTGGACAGAGTGTGAGAGAAAGAAAAGCTGGACATCCTTTCCTCCAGACACGCGCTTGGAAAGCTCTGGTGCTTTTCAGCACGTTATGGAGAGTGTGCCAGACAGGCCTGTCTGCCTTTCTACAAGTCCACTTGGAGGAGGCAGCGGGCTCCATAACTAATCCCGAGCAAGGCTTCCAGGCAAAGACAGAGTGCGTAAAAATGGCCGCTGATGAGATAATTACACAGCAATCCTGCCCGTTGCCCCCCCCTCCACAATACTGAGAAGTAATAACAAGTCTAATACTGTTTGCTGTGTCTGTCATCTCCTCCAGCCCTGAATTACTAGTCTCTGATTTATCTGTTTTTGTCTTCTCCGGGGAGTCCTGGTGCATTCCTCATGTCCAGAACCACAGTCGGAAACGATTCATCTCCTGACCTCCTCTTTCCCATCCGCTCTAACTTCCATAATCACTGTTCCTTTACCTCTGTCCTTTTCTATGTCTCGACCATCACCCACCCCCCGTCTCTCTCCTCCATCTCTTTATCTGCATAGCCCTGGCGGGATTCGGGGAACTTTGTGTGATTGGTGATGAGTTTAGAAAGAATGAATTGGCTGGGAGTCCTTACTGTTTGCAACTGCTAAAGGAATGCACTTTCTTTAGCAGTTGCAAGCCTCAGATGGGCCAGAACATCCCATTTCTCTGAAAGTGAGCAAGCTGTGACCCCCACTGGCTCTGACTTCAGCAAGGCTGTTTTTCACTGTGGAGGTCAGGAGAGTCAGCCTTAAAGCACATTTCAGAGTGCGGCATAGCCCGGGCCAGCTACTATTTGTGCATGTTCTTGCCCTCTAAGCCGCCCTCGTGAACAGACCTGCAGCCCTTAGAATAGGCAGTGCTTAATTTGTGCTTGTTGTTTCCGGTACTGAGCCCCGGCACTTATTTTCGAGGGCCAGGGCTTATTCTTCTGCCTCAAGCATTTGCTGCAAGCAAAAGACACACATGGGAAAGACGGAGAAAGACAAAAACAAAAAGCGTCACAAAGGGAGAAAGCAGAAAGCTGCCAGAGTGAGCTGAAGGGGCAGGAGTGGCTTTAAATGGATTGAAGAGGCACAAGATGGCGTCAGGATTACGCTGCCTCATTATTCCGTGCTCACACATTTAACTACAGCAGTTGTGTGTTTAAGAGGAGGGCTTTGGGCACCAGCACGTTTTTATTTATAAATTAGGCACTGAGAATAAGCCTCACTGTGTGCTCATCAAGTGAGGAAGAGGAGGGGTGGTGGGGAGGGGCAGGGCCACAGTGAGCGGGGCTTTGGACCCCCAGGATTGCCTAAACAGCCACTCCTTCCACCTCAAGAAGGGACTCATCTGGAGCCACCATGTCTGGTTTAAATGAAGCCCAGCTGTGCTCATACCTGAGCTGGAAACCTATTCTGTGCGAGGATTTCCAGATCGTGTGATAATGATTCTACACAAAGTAGCTTAGTGATAAGTGATAAAACCCTGAGTCACATGGAGGCACCATGTGCGTTGGCAGTCTTGTTTAAAAGAGGATGCCCTGTTGATGTGACAAAAATATTCAATTAAGAGAGACCTGGGCACTGGGGGCCTGATGTCCCAAACGATTTTACAGTTGCAGTGGTAAAACATTTCAGTCTTTCCACCACAAAATGTCTTTTTTTAAATATTCAGCACCCACATTGCAATTCAATAGCATTTTACCAAACCTCAATTTGGGTTTTAGAATAAATATAGAATTGGCATTTGGAAGGGGCCTAAATTTGGTAGAATTTGGGCAGCTGCCAAAAGACTCCCATGTTGGTGGTAATCCGACTACTGTATGAAGAGTCACACAATGAAGCCCGCCAAAAAGTAGCCCAAACTCCGAAACCGGCAGGACACTGGAGGATGGAAAAGAGGTGGTCCAACCACCAGCAGTGCCAGCCTGACAAAAATCCTCACATCAGATTACGATCCACAAATCACAACAGCGGTTCTTCCATGGCGGAAAACCATTGGCAGTGGGAACCGCGGCGGTCTGAACTCACATCACACAGAACACCACACCACATTGGATAGTTTGAATACCCCACACCTGACACACATCTACACATCCAACACACCTACACACTGCACTATATAACACACCCCTACAAACCCACAATTGTTTCCAACCAAAATGCCACAAACAGCAAAAGACAAGGAAAAACGATTCCAGATTTCAAAGAAACAACATTTGGCATCTATACACATTTCACCACGCATACATCCCACACCTGCTCAACATACACAATATACTATCACACACAATACAGAACAACCGTCACCCACTCACATCACAGCACCTACACCTCATCAGTAACATTTCATTCTACCTTATTTTTACATTACCTCACCATCTTTACCACCACTACCAGGTGCCCACAAAAAAGCCCACATTTCACTGATGAGGAGTTGAGGGTCATAGTGGACGTAAGCCATACCTTTTCGGAATATAATTCCAGTAACCATCAATAGCCAGGAAAATGGAGTTGTGACAAAGAATAGTTGATAGGATGAATTATGTAGCAGCTATCCATGCACAAGGGAGGACATCAGGAAGAGGTGGAACGACCTCAGGGGAACGGTATGTTGCATGGCATCCAGGCACCAGCTGGCAGTCCTCAAGACTGGCGGTGGACCCACCTCCTCTCCCTACTTTCACTCCTTGACAGGAGAAGGTCTTGGACATCCTGTATCCTGTGGGCCTGACAGGGGTATCTGGGGGAGTAGAGTCTGGTAAGTCTCAACAACATTCATGTTAGCAAGACATTTTGTTACCACCTTTCCCCACTTCAGTTACCAAACCATGCACCACCTCTCTGTCCAAATGTACAAATACCCCTCTCTTGCATGCCACTTATCTACTAACCTCACCTGGGCCCAGAGTCCTTGGAAATGGCATGTGAAGTATTTGGAACTGACAGCACTACAACTCCTAGAAAGCACTACTCCCCCAAAAAGAAACTGATATCATTTGAGATATCTTGCGTGTGAAACTAACAAGCAATGTTACCCATCCTGAATGTTCAACTATGAAACAGTTTATGGCAATGACAGCAATGCAATAGCCCACTTCCAGTACCAATTCAAGCAAATCACAGCTACAGCTGCGTGCCCTACCAAACTACCCTTAGAAAATGTTTACTGAGATTTACTTGCATGGGGTGGAAAAATAAATGCCAAACTGGATGCACTTGTAGTACATCCAGACAGGCTAACGTCATATGCTAACTCCTATACTGTGTGCCAACTCTGACACCATTGTGCATTGTTCAGCTTTTAGTTGGATCTATGATGCCATACACTTTATAAGGCAAAAAATGTAATCACTCATGTCATTAGTCAGACAAGATAAGAGGGTATCAGCAGTCATCTAAACACCAACATAGTCAGACAGCTTGGAGCATGGTGTATGAAATTGAAAATTTCTGAGACTCACTTTGTTCTAACTAAGAAGTGGTAGCAGCTGTCATTACCATTTTAGGGGATCACGTAAAGGCAGTGTGTGCATCTCACACAACATCACTAGTATTCAAACATAAACATCACTTGTTGCATCACTTACAGCAACTGTGTGTCCCACTTTTCCCACAGGCAACCTTGCCATTATCACCATGGAGAGGACACCAGAGACTGCCACAACACTTCTGGATGAAGGCCCCAGTGAGGACAACACCCCTGGATGTTTGGACATGGACAATGAAGCTGGCCCATCAGGGACATGTGGTCAGTCTACAACTGTCAGCCTCCCCCTGCCCATGTTGACTCCTCCCAGCCCGTTGAATTTATATAACAGGCAACCAATCACACCCAAACCTGTGTCCCAAGGACAGTTGGTTCCATTGTGTGTCCCCCAGTACTGGCACCCGAGTCACCTCTTGTCACCCATGACAATGATGGTTCTGCCACCAGTGGGAGTGGGCACACTATGACAGGGGCACAGATTCGTGGGGGTTGGGTATGTGAGAGGGATGGTGTGGGCCAAAGGATGGGGGCTCAAAGGGACACTACTGACCAGGACACCATCTTCCAAGTCTTGGGAGCCTACCAAAATTCCCAAGGCATGATAGGCCAGGTACTAACCATGATGCGTGAACTCCAACAGCTGCAGATGCACACCACCAGGAAGTCATGCAGCAGTACCAGGCCCAAAATGCCATACTGGTTTTCATTCCTTGGGTGCTGAGGGACATCAATACTACCTTCAGTCGGTTTTGCACCCAACATCAGGCCTCTTCCACTAGTTATGATTCATCAGGCCCTTCAACATCTGCAGCTGCTAGTGGAATGGAGGCCCTGCTAGGGGAAGGACATGCCTCAGACACCCCCACTCTCTGTAGCTGTAGAACCCCCCGCAAATGTGGACGTCCACTCAGACATCCAGGAGGAGCAGATGCCAAGATCAAACCCACTGCCAGGAAGTGAACCTCTCTTGATTGGTTCCCCTTATTTGCCACAGATGCACCCTGTTGAATGTTCTGAAACCTAGCTCCATTTTCCAGTGGTTCAAGGACACTGGACTTGTGTCTCCAAAAGGTGTAGCAGCTACCCACATGATTTCATCTACAATGACTGATCCCTTCACTGTTTTCATTGGGATATTTTGGTTTTCAATCACTCGTATAGCTGTACATTCTCCAATAAATACAACTTAAACACAGGTCCTGTGTAAGTGTGAGGTATCAACCATATACAATTGTCATGTATGACAACTCTTGCACAAAAATGTTCCTCTCTAATGTCCAACCTTTGTTATGGCCATCACATGTGTACTGTATAACCAGGATACATTTTACATTGGGTTTGTAACATAGCATGACAAAAATCACCTGTATCGTGCATCTCCACATATTTATTTGTAGAATTGCAATCAACACAAAGAGAAGTACTGCTGGTGACTTCAGAATGTCAGCTTAGGTGTCATACACTACTAACCCACAGCTTACTGACGTTATGGACATGCTAGTCTTTCTACAACCCAGGAGGCAAACAGATTGGTTCCATGTATCACCAGATAAAGCCTTAATAAATACCCATACCTTAGCTTCTAACTAACCATACCCCATGATACAGACAGGATCAGTACTGATGTCCCCAGTCCTAGAACCTTCCACTTACCATAATCGGGTAGCTGTAGGCTTGCCACTCACCTATGTCAGTCTTCACGGGCATGCACATTGGTCTGGAAAGTAGTAACACACTGATAGCTATGTGCAAGGTAGGTCACATATAACAGAAACCATTCTGATGGTAGAGACTCTGGATTCCACATTATGACCTGTCAGACACAAATGGACACACACATGGGACCATTTGACCACCTCCAGTACCAAACAGGTCTTCTTGGTGGAAAGACACACTGCCATCCGACTTTCCTGACAGTCTGGCCATATAAGTCACACTCCACAAACAGTATCTGGTTTCATCCATGTCCACTTCTCATACCTGCCTGCAAATCCAATCGGCCTTTTGACACTGTCTGAGATCTCCAAATGAGGATGAGCCAAACAGAAACTCTGCTAATCTGTGATTGACAAAGATAAGGGATAGGACAGAATTGTACACATACATCACTTTGACAATTCATTAATACAAGCGTGAATTTGCTTGTGCATTTACAAATCATGTCACTGTATACCAACCTGTTCTGTACACAATACCAAGTAACAATTTGCATCCATATCTGAGTCATTGGCTTTGGAGCCACTTAAGACCTAACAGATGATGGTATATAGGAGATGACATGCCAGACATAAATTAAACAATATCCATGGAATCTAAATTGCAACAACACATCACATACCTTTAGTCAGTTGAAGTACTGATTGATGAGGTCTGTCCTGATGTATACAGCGTCATCTTCATCATGCTCATCCTCACTTGGCAAATCTGCATTTCCACCCACAGGATCTGCTGTCTCCCCCTCATCTGGTATGAATGGTATCTGATGTCTCAGGCCAAGGTTGTGGAGCATGCAGCAGGCAACAATTATTTGATATACCTTGTTGGGTAAGTAGAGGAGGGCTCCTCCAGATTTGTCGATGCTGCAAAATCTTGCCTTCAGGAGCCCAAAAGTTCACTTCACGACACACCTTGTCTTTCCGTGGGCCTCATTGAAGCAGACTTCCCCTGGTGTGGTTGGGTACCTCACTGGTGTCAACAACTAAGGATGGTTTGGATAGCCAGAGTCACGAGTAAGGAATCGGTACAACAAAAACAAACATATATCTTGGACATGCACATTTGTGATGGCAGGAAAATCTTTACAAACACACATGACATCTATGATTTACCAACCAGTCAGGCCCCTCTCTGTGTACAGTTGTGTTTTCAGCAGTAGGATATTGCTGTTCCGCATGATGAAGGAATCAGGGACTGATCCAGGATACTTTGCCCATACTTGTGAAATGTACAGGTCAGCCAAACAGACCACGTGAACGTTGATGGAGTGGAAGTTTTTCCTGTTCCTATATACCTGTTCATTGGCACTGGCCGGGAACCAAGGCTACATGGGTGCCATCTATGGCTCCAACCACATGTGGAAATTGGGAAATCTGATGTAGCTGTCCAGGTGTTTCAACAAAGCAGATGGTACAGCCTTCAAAACCAGACTGAACAGGGGCTGAGAAATCCCTGCAGTTAGGGCCACTGTATTCTGAAAGGACTCAATGGCCAGAAAGTATAGCACTAACATGACTTGAACAATGGTAGGTATGCTATTGGAATTGCAAATGGCAGGCATCAGATCTGGCTTCATCTGACGACGTAGATCCATAATTGCCTGCCTATCCGGACGATAGATTTGTATTATGTGTCTCTCTCCCATGGTATGCAGGTCTACTATTGTGCTGTACACTGGAGATTGTCTTCCTCGCCTCATGCCAGGGTAACTATGTGGGAAAAAAACAGCCTCTAGGTGAATGATTCAATCTGTACATCATGACTATAATCACATAAACATCACACGTATCTCGATATGCACATAAGTATACAAAATATGACTGTTTCCTTGATTCAGATCCTCCAAACCCTCCTATTTTCTTTACATGCAGAAATGTGTGACTGCCAGTAATTGATACGTTTACCTAGTTTACATGTGAGACATATTTGTTGCATCTATACTCTATTTAGGTTGAAAATAGGATGTTGACAATAGATTTCCATCTCCATAACCAGCCATGCCTCTTTTACACAGCCTTTACTAATCACATGCACATTGAGACTTGTAAACATGAAAGCAGCACTGAAAACTTGTTCGTAGAGAATAGTTAAAAGTAAATAAGGCACCTTCTATTACTTTTCCGTACATATATCTGCCTCAAAATGGCAGCTGCCTGACCTACTGTACTGGACATGAGAAAGTGACCTAACTCTGCAGGCAGATGTTGTCATGTTGTTAGGCGGTTGCAACCGCGGTGGACATAGCCACTGGAACACATTGCTGCCTTTGGCGGACTTGGGCCAGTGGCGACATCCACTGGCGGTGATTGTCCTGTATGTGGCAGACTTGACCGCCATCTTCTGCAGTATCACTCACTTGACTCCTGACACTGATGCCAGCAAGACCTCCACAACCTGAGCTGCTGTGGTCTGCCTCTGGGAGCAACCATGCCACATCCTGCAGGTGATAGGGCCCCTGCCTTCACTCCGGAAGAGCTGGACAAATTTGTGGATGAGGTCCTACCCCTGTATGAACAGCTATTTGGCGCACCAGAGTAGCAGGTGAATCCAATGGTATACCAATGAGTGAAAGGTAGAGTGTATGATTGTGTACATGACATGTGCAGGACTGAAGGACTGAGCTACCATGTGTGGGTATATGGACATGTGTACATGTGCATAGACAGATATTCAGTCCTGATACATAAGTGATACTGTGTGATCTATCTTCCATTGATCAACAACCTCTATTGCAGCATGGTCATCAATAATGGTATGAGAAATAATAGTAGAGCCATACGATGTTATGGACATTCTTGTGGCCTGGTCATATGTTTCTAATCAACACCTGATATTGATCATGCATGTTGTATGGCTGACTCCACTTCACACATGGCCTGACTGCAGATGGTAATTTGGTAAGGAGTTTGAACTGTGAGAAAGGGTAGGTTTGCCTACTTGCTATAACTGAAGTTTTCTCACTGCTTGTTTTGGTATGGTGCATGTGGACATACCTTTCTCCTCTTGTCTGTGTCATCCATGCAGGTCAACACCCATCAAAAAAAGGGAATCTGGTGTGTCATCGAGAAGCAAGTGCAGACCCTGGGGGTCCACAGCCGGCAGAGATCCCACTGTAGGAAACGGGGCAAGGACCTGAGACCCTGGGCCCAGAAGACCACATAGGCCCAGCTGGGGATGTCCTCCCAAGGAGGGAGGGGTGCCCGTCGGACCTCGACCCCCCCTAATGGCCTTCATTTTGGTGGTCGTCTACCCTGAGTTGGATGGGCATTTGAGGGCAGCACAGCAGCCACAAGGTAGTAAGTACTGACTAGACACATGGACATCCCTCTGCCAATTCAGTGTATGATGTGTAAGAATTTAAGCTGGGACAATGTTGTAAGTGCTAAAGGGTTTCCTAGGAACACCTAGATGTACAGTTAATAACATTGATACACAGGTGTATACATTCTATTGTGAATAAGGACATGCTACTCACCTATGTTAACCCTTTTGAATAAAAGCATGTGGTGATGCACATGTGACTGTGTCATATGTGTACCACTATACTGCTCTATGTGTACCCTGCTGGTTCCTCCTTCCCACCTACTGATCCCTACTCCAAATATCCTGTTGGTAAGTTGTACAGGTCTTTGGCCTCTGTCCATTCCAATACCCCTTGATCGAGCTCTAAGTGCAACATAGGGTCTGACAGGTGAGAAACAGTCCTAATATTCCTGAGTTGTGAAATAAATGTCAAGTTCATGATAGGGTGTGATCTCAATCTGACATTTCACATGGCAAACTTGCCACACTTACTGAGAGCTGTAAGGAGGTGTCTTCATGGGTAAGTGTGGACTATACATTGACACCTGTAATGTTTAATCAGGATGGACATCCTACATGTTGGAAAGCATGGTGGTATTACTAGATTCCTAATGCAAGCCATATAATTGAAATGAGAGTTCAGACTATTTGTACCGTGTACATGTTATTGTGAAGGAAAGTGGCTACCCTGCTATTCCCTTAGCCAATGTTTTGTGGGCAGCACATCTTCTATATAAGTACAATATACACTGTTATTAGCCAACATCATGTGTACATTGGTAATTCGGGCCAGTTGACAGGACTGTGATTCTACTTTTGCATAATTACGTTTGGTACTGTGATTCTGTTTTGAAGGATTTTAGTATGGCAACCATCAATTTGCAGTGACTAATTGTGTTGCAGGTGTGGTAGTTGACAATCATATGTTGGTGGAATGGTATGTGTTGTCAGTCAATTGGCTTGCCTCAATGTGTATTTCTTCATCATGATTACCTTTAAAGTGGGTTATGTCAGTATAACTTTATTCTAAAGATGTAAGGTTACTCATGTCTGAAGTGTGGATAGTGATGCTGGTACTTGAATAATGTTATTTTGATGTTGCCACTCATCATGAGACGTTGAGCTATATGTAGCCTTCATGCACATGACAGGTGTCCATTGTATTTAAGGTGTTGGTATGCTCCCTGGGGTTGTCTGTGGTTAAATCCTGTGTGCTAAGTAGGCCCCTATAAGTGTATATGACATTGTCTTCAAGGTGAGAATGACTAAGGTGAATAGGTCCACAAAGTCTGTATCAACCTTTTCTACAACACAATTGATACATGTGTTGCTGAAATGGGTTTGGACTCTTTTAGACTCCAAATGTGGATATGCCAAATAGAGTAGGTGCATCTGAGCTATTTTCCATTGTGAAGGTTATCAACACAATGACCTGTGATGTATGCGATTTGTAAGCAACATGCTGTCTTGTTATTAGCATTTGATGAGGTCGTTTTTGTTGAACATGACATCTGGTACTGCACTGAGCATGTGTAGATTTGGAGTATATGTAATGTGGAAATCAGTGTTAACACTAATTCCCATTGCTGATTTGTTATTTGACAGTGATGCTGTGTACAGGGACCCATTTTCATGTTGTCAATTTATCTTGTGCTGGAATTGCTTGTGTTATTGCTGTACTGATAGGATGGTGATGTTGTTGTTAGATAGGTGGCTTATGTGGTGGGTGACATTGTTGTCATATAGCGTTGTGGAATTTATGTTGTTGTGACATGATGTTGGCGGAAAATGGTTTCTACTTGGGGGTGTATTACACATATATGTGATGTTAGTGTTGTGTATAGTATGATGTAAGTGTATGAAAAGAATGTGATGACCCTACCTCTCTCTCTGTTTCTCAGTATCAGCAATGGCAGGCGAAGAAATCAGGGCACAGCCAAATGGGAAAGCTGCTGGCCACGGGCCCAAAGTCATGATACCATAGACACCGAGGGACCCAGTGGCCCAATGGGGAGTGCCACAGGGGAGACAGGATCCACATCTTCATCTTCAGAATCCTCCTCCAGTGGACACTCCATGGCGGTGGCAGACCAATCTGGGACCAACCCAGCACCATCTCTGTCTACCACCCCACTTCCTACCACCACCCTCCCTGTAGCTTCCCACCCAGTGGGTTGTGCCTGCTCACCCAAGAGGGTGGACATCTCCTTTGCTGCAGGCACCTCTGCCCCAGCCCATGTTAGCCTTGCTGCCCTCAGTAAGGCTATTGACCTTCTGAGGTCCATCTCTGTGGGTCAATCGACCATTGTGAATGCCATGACGGGACTGGCAACTGAGATCCAACAGAGTAATGCATTTCTGGAGGGCATTCACTGTGCACTGGCTGGGCTACAGAGATCCTTTAAGGCTCTGGTCCCCACACTGATGGCACTCAGTCACCCTTTGACTACCGTGCTCCCCTCCACCTTCCTCTTCCCAATCCCAAACCCCTCTTCCCAGACCCAGCCAAAGCACACAAACAGACATGCATCCACCTCAACATCCAAGGGTAGTGCAGCAAACATAAGCACCATAAGACACACCACCGGCATGCACACAAGCAACATTCAGATGCACACACAGCAACAGTCACAACCTGTCCTGACATCCCCACCATCCCAAGCGTCACAGACTGCACTCCTGAAACACCTGCAGACACCACACCAACATTCACAGATCCAGCCACTACACCACTCCTACCCAGACAGCACCACAACAGACCCTCAGACATCAACCCCAGTCACTACACCCGCAGATACCACAAAAACTGACATGCCTCGATGCAGCACATCCACCATACCTGCAGTCACCACCCCAAAAGACACTCACCCACACACCACGGCATCCCCCAGCACCTCCAACCCCTCATCCCAAGACACATAAACATCCTCACTCACCCACCCAACAGACACCCACTACCCACAAACATACCTCACACAAACCTGCACCCAAGACATCCACACCAACACGTCAGACAACCACTCTCTCTCCCTCCATACTCAAACCTTTTTGCTATGTCCTTCCCAGTGTGTGTAAGAAATCTTTCCTTTCAGAGTTTGCCCTTTTCCCTACTCCTCTCTGCCCAGTGATACCCTTAAACATTCTGTTTCCCTCCCCAAGTCTGTCCCTTCCACCTCCAAGGACCCCCTTTCCCGCCCCCTGCCAAGAAGTGTACCCCTCCCAAAAAATGCCAACCCTCCCCTAAGTCTAAGCCTAAACCCGAACCTCCTAAGCCAGATCAAAAAGGCCCCCCTCAAAACCTAAGCCCAAACCTCCCCCTCCACATCCCCTCCTGGTAAACCCCTGAGGTGCCTGCCTGTCCCCTTGATGCCCCTACTTGTGGAGGTTACATGACAATTTGGAGTCAAGCTTGAGGCACACATATGTGCACTGAGTGCATACAGACTTTTATAGTTGGACTGGCTTATGGCCTTTGAGTTGCACATTTCTGATGACATTTAATATATTTAAAACCAACCTGTTTTTGGTTTACTTTGTCATACATTTCTTTCCCTCATATGGAGTTGTTCCTGGCTGACATTGGTTGTGTGTCTGCATTTGTGTGTGTGTGTGGTCCTTGCACTATCTGTGTTGTTTGGCCAGTATGTGAGGTTGTGTGCAGTGCTTTTGTCCCACAGTGCTAGGGTGTCTGTTATGTGATGGACATGTGTCTGTTTGACACATTTTGTTGTCATGGTATTGAGTGCTGTTTGTGTTGACATGTGTTTGCTGGTGTGTTGTGTGGCTTTGTCTGCTTTGACTGTGTGCGTGTGCGTGTTTTTGTGTATGGTACGATAGATACGATGTCCTGTGTATGTCGATTGGTAAGTTGTATGGTTGTGCAATTGTATGTGTTCTTTCCCTGTTGGTTGTGCATTGTGTTATATGTGGGATGTATCCCTGGGTAGTGGCCATTGTGGGTTTCTGTCAACATATTGAGGATGGTGCATTGTGTTGTAGTTGTGAAGCGTTGTGGTGTTGTGTGGTACTGTGTGAGAATGGGCCTGTGCAGTGTGTACCTGTGTGTGTTTGTGACTTGTGTGTGTTTGTGTGCTTGTCTGGTGGGTGTATCGTGGGTAGTGTGTATGTGCGTGTGTGGCTGTATCTGAGTGTGCGTGTCAGTGTGATGTTACTCATGAGTGTCGTCCTCGCACTCCCTTCCCGATTGTATATTGTGTGAGTGTAGATAAATTAACAACATACAACAATTACAGTTGAGTGCGTGTACTTACGGTTGCTGTTGTTGTCGGCGAAGATTCTGAAGTTTTTGGGCAAGCAAGAGCAGTGGGATGACCTTTAGTTCAGCTTCCATGGCAGGTCCGGATGAGTATGGCCTCCTGAAGGTGGGTGTCTACTCTTATACCGTTCGTTTCTGCCTGAGTTTCCATGGTGGTGCGACTGAAATCTTGGCGGTGTGCAACCTCGTAATCTGCCTGGTGGAAACATGGTCTCCTCTGGCCTGCAGGTGGCCACCGTCGTCCGTGGCAGCCAGACCGCAGTAGTGGTGCCGGCGGTGCTTTGGCTGTATTTTGTTGTGAATACTGCCATGGTCATAATTTGGCAGTCTTCTCCACCAGCCTGTTGGCGTTACGACCTCCACTGCCAAATGGTGGTCCTAAGACCGGCAAACTCGTACTGAGGCCCTCGGTGTGTAAAATGTACCCACGTTGCCTGAATCCACTTCAAGAGATTGCTAATAAGAAATCTTACATTGCAAATTGCTACTTTATGCAATTTATGATTTCTTAATAGAAGTCTTAGTCCGTCAAGGTCTCGAGAGCAGAACTAAGGGCCAGATGTATGTACATTAGATTCACTAAAAGTAGCTGCAATGTGGGCACCAAATTATAGTAAACCCAATAACATTTTGCAAACTGACTTATGAACTAATAGGTTGGCTCACAAAATATCAAATAGCAATGGGTCGCAATTTGACTTACCTCATGAATATTAATGAGGTAAGTAAGAAATTGCAACCCACTATGATTTGACTAGGATGGTGTCCTCCTGGGGTCAACAAATAACTTTGTCTTTGATTGCTTATAATAGAAAATATTTCATGTGACACTGTGAAACAACATCTGAACAGTTTAAATCCAATCAGTGACTATTGTTATCTGCATTCCTCTGTGACCTGTAATCTTTCTTTTTTAAATGGGGATGTGTTTACAGAAAAAGAGAAAAGTTTGTAAAACTATTTTTAAGCGAAGGCAGTGGTCCCATGGACCACTGAATAAACTTAAAAATGTATTTTGGACCACTCACAAGGAGGAAGTGGTGTCTTTGGGACTCCTTCTCCTTAGCGAACGAGTCACCTTTGCCTTTGTCTGTCATCCAGTCTCAATTTGTTTTTTATACATCATACTCTTCTATGTATAGAACCTGATATTAGAAATGCCTACGTGTAGAGAGAATATTCTGAGTAAAGTGCTTTGGTATTAGGATCACACTATAGCCTAAGATAAAATAGATTAAATAAATTAATCAACAGTCTTCAAAACTTTATTTGGTAACAGTTTGGTTCATGGTTTATGATGTTACACAAATTCTTCAGTGGAAATTTTAGACCATAGTATAGGGTTAGCCGTTACAAATGTTGCCTAAATACCTCTATATGTGTCTATATCAATATATATAGAAATAAAGATAGATTCTGTACATCGGAACCCATACTCTATATAAAGAATATGTATTTGGTACCATGTAATATAATACAATATTGCAATAAAGGGGTTCTGGTGGCATCATAAAACTGGAGCCCAAATGTCAAGTGTTTTGTTAAAGTCACCAGAACCCCAGGATGGCTTTGCTGTACCATATTACATATGTGACTATTATGAATTGTTTTATATTACAAGTTAATTTGGGAGTTGTTAGCTTGAAAAATACATTAACTTCAAAGTGCAGATAACAATAGGCACTGATTGGATTTAGACTATTTAGATTTTGTCTCACAATGTCACATTAAATATTTTCTATATTTCACAGGTCTCTGTGGATTATGGGTTTTATACCACTGTACGTTGTGAAATAATGGAAGACACGAGGAGAGAAAAAGAGAGAGAGAAAGGAAAGAGAGAGAATGAATTCACATATATAGACTGCACTTAGCCAATGGAGAAAGGGTTTGGTTAAAGGGTCAATTTAGCGCGTTGAGGACAAAGTGAGGGGTGATCCACCGGTAATCATATCAGGAGAAACAGCACAACGCCCAACAGCCAGATTCCTAATGTTGTTGGCAACTTCTGCTTCTTTCATTAGTTTTCTCCGATTTCGCTGATCCTGCCCTGGCGTTATTCCACTCTATATACAGTTTACAAGTTCCAGATGAAGCCTTGCGTTTTTACCCTGTAAATGGACCTTGACACCAGCTTTGTTGGATATAAAATTGTCAGATTCTGCCTGCTGATGGGGAGGATTAGCAAGGACATGAGCCCATAGGGGGACAGTAGTGCAGACACGGAATTATCCATTCAGGCACACTTAGAAAAAAACAAACGCCTACAGTAATAAACATTCAAAATATTTGTGTACTGTGGACGAAGTCTGCTCTCTGTGTCCACGTTAATGGCTCCGAGAAGAAGAGTGACCAGCTAGCATGTTGGCAGTAGTACGTAGACATTAACCCAAAGTATATGGGGTGAAAGTGCGCTGCGCGCATGCTGCATCCAGAACAAGCATTTGCAATGCAATGGGTCTCGCATTTGCTCGAGTTCAAGCTATTGGCGTTGTAAATTCCTAACTGGACTTTTCTTGCCACATAAAGTGAAAATGAAAAGTCCAACAGTTCACATTGAAAATTAAAAGTAACTAATTAGTTGCCAAAAGTGAGCCGATTCATAGCGCCCTGGCCGCCATGAGCATGAGCGCGAAGGAGAGACACAAAAGGAAAAAAGAAGCTCTCACACAGTCAAACATATCGGCAACAGTGCAATTATTCATGTAACAGGGTCAGTCTGCAAGGCGGTAACAAAACCTCCCCAAGGAGGGATTAAGGTAAACCATTTACCAATGACATCAAGTGATTTTTGAAAGGCAAACCCACAAACGAGTGAAAGTGAAGGGCATAAGGTGGGTGTGGTTAAAAGCCCAAAATCCTTACAACAGGTCAAAGCGCTTGCACGCTCGACCTAAAAAGGACAAGGGTATGACTTTTGTAGTAAGCGATAAAGACAAGCAATTAAAAACATAAAGCAGCAATAGGCCTGTATCGTGCACCGTCTTCTTACACAATGCAAAGTGTGCACAGCACTTGTGTCGGCACTGGATCAATAAAAATAAGAGCTTGAGCAAGTGAGCCCTGTACACAGTAGTCTGGATTGTGAGATGTGCCATCACTTCCCAGCTTCTCCTGCGCACAGTGATGTTGGAACAATTTTGAGAATGGGGGTGCTGCCATTAATATTATATACCAGAAGTCATAGGCGTAGCATCCTCCCCAGCCTGGGTACCCACCAATAAATATGCCACACACAGAGCTATGTATTACATGTCTTTATTCGTCTGCGTGTATCCGTGAACTAACATTCTAAACCTGCATTCCCTTCACCATGTTCTAACACTCCCTTCATCACTCTACGGAGTCTTTCAGCAGCCAAAAGGGTTCTATCATTCACGCTCACACAACACTACAATAGGGGTTATGAAACATCCAAGCATCACAAAGAAAATACCACAAGTGTAGCAAATGGGCCACACTCATTCAGCAGCAGAGTTTACCACTGCAGGCTTGGTATATAGTTGGTGATGCATTTTGGAGCACTGGTGAGGTAGCACACTGTCATTTACAGACAGCACATTTTTTTCCATTGAAATGGCTCCTAAATTTGCAAGGACATACAGTTTTAATGGTAAAATTAGATAGGACAGAGCTTCTGAGATCAGGCGCATTCGAGGTGCCATTCCGCAACTCGCGGAACTCCGCCTCCATGGATTCCACTGAGTTTTAAATCAACTCAGCGGAATTCCGAGGAGTGGAACTCCATGAACTCAGCCCACTCCTAGTTAGTACCCACCTTAGGAGTGACTCAAAAGTTTTAAAAGGGAAGGTTTAGGAAAGGCCAGGGCCTTAGGCAGTGAAAGCTGCAGTTTCAGGTCTTTTGTGCACCAGTGTGCATATAGAAAAAAAAAAAATGAAGACTTACCTGGGTCCTTGTTCCCAGGGGGTTCTTGTTGCCACCGACCTGGCTCTCTGCCTCCTTCTGACCCTGGATCCGGAGCTGCTGGCTGGACCGCCAGGGAGCAGCTCCACGATGATGCTGACGTTGAGTGAGTGTGCAATGCAGCCCAGCTATGGGCCATACAGCGCAAGCGCAGACTGTCTGTGCTTGCGCTGTGTGGCCCATAACTGGCTTGCAGTGTGCACATAGTGAGCTCCGCTCTGCTGGCAAAGCTAGCAGAGTTTTGGGCTGAACACAGTTTACCACCCACTCCTAGTAATCACCACCCCTAGGGCAGAGTGCATGGTATTTAAAAAGTAGGACATATGTGTTAAAGTTTTACATGTTCTGCCGGTGACAATCTCGTCAAGTGGTTTTACAATGTTGTAAGGTCTATTTCTCCCATAGACTAACACTGGTTTACCTTACTACATTTCATAAGCACTAACTTCAGATGGGGAGCAGATAGAGAACAGAAGTTTACACTCAAATTAATTGCAAATTTAAACCCTCGTTAATAGTGAAGTCAGGGTTGAAGTTACAATTTGAAAAACACCACTTTTAGAAAGTTGCTATTTCATTTGTAGTCCTAAATGAAATGTACCTTTCTTCCTAGGTCTCATGACTATGAATGGCTCTGCTGTTGTGGGTTGTGTATAGCTTCCAGACAGTGAGACATAGGAAACCTAAATGTGAGGGGAGAGGGTCTTTCTGATATGATGGCTGGGGAGGAGCTGTACCCTACCTGATTACACTTCGAAGAGCCCTGACTACAACACACATGTCATCCTAGACAGTTTGAAGCCTGGACCAGGGAAGGGGAAGAAATTACCTGAACCATTTGAGGGGCAGGTCCAGGGACTTCCCCCCACACAAAGGTTGGCACCAGATGTTAAACTAGGACCTTCAGAACCTCTCATCAAAACACCCCTGGATCTGTGTAATATTAAATAAAAAAAGACTGTCCTGGTGCCTGGAGGACTGCCCTGCTGCTGGAAGGACTGCCTTGTTGTCTGAAGAGGAAAGTTGTACCTGCTTGCCTTGATCACAGACTACCCAGAGTGACTACAAGGTCTGTGTGGGCCACAGAGGCACAACAAGCTTCAAGGGGCTGCCCTGTATTTTCCTAGATGATCAGCACCAACTGGACCTGTCTAGACTTGCCTGAGCCCTGTTGCTTGCCTCTGATGAAGTGAGTCCTGTTCCTCAAGTGATGCCCCCACAGGTCATGTACTCCTGGCTGGCATCAGTATGAATTCCTCCTCAGGAAAAGATAGAAATCTTGTAGTTTGAGCTCCTTGCGACCACAAAATGACCGCTTCATGCAGAGAATCAAACACCCATGACAACTACCATTGTGAAGCTCTGGTGGGACCTGTTTTGTGTACTAACAGTGACTGTCCCTTCTGACCTGTAATGCAAGAACTGCACTTTGCGCCAGCAGTGATCGTCTGTTGATGAGCAACCAATGCGAAGTTCCAGCGATGACCAGCTCTTTGCGCTATAGCTACAACCTCCACAATTCCCGACCTATTCCTCACACTGACAATCTCCTCCTACCGGTCCCTCCAACAAGAATGGGACTCTTCTCACCAGACTTGAGAAGGTAACTCTTCAGCAGGGCTAACCTGGTCCCTGTATCTCATCTGCGCTCCATCACTGTTGGCCTGAACTTGTGAGTTTCCCATGGTCTAACACAGTGGCGGCCAACAGCTTTAGGAGGGAGGGGGGCGGGCTGGACACACACACACACTCATTCTTTCACACACAGACACGCACGCACACACATCCATTAACAACACTCATACCATTCAAACATGCACGCACGCACCAAACATTCATTTTAAAAGATTGCACACACTCATTTTTTCACACACACATGCACGCACATCCATTAACAACACTCATAACACTCAAACATGCACACGCGCACCAAACATTCAATTTAAAACATCACACACACACACACACACACACACTTACCTTCAGCCTCCAGGTCCCAGGAGGGTTGGGACTGTTGCCTTCCCTCATTGGCTGACCCTAGCAGTCCCAGCCTCGTCACAGAGTGGGATGGGGTCAGTGAGACTGCTGACTCCACCCCACTCTGTGACAAAGTGTCACTGATTGACACTCGCCCTGGGCACTTCAGGGGTTAAACCTTAAGCGCCCAGGGAGAGTGTCAATTGGTGACGCTTTCCTTGTCGCCCAGGGGAGGGACTCGAGGCACCTTTGCTGAGCCGAGGAGGTCACACCCATAGGAGCTGTGACCTCCTCAGCCCAGCAAAGTTCAGCTCAGGCAGCCAGGAGTGTGCGCAAATCGCGCATGTCTGCTCCTGGCTGCCTAAGCTGAATATGGATAGTTTCTGTCAGGCTGACCTTTGTTCAGCCTTCATGAGGGGCAAAAGGTGGGGGGGCGTGGCCCCTCCGCCCTAAAGGATGGGCCGCCACTGGTCTAACATGACCAGATAACTGCAAGTGATGCTTTGTGCTTCTTGGCACTATTTGTACCTAAAACTTTAAAAATGAATCTCTCTGGTTTTACTGATTGGATTTGTGCCGTTCTGATATCATCTTATTTATTAAAATTGAATCTATGTTTCTAATATGGTTATTCATTGTTCTTGTGTTGTGTTTTCATTGTTTTACTGTTTGCCCGCTGCATAAATACTTTACACATTGCCTCTAGGTTAAGTCTGACTTCTTTTGTGCAAAGTTAGCATATGTTAATTTAGTGACTTTTGTTGTTCACACAGACAAGGACTGTGTTTATTTTTTGAGTGGGGCTTTCACCCCTCTCAACTAGAAGTGCAATTCCGTACACACAAGCACAGACATGATAAGCTACAATATAAGTAGAGGGACAGTGCAACAAAAAATCTATAGACTAACAAAGGTATAGAAGAAAGGGACCAGAAGAGATTTATAGAGCGCACTAATCGCCCATTAGGGTCTCAAGGCGCTGGGGGGGGAGCTACTGGTCGTAGAGCTATGTCTTGAGGCGTTTCCTGAATGTCAAGAGGTCTTGGGTCTGGCGAAGGTGGAACGGTAGGGAGTTCCAGGTCTTGGCGGCTGGGTGAGAGAAGGATCTTCCTCCGGCGGTGGTGCGGCGGATGCGGGGGATGGAGGCGAAGGCAAGGCTGGCGGAGCGAAGATTGCGGGTGGGGGTGTGGAAGGTGAGTCTGTCGTTGAGGTAGGCTGGGCCTGTGTCATGGTGGGCCTTGTGTGCGTGGATGAGGAGTTTGAAGGTGATCCTCTTTGATAGTGGTAGCCAGTGAAGGTCTCTGAGGTGGGGGGAAATGTGGTCGCGGCGTGGGATGTCCAGAATGAGGCAGGCGGATGCGTTCTGGATTCTTTGCAGCTTTGTTAGGAGTTTGGTTGTTATTCCTGCATTTAGGGCATTTCCGTAGTCCAATCGGCTGCTGACCAGGGCGTGGGTGACAGTTTTCCTGGTTTTGATGGGAATCCACTTGAAGATTTTGCAGAGCATGAGGAGAGTGTTGAAGCAGGAAGAGGAGATGGCATTGACCTGCTGGGTCATGCTGAGTGTGGAGTCCAAGATGAAGCCTAGATTGCGTGTGTGGGTTGATTGGTTGATTGATTGAATATTTTGGCATGGGGCAGTGCTGCAAGGCTCATCTCTGCCCTGCCCTGCGTCAAAAGAAAAGGGCAGGAATGTCCTGTCCTCTTCCACTGCGCTGAAGCACAATTGGCTGTCATGCCCCAAAGCAGACACCCTCGCACGTTGGTGGAACGGTGTAATGCAGAGTAGACAAAGATGAATGAGAAAATGCAGAAAACTACATTTTAAGTGCTACTAGGCAAAACAATAAAAACATGGTATACTGAGATATAAAGAGGGTGATTTTCCCCCAGCGTCTCCTCCAAGATGCCCACAATCATCTTACTGTGCTGCCATCCCCCTTCACCTCTGCTTCGCTGGAAGTCTTCAGTCCTGCCACACCTCAGGAGGTCACTTACAAAATCAATAAAACAATCCAATCCTGGGTTTCTTCTAGACTCTTTGTCTCACATCAGGAAAGTATATGGCCCTTCATACTCAAGCACTTCTCTCTACTCTTCTACCAGTTGCTTCAGTTAGCTACCCATCTTGCTACAAAACAGCAAACAGTGATTACAATAATTGAAAAACCCATAGTAGATACCCCTTTATCTTCATCCTCTCCCTCTTGCCTACAACACTTACCTTCGACTGACTTCCTGAATTTGTTTCCACATACCCCCTCCTCAAGCCATTACCAACCGGACTCCCACAGTAAGCACTCAATCCTAACAATTGCTGTAGTTACCCATTTACATAAGCTCCTTGTATCTACCTGATCAGGTTAACACAAAATCAAACATTTTATGGAGCACAGCTGCTGTCTTTGAGGCAGATTTGACTGATATGCCTTTTTACCAATTTGACTTCAAGCAGTTTTTTAATACTTTCCCTGTGATTGCTGTATAATGTGTATTGCTTTTGTGAAATGTTATTTTAACTCAGTTGTAATACCATCAAACCCAGCAGGCTTCTGATCGTAAACTATGTGGGCATCTATAGGCTTCCAGAAAAGTCTCTATAGCAGCATGGACCTGGAGGATTAGGAGCGTTTAATATATTTTGGAGGTGGAAACCTAAGGCCTCAATAACAAGGATTGATGCATCGCTGCATTGCAGCAGTAATGCATAAATAAATCTGGTGCTGTGGCAAGACAAGTTGCGACGCCATGGATGCATTGTATTTACAATATGAGGAACCATGGCGTAAGTTCCCAAGGATTCATCAGAAACTCTGACGCATCTGAGGGAACTCTGCCGCAGTGCATCATCCCCAAAAGTGGTACATTGCTGAAGTTGGCCTCACAGCCCATCCAACTTCAGCAATGTGTCAAAATCAGAGGCAATGCGACGGTTCTGACTGACACAAGTAGCCTATTGTGTAGGGACCAATGTAAAAGACTGTAAAATGGTAGAGCAGCACCTTCTACACTCTTATATCGGTTCTGGATTTAATGTATGCAGTATGGCTATGTGTCACATTACTGTAGCCATAGTCTACTTATGTGTATGTAGAGACCCGAGTATATGTGACATAGTGAGTGACAGTGTAATGTGAGTGAATGCAAGTATATGTTGTAATGTTAAGTGAAAATACATGTATTACCTACCTTATCTGAGTACTTACCTGATGTCCTTTGGACTATGCTGGCCTGGACTTGGGGACCCATTCCTCCATGGAGAAGGACAATCCTGGCCTGTCCCTTCCAGGCAGTACATAACGTCACATAGCCTTGCCACAGTAGATGATGATATCATAGATGGTATGGTCCCAGCTTGGTCAAGGGGTCCTACAACATGATTGTCACATGTGTAGACCCAGTATTAGTAGAGGGGATGTGAAATACTGACATATTTCTGTGTGTAAATTGACTTCAAATGTTACAAAGCCACTGCGTCAGTTCCTACATCTGGGTAGAACAGGCTTTGGAATTTTGACGCTTTCTAGGCTGGTGTGATGCATCTCAAAGATGTGTCACATATTGAAAAACTTGTAAATAATACTGCGTCAGTTCTAAGTTGTTTTTTACGAGGGAACGCCTGCCCTGCATACATTAAAAACAGCATGACGCAGCTGGTTCCACCGCAGGTATTTTTTGACGCAGGCCATCAAACACTGACACACTGGGCCCAATGCATCATTTTGTAAATATAGAACAGAGAATGCACCGCCGATTCATAAACAAAAATTACACAACCACGGCGCAAGCTCCTTGTAAATAAGCCCCTTAGAGTTATTGCTTTGTGTACAGACAGTCTCAGGAAGGCCAACTCGCTCACACTAAAACCAAGTCAGTCTCCTCCCAAACTTTTATTTATTATGCTTCTTCACTTAGAATTGGTGTGGACACTTAACGGAATGTACTTAGGCCCATATTTATACTTTTTTAGTGCCGAACTTGCGCCATTTTTTGATGCAAAAGTGGTGCAAACTTACAAAATACAATTGTATTTTGCAAGTTTGCGCTGCTTTTGCGAGAAAAAATGAGGCAAATGCGTCGCAAAAAAAGTATAAACATGGGCCTTAGTGTAATGAGCATTGGCGTACAACTCTTGGGGTCCGTAAAAGGCATTTTTTGACAGTTGTGAGGATCGCACAGGACAGAGACAATGGACTGATAAGATTTATAGAAAACATGCACTTGTTTTGTGCAGGAATGACATCAGAAAACACTCTGCCGGGCACAGTTGCACGTCCCCGTGACAAACTGGCTTGGTCCACTGGGACGCATATAGGGCGTAGCACCGTTAGCCACTGGAAGACAGGCAGCCTCACCATTGCGTAAACCAGGGGTCTCCAACCTTTTGCTGCAGATAGAGGAGAATGGTAAATGGGAGTGCTCCATTCATATACACTGGAATTATGTGGCAGGAAAAGATGAAATTATAAAACAGGGTTGACCAATTTATGTGGCAAGAAAAGTCCAGTTATGAATTTACAAGTTTAATAGCTCTAACTTAAGCAAATGTGAGACCTATTGCATTGCAAATGCTAGTTTCTGTATATCATCTCCAGAAGCATTGAAAAAAAACAAATAATGACCACCACACCAACTTCCTTGGTGTGGGGGGGTTTCATTATTTTTTTCCAAAAAACAAACCTCCACTTTGGGAGTTTGTTTTTGAAAAACAAAAAGTTTGTTAAAGTTTGGTAGATGAGAGTCAAGACCGACAGTGGCAGTCCACCAAACATTTTGGCCCATATTTATACTTTTTTTGCGCTGCATTTGCGTCACTTTTTGACCCAAAAGCGGCACAAACTTACAAAATATAATTGTATTTTGTATGTTTGCGCCGCTTTTGCATCAAAAAGTGATGCAAATGCGGCGCAAAAAAAGTATAAATATGGGCCTTTGTATCTTGACAGTAACTGCCATGATGGTGGTTCTTGTCACGGTACAGAAATCACTGCAGGGCCAGCGGTAATCACTAAATTTGGTGGGCGGTAGTCCATCAGGGTGGGCTTTATACCATCCGCCAATCTCAAGACGTGGCCATTTTTCTCATCTCATTTCTTTATCAACCTTATTGCATGTGGCGATTACCACGTAGGTGCCTGGAGGATTGTTTTGTTATCACAATCCTCCTGGCAATCTCAGAATCACCTGGCTCAGACAGAGAAGGGATTGGAAACAGTGGAAGAATGGGCAAAGGTAATTGAGGAAGGCTAGACCTCATTGGTGGGACTGCCCCAGGTCATGATTCCACTTCGAGGTCATTTGTGGTATAGTATATTTAACTTCGCTACACACAGCTCCTTACTAGAAAACAGCTTGTGTCTGTATTGGCTCTCCACTTCTGCTTAATTTATCCACTTAACCCTACATGACTTACCTTTATTATATTTCCCTTTCACTGTACTCATCTAATTAGTTTTTTCAGAAACCCCTTCTTGCTTGTTCTTTTTGTTCCTGTCTCTGTGTTTACTTTGTCTGTTACTATCAGTCTATGTCTATTCATTAGTTTCTTGCTTCTGGGCATTTTGGGAATCAGCTCTGGTATCCTGGTTGACGTCTGGTCTCATTACTGTTTCTTCTTCCGTGAATTCAGGTAAGCCTTCCAATTGTGGATTATGTCTCATTAAACTCATTGTATGCTGCTACTACGTATCCATTGACCTTTTGGCAATTCTCATACTTATCCAGAATCACAATATATCACACCTAAAAGTGAATCAGTGTACCAGTCCACAAGGAGACACCAGTTCATCCCAGATTTTCCCAACACCATCGTATGACATCAGGTGCTCTGTATCTTCTCTCTCTCTCCTTTCTCTTCTGAGGTATTCGTCCTCACCTTTAGAGAGACTCAGGGACAGCTTGGGTTTTCAGCAGGTGTACATCTTTGGCTGAAGCTTGACAGAATGTATTACAAAAGTTGATCAGCAATGGCTTAATTTGATGCAGAAAATGCATTGCATTCGGCCCAATCCAGCTGCTAGGGCATTGGTGAAAGATGCTCTTTTTACACTAATACACATAGGTATTTCCAAGCACTAAGGCTGATCTTTTCACCTCTTGAATTTGTGTTGGTAATGGAACTGCTGGTAGAAAGAATAGGTAGAATAAGGTTCACTCCCAAGGTCAAGCACCAGTTCTTTGGGGGCAAGTAATATAACTTAGCCTTGATTGCTGACGAGTCATTTATATGTATAGCAGGCGGATCCATGACCTCAATTTGTGTTTGTTGCATTTGCGATGACAGCATATTCTTCAAACCATACAAACGCATATAAAAGTTGATAAATTATAGAATGTTTACTCTTTATTTAAACAGGCTTGAAAAGTCCTTAGTGGCTGCTAAGGTAGGCTGTCCTTCTATTGGCTCATGTCCCCTGCCAGTGTTGTTATATGCAGATTTACAAAGAAAGGGAGGACACAGCCTACACTCCAGCAACAAAGTCCAACGCCAATGCATCATGGTAAATGCAGTTGAATTCATAGCCCATTCAGAAAGTAATAAAGTCTTTCACCTCCGTAGGCGCAACAAGTGCTGTATATCCCTGCACACGTGTTTCTGGCTTGAGCCTGTCATCAGCAGGGAGCAGCATGGTGTAGGGGCTTGCTTGAAATGCCACCAAATGTCTTATCAGGTTTATGAACCACTCATGGCGCACAGGTGCCTCCCAAGGCTCGTCAGCAGTGACTCAAGGGAGCTGTCTTAAAGACAAAATTACAAAGAAAGGGAGCACACAGCCTACACTTCAGCTATGGCGGGAGGAGAAGAGGGGTTGGCCTGTAAACCTTGAGGGAGGAAGTGATCTATATATTATATGTGGATGACGAAGTCTTGGTGGCAAGAACAGCTAACAGTCTACAAAGTTGAACTCCTTTGACAGTTTTATGAGACATTTAGATCTGTTTGTTCACCTCTCCAAATCATATATCATGATGGTGGGCACTAAACTGCTAAAATCTGAGACTTTTATAATAATCCAACGCCCCTTAGCAATAGTTGGGAGTTTGCCCTATTTGGGGGTGTTGTTTAATTCAAAACTAAACTGGAAACCACTGGTTGACGCTAAGAAGCAAGAACTCAGGAAGTCAATAGGTGCTGTTTTTAGCTTCGCCTCCAGGTTGGGCAGTAGACCCCTTAAAGCTTTAGTAAAAAAATGATGAGGCTAAGTGCCTGTCAAAGGTTATGTATGGGTGTGATATTTGGAGGTATCTCCCAGCAAGTGAGTAACAAACAGAGGAAAAAAAAATCCTAAGTTGTGTTCTCTGTGTTTCACAGAGCACACCTACCTATGTTGTGCATGAGGAGTTAGGGGAAAATACTTAAGTGACCAGTTTGCTTTGTGCCCACTGCAGACTTGGATCAGGATTTGGTCAAGGGAGGAGTTATGTTTGAATCGTTTAATTATGAGGGACTGTTTGCCGTTTGACTGAGCCTTAAAAATACCTTGGCTAAAATACCTAAGGGATTCCTTCTTGAAGTTAGGCAGAAAGGAGGTATTTCTTAACCCGGAGGGCATCGGTAAGGGAGACCTATAATGGGTTAACGATAGTTTTAGGGAATGAGCAACATTACTCAGAGAAGAAGTTGAGCTGGTAAAACCCTCAGTCTGTAAGTATGTATTGACAACCACAACAGCCCTATCTAACCATGGTGAAAAGCAAGTTTTAGGTTACAGTTGTTGCACCTGAGTTTAGCCTCACCATGAAGATGCTGTGATTTTCCGTCCATGGGCCCATGTTTTTGCCATAACAATACTCCTCAGGATGCATTGCATCTTATGCTGTCTTCTAAATTTAATCGAGAAGTAGCAATCAGGGAGATGTTCTGACAACAGCATCTCCCAATTATGCGTTTTATCTCTGCTCCCTTTCTACCTCCTTCCCCAAACACTTGCCTGAAAAGTAAAAACAAAGGAGATATCAGAACAGCAGTACTGTCCACTGCATCTCTACTCTGAATCTGCAGGAGGCTGCTCATATTGGGTGGAAGGGACCTCTTACCCTTCCCTATAAGTAATCCTGAGCACACGATTGACAGGAAGACAACCCATTATTCATCCTACTTAGGGATTGCACAGAGTAGTTGAAACTCTGCCTACTTTTAAAAAGAAGCACCACTCCTTGAGATCCAGCATTGCTACTGCTAGTGTTATGCCACCTTTTCTCGGTAAAGAAGAATATTTTATTCTGTGTACCTGGGAGTTCTTCTTCCTGCACCACTACTGGGCAACACAGTGTGGTAAGTCTTGCCTGTTCAGGCTGTCTGTGTGGGGCTTCTCAGTCGGGAAACAGGCACCACTCTCAGTTTGGTGCTTAGGAAGGCAAACTTCTCACTGACCATTTTTGGCCACCATACCTGCTGCAATGCAATGCATATGAGTCCTAAATGGCTTTAGACCTTGTGAAATTGATGCCCTATAACATGTACCCTCAACCTGAGTCATATAATTTTTTTCAGGAATCTTTTTATTGTTATTTCAATTATACCATAAGTGTTTGATTCTATAATAACATTTATACAGCGGATGTTCATATATGATAGCCGCCTCGCATATTTGTGAGCATTATCCGCAAGGAGTGGGACAAGTATAGTGATACTAGATAGAGCAAGAGACAAAGGCGGTCATTCTGATCGTGGCGGTCGGCGGTCGCCGCCCGCCAAGCGGTTCCCGCCGAAAGACCGCGGCGGCCATTCCGGCTTTCCCGCTGGGCCGGCGGGCGACCGCCAGAAGACCGCCGGCCGGCCCAGCGGGACAGCCCCTTCAACAATGAAGCCGGCTCGGAATGGAGCCGGCGGAGTTGAAGGGGTGCGACGGGTGCAGTGCCACCCGTCGCGATTTTCACTGTCTGCAAAGCAGACAGTGAAAATCTTTGTGGGGCCCTGTTAGGGGGCCCCTGCACTGCCCATGCCAGTGGCATGGGCAGTGCAGGGGCCCCCAGGGGCCCCACAGCACCCGTTCCCGCTATCCTGGTTCTGGCGGTGGACACCGCCAGAAACAGGCTGGCGGGAAGGGGGTCGGAATCCCCATGGCAGTGCTGCAAGCAGCGCCGCCATGGCGGGTTCCCTGGGCCAGCGGGAAACCGGCGGGAAACCGCCGGCTCCCCTTTTCCGACCGCGGTAAAGCCGCGGTCAGAATCGCCCAGGAAGCACCGCCAGCCTGTTGGCGGTGCTTCCGCCGCACTCCGCCATGGCGGTCATGGACCGCCAAGGTCAGAATGACCCCCAAAGTATATCGTATCGAGAGATCGTATGAGCCTAAGTATACGTTTTTCGCATGAAAGATAGTTGGGTCTCTGGGGTAGGCACAGACTGATAGACTTCTTATCTCTCGCTTAGCTTTTATGCTTAAGTAGTTATGCAGTTACTGAGATATATATAGAAATGCTGATCCTGAGTTAATGAAAAAAAACAATAACATTTTTAAACAATGGAGTACTTTATCCTTAAGTATTTGATGACATTATGACTGTGCCTTCATGCGTGTGGTATCCCCACGGTGCTGTAGAGGTGCATTCATGTATTGGGAGCCATGTTTTAGCTCCAGGGGCCTAGTGCCGATCGTGCCTTGGTTTACATGTTCGGGATGGGAATGCAACAATCGGTAAGCGTTCCGATGAGCATACCAAGGGGTCCCCATTTTTTGTTGAACGCTGGGCCAACCTAAATATTAGGCTGACTCTGCTGAATCGGAGTCTGTGTCTGGATTTTGTAAGTGTGCCAACATCGCCTCCAAGCTGTCTGATAGGGGGTATTTGCGCAGACCAAGTGTATCTTCCCGCTTTAGTGCCACCCCCTCAGCACCCGCCCAAATCGCAAATGACTGTTTCCAGGTCAACTCAGTAGGTGCCTCCGCAGACTTCCATCTGCGAGTTATCAGCCTTTTGGCCGTCACAAAACCCAAATCTAAAAATCTTGTGGTGGCCCTGTGACGCGGGCCTCTGGGGAATAAACCCAGTATGCAGGTCTCCCATGTGAACGATATTGTGCGTGTCGTGCATGCTGATAAACGAGCGACCACGGCTCTCCAGTAGATGTGTAAGGAGGGGCAGGACCATAGCATGTGTATTATATCTGCATTGAGATGTTTGCAACAGGGACAAGCTGCATCACAGCGAAGGAAATATCTGTTAATGCGGACTGGCGTAAGGTATGCCCTATGTATAATGTAGAATTGTAGCCGAAACCTGGAATTGTGAGGTATAGTAGTGTGGCTAGAGAGAACAGATTTCCACTGCGAGTCCATGAAGGGAGTGGCCGATTTGCTCTCCCAGGCAGTACGCAGCGTGCCAAGTTCCTGCACCATGTGAGTTCGCAGTGCATCGGTGAACCATCTAATCAGATGCCTACCCCTCCCCATGACCTGTATATATTGTATTAGTAGATGGGTTGGGAGGGCAGTTGTTAAGTCTCCCCATTCAGCTGATAAAGAGCGCAATAGTGAGTTATACAACAGGAACTGTCCCGCCGGAAGGCCCGCATCTGTGACCAAAGTGGGGAACGGAATCAACTTGTCATCATTGTACAGATTACCCAATGTATGTAGATCCGCAGCATGCCACATCCGAAGCTCAGTGCCAGGCGTGACCTCTGAGCCACGAGGCGTTCCCAGTAGGGCTGGGGCGAACGGGACAGTTCCCCTCGTGAGACGCAGGGACCTGCGGTAGCAGCTGTAGGCCACCTTGAGGAAAATCTGCTCCGGTGGCGCCGAGCGTGTGAGTGGGTGGAACAAGTGCGTCACCCGTGTAAGGGACCAGGGTCCTGCAGTAGTTGCTGTGTCTGGGAGATGAAGTCCCACCAGCCATCTGGACACCCACTGGAGCTGGGATGCCAAATAATAATGTTCCAGATTAGGCGCCGAAAGACCACCCTGCACTAATGGCATATAAAGTTTCTTAAGCGCAACTCTGCAGCACCCTTTATTCCAAATAAATTCTCTCAGCTTGGGTTCCAGGTCCCTAAAGAAGCTGACCGGTATGTAGTAGGGGAGGTTGGAGAAGTAGTATAACAGTGTTGGTAGTACAATCATCTTCAAAAGGGCAATCCTGCCTGTCACAGATAGTGGCAGCGTTTGCCAAAATGCCATCTGAGATCTAATGGAGGTCACTGCCCTCTTAAGATTACCGTCAAACAAGTCCTCTCTGCGGTGGTAGATATGAATGTCTAAATATCTAAACGTGTATGGTTGCCAAGGAACGTTAACTCCAGAGAGGTGCAGCACTGAGTTTGGGAGTGTAGGATTGAAAGAAAAAAGGCAAGACTTTGTCCAATTAACCCTTAATCCAGAAAGTGTGGCAAATTGATGTGGTATGGTCCCGACTACTGGGGGGACCTGCGTGACATCCCTAAAATACAATAAGAGGTCATCAGCATACAGTGATACTGTGTGTAGGCCATCTCCTAGCGCAATGCCCCACCGGGGGCCCTGATCACATAACACCGCAGCCAGCGGTTCCATGGCGAGGGAGAACAGCAATGGAGAAAGGGGGCAGCCCTGTCTCGTGCCCTTGTGCACTTAGATCGGTGCCGAAATACTCCCACCCATTTTGACCCAGACCTGGGGGTTAGTGTATAGTAGCCGAACCATACGGAGAAAGCGAGGTCCGATGCCAAATCGCTGCAGGACCTCAAAAAGGAATGCCCATTCCAAAAAATCAAAGGCCTTCTCCAGGTCGAGAACCAGGCATCCCGCCAATGGCCAGTCCCGTTTCGAATAGTGCATGACACAGAACAACCGCCTAATGTTGTGTGTTGTATCTCGTGCAGGCACAAATCCGTTCTGGTCTGTGTGCACTAGATCTGCCACCATGGGCGCCAAACGTGTGGCTAGTGTCTTGGCCAATATTTTATAATCTGTGTTGAGCATTGCTAATGGTCGGTATGAGCCAAGTTCCATCGGGTCCTTACCCGGTTTGGGGAGTGATACCAACAGCGCCTCAGACTGTGACGTCGGCAAACATCCTCTCTGTACAGACTCTTCGTATAAGCGGAGGAAATGAAGGGCAAGGATAGAGGAAAATGTCTTATAAAAGTCAGCTGGTAGACCATCTTGGCCAGGAGTTCTACCTGCAGATAGGTGGTGTATACTAGCCTGGATCTTGGAGAGCTCAAGAGGCTCCTCCAGTGCGAGCTGCTGGGCCGCTGTCAGGTGGGGCAGTGTAGTTGCTGAGAGGAATTCTGTGCAGGTCTGCTGATGCACTAATGCAGGCGAGTCATAGAGAGCCCTATAGTGTTGTGTAAATGCTGAGTGAATCTCTGAGGGTGTATGAAGCACAATATCACCCATTGAGCGAATCTCCACAACTGGGCCGTGGTCTCGGTCGCACCTAATCAGCCAAGCCAAGAGTTTGCCCGACTTATACGCAGAGGCATGTGTGCGCGCCCAGTGAACAGCATAATTTAAACAACGTAACCGCTCCAGGAGAGACAGATGTTTGGCCCGAGCTGTTGACAATAGTGCTATCTCAGTGGGGCTGCGGGTGCTCCCGTTCAGGTCGCAATAAGGTCCGCTCCACTCGGGTAAGGTCGCTCTCCACAGAGCGTCACAGACTCCACTGCGTTCCCATACAGTGACCTCTAATAAAAACCTTAAAGGCATCCCATTCCACCAGGCCTGAAGATGGTGTACCTATGTTATGCGCAAAGTATTCCGGAATTGCCTCAACTAATGATGCTTTAAATGCTACATCTTCCAGGAGCTCAGGCCTAAGTCTCCAAGTGGGGACATTCGGGGAAGAGACATCCCAGCCCAGACGCACAAATTGCAGATTGCGATCTGAATGTGTGCGACCCAAATAGTCCGTGTCCAGTATTGCAGGGTATAAAAACCTGAGTCATATCATATGTGGGTTGCTGTACCATGGTTGCTGTTGGTGGGGTCACTCTTTTAGTGTTGGAAAGGGACAGAAAATAGGCCCTGGAACCAAAATAAAAGTGGCCCATACTTGCAAAGTGATGCAGTTTTGAACTTGTAAAGACAGGAGTATGTGTTGTGAATGGTATGGAAGACTGCATCGATTTGAGCATGCTGCAGGCAATATTTGCTTTAATATCAGGAAAATGAACATTACAAATTGGCCCAGTAGACCACAACAGGCCCCAAACAGCAAGGAAAAACATCCACACACTGACCTGTCAGACAAGCCCATCAGACACTGCCTGATTGTCTATGGACACTCCGGCCCAGCTCTGTTACAGTTGCTCCTCCACCTTGAACTCTGGCAGGACAGGTATATGAAGCCATGATAGGTAATCTGACAGCACCAACAATCCTCCAGGACGTTGGTTTGCTGAAAACAAGAAAGCATAAAGGTGACAAATCACCTTAGGATCCAGTGGTTACTGACTTAATTCATCAGCAGTCAAATTAACAGAGCTTGATGAGTAACAATGGTAAAATGCTGCCCTTAAAGATAATTCCTGAGATCTTTGATCACTGTATTGCCTGACATTCTTTTTCAATGGTAACATACTCTGCCTCATAATACAAAAACTTCCAGAATTACCGGTAACTCTTCATGATCCCAAGGTCCCACACAGTTTGGCCGACTCTCTAAAAAGGTGATCAGAAACAGTGGCACGGAACACCTCAAGCACTTTGAAAAATTGTGTGAAGCTTTCGCCAAGGGTATGCACATGCTCAAACACATACCCTGTCAGGCAGGAATACTGCCCGACAAATTAGGTGACACATTCACCCAAAACTCAAATGAGGAGAGGGGAGACAGATGAGGATCACCAATCCCCAAACGAAAAACCGGGTCGCAGCAGGAGTCTTCCACTGTGCCATGTTCGAACCAGACCAAATTTACCACCCATGACCTTTGAAGTGGGTCCTGACCCAGAAAGTGACAGACTATGTTGCCAAGCAAATCAGGCATCCTGTAGATAAAGAGATCAAGGGGAAGTTGAGGGTGGAGTGTCCTAGACCTTCCTTAGAGGGCAAGGTTACAACGACCTCAGATATCAACACAAAAATGTGCACGTTCCTTGAAAAGTACATGAAAGACCAGAAAAATGGCATATATCGCTCATGAAGGACATATCAAGACAAGCTCATTGGCACTGTAGGTCTCCTCATCAAGATTCTGGAGATTGCTGAGGAAGCCAAGATGTTGGGGGTGGCATGCCAACAGCTGTGGTATCAGGAGAGGCGCAAAGAGCTATCTGCATGCTAGGGAACCCAAACTGTGCTCTTTCTGCAGAGCTTCGCACATCCCTTCTGATACAAATAGACACTAACTTGGGAGACCTATCCACATCAGAGGCCACAGCCATTGATCAGCGCAATGTATTTTAAGGAGACCTTTATCAAAGAACTTGGAATGATTGTAGACATTTTTTCAGCTCTAGACACAGCAAAAACATTTTTTATTGGGATGGTTTTCTCTGGCCCGGAAGAAGCAGGGGTTGCTCCTCCAGACAAGCATGGCACAAACACTCCTCTCAATGTGTGTAGGAAAGTACCATCTTGCCTGGCATGTTACCCCCATATTTCACTGTATATATGTTGTTTTAGTCTATGTGTCACTGGGACCCTGCCAGGCACGGCCCCAGTGCTCATAAGTATGTGCCCTGTATGTGTTCCCTGTGTGATGCCTAACTGTCTCACTGAGGCTCTACTAACCAGAAGCTCAGTGGTTATGCCCTCTCTGCTTTCAAAATTTGTCACTAACAGGCTAGTTACTAAATTTACCATTTCACATTGCCATACTGGTACACCCATATATTTCCCTAGTATATGGTACTGAGGTACCCAGGGCACTTCAAGGGGGTGGATGGGGAAACAATGATTGGCACAATTGCTAGCACTAAGGAACCATCTTTCCTTCCAGAGGCACCTGCAGATCGAGGGGCAATAGATGTGATTTCAGAGGAGGAGCAAATGCCCCAGGAGGATTTACCAGTAAGGATTATCAATTTATTCCAGGTAAAAATTGGGGGAAGGTTGAGATGGTTTACAGACAAATGGAGGGAGATATCCTCTGATCCACAGGCACTGTAGACAACCCAGACCGAAACCTCTGTATTTACATAGACAACAAAGTGAAGGACTTGGAAGGCAAAAGTGTGATTTAGAGGTTTGTAATCCATTGTTTGTCGTGAATGACTCTTGCCTCTCAGCGAGTCTGCTGGATAAGGGACGGCAACCCTTTTGTTCTTAAGTGACTGAGACACTCCTACGCCACTTAGAAACTCTTGCCCAAAACCTCCCGACTCTATGGCAGTACCACTCCCAAACCCTAAGTAGTGACGGTGATTTTTGGCAGTCTAGCGCATGGACTCTGGACACTGCTGAGGGGAGTCGTGGTGTTACAAATCTCACCCCTTTTCTCTCATTATTATAAATAAGTATCTTACATACACTCAGGCAAAGAAGAAGATGCAGTACGATTTTCAATATATTTTTTTAAAAGACTGAAATCTACAATAAATGCATGTGCCGCAATGATTATGACAATGAGATATAACAGAAGCAGAATGGTGAGGATAAAAGTGGTAAATATGAAAACCCCAAGCAAATGGCAATAAACCTGAAATGTGCAATTCCTAATAATAAGGCCTAAACCCTACCGTAAAGCAAAAGGTGGGCATGATAAACCTAATCTGCCAGTTCAGTGTCCATGAGAAGCGCCTCTAAACCTGTCACCTTGGGATGAGATCGGCCCCCTTAGTCTCTGGATAAGGAATCGTAGAGACACAAGGCTTAGATTTTCTGCAAAGCAGCATAGAGTCTAGATGGTGTGTACTGGTGAAACCCCCCTCTAATGACCTTAGTCTTGTGAGGTGTTTTTATAGGGTATGTTATTGTTTGTGCAGAAATCCTGACGCAAGTATGTACCTAAACATCTGGTTGGGTGCGCAAACCTGTGTCACCAATTGCATAACAAATACCTGACATGTTCACATTCTGTTCTTGCTAACGTAAAACATAGGGAACATGATGACATTACCCAAGTACATCACTGTTAAAGACGTTTTCTCAGAATAACACTGATTAGGAAAATTAAAATATTTCTCTATCTGCAAATAGTGTTAAAAGGAAATTAATAATTAAATAGAATAAAACAGAGCATACAAATGGGTCAAAGGGGATCAGGTAAAAAAGGGCAACAGGTTTGCTAAGGTTAAGCTATCTGTGCCCAGGCAGGGAACTAAAATTGATCCACAACAGGTTTTCTGAGCAATCTCTTCCTGGTACAGTAGAAGGACAAGGGATTCAGGCCTGTTATAAACCAGGAGGAATTCAATAAAGGATGGAGAGGAAACATATCCTCTCAGATATCATTCTTCCAGGGAACTGGATAATCTGACTCAACAAAAATCAATCAACCAGTTTTTGTAAAGTGCGGCTACTCTCCCGTGAAGGACTAAAGGTGCTGGGGGGGGGCTCATCCAAAGAGCCTCATCCAAAGAGTCATGTCTTGAGGTTCTTCCTGAAGATGATGAGCAATGAGCTTTGTCTGAGGTGCAGGGGGAGGTTGTTCCAGCTCTTTGCTGCGATGTAGGTGAAGGGTTGTCTTCTGACGGTGCTTCTCTGAATGCAAGGGATGGTGGCCAGGGTCAGCTGGGCGGAGAGGAGGGATCTGGCAGGGGTGTGGAAGGAGATGCAGTAGCTCAGGTAGGCTGGTCTTGCATTGTGTATGGCCTTGTACATGTGGGTAAGTATCTTGAAGATGATTTGTTTCCCAACTGGGAGCCAGTGGAGGGTCCTCAGGTGTTGGGAGATATGTTCTCGGCGTGGGAGGTCCAGTATGAATCCGGCGCTGGCGTTGTGGATGACTTGTAGTTTCTTCATGTTTATCGTTGAGGTGCCGGCGTAGCGAGCTTTGCCGTAATTGAGCTTGCTTGTGACTAAGGCGTGGGTGACTGTCGTGCAGTAGTCTGCTGGGATCCATCTGAAGATTTTCCGAAGTTTGCGGAGTGTGTACCAGCCAGAGAAGGTGACTGAGTTTACCTGGCAGGTCATGGATAGGGAGGAGTCAAGGATGATGCCTAGGTTGCGGGTGAGCTCAGTCAGTGCAGGGGGGGCACTGAGGGATGTGGGCCACCAGGAGTCATCCCATGCTGAGGTGGCATTTCCGAAGATGATGAGCTCTGTCTTGTCGGAGTTCAGCTTGAGGCAGCTTATTCCCATCCAGGTGGCGATGGCTTCCATTCCTGAGTGGAAGTTCCTTTTGGCCGTGTCTGGGTCTTCGGTGAGAGAAATTATGAGCTGTGTTTCATCTGCGTTTGACACAATGCTCATTCCATGGCTTCTGACGGGTATGCGAGGAGAGCGAAATATATATGTTGAACAGTATGGGACTCAGTGAGGATCCTTGGGGGACTCCACAATTAACTCCTGTGGGTCTGGAAGTGTAGGGTGGGAGTCGACCCTCTGAGTCCTCCCAGAGAGGAAGGAGTGGATCCATTCCAGGGCTCTTCCACGGATTCCTATGTCATGGAGTCTGGTGCGTAGAGTGCTGTGGGAGACCGTGTCAAAGGCTGCTGGGAGGTTGAGGAGTATGAGCACGATGGTGTGGCCACAGTCTAGGAGTGATCGGATGTCATTGGTGGCTGGCAGAATGGCTGTCTCCATGCTGTGGTTGCTGCGGAATCCGGACTGGGAGCTTTCCAGGGAGTTGTTGGTCTCAATGAAATTCCGTAGTTGTGAGTTGATTGCTTTCTCCAGTACCTTGGCAGGGTAGGGTAGCAGTGAGAAGGGCCGGAAATTCTTTGGTTCTGATGGGCCGGATGAAGGTTTCTTCAGGAGAGGGCATATTTCAATGTGTTTCCAGTCCTCAGGGAAAGTATCGGTATTAATGGAGCAGTTTATCGTGTTTCAGAGCTCAAGGGCGATGGATGTGCTGGCTCTGATGTATATGTGGTGCAGGCAGGGGTCCTTGGGGGCTCTGGAGTGGGTGCCGTTCATGATGTTTACTGTTTCCTTTGTAGTGAGTGTGGACCAGCTGTGTGTGGTCGGGGTGGGTTCTGGTAGGGTGGGTTGGTTGCAGGTTCCAGTGCCAGGTTTTTCCAGGAGGAAGCTGTCATAGATGTCCTGGATCTTGCAGTGGAAAAAGGTGGCAAGTTTGTCGCAGAGGTCTTGTGACGAGGGGATGCTGGTGGCTTCGGAGGGGAGATTTGTGAACTTGTTGATGACTGAGAAGAGTTCCTTAGTGTTGTGTGTGGAGAAGTTAATGCAATTCTGGAGTGCGTCCTTCTTAGCGTTCTTGATGTTAGGGCGGTGGGTTGCGGTTGCGGCTCTGAAGGAGGCGAGGCCTTCGCTGTATTGGCTGTTCCTCCATTACCTCTCTATGCGTCTGTGGGTGCGCTTTGATTCTTGGAGTTCGGTGGTGAACCAGCTGGCCTTCTTAGGTACGCGTTTGGTCGATGTCAGCCAGAGAGGGGCTAGAGTGAACCATGCATTGAGATTGCGTGCTGCTGTGTTGGCATCATCGGAGGGAGGAGGGCGGGATTTGGTGATGTGGATGGTGAGTTGCTCGTTGGTGATTTCATTCCATTTCCTGTGGGAGGTCCTGGGGGTGTGGGTGCGGCTGCTGGGTGCAGTCATTGTGAAATGTATGCAGCAGTGGTTGGTCCAGTCTGGGATGGAGAAGGTCTTGATGGTGATCCAGTTGCTTGAGGTGAAGATGGGGTCCAGTGTGTGTCCTGGGATGTGTGTGGGTGCGGAGACCAGCTGTCTGCAGCCGAGGGTGGCGAGGTTGTCGAGTAGAGCAGTGGTGTTTGGTTCGGCATGGTCCTCGAGGTGGAAATTCAGGTCACCGAGGAGGAAGTAGCCGTCTGACACCAGGGCCTGGGGTGTAGCGATGTCTACAACATCGTCTATGAATACTGTGTGGGGGCGGGTGGCCTGTACACCAAGGTGCCGCAGATGAAGGAGTTATGGTTGGAGTGGACCAGGAAATTAAGGTGTTCCATGGTGGCGATGTCAGGTCCCGAGGTGGGGTTGGTCCAGGTCTCTGTGAGGAAGGCGATGGCCGGCCGGGTGGTGTCGATCAAGTCTCAGAATTCGGTGGCGTGTTTGTGGAGGGTGCGGATGTTCAGAAGGAGGCAGTTGATGGGGTTGTGGAGGGTGTTGGTATCTCTGTCTGTGTAGAGTACCTTCAGCTGCAGCTGAAGTTGCAGTTCCTGCAGGTGAAAGGTATGTGGGTGTCCTTGGGGGAGATGGTGCATCAGTTGCTGAAACATCTGGTGCTGAGGCGGAGGACAGTCTCTGAGTTGTAACGGAGGCTGGCCAGGTTTAATGGAGATCCAGGGTGCCTGGTGCTGGGCTCCGTCCAGGTGCGGATGGGCGCAGACGGGCTTGCCTTTGGTGCGCCTTTGGCGCACCAGCGGCGTATCCACCGTTAAGAAGGGGAGTGGGAGGGGGCGGGGGAAGCGGTCAGCTGGGAGGTGGGAGGGCGTAAAAGGTGCTTCGCAGGGGAGAGGGGTGAGGCTGCAGGGGCCGGATTTGCATGGTAGGGGAGCAGAGGAAAGGAAGAGAGATGGAAATAAAAGGAAAAACGAGTGAAAACAGGCAGAAAAAGCAAGAGTGAAAGAGAGACAGAGAGAAAATACTACTTGTGATGGCCACTAGACACCAGGGATGAGGCGCAGGGAAGAGCCTGCAGGTGGAGGAGGGCATCGAACTGAGAGACAGGAGACTCTCAGTTCGTTGTAGGCAGAAGGCCGATGCAGCAGCAGCCACAGGAGCTGGGGAGAGTAGCAGACACTGAGCTGGAGGTCAGTGCAGTTCCTAGTGGCCCCTATTTTCACACTCCACAGGAGATTCCTTCAATTTCTTCAGAAAGGACAGATCTATAAGTTTGTGGCCATGCCATTTAGCCTATCTTCAGAGCTGTGCGGTTCCAAAATACCTACATCCAGCCGTAGACTTCTGAGGATGAGAAGAAAAAGGCTTGTAATATACGTGGATGAAATCCTGATAATAGGTCATTGTTGAGCTTCATAGGTGTGATACAAACTGATCACAACTATTGCCCTTGTTATAAACCAAAGAAAACCAGAACTGACTCTAAACCAGTCCATGTCCTTTCTGATCTCTGTCATAGATTCAACTGTAAGCATGTTGAGCCTCCAAAGAAAAAGATGGCAAAATTCAAGAAGGAACTTCAGAGGATCATAAGGAGAGACAGGATCCCACTCAGACTGTTGGCCAGAGTTGTGGGACTCCTACCGTCCTTCATGTAGGTTATCTTTCTGGGCCCACTTCACTACAGAGACTGTCAAAGACTCCAAAGACTCCAAGTGATGCATCTCAGAAAGGGGATGATCAAAGGATCTCATTATCAAAAGAAGCCAGAGGCCCTGTGGAAGAATGGAATGGGAGGGAGAGAAATCTTCAGTTCCTCTCAGGATCTAATCATGAAATCCACTGACAGTCGTTGGGGCTGGGGAGCAGGGTGAGAAAATTCCTCGATGGACAGCAGATGGTCGGAGGAAAAACTGTAATTTTATATAAACTACTTAGAATGCCTACCAGGTTCTTTCGCCATCAAATTCATATCAAAGGACAAAGAGTATTGTTATGTACTTCTGAAGAAGGATAATATGTCTGAAGTGAGATACAAGATCTGCCTGGAAGCCACAAAATTGCGAAACCTCACAGATGGCACAGAATTTCTGGCACTTCTGCCCGGAGAACCAGATTTTGTAACAGCAGAGTATTTACCGGGCTGGCAAAACCAAATAGCAGATTGGAATTTCAGGTACAGCTCAGACTATAGCAACTGAAAAATGAGCCTGCATGTCTTCAAAGGTTTGATGATCAGATGGGAATCTTGCAAGATGCATCTCGTCAATTTCAGGTTGAACAGTCAGCTTCCTTGAACTTCCGCTGGAGACCAGACCTGGTAGCAACAGCGGTGGACGCATTTCTCCAGGAGTGGTCAGTCAACCAGAATTATTTGTTTCCTCCTTTCATTATGATCACTGGAGTAGCAACTCTGGCCAGACATCAGAAAGCAACTCAGATTCTGGTGACTCAGATTTGGAAGTCACAACTGTGGCTTCTGATACTGATGGAGTTGTCTTGAAACCTACTTGTGGCATTACCGTCTTTCCGGGAATACTGGAGGATTGCGCTGGCCAGGCTGACCCCATGGTGCTGCAGGGACACTTGAAGCTTATGGTCTGGAGGATTTCAAGAGTAGATGGATGAACATTAACCATCAAATGCTCCTGAACACCATGGAGGAAATAGTTCCGTTGGTGTTTGGAGAACTGGCTTACAGGACAATCAATACAGTCAGATCGGCTTGATCAGCAGGACATGTCCCAATCAATGATACCGCAGTGGATGAACACTATTGGGTCTGTAAACACGTGAAGGGAATACTTCTGTCTAAGCCCCGATCCGAGGTATTCAACCTTGTGGGATGTGAACATGGGTCTAAATATGCTTCTCCCCAGGCAAGATAACAAATTCCTTTCCAGAAAAGAATTGTCAGCAAAATTTGCTATGCTGCCGTGTATGATTTCATGCATGAGGTTCTCCGATGTCAGGGCTCTGGACATTTCAAGCAGAATGATTATTTTAGACTGAGTGACCACTTTAACAAGAAGAACTAAACCAACACCAGGTCAGTGTCGTGCCCAATGTTTCCTGACAACCCTAAATTATGCGTGGCCAGATGAATTAAGGCATATGAGAACATGACAGCAGAGTTGCAAACATCGGGAGAAAAGCAATTTCTTATAACATTGAGGAAACTGTTCAAGGGGATGACTTTTCTATTGATTGCCAAGTGGGTATGGTGGATTATGCAAGAGGCCGGAATTGATTGGCACTGTTCATAGTCTATTCAACCAGAGGGGTCATGGCCTCTAAAGCGATTGCAGTTGGAAGGAGATTAGAGGATATTATGAATACTGTTTATTGGTCGTCTGGTTCAACCGGCTTCATTGGTGGCAAGTAAGCTTGTTCGGATAATTTTAGTTACGTTCTTTCTATGGGAAAATAACTCAATGCACAGCTTTCCATTTTCATAATGATGTGCAAGTATCAGTTTGTCCATTGCTAGTATTTAGTTCGTATTTAGAAATTGGATAACTGTCTTTACGTTGTTCTTTTGTAGACACAGTCCTGAAAAATTATAGTTAAAAGAAACAATGGTTAAGAAGAATGTGTCAGTTATACCATTTTGGGTTATATGATTGGTGGACTTAGGGACACTGTTTCCCAAGGTTCCCTGGGAAATGCAGTTTTCACGTTTATTAAAAGAATGAACTGAGAAACGACTGTTAAATAAAGTGTAAAAAGATGCATAAGCCTTGCCTCTGTATTCTTAACAGAACTGAAACGTTCCTGATCGATAGCTAGGAAATGTTATATTGTTGTCTGTGATTCTGACCTCGTTCCCATGGCCTGCACCACATTCCACGTGGTCAGTTGGATGCCCTCCCCTCCCTTCAGTTTCTCTTTGGGGCTCTTGTTGGGACATTATTTATTGTGGGCCCTGGCAAAGCATCAAAAGTAACCGAGTAGCTATCTGCCTCAGCCAGCGGCCATATTGCAATCCCTCATCAAAGTAGATTGACCTTTGAATCAGGCCAAGAGAAGTATAGGTCTGAAACGTTACAACATTCACTGCTGTTGTGAGATCCTGTTGCTATCCCCCAGCAAAGAAATCCAACTAGTGCAAAGTGCCAGCCCATCATGGTTTTAATGTCATTTTGTTGAAAAACATTTACATATGTTGACTATTTTAAGCGCACGTCACATACCATGCACACGCAAAGCTAAGGAACAGGCGAAAGGCTAATTAAAGGAGCTTCAGGCACATGGGTGGGCACTTCAGGCTGTAAACCAACTGTGTGGGCATCTCTGTCGTTCGTGGCTCTGTGCGTTGTTACGCTTCCTGCTGTCGCCTCACGTAAATAACTGTCATCATAAAAATTATTACCGTTCACGCATTCCAACAGGCCTGCACGGGGGATAATATGGTGCTCAGGAGGCCTTGTTTACTTCTGTTGCACCTACAATCGCCACATCCTGTCCATATGTCCTCTTAGCCCCTGCCGTGGGTGTCGTATCTTCAAGTTTGAGACCTTCGTCAGTCTCTCTGTTGCTAGTGTTAGTTGCCAGTGTGTATGATGAATTAAGCATTCCACCCCCGGACCCAGTGACATCACACACTCAGACAAGACAGAAAGCAGGGCTCCCATGTGTGCGATAACTTGTTCTGCAGCATACTACTAGAAGTAGATAAAACCTGTCGACAAACAGGCACAATAACAGATACTGCGCTTAGTCAAGGGGGATGAAAGGAAGGATGCAAGTATATTAAATACAACATATGCAATGTGTCATAATAGTGGAAAAAAAGAAGTTATATAAAAAAAATCCTAAACTGAGTCTTTTTAATTTAAGGGAGGTATGCTAAACAAGGCATTTATACAAGCTGAACCAAGAGAAACACCTGCCGCAAGCTTTACAGGCTGCATGTTCACCCTTCAGGCACTAAGTAAAACATGAAATGTAGAACTTCTATTTGCAGACTCAGACGCGTTCCAGCTGCCTACTTTATGAGCTGAATTAATCTTGATTCAAGTGTTTAACATGTCAAGCCAAGTAGGCTGTCTGGATGTGAACACTAAAAGACAGGAAGGTAATATTGTGGAGACTCTGCAGAAATGGTTGCAGAATGATGGTAGAAAAGGAGGACTTAGACAGCAGTGACAAATGAGTGGGGGAGCAGGGATGATGGGGCACGGAACGGGGGCAAGGAAGAGAGAGGAGGGCACTGGGAAAGGGTAATGGGGAACATCAAGGAGAAAAAATAGAGCTAGAAAGAGGGGCAGCAGAAGGAAAGAAAAGAGAGTCAGAAATAATTGACCAAGGAAGAGGGAGATATGGGTAACAGGGCTCTAGACTGGAAAGATAGCAGGGGATTGGAGGAATATGTGTGAGATGCAGGAAGGAGAGAGTGTTGAGAGGGAGGCAGGGTGGGGAACAGGGTGCAAAAGGAAAGAGGGAAGAAAAGAGGGCTATTGGGAACAAGCGTTAGCTTAGTGAGGACAGGGGGAAGGGGGCATGGAAAGAGGTTAAGAAAGAAAGTGCCCAGGGACATGGAACAGGCAAGGAAGAGTTACTTGTGATTCTAGTTCTTCATCATGTGTTTCCTGTGCGAATCAATGAACCCTGATAATCTCTGTCAATGTGTGGGATCCCAAAGCACTCTTTTTAAAGATAAAAATACTTTTCAAAAGGCACATTTTGCATTTTAAGCCTATTGGCCCTTCAGCATATTTTTAAAAGGGTAAGGGCTGGCAATAGTTTGTGTTTTTTCTTTACATAAACAGAGTCGTAATAAAAATCACAGTAAAAAAAGGGGGAGCAACTTTGAGATGTTACAAAACAAACTTTTGGTATTTAAGAAACATTTGGAAATGTATTAAGCTTGAATTATTGCTACATATTTGGATTAGCTTCTACTGTGAACCAAATCCAGGCGCATTTTAAAAGCGTGTCTCTTTGTCATGAATGCTTACTTCCTTCAATTCCATTCTCATTTGGTTTGCTCTCACATACTTCTTGTTGATCACACATCTTCCTATTCGTTGGGCAGCTGTGTAAATGACTTTAACTAAACAGCAGACGTGTGATTGTCTCCACTATGAACTCCCTCGGATAAAGGGCCTGATTTTGGGCCTGATTACGAGTTTGGCAGTCCAAAGACTGACAAACCCACGGTGGCGGTGGGACTGCTGCACTCCTAGTGGTCAGACCGCCGCACTCCTGGTGGTCCGACTTCCAGATTATGATCCTGGCAGTCAGACTACCAGGGTACCACAGCCAACGCCAGGAACTTGGAACTCAGTGGGGTGGCAGCGGTCACAGTCGTGGTCAATGTAGGGAAATGCCTCCCTTGGCATGGTTACCCCCTAACCTTTTGCCTTTTGTTGATGCTACTTATGATTGAAAGTGTGTTGGGTTCCTGCTAACCAGGCCCCAGCACCAGTGTTCTTTCCCTAAACTGTACCTTTCTTCCCACAATTGGCACAGCCCTGGCACACAGATAAGTCCTTTGTAACTGCCACCCCTGCTACCCAGGGCCCTGTAGCCAGGGAAGGTCTCTAAGGGCTGCAGCGTGTATTATGCCACCCTGGGGACCCCTCACTCAGCACATGCACACCTCCTCACAGCTTGTGTGTGCTGGTGGGGAGAAAATGACAAAGTCGACATGGCACTCCCCTCAGAGTGCCATGCCCTCAACCCACTGCCTGTGGCATAGGTAAGTCACCCCTCTAGCAGGCCTTACAGCCTAAGGCAGGGTGCACTATACCACAGGTGAGGGCATAGTTGCATGAGCACTATGCCCCTACAGTGTCTAAGCCAAATCTTAGACATTGTAAGTGCAGAGTAGCCATAAAGAGTATATGGTCTGGGAGTTTGTCAAACACAAACTCCAAAGTTCCAAAATGGCTACACTGAAATCTGGGATGTTTGGTATCAAATTTCTCAGCACAATAAATCCATACTGATGCCAGTGTGGGATTTATTGAAAAAATGCACACAGAGGACATCTTAGAGATGCCCCCTCTATACCAGTCCAAACACCAATGTTAGGCTGACCAGTTCCTGCCAGCCTGCCATAACCAGACGGGTTTCTGGCCACATGGGGTGAGTGCCTTTTGTCACTCTGTGGCCAGAAACAAAGCCTGCACTGGGTGGAGGTGCTTCTCAACTCCCCTGCAGGAACTGTAACACCTGGTGGTGAACCTCAAGGGCTCATGCCTGTTGTTACAGCACCCCAGGGCATCCCAGCTAGTGGAGATGCCGCCCCTCCGGACATAGCCCCCACTTTTGGCGGCAAGTCCGAAGAGATAATGATTAAAACAAGGAGGAGTCACCCACCAGTCAGGACAGCCCCTAAGGTGTACAGAGCTAAGCCCTGCCTTAAGAAATCCTCCATCTTAGTTTTGGAGGATTCCGCCAATAAGGAATAGGGATATGCCCCCCTCCCCTCAGGGAGAAGGCACAAAGAGAGTGTAGCCACCCTCCAGGCTAGTAGCCATTGGCTACTGCCCCCCAGACCTGAACACACCCCTAAATTGAATATTTAGGGGCGACCCTGAACTCAGGAAATCAGAGTCATGCCACCTGAAGAAAGAAGAAGGACTGCTGACCTGAAATCCCAGCAGAGATGATGGAGACAACAACTGACTTGCCCCAGCCCTACCAGCCTGTCTCCAGACTCAAAGAACCTGCACAGTGACGCATCCAGCGGGACCAGCGACCTCTGAGGACTCAGAAAACTGACCTGCACCTAAAGGACCAAGAACCTCCAGAGGACAGCAGCTCTGTCCAGAAATAACAACAAAGAAAGCAACATTAAAGAGACTCTAACTTCCCCCCAGAAGCGTCAGTCTTCACGCTCTGCACCCGATGCCCCCAGCTCGAGTTCAGGACAACCAACACTGCAGAGAGGACTCCCAGGTGACTCCAACGACGTGGACACCCTGAGTCTACCTCCCTGCACCCCCACAGCGATGCCTACAGAGAGGATCCAGAGGCTCCCCCTGACCCTGACTAGCTGGGAACAAAGGGACCTGATGCCTGGACCAAGCACTGCACCCGAAGCTCCCAGGACCGAGAGGAACCACCTAGCAGTGCAGGAGCGACCAGCAGGCGGCTTTCATTCTAGCCCAGATGGTGGCTGGCCCGAGAAGCCCCCCTGTTCCCTGCGTGCATCGCCAGATTGACTCTTGGGTCCCTCCATTGTTTTCTACGACAAACCCAACACCTACTTTGCACACTGCAAACAGCCAACCCTGTGCCGCTGATGGTTTGTTTTGTGCACTTGTGTGTGTCCCCCCAGTGCTCTACAAAACCCCCCTGGTCTGTTCCCCAAGGACGCAGGTACTGGAACCGGAGCACCCCTTTTCTCCATAGGCGCCTATGTTATTTGGGCCCTCCTTTGACCTCTGCATCTGACCAGCCCTGCATTGCTAGTGCTGTGGCTTTAGGGTTGCCTTGAACCGCCAGCGGTGGGCTGCCTATGCCCAGGAGATTGAACTTGTAAGTGCTTTACCTACCTGAAAAACTAACCAATACTTACCTCCCCTAGGAAATGTTGACTTTTGCAGTGTCCACTTTTAAAATAGCTATTTGCCATTTTTACCAAAACTGTGTGTACTACTTATGTCAAAGTTCTATACTTACCTGTGTGAAGTACTTTACAATTTATAAACTTACCAGCAATTTGAATCTTGTGGTTCTAAAATAAATTAAGAAAATAATATTTTTCTATATAAAAACCTATTGGCCTGGAGTTCAGTCTTTGAGTGTGTGTTCTCATTTATTGCCTGTGTGTGTATGCTTAACACTACCCTCTGATAAGCCTACTGCTCACCCACACTACCACAAAATAGAGCATTAGTATTATCTAATTTTGCCACTATCAACCTATAAGGGGAACCCTTGGACACTGTGCACACTATCTCTCACTTTGAGATAGTATATACAGAGCCAACTTCCTACATTGGTGGATCAGCGGTGGGGTCTATGACTTTGCATTTGCTGGACTACTCAGCCAATTCCTGATCACATGACTAAAATTCAAAAAACTTTCATTAGACGTTGATTTTTGCAATTTGACTATTTTTCTAAATTTGTAAAAGACCTGCTAGGGCCTGTGTAAGTTCCTGTTAGCATTTCTTTTGAAGTTTAAACGTTTGTAAAAGTTAGGATTTAAGTTCTAGAATTAGTTTTTAGATTCTTAAAAAGTAATCCCAACTTTTAGAGTGATAACGATTTAAACAGAAGAGACAATGATGGAACTCAATCTCACACCTTACCTGCATCTAGGGATATCAGAGTTAAGGTCTCTTTGTGAAACAAAAAAGATAAAAACTGGGTACAACCCTACCAAGTCAAAGCTCCAGGAGCTCTTGGTAGAGTTCACAAGGGACCACCCTCTGATATGGAGGATCCTCTTTCAGATGGCGAGATTAGTGAACTAGAGGATAAACTCACCCCTCCTGTCCTAGTTAGGGAGAACAGGGTTCCCAGAACCCTGACTCCACAAATCAAGTCAGAGAACCTGGTTCTTCCACGGGGAAGACCAGTGCCTCTGTAAGCATTGAGGACAGCCTCAATGAAGAGGGCATCCTGTTAGCCAGGGATTGGGTTGATGGGTTTAAGTCCCATAAATGGTGGCAGCAAGTTAAATAGGGTCAGAAAGAATACTGACGTCCTAAAAATCCCCAAAGGGATTGTAACCAAATATGAAGAAGGCGATGACATCACCAAATGGTTCACAGCTTTTGAGAGGGCTTGTGCAACCAGAAAAATAAGCAGATCTCACTGGGGAGCTCTTCTTTGGGAAATGTTCGCTAGAAAGTGTAGGGATAGACTCCTCACACTCTCTGGTAAGGATGCAGAATCTTATGACCTCATGAAGGCTACCCTGATTGAGGGCTTTGGATTCTCAAATGAGGAGTACAGGGTTAGGTTCAGGGGGAGCTCACAAATCCTCGAGCCAGACCTCGGTTGATTTTGTTGACTTCTCAGTCAAAACACTAGATGGTTGGATAACTGGTAGTGGTGTAAGTGATTATGATGGGCTGTATAGTTTATTTATGAAAGAACATCTGTTAAGTAATTGCTTCAATGACAAACTGCATGAACATCAGGTAGACCTAGAATTGGGAAAGAAGGCAGACCACTGGGTCAAAACTAGGGTGACCAAGACTTCCAAAGGAGGTGACCAAAAGAAAGGGGTCACAAACCCTCCACAGGGGAAGGGTGGTGAGACATCCAAGGACAAAAACAAAGAGTCTTCTACAGGGCCCCAAAAACCTGCTCAGGAGGGTGGGTCCGGAGCCTCTTCCCAGCCCACAAATGGGTATAAGGGTAAAAACTTTGACACCAAGAAGGCCTGGTGTCATAACTGTAGACAGCATGGACACCAAACTGGAGACAAGGCCTGTCCAAGGAAAAGTCCCACAACAACAACAACAACTACAGTTAGCGCTGGAATAGCCAGTCTCCAGGTGGGATCAACAGTGTGCCCAGAGAAAAACAGGGTTCACACTGAAGATACTTTAGTCTCAGAGGGTGGGGTGAATTTAGACACACTTACTGCCTGGCCGCCTAACATGCAAAAATACAGGCAGCTGCTCTTGCTAAATGGTAATAGAGTAGAAGCCCTGAGGGGTACAGGTACCAGTGTCACCATGGTGACAGACAAACTTGTTTCCCCAGGACAGTACCTGGCTGGGCAGACATATGCAGTCACAAATGCTGACAATCAAACTAAAGTCCATCCCATGGCAATGGTAACTTTAAAATGGGGGGGTCACTGGCCTGGAACAGGTGGTAATCTCCTCTGCAATTCCAGTAGAATGTCTGCTAGGGAATGATCTGGAGTCCTCAGCATGGGCTGAGGTAGAGCTTAAGACCCATGCAGCCATGCTGGGCATCCCCAAACTAGTCTGTCAAGACAAGGGCACCATGCAGAGCACAGGTTGAAAAAGAAGTGTTGCAGTCTGGAATAATGACCCAATCTTCCAAGAGGAAAGGAGAGAAGACTGGGGAACCAGCGTCTGCACAGCAAAATAAACAGAACCTCTCTTCCCAGGAAGATGGTCTATCCCCTGAGGGAACTGAGTCCATGGAGCTGGAGCCTTATCAGGTTGAGCTCTTGGGCCCGGGGGGACCCTCAAGGGAACAGCTGTGTAAGGGACAAAAGAGCTGTCCCACTCTTGAAGGCCTAAGACAGCAAGCAGCTGAGCAAGAAAAAGGCAATATCAGTGGGACTATTGGGAAGATGGACTCCTTTACACTGAGGCAAGGGATCCTAAACCTGGTGCCACTAGGAGAGTGGTACTGCCTCAGGAGTTTAGGGAGTTCATTCTGTCCTTAGCCCAATATGTCCCAGAAGGTGAAGGAGTTTTGCACCTCCTGTGTCACCTGTCAGGCCAATGGTAAGACAGGTGGTCATCAAAAGGCCCCATCATTCCACTTCCAGTGGTGGTGGGGGTGGGGGACCTTTGAGAGAGTGGGAGTAGACATAGTGGGTCCACTTGAACCTCCCACAGCATCAAGGAACCAATATATTCTGGTAGTAGTGGATTATGCTACCAGGTACCCTGAGGCAATTCCCCTTAGGTCTACTACTGCCCCTGCAGTAGCGAAAGCACTCATAGGTATTTTTACCAGCGTGGGATTTCCTAAGGAGGTGTTTTCTGACAGAGGTACCAACTTCATGTCAGCTTACCTAAAACACATGTGGAATGAGTGTGGGGTGACTTATAAGTTCACCACACCATACCACCCACAAACCAATGGTCTTGTAGAAAGGTTTAACATGACATTGAAGGGCATGATCATTGGGCTCCCTGAAAAACTTAAAAGGAAATGGGATGTCCTCTTGCCATGCCTGCTTTTCGCCTACAGAGAGGTGCCACAGAAGGGAGTAAGGTTTTGCCCCTTTGAGCTTCTGGTTGGCCATCCTGTAAGGGGACCACTGGCACTTGTAAAAGAAGGCTGGGAGAGACCTCTCCATGAGCCTAAACAAGATGTAGTGGACTATGTACTAGGCCTCCGCTAGAGGATGGCAGAGTACATGGAAAAGGCAAGCAAAAACCTTGAGGCCAGCCAACAACTCCAGAAGTTGTGGTAGGACCAAAAGGGTACTATAGTTGAGTTTCATCCAGGGCAGAAAGTCTGGATTCTGGAGCCTGTGGCCCCCAGGGCACCTCAGGACAGATGGAGTGGCCCTTACCCAGTGCTAGGAAAAAAGAGTCAGGTCACTTACTTAGTGGACCTGGGCACTAGCAGGATCCTCAAGAGGGTGATCCATGTTAACCGCCTTAAACTCTATCATGACAAGGCAGATGTAAACATGCTAATGGTTACTGATGAGGATCAGGAAGCAGAGAGTGAACCTCTCCCTGACCTCCTCCCCACTGACCGTAAAGGTGGCTCAGTAGATGGAGTTGTCTACTCAGACACCCTCTCTGGCCAACAGAAAGCTGACTGCAGGAAGGATCCCCAACAGTTTGCTGAGCTCTTTTCCTTAACCCCTGCTCAGACGCACCTGTGTACCCATGATGTGGACACAGGAGACAGTTTACTTGTCAAGAATAAAATATTCAGACAGTCTGACCAAGTCAAAGAAAGCATCAAAGTGGAAGTCCACAAGATGCTGGAGTTGGGAGTGATAGAGTACTCTGACAGTCCCTGGGCTAGTCCAGTGGTCTTGTTCCCCAAACCTCACAGCAAAGATGGAAAGAGAGAGACGAGGTTTTGTGTGGACTACAGAGGGCTCAACTCTGTCACCAAGACAGATGCTCACCCCACTCCAAGGGCAGATGAGTTAATAGACAAATTAGGTGCAGTCACATTCTTAAGTACCTTTGAATTGACAGCAGGGTACTGGCAAATCAAAATGACACCTGGAGCAAAAGAAAAGACAACAGTATTATCAGTTTACTGGTATGCCCTTTGGCTTAAAGAATGCCCTTGCCACCTTCCAAAAGTTGGTGAATCAAGTCCTTGCTGGCTTGGAGCCCTTTAGTGCAGCATTTCTAGATGATATTGCTGTCTTTAGCTCCAAGTGGCAGGATCACCCTGGTCCACCTGAAGAAGGTTTTGGAGGCCCTGCAAGTAACAGGCTTCTCTATCAAGGCATCTAAATGTCAGATAGGGAAGGGTACTGTGGTTTACTTGGGACACCTTTTAGGTGGAGGCCAAGTTTAGCCACTCCAACCCAACATCCAGACTATTCTGGACTGGGAAGCTCCAAAAATCCAGACTCAAGTCAGGGAATTCCTTGGCTTGTCTGGGTACTATAGGAGGTTTGTGAAGGGATATGAATCTATAGTGACACCCCTCACAGAACTTACCTCCAAGGAAATGCCCAGAAAAAGTTACTTGGACTTTGGACTGTCAAAAGGCCTTTGACACCCTGAAAAAAGCTATGTGTTCAGCACCAGTTTTGAAAGCTCCAGATTATTCAAAGCAGTTCATTGTGCAGACTGATGCCTCTGAGCATGGGATAGGAGCAGTTCTATCCCAAACCAATGATGATGGCCTTGACCAGCCTGTTGCTTTTATTAGCAGGAGGTTACTCCCAAGGGAGCAGCGTTGGAGTGCCATTGAGAGGGAGACCTTTGCTGTGGTTTGGTCCCTGAAAAAGTTGAGACCATTCCTGTTTGGTACTCACTTCACAGTTCAAACTGACCACAGACCTCTCAGGTGGCTTATGCAAATGAAAGGAGAGAACCCCAAACTGTTGAGGTGGTCCATATCCCTACAGGGAATGGACTTTGTAGTGGAACACAGACCTGGGACTGCCCATGCCAATGCTGATGGCCTTTCCAGGTTCTTCCATTTAGAAAATAAAGGCTCCCTTGGGAAAGGTTAGTCTCATTCTCTTTCATTTGGGGGGTGTTGTTGTGTTGTGAAATGCCTCCCTTGGCATGGTTACCCCCTAACATTTTGCCTTTTTGTGATGCTAGTTATGATTAAAAGTGAGCTGGGATCCTGCTAGTTTTTAGATTCTTAAAAAGTAATCCCAACTTTTAGAGTGATAACGATTCAAACAGAAGAGACAGTGATGGAACTCAATCTCACACCTTACCTGCAGTTAGGGATATCAGAGTTAAGGTCTCTTTGTGAAACAAAAAAAGATAAAAACTGGGTACAACCCTACCAAGGTAAAGCTCCAGGAGCTTTTGGTTGAGTTCACAAGGGACCACCCTCTGATATGGAGGATCCTCCTTCAGATGGGGAGATTAGTGAACTAGAGGATAAACTCACCCCTCCTGTCCTAGTTAGGGAGAACAGGGTTCCCAGAACCCTGACTCCACAAATCAAGTCAGAGAACCTGGTTCTTCCGCAGGGAATACCAGTGCCTCTGTAAGCATTGAAGACAGCCACAATGAAGAGGACATCCTGTTTGCCAGGATGGCCAAGAGATTGGCTTTGGAGAAGCATCTCCTAGCCATAGAAAGGGAAAGAAAATAAATGGGTTTAAGTCCCATGAATGGTGGCAGCAAGTTAAATAGGGTCAGAAAGAATACTGACGTCCTAAATATCCCCAAAGGGATTGTAACCAAGTATGAAGAAGGCAATGACATCACCAAATGGTTCACAGCTTTTGAGAGGGCTTGTGCAACCAGAAAAATAAGCAGATCTCACTGGGGAGCTCTTCTTTGGGAAATGTTCGCTGGAAAGTGTAGGGATAGACTCCTCACACTCTATGGTAAAGATGCAGAATATTATGACCTCATGAAGGCTACCCTGATTGAGGGCTTTGGATTCTCAAATGAGGAGTACAGGGTTAGGTTCAGGGGGTGCTCACAAATCTTCGAGCCAGACCTCGGTTGATTTTGTTGACTTCTCAGTCAAAACACTAGATGGTTGGATAACTGGCAGTTGTGTAAGTGATTATGATGGACTGTATAGTTTATTTATGAAAGAACATCTGTTAAGTAATTGCTTCAATGACAAACTGCATCAACATCTGGTAGACCTAGGTCCAATTTCTCCCCAAGAATTGGGAAAGAAGGCAGACCACTGGGTCAAAACTAGGGTGACCAAGACTTCCAAAGGAGGTGACCAAAAGAAAGGGGTCACAAACCCTCCTCAGAGGAAGGGTGGTGAGACATTCAAGGACAAAAACAAAGAGTCTTCTACAGGGCCCCAAAAACCTGCTCAGGAGGGTGGGTCCGGAGCCTCTTCCCAGTCCACAAATGGATATAAGGGTAAAAACTTTGATCCCAAGACGGCCTGGTGTCATAACTGTAGACAGCATGGACACCAAACTGGAGACAAGGCCTGTCCAAGGAAAAGTCCCACAACAACAACAACTACAGTTAGCACTGGAATAGCCAGTCTCCAGGTGGGATCAACAGTGTGCCCAGAGAAAAACAGGGTTCTCACTGAAGATACTTTAGTCTCAGAGGGTAGGGTGAATTTAGACACACTTACTGCCTGGCCGCCTAACATGCAAAAATACAGGCAGCAGCTCTTGCTAAATGGTAATAGAGTAGAAGCCCTGAGGGGTACAGGTACCAGTGTCACCATGGTGACAGACAAACTTGTTTCCCCAGGACAGTACCTGGCTGGACAGACATATGCAGTCACAAATGCTGACAATCAAACTAAAGTCCATCCCATGGCAATGGTAACTTTAGAATGGGGGGTCACTGGCCTGCAACAGGTGGTAATCTCCTCTGCAATTCCAGTAGAATGTCTGCTAGGGAATGATCTGGAGTCCTCAGCATGGGCTGAGGTAGAGCTTAAGACCCATGCAGCCATGCTGGGCATCCCTGAACTAGTCTGTCAAGACAAGGGCACAATGCAGAGCACAAGTTGAAAAATAAGTGTTGCAGTCTGGAATAATGGCCCAATCTTCCAAGAGGAAAGGAGAGAAGACTGGAGAACCAGCTTCTGCACAGCAAAAGAAACAGAACCTCTCTTCCCAGGAAGATGGTCTATCCCCTGAGGGAACTGAGTCCATAGAGCTGGAGCCTTATCAGGTTGAGCTAGCTCTTGGGCCCAGGGGGACCCTCAAGGGAACAGCTGTGTAAGGGACAAAAGAGCTGCCCCACTCTTGAAGGCCTAAGACAGCAAGCAGCTGAGCAAGAAAAAGGCAATATCAGTGGAACCCACAGGGTCTATTGGGAAGATGGACTCCTTTACACTGAGGCAAGGGATCCCAAACCTGGTGCAACTAGGAGAGTGGTACTGCCTCAGGAGTTTAGGGAGTTCATTCTGACCTTAGCCCATAACATTCCCCTTGCTAGGCATTTGGGACAAACCAAGACTTTGGAGAGATTAGACAACCATTTCTACTGGCCCAATATGTCCCACAAGGTGAAGGAGTTTTGCACCTCCTGTGTCACCAGTCAGGCCAATGGTAAGACAGGTGGTCATCCAAAGGCCCCATCATTCCACTTCCAGTGGTGGTGGTGGGGGGGTGCCTTTGAGAGAGTGGGAGTAGACATAGTGGGTCCACTTGAACCTCCCACAGCATCAAGGAACCAATATATTCTGGTAGTAGTGGATTATGCTACCAGGTACCCTGAGGCAATTCCCCTTAGGTCCACTACTGCCCCTGCAGTAGCGAAAGCACTCATAGGTATTTTTACCAGAGTGGGATTTCCTAAGGAGGTGGTTTCTGACAGAGGTACCAACTTCATGTCAGCTTCCCTAAAACACATGTGGAATGAGTGTGGGGTGACTTATAAGTTCACCACACCATACCATCCAGAAACCAATGGTCTTGTAGAAAGGTTTAACATGACATTAAGGGCATGATCATTGGGCTCCCTGAAAAACTTAAAAGGAGATGGGATGTCTTCTTGCCATGCCTGCTTTTCGCCTACAGAGAGGTGCCACAGAAGGGAGTAAGGTTTTCCCCCTTTGAGCTTCTGGTTGGCCATCCTGTAAGGGGACCACTGGCACTTGTGAAAGAAGGCTGGGAGAGACCTCTCCATGAGCCTAAACAAGATGTAGTGGACTATGTACTAGGCCTCCGCTCGAGGATGGCAGAGTACATGGAAAAGGCAACCAAAAACCTTGAGGCCAGCCAACAACTCCAGAAGTTGTGGTAGGACCAAAAGGCTGCTATAGTTGAGTTTCATCCAGGGCAGAAAGTCTGGATTCTGGAGCCTGTGGCTCCCAGGGCACCTCAGGACAGATGGAGTGGCCCTTACCCAGTGCTAGGAAAAAAGAGTCAGGTCACTTACTTAGTGGACCTGGGCACTAGCGGGATCCATGTTAACCGCCTTAAACTCTATCATGACAAGGCAGATGTAAACATGCTAATGGTTACTGATGAGGATCAGGAAGCAGAGAGTGAACCTCTCCCTGACCTCCTCCCCACTGAGCGTAAAGGTGGCTCAGTAGATGGAGTTGTCTACTCAGACACCCTCTCTGGCCAACAGAAAGCTAACTGCAGGAAGGATCTCCAGCAGTTTGCTGAGCTCTTTTCCTTAACCCCTGCTCAGACGCACCTGTGTACCCATGATGTGGACACAGGAGACAGTTTACTTGTCAAGAATAAAATATTCAGACAGTCTGACCAAGTCAAAGAAAGCATCAAAGTGGAAGTCCACAAGATGCTGGAATTGGGAGGGATAGAGTACTCTGACAGTCCCTGGGCTAGTCCAGTGGTCTTGTTCCCCAAACCTCACAGCAAAGATGGAAAGAGAGAGATGAGGTTTTGTGTGGACTACAGAGGGCTCAACTCTGTCACCAAGACAGATGCTCACCCAACTCCAAGGGCAGATGAGTTAATAGACAAATTAGGTGCAGCCACATTCTTAAGTACCTTTGAATTGACAGCAGGGTACTGGCAAATCAAAATGACACCTGGAGCAAAAGAAAAGACAACAGTATTATCAGTTTACTGGTATGCCCTTTGTCTTAAAGAATGCCCTTGCCACATTCCAAAAGTTGGTGAATCAAGTCCTTGCTGGCTTGGAGCCCTTTAGTGCAGCATATCTAGATGATATTGCTGTCTTTAGCTCCAAGTGGCAGGATCACCCTGGTCCACCTGAAGAAGGTTTTGCAGGCCCTGAAAGCAACAGGCCTCTCTATCAAGGCATCTAAATGTCAGATAGGGAAGGGTACTGTGGTTTACTTGGGACACCTTTTAGGTGGAGGCCAAGTTTAGCCACTCCAACCCAACATCCAGACTATTCTGGACTGGGAAGCTCCAAAAACCCAGACTCAAGTCAGGGCATTCCTTGGCTTGTCTGGGTACTATAGGAGGTTTGTGAAGGGATATGGATCCATAGTGACACCCCTCACAGAACTTACCTGCAAGGAAATGCCCAGAAAAAGTTAACTGGACTTTGGACTGTCAAAAGGCCTTTGACACCCTGAAAAAAGCTATGTGTTCAGCACCAGTTTTGAAAGCTCCAGAGTATTCAAAGCAGTTCATTGTGCAGACTGATGCCTCTGAGCATGGGATAGGAGCAGTTCTATGGAGCAGTTATATCCCAAACCAATGATGATGGCCTTGACCAGCCTGTTGCTTTTATTGGCAGGAGGTTACTCCCAAGGGAGCAGTGTTGGAGTGCCATTGAGAGGGAGGCCTTTGCTGTGGTTTGGTCCCTGAAAAAGTTGAGACCATTCCTGTTTGGTACTCACTTCACAGTTCAAACTGACCACAGACCTCTCAGGTGGCTTATGCAAATGAAAGGAGAGAACCCTAAACTGTTGAGGTGGTCCATATCCCTACAGGGAATGGACTTTGTAGTGGAACACAGACCTGGGACTGCCCATGCCAATGCTGATGGCCTTTCCAGGTTCTTCCACTTAGAAAATAAAGACTCCCTTGGGAAAGGTTAGTCTCATCCTCTTTCATTTGAGGGGGGGGGGGGTTATTGTGTAGTGAAATGCCTCCCTTGGCATGGTTACTCCCTAACATTTTGCCTTTTTTTGATGCTAGTTATGAATGAAAGTGTGCTGGGATCCTGCTAACCAGGCCCCAGCACCAGTGTTCTTTTCCTAAACTGTACCTTTCTTCCCACAATTGGCACAGCCCTGGCACACAGGTATGTCCCTTTTAACTGGTACCCCTGCTACCAAGGGCCCTGTGGTCAAGGAAGGTCTCTAAGGGCTGCAGCATGTATTATGCCACCCTGGGTACCCCTCACTCAGCACATGCACACTTCCTCACAGCTTGTGTATGCTGGTGGGCAGAAAAGGACTAAGTCGACATGGCACTCCCCTCAGAGTGCCATGCCTTCAACCCACTGCCTGTGGCATAGGCAAGTTGCCCCTCTAGCAGGCCTTACAGCCCTAAGGCAGGGTGCACTATACCACAGGTGAGGGCATAGTTGCATGAGCACTATGCCCCTACAGTGTCTAAGCCAAATCTTAGACATTGTAAGTGTAGGGTAGCCATAAAGAGTATATGGTCTCAGAGTTTGTCAAACACAAACTGCACAGTTCCATAATGGCTACACTGAAATCTGGGAAGTTTGGTATCAAACTTCTCAGCACAATAAATCCACACTGATGCCAGTGTCGGATTTATAAAAAAATGCACACAGAGGACATCTTAGAGATGCCCCCTATATACCAGTCCAAACACCAGTGTTAGGCTGACCAGTTCCTGCCAGCCTGCCACAACCAGACGGGTTTCTGGCCACATGGGGTGAATGCCTTTTGTTACTCTGAGGCCAGGAACAAAGCCTGCACTGGGTGGAGGTACTTCTCACCCCCCCTTCAGAAACTGCAACACCTGGCAGTGAACCTCAAAGGCTCATGCCTGTTGTTACAGTGCCCCAGGGCATCCCAGCTAGTGGAGATACCCGCCCCTCCGGACACAGCCCACACTTTTGGCGGCAAGTATGGAGTAGATAATGAGAAAAACAAGGAGGAGTCACCCACCAGTCAGGACATCCCTTAAGGTGTCCTAAGCTGAGGTGACCCCTGCCTGAAGAATTCCTCCATCTTGGTTTTGGAGGATTCCCCCAATAGGAATAGGGATGTGTCCTCTTCCCCTCAGGGAGGAGGCAATCAGGGGGTGTAGCCACCCTCCAGGACAATAGCCATTGGCTACTGCCCCCAGACCTAATCACACCCCTAAATTGAGTATTTAGGGGCGACCCTGAACCCAGGAAATCAGATTCCTGCAATCTGAAGAAAGAAGAAGGGCTGCCGACCTGAAAGCCCCACAGAGACGACGGAGACAACAACTGACTTGACCTAAGCCCTACTGGCCTGTCTCCAGACTCAAAGAACCTGCACAGTGACGCATCCAGCGGGACCAGTGACCTCTGAGGACTCAGAAAACCTACCTGCACCTAAAGGACCAAGAACCTCCAGAGGACTGCGGGTCTGTCCAGAAATAACAACAAAGAAAGCAACTTTAAAGAGACTCTAACTTCCCGCCAAGAGCTTGAGTCTTCACACAATGCACCTGACGCCCCTGGCTCGAGTTCAGGACAACCAGCACCGCAGAGAGGACTCCCAGGTGTCTCCAACGATGCGGACACCCTGAGTCGACCTTCCTGCAACCCCACAGCGATGCCTGCAGAGAGGATCCAGAGGCTCCCCCTGACCGTGACTGCATGGGAACAAAGGAACCCGACTCCTGGATCAAGCACTGCTCCCGCAGCCCTCAGGAACGAGAGGAACCACCTACCAGTGCAGGAGTGGCCACCAGGAGGCCCTCATCCTAGCCCAGTCAGAGGCTGGCCCAAGAAGTACCCCTGTGCACTGCCTGCATCACCAGAATGACCCCCTGATCCCTCATTTATTTTCTACAACAAACCCGACACCTACTTTGCACACTATACCCGTGTTGATCACAAGTTCTCTTTCTGCCACCCTTTTCATGGCAGGGTTCCCGCCATGAAAAGACTGGCAGAAAGCCAGTGCTGTTGGCCACAGGGGGTCCCTGCACTGCTTTTGCTCATGGCTTGGGCAATGAAGGGGCCTCCCTGCCAGCACCCTCAGAATGCGCACTGTCTGCTCAGCAGCAATGCACATTCTGAGGGTGCTGTTGTACAACGGCATTGGCTTTGGCTCCCATAAGGGATGGCACTGTTTCCGCTGAGGTGACTGGTGTAAATGTCGTAATACGATGTTTCCGCCGGTCATCTCAGTGGAAACATCATAATACGACTGGTGGGGAGGCAGCCTCCTTTGCTTTGGCGGTCGGCTCGTTCGACCGCCAAAGTTGTAATGAAGTGCTTAGAGTTTGGCAGACGGGTTACTCCGTCACAAATGTGACGGATATCCCGTCCACCTTATTACTGTTGAGATGGGGCCACTCACCTGGAAAGCAAGATGTCTGAAGGGCGATGGTATGCCCCCGACCTCCTGGAACACCTCTCAGCACTTTCTGGTGAACACAGAAACCCCTTGCAGGTGTCCCAAAAGGAAAGCGGGAGTGGAAGAGAAAGAGACAAAACGCTGTCATGTCTTGCCGGTCCAGCAAGGCACCCTGTATCTTCGGGGGGGCAGGTCGTTGTTGACAGAGTGATAGTAAAGTTAGTGCACTCAACTTTCTTGAAACTGAATCTCTCTTTCTGATATGGGCACGGGAGCAGTAGAAGAACACCGGTATGCTCCAGCACTTTTCTTGGATAAGAATAACTGTTGGCACAATTACTAACACTACATTACCAAAAACACAAACTGAGTACCATAACAATAAGTACTGCAACACTAGTGCTGGCTTCACAGAGATTCACTGTTGCACACTACAATTAGAACTGTGGTTGCACTTATCATGCACAAGAAAGACAAACAAGGGCATTAATTATATCACGTATAACTTTCCTGCAGGCATAGGGTTAAATTAAAAGGAACAAAAACAATCCAAGTATGTTACTTAGAAACATGAAGGTTTAACCAAGAACAGAGATATGATTTAACCCTAATCCCTGGGGATGCTGACAGATAACGCAGGAGCACCTTGGGGGTTCCTGACAATTACAAGGTCCATAGGACATAATCGAATCGTAATAAGGCAGATGGGATATCCGTCACGTTTGTGACGGCTGAAACCCCATCCGTCAAAACTCTACATCAGGCTCAAAGCCTGCCTGGTTGTCTGTTCATGTGACGAAATGTGCCGGAGACTGCAGTTCTTTATTTTAAGATTGAGGCCCTAATTACAATTTTGTATTGGTGATAAAATGCTGGTAACACCGCCAACAGGCCGGCGGTAATAACTGCGAAATTATGACCACGGCGGGAACAGCTCAGACAGACAGCCACTTTAACACACCGACCGCCAGGGAGGAATCAACAGGCACCAGTGCAGTAACCTCCTACAGCCAGACAGAAGACAATGTTCCGCCCACTGTATTATGACACACCAATCAGCCACCTTTTCCGGGGCAGTACCAACGACATCAAAAGCCTGGTGGAAACACTGCCCAGAAGGGAAACGACTCACCTGTGGAGACTCTGGGAAGAACCACGCCACCATGGAGCACGAGTTGCATGTCTTCCCCATGCTCTTCTACGTGCTGCTCCACTACGAACACCGACAACGGAGAAGACGACCACGGAGAGTACTGCAGCCTAGCATGGGGGAAAGAAAGTGACATACACAGCAGATGCAGTAACATAACATATTTATCCTGTACCCCTCAGGAAAAAATGCAGGGATAACTACAATAGAGTAAAAAGAGTATGATAAGATAAATATAGCAGTAATACGTCCATCCAAATCAAAAAGTATATACATTTTACAAATCAAGGGACACTGCCCAGTCCTCAATGTTCGTGGGCCACAGGGCCACATCATAAAGACCAAGACCCCACCTCCCTCCTGCAATGGCACAGAGAGAACACTGCAGGGGCATCAGGTCAAAAATAGCCAGGCACCTCAGGGGGATGGGGAACAGGGGGGGGACCTCATCCAGAAGATGGTACAACGCCACTGGTCCTGGAGGGGGCAGCATGCCCTGTGCTTGGTCCTGGGGAGTGCAAGGCAACAAGTGTGTGACTTGCCCACTGCTTGGTCCTGGGGAGTGCAAGGCCACAGTCTCTCAAGTGGGTGACTTGCCCACTGCTTGGTCCTGGGGAGTGCAAGGCCACAGTCTCTCAAGTGGGTGACTTGCCCACTGCTTGGTCTTGGGGAGTGCAAGGCCACAGTCTCTCAAGTGGGTGACTTGCCCTGGAGGGGGCAACATTTCCTGTGAGCTTCATCCTGTGGAGGATGGGGTGAGTGGATGTCTTCTCCACTGGTTCTTGAGGGGGCTTCGTGCCCAGTGACCTTCATCCTGGGGAGGATGAGGTGAGTGGATCGCTCCTCAACTGGTTCTGGAGATCTGTTTTGCAGATCTTGGGGAGTGCAAGGTCACAGTCTCTCAGCTGCGTGTCATACCAACAGGATTTTGCATGGGACAGGCTGCACAACAGTCCATAGATGCAGGACTACACACTGTCCACCGGTGGTGACAGCTGTTCAGTGGTGGCAGTGGTGGTGGTGCTGCAGCTGCTGCTAGTGTTGGGGGGAGGCTCCAGCCCACCCCCTGCAGCTTCAAACGGTTGCCCACTGGGGAAGGTGTCAGTGCTGGTAGTAGTGAGGGAAGGCTCCAGCCCATCCCCTGCAGCCTCGGACGGCTGCCCACTGGGGTATGTGGTGGTGCTGCTGGCGGTGCTGCTGGTGGAGTTGGTAGTGGTGGGGGGAAGCTCCAGCCCATCCCCTGCAGCCTTGGACGGCTGCCTATTGGGGCAGGTGGCGGTGCTGGTGGTGGTGCTGCTGGTGGAGTTGATAGTGGTGGGGGGAGGCTCCAGCCCATCCCCTGCAGCCTCGGACGGATGCACCACCATGGTTGGTGGTGATGGCTCCGACTGAGTCCCAGCACCAGGCCCCTTGTCTCTACTGCCCGATGTTGCTGGCCCCTTGCCCTTCCTTCCAGCAGTTGGGGCTGGCTCCTTGCCCTTCCTTCCTGCTGCTGGGGCTGGCTCCTTCCCCTTCCTTCTTGCAGCTGGGGCTGGCTCCTTGCCCTTCCTTCCTGCTGCTGGGGCTGGTTCCTTGCCCTTCCATGAAGCACTTAGGTCACTCGCCCTTTCCGTCTGGCTGGCTGGTGGCCAGGATCCTTTCCCACCTAGAGTTGCTGGGGACATTACTGTGCCCGTGGGATGGGTGGCTGAGGTGCTTGCCTGGGGTTTGAGCACCCTGGCCTGACATGAGGGACGGGGGGAGGGCTAGGGAAGAGGTCAATGGTGGCAAGGAAAAGCTTTTTAGGGACATTGGGGTGGGAAGAGAGAGATGGTTTGAGAGTGGAGGAAGAGGGAGTCGTAGTAGGAGGTGTCAGTCTGCTGTGTTTGGGTGCAGGTGCATGGGCTGGATGCTGTTGTGAGGTGGATGGCTGTTGGGTGTCTGAGTGTTTGCGTTTGTGTACTTTGGGAGGAGGGGGCACAGACACAGTGGGAGAGGACACAGGGGACATGTGCATGGATGTGGGGGTGGTGACTGCTAGTGAGGGGTGTGTACTGATAGGTGTGCTGGTGATGGTGGTAGTGGCTGAGAATATAGTGCATGCAGGTGTGACTGGAGACGCTACTTGGAGGGAGGTGGATGAGGAGGGGGCCACAGTGGAGGCAGTGGATGCTGTTATGTCTGCTTCTAGATGGTGTTTGTGTGAGTGCCAGTGGGTTGAAGTGTGGTGCTTGTGTTTGCCATGTGCACTCTTGTGTGTTGTCCTGGGTGTTTGCTCATCTGACAGTGTGCTTGGGATAGGTTGGGTTTGAGTGGAATGGGATTGGGAAGAGGAAGTTGGAGGGTGGAAACTGGAACAATGGCTGCCATCAGAGAGGAGGCCAGAGCCTTGATTGATCTCTGTTGGGGCCGCCAAGCCAGTGTGAATGCCCTCCAGAAATGCATTGGACTGTTGCATTTGGGCTGCCAGCCCCTGGATGGCATTCAAAATGTTTGACTGCCCAACAGAGATGGTTCACAGGAGGTCAACAGCCTCCTCACTCAGGGCAGCAGGGCTAACTGGGGCAGGGCCTGAGGTGCCTGAGGCGAAGGAGATGCCCACCCTTCTGGGTGAGCGGGCACAGGAAACTCGCTGTTGGGAGGGCGGTGCTGGTACCGGGGGTGGCGCCTGTACCTGTAGCTGGGGTGGGCACAGAGGTGTCCGCCACCACCAGGGAGCTTCTATTGGAGGAGCTATCTGTGTCCGAACTGTCCCCTCCAGTCTCTGCCATGGTGCTCCCCTTGCCCTCCGTCCCACTGGTACCTTCACCGTCAGTGGATTCGGCCTCCTGGGTCCTGTGTGATGCAGCTCCCTCCATCGCTCGTGCCTCTGCTCCTCCGTCAGATGATGCTAATGCACATAAGGAAAGGGTGACAGAACAAAAAGTGGGGGAAGAGGCAAAGGATACACGTGGTCACTGGCAGCACCAGCACCACCGTTGGCGTACACAACACACTCACACACAGGGAACAGCCCTACGCATTAGGCAATGCACTACCAGTCACAATGCTAGTCGCCAGCCCAAGGATAGGGACACCTAACACAAATTGCAGCATACCTGAGACCCACAGACCCCTGCCCAGTAGTGGATGCCTACCATCTTGGTTGGAGGACTTTCACATCAGAACCCTGCCCAACATGGGACCTACTCTGCAAAGCCAGGCCTGGCCTAGGGGCACCCACAGGGCCCCCACCCGGATACCACCCCACCAGGCGTAAGTTGGCCACCACCAGTATGCAGGCCATCAGGGGGATCAGGTTTCAATGGGCACCCCTTCCTCGTTGTGAGGCCATCCCCAGCTGGGCCTCCAACATCTTCCGTGCCCAGAGTCTCAGCTCCTCCCACTGTTTGCAACAGTGTGTACTCTGCCTGCCGTAGACCTCCAAGGGTCTGCACGTCCTTGGCGATGGCACTCCATATACCCTTATTTTGATGGGCGCTGACCTGCAGGGAAATAGACACACGGAAACGTATTAGTCCGACACTCCTGGCTGTTAAATGTATGGCCCACCATGCCCCTTCCCATCCCCATTAGCACAGACATGGCCCAGCATACATGCTGCACGCTGCCCAGGGCCCATCCGCCAACCTCCCCCCACATGAGGCCTTCACACACAGCACTCTATGCATTCACGCCCCAGGCATCGTACTCATGGTGTACTCACCTGTTGGTCTGGAGGCCCATACAACAGTCGGTACTGGGGTAGGACCCTATGCACCAGTCGCTCCAACTCCACCGAGGTGAAGGCAGGGGCCCTTTCCCCAGTAACACGAGCCATGGTTGGTTCCAGACACAGGTCACAGCAGCAAATGCACTGTAGGTCCTCTCCTGTCAAAGGTCAGGTAGTAAGTGAGTCAATAGATAGAACATGGCGGTCATGTCCGCGGCTGTGCATACCGTCACCTCCGACGTACATCACAATTGGCCACTGTACCCCATATGACCCAATGATAACCAATGAGGAGTTGCACTGCAGTTCTCGACCGCCTTCCCCAACGGCACACAACGTCAGCGGAATTACCTCATTTCCACCTGTCGCTCCATACAGGACAGGTGGACGCCATTTCAGGGGGGTTTGCAGGCCATGGATCCTAACTGCGTCACAATACTCAAATTTACATTTTGGACATATCCCACCAAAATAATATTACAGTCACAACATGCATTGAACTGTAGTGGTTAGAATGTACAGATAATGACCAGCTGCTCACTCTTTTTCCCCATAGATTGCAACTGCTTCGGATGAATAGGAGATGGAGACATCCCCCATGTACAGACCTCTGGTGGACTTGGCAACAATGGAGGACAAGCACATTGTCCTCACCTATAGCCTAACCTAATATCTGCTATCCGTCACCCCACCAGGATTCCCCCTCTTGAGCAAGTCCTATCAGTGCTCCTTTTTCTGGCAACTGGTTCTTTCCAAGTGACAGTGTGCTTGGCAGCAGGAATGTCACAGCCAGTGTTCTCAATAGTGCTGACCAGAGTGTTGGCTGCCCTGATTAAACATATGCGCAGCTACATTGTTTTCCCCCAGCTGGAGGATTTGGCCGTGGTAAAAGCTGACTTCTATGCAATGGGACATGCCCCCAACATCATTGGGGCAATAGATGGAGCACATATTCCATTTGTCCACCCCCCCCCAGTGAAATGAACAGGTGTTCAGAAATCAAAAGAGTTTTCACTCCATTAATGTCCAGATGGTGTGCCTGGTGGACTAGTACATCTCCCACGTCAATGCCAAGTATCCTGGCTCTGTGCATGATGCTTTTATCCTGAGCAATGGCAGCATCCCTAATGTCATTGCCCAACTCCAGAGGCACAGGGTGTGGCTAATAGGTGAGCCCATGTTCCCACTCAGTGGATGTTGGTGTATGGGTATGTTCTGGACCCTAAGGGTGAGTGTGTGGCTAACAGCTGTCCCTCGATATTTGCAGGTGACTCTGGTTATCCCAACCTCTCATCGCTACTGACCCCTGTGAGGAATTGTCAGGATAAGGGCAGAGGAATGTTACAATGAGGCACATGGGCGAACAAGAAGGATTATAGAGAGGACCTTCAGGCTCCTGAAGGCCAGGTTTTGGTGCCTCCATCTAACAGGTGGATCCCTGTGCTACTCACCCAAGAAGGTCTGCCAGATCATTGTGGCCTGCTGAATGTTGCACAACCTTGCCTTGCGCCGCCATGTGCCTTTTCTGCAGGAGGAGGAGGCTGGAGATGGCCGTGTGGCAGCAGTGGACCCTGTGGACAGTGAAGATGAGGAGGCAGAGGATGAGGATGAGGACAGCAGAAGTGCAGTTATTTGTCAGAGACACAGGTAAGACAGTGTTATTTCACATATAATTGACAGTTTGATGTGTGACATTGTCACTAGAAGGCTGTGAATTCCTACTTCTATGCCCATTCACTGTACCCTTTGGCATCTCTTTTTCTGAAGAAGAGGGGGTAATGCAATGGGCTGGGGTGATGATGGAGGAAAATACAGGTTAGAGTCCAGTCTATTTGTATCACAGGTGCAGTGTCCAAGGGGACATAGGAAGGGGAGCAATGGCAGTTCAAGGTGGACAGGTTGACAGAGTTGGACACAAGGGTGACAATCAGTGGAGTCTTATTTCCAGGTGGGGGTCTTGGCAATAGTCTCTGGGTTCTTCCTGGATCATGGGGAAAGTTTTCGGGGTGGTTCTCCTTCTGCAGAGGGAGGGGTGCTGGGGACCTGTTGGTCCTGCGGCGGGGCCTCCTGTCCACTAGCCGCAGCAGAGGTGGAGGGCTGTTCAGCAGTCTGGCTAGTGTCAGGGACTCGCTGGTGTGCCACTGCCACCCTCATACTGTTGGGCATGTCTGCCAGCACCCCTACAATGTAGACCAGGGCGGTGTTAATGGCCTTCAAGTCCTCCCTGATCTCCAGGTACTGTCCCTCCTGAAGCCACATGTTCTCCTGCATCTTGTCCAAGATCTGAGCCAGCGTATCCTGGGAATGTTGGTATGCTCCCAGGATCTCGGTGAGTGCTTCCTGGAGGGTCGGTTCTCTGGGCCTGTCCTCCCCCTGTTGAACAGAAGTCCTCCCAGTTTCCCTGTTGTCCTGTGCCTCTGTCCCCTGAACCGTGTGCCCACTGCCACTGACCCCAGGTCCCTGATTGTCCTGTGTTTGTGGGGTGGCCTGGGGTCCCTGTAGTGGTGGACACACTGCTAATTGACGTGTCCTGGGGACAGAGGTATGGACCTGCTGGGTGGGTGCTGTGGTGCTGTTTCCTGAGGGGGGAGGCTCTGTGGTGGTGTGAGACTGTGGCTGGATACCGACTGTCCGGAGGTCCCTGATGGGCCAGGTTGGTCATCCAGATCCAGACGAGCAGAGCTGTTGTTATCACTGTGGGCCTCTTGTGGGGGGGGGACTGCATGATGCTGGCACCTCTTCGCCGGTGACCATGGCTGGGTTACCTGTGGGGATGTAAATGCAGTGGTATTGTTTCTGCGTGTGACATATTGTGCATGGGTGTGTTGCCCTCTATGGTTGTTATTGCCCTGCGGCTTTGCCTTGTGTGAGTTGTTATTTGGTGGGCTGGGTGATTTTCTCTAGTGTCCATTCTGTGATAGATGTTCATGCAGGTCTGTGAGTGGTGTCCATACATTGGTAGAGCATGCAGGGCTTGGCATTGGGATGAGTGGGTTGTGATGGTGGGGTGTATGGGAGGTGGTGGAGTAATCAGAGTGAGGGTGAGGATGGGGGTATGTGATGGCATGCAGGTAGGGGGCTCATAGTAATAGAGAGTTGACTTACCAGAGTCCAGTCCTCCTGCTACTCCTGCGAGGCCCTCAGGATGCATGATTGCCAAGACTTGCTCCTCCCATGTTGTTAGTTGTGGGGGAGGAGGTGGGAATCCACTGCCAGTCCTCTGTACAGCGAGTTGGTGTCTTGCTGCAATGGAATGCACTTTCCCCCGTAGGTCGTTCTACCTTTTCCTGATGTCATCCCTTGTTCTGGGGTGCTGCCCCACGGCGTTGACCCTGTCCACGATCCTCCGCCATAGCTCCATCTTCCTAGCAATGGATATCTGCTGCATCTGTGATCCAAATAGCTGTGGCTCTACTCTGATGATTTCCTCCACCATGACCCTTAGCTCCTCCTCAGAGAACCTGGGGTGTCGTTGTGGTGCCATGAGTGTGGTCTGAGTGGTGTTGTGAGGGTGTGTAGGGTGATGTGTTGGGGTGTGTGATGTGGGGTGCGTGGGTAGTGTATAGGTGATGGTGGTATGTGGCTCTTGTTGTGTATGTGCTCTCTGCTGGCAATGGTTTGTAGTCGTGAAGGGTTGTGGGTGATGTGGGTGTGAGTTTTATAGTGGTGTGGGTGTGTGGGTGTGGTGTGTGCATGGGTGTCAGGTGTGTGTAGTTTGAATTGTCCAATGTGATGTTGTTTTGTTAGTGTGTGTGTATTTTGAGCGCGGATGTATCTACTGCAAATGGTTTACCACCATTGAATGTCCGCCGTTTTGATTCGTGGGACATAATGTTGTGGGCGTAGTTCTGTTGGTGTAACGGTGTGGGTTTTGATACCGCCAGTTTATCACTGACCTTTGGGCTGGCGGACTTGAGTGTGTGGCCGTATAGTGACGGATTGGTATGTGTGTGTTATAATATGGTTAGCGGATATCCGCTGCAGTAAGTGGAATTTACCGACAATGTCATAATGAGGGCCTTAGAATGGATAGTGCTCTGGGACTGAGCATGTTGTGATAGAGGCTCCTGAGTGTGTCAAAAAGTAGCTTTAAAAAAATAATAAAGAAAGAAATATTTTTATTGATTTTTATAACAAAGCTAAAAAAACATGAACAACGCCAGCAGGTGTCAGGCTGGGACAGGACAACTGTGATCAAGCAAAGCAGTAAATGTACAGCTAGAAGCAAGGACAGAAACAACAGATCCCTTCTAGAAAGCACATTATCCAGGAAGGATCACAACAAAAAATAAGAAGACAGCAGTGCAAGGAACACCAAATATAGATTGGTAGGCAATGTCGCCACCTCACTGCACCCCCCAATATATATGGACCCCCAGAGTTGCCACTGAAAATTGATAAAATAGGCAGAGCAAAGAAAGAGTGCTGTGAACCATCAAGTGGGCGTCACTCAAGGTCGGACTCATCGCTCCAGTGTCCGAACATGGCTCGGAGCAGTCAGACAGGCAATCATCTATCAACACCCGATCCCCATGGTCCACACCCGTACAACCCAACAGGAATAGGATCCTATACAGGCAGTACTGGAATCTTCAAGACTCTCCGAGTCTTCTCCCCAGGGAATTACCTACCGGTCACAGTCTGCCCACTTTTTCAGATCCGATCACCAGCCATGTATGTCAGGTCCCCTGGCAGATTTCCAACAGATAGTCAGTTGCCTGCGGGTGAGAAGAAAGGCCAGATCTAGAAACCTACCGGTAACCTTCTGGGCTACCAAATTTGATGAAGACCCAATAGGAATAATGAAGACCACCTGGAGAATCGTCAACCTATAGGGTAACAGGAGCAGGCAGAAACAGACCATAAGAAAGAAATCTGCATCATCAGGGGCACACCACGGGCATTCCGAAGCCAAGAACATATCAAGTAAGCATTGTGGAGTCAAATAGACCCAATGTAAGTCAAATATTTGAATGAGTTTGAAGCAGGCATGACAAGACACTTTAAGGCTAGAGTGAAATGTCTTCCTCCATGATGAATCAAAGAGAGGCATCCTGAGGTCTGCCTCCCAAAGTGACCTAAGGGTTGAGACAGGCCTCGCTCACTCCAACAAAACCCTGTGTAATAAAGTGATCCCTTTTGTTCGACCTGTAATGAGGAAGAGGAGGCATAGGCAGTCATGTTCAGGAGGTTCTGCAACTCCAGCACCCTACCATTCCTGTATGTTACGACTCAACATTCCATGAAGAATGAAATGGCCCACTGGGACATCATAAGGCTCCTCGAGTTCCTAGAAATGACATAGCTCAACCCCACAAAAAGTTCTCCCCAGACATCAATCCCTGTGGCCAGCCACTTGCGGAGACCTGACTAACCCCCCCCCCCCAGGTGGCCCCAATGCCGAACTACCAAGAGAGGGATTTCCCAAGTATACAGGGTCAACAACCAAGTTTGACGAAAAAGCACAAGCCCAGACATAATGCGCTGTCCTAATCTGGATGTTCGATGTCCGCACACAGAATCTGGTGTAGGCTTTGGTAAGAAACCCAAGAGACAATCCTTGGTGGGAGAGCCACACTCAGCAGCACCCACACCACCCGACAAAGAGTCCCTCCAACGGGCCACCCATTAAAGCTGTGCTGTTAAATATAAAAATCCAGGTCCGGTTGGTTAGGCCTCCCTCATTCACTTGCAGGTGCAGTTTCCACAGAGCAACCCGACAATGTGAGGAGCCTAAGTAAAGTGAGAGAAGCAAGCCATCTAGCTCCCACAAGAATGTCTGTGGTAGCTCCAAGGGGAGGGTGGCACACAAATAGAGGAGACAAGGAAATATGATCATTTTGTGTACGGCCATGCGTCCATGTACTGATAAAAGGCAAGGTACACTAAAAGGCAATAGAGCGACTCAGCCCAGCCAGCACACGCCCATAGTTTCCCACATACAGCAGGTCTGGTGAGCAGTGAACGGCTACACCTAGTTGGCAAACAGTAACACGTTCCCGTCGCAGTATTGGGTCCATTGGGATAGGACCATATTTTGGGATATCGCCGCCCAAAGGAAACAGAGGACTTATTCCAATTAGCCTTGAGTCCTGACTGGGCACCAAAAGCCTGATAAAGCTGAGGCTGCACTCAGGAGATCGGTATCCATCCCCCTAAGATATAACAACATATCATCTGCATACAAAGTGAGGTAAGTGCATGTAGATGTGATACGAAGGCCCTCATAGTGAAATCCTCTGCGGACCGTGAAGGCAAACGGCTTCATGGCCAATGCAAATAAAAAAGGCAATAGGGAGCAGCCCTACCGCGAACCCTGCTCCACTGGAAATGACTCCAAGATCAAGGTGCCAGTATGAATCCAAGCCACGGGATTGATGTAAAGCAGCTTGGTCCACAAAACAAATGACAGACCTAAGCCCATGTTAAGCATAGTAGTCTAAAGAAAGTCGCAGTGGAGCGAGTCAAAAGCCTTCCTAATATCCACCGAGATAAGCAGTGCTTCTGGCGGGGTGAATTCCTGACAGTGCAAGGCCAGAAACAATTGCTGGATATTAGGCACAGTGCTGAGCATGGGGATAAAGCGTTTAGTCTGGGTGAACAAGAGAACACAGGTAGGGGAGGAGCTGGGTCGCCAGAATCCTATTCAGGATTTTATAATCTGCATGGAGCATAGAAAGGGGGCAATAGGAATCTAGTAGGAGTGAGTCCTTATCATTTTTAGGAAGTGATAAAACATCTGCCTCCCTCTGGGAAGACGGGAGCTGACTACGCCAACTGAAGTCATTAAGAAGCACCACCAGCCTAGGAACAAACTCAGACAAGAACACTGCATAAAATTCTATTGAGAACCCATCGAGGCAAGGCACTTTACCCGTGGCCATAGTCTTTATTGCTCCCTACACCTCCTGCTCAGTATCTCCCCTTCACTACTCACCTCCCCCAAGGAATGCACATCATGGTAATACTGCACAAAGACACTTTTAATCTCTTCTCTTATAAAGACATCCCGTCCCACTGCTCATGAACCCTAGCAGAATACAACTTGTGATAAAAATTACGAAGGCGCTCTATCAGTGCAAACGACTTCTCTGGCTCCTCTAGCAAGCGTTTCCTACCATCTGGAGACCCCTCGAGTCCACTTGGAAGACCATCCAACACAGTTTCCTGCCACTGAATGTCAGAGAGGAGCTGAGCACATACTCCCACTCTACTGAACATACCATACCCCGAATTACTACCTTCATAGCCTCCCACTCAATGTCCACAACGAGTCTGTACTAACATTATCAATCCAATATTGAGAGCTCTGTTTTCCCAACAAGCCCTAGGAAGCTGTATCATAAAGAAACATAGAATCATAGGGCCATATAGGCACTCTAGGTCTGGGAGAAGACCACTGAGATATGCCCAGCATGGGAGCATGGCCTGAGTATGTTTTATGCAAAGTATTCCAGCCCAGTCACCTGACTGCAGAGTGCCCTGCTGGTATAAAATCTGTCAATACAAACCTCAAGATCTTGTAAGCCAGAGCAGTAGCACTAGACAAGGGCCTCTGGGTCGCAAACCCGCCAGCAATCTACCAAGTCCCACTGGTCAGACCAAGAGCAGACTGCTGCCACCAGCCTGCATACAAGGGCACCACCTGGGGAAGGATGACACCTATCCAAACTTAGATTCTCAACACAATTGAAATCCCGACCTACCACTCTCCAACAGGGGACTATAAGGGAAATTAGAGGCATCAAGCTGGCAAGAAACGAAGAATGATCCACATTTGGTGCATAAATATATAAGTATGCAACATTTCTGCCATTCAAGCTCCCCTGCACTCGAGCATAGTCGCTCTTTGGATCTGCAACAACCCTGTTCAAGCAAGAAGGGACCTCAGGCCTGGTCCAGATAAGGGCACCCTGTGAGAAGACGGAATATGAAGTAGCATAGAGCTGGCCACAACAGCGTCCCTGAAGGACTCAGACTTCATAAGATGGGTCTCCTTGAGAAATGAGATATGAACCCCGATGTTTAAGATGGGTCTCCTGGAGGAATGAGATATGAACCCCGTCGTTTCAAATAAGACAGTACATTATGACAGTTAGCAATAGAAGAGAGTCCCAGAATATTATATTCCACATTAGCAATTTAAGGAGTGTAGCCATAGGTGGGGGGAAAGAAAGAGAAAAGGAACCACCCAGTGGTCCTGCCAACAGGAGTACCACCCACAAGCAGGTGGGCCGCACTGCAACAAACAGCATATCTATGCATCCATTAGGACCTTAAACCAGACATAACTTTTTTATTATAGTGGAATTCCTTTGGAGCAAGCACGTTTTTTTCAGGAATTCAATAAAGATACACTTGATGAAGAACAAAGGTTAAAGTAAATAACCTGTTGTAAGAAAGTGGAGTATTATGTGGTGTGGAGCCCTCACTATGTAATACTCTCACAATACCCCAAATATGGTCTTGGATTCGCACTAGTAATTCCTTAGTTCAGTGCTAGTAGTGTGGCAAAGACAGTCAGGCTTTACTTAGAGGAACGTGTGTTAACCATTTCAGAGCACCAACATGGACGATAAAAAATTGGCTTGAAAGAAATCCGATACCAATCTATAAAAATAAAGCTTTGTTTTTATCAGAATTTAGACACCAAAATGAACAGAATTGCATAAGTATAACCAGAATTAGAAATTTTAGAAGCAAAATTAGATCTCAGCAAAAATGACATTTAAACGCTGCATTGAAGTCAATGGAGAAATACCACTTGTAGTAAAACAGTTCTTAGAGAACGAGTTATCTGGAACCCTTGCAGGGTTAAGGTTGTGCAGTCCCTAGGACCAGTTTGCAACAGCCAGTTCGGTTTTACCTGGTCCATGGCATCTGAGTGCAGAGTTGTTCTGGCTGTTTGTGGTGCTGAACAGGACTTGCACTGATGCTGATTTTACCACTTGCACAAAAGTGCTGGCAAAGGGATGCAAAAACTCAGCAGTGGCTGTGTTTTCAATGTCCAATGCAGGCTGTCCTGCTTTTTGCAGCAGCGAGTGTGGGGTCAGTTACCGGGCTGGCAACCAACAAGCCTTGGCAGTGTTAAAGGAGGTAAAAAGCTTTGGGAATTTCACAGGGTCTATGGGAGTGAAGTAGCGGCCTGAAACTTTGGGGCAGACAAGACTACTCCCAGAAGACACTGCATCACCTCACTTTGGTCAATCCCGCAGTGGGCCCAATGGCCAGTCAGCGGCGGCTGCGTTTAAAAATACTCGGTGGGGGCAGGGGGGCGGGCTGCGTGACGGAAGGGGGTGTTCACGCTGGGGGCAGTGGACGGGGGATGTTTGCGTGGGGGAGGAGGAGGTAGGAATAATTAAAAAAAATAAGAAATAAAATAAAATCACTTAACTTAAGAAGGCCTCTTCGGTGTTCCTTGCCGCCTCGGTGCTCCATAATGCAGCTAGCAACATGGGTCTGCTCGGTCTTAAGTCCCATGTTATCCTATGGACCGGCTATGACTTATAGTGTACTTTAATGGTAAAAACACTATAGAGACATAAAAGCTTGTGTGTCTGCACCTTAAATATACTGCACTCTACCTCCTGGGCTGCAGAGGTCTTCCTCAGGGGTGTCTGACATATATGTAAGGCAGTGTGTGGGGCTGTGTCTCTCATGGTGAGGGCACAGTTGAATTCAAGCAGTTTGCACTGCTTTGGCAGTCTACAATGGCAGGCTTGCCATCCACAATTTATGTGGGTCACCTAGGGTGGCACAAACTTGTGCTGCAACCCTCAGGACCCCTTTATCACCTATGCCCTGGTTACTGTTTACTACAGGCTTATAAGGGGGTAAAGTTCTTGCCAAACAGGGCATTCCCAAGTCAACAAATCCATTCTGGGGGAGAGCATCAGCACTGGGGACCGATTAGTAGGCTTCCAGTGCAATAACAGAGTCATACACATCAGCATTGGGTCAAAAGTGGGGCGTGACCATACAAAAAGGGACATTTTCCTACACCTGTCCTATTACATCATGGGCTCTTTCCTAATACTTCTAAAGACAGAACAGAATCATAACCTAATTCCATACAATGAGTGGTCAGAAAGCCAAGGGAATGACAAATCAGAAACAAGGAACATGTTATGTTATGTTATGTTATGTTATGTTATGTTATGTTACACTGATTTGTTTGACACAACTTATCACCTGTGAGAGTATCCAGTTGCTGGAAGAGGGACATAGGTTGGGCAGAGCTCCTAGTTGAATAGCCAGGTCTTCAGTTTCTTGTGACAGGTCTTCAGTTTCTTGTGACAGTTGAGTAGCGAAGGAGTGATCCTGATTTGTTGAGGGAGTTCATTTCAGGGCTTGGCAGCAATGTAGGAGAAAGAACACCCTTCTGACTTGCTTCTGCATATGCGGGGAACACATACAAAGGCGAGTGAGGCTAAGTGTAACTGTCTAGTTGGATGTCGGTCATTGAGGTACGTAGGTCTGGTGTTGTGGAGGGCTTTGTAAGTGTAGATAAGCAGTTTGAATTGGCATACTTTCTTCATAGGTAGCCAGTGTAGTTCAGTGAGTTAGGAAGTGATGTGAGAGCTTTTGGGGATGTCTAGGGTGAGTCTGGACGCAGTATTTTGGATGGTCTGGAATCTTTGAGTAAGCTGGTTGGAGATGTCAGCAGAGAGTGAGTTGCCATAGTCTGGTCTGCTGGTTATGAGGGCCTGGATGACAGTACATCACGTCTCAGATGCATGAGGAGCCAGTTGAAAATCTTGCGGAGCATTCTTAGTATGAGGAAGCAGGATGAGGTCACTGTGTTCACCTGTAGAGTCATTGTGAGTTTATTATCTAGGTTGATACTAAGGCTTCTGGTGTGGTATGTGGAGGTTGGTCCCAGTATGTCTGGTCACCAGGAGGAGCCCCGTGGGGAGCACTCAGATCTCCGTTTTGTCTGTGGTGAGTTTTAGGCAGTTCTCCCTTTTTCAGTTGGCCATGATGGTCATGCAGAAGGCTTAATTAGTTCTGTTTGTGTTCTTTTCACCAGTTAGGAAGACGATGAGTGTCATTGGCGTATGGACCACTGCCTGCTCTGAAAAAATGAAACAAAAACGTTTCATTTTTCGTTTTTGTAATGCATCTTGTTTTCCTTTATTTAAGGAAAACGGGCTGCATTACAAAAAAAAAATGCTTTATTAAAAAGCAGTCACAGACATGGTGGTCTGCTGTCTGCAGCAGGCCATCATCTCTGTGAATGCCGCCACTCACAAGGGGGTCGCAAATTGCGACCCACCTCATGAATATTCATGAGGTGGGCATTTGCGACCCCCTTGCGAGTCACAGATGGTGTCAGGGACCCCACCCAACATTCTGAATTGCGACTCAGAAATTGCGAGTCACTCTGACTCACAATTTGCGGGTCGCAATTCAGAATATTGCTACATTTGGCCCCTAGAGATGAGGGTGCCGTGGAATATGGTATTGAAGGCCACTGAGAGGTTGAGGAGGATGGAGTGATGCCTTCCTCTCTACCCATGATGGTTTGAATGTCGTCTGTTGCACCCAAGCGGGCGGTTTCCATTTTACAGTTGTTGCAAAACCCTCACAGAGAGATGTTGAGGAAGTGGTGCTGTTCTAGGTGGGAGGAGAGTTGCTTGTTGATCTCTTTCTCCAAGACTTTGGATGATAATGGTAGGAGCGAGATGGGTCTGTAGTTGATGATTTCTCCTGGGTTTGCCAAGAGTTTCTTCAGGAGAGCTGTGACCTCTGCATCCTCCAGTTATCTGGGAAGGTTTTTATTAAGGATGGAGGTGTTGATGATGATGGTGAGGTTGGCACTGAGCAGTGTTCCTCTCAGGTTGTAGATGTGGTGAGGGGAGGGGTCAGTGGGGGTTCCTGAAAGGATGGCCTTCAAAATTGTGACGGTGTCTCCTGTGGTGAAGGGGCTCCAGTTAGTTAGTTGAGGAATGTTCTTGGTGGTGATGGGCAGATACCAAATGAGGTCTTCTGAGGTGGGTTGAGTTACAAAGTTACTGTACATCATCTGTATTGATTTGTGGAAGAAGTCAAAGAAGGTACTGCAGAGGACCTGTGAATGGGGTGATAGTGTTCTTGGCTACAGTTGAGTTGGAGAATATTTTGACAATGTTGAAAAGGTATTTGCCAGAGTTGGAGCAAGGTTCCAGTTTTAGGGCTTGATTTAGATCTTGACGGAGGGGAGAAATGTCAAAAATGTGATGGATATCACGTCCGCCATCTTGCGATCCCACTATATCTTATGGAGATCGTAATACGGCTGACGGGTTATATGTCACTTTTGTGATGGAGTATTACGTCTGCTGGGATCTAAGTCAGGTCCTTAGTCTGGGGGCTGCTTTCCTGGCTTCTTTCATCTAGGCGTGAGACCTTTTAAATGTGGATTTGTAGGTGAACTCTTGAGTGCTGTCTTTGTTGGTTCTCCATCTTCTCTGTAATTGCTTAACATTTGGGATGTTTTTAGGTCTTCTGTGTACCATCAGGCTTGAGCATTTGTTTATGCTTGCCCAAATTTCCTCAAGTGAGCCAGTGTGTTGGGACAGTCTGAGATCCAATTGTTGAATGTGGTTAAGTCTCACTTGTGAGGATAGGCTGATTCGATCTGAGGGTGTGGGTCCGGCCTGCTTCTGTTTTGTTGCTCCAGTTAGGGCTAAGGATGGTGGTTGGTTTTGGTTTGCTGGGTGGGGTGAATTGATGTAGATGTCTACGATAGAGCGGTCCATCCATGTGAGCAGGGTGAGGTGGCTAAAGCTAATTTTGTTGCTGGCTGTGACAATTGGTCACTGACATGTCCTGAGTTGTGTATCTGGGCTTGAATGAGCTGCGTGAGTCCGATGTTGTCAAGGCTCCCAAGAAGGGCATGAACTTAGAGTCAGTTGAGATGAAGGTTGAGGTCACTGAGTAGTAAGTCTTTATTGGATCTGATGGTGATGGGAGTGATGAAGTTGGTGAGGAGGTTGCTGAAGATGGTGTGTGGTCCTGGTGATTGATGAGCAAGGGTGCCTGTTATGGAGGCAGTGTGGCTGACTTGTAGTCAGAAATACATATGTTCTATGGACGGGGTGGGTTTGTCTGTGTAAGTGGTACAGGTGATGATATCAATGTGGATGATTGCGAGACCTCCTCCAGGTTTGTGGTGCCTGTCTTGGTGGGCGATCTTGTAGCCAGGAGGGATAGCCTCAGCAATGGCAGGGGTGGAAATGGGTTAAGAAACCTTCAAGTGAGAAAAAAGATGTCCGAATAGTATGTGTTGATGAGGTTCCAGGCCTATCTTCGTGTGCTTGTAGAGATAAACTGAAAATTAGCAATACGGCCATATTTCAGTGAGAAAAAGGATGTCTGGGATTGTTTGTCGATGAGGTCCCAGACCCTGTTGGCATGCATGCATAGAGATCTGGTGTTGAGAAACATACATGCAATGTGATTAACTGAAAATTAGCAATAGAGATTTGATAGAAAAGTTTTTCATGTTCTGAGTCACAGGATAGTAATGCCAGGCAAACATTTCTATAGCTCTTCAGACAGATGCTCAGAAAAGTAACAAATAGAAGATGTTTCGAGAGGCCTGTTGGCCTTTTTATAATTATGCTATGTAAAAAGGTACGATGAGGCAAGTTAAGGAGCATTTAAGCCTTGTTAAACATTTGCAAATTACACCACAGTTTAGAACTAACTGCTCAGACTTTCCAATTTCCTTAATTTTGTCCAGATAATAATGAAACATCTTTTAAAATTGAGTGTCAGAAGTAACCTCTTCGTTCAAGGAAATGGATTCAGAAAGAAGTTTGGAATAGAGGTAGATTGAGTTGCTTGGAAATCTTATATGAAGTTCAGTAGATTTTATCTCAAAGCGACCTTGTAGTTTACAGCTCAATGGAACAAAGTATCTTCTGGCTAAATGAACCTGACAACAACTACAACACAACTACCCTGCATTACATCCAAAAAACAACTACATTTGCAAGGGCATTCTGAACTTCTGCAGCAAAGCCCTTATATAGGGAGAAAAGAGAGACGTTCCTGAAGTGAAGCAAGCAATTTGATTGCTTATTTTCCAAGTGTTTGGAGCTAAAATCTGCACTAATGCTAGGTTATTCGACCTTAGAGCACTTCTGGAGAAGTGTCAACTGAACTTTGAAGCTCTGAATTCTAGGGCCAAATGTACTAAGCATTTTTCTGTGCACAAACGGCCTGATTCACAGAATTGGGCAATTTGTGAACAGAAAAATGCATTTTGGGATGTTCAAATGCTATTTTGCGATTCAATAATCTATTACCGAATCCCAAAATAGGTTTGCGAGTCAGTATTAGGAAGGGGCATGTCAAGGACGTTCCTTCCTAATACTGAGTTGCAGGGGGATGTAAGAATGTGCTGTGACGGGGAATGCAGTTGCAAAACATTTGCAGTTACCACCAACTTCAAGTTCCTGGTAACCCATTCACAAACAGGAATGGGTCCCTAATGGACCCCTTCCCCTTTGCCAATGGGGGTGCAAGCATTTTTTAAGAGCACGCAGTGGTCCCACGGACCATTGCCTACTCTTAAAAAAATGAAAAGGAAACCTTTCAGTTTTCTTTTTGTAATGCATCCCATTTTCTCTTAAGGAAAACAGGATGCATAAAATAAAATGCTTTATTTAAAAACAAACACAGACATGGTGGTCTTCTGACCCCAGCAGGCTCCCTGTGATTGTAGCCATTTACTATGGGTTGCAAATTGCAACGTGTCTCATGAATATTGATGAGACAGGTCCATTTGAGACCCACTGCAAATTGGTAACGAGGTTAAACACACTGTTGTACATCGCATTTTGTGATTTCTTAATAGCGAATTGCTAAAATTTGCTATTAGGAAATTGCAAACCAACAATTTTGTACAATTTGGCCCCTAGTTTCTACTAGTACAGTGCTTTGTGCTGGATCATCAACTCTTGAAATCTCTTGCGTCACGGAAGTCACAGAATGGACCTCAAAGTACCAAAATATGGTCCCATTTTGTAAGACTAGCAGTCATCTTCCATCACTTTTAATCAGCTACAGAAAACTGAAGACTACGACTGGGCACCCAGATGTGCCTGTAGTCAAGCTGAGATTAAATAACAGCACTGACTATACTCATATGTAAAAAAAGGTAATAAACAAAAGGATTATGCAGAGTGCTGATAAAAAACAGGAACTAGCCACTAAAGAGACCTGAAAATTTCATTGTACACTAATTGCCTCATTACAAGTTAAGCTGTCTGACGTTAAGACTACCGAGGTGGTGGCCGCTAAAAGACCACCATGTTGGCAATCATACAGACTGCCATATTACTAGTTACACAGGCAGGACCACCTAAGCCCAGCCAAAATTCCGACACCAACAGGACACTGGAAGGCCAAAAAGAGGCGTTTCCACCGCCATCCCATCAAAAATCCTTCGAACCAATTACGACCCACAAATCACAATAGCAGTTCTCCCATGGCGGTAAACCAATGGTGGTGTGAACTGTGGTGATCAGCGGTCTGCACAGTAATACACTACACCACATTGGATAGTTTGAATTCCACACACCTGACACACATCCATACACCAGACACACCTACACCCTGCACTATTCAACACACCCCTTCACACCCCACAATTTATTGCATCAAAAATGCCGTACACAGCAACATAGTGCCCGGTACACAGAGATTAGAAACCATAGAATAGGCACCCCTCAGCACTCCAAAAACCACTCAACCCACCACTGCACATCATACATATCACACAATGTTTTAGCCACACATCAGACACAACCTGTCACCCACTCACAGCACCCATACGCCATTTTCTTTTACCTTATTGTGTCGTTCACCATTACCATCTACTCAGAAAAACATCCCCGCTTCACAGACGAGGATTTGAGGGTCATGGTGGACGAAGTCAGCAGAGTAGAGCCACACCTATTTGGAGCCCAAGTCCAAAAAAACTCTATTGCCAGGAAAATGGAGATGTGGTAAAAATAGTTGACAAGGTAAATTCTGTAGGCAGTTATCTGTGCACAACAGAGGACATCAGGAACAGGTGGAACGACCTCAGGAGGAAGGTGAGTTCCATGGCTGCCAGGCACTGGCTGATGGTCCTCAAGACTGGCGGTGGGCCCTCACTTCTTCCCCCAGCGTTCATTTCATGGGAGGAGAAGGTCTTGGACATCCTGCATCCCGAGGCCTTGACAGGAATACTTGGGGGAGTGGAGTCTGGTAAGCCACAACACTGAAAATGTCACCCTAAAGTTCTGTCTTGCATGCTCACTTATCTCCTTTTGAAATCTTAGCAGCCGACACACTCACCACCCCTGTGTCCAACTGTCCAAATACCCCTCTCTGGCATACCACATGTCAACTAAACTCACCTGGGGGCACAGTATCTGTGTATGGGATGGGTAGTACACAGACTGAGAGCACTACAACTCCCAACAGGCACTGTTCTACCATTAGGAAAACAAGAACAGTGTACCATGATGAAAATAGCCTTGCATGTCAACTATACAATCGACTAAGCCCACCAGAATGATCCACAATTTTACAGTCTAGGGCAATGACAGCAATGCTATGGGCATCTGCTGAAATGGCCCTTTTACCTCCCATCACACGTTGAAAGCTACTCATCTGGGGGAAATACACATATCTGCAGTGTGCTGTACTTGGTGTAACCTGATATATATGGTCAGGTAGAATGGTTACTCCTAAGCTCATTGGCAGGTCAGTTTCCACTTTACACCCTGCAGCTGACTGGTGAATCAATATTGAACTACAGCTAACTGGGAGGTAACATGAACAATATAAATCTACACAGCAGGACATACATGAGTCTATCAACAGTCATCCAACTGTCAAGCTAATCAGATTTCCTGTAGCAAGGTATATGATATAGGAATTCCCTGTATCCCATATAGCTTTAGCCCAGATTTGAAAGCAGGTGTCACTGTCATATCAGGGAATCAAGGAAAGCATTTCTGTACATGCTCATAGCATATCTACCTGTTAAAGTTTGATACCACATGTTGCATTACAATCTATAACTGTCTGTTCCACTTCTTCAACAGGTCACCTATCCATTGTGACCATGGAGAGGACATCTGAGACAGCCACTTTCCCCCTGGATGAAGCCCTCAGTGAGGAGAACACCCCTTGATGTTAAGACTTTGAGGATGACGCTGGCCCATCTGGGACACCTGGTCAGTCTACAACTGTTAGCCTCACCCTGCCTACATTGATCCATCTCAGCATTGTTGCATCTACATCCCAAGCAACCATTCACCCCCAAACCTGTGTTCGAAGGATAGTTACAACCATAATGTGCCCCCTGTACAGGTACTGGAGTCACCACAAACAACCCTGACAATGAAGAATCTGCCATCAGTGGGTGTGGGTAAACTGCACCAAGGGCACAGGCATGAGGGGGTAGGGATGGTGTGGGCCAGCGGATTGAAGCTCCTAGGAATACAACTGGCCAGGACACCATCTCCCAAGCATTGAGAGCCTACCAACAGTCACAAGGCGTGATGGGCCTGGTACTTGCCATGATAGGGGAGATTATGCAGCTGCAGAAGGACAACCACCAGGAAGTCATGCAAAGTGGGAGGGCCACAATGCCAACATGGCCTCCCTAACATGGTTGCTGAGATAGATTGATTCCAGCCTGAGTGGGTTATGTCCACAACAGCAGACCCCTTCCATTGGCAAAGTAACATCAGCCCCTTCTACATCTGTGGCAGACAGAGGAATAGAGGCTCTGCAAGGGAAAGGACATACCTCAGACACCTCAGTCTCTGTAGCTGAAGAACCCCCCCTCGCAAACGTGGACGTCCACCAAAACATCCAGGATGAGCAGATGCCAAGACTTCAACTACTGCCAGGAAGTGATCCTCTACCCATTGATTCCCCTTGTGTGTCACAGATACACCCTGCTGACCGTTTTATAAACCACTCTCCATTTTCCAATGGTACAAGGACACTGGAATTGAGACTCCAAATGTTTTAGAAGCTACCCTGATGATTACATCCACCATGACTGAACCCTTCACTTTTTGTACTTTATGACTTGACCCCATTCCTTTATTTTTCCCGTGCACTTATAAATAAACCCAACTAAACTACATATCATGTTTGAGAGTGAAACATGATATTCACATATGTACCAAATCTGTTAAGTCCCGTCTCACATGTACTGTTGAATCTGGGTCAGATATATGTACAATTCTGTAAATGGACAAGCTCCTCATCCCATTTATCACACTTTCCTGCACATAGGTTGACAACATGCCAAATATCACACGATGCAGTGCAGCTTCACAATTTAATGCTTCAGCATAGTTGTAAATAATAAGCACCCTACAGACTAATGAAGTTAGGGACATGTAAGTCTTTGTCTATCAAAACAAGCAAACAGTTTGGTTCAATTAGACATCAGCTAAAGCCTTTTCACATACCCATAACATGCTTCCCAAATGACCATACCCCATAAGACAAACAGCGGTCAGTAAAACTGTCCTCAGTCATTGAACATTCCACTTACCATCGTCTGGTATCTGTAGGCATGCTGCTCACCTATTTCAATCTTGACACACAGGCACAGTGGAAATGAGGAAACACAGTGACAGTTACATACAAGTTAAATAGTATCATTATCAAATCAGTGGGAAGGTTGTGATTATGGATTGCACAGGATGACATGTGTCAGAGACACAAGACCACACATATGACACAAATGGACCCATATAACATGGCACACAGGTCCAATGTGTGGAACAGTATACTACCATCCCACTGTCCTGACAGTCTGGGCATGGAACTCACACACCACCAATATGATGCCATAAAGTACCTGGATCTATCCATGTTCACTTCACATGTCAGACCTGCAAATCCCACCTGCCTGTGACATAATTCAGAACTGACCATACGAGGATGACCTTGTGAAGCAATCTGCAAAGTAAACATGTAATACAAAAGGTATGGGCAGGTAATAGTAATGAAGACCTATAAAGACATGTCCCAAATACAATTATAAAACTAATTGTGCAGTGTGACAAACATTAACAAAGGAGATCGTCAGGATAGGCATAATACCAAGTACAATTTTGCATGCACACCTGAGCTATGTGCAGCCAAGCAACTAATGAGCTGGCTGGTGGTCATACAAAGACCCTTCTCAAACATCTCAAAGCCCCCCCAGTAACCCACTGAAGTATTTTACAGAGCGACACATACCTACAGTCAATTGAAGTACTGATTTATTACATATGCCCAGCTGTTTCCCCCCTCATCGTCATCACAGTCATCTTCACTTGGCATTTCTGCATTCTCAACCGCTGGAACTGCTGGCTTCCCCTCATCTGTTACATATGGGATCTGACGTCTCAGGGCGAGGTTGTGGAGCATGCAGCAGGCAACAATGATTTGACACACTTTGGTGGGTGAGCCTCATTGAAGCAAACTTCCCCTGGCTAGTTGGGGTAACTCACCGGTGTCAACAACCATGGATGGTTTGGGTAGCCAGAATAACCTGTAAGGAATTATGACATTAGATACTGACAAACAACAGATATACGACTTGCCAACCAGCCAGGCCCTCTCTGTGTACTGTTGTGTCATCAGCAGTGGGATCATGAACTGAACCTGGGTACTTTGCACATACTTGGGAAATGTAGAGTTCTGCCAAACAGACTACTTGGACATTTATGGAGTGGAAGTTCTTCCTGTTCTGATAGACCTGTTCATTGCTATGTGGGGGAGCCAATGCTACATGGGTACCATCAATGGCTTCCACCATATGTGGGATGTATTCCAAAGCATAAAAATCAGCCTTGACATGGGCCAAATCTTCACACTGCAGAAATCGGATGTAGCTTCCAGGCGTTTCAACAGTGCTGAGAGGACATCCTTCAAGGCCAAACTGAAAATAGGCTGTGACATCCCTGCAGTTAGGGCCACTGTATTTTGAAAGGAGCCTGTGGCAAGGAAGTGCAGCACTGACATGACTTGTACAATGTGTGGAATGCTATTGGGATGATGAATGTCAGGCATCAGATCTGGCTCCAACTGAGGACAGAGATCCATGAGTGTCAGACTATCTAAGCTGTAGATCTGGATGACATGTCAATCTTCCATTGTTTGCAGGTCTTCTAGTGAATGGTACACTGGAGGTTGTCTGACCCTTCTCATTCCAGGGTAACTAGAGGAAGGAATATAAGAAGGTATGTCTATAAGTCATTGTGTCCATTGTAAGTGTGAATATACATATGTCACACATGATGCTTGGACATGCCATATGAAATAAGTAAAACATGGTACACAGGACATACCTAGGGCAATAATGGTTTATTGCTGCAATGTCATCCCCTTACCTTGATTATGACTAGGAAATGGACACGCATGTCACTGAAAGTCTCAGTGATAATGACATTCTTACCATGTTTCACATGTAATAGACACTAATATCATCCATCCAATTGCCATGAGGGTGAGGACTATGTGTAAGGAAATGGATCCCTGTTGCATTTACCCCCCACTTTTTGCCTGATACTGATGCTGACTTGACTGAGAAGTGTGCTGGGACCCTGCTAACTAGGCCCCAGCACCAGTGTTCTTTTACCTAAAATGTACCAATTGTTCCCACAATTGGCCCACCCCTGGCACACAGATAAGTCTATTGTAAAAGGTACCAGTGGTACCAAGGGCCCTGTGACCAAGGAAGGTCCCTAAGGGCTGCAGCATATGTTGTGCCACCCTAAGGGACCCCTCACCTAACACATGCACACTGCCATTGCAGATTGTGTGTGTTGGTGGGGAGAAAAAGGCAAAGTCGACATGGCATCTCCCTCAGGATGCCATGCACACAAAATACTGCCTTTGCCATAGGTAAGTCACCCCTCTAGCAGGACTTACAGCCCTAAGGCAGGGTGCACTATACCACAGGTGAGGGCATAGCTACATGAGCAATATGTCCCTACAGTGTCTAAGCAAAACCTTAGACATTGTAAGTGCAGGGTAGCTATAAGAGTATATGGTCTGGGAGTCTGTCAAACACGAACTCCACAGCTCCATAATGGCTACACTGAATACTGGGAAGTTTGGTATCAAACTTCTCCGAATAGTAAACCCACACTGATGCCAGTGTTGGATTTATTAAAAAATGCACACAGAGGGCACCTTAGAGATGGCCCCTGTATTTCACTGAATTGTTCAGTGCAGGACTGACTGGTCTGTGCCAGCCTGCTATTGAGAGACGAGTTTCTGACCCCATGTGGTGAGGTCCTTTGTGCTCTCGGAGGACAGAAACAAAAGCCTACTCTGGGTGGAGGTGCTTCACACCTCCCCTCTGCAGGAACTGTAACACCTAGCAGTGAGCTTCAAAGGCTCAGGCTTCGTGTTACAATGCCCCAGGGCACTCCTGCTAGTAGAGATGCCCGCCCCAGGACACAGCCCCCACTTTTGGCGGCAAGTCCAGGGGAGATAATGAGAAAAACAAGGAGGAGTCACCCACCAGTCAGGACAGCCCCTAAGGTTTCCTGAGCTGAGGTGACCCCTGCCTTTAGAAATCCTCCATCTTGATTTTGGAGGATTCCCCCAATAGGAATAGGGATGTGCCCCCCTCCCCTCAGGGAGGAGGTACAAAGAGGGTGTAGCCACCCTCAAGGACAGTAGCCATTGGCTACTGCCCTCCCAGACCTAAACACACCCCTAAATTTATTTTGTATTTAGGGGCACCCAAGAACCCAGGAAATCAGGAAAGACGAAGGAGGACTGCTGACCTGAAGCCCTGCAGAGAAGACGGAGACACCAACTGCTTTGGCCCCAGCCCTACCGGCCTGTCTCCCCACTTTAAGAAAAACTGCGGCGCGTCCCCCAGGGTTCAGCGACCTCTGAAGCCTCAGAGGACTACCCTGCATCTAAAAGGACCAAGAAAATCCCGAGGACAGCGGCCCTGTTCCACAAAACTGCAACTTTGCAACAAAGAAGCAACTTTTAAAGACCACACGTTTCACGCCGGAAGCGTGAGACTTTCCACTTTGCACCCGACGCCCCTGGCTCGACCTGCGGAAAACTAACTCTAGAGGGAGGACTCCCCGGTGACTGCGAGCCCGTGAGTAGCCAGAGTTGACCCCCCTGAGTCCCCACAGCGACGCCCGCAGAGGGAATCCAGAGGCTCCCCTGACCGCGACTGCCTGCTTCAAGGAACCCGACGCCTAGTAAAGTCACTGCACCCGCAGCTCCCAGGACCTGAAGGATCCGAACTCCAGTGCAGGAGTGACCCCCAGGTGGCCCTCTTCCTAGCCCAGGTGGTGGCTACCCCGAGGAGACCCCCCCCCCCCTCCCCTTGCCTGCCTGCATCGCTGAAGAGACCCCCGGATCTCCCATTGAATCCTATTGCAAACCCGATGCCTGTTTGCACTCTGCACCCGGCCACCCCTGTGCCGCTGGGGGTGTATTTTCTGTGCCTACTTGTGTCCCCCTCGGTGCCCTACAAAACCCCCCTGTTCTGCCCTCCGAAGTCGAGGGTACTTATCTGCTGGCAGACTGGAACCTGGGCACCCCTATTTCCATTGAAGCCTAAGTGTTTTGGGCACCACTTTGACCTCTGCACCTGACCGGCCCTGAGCTGCTGGTGTGGTAACTTTGGGGTTGCCTTGAACCCCCAATGGTGGGCTACCTTGGACCCAACATTGAACCCTGTAAGTGCTTTACTTACCTGTGAACTTAACAAATACTTACCTCCCCCAAGAACTGTTGATTTTTGCACTGTGTCCATTTTCAATATAGCTTATTGCCATTTTTGCCAAAACTGTACATGCTATTGTGATGATTCAAAGTTACTAAGATACCTGAGTGAAATACCTTTGATTTAAATTATTGTTTGTAAATCTTAAACCTGTGGTTCTTAAAATAAACTAAGAAAATATATTTTTCTATATAAAAACCTATTGGCCTGGAATTGTCTTGAGTGTGTGTTCCTCATTTATTGCCTGTGTGTGTACAACAAATGCTTAACACTACCCTCTGATAAGCCTACTGCTTGACCACACTACCACAAAATAGAGCATTAAAATTATCTCTTTTTGCCACTATCTTACCTCTAAGGGGAACCCTTGGACTCTGTGCATGCTATTTCTTACTGTGAAATAGTACATACAGAGCCAACTTCCTACACTATGCTACTAATGATATGTTTCTCACATATCATGAATTTTACAACATGTCTATTAAATCTAATTTCAAATACATGGTTGCTCAAAGCCAGCACTGAAAACTACGGCGAAGATATGTCTCTGACCTTGTAACGCATCTTTAATTTAACTTTTCTGACCATCTAAGAACCTTTAAATGGCAGCTCCCTGACCTACTGTACTGGACATTAGGAAATGACCTACGTCCGCCGGTGGAAAACGTCATGGCAGTAGGAGAATACTACCATGATGGATATTGCCATTGGAACACATTGCTTCCTTTGGCGGTCTTGGGCCAATGGCGATGTCTGCCGGAGGTGACGGTGTCTTACATGACGGATGTGACTGCCATTTCGTACTTCATCTCTCACTTGACTCCTGATACTACTGCCAGCAAGACCTCCACGACTTGAGCTGCTGTGAACTGCCTCTGGGAGCAATCATGCCAAGTCCTACAGGTGATAGGGCCCATGCCTTCTCACCTGCGGAGCTGGAGAAGCTAGTGGAGGAGGTTCTACCCCTGTATGGACAGCTCTATGGTGCACCAGAGGAGCAGGAAAGTGCACTATGTGCACACATAGGCTGATGAACAATGTTTCTGATTGTGTCCTTAAAGTCTGCAGAGTGCCAAAGTTGTGATAGAATGGATGACTCCCTGGTCATGCACTGACGTCTGGTGACAGATTGTGAGCCCTGTGACATTGTGGAGAGTGTTTGATGTATATTCCCTGACCCACCTTGTGGCTGTTGCACAAGGTTGGTGAAGTTGGTACACCAGACTCCTCCTGAACTAGCATGTTTGCAAATGTGTTTTCTGTCTGGTCTTATGTGATAACATGACAGCTGGAGATGCATGTTGTCTGGCTGTTTCCACCTCACATCTGGCCTGACTGCATATGCTCATCTATCAGTGGAGGGGATGTTAATGACAGTCTGTGTTTGGCTTATTGTACTAACTAGTTAATAACCCTGCCTGTTTTGGTATGATATATGTGGACATGACATACTTTTTCATCTATGTCATCCATGCAGGTCAACGTCCATCAGAAGCAGAGGATTTGGCGTACCATCGCCAACAAAGTGTGGACCCTAGGGGTCCACAGCTGGCGGTGCTCCCACTGTTGGAAGAGGTGGGAGGACCTGAGACGCTGGGCCAGGAAGACCGCAGAGGCCCAGATGGGTATGTCCTCCCAACGAGGATGGGGTGCCTGTCAGACCATGACTCTCTTACTGGCCAGCATTTTGGTGGTGGCCTACCCTGAGTTGGATGGGTGTTTGAAGGCAGCACAGCAGCCACAAGGGGGTAAGTACAGACCTAACTCATGTTTGCCCCTTTACCAGGTGATTGAGTGAGGGACCAGAATGTTGGCTCTGACAATTTGGTAAGCGTAAAGTGTCACAGATCTCCTGTGTACACATCAATGTACCATAGCCATCTATAGCACACACGTGTGCACATACAACTGTAATTAAAGGCATGTTACTCAACTATGTCAGTACAATAGCATATTATGGTGGACATATGTTTGTGTCATATGGGTACCACTATACAGCATTTTTTACTCTGGTGATTGTTAATACCCACCAACAGGTCAATACTCCCAATGTCATGGTGGTAAGGTGTGCAGGTCCTTGATCTCTGTCCTCTGGAATGTCTCAAGATTCCTGTCTATATGCAAAATAGAGTCAGACATATTCTATCCATCATTAGTTGTCTGCTTTCTGATAAGTGAAAGCAGCATGTGAGGCTGTGATGTCCATCTGACATGTCACATAACATTCAAGGTTACTAGTTTTCTAATGCTTTCTGATAAGTGACAGCAGCATGTGAGGCTGTGATGTCCATCTGACATGTCACATGACATACAAGGTTAACATCTTCACACATGTTACAAGGTAACCCCTCTTGGTAAGTGAGGGAAGTACATATACATTTGTAAAGTCTCATCAGAGTAGACAACATGCATTTTGGATATCATTGAGATTTTCCAACATTTCTCTGGGCACACATATATTGGCATCAGAGGCTACGAATGTTACAACCATGCTAATGTTCTCTTAGTGGAAACTGGCCACACAGCATTGTCCTTCTGCATACTATTGCAGGCATGAAACATAGGCAATAGCAGCCTATTCACAGTTACATTCTTGACAGATATGTATCAACATATATATCAATTGAAAGGTTCAGTAATGAATCAATATTGGAAATAGTTATGTCTACTTGGTGTTGCTATGAAGGATGTGGCAAATGAGTACTGGCTGTTTGGGAGCCTAGTGTTGACAATGACACCTATGGTGTGCAGGTGTGGTAGTTCACAAACACATGTGAGTAGTATTGTAAGTGTATCTGGGCTTGTGGCGCCCATCATGGTAGGTGTACCTGTTATGTTAGCAACACATATGCTTTGGCCATGAGAATCCTCCACAGTTAGATGTAAGGCCTGCCATGTCTGATGTGTGTGTAGTGATGTACCCACTCAGTCAGTGGCCCAGTGGACTAATTGCATGATTAGGTAGGACTGATTGTCATCTTTCTGCACAGTATAGTAATCCATATGTAAGGTACACTCTTTTTTGACATCTTGTGTTTGTGTGTGGGACAAATAACTGAGGCAACTTGGCCATTACGTTTTTCAGAAGACCAGTGACCTAGATGACTTGGTCCACATTATATTTTCAATCCTTGATCCATCACTATTGGTGCATGTGTGTATGACATGTGTTCTGACTCCTTCAACCTTAAATTGAAATATGTGGCAATTTGAATTGTTACAGGTTTGCATATGTCCATTGTAAAGAAGGTTTGGCTTATCTACACTAGGCTTGCTTGCCTTTACTTTACGACATGTGTCATAGTATGGTACATGACATCAGAGTAAAATATTTGTATGTTTTGAGTATGTGTTTTTGATTAGTGATAAGAAATTTCACATTCCTAAACTATTGCTTGATTGGTGCTTGACTATGTTGTAACTGTATCATGTGGCAAAGTCACCTTGTCATGGTGTGGTCAGTGTGATTAGTCAACATCTTTCATGGTCAGTGTGACTGGTCAACTTCATTCATGGTATTGTTGGCATTGTACTGGCACTACCAGGGTTGTTTGTGAACAGGATGTAATGAGACCTATGTGTACTGTATGATGGAAGTGTTATCTTGTGAATGTGTGACCATACCTGACTTTCAGTTTTTCAGCATCAGCACAAGCAGGCAAAGGAGATGGGACACAGCTGAGTGGGGAAGCTGCTGTCCACGAGACCTCCAGTCACAAGAACACAGACAGTGAGGGACCCAGTTAGCCCGGAGGGCAAGGGGAGTACCACCGGGGAGGCCAGATCCACTACATCTTCTTAGGAATCCTTCTCGTTTGGCCACTCCCTAGTCGTGGCGGACCAATCTGGGACCACCCTAGTACCATCTTTGTCTGCCACTCCTCATTCTATCACCACCCTCACTGTAGCTCCCCACTCAGTTGGCCATGCCCGCCCATCTAAGAGGGTGGGCGTCTCCTTCGATGCAGGCACCTCTGCCCCAGGCCCTGTTAACCCTGCTGCCCTCTGTGAGGAGGCAATTGACCTCCTGAGGTCAATCTCTGGGGGTCAGTCAACCATTATGAATGCCTTCCAAGGACTGGCAACTCAATCCAACAGAGCAACGTGTTCCTTGTGGGCATTCTCGTTGCACTGGCTGGCCTACAGAGATCATTTCAGGCTCTGGCCTCCACACTGATAGCAGCCAGTCACCCCTTGTCTACCATCCCCCTGCGTCTTCCTCTTCCCAGTCTGAATCGCCCCTTCCCGACCGAGCCAAAGTACACAAACAGACAGGCATGCATCCACCTCAACATCCAAGGGTAGCTCTGACAAACATAAATGCCAAAAGGCACACCACTGGCACGCACATAGACAACATCCCTCTGCAGACACAGCAACAGTCATGACCTGCTCTGACACCCCCACCACTCCCAGCATCAGAAGCACAACACCTGGCACACCTGCAGACACCACACCAACATTCAGTGATCCAACCACCACACCTATCCTACCCGCATACAGCACCCCAGCAGACCCTTAAGCATCCATCCCAGTCACCACTCCCACAGACACCACAACCACTGACATGCTTACATGCAGCACATCCACCATACTTGCAGTCACCACCCCAAGATAAAGCCACCCACCACGGCATCCCCAGCACCTCCATCCCCCCTCAACCCAAAACACATAAACGCCGTCACTCACCCACTCAGCAAACACCCACCACCCACAAACACACTTCCCACAAACATGCACCCAAGACATCTACACCTAAACATCAGACAACCACTCCCTCAGCCACCACATCCAAACCCCCTTCTGATGACCGTTCCTGTGTTTAAAAAAAAGCTTTCCTTGTTAAGTGTGACCTTTTCCCAACTCCCCTAAAATAACTGTTACCCTCCCCAAGGTCATCCCTTACACCCCCAAGGCATCCCCTACCCCCTGCCAGCGCCCATGCCCCTCCCCCTGCCCAAAAAGAAGTCCATCCCTCTCAAAAGGATCTGACCTCCAAGCCAAAGCCTAATCATTCACCTCCCAGCCTAAGCCCAATCACCCCCCCCCCCAACACCCCCACCAATCCCTGAGGTGCCTGCCGGCCCCCTTGATGCCCCTACCCGTGGAGGTTACACTGCAGTCAGAAGTCAAGTAGGGGCACCATTTAGTGCCTTTGGTGCTGTTTATACTTGCAAATGACTGGTCTATGGACTTGGAAAATCTTGTTTGATACAATTATTTTATATACAAATAAACAAATCATTTGTTACTTTTTTGGTTACATCTTTGTCCTGCATTTCCTTTCCTAGGTTTGAATTGTTCCTGGCTGACATTAGTTGTGTGGAAGCATTTGTGTGTGTGTGTGCTGCTTGATGCTTCCAGTATTGTCTGAGCAGTCTGTGAGTTTGTGTGCAGTTCTTTTATCCCCCGGGGTAGGATGTGTTTTGTGTGATGGGTATGTGTATGTAGCTAAAATGTTGTTGTCATGGCGGTGTGTTGTTTTGGTGTTGGCATGTGTTTGTTGTAATGCTGTGTGGCTTTGTGTGTTTAAAATGTTTGAGTCAGTATGTATTGTGCATGGCATAATAGGTTTGGTGTACTGTGTGTGTGTGTGTAGGTTGTATTATGGTGTAATTATATGTGTTTCATCACAGATGGTTGTATATTGTGTTGTATGTGTGTGGAGTTCCTGGCCACTGTTGGTTATGAGTGTTTGACATGTGTTTATATTTGTGCAGTTGTGGTGTTGTTGTTACTAGTTTGTATGTTGTAAGTGAATTTGTGAGGCTGGGCCTCTGCTGTGTTCCTGTGCTTAAGTGAGTGTTATTAATGTCAGGTGTGTGTGCTGGCTGCAGTGTGCATACTGTGTATGTGTGGGTGTATTTGTTGCTGTATGTGAGTGTGTGTGTCACTGTACTATTACGTGCAAGTATAGCCCTCCCTCCCCCTTCCCTATGGCATGTTATGCAACCTTACAAATTAATACATTTTACATATATACGGGTGAGTGTGTGCACTTATGGTTGTTGTCTTCCTTGTCGGCAATGATTCTGTTGTTTTTCTGCGAGCAGCGGGATGATGTCTAGTTGTGGTTCGATGGCGGCTCTGTTCGAGCATGGCTTCCTGGAGGTGAGTTTCTCCTTTTATACTGTTTGTTTCTTCCTGGTGTTCCGTGGTAGTCCAACCGCAGTGGAAATCTTGGTGGTGTGCAACCTCATAATGAGTTCAGTGGAAACATGGTGTCTGCCGGACCTGTGGTGGCACCAATCAACCGTGGCAGTCTGACCTCACTGGCGGTGCTTGGTGGGATTCTGAATTCATCATCGCCAGTGTCATAATTTGACGGTCTTCTCTGCCAGCCCGTTGGCAGTTGGACCATAACTTCCAGCATGGCGGTCCTCGGACCACCAAACTCGTAATGAGGCCCTTAGGCTCCAGAAGCAGGTCTAAACTACACACTGACATTGTTTAGTAACCATGCTATTAGGAAAGTCTAATGCTGTCTAATCAGAGATATCTCGAGACATAAGTTAAACATTTATCCAAGATAGGTTCTATTTAAAGAAGTTTATGGACACCCGCCAGCAGACTGTGTTAAAAAAGGAAGCAATAAGAGTAAACTGCCAAGTTTCCTCACCAACTTTTCCTCTCCTAACAGACCAACTCTAGTACAGCTAAGGACTGCCAGAGACTCCATATGCACGTTAAAAAGTAGACATGACAAAAAATGTAGGGTTTGCTCAACTTTGGCTAAGAAAACCTAGGCAGAATTATTTATGACATTACAGGAAGTGACATCAGACAACTTCTGGTTCTGATGATGTGACAGAAAAGGATGTGACATATTCTTTCAAATTACCGGAAGTACTTTCCTCAGCTATCATAAATGTGCCTGTATAACCCTTTGTTATTATGTGCAAGTGAACAGGTATTTGAGAAAACATATGCAGATTAATGCAGAAAATATTTTTCTCCAATCAGACACAACCATTTTAAGCTTAGGCAGTATTTTGCGCCTTAATCAATCAGTAGAAATGGGCAGAGCTTCATCTGTCTACCTGTGAACAGTCATTGGTGTGATGTGCAATATCAGTTGTCTTTCTACAGCAGTCATGCTCCCCCCGCCTTTTTTCTTCACTTTAATTTATTCCTCTCCTTTCATTCTCCTTCCATCAGCAGTTATCCCGTTTCTGCCTTTTTCCTTTCTTCCACCATTTTCATTTACATCTTTTTTTTATTGTGTTTATTTAGTACACTAGGGCCCATATTTATACTTTTTTTGCGCTGTATTTGAGTAATTTTCTGATGCAAAAGCAGCGCAAACTTATAAAATACATATGTGTTGTATTTTGTAAGTTTGCGCTGCCTTTGCGTCCAAAAGCGGCGTAAATGTGGCACTAAAAAAGTATAAATATGGGCTTAGGTGGGCAAACATATATCAGGCAGATCCACTTCCCGGACCCCAAGCCCAAGATATTGCAGCATGTAGTAGTAGTGCAGCAGAAAAACTGAAATTTGACAGCACACTATTGCGCTTTTTGTGGCATTTTTGCGGCACATTATTGTAGTGACATTTATTAGGTATGGCCCAATAACAAGGGAATCTGGAGGAAAAAAACATTGTGTATGCTCTCCTAACCACAACAACAAAGGACTTAATCTTACCCTGTTTTATTTATTTGATGTGATAGATTGAATTTGTTTTTAACTTGGTTAGTTGGTTAGTATTATATTTTGTGAATAATTAATATGTAATAAATATGTATATTTTAATTATATCAGTGATTATTATTTTTTTGATGTATGTAATAGTTTCAAATTATTATCATATTCAAATTATAATTGGCAAAAACTGATTTGGTTTGTTGTTTTAGAGTGTGTTGTAGTTGTTGAGGTTTTTGGTAGGTTAAAATGTATTTCATTGGATTGATTTGGCTATTATTTCTAAGTAGTCTAATCCTTTCCTATTTATGAAGATTGTGACTTTCCATTGTAGTATGTCTTACATTTTTTTAGTTTGTTTGTTGAGTTTAGGGCCAATTTGGTAACAGATTGTTCTATTCTCACTTCTTGGTAGCTTTGTTCTTTTTGTAATACTTCTATAAATGTGTATATTGTAGGATGAGTTCTAAAAGTGTGGATTGGAAGGCATTGTACCATCTTTCCACTGCATTGTTTGTTTTTGCTTCCTATGCCAGGGTGCTGTCACAGACATTCCATCACGGTATCTGGAATTTGGCTTGGCGTCCGTGTCCTGACCGATGCAGTCTGCCAAACCAACTGTTCTTGAAATACTCTATTAGGGGACTAAGAGCCCGATTACGATGTTGTCCGTCTGACCACCAGATCGCCATCGTGGAGGTCGGGAGAAGGCGCTGAGACGGTGGCCTCGTGACTGCCACATTACAATACTACTGCTGGGCTGGCAATAGTGTCTGCGGCGGTGGCATTGCCGCGGCATGCTTCAGCTCATAAAGTGAGCCTGAAGCACATGCTGCCACAGTGCAGTGCCAGATGCTCCTTGCACCGATAGTGCAGGCATAGGGAAGCACAACATGTGCCCTCAGCCACACTGCCCAATGAGCAAAATAGCTCTGGGGCCCTGTTTGGGGACCCTTCCCTGCCTTTCTGCTGAGCTTTCCATGACGGGGACCCCCACAGAAAGGCAGGTCGTGATCAGCATGGTGGTGCCGGCATTGGCATTGCCACGACTGATCATGGATTTCCCAACCACCGCAGGATCCAAGATCCTGGCCTTGTGGTGGTCCGACCACCATCCTCATAATCTGGTGGTCGGACTGTTGAGGAGGCAGGGTACGGCGGTCTCAGGACCGATGTATTCTTAATCATGTGATTCAAAAATGTTATTTCGGCCACTAGGGCCGTAACAGCACGTCATTACAAATAATAAATATGAACGTGAAATGTAAAATCATTACAGTACATTTTTATAATAGAGCCTAAAAGCCTAAATATTCATCATAAAACATCCTTCAGTGTATGTCAACTATTCATACTAATGCTTCACATATGTGGAGATAATGTTTTTGCTCTAAGAATCCATATGGCTCCAAGAAACTTGGCAACAGCGGTGACCAGAACCAGGTGGGTGTCTGATCTGAGTATTCGGAGAGCAACAGAGTTCACCTACAACCAAGGACAAGCCATTTCCTATGAGTGGTTACGTAAGCAGGACAAGCGAATAAAACATGAGGCAGGTTTTTATTAGTGGCATTACAAGCTTGGCAATTGGTTACCCCCTCATATGACCACTGGCTGGTAAACGATCTTAATGGTAAAGTTCCTACATGAAACAGGAAATGCAACTTCCTTTCTTTAGGACCCGAAATTGCACACCAGAAATCTGCACAGATCTTTTATATCGACAAAGTCATGTGACAGTTTGAAACCGATCTCTACACACAACTCCTCAGAATCTACCACCCTCCAATAATGCTTTTTGAAGTCATACTTCGAAGGGAAGGTAGCAGGGGCTGGGGAATCTCAAAGCTCACGGAAACCAAGCATATATGATGCCTCTTTTATGTATCTATGTCAAGGAATTCTAAAGGAGCGATCAGCTTCCACTACAGCCTGCAGGGCTGCAGTATAAGAGGCAAGCTCTGTAGTAGTCCAAAGCCATCTCCAATATAAAAGAGGATGTAAATGAGCCTTGTGACCTATATCCTTATTGCCCAAGTCCTTGAAAAGAGGAAGCAACAGAGTGGTCAATGTAAGACAGACAAGCTTCCTTAAAAAGGTGTTCTCAACAAGAGATACTTCTTGGGCTTTAACAAGGCCCCACAGTTCTGCACCATAAAGTGCAGAGCTCACAGACTTGACCGCATAGATCTGGAGTGCTGGACGAATCGGCTTAGAACAGGAAACGCCAAAATCCTTAATTAAAACCCTTGTAATTTGTTTCTGCTTCAGCGCCACCTTGGCAATATGTGATTTCCAAGACATGTTCTCCGATACTGTTAGACTGAGGCAGCTGAAAGATTTCACCTTCTCAAGTGGGATACCTCCAAGTGCAATCTTCCCTTTAAATGATCTATGAGGATTGAATGTCATCAATTTAGTTATAGAAGTATTGATTTCCAGTCCCCGAGAGGAACAGAACTCCTCAAAGCACATTAGAAATTTTCATAAGCCACTCAGGGTCTTAGATATCAAAAGAGTGTCATTCGCGAATAACAAGTCAGGAACTTTATGTGTGCCTATGGATGGTGCATATGCCCTTACCTTAGCTAAGAAGAAGACAATGTCATTAATGTATAAAGAAAACAGAGTTGGAGCAAGGACACACCATCGGCATACTCCACTTAGCACTGGGATTTTGTCAGTAAGCTGCCCCTAGTCACCCCACCTGATGCATGCATAGTTGCCATCATGGAGCATACTAGTAAGGATAGAATGTGGGAGGGCATTGCCATCTCAGAGTGGACTTCCCACAACTTATCACAAGGCACTAAATCAAATGCAGATTTCAAGTCTACAAAGGCAACATACAAGTTCTCTTTACTAATAAAGACTGCCTTCCAATATAAAAGCAAAAACCTGAAAGCTTGGTCAATAGTAGAAATTTTCCTGCGAAAACCGCCTTGCGATGAGCAAAGTATATCATGCTCAGACATCCAATCGTGGATCTTCTCCAAAGGACAGTGGCAGAAGACTTTCTATACACAGTCCAGTAGGCTAATAGGCCTGTAGTTGCAGGGTAGAGATCTATCACCTTTTTTATAGATAGTTATTACTACAGCACCCTTCCATGACTCAGGAATTATTGCCCCCGCCGCTATTGCATTGAATATAACAAAAATATATCTCGCCCAGATTTCAAAATCAAATTAAAAACAAATCCACTGGAAAACCATCCGGACCAGATGCCCTGCCACGCTTAAGCGATGCTAATGAGTGAACGACATCAAAGAGAGTAAACGATTGCAAGGATGAAGGGTTAGGAGTTTGGTCAATGATGGTAGGGAAAACCCCATCAGACTCACATACCATACTAAGATGGTCGGCAGAATACAATTGGCTAAAATGGTCTACCCACTCTGTTGCAGCAATATTTGTTGTTACATTCAATACACCATTATCAGGGCTATGCGCAGCCAAACACCAGAATCTTATACAGTTCTTCTCATTTGATGCACCATTTAGTGCAGCCCACCACTTTTCGTCTTGCTCGCATTTGGCTTTACCAATGGCGACCTTACAAGACTTCCTGGCCATACGGATAGCAACTACATCCTTAGATTTAACTGCCTTAATCAGTAGTTTATTTAAAGCCTGACATTCCTTACTGAACCTGGGATGTTTTCCTTTAGGCCTTCCACCATCAGATTTACTACTTAACATAAAATGTCCCACAATACTCAAAACATAAAGCATAGGATGCTTACAATTGCTCACTGTAGGAAGTTGGCTCTGTATAGACTATCTCAAAGTGAGAGATAGTGTGCACAGAGTCCAAGGGTTGCCCTCAGAGGCTGAGGCTCCTTGCACCACTACTTTGTGGTAGTGCAGTCGAGCAGTAGGCTTATCAGAGGGTAGTGTTAAGCATGTGTTGTACACACACAGGCAATAAATGAGAACACACACTCAAAGACTTAACTCCAGGCCCATAGGTTTTTATATAGAAAAATATTATTTTCTTAATTTTTTTTTAGAACCACAAGATTCAGGATTTAGGTAAGTACATAAATTGTAAGGTACTTCACACACGTAAGTATGGAACTTTGAATTAAAACAGTAATGTACACAGTTTTGCCAAAAATGGCAATAAGCTATTTTAAGAGGACACTGTGCATAAATCAACAGTTCCTGGGGGAGGTAAGTAATAATTAATTTCTCAGGTAAGTAAAGCACTTACAAGTTCAGTCTCCTGGGCATCGTCAGCCCACCGTTGGTGGTTCAAGTCAACCCCAAACACCCAGCACCAGCAACACAGGGCCAGTCAGGTGCAGAGGTCAAAGTAGGGCCCAAATAGCATAGGCACCTATGCAGAACAGTGGTGCTCCGGTCCTAGTCTGCTAGCAGGTAAGTACCTGTGTCCTTGGGGAGCAGACCAGGGGGGTTTTGTAGAGCACTGAGGGGAAAACACACAGGCACACAAAATACACCCTCAGTGGCACAGGGGCGGCCGGGTGCAGTGTGCAAATTAGGTGGCAGGTGTTGCGTTGAAAGCAATGGAGGGACCCGGGGGTCACTGGCAATGCAGGCAGGGCACAGGGGGGCTTCTCAGGCCAACCACTGACTGGGCTAGGAAGAGAGCTGCCTGCTGGTCACTCCTGCACCGATGGTTGGTGTTACGACTCTGTCGTCCCATCTCTAGGGGACACTGTAAAGGGACTGTATGTAGCCTGGGAATCACCTTGAACACTCATCTAGAGTCCCTTTCTGACTCTGCTTTTGTAGAATTACATTTGCTTCCTGGGACTGCAAATCCCATAATGCACAACCTGGTAGTCAGGAAAGCCCGGATTCTGCTATACATTGTTTTCTATGGGTGAAGCCCAGATGCTCCTTTTTACTGGATTCTCTCCTCCAGGACTTGCGAGTGTCTGAAACTACACACACCTGAGACCTCTCCTGTGCAGCCCAGTCATGTGATTCCACCTGGGGTTTGCTGCAGCCTGGAACTGCTTATAAGCAGCCATTTCCTCAAGATCCTCGTCATTCATTGGAGTTCGATTCCTTTGTGTTCCAGAACCTTTATCGGATGGTGTTCCAGTCTTGTTCCTGTTCTGTTTTAGCTTGAACCTGCTTTCTGTTTCTCTGCCCTGTTCCTGCTTGTTCCAGCCAGATTCTGCTCCCTGTCTCTTAGCCTTGTTCCTGTTTGTTTCTTCCAGAGCCTGCTCCCTGTTTCTCAGTCCTGTTCCTGCCTTGTTTCAGCCTGAACCTGCTCTCAGTTTCCCAGTCCTGTTTCCTGCTTGTTCCAACTCCCTTTATTCCAGTCCTGTTCTTACTTGCTTGTTCCAGCCAGAGCCTGCACTCTGTTTCCCATTCCTGTTTCTGCTTGTTCCGGCCATAGCTTGTGCTCTGTTTTCCAGTCCTATTCCTGCCTTTGCTTCAGCCTGAGCCTGTTCGCAGATCCTGCCTCTGCCTCCTAGTTTGTTCCTTCTGTTTCAGTTTCCTCTTGGGTATTTGTGTCTGGTAAGTGTACTATCAGTCTCCTTTGTACTGGGGTTGGCTCCTGGTTTCCAGGAGGCAATTCCAGCCCCCATCCTTTGTCTAGTGTTGTACATAGACTTTAGTGCCTAACAGTGACAGTGTGCTATTGCTGATTTTCCAGGAATTACCACTGTGTTTCCAGCTGGACCCACAAGGTCTTGTCTTGTGTATGTAAGTACAATCCTTGTTTGTGCTCTAAGGGTCTAGAGACAGAATCACTTCGCTGCCTCCTTTCCATGGGGCTTGCGGGTGACTATCTGTAAGAGCAATCTGCACTGACATTCCCTGTTGCTGTGGGAAGTTCTGCGCCCTACCATGTGTACAACCTTAGTGGTAACCCCAGTGTGTTTGTCCTTTAGTAATCCATTTCCTATTTGTTCACACTAAGGTTGCTTTGCCTTTACTTTCCTGTTTCCTGTGCCTGTCCATAGCTGTCCTTTCCCGTGTATGCCTTTAGCTGCTCTTCTGTCCCAGTACATTACCTTTTTGGGATATTCTGTGACCTCAAGGGGTGCCCCAACCAGAGTCCTGATCAGACCCGCCCGGAACCGTGACAGGTTGGTTCCTCTTGGTCCTGGGGGTTGCGTGTGCAGTGCTTTGTCCAGGCGTCAGATTCCTTTGTTACCAGGCAGTCGCGGTTAGGGGGAGCCTCTAGATCCCCTCTGCAGGCGTCGCTGTGGGGATGCAGGAAAGTCGACTCAGTGTGTCCACGTCTTTGGAGTCGCCTGGGAGTCCTCTCTGCGGTGCTGGTTCTCCTGAACTCGAGCCGGGGACTTTGGGTGCTGAGTGTGAAGACTCACGCTTCCAGAGTGAGGCTGGAGTCTTCTTTAAAGTTGGTTTCTTTGTTGTAGTTTTGGACAGAGCCACTGTCCTCAAGAGTTTCTTGGTCCTTTAGGTGCAGATCAGTCCTCTCAGTCCTCAGAGGTTGCTGGTCCCTCTGGAGGCATCGCTGTTCAGGTTCTTTGAGTCTGGAGACAGGCCGGTAGGGCTGGGGCCAAGTCAGTTGTTGTCGCCGTCGTCTCTGCGGGGCTTTCAGGTCAGCAGTCCTTCTTCTTTCTTCAGGATGCATGAATCTGGTTTCCTGGGTTCATGGTCCCCCTAAATACTCCATTTAGGGGTGTGTTTAGGTCTGGGGGGCAGTAGCCAATGGCACCTGTCCTTGAGGGTGGGTACACCCTCTTTGTGACTCCTCCCAGTGGGGAGGGGGTCACATCCTTAATCCCACTGGGGGGAATCCTCCAAAACAAGATGGAGGATTTCCTAAAGCAGGGGTCACCTCAGCTCAGGACACCTTAGGGGCTGTCCTGGCTGGAGGGTGACTCCTCCTTGTTTTTCTCATTATTTTCTCCTGACTTGCCCCCAAAAGTGGGAGCTGTGTCCGGGGGCAAGCATCTCCACTAGCTGGAGTGCCCCGGGGCATTGTAACACAAATCCTGAGCCTTGGAGGCTCACTGCTGCAGGGGGAGGTATGAAGCACCTCCACCCAGTGCAGGCTTTGTTTCTGGCCCCAGAGAGCACAAAGGCTCTCACCCCAGAGGGTCAGAAACTCGTCTCAGTGGCAGGCTGGCACAGACCAGTCAGTCCTGCACTGAAGGAGTGGGTAAAATACAGGGGGCATCTCTAAGATGCTCTCTGTGTGCATTTGTTAATAAATCCAACACTTGCATCAGTGTGGGTTTATTATTCTGAGAAGTTTGATACCAAACTTCCCAGTATTCAGTGTAGCCTTTATGGAACTGTAGAGTTCATTTTGACAAACTCCCAGACCATATACATAATATGGCCACACAGTACTTACAATGTCTAAGAATGGACTTAGACATTGTAGGGGCATACTGTGGTAGAGTGCACCCTGCCTTAGGGCTTTAAGGCCTACTAGAGGGGTGACTTACTTATGCCACAGGCAGTATTTTGTGTGCATGGCATCCTGAGGAGATTCCATTTCGACTTTGCCTTGTGATCCCCACCAATGTACACAATCTGCAATGGTAGTGTGTATGTGTTAGGTGAGGGGTCCCTTAGATGATGTTCCAACCCATATAGTTAAACCACCAACAGTCTGCCCCTTTTACTAGGAAGTGCTGGGATATAAAAGCTCATGTAGCCAGACCCGAAGCGTGAATCAACTGCCCATGTTTCCTGGAAAAGACAGATCTCATGGTCCTTGATGAATAAAGTAAGAGCTGGTAGAGAGACAACAGATCTTAGACCGGCCACATTCCAGGAAACAAAGCACACCCCAACATTTTGAGAAGCTAACTGGAACATAGATATAGTATTAGCACAATTAGCTAGCTGTTTCTGAGTTGATTGACAAGGCGTATCAGAAGAAAATGAGCTAGAAGGCTCAGACACCGGAATGGAAAAAACACCAGTACTGGGGCTAACTGCATCATACAGGATGGGGGTCAGAGATGGAAAATCTGAAAGGATCTCAGACGGTACTCTTAGTCAGTCAGTCTCATTTAGACTAGATGAGCTACACCCCAGATGAGGGGTAAAATGAGCTTTATTATGCAAGAGAAGCCTAGGGTATTTAAACTGTATGCAGGAATGCCTAGGTGCACCTGTCCTAGCATCTAGAGTACCAAGTTGTGTACCATACTCTTGTCCCTAAGTGTTGATTTAATCATGTTTTATTGTTTAACAGGATCTGGCCTTGAACTACCTTAATTATCCTCACGAATCACAGAATAACAGCCTTTCACATGACAAAGCCAATGAATCGCCTTATTTCTGATGGATTCTCCCCCTTCCCTAGGTGCCACTGGGCGTAACATGGGCACATTGACCATCAAGACGGTGTTGGAAGAGTTGGGCTGTCAGCAACAGAGTGTATAACATGATTGGAAGCATTGTCTTCCATAAGCATGAAAGACTGACAACAGACTATTGGTTCCTTAACCGAGCCCAGATCATTGCACATGGAGACCTGCCCGGGATTCCCTAGCCTGCCGCCAGCTGGGCAATGACCAGATCAGGGAGCCAAGCTGGCAGCGGTAGGGCAGGTAGCGCAAGTATAATTCTTATTACAAGTTGACAAAGGCAATTTAGACAATGGGGCCAAAAGGCCTGAAGAATTAGGTAAAAGATTATGGGCACGATCCAAAGTAGTCGACCCCTCTACTGGCATCATCTGTTAGACCATGGAAATTAGGATAGTTACTATAGATTGAAGGTCAACTACTTCACACTTGAGATCTTGTAAGTGGGTAGTGTATTGAGCCTCAGTCACATTAGGGGTGACAATTGTGTCTGCTGTCACATCTGGTGTAGATCCTATAACAGGATCATCATGTAGATCTAAAATGTCACTTAAAGGGCTAAAGAGGTTGCTACAAGGTAAGACATCACTACCATCACATGGTGACCCATTCCCCCGAACTGAGGGAGTGTAAGTGACAACATGGTACCCTCCTTCCCTATGGACCTTAAGTCCTGCATTTCGAGCCTTTTAAACATATCTGGAATTTTCCTGTGGTTCACCCCCAAGTTAGCGGGGGAGTGCACACTCTGGACACCTTCAGGAACATTATCAGGGGGAGAGGTTACATTTTTCCTCACATTCAACTAAGTGATTATCAATCCTTTCCATTACGCAATTGTTTGCTGCATGCTTCTGCTTCTTATATTTTTTCTTATGCACCACACCAGCCCCACCCTCGGTCGCCTTCCTTTCACCAATCAGCAATGCTGTGTTTAATAAGTGGGTATGCACTGGCTGATCAGCTAAATCAATAAAACAGCCCCCATTAAGGTGCAACAGCTATAGTGGAGCCTACAAAGCTTACTTAATAAAAAAAGGTTAAAGGGATGGCCCAGCCCAGCCTTCATTGGGCTTCGATGGGCATGGATGGGCCTGCCTTTGGCCCAGGCACATCCCGCGTTTGTCCCGCTCTGCGGGAGAATGAAAGTGCTTATGTGGTTGAGTCAGTGCCGGTGGGCCTGGGACCGCTTCCTGGAGCCCTGTGCCTTCTAGGACCTGCGGTTTCTCCTGGATCTGGTGCTTGTAGCGTCCCGCGCTGCAGGAGAATGAAAGTACTTATGACCGCGAGTCAGTGCCGGTGTGCAGGTGGGCCTGGGACCACCTCCTGGGGCCCTGTGCCTTCTGGGACCTGCTGTCTCCCCTAGATCTGGTGCCTGTAGCATCCTGCGCTGAGGGAGAATGAAAGTGCTTATGATAGCGAATCAGTGCTGGTGGGCCTGAGACCGCCTCCTGTGGGTCTGTGCCTTCTGGGACCTGGGGTCTCCCCTGGATCTGGTGCTGGTAGCATCCCGCTGTGGGAGAATGAAAGCGCTTATGAGCGCGAGTCAGTGCCGGTGTGCAGGTGGTACACTTTAGGCCTGGCAAGTGGGTACACTGGCCAGGGCGAATTAGCAGCTTAGAACTGCACACACAGACACTGCAGTGGCAGGTCTGAGCCATGTTTACAGGGGTACTTGTGGGTGGCACAACCAGTGCTGCAGACCCACTAGCAGCATTTGATTTACAGGCCCTGGGCACCACTAGTGCACTTTACTAGGGACTTACTAGTAAATCAAAAATTCCAATCAGAAATTAGCCAATTACACCTACAATTTACACAGGAGCACTTGCACTTTAGCGCCGGACAGCAGTGGTAAAGTGCCCAGAGTACCAAAAACAGCAAAAACAGAGTCTAGCACACAGTTAAAACATGGGAAGCAGAGGCAAAAAAGACTGGGGAGATCACACCAAGGATGCCAGGTCCAACTCTACTTGTAAAAGGAGGGATATGTTGCAGTTACACAGTGTGCAGTTACACAGTGTCCAGCTCAGGTTTACAACCATTATACCTCAACACAGTAGTGCACCTAAAATTTAAGTACAGTGTACAGCACATAAGCTGTCAGTATGTCGGGACTTTTAGAAACAAGTGTGTGGGATTTAATCTGAGTCAAAGTATATATTTCAAGGTACACACCATGAAAGGAAGGCATTTGTCAGACTTTGTCCTGTATAATAGGAAACAATTAAAGTGGTTGATGTCATCAGCTTGATCCTTATCTCATACCACAGTAAACTAATCCAACATCACATTATCCAAGATACAGACAGATGGCATTCCAACAGTCCATGATCCCAGGACCATCATAATCCGATTCTCATGCGTCTGGTGGTATGACACAAACATATGTCAGTGTCGTGCCACAGGCACTGTGGCCTGCAATGATGAAAATATCTACAGCTACATACAGGTTAGAGAAAAGAGAGTGTACAGTGTGAAGGTAAAATTATGTGGTCAAAAGCTAGGACTACATATATTATGACCAAATATTGACACAAATGATGCAACAGGCACAACACAAGTCCACTATGCACTTGTATACCTCAACCCAAACACTGTGCAAACTCTCTGGGTACAGGTCTCATACATCCAAACTCTGCAGCGTACATTACCTGGAACAATCCATGATTACTTTGCATGTCAGAACAGCATCAGATACCTGTCAATGTCACAACTGTGAAATGCCATCATGAAGATGACATGGTGAAGGTAATGGTGCAAAGAAATAAACAAGGAGTATAGGCTTGAAACCTCACACAAGTCACATAGCAAGCAACTGGAAAACAAAGTACATTGCAAGGAAACTGACACAAACAAAGCAACGTCATCAAGGTGGGGATGTGTCAAAAGCTGTCTTAACAAGCAGCCTTTGGCTGAATGTTGCAGAGTGTCAGCTTCCTAGCTGTATCCAAAACACTTGACTCCACACATTCTCATGACTACAGTACGTTGTACAGTCACAGTCATGACATCACATGACATACTTACACTCATGAAAAGTAGTTGTTGATGAGATCTTCCCACAAGTCAGCTCCTTCCTCTTCACCGCTGTCATCCTCAGTTGGCATTCCAGGAGTCTCACTGGGTGGCACTGCAGGCTCTCCCTCCTCTGGGATGTAACGGATATTCCGCCACGGGGTAATGTTGTGGAGCATGCAGAATGCCACAGTAACCTGACACACTTTCCCGGGTGAGTAGAGGAGGACTCCACCAGTCCTGTCGAGACATTGAAATCTGGCCTTCAGGAGCCCAAAAGCCCACTCCACTGGCCGCTGTGTTTTTCCATGGGCCTCATTGAAGTGGACTTCCCCTGGCATAGTTGGATTCCTCAGTGGCGTCAACAACCAAGAAAGGTTTGGATATACTGAGTCTCCTGTCAAGGAATGTGACAGAAGTGCAACGTGTCACTCACTTCATGTTTTTAGCATCTGACATTGCTCACACACAATCAGGACTGATGTGACTTACCAATCAGCCAGACCCTTTCTGGGTGTATTTGTGACATCAGCTTGGGTACAGTCCTGTTTCGCATTATGAAGGAATCATGGACTGAACCCGGATAATGGGCACAGACATGAGATGTAGAGATCTGCCAAACAGACAACTTGCACATTGATAGAATGCAAGTTCTTTGTGTTGCAATAGACTTGTTCAGTGGCCTGAGGTGGCACCAAGCCAACATGTGTGCCACCAGTGGCCTCTACCAAATGTGGGAGGTGGCCAAAACCATAGAAGTCATCCTTGACATTGGCTAAATCCTCACGTCTGGGGAGCCTGATATAGCTGTCAAAGTGTTCCAACATTGCTGAGAGGAATTCCTTCAACACCAGACTGAACTTAGATTGGGACATACCTGCATATAGGGCCACTGTATGTTGGAAGGACCCTGTGGCTAGGGAGTGCAATACTGACAAGATTGGTACAATGGGTGGTATGCTGGTTGGATAACTAATAGCTGGCATCAGATCTGTCTCCAACTGAAGGTATAAGTCCACTGATGTTTGCCTATCCAGGTGGTGGTACATTATGATGTGGCATATTTCCATGGTTTGGCAGTGGATGATAGACAGGAGGTTGTCGCATCCTCCCTCTCCGAAGTTACCTATGTGTGACAAGACATGAGTTGTGACATTAGTCAGTGTGTCCACAGCAACATACATGTTTCATGCCAATGATATCATGTGACAAATAATTTCTGACTGGATGGACATGACACCCAGTGCACATCACAGCTGCAAAGTGCAAAAGTGTCCCATGTGACCCCCATGGTTTTCAACACGTGCTCAAAAACATGGATTTGAACAAAACTCATAGATGTGCAACACAATTGCCACTCAAAATGTGACTGTATATTCCGACCGCCAAAATGACTGTCGGTGATGGTGGTGGTGTTGAACTGTGCACCGCTGTATAAAGCCATCTGTGCCATGCAACATTCTACTATGGGGGCTGAGTAGAAGGACCTACATGACAAGACATGGTAAGGATGTTTGTGATGCATCGACACAGGTATTGTAAGTATTATGCAGTTTAGAAAGCCCAACAAAGCATTTCAGGTTGCAGAAATGGTGGATGCCTGACCTACTCCACTGGACATTAGGAGCTGCCCACGACCGCTGCCGAAAGTCGTCCTGGTGGTAGACGGCTGCAACCGTGGTGGACACAGCCATAGGCCAACGCTGTTGCCAGTGGCAGTCGCGGCCCAATGGCTGTGTCTGCCGGTGGTGATCACCTCCATGTTGAGCAGATTAACTCACTTGACTCCTGACATTGCTGCCAGCAACACCTCCGTCCTGAGCTGCTGTGTGCTGCCTCTGGGAACAATCATGCCATGTCCAGTAGTTGATAGGGCCCCTGCCTTCTCTCCAGAGTAGCTGGTGGTGAGGCTTGTCAATGAGATTCTACCCCCTCATGAACAGCTCTATGACTCACCAGAGGAGAAGGTAAGTATCTCATGTGCACAATTTTCTCTGTTCTTCACCATCCTTTCCCTCCTCACAGGCTATAGTGTGTCCCTGTGCACCAGTTAGACTTCTTGTGTGCCTTTGTTGCAGTCTGTGTGGCATCAATGAGATGTACAATGTGCATGTATTGGTGACAGTACTATAGGTTAAGTTCACATAGTGTTGTGTGAGGTTTTTGGGATCCTAAATCGTCCTTGTTTTGGATGCATATAACTAGGTAAAGAGACTTTAGTACCATCCAATGACAATTCTTTCTTCATGATTGTTGTAAATGTTGGATAACATGTATGTGCATGACAGCATGAGCTGTGTATGCATCTTGTATGAGTCATTTGAGAATTTTGTAAGCAATGAGTATGGTACCACAAGTCTTTAAACCAACATCTGGCCTTGCCAAACTGTTGTCTGGAATCCATATCCTGACTCACTCTCCCCCTCAGGTTGTCACACACACCACATGCCAAATTGCTGATGCGCACATGATGTACTGTCATGCATGGAAGTGATGGAAATGGAGTGGCATGTAGGTTCTGTATGCTCAGCCTGCAGAGACCAGGGCCTGTCAAATATATCTCCCAGTATGGGACTTAGGGGGTCATTACAACCCTGGCGGACGGTGTTAAAGTGGCGGTAAGACCGCCAACAGGCTGGCGGTCTTTTTTTTAGTATTATGACCATGGCGGTTACAGCCTTGGTCATCCGCCGCTTCCCCGTTCCGCCCGCTGGCCTGGAGACCTGGGTCTCCAGCCCGGCGGCCGTAACAATACCGCCGCCGGTATTGTGACCCTGCTTACCGCCGTGGATTTCCAGCGGTAGGAACCGCCAGGAAATCCATGGCGGTAAGCACTATCAGTGCCAGGGAATTCCTTCCGTGGCACTGATAGGGGTCTCCCCCACCTCCCACCCCCACCCGAACTCCCTCCCCTACACCCCCCACCACCCCTGCCACCCCCAAAGGTGGCAGGACCCCCCCTCTCCACCCCGACCCTCAACATAACATTACTGCCACACACCCGACACGCACGCAGGCACCACCAACACACATACACGCACACACACACACCCCCTACTTACACAGACGCACTCCCACACAACACACAACACCCCCCACCCCCCTCCCCTAACGGACGATCGACTTACCTGTTCTGTCGATCCTCCGGGAGGGGACGAGAGCAATGGGGGCAGCTCCGCCAACACCACACCGCCAACAGAACACCGCCGCGTAGAATCACAGGACGTGATTCGCTGGGCGGTGTTCTGTTGGCGTGGCGGTGGAGGTGGAGCAACCTCCACTTCCCCGCCGCCCGCAAGTATGGCTGTTGGTGGCTCTCTGTCGGAAAAACGACGGAGGGCAGCCAACGGTCATAATACGCCAAGCGGCAAACCGCCACTATTGGCGGTCTACGGCACAGCGGTCCCTCGTCGGTCTTCTTAAAAGACCGCCGAGGTTGTAATGACCACCTTAGTCTTTGTTGTGGGAAAGCCACTGTGGCTATGCAACTGTGCACTGTGCCCACGCCCTGTACACCAGCAGGTCCTGGCATGTAGACAATATGATGCTCTAGGGGCAAAATGTGCCCTGAATGCTACAGTCAATTGAATAGATTAGGAATGGGTAGTGAGGTAAATCATTAAAATAGTCCATATGTGCATTTCGCATCATAGTCAATGTGTGTCTTTGACTCATGACAGGACCCTTACTCCCACAGCTCTGTTGTCACCTTCACACAGGCCATATTTGTCCTGTGCTGGCTTATTGCGCAAATGGCAGTCCCACAGTACCGACAGTGTGTTGATTCCTTGGAGGCCATGATATGTGAGTCATTAGCTTGGTCACGAAGCAGTAATTGTACAATGCATGCCTTTGTATAGTGGATGCCATCTCTGTAAGATGGACACATATGTCAAAAGGAGTGTTCCGTGGTACAGGTATATACCACAGAACCCACCCCCTGAAGTGGCAGACGTCTGCGTTTGTTAGGCCACATGACCACATATGGACAAGGAAGACACTTTCTGTACCCACCATGCCAGCCCCTCCATTGTATCTCAAGTGTAAAGGTGAAGTCCGTACTATGGAAGTAGCCTATGGGACCCTATGCAGTGAGTCAATCTCAGAGAGAGTGAATGTGTTGGTCCATAAAGGCCTAAGGAGTTTACCATTCAGAAGCCACATGTGTGTAGTGTTTCATTGGTGCTCACATCACAGTACATATTTCCCTCCTCACAGGCTACAGTGTGCCCTGTGCACCAGTTAGACTTCTTGTCTACCTGATGTCAGTAAGTTTGCTTAGTCATTGTAGGTCATGAGCAGGGTAGATGGTTAGTATGCATATGGAAATATGTATGTCTGTAGTATGTCTCTGTACTATTTGGCTTGTGTGTTTCACCCTTGTGGATTGCTAACAAATTGAAAAGTTTTAGCTTGGTGCTTCTGACATGTATGTTACTCAACCATTTGGGTAAAAACTTGTGATTGTAGTCTCATGATTTGTCTTTTGCATCCATGCAGGTTAACACCCATCAGAAGAAGGGGACATGGAGATCCATCACTCAGAAGGTGCGGACCCTGGGGGTCCATAGCCGGTGGAGCACCCACTGTCGGAAGAGTCGGGAGGACCTGAGACGCTGGGCCCAGAAGATTGCAGAGGTCCAGCTAAGGCTGTCCTCCCAGCGCGGATGGGGCACATGTTGGACCGTGCCCCCCCTAATGGCCCACATTCTAGCAGTGGCCTACCCGGAGCTTGATGGGCATTTCAGGACAGCACAGCAGCCACAAGGGGGTGAGTACAGGGCATATTCCTGTCTGTCACATTGCTAAGTTAATGTGTTAGGTTCTGACATCTCCCCCTGACGATCAGGGATGAGCTATGTGTAACACTGTAGATGAGTGATTGCTTGTGTAGACATGTCATCTGGTGCATACTGATGTGCCTTGCGGATTGGCCAAGGGACCTAGGACACAACTGTGTACAATCCACAAACATTTTGCTCTGCAGGGACAACATATGGCTGTGTATTTTGATCAATCATGTAATGTTTGTTGTTGCAGTGGGTGTAAATTCTTTACAACAGACCACTACTCCGCAGTGTTACAGGCCAAAAGAAGAGTAGTAACGGATCACTTTTCTCAGCCATGTGTCTGCTGGAATGAGTATATTGGAATCTGCCACCCAGAGGCTACTTGTCTTCAGCTTGTTATGGGAGTTGGTGCCTCACTACTATCTGTAAAGTGAAGGTGGCCACTATACATGGGACAAAGCATACATTTGTTTTTTGGGGTGCAACTACAGATCAGTACTTTCCCTTGGTAAGTGGGGAATGTCCATTGACATGATTGATGTGCCATCACTGTTGCCAACATTCCTTGTGCCTACATGTCAGCATGTGTCCCTTTCTCATTTGGAAAACATTTGTAAGCTGTTGTTTCATGCATGGTCTACCTGTGTTAGTGGGATAATTTCTGAATACCCTTGCATATATGTGCATGTAAACCTGTGTGTGGAATAGGACATTTACAATGGGGCTACATTTCATGTGGTGCCACATACAGGAGTGTGTCACCATTGATTATTGGCTGACACATACCCTTACCCGTCATAGCATGTCATTTGGTATGGACAACTGCAGTAGCAATGAGGGACAAGACGTGTATGACTAGATATTGTAGCCACAATGTAAATTTCCATGCCATTGATGTGGCATCATGTAGCAAAGTGCACTGCACATGTATAGTGGGGAAGGTTAGTAACCTGACTGTTAGCATGCATCATGGAGTGACTCACAGTTATGTTGAAATCCCAGGTGGTTGGGTACAACCCTACATCCACAGACATCTGGATTTACAGGGCCAAAATGGAGACAGTTATGTAGCTTCCCATTGGGGAAACATGTTGAAGGCCTTCTACGAGTACTTGCAAATCTCTGGGGCTCTTCAACATCCAATGAACTAATGGCATCTACCAATGCAATCAGGGTATGTCATTGTAAGGGGTGCCAGACATTAGTGGTGATTTCCTTGGGACATGCTGATTCATTGTGTTGTGGATTTTAGGGACATATATACCCGACATTTTGCACATGATGTCTAGAGTGTACATTTCCATGCCAAATGTTGGGCATACCTGAGCAACACTGGTACTACCTCCATGACTCCACTGGAAGAAATTTCACTTGGTGAAGTGTGCCATGTTGGTATGTTTCCAGTGTGACATGAGTATTTCCAAGTCACCTTCTCCAGGCTATTGTACTGTTGTCAGCAACTTGGCATGTTCTGGGAGTATCAATTCACATTGTTGTGTTGTGTATGTGACAAATGTATGTCTGCATGACCTTGTGTGGGATCTGTGGAAATGCAGTTGGTATTGGCCTACTGTTATACGACAACAAGTAACTGAGGCATGCTAAATGAGGCAAAGCATTGAAGTTGATGTGGTCTACGTGTTCGGTGGTTACTTTGATTGCACAACTTCAGTCATGTAATTGTAGTTGTCTGAGATCCTGATCTTCCAGTGGGCAACTGTGACAGTTCAGATGGCATGCATGCAGACGGTATAGTACATGTATGGACCACTTAGGGTGAGTTTGTTGCTGGGGCCTACTTGACATCATGGTAATGTTTGCTAATCACAGCTATTGTTCAAGTGTGATCATGGACATGTGATGACCCTATTTCTCTTTCTTTTTGCAGTATCAGCCCAGGGAAGCAAAGGAGACAGGGCACAGTGGAGTAGGGAAGCAGCTGGCCATGGGACCTTAGGTCAAGACACCATCAACACAGAAGGACCCAGTGGCCTGGAGGGTGAGGGGAGTGCCACAGAGGAGACAGGATCTACATCTTCATCATCAGATTCTTCCTCCAGTAGCCACTCCCTAGTGGTGGCGGACCCATCGGGACATACTGCAGTCCCATCCGTTTCCTCCACCCCCAGTTCTAACACTACCTGTTGCTCCCCACCCAGTTGGCCGTGCCCACTCTCCCAAGAGAGTGGGTGTTTTCTTTGCGGCAGGCACCTCTGCCCTAGCCCCTGTTACCCCTGCTGCCCTGAGTGCGGAGTATTTCTGTGGGTCAGACGACCATTGTGAATGCCATCCAGGGATTGGATCTGACTTTGTGGGCAAAGCTGGTGTCACCCAAGACAAAGGAAGATGTTGATTGTATGGCTATGTGGGTGTTAATGCAATTGTGGTGTCACTGCATTGTGTTCTGGAAAGTAGTTCATCTTGTGTTGTCCAATGTGAGCATGTATGGTATTAGACTTGTCCCCCTGATATGGATTGCACATTTGTCTCATGTATGGCAGCTTGAATTTCTTTGTGCAGACGTGGATGGTGTTCAATTGTGCTAGATTCCTTAATATTTGACTGTGCACATGTCCATTTTGCTGTGTGTACCTTGCAGCTACTTCAGCTAGATGTATGTCCTATCTTGTTGCAGTTGTATGTGCTTTCTTGATTTGTACTTCCACATTGTGCAGATAGGCATGTCACTTGGCTGTACTATTGTTTGTCCCAGAGATACCTGAAGGGCCAGTTCATGTGCAAATGTTGGTATAGGGGCATGTGCAAAGTTAAATGTGTCAAAGTGCACCATCCTTCCAGGAGTGCTTCTCTGTGCAGTTATTGTTTGCATATTGAGCTTTGTATATTTGTCTCTCTGACTATTGTGCATCACATTTTACTTCCATTGTGTTGCAATGTGGGTGATGTGTGTGTCCATTGCAGGGCTGTTTCATGGGAGGGGTGTTTGTGTTCAATGTCACAACAATATGTGTGTTGAATCTGATCACAGTCCATGGAATGTGTGCATTGGAGGGTGTCAGTTATATTTATAGATGTGAATGTGATGTTGCTGTGTTGTTGTGTGACACAATGTTCTGTACACCTCACTGTCCCTGTGCCTGAGATGGTCAGACCGGTGTTTTTGTGTAGCACTGCAGTGCAGTGTGAATGATCTGCCCAAGGGGGGCGTTTAGAGGGGGTGAATGTGTCTTTCTATGTGAATGACTGGGGCTGTGTGCACAATGTGTACTTGATGCCCGTAGCATGACCCCCATATGAAGTGGCTGACAGCTTGGTGATCTGCTGTTGAGCGCAATGACACAGGTAGGTGTGTGTACTTATGGCCAGTTGCGTCCACTGCTGTGTGGATTTTGCGCTCCTTTGATGAACAGCAGCAGCTGCAGGATGTGTGTGATGGGCTCCATGGCGGCACAGGAAGTGTAACGCTGCCTGCAGGTGAGTTGCTCTCTTTAAACTCTCTGTTTGCGTTTGCTGAAACATCATGGTTGGACCGCCATAGTCACATTGGTGGTGTGCAACCTCATAATGTGTCCGGTGAAAACACTGGCTCTGCCAGTATGTTTGGTGCTTCGTCATCACAGCGATCTGTGCTGCCTGGTTGTGCCAGCAGAACCATGGCAGTCTTTGTTCCAAAGGCCTGAATGACTCGTAATAAAGTGGTCAGATCGTCAAGGCGATGGCGGTCGGACCACCACCGCTGCCATGGCGGTGCACGGACCACCAAACTCGTAATGAGGCCCTTAGTTACTTAAAATATTTCAGGCTTTTTGGCAGTGTATAATAAGTGGTTTATATGTGCCTGCACTGTATACACACAAAGTTACCAGTTGGCGCCATGTTATTGGGGACACTGTACTCCAGTACTGGTCTTTCCTTCTAAAAATGGTTGTTTTCAGCTTTGTTGGTCCAATTGATTCAAGTGAAATGTTATTGTACTGTAATTCCATCTATGTAGTGCTTAGTTCCCCTCACAAGGAATTGAAAAGCTTTACAATTAGTAGCACACTATTCAGGACTCCAAAGTTAGTGGTTATTCCAGTGGCTGTTGGTTAATGGGATTAGTCATATGCTATGAAGGGAAATCATTCCATGCACCGGTTCAATCCACTACAGGAAACCATGACCACTGGACCCATTACCTAACTTACAAACTATATCACTGGAAGCGGGATTGTTCGACTACAGGTTCTGTGCATGCAGCAAGTACATTAGTCAAGTGGTTTCTTTTAATGGGGTGGAATGTATTACATGTAGGTAGGAGACATGCACATCTCACCAGCAGGTGTGTTAGTCTTGAGATGCCTCTGAAGCTCAGATTCACACAAAGGAAGAAGTTGAGGGCCTCTCAGCTATGCAGGCTGCTGCTCATCAAGAAAAGGAGGATGTACAGAAGAGCCCTTCCCCTACCCTACCACTCCAAAGGCCCTTAGATCATGACCTTATCCCATGTAGTCAGGTATTGCTCATCTGCCCCTCAGTGGACAGGAGGGCAGAGCTATATACCTCTGTATACATAGATTACTGCTTCCAAGTTAGTGGAAACATCGAACCATCTTCCCGTCCAAGAGCCAGCAATGCCAATAACTGAGGATGAAGCGATAGCACTTTTACGAAGAGCCGCAAACCGCTTATCAATGACAGGAAAATATTAGATAAAGTCAATAGCTTTGTAGACAGTAAAAGGGAGCAATACTTTCCCACTTTTTTATGAATCATACTCACTGTCTGCTCCCATAGCTGCTCTAGGCTATAGTCTGACGGGACATCTGACTAGACGTGGATCAGCCACTAAAAGCTTGATCCAGATGCCAGACTCTGGTTTGGATTGTGGTCCTTTTGTACACTTGTTGCAAATGGCCCAGTTGGTTATCCCTAAAATATTTGCCTCTGACCTCCGGTTTTTGACTGTGAGCTGTATTTCGTTTTTGCTACTGACCAGTGCTAAAGTGTAAGTGCTCTCGGTCTAAATTGTATTGGTGATCGGTTTATCCATGAGTGGCATATTTTCTTTACTAGTAAGTCCCTAGTATAGTGCACTATGTGTGCCTAGGGCCTGTAAATCAAATGCTACCAGGGGGCCTGCAGCACTAATTGTGCCACACATATGAGTAGCCCAGACCTGCCACTGCAGTGTCTGTGTGGTCAGTTTTAATTGCCATTTCGACCTGGCAATTGTACCCACTTTTCCAGGCCCAAACTCTCCCTTTTAATACATGTCAGTCACCTCTAAAGTAGGCCCAGGGAAGTCCTGTGGGCAGGGTGCAGTGTACTTGAAAGGTAGGGCATGCCCTGGTGTGTTTTACATGTCCCAATAGTGAAATACTTCTAAAAAATTTTTCACTATTGCAAGTCCTTTCTCTCTTATAGGGTAACATGGAGATTGCCTTGAAATATCTTTTAAGTGTAATTTCCCATTGGGAGCAGCTAGAGATATGAAGTTTTGTGCTATCTGAATTCAAAATTTAAAATTCAACTTTTGGTGAAGTTGTTTTTTGAATTGTAGGTTTCAAAATGTCACCTTTAGAAAGTGGGAATTTTCTTGCTTAACCATTCTTTGCGGCCTGTGTAATACACGCCTGAGTCACAATGACAATTGGGTTGTTTGTGTAGTCACTCTAGACAGTCACACAAAAGGAGCTGAGCTGTGCCCTGCATATCCTGATGGCCCATCACCAGGTTAATGGGCCTTCCTGAGCTAGAGTTGTGGGATGAACTGACACTTGCACCTGGATAGGTCTGTGTCTGTCCTTACACAAAGCAGTCTCCACCTCCCTGGAGTGTGTCTGGAGCCAGGGCAGGAAAGGCACTGGCTCCAGACACACTAGAGTACTGGATCTCTAACCCCACATAGTTAGAATCCTGGACTGAGGACATTCTGCCAGAAAGAAGAGCTGGAGGGACTGCCACTCTGCCTTTTGCTTTGCTGTTCTGGCCTGCTGCTTGTTGCTTCTGTCCTGTGAATAAAATGACTGGACATTGCTTTGTACAACCTAATTTAAAAGGACCCCCAAGGGAAGTTTCAGTGACATCAAAAACTTAATCTGCCAACACCCGGGTTCTCTTGCTGAGAGTCCTGACTTGCCACAGGTGCCAAATCCATTGCCTGGGGCCTTGGAAGTGAGTTCTGGTGTAACCAAGAAGAAACCAGCACATCAATTCTAGAGACTAAGAAACCGGTACTGCTGTCCGACTCTGAATCACTGCCTGCACCGGAGTCGTGGTCCACGCTGAGTGCAACGACCGCAACCGGCTCTGCAGATCTGATGCCGCCGCAGTGCAGTGCCTCCAATGTCACACCACAGCGTAAGTCGTGAGTGCTTTGTCACCAAGAGCCGCAGCACCTGTGGCCCCGTGGTGTGATTGCGACACCGCAAAGTCAACACCTTGCATCTTGACCTGCTGGATTCATTGACCTCGCCGGATTGTAAGTAACCAACATCCCATCACCTCCCCTGCAACCATAAGGAACGGGAACCTCCCCTCCCCTGTCTAGCAGTATAGAACAGACACCTCACCTTCCCAGTAGCAATAAAGAACCGAGGAAGCACCGGCTCCAGCGATGCCTCACCTCCCTAACTCCATGCAACGTCTTTGTTTCCCCGGTTTCTAAGGTACTGTACTTGGGGTCAGTGCAACTCCATAACCGGTGAGTGTCATTGAACTATAGGGAACAGCTCTATCAAGATGCCATGGTAGCCCCAGTTGGAGCTATTGAGCTTCTAAGCACTTTAAAGAGATTTAATTTTAGAAAAGTTGTTTCTTTAATTGTGGATGTTGGATTTTTGTTGTTTTGGTCTTGTACTCAGATAAATATTGTCTATCGCTCTAAACTGGTGTGGAGTACTTTTGTGGTGTTTTCACTGTGTTACTGCGTGTGTGTGTGTATCTGTGTGTGTATGTGTATGCACATACTTCACACATTGCCTCTGACATAAGCCTGTCTGCTCGTGCCAAGCTACAAAAGGGGTGAGCAGGGGTTATCTTAGTTTGTCTACTCCCTTACCCTGACTAGAGTGAGGGCCCCTACTGGGACAGAGTGCAAACCACTACCAACCAGAGAACCCATTTCTAACAACCGTCAAGCCCAAAATGAGATGAGCATTAACAGGTAGTGAGGTAGCCAGTGGGTACATGTGCTGCCTATGTAACATGGAGCACCAGGCATGAATACTGGCTTTGCTCAGCATCCTGTGAATACAGTCATATGTACTTGTGCCACAAAATAAAGCTTCTCTCTCTCTGTGAGAGCAATTGTTTCCTTTGTCTCCCTGCCTGCATCTCAGTGGGCAGGGAGACAGAGGAAACCTCTGCTGGCAGCGAGGGAGAGCTGTTTGATAGCTCTCCCTTACTGCGAGCAGAGTGTTTGCTCTGGCTTGCCGCCAAGCCACAGCAAACAGCTATGTCCCAGGGGCGGGCACCATAGGACATAGCAGGAGCTGGCCCTGGGGAGTGACAGTCCCCAGGACCATCAGTGGCTGCTTGAGGGGGGTTGTGTGACCCACCTCCAAGGATTCAAATTGCTTCAGGGTGGTGGTGATCCCCAGGACTGCGGGGGGCATGTGGCATCCCTCATTGCATTTGTTCAAAGCCCCAGGGAGGTGGCGGTCCCCAGGGCTGCGGTGGAAGAGGTGGCCCTCCGCCTTGGATTTGTTGGAAGCACCGGGGAGGTGACGGTCCCTGGGGCTTTGGGGGGGGGGACGCATAGAACATGTAAAGCCCCCAGGGACTTGGCCACCCCCGGGGTCTATAAAAAGAGCGGGAAACCACCTGTTTTTTTTATGTCTGAAAAATCAGCGGATTTGGATCCATGGATTTTTGTGACATTTAAAAAAAAGTGATTTTAAACCCTGGCGGGGTCCCTCTGGTGCACCCAGCGCCAGAGCTAAGGGGTCACTGTGTCACTACCCTGGCCCCTTCTCTTTTACTTTTTTTTCTGGGACTCATGAGTGAAAATTCCATTTGGAATGCAGAATCAATGCAGTCCTAAGCTCTCTTGAAGTGTGCAGTAATCAGGTTGTATTATCAGTGATGTTCAGTCACTTTGGATGAAATGATTTTAAATGGTGCAACTAGAAGTTTTCTCTAAAGTCCAATAGTTTTTCCTGAAACAGGTTAGTGATTTTATTACATCTGATGTACTACATCCACCCCAATTAACAATGTACTTTCTTATAGAGGCTTTTAAACATCAGAAGTCTATAATGAAGGCACAAGAATCACTTTGAGCATCTCAATAGCTCATTTGCTAATGCACTTTTTTAGTGATATATGCTATCTTGTATTTCTTTTGTAGGCTTATGACTGTTTGATGATAGGATTACATGAGTAGCTGGAGTAGTAAGTATAGGTGTTGTTTCATAAGTGGTAGTGTGTACAAGTCCCCTAGAAGACTACAGTTAATTTATCTGGGCATTTGCATTTGAACAGCCAGAGGGAAAATCTTCAAATCTGAGAGCTAATGGTCCACAAGGTTAAAATGATTGGGTACAAGCTGGTCACATTTCTTATTAATTATTGCTGAATTGTGGTTCCTGAATAGTGTATGGAGGTCATTCACTGCTTGGCCTGTATATTTTTTTACATCTTTGGTGTTGGCACTGAATCACATAAATATCACATGTTGAACAGCATGTGAGATGCTGTCTTATTCCACAGGTCCTTCTCGTAATATAACTAGTTACTGATGGTGTTTGTTAAAGGTATTCACATGTGATGCATTTTTTAGAATCACAGCAACAAACCCCTGCCTAAGTTACAGCTTGTTTGAGTTTAGATCTCACAATGAGAGATCGTAAATTGGGAGCTCAGCAGTGAGCAGTGACTGTTGGTTTTGGTTTTTCACAAGTGGATCATAAGGAAAATGTTTCTGCTTTAAATTGTTGTAGTTGGGAGCTGATGGATGATAGTCAACCATAAATGGGATTCTGCCCCTTTTGTTTCTGCTATTGGTATTCCAAATACATGCTTCCCTGGATAGCTGTAAAGACTTGTCAATTTGTTGCTGTATAATATGTAAAAGATGACCCTGAATTTGAAACAATCTAGCAAGCTCAAGTAGATGTTCCTTAAAATTATCCTCAGTGCTGCAGTGCTTGGCTGTAAATGATGCTGAGTTTAGTGTAGTATGGGTGACATGAAGTGCAGTTTAGATACAAATTAGCAACTATAGGCTTGTGGTACAGTTCAGTTATAATTTATTGTTCATAAATGGTGAGTAGCACATCCAGAATAGGGAGTTGGTGCTTATGTTTAGTATTGCTTCTGGTAAATTTGATGATAGGATGGACACTGCTGATATAAATGGCAAATTCTTTCAATTTTCTACCTCACGCATCCCAGACTATAAATATGTCATCAATGTTTCTTAACTCGCTAGTGGTTTGACGCTAGAAGTAGCAAGTATGTCGTTTTCTTGTTTGCCCATGAAGATATTTGTATAGGATGAAGAATCTGAGTGCCCATGGAAGTTCTTTGTATCTGCAGATATATAACATATAAGTTCCTCTATCTGTCTATCTATCTATCTATCTATCTATCTATCTATCTATCTATCTATCTATCTATCTATCTATCTATCTATCACTATTTACACAAACACGCACATATACACACACATACATATATATCTACTTTACAATGCAGGGTAGAGGCATGAGTTATAAAGTTTGAACATTATTACACCATATTGTAAAGTTTAACAGTTGTAATGCCCATGGGGTAAAAGGCATGTGGGGTAAAGACCTACGTTGTAATGCCTGAAATTCACAAAGGAAACCATCACTCTGTCTGAGGGCAAGCTCACCACAACCTTGGAACCTCACACTACACAAGCGGTCTCAGGAAAGAACATTTGTAGCTCTTTAAAAATAATAATCTGATTCTCTAAAGCACAGTAAGCTACAATTAGCAAAAAATGCAAAAAGTTGAAAATACCTGTCAAATACCGCAAACACCAAGAGCACGAACAAAAATAAGAAAAAATAATGTAAATTCCTAATCTTAAACCTTACAACCATATCATAAATTTACATTAAATAAATCTACATTGATCACATTTATAAATGTATTAGATTCCAAAATGCCTAATATGATTATCTGCATTACTACACAGAATGTGAAACCCCTACTTATATGTAGTGAGCTATACCTATAATAAAGCAAGCCCTTCCAATAAAATAACCCATTACAAGTGCAGTAAATACTATATATATAAAAGATACATATTCCTGAGCACCTGAAAATAACTCATACAACAAGAACTTAATTCTTTATGATAATGAAAATAATGACAAAATATACCTTTCAGCACGTCTAAAAGTATACTACTACTAAACCAATGTACTGTCACGCTAAATTATGAAATCCTATTCATCACCCTTTTCCCAAATATACACTATCCACTGCAAATGCCAACACACTAACATTCCACTAATTTATACAGTCTTGCCCAATAAACGAGCCCCACATATTACAAATTACCATAAATAATTAAAGAAAAAAATATCAATTACAAACTCCCAAAATCGTTCTGAATTTTGAATGTGCAATGACTCAAACTACCCCTACTAAATCTATGTCTTCATAAAGAAATACAAGAAGGTTATTTGCATTTTAATCAAGCTTCAGTGATACATCTATAACAATCCACATTAGGACCACTCAATTTGCATTTGAAATAAAAAAAAACACAGAATGAACAGTCTATCAAGGATCTCTAATCTGTACAGCAGTACACTATCCCATGAAGCAAACACTTATTAATGCAGTGGGAGGGTGGCATAATTCAGTCAAATGCCCTCTTGAAGAAGCTATCCTACCCTATTTCAATTGATAGAAATGAAAAAAAGAACAAAGCTAAGAGAACCTATGCCAAAAGCTAGTCTTAACCCACCAATTACACCCTAAAGCTTCCCAAACTCAGCAAATGCATTAAATATTAGCTAGCAAAGTCCTACTCTTTCCAAAGAAATCAATAACTACACTACCTATAAACCATAGCTTACACTATCAAATACTCCACAATAAATACATAGGAACATCATACTCGAATATTAGAAAACTGCACCATACATAATACCTCTACAATTGATTAATATCTTTCAAAATAATGAACGTTAGAATGTATTTTATACCATTCTGAAATAATAAACACTTTAAAAATACAACATCAAATACAAATTAGAGTAATTTAAAATATATTAGTATTTTACAACTTAAAAAAAAAAATATTCCTGCACACTTCATAAAAATACACAAACATTAATAAAACAGTAAAGAATATTACACTTATATAATTATTACTAATAAATCATAATAAAATATTAGAAACATGAGGGTGTGGCAACAGGCATCAAGATGGCGGTCGCACGCTAAGAGTGCTCCGGACCCCTCCGTCATCCGCCCTTCTAGGCATGGCCGTCCTGGTGCCCATCTGGTCCTAACGTGTCCCCCCGCCTGCAGGAGAGCCGGCCAAGGCGGCGGGGGAGAGGAGCAGAAAGTGGCGGACAGCAGTGGATGAGGAGTGGGGGCCTGCCCTCACTAAAACCGGTGTTGGTGCCCAGACCGGGCATGAGCTAAGTGCAACACCATTGCTCGGGCGGATCCAGATAGATCCAGTCCCCTGGGGGGCTGCGGCCGCCCTCGGCCTGGTCGCCTACTGGAAAGTGGTCCTGAGGGGCCTGGGGTGTGTCAACAGCGATTTACCTGCATACCTTTTGGTGCCTGAACCTTCGGGGGGGTGTCCCCGTCGCACTGGCGCTGCCCGGACCTATGGCAGTGATGGGGAAAGACAAAGCAAGTAAATAGCAGCTGACGTCGATCTGGGGATGGGAGCGCACTGGAAGGCCCTGGTGCAAAGAGACTGTCTCCAACTTCAGAGGGGGAGCGCCTTAGTCAATCCCCCCTGCTCTTTTGCGACAGACTTGCTTGAACTTTGTGTTGGTAGGGAGGGCATGGATGACCGCGCCCCCCCTGACATTGGGCGCAGGGCGGCAGACGGCCGTATTGCAGAACTCCGTTTCGCAGGAGGGGTCCACCACTCCACACTCACTATTGACAATCTGTATTCACGGTTCTGGGCTGGAAGTATAGGCAGGGGGACAGTTGAGGGGACTTGAGGGAATGTTTATTCATAGTTATCTATGGTTGGATTTGTGTTATGTTTTCCTGTTCTTCATTAGTTGGTCACAGTGGGACGTTCGGACGGGCACACTACATATGGAACGACTGAGTCAGTACCCATGCCAGAGCAAACCAAACGGGTCCTCTCCTGGAATGCAAATGGGCTCCTGGACAGTCCGTGGTCTTCTCCACCATCCGTCGCTTTGCCCCATCTATGGTTTTGCTCCAGGAGACCCACTTGCTGGGTACTAGGTGCCCTATGCTCATGAGGGGGGGCTACGACAGGATTTACCACGCTGGATTCTCTAGGGGCTCGAGAGGTGTGGCTGTTCTGTTGCATCGTTCCCTATCTATGGTGTTCCCAGTCTCCCGGTTGGATCCGCAGGGACAATATGTTGCAGTTTCCGGCCTACTCGGGGGGCATCCAGTCAATATCTTTAGTGTCTATGCCCCTCCGGGTGTGCGGGAGCAACATCTTGTGACCCTCAGGACATGATGGCGGGACTTTCCCTGGGGCTGAACATATTTGGAGACTTTAACTCTGTCGTAGACCCTGAAGTTTATATCGCTGGGCCCCTGTCTTTGAGCCAAGTAACTAGGGCGACTGGACTGCATAGATGGGTGGAGGGCCTGGGTCTCTATGATGTGTGGCGGGCTTGGCACCCCCAATTGCGACAATACACTCACACATCGCAGCACACCACACCCACACAAGAATTTATCTTTTTCTTGTGCCAGCTCTTGATGTGCCCTGAGTCTCGGAGTGGAGATTCTCCCCCACGGGGTCTCGGATCACGCGCCACTCCTTCTTCGGCTGGATGGGGTTGACACTGCCCGGTGCCCGATGTGGCGGCTTAATGCCTGGTACTTGCAGGACAGTGAGTATGTTCAGGCCCTCGGAGACTGGCTTTCTGACTTTTTCACTTTTAATCTGGGGTCTGTGTTGTCTCCGGGTACAATTTGGGGGGCCTGCAAGGCCACCCTCAGGGGGCACGCCAGGCAGCTCCTCTGGGTGCTGGAACATGTACGTAATTAAAAGGTATCAGTGCTTGAAGCGAGGGCGGTGCGCTTGGAGGGTCAGCTTGCCCGGTCTGCAGGTGTAGCAGTCACGCAGCAGTTAGTCTTAGTCTGAGAGGAGATTAAACACATTGCGCTTGAGAATGCAAAGCATATGTGGTGAGCCTCAACAGACCGCGTGTACGGGTGGGGGGACAAAAACAGAAAGCTCCTACACTGGCTTGCTACTAGACCGATGGCAGACAGAGTTGTCCCAGAGGTCATTGACGACTCGGGCATTATTTCCCGGACACCATGTGAAACAGCACAGAGTTTCGCTTCCTATTATCAAAAACTCTATGAAGAGCGGCTCAGGCCCCAAGTGGAGAGTGAGACCCCTTTGTTGGAAGAGGTGACCCTTCCCAGAATTTCCATGGTGGAAAGGCAAGACCTCGAGGAGCACATAGGCCTCGAGGAGGTTGCAGCAGCTATATCTGAGTTGGCTGTGGGCAAGAGACTCAGCCCAACAGTTTCCCGGCGGAATTTTACGCTAAGTTTTGTGACACCTTGGCCCCCCACCCCTTAGCCATGTTCAAGGGGGCTGAAAAGGCAGGGGATTTCCCCCCAGGTTTAGATCAAGCCACCATAGTGGTGATTCCCAAAACTAGCCCCCCCTTGTGGGAGTGTGCCGCGTACCGCCCCATATCACTTCTCAACACTGAGCTTAAGATTTTTTTCTACGTGTTGGCCACCAGGTTGAGGAGGGTGTTGTCCTCGCTGATCCACCCAGAGCAATGCGGTTTTATGCCCGCTAAAAGTACCACAGACTGCATTAGGTGATTACACGTGGCTCTGGCCAACCAAGCCCTCCTATCTTCTCCTCTGGCGCTCCTTCTCTTGGACTTTGAAAAGGCATTCGATACAGTGGATTGGTCCTACTTTCAGCGGGTGCTTGTGAAGTCCGGGTTCGGGCCGTGGTTCCGTGCATTGGTGGGACTCCTTTACTCTAATCCAATGGCCCGGGTGCAAGTTAATGGGGCATTGCCAGATCAGTTTCCTATCCGTCGGGGGACCCACCAGGGATGCCCTCTGTCCCCACTTCTGTTCGCTCTGGCAATGGAATTGCCTGCAAAACTAATACCGGAGGATCCCCTGGTTGATGGCTGGTTGCGGCCCACCGGGAGGGAGGACCGCATTGCGTTATATGCAGACGATGAACTCTTGTTCCTGGCAAACCCAGCCAGTGGTGGACCTAAGGTGCTGCAGCTGCTGGGGCACCCTAGTAAATCTCTATTGATTCCTCTATGCCACTCCAGGGACTGCTACGGTTGGCAAAACACCATTCCAATCCTACGCAATAGCTTCCGGTACCTGGGAGTGCAAATAGCATTGCTGTCCAAGTTGGCATGGTCTCTCAATGTTAAGCCCCTAACTTGACGAGTTAAGGAGGACCTCCAGAGATGGAAGTCTCTTCCCCTTAGTATCCTCGGTCGGATATCGCTGTACAAAATGATAGTGCTTCCCTGGTTCCTTTATCTACTCCAGAACTTCCCCTATCACATCCCTAGGCGTTGGTTCAAAGATATGGAGGCCGTAGCGCAGGAGTTCTTGTGGCATAACTCCCTACCTTTACCACCTCGCGATGCACCTGCAGATGGTCAATCACTGGCTGGGGGTGGTTGGTCGGATCCCGCTTACCAGCTAGAGCTCTTGACGATAGGCTTTCCAGGTTTGTTTGGAATGTTGTACAGTGACCCTTTGCCACGTAGGATCCCAGAGGTGATGAGGATAGTGCTGATGGGGTGGAGAGCTGCGTAGCGGGTGTCGGGGTGGTGGTGCCGTCTCACTCAACAGACTCCATTGTGGCTGGATTTGTGGTTGAGAGAGGTCTCGGCACTTAAGGGGTTTCATAAGTGGGGCCTCATTAGTATATCGTCGCTTGGCCACATCTGGGTGGGTGCGCATATGAGGTCCTTCCAGGAACTCCAGCAGCACTTTTCACTCAACAGGACTCAGTTCCATACATATCTACAACTCCGCCATGCACTTCATGTGCATGTTCAGACAGGGACGATTCTCCCTGAGTTCAGCCCTGTTAAGACCAAGACACTGATGGAACACCTGGGTAGAGGGGGAGTATCACGTATATACCGCATGTTGACCACTAACACAACGCAACCACTTGATAAGCTTCAAGAGTGATGGGAGCAGTGGGTGGGTCCGATAGAGGGTGAGGACTGGAGGGATGCTTTGATGGCCCTGAGAATGCTGGCCATGACTTCCAGTCTCTGGGTGGTGTAGACCTACTTTCTCCACATGGCATACCTCTCCCCCGACAGGCTACATAGGGCGGGCCTTCGGCTTCAGGCAGACTGTCCCCAGTGTGCAGGCCCTAATGCGGACTTTTTTCACATGGTATGAACATGCCCCCACATTAACCTATTGGCTAGCAGTGGTGACAGAAGTTTCCAGAGTCCTACAGGTGGAGATCGAGTCTGTCCCGTTGCCAAACCTATTGGAGGTTCTTGAGGGGGTGGGAGCCAGCAGAGCTGATTGAGTCTTTGTGGGGATGGCTTGTTTGGTGGCTAAGAGGGACATTGCATCAAATTGGAAGACAGCTGCAGCGCTGGCGAAGTGGCGCCGAGGGGTTGACTGGTGCACTCACCAGGAGAAACTTGTCAAGAAGCGAGGGGCTGCCCCGCAAAGCACGGAAGGGTGTGGGGGAGATGGATGGGGTCCTGGGGGGATGGAGCCGCAAGTGGGTCTTCGACGTAGGAGGTCGGGTGCCTCACCCTTGAGCACCATGGCGGTTATGGACCAAATTATTCTGTTACATACTTTACACCTGTGCAGTGCTCAGTCCGTGGAGCCCAATTGTGACCTGTTGGGTTCTATGTTATTCAATAAAACTAATAAAGCTGTTTTTATTTAAAAAATATATATATTAGAAACATAATAACCCCATCACTCTACAATATACATTATACAAATCAATGCTTATAAATACTATAGTAAAGGGGAATATAATAAAACACACATCAATTCAAATATCTGATTTAGAAACTGAAACTCTATTCCTACCCAAAATTTTAACTTTAATAATTTAAAATCACTTACATTTTACAAGTTGAAGATACCTTTTTTGAGTTAATTTAATTTTATGTAAAAATAGGTAAGCATACATATAATCTTGGTTGTGTTCCACTGGTGCAAAACATGTATGCAGCAAATGTTTTTCCAGTAGCTCATTGCTAACTAGAACTAACTATCAACAAATGAGGCATTACAAAAGCATTATTACAATATACCTAATTACCTCAAAGGTCATCAATACTGTTGCAACTATTATACACCCAGCTTTATATATGCCTTCTATCCCTTGAGTAACCCCATTGTCCGTCACTGAGCACCAGTTAGATGTATCAATTCCTGAAGAATTACACCTACACTTGATCATGCTAGTTTTGTGCACCAGTAAGAGCATTCATTCTGTGACCAGTGAACTGCTGTGTGGACTTGTTTACTCAATTTCAGAATTCAGATAGTACATTGCATTGCCAAAAAGTGCACCGGATCTCCTGAGGCAGAGTACATTTTGGGCTACATGCTACTCACCTTACTTGTTGTCAGATAGTTACTGTATAAGACATTAAAGATAATGTGAACCTTAAATTGCAGGGAACTTCTTTTGGGTATTCCAACATATGCTTCAAGTTGCTGTCCAAAATATCCACGACTATGTCTTGGTACCATACCTCCTACAATCTCTGGGGAGGCCAGCGCCTCATTGTGTATTTAGCTATGTAGTCAAGTGACAACTTTCCTGGTCTGTTCCAATATTAATATTGCCTCCAGCAACCCCATACAGCTGCAGGTGCGCCTTACCCTTTGACCAGACACGTCTGTCCCTCTGTTCATTTACGGTCTCAACTGACACAGACAGGATTTCGAATTGTTTAATTTCAGGCATGTGAGAGTGCCACAATTTCCTCCAGAACTTCAATTGTAGAGTCCAGATCAGCAACCACATCTCTAAAGTACATAGAACATCATCTGTGTGAAGTAACATAACTTTTCTACACCTCATGACCTTGATTCTGCAATATCCAATCTCATTATAGGTCTGCATTGCCAAAGGCTCCATCATCAAGCGAACAGGAGTGGGGACAAAGGGCATCCCTCTTGTGTGCCACGTTTGATATTAAAGGGATGCAAGATTATCCTTCAGGTTCCATCCCTGGACATGAGAAAGGTGTACCTAAACTTTTTCTAACTCATGATCTCTGGGCCAAAAAGCCCATCGCCTGCTTTGTAGCAAATGTGCTCCAACTGAATGATTCGAAGGCATTATCCATCTCTATAGGGACTACTCCCAAGCAACTGGCATTCCCTCTGCCCCCTATTACTTATAACATTCTTCTAAAATTTGCAGCCATGATCCTTTATGGGACAACCACTGACTGGTCTGGGTGCACCAAGTCAGATAAGAGGGTGACAATCCTGTTAGGTAGTATTTTGCCAAGTATATGTTAATGCGTGTTAAGGAGAGGTGTATGGGAGTCCAGATTTAGTGGCTCTTGGTTGGTTTTGCGCAACATTACTATTATGGCTTCCTTAGTTAAGGGTAGCAGCTCTCCCACTTTCCATATAGCCTTGGTGATAATTTCCATGTTAGCAATTTCTGTCAGAGATCTTGTCACTCTTTCTACATTGTACCTTCTGTAGAAGTCTTCGGGTCAGTACTCCAGGAATCTTACTTGTCTGTGAGGTCAGACATTTGTTTTGTTACTCCTTAATTGATTGTTTGAGTGTTGCTATTGAAGACTTATTCTGCAACACCCTTTCAGATAGTTTTTAATGCTCTGTTCTCAGTAGCATAACAGCAGGTGTCACACTGTCTATCTTTCTTTCTAAGGCCACTTGTGACTTGCTAATTGGAAACATTATATCATCCAGATTATCTAAATAGGTCCATCATCACCATTTTTGCAATTTCCGTGCATTCTCTTTCTGCTGTGCATCATGGCTGCTTTATCTGGTCACCGTCTACGTTTTGATGGCTTTTCTTCTCCCCATGCCACTCCCTTCTGCAAGTTCCACATTCACTTGTAGAAGACTAGTGAAGCAGTCTATTCTCTCCTTCCTCTTTGGGAACCCAATCCCTTCTGAACAAGGTTAAAATAGTGTGTGTGTGTGTGTGTGTGGGTTTAGGCTTCAAAGCAGGGTGGGTCAGCAGTCTCAGTCACAGTTTCTTCACTGGACAATGAGGACTTGAATAACCCTGCAGCCCCCTGAGTTGTGTTGGATGACTGGTACGTTTCCCTAAGAACTTGGCAGCGAGCAAGGAGAGGGTCACCTATGCTGCAACTAGCCAGTGTACCTTCAGTGTGGGCCTGCTTTGCTGCTCCTTTTCAAGACAAAATTAGGGGTGGGCAAAAAATCTCACTTTGCCAGCAGAATTTGCTGAGTTTTGTCCACTCTGCGTTCTGCTTGGAGAACAGAGGTCCAGCAAATTCTGCCAAATGCCGCGTGGCAGATTTATTTTATGCATGTTGGTCGCCAACATTAAGTTGGTGAGCTTAATAACGTGTCAGAACCTTGATAAGTAAACTTACAAGGAGATACGTCTAGGCCAATGAACCTTTTGACCACGTTTGGAGACTTCCCAGAATGAGATATCCTTTTAGCATCACAATCAATATGTCAATAACTCCTTCAATATTCGCAGTGACTAATCATTAAGCTAATCAATAATATTCAATATAGATCAATACAGTGAACGCACCATGACCTTTCAGCCATGAATAACCACACAAAATTAGTTATGTGTTAGGATATTTATTCCCTATTAGTTACAATCTAATATCATATTTATTAGTTTCAATATCAACAAGCACGTCAAAACCACTATAACTTGGCAATCAGAGTAAAACTTTATCAAAGTATAGATCATGAACATTTGTAATGAAGCACAACATAATATGAGTCAACTTTAGCAGAGTAACATTAGTACATTATTCAACAAAGCAAGAACTTATTCATTTGTCTATTTGCATCCGATATTAGTGAATTCCTTAACTAACTTCGAATTAGCATCAGCATGTTGGACTTCATGCAAAACAATTTGGCAAACACAAATTTGGAAAAACATCTAACTATGGCCTCTATCAAAAGAGCAGTTGGTACCTAGAAAGAAAAGGCAAACAGAGAATTACAATTATCATCAGATAGTTACCCCTCCAACACATCAGCAATCAGCGTCAGTCTTCGTCCTCAGGACATCAGTCGATTCGCCATCAGCAAAGATAGGACGGGACAAGTCTTAGTACGGCATAGTTAAGAATAGGCTCTTCCCTCATAAGGAGGAAAAGTACATATCAGGGAAGGATTCAATAGAGGATGGTTAAGATATCAGAACAGCAAAGTCTCAAAGAATAATGGAAAAGAATGGCTTAAGGCAGAATGTCAGAATAACGGCAAAAGTGTCCCAATAATGAACAATTTCTCCTCAGGTCACGTTGTTATATCAAAACTGTCGAACTAGCCCTTAATTTCTCATTGGATCAATTTTGGTGCATCATTATCTCTGTCCAATAATTCTCCACACACCTTACTAGAATCTTCCACAAACACAGTTCTCATGCAGTCGATTGGCTCCTGTGATTGACATCTTCATCGGGTGGAATGTCACGTAAGAAAAGTTACACTTTACGCTCCAGTCAGTAGTTCCATTGTCTTCTCCTAATCCAGGCGGTCTTGCACCTGTTGTAAATTACACTGTTGCATTCAGCAAGAATGTCTCCTTGAGCAAGTCGGGTCCCATGAAAAATAATTTACTACGGCTACACACACATATCACTAGCTTCTGGAAAAGTACATCTTCGTGTCCTTCAGGAACACAGCACATTGCATGTTACAAAAACACAGTTAATATGAGACCAGGCAGCTAGGCCCAGACCCTCGCTAAGCTAAGGCCTAGTGATTAATTTAGCAAAACCCCTAGTACATAACTCTTAATGTTAATACAGTCATACATTAGTACATTATTAATTAATCATTAGTCAGTTTCATTAATCATCGTATACATTGGTGGCCACTCCCCGTGGGCAAAATTTAAAAACGCATACATTATTTTCTACGTGAACACCTTTCTATGCAGCTTCATTACACATTATATTGCAAGCTTTGCATAATAATATTAATTTTAAAGGTTCCACTCCAACAAGCGCAAACAAAAATTTGTTTCCCCCTAGTATGGTTTTTGTGCGCTAGAATGCCTCTCGCAAGATTTATCAATGATGACAGTTGTGGCAGGATGCAACAGTTTGCGCTGAGAAAGGTGCAGCTCAAGTAAGAAATCTACTCGAGCAGTGGAAAGAAGCATCACCCTCTGGCAAGCCACATGGTGCTGGTCATGCTAATTTCAAAGTGCTGCGCAAGCTCGCAGTGCTAAAAAATCAGCACAACGTGTTCAAATTCCACCCATTTGAGGAACTCTGCCGAATCTTTCAGAGTTTTTATGTACTCTGCAGAATTTGCAGAGTGAAACTCCGTGCGTTCCGCCCAGGCCCAGACAAAAGCCTCCCCGACAACCAGGCAAGTTGCATGATTACATGCAGGTCAAAGAGCCCCATGGCTTGCAGCTAATATGCCCTGCAAAAGTGCTTGGGTACACTGGTGGTATGTGAGATTCTAGGAAATTAGAGCATGTCAGGCGACTGGGTCACCTTGAGCAGGTTTGCTGTGCCTACAACACTCAACCATCTGATTCTTGCTTCCTTAAGGCTGTGGCATTGGAAGTGGGTGGCCAGGACGGAGAGAGGGTGGATATCCCTTTTCTGGCTCATGTATTCTTTATTACTCATGTGGGACAAGAGCCAGACAATGTTGTAGGGGATGCCTTGCTGGATTCTTTTGATCCTCCGCGCTAATTTAATTGCCATGATGTGCAACAATGTCTTTTCTTGAGGGCAGTATACAGCATTCAGTATGGGCAGGAAGGACAGAGGTGGCATGAGATGTTGCAAACCACCCCAGGAAAAACCTAATTTGTAGAGCCACGGACAGGCCCACAAGGTCCATGGTATTTGCTGTTTCAGCTCCATGGGGCCTAGGCTGACTCAGACAGGGACCTAAATCTTTGCTGGTGCTCTCCCCTTCTCCACCCGGTGTGGATAAGTGGCACTTTGAGCTGCTTTGTAAGGTCTCATATGACAGGGGAGCGCATGCATGTGTGGTATTGGAGAGGCCTGACTCGAGTCTTCTGTGCCACAAAGCGGTCTTGTAGTGCAGGAGGATGGCCTTGTTTCACTGATTCCCTAGGACGCATGTGCAGGATTCATGCTCCTGCAACAGTTACCCTTGCGATGTGGCAGTGTTGGGGTGGTCTGCAGAGGTCAGATAATGCACAATTTTATCAGGTGAGGCAAAACCTTGGCAAACACTTTTAATATACCATCTTGCCAGATCATGTGGGTCATTACGTTTTTGGTGGGATGCCCCGCCGCCAACCGTGCCGGCGGTCAATCAAAGACCGCCAGTGTTGGCATCCGGCATCCTGCCAAATAATGACGCATGGAGCCTCACCGCCATTGATGGAGGTGAGGGCCGCCATGCGCCATGCTGGCGGTCGGTGGCTACTGCTCCACCATCACCGCCACATCAGACCATACACTGCCACGCCAATAAAGAAGCAGTTATAGGCATGGCAGTGTATGGAGAGGTGGTGATGGCGGTGGAGCAGAATCCAGGGAGCCCGTTCCCTCCCGGAACAACGTGACGGAAGGGGTAAGTGCTGTCCGAGAGGAAAGGGGGGGCCGTTTGTGAGTGCATGGTGGTGTGCGTGAGCGTATGTGGGGGGATGTGTGTCGGAGTGCATGCATGCGTGTGTGCATGTAAGTGAATGGGTGCATGTGGATGTGGGGGGTTTGGGTTTAGGGGGACCTGTATGTAGGGGTAGGGGGACCTACATGGGGTTTTGGGAGTGGAGGGTTGGGGTGTCGGTTTTCTGGCTTTGGGGGGTGGGGCTGTTCTAGGGGCTTACGGGGTGGGTAGGTGTAGTGGAAAGGGGGGAGGGGTCTGCCGTGTCACATACAGGTGACAGGAATGATTTTTATTCCTGTCACCCGTATGCTTTCCGCCAGGGATTTCTTGCAGGGTAACTCACCAGGGAATCCCTGGTGGAAATGGGATCATAATCCCACCGCCTGTCCAGCATCCACTGCCAGGTCGAATGTGCCCACAGTCGGCCCGGCGGTCGAATCTGGCCTGGCAGTGGGTGGTAGTGAAATGGCTGCTTTGCAGCCTGTTCACTACTTTGTTCAGAATATAGCGGTCTGGACCACCATGCCGTTGGTGGTAATGACCACCAACGCCGGCATGGCGGTCCAGACCGCCATGTTCATAATGACCACACATGTCTCTGCAGCTGAAGATCCATTGAAGTGAAAATCCTTTTTGACATGTAGAGTTCCAAACGAAAAAATATTTCAGCTTAAAAAAGTAATCCATTACAATATTGATATTAAATCATATGAATCCCTCCAAAACCTGAAAATGTATTTTAATAGAGAAACAGTCCAGGAAAAAAAAAATTTAAAAAGAAAATGATTGTAAAATTTTGGAGATAAAATAATTCTAACCATTGTATTTGAAAAATAAAAAGGCATCCGTAAGTCAGAAATATAACATGCATACATATCCTACATAACACAACTAGAATAATATAACTACAATACATTAACCAAATGCTCTCTACACAGTACAATACATTAGACCCAAGCATACTGATAATGCTTATCGAACAAGTTACTTACCTTCGGAAATGCCTTATCTGGCAGAGACTTATCTAGCAGCAGATTATTTACCTTAGAATACTCCCCAGGCCTCAGATTGGATCTGGAAATTGTTCGAGCAGCCCCCTTGCACGTCGGATGTTGGCATTATTTGGCTTCACATGGCCTCATCAGCATTGTCAGCCCTGGAAGTGACATGCACAGTGCCTATGAAGGTGCCAACCCAGCTCGCTGACCTCAGTTCATGACTGTTTTCCCACACCATTAGCAAGTAGCCAAACTGAGGCAGAACGACCAGTGTGCCAAGGTAAGGACCTGAAGGATCTTCTTTATGTGAGAAATATAGCTCACAGAACAGGGAGGAAGGGAGGATCAGTATGGAATCTGGGGCTAGATAGAGTTTCAAAAGGTAATTAACTTGCTTATCTGAAAGAGACTTCTAGCCACAGATTCCTTAGCCTAGAATAGCTACTACATCAATCTCTCACTGGTGGTGGATCTATAGACTGTTACACTTAAAAGTACCGGAGGACTGAAAGGGCAAAATGCCCATTTCGCCGGATGTGGCTGTCTAAGAAGTAATGTTTGGAAAATGTGTGGACATAGGTCATTGACAGATGTCCAGAACTGGTACTCCTCGAGCAAGCCCAGTGGTTGCAGCTTTAGCTCTAGTGGAATGAGCTCTCAAGCCCTCAAGGGGTTGTTTCTGGCCATAGCACTGCTTCATCCAGAGATGGTTCTCTTGTGGACTGGCATTCATTTCTTTGCATGCACAAATCCAACAGTTGATTGTCCACCCAGAAATCTTTTATATAATCAATGTAGAATGACAAGCTCCTTTTAGATCCAGGCAGTGGTATCTCTCCTCTTCCTTGGTAGAATGAGGTGTGCAAAGAAAGTAGGTAGTATCATGTTGTACCTGACATGAAAAGGTGTGACCACCTTTGGCAAGAAGGCAGCATGGGTCCTAAGGACCAACCTGTCTGGGAAAAGGCTGTGTACGGTGGGTTGAACAGAAACCACATGTGATTCGCTAACCCTCCTGAGATATGTTATAGTCACAAGGAAGACTGTTTTGATGGGAAGTAGTTTCCAAGGGCAGCTTAGGGTGGACTCAAATGGTGGACACAATAAAAAGGTGAAAATTAAATTCAGATCCAATTGGGGAATGATGAAAGGTTTAGGGGGAAAGGTGCTGTAAACCTTTTAGAACAGGGAGTGTTTTCTGCAGCAACCCCAGGATGGCAGAAATGGTGTAAATCTACCATTTAACTGTGCCCAAGGCAAGGCCTTGCCAGGCAAGGGATGAGGAAAACAAAAGGACTTCAGACAAGGGTGCAAACAGAGGATCAACAGATTTGGCAACACACTAAGCCACAAATTTGTCCCATCAGCAGACATAAGTCATTTTTATAGAGGGGCACTTGGCTCCCAGAATGACATCACACATTTCAGGAGGGAGGTCAAATACCCTGTACTGTTGCTGCTCAATTGCCACTCATGTAGATCGTTGGTGTACTAGTTGGAGTGCAGGACCCAGCACTTTTGCTGCAACAGGAGATTCTCCCTTAGGGGCAGCCTGATCAGTGGACAGGTGTTCATGCTCAGGAGTTTGGGATACCAGTCCCTCCTTGCCCAATCCGGATGACTAAGATGACCTGGGCTCAGTCGTATCTGATCTTTTTGAAAACTCTGGGCAGGAGTAGTATCAACGGAAAGGAGCCCTGAGCTCCACTCGAGATGAAATACGTCTCCGAGCAAGACCTGCCTTGGAAACTCCAGCTTGCAGAAGTGCTGACATTGCGCATTCTCAGCAATGGCGAATAGATCTAACTAAGGTTCTCCCTAGTACCTGAAGAGCCCTTGCAACACCTCCATATGGAGATGCCATTTGTGATCCAAGAGGCATCGATGGCAGAGTTTGTCTGCTCTGACATACCGAGAGCCAAGCAGATGTTGAACTATCAGCAAAATGACCTAATTCTCCCGCCATGTCCAGAGATGCAGGGCCTCTTGACCCCAACCCCCTTCTGCTTGTTGCAATACTACATGGCAATGGTATCATTCATGAACAGCTGAACCAGCTGTTACCTGGATGGAAGGAAGAAAGGATTTCAATGCCAGGCAAATCACCCTTAGTTCCATCAGGTTAATGTGGAGCTGAGATTCCATTGGAGATCAGAGACTTCTGATCTCCACCGCTCCCAGATGGCCGCCCAACCCGGAAGTGATGCATCTGTCACTACTTTGAGCTCTGGATGGGGAAGGATGAGGCATCTGCCACTGACCCTATCACATTTCGTGAGCCACTACTGCAGACCTTTTCCAGTTCCTCTCAATATCTGAACCAGGTCAGAGAGATTCCCTGATGCTGTGCCCACTAGAAATTCTGATCCAACTGCAGAACCTACATATTCCAACTGGCAAGATTTACCAGCGGAATGCAGGAGGCCAAGACTGCTGGACTCATTGTTCCAGAGGTTAGGCCCGAAAGTGCACTGTATTCAGAATAGCTCAGATGAAAGGGTGCATCTGAGAGGGAGTCAGGTGTGACTTTGGCATGTTGAAAGTAAACCCCAGTGAATGCAGGAGCTCTGCTCTAGTCTGGAGGTCTTAGACAACTGATTTGGGTGATCCCACCTTCAGCAGCGAGTCGTCATGGTAGGGGAAGACTGGAACCCCTGACCTCTGCATATATGCTGCAACCATCACCATCACCTTGGTAAACATCCAAGAGCCAATGGTAAGGTCAAAGGGGAGCAGGGCAAACTGTTAATGCTCTTGATCTACTGTGAACCTCAGGGAACGCCTATGGACAGGCAGGACTGGATATGGAGTAGGCATCCTGTAAGTCAAGCACTACCATCCAGTCTCCAGGGAGGGCAGACAGTACCTGAGCCAAAGTGAGCATCTTGAATGTTTCCTTTTTTGGGAAATAGTGAAGATGTTTTAGGTCTAGGATAGGACTGAGGCCTCTGTTCTTTTTCGGGACCAGAAAGTAGTGGGAGTAGCAAAAATGACCTACTTCTGATGTCAGCATCTTTTTGATGGCTCCTTTGGCCAGAAGAGGCAGTATTTCCTGTTGCAAGAGGAAAAGGTACTCTTATGTCAGCCGATCAGGGTATGGTGGACAAAGTGTCTGGTGGGAATCTGGTGGAAAGGCAGGGCACAGCTCGCTGGACATTTTGAAGCACCCATTTGTCCAAAGTGATCTCCAGCCATTGGGGCAGGTGATGCTGAATCCTGTCACCAACCGGGTGCCGATAATGCCATAAGGACATAAAAAAGAGGATTTGAGGTTACAGCTGCTGATGGATGGACGGAACTGCGTCAACCTCTTGCTCTAGTTTCCACGGGGCTTGTGGAAGCCATGTCCGTGGCCACAAAACGGACTGAGGCACCTGTTGGCCAGGGCGGCTAGTGGGAACAAGGTGCAGCTGATAGGCCCTCCGTAGCCACAGAAGGGATGGAAGGTGGAATTCAGCTGTCATGGGGCCATGTGAGACCCAACAACCTGGTGGTGGGCCTACTGTCTTTAAAGTGCTTAAGCATCAAATCCACTTGTCGCTGAAAAGGCAAGTGCAGTCGAAGAGCATTTCTATAAGCGATGCCTTTACATCGCCAGAAAAGTCATTATTCCTCAGCCAGGCGTGACATTGCAATGTCAACGTGAAAGCAATGACTCTGCCCAGTGAGTCGGTCATATCCAATATGCATAACATTGTGAACATTGCTGCATCTCTCCCATCAGCAACAGCTTGGGAATAATAGCTCAAGTGTCCCTGGGACTGATAGTTCAAGTGTCCTCCTAGACTGTAGGCAGCACTTGAGCAACCGTATCCCACACAGTATGGGAATAATGACCCAATAAGCATGCAGTGTTCACAGACCGCAATCCAAGGCTGGTGGAAGAGAATATCCTCTTTCCAAAGGTGTCCAGCCTCTCGGATTCCCTATTCGATATTGTTGTAGGGAACACACTAGGATCACCAGACTCTCAGAGATGGGGTGCTGGGTGAGGAAGGCTGGATCCCCTGGAGCAGGATGATGGGGTGTGAGTTAATCCTGTGCACAGGGCTGCCTCTGCAAGGCTTGCCCCAGGCCCGAGCAAGACATCAGTTAGGGCTTCATTAAAGGGAAGAACAGGTTCTGAGGAGGGCACATCAATTGAAACACCTCTATCAAGACATTGGTCTTTCCATCAACTGTGGCCAGCTTAAGGCTCAGTGTAGGAAAATGCCACTGTTGGCATGGTTACCCCCTAACGTTTTGCCTTTTGTTGATGCCAGCTTTAATTGGAAGTGTGCTGGGACTCTGCTAACCAGGCCCCAGCACAGTATTCTTTCCCTAAAACTGTACCTTTGTTTCCACAATTGGCACAGCCCTGGCACACAGTTAAGTTCCTTGTAAAATGTACCCAATACCAAGGGCCCTGTGGCCAGGGAAGGACTCTAAGGGCTGTATTATGCCATGCTGGGGACCCCTCACTCAGCACATGCACACTGACTCACAGTTTGTGTGTGCTGGTGGGGAGAAAAAGATGAAGTCGACATGGCACTCCCCTCAGAGTGCCATGCCCACAACCCACTGCCTGTGGCATAGGTAAGTCACCCCTCTAGCAAGCCTTACAGCCCTAGGCTGGTATCAAATTTATCAGCACTATAAACCCACACTTATGTCTGTGTGGAATTTATTGAAAAATGCACACAGAGGGCATCTTAGAGATGTCCCCTGCATGCCAGCCCAACTGCTAGTGCTAGGCTGACTGGTCTCTGCCTGCCTGCCACTTCTAGACACGTTTCTGGCCACATGGGGTGAGTGCCCTTGTGCACTCTGTGACCAGGAACAAAGCCTGTCCTGAGTAGAGGTGCTTCACAACTCCCCCTGCAGGAACTGTAACACCTGGCGGTGTGCCACAAAGGCTCCGGGAAAATAATGAGAAAAACAAAGAGGAGTAACCCCTTCAACCAGGTCCACCCCTAATTTGACCAGAGCTGAAGTGACCCCTCCTTGGAAAATCCTCCATCTTGTTTTGGAGGATTTAGCCCAATAGGGATAGGGATGTGCTCCCCTCCCCAAAGAGAGGAGCACAAGGAGGATGTAGCCACCCTCAATGACAGTAGCCATTGGCTACTGCCCTGTGACCCCAACACATCCCTAAATTCAGTATTTAGGGGCGACCCTGAACCCAGGATTTGAGATTCCTGATGACCTACAAAGAAGAAGGACTTCTGACCTGAAAAACCACGCAGAGAAGAAGGAAGACGTCATCTGCTTTGGCCCCAGCCCTACTGGCCTGTCTCCTGCTTCAGAGAGCCTGCACGACAACCAGCGATGTATCCTGCGGGCCCAGTGACTTCTGTCGACTCAGAGGACTGCCCTGCACCCAAGAAGGATCAAGAACTCCCATGGACAGCGGACCTGTCCTACCAAGAAAGAAGAAACCATCTTTAAAGGGACTCCAACCTCACTCCAGAAGCGTGAGTCCCTAACACTCTACACCCGACGCCCCCGGCCCGTGTCCAGAGAAACCAACTATCCAGATAGGACCCCCAGGTGACTCCGATGACATATCCACCCTGGGTTGACCTCTCTGCACCCCCACGATGACGCCTGAAGAGGGAATCAAAAGGACTGGGTGTTTGGGGTTGCCTTGAAACCCCAACGGTGGACTACCTTACCCAGGAGATTGAACCCCTAGGTGTGGTACTTACCTCTGAAACTGTACTGTACTTACCTCACGAGAGAACTGTTGAAACTTGCACTGTGTCCACATTTAAAACAGCTTTGGCCATTTTAATGAAAACTGTGTACAATACTGAATCTATTCAAAGTCTCAACTATTACTATGCAACATACCTTTCATTTAATGTGCTTACCTGCTAAATGAATCTTGTGGTTCTAAAAATAAATTAACAAAAGAATATTTTTCTATCTAAAAACCTATTGGAGTTAAGTCATTGAGCGTGTGTTTTCACTTATTGTTTGTGTGTGTACAACAAATGCTTAACACTACCCTCTGATAAGCCTAACTGCTCAACCACACTACCACAAATAGAGTATTTATATTATCTATTATTGCCTCTGTCAAGCCTCTTGGGGAAACCCCGGACTCTGTGCACACCATGGCCCTCATTACAACCCTGGCGGTATATACGCTTACCGCTGTGCTGACGGGCGTCAAGATACTGTGGCCGCGGCGAAAACCCGCTACAGGTATTACGACCCACATCTCGTAATCCGCCACAATACAGACACCCACACAAGTCCGCCACACCAAAGGTCAGTGATAAACTGGCGATACCAAAACCTACACTGTCACGCCAACAGAACTATGCCCACACTATCACGACCCACGAATCAACGTGCGGTCATTTAACTGCGGTAATCCATTGGCGGGACACAACGCCGCACTCAAAAATACTCACACATATACAAAACACAACCACATTGGACAATTCAAAATACACACACCTGACACACATACACACACCACACCCACACACTCAGTCCTATATAAAACACACCCACATTACCCACAACCTCTTACAACTAAAATTTTGGAAGAAGCCCAGAGAGAGAGAATAGCAAACACAACACCAGCATCCACAGGCACACAACACCATCACTCATATAACATCCACGCACCTCAAACAACACACCCCAACACATCCCAACACATCCCCTCACACATCACAACAGACAGCACCTCACACATCACCCACACCACATCATGGCACCTCAAACACACCCCAGGTTTTCTTAGGAGGAGCTCAGGGTCATGGTGGAGGAAATCATCTGCATAGAGCCACAGCTATTCGGATCACAGGTGCAGCAGGCATCCATTGCAAGGAAGATGGAGCTATGGCAGAGAATTGTCGACAGGGTCAACGCAGTGGGACAGCATCCAAGAACACAGGATGACATCAGGAAGAGGTGGAAGGACCTACAGGGTTGGTGCGTTCAGTGGTATCCAGACACCAGGTAGCAGTACAGAGGACTGGCGGTGGACCCCCACCTCCACCCCCACAACTAACAACATTGTAGGAGCAAGTCTTGGCAATACTGCATCCTGAGGGCCTCGCAGGAGTAGCAGGAGGACTGGACCTTGGTAAGTCATATCTTTACTACTATATCCCCCCACCCTACCTGCATGCCATCACAACCTCCTACCCTCACACCCATCACCCCAACACCCCACAGTTACCCCACTATCACTACCCACGCATCCCAATCCCAAGCCCTGCATGTCACACCAATCCATGGACACCCATCACCAAAGCATGTCCAGTACAGATACTCACCTAGGCCCCAAAATTAACAATCACACAAGGCCAAAGACAATAAGCCAACCACAGGAGTAGAGGGTAACTCACACATTGGGCAAGAGGGAAAACACAGATACAATAACTATGCATTTACCCCCCAACAGGACCCATACCCAACGTCACCGGACTAGAGGTGCCAGACATATCCAGTCCCCCACAGAAGAGGCCCACAGTGACGACAGCAGCTCTGCATGCCTGGATCAAGATGACCAGCCCGGGCCATCAGGGACCTTGGGACAGTCGGTTTCCCTGCCACTGTCACAAACAACCACAGAACCTCCTCCCTCAGGAAACACCCCCACAGCACCCACCCAGCGGGCCCATGCCACTGTCTCCAGGACACGTCAATCAGCAGTGTGTCCACCACTACAGGGACCCCAGGCAAACCCACAAACCCAAGACAATCAGGGACCTGGGGGCAGTGGCAGTGGGCATACAGTTCAGGGGCCAGAGGCACAGGATAACAGGGAAGCTGGGAGGACTGCAGTACGACAGGGGGAGGACAGGCCCTGGGAACCCACTCTCCACGAGGCACTCTCCAACATCATGGGAGCATACCATCATTCCCAGGAGACCATGGGAACGGCACTGGCCAAGTTTCAGGAGACCCAGAGGCTGCAGGAGGAACACTACCTGGGGATCAGGGAGGACTGGAAGTCCATTAACAACACCCTGGTCACCATTGCAGGGGTGCTGGCAGACATGGCCCACACCAAGAGGGACACAGTGGCACACCAACGGGCCCCTGACACTAGCCTGAACAATGAGCAGCCCTCCACCTCTGCTGGCGCTAGTGGACAGGAGACCCAGGCCACCAGCCACCAGCACCAGGCCACCAGCACCCCAACCCCTGCAGAAGGAGAACCACCCCGCAAACGGTCCCTGTGATCCAGGCACAAGACAGAGAACATTGCCAAGACCCTGCCAGGAAATAGGACTCTCCTGATAGTCACCCTTCTGTCCCACTCTGCTACCCTGTCCACTTTCAACTGCCATTACTCCACTTCCTATGCCCCCTTGGACAATGCACCTGTGATGCCAATAGACTGGACCCTACCATGGACATTCCTCCACCATCACCCCAGCCCATTTCACAGCCCCCTTCACTTATTAGCACAGAAATAAACACCCTTGAATCACAAATCAATCTGGAGTCAGTCTGTACTTTCACAAATGTGTTATTGCAAACTTTCAGAAAAATAGCAATGTCAATGTTAATTTTCACATACCAATGTTAGACAGTTGTTGGGCAGCAGTCAACATAGCAGAAGGCAGAAAGTGGTACACAGATCTGTAAAATGGAAATCCAAAGTGAACTGTCAGGGTCCATACACAGAGGCAAAAAGGCAGAATCATGCAATGTCCTACAGTATTCTGATATGAGAGGAGCAGTGCCAGTCTCTTACCTGTGTCTCACTGGAAGTATTGCATGATGATTTTGTTTTGGTTTTCAATATCTTCTTCTTCTGCCTCCTCTTCTTCACTGTCCACAGGCTCCACAGCTGCCACAAGAACAACATCAGGCCCATCCTCCTGTAGAAAAGGCACATGGTGTCGCAAAGCCAGGTTGTGCAACATACAGCATGCCTCGATGATCTGGCACATCTTCTTCAGTGAGTAGTATAGGGAGCCACCTGTCAGATGGAGGCACCGGAACCTGGCCTTCAGGAGGCTGAAAGTACGCTCAATTATCCTCCTTGTCCGCCCATGTGCCTCATTGTAGCGTTCCTCTGCCCTTGTCCTGGGATTCCTCACTGGGGTCAGTATCCATGACAGGTTGGGGTAACCAGAGTCACCTGCAAATATAGAGGGACAACTGTGAGACATACACCAACCATGAGGGACTCACCATACCCAGACACCTATGTAATCTGTGTGGGACCTTGGGCTCACCTATTAGCCACACCCCGTGCCTCTGGAGTTGCCCCATCACATAAGTGATGCTGCTATTCCTCACAATGTAAGCGTCATGCACTGAACCAGGATATTTGGCATTCACATGGGAGATGTACTGGTCTGCCAAACACAACATCTGCACATTCATAGAATGGTGGCTTTTTCGGTGTCTGTACACCTGTTCATTTCTGCCGGGGGGAACAAATGCCACATGTATACCATCAATGGCATCAGTGATGTTGGGGATATGTCCAAGGGCATAGAAGTCACCTTTCACTGTGGGCAAATCCTCCACCTGGGTGAATACGATGTAGCTGTGCTTATGTTTCAGCAGGGCAGATAACACTCTGGACAACACGTTAGAGAACATTGGCTGTGACATCCCTGATGCCATGGCCACTGTTGTTTGAAAGGAACCACTAGCCAGGAAATGGAGTACTGACAGGACTTGTACTAGAGGGGGGATTCCTTTGGGATGGGGGATAGCTGACATCAGGTCTGGCTCCAACTGGGCACACAGGTCATGGATTGTGGCACGATCAAGTCTGTAGGTGATGATGATGTGTCTGTCTTCCATTGTCAACAGGTCCATCAGGGGTCTGCATACCGGAGGATGACGCCATCTCATTATCTGCCCCAGCGGACGTGGCCTATGGAGGAGAAGGGTGAGCAGAGGGTCATACACCACATAGGTTTCACAAGGGTGTTTAGAACAAATGTGATGTAATCTGTGTTTAGTGCTGTATTTCCGTATTCCTGCACAAAACTGCTGTGACGCTGTTAGTTGGCCTACCATTTGGCCACCTTAAATGGCGGCTGCCTGACCTGTAAGGAGGGACAAGGGGAAATGAGTTAACTGCGCTGACGTTGAACACCATTGCGGTAGGCGGACGAAGACCAGAGCACAATTCAGCATTGGTTATCATTGGGCCCTATGGTGACAGTACGCACCTCCGCGGACGTGATCGCCATTTTTTATCTGTTGACTCACTTGACACCTGATCTTCAACAGGAGCGGACCTACACTGCAAGTGCTTCTGTGACCTGAGTCTGGAAGTGACAATGGCTACAGTGTCTGGGGAAAGGGCCCCTGCCTTCACTGCGGAGGAGTTGGACAAACTGGTGGATGGGGTCCTCGCCCAGTACACGCAACTCTACGGTCCACCAGACAAACAGGTGAGTACACTGTGAGCATGATGGATGGGACATAAATGTATGGAGTGGCGTCGATGGAAGATACAGGTGGTGGGTGGGCAAAGGCCAGGATGTGAGGATGGTCAGTGTATGTGTTTGTTGGCCAAGGTGGGTGGTTGTGGCCAATGAGTAAGAATAACCGGACGGGGAGTAAAATCCATTCCTACTTTACATTTCCTCTAGGTCAGCACCCACCAGAGGAAGGGTATTTGGCGTGCCATCGCCAAGGAAGTGCGGTCCCTGGGGGTCTACCATAGACGGAGCACCCACTGCTGCAAAAGATGGGAGGACCTGCGCCACTGGACCAAGAAGACGGCGGAGGCCCAGCTGGGGATGGCCTCCCAACGTGGAAGGGGTGCCCGTCTCACGATGACCCCCCTGATGTACCGGATCCTGGCGTTGGCATATCCGGAGTTGGATGGGCGCTTTAGGGCATCACAGCAGCCATAAGGGGGTGAGTACAGTGTCATTCAGCTGACTCAGTGCGCTTTATGAGGTTTCTGGGTGTGGGAAGAGGGCTATGGGTTCCCCTAGGGCAGGGCAAGCATGCCAGGGTAGATCCATTGTTAGGCAGGCTTATTGCCAGTCCAACCCCAAAAGAGGTAGTGGCCCTCTACACCTAGTCAGGCTCATGTGGGTTCCAGGTGTGCATCAAATGGGTATATGCACAGTCCACCATGGGCATGTGATTTTCCCCTGAACTGTTAGTCAATGGCCTAGTGCATAGGTCTAATCCCTGTTTGTTGTGTCCGCCAACTGTGGTGTTGTTGCAGGCATTGACCATGTCTCTCCTCTGTCTTTCCACCCCTTTAGGGTCGAGCCTGCGTCGCATGCGCTAGCGCATGCGTATCGCTAGCAAGAAACTTAAGGTATTAGAAAAGGGCTTGGAGCCCCGTCGACGTCACGTCAGTGTCTCTCATTGGCAAGTTGGCTTGCCTGTTAGAATCTTCTTCTTTTTATTAGTGGAAGGCACGCATACGTCATGCCTTTTCCGTGGTTAGCCCTCCTCGAGCGCAGCGACCAAGTACGGAAAACATGCGAGGCTCGCTGGGGTTGTGGACTACTTTTTCTCTGTTTTCGGAGCCTGATCTCACTGGGCAGAAGTCGAGCGCTTCGTTAATTGCACTTTTGCCGGTAAACTGTACAGCGTGATCGCGCATTTTTTTTCTTTTAATGCAGGGAAAATCCGGTTAGGAGTTTACAACTGTGAACAGTTGTAACTCTGACAAATGCGAGACCCTAGTGCATTGCAAATGCTTGTTTTGTTTTGTCACCCTGTCCTTGTGTACATTATCATCTGGCGGAGGAGCAGTGGCACCAGAGCAGGAGGGAGCTGCAACCCACATGGCCCTGGAGGGTGAATGTACAGAGTCTGAAGGCACCAGTGGGACGTAGGGCGAGGGGAGCTCCACGACAGGGACAGGAGAATACACCAGCAACAGCGACTCCTCCTCTGAAGGGAGCTCCGTTGCGGTGGTGGGCCCCTCTGTGCCCACCGCAACAACAGGTACAGCCGCCCTCCCAGCAGCCCCTTATTGCGTTTCCCGTGCCCGCTCACCCAGGAAGGTGAGCATCTCCTTCGCCCCAGGCACCTCAGGCCCTGCCCCAGTCAGCCCTGCTGCCCTAAGTGAGGAGGCTATTGACCTCCTGAGATCCCTCACTGTTGGTCAATCAACCATTTTGAATGCCATCCAGGGTGACGAGAGACATTTGCAGCAAATAAATGCATACCTGGAGGGCATTCATTCTGGCGTGGCAGCCCAACAGAGAGCATTTCAGGCTCTGGCCTCAGCACTGATGGCAGCCATTGTCCCTGTCTCCAGCCTCCCCCCTCCAACTTCCACTACCCAGACCCAATCCCCTGTACCTCAGCCTATCCCAAGCACACCATCAGACCAGCATGCACACTCATCAACACACAAGAGTGGACATGGCAAACATAAGCACCACACATCCCACAGGCACTCACACAAGCACCATCCCCATGCAGACATGCCAACATTCACTGCCTCCACTGTGTCCCCCTCCTCCACATCCTCCTCCTCCCTCCCAGTCTCGTCTCCACTCACACCTGCATGCACCACATCCTCAGCCACTACCTCCATCATCAGCACGCCCATCACCACACACCACTCATGTGCAATCACCACCCCCACTACCATTCACACATCCCCTGTGTCCTCTCCCAGTGTGTCTGTGAGCCCTCCTCCCCAACTACACAAATGCCGGCACACACCCACTCAACAGCCATCCACCTCACAACAGCCTCCAGCCCATGCACCCTCACCCAAATTCAGCAGACGTACACCTCCTACAACCACTACCTCTTCCTCCACTCCCAAACTCCCTCCATCTTCCCGTCCCAGTGTGTCTAAAAAACTTTTCTTCGCTAACTTTGACCTCTTCCCTACACCTCCCCCCTAACCTTCCCCTAGGGCCAGGATGCCCAGATCCCAGCCCAGCACCTCAGCCACTAAATCCTCCAGCACTGTAGTCCCTGCAAGTCCTGTAACATCACAGGCCGCACCCATCAGGGCTGCCAGTGGGCCACCTAATGAGGCCAAGGATCACCCTATTCCGCCACCTGCCAAGGTGAAGAAGGGGACAACATGCCGTAAGGACAAGCCGCACCAACCAGGCAGCAAGGCCTCCTCCAAGACAAAAGAGGACAGTTCCAATGTCCCAGCAGTGACTGCCAAGGTGGGGAAGGGACACAAGGCTAAAGGGAAGTCAGCTCAGGGCACCGAGCTTCAGGGTGAGGGACCGGTGACACCCCTTCTGCAGGTCAGAACAGCAACCTGTACTACGGTGGACACTGCCACAACCACCACCACATGCATAACCACCTGCACGTCTGCTGCCTCTGCTCCAGTCCCCAGCATCCTCCCCAGTGGGCAGCCGTCCCAGGCTGCAGGAGACGTCCTGGTGTCTCCTTCCACAGGTGCTGACACATGCACCAGCGCCAGCATGTCCGCCGCTGACAACGCCACAACCACCGCCACCTGCCCCGCGACGTACTCAGACTGTGTCACCACAGCCGACATGGACATCATACCCAGTGGACATTCATCTGAGGCTGCAGGAGATGTCCTGCACACTGCACAGCGTACATGAAGCACCACAACAAGCACTGGCAGTACCAGAAGTTGGCAGGCTGAGTCGCCGCAGGGTGGAGTGTGTCTGCCTCCAGGGAGTAACTTTCTACCTGTTCCAAGGAAATCTCGTGGCTCTGACACCCAGGGGCGGAAATGGGAACTGCCACACACCATGTGAAGCACTCTGGGCACAAAGCCCCCTCCAGAACCAGTGGAGAAAAGGATCCACTACCCTAGTCCTTGGCAGGATGAAGCACTCTGGGCACTAAGCCCCCTCCGGAACCAGTGGAGAAAAGCATCCACTACCCCAGTCCTTGAAAGGATGAAGCACTCTGGGCACAAAGCCCCCTCCAGAACCAGTGGATGACAGCATCCACTACCCCAGTCCTTGGCAGGATGAAGCACTCTGGGCACTAAGCCCCCTACAGAACCAGTGGAGAAAAGGATCCGCTAGAGAGAATGTGGCTTTGCACTCCCCAGGACCAAACAGTGGGCAAACCACCCACTTGAGAGACTTGAGAGACTATGCCTTTGCACTCCCCAGGACCAAACGGTGGGCAAACCACCCACTTGAGAGACTTGAGAGACTTGAGAGACTGTGGCTTTGCACTCCCCAGGACCAAACAGTGGGCAAACCACCCACTTGAGAGACTTGAGAGACTGTGGCTTTGCACTCCCCAGGACCAAACAGTGGGCAAACCACCCACTTGAGAGACTTGAGAGACTGTGGCTTTGCACTATCCAGGACCAAACAGTGGGGAAACCACCCACTTGAGAGACTTGTGAGACGGTGGCTTTGCACTCACCAGGACCAAACAGTGGGCAAGCCACCCACTTGAGAGACTTGTGAGACTGTGGCTTTCCACTCCCCAGGACCAAGCAGTGGGCATGGAGCCCCCTCGTGGAGCAGTGGCGTCGTCACTTCATCCGGCTGAGGTGCCCCCCCGCCCTTCCCTCTGAGGTGCCTGTTTTTTTCTCGAACTGATGCCCCAGCAGTGTTCTCTCCGTTTAGAGGCAGGTATCATGTGTGGGCTTCGCACATGCATTTTGGGACCACTGGTCCACGGACAATGAATGGAATACTACCCGGACTTGTGTAGTTGCTGTACATATATGTATATACTGATCTGTTACAGACCTGTTTCCATATCTGAATTTTAGATGATTACACTCGTTACAATCATTTCCTTTTGTCCTTGCGTTCTTCCAGAGGGTTATGGGGTGTATATGTAATGTTGCGGCATGTATTTGTGTGTATGGTGTTGTGGGTGAGGGTGGGGGTGTTGCTTGTGTGTGTCACTCTCTTTTTCCTCCCTCCCCTCCCCTGTGTACTAGGTGCAGTACTCACCGTGGTCGTCGCCGCCGTCTTTGATGCTTCTGGTAGAAGAGGAGGTAAACCAACATTGGTAGCACCTGTAATTTGGTCTCCATGGCATCCTGGTTCCTCGTTGGGTGTCGAGAGGTGAGTGGTTTCTGTTGCAAGTACTGTTTCTGCTGTGCTTTTGAAGGCGTTGGTACCGCCACGGAAAAGCTGGCGGATTGGTGCCTTGTAATACAGTGGGCGGTACATTGTCTTCCGCCTGTCTGTTGGCGGTTACCGCTGCAGTGTTTGTTTCTACCGCCATGGCGGTCGGAGTGTTAAAGTGGCTGTCTGTGTTGGCGGCTTCCGCCATGGTCGTGATTCAATTTTTTTTACCGCCGGCCTGTTGACAGTGTTTCCGCCGCTTTAACACCGACCGCCGGGGTTGTAATGAGGGCCTATATCTCATTTTGATATTGTATATACAGAGCCAGCTTCCTACACCCAGGAACTCAGTCACCCTTGGGACCACCATTGCAAAGGAAGACCCCTCCTCTTTAGCCACTGTGGGAGGAGAGAGAAGGCCAATATCTGGTGCTGGGGAGGTGTTCAAGCCAATGGCATCAGCCAGGTTCTCATACCAAGTGCTGTTGGCCATGGACTCTGCTATGGGTGCTAGGGGGTTGGAATAGCGATAGAGTTCCTCAGATCCTCTCCGTTTGTGTTTCTCTGATGGCCCTTTAGGGAATTTGGCCTCCAGTTTTAATTCAGGCTGTGTGGGTCTGGTCAGTGCCAGAACTTATGTTGGCTAATGCTGGTCTGGTTCCTTATCAGAGTCAGGAATAACAGTTGAGTTTGAAGCCACCAATGAGTGTCAGAGGTACTGGGAATAAAGTTGCTGGAATGGTCCCAGGAGAAGGTTGCAAAGTTGTGGCCAGAACCAATCCAGATCCACCAACGGATCCCAAGGGCCCGCTTGGTGCTGAAGGGAGACATGCTGGCAGAGTCCCTCCCAATCCAAAGGCCCTCTAGAGGGATTCTACTGCCCAAAAATGAGGCTCATAGTCTCGAAGTTGCGTGCAGGTTGCTCTTGCTCTGGGAAACTTGGACCCAGTGTCAGGTGCAGGCTACACAGGGACATACTGGGGGCTGAGTCTGCACTTGTGGCATTGTTCCTGTGCCTCATATGATCAACTGGACCAGCACAAATAACTCAAAGAAGGCTTCTACTTCTTGGACTTTTTCTGTTGAGACTTACCTGAAATCAGGAAGCACAAAGATGATCGGCGCAAGTGACTCAGAGAGCAATCCCAGGACCTCACTCATGAACTGGACCTAGATCGGTGAGGAGTCATGTGGCGAGTGGGCAGGATCTTCATGGCTAGCTCATGGATGGCCTTCGGATTCATAGTCCTTCAGTTTGTGCAGACTGTGGAGTTGTGGTACCTTTCCAGGCACCACAAGCACACCAAGTGGGAGTCTGTCACAGACATTTGGCTGTGACAGGCACAACAAGGGTTGAAACCACTCGGTTTCTTTGGGGACATAGTTATGTAAATGAACAGCTGTTACAGTCACCACATCACATTGAGAAACAATGTATGTTTTCTATAATTGTTTGAAGAAGTGTTTACATTTATGTCACCTAAATTAATACAGCTTCTTGTCCATAATGCTAGCTACACATGAGGGGGGGACTATCTTGGAAGTTGACACATACCTAATGAAGGACTACACACAGCAGAAGCTATCTGGATACTCTGGCCCAATTTCACAAGAAGTACTACCACCACTGTACAACCTCCCATGAATCCTAGACACCATAGGTTCCTCGGTATATCCCCCTCACTCACTGCTATCAGCAAAAAGATGACAAGAGATAGGTGCTGAGGGCACACCACTGCTGAGACAACCAGTAACAGAGAAAACCCCAAATGTCATAAGAAGGAGGGTGATGCAAGCAAATGTTTGACAGGTTAACTCTAAGGCCTTAATTATGAGTTTGGTGGTAAAAACTGCACATCCAGTGAAAACGATTCCCAAGGCTTCGATAAATAACACATGTTCAATAACACTGATTATGAGTTTTTACTGTGCACCAAGGAATCAGTATTTACTCCATGCTCCATACTGAGGGGAATATTTACAATTTTTGGTGCAGGGCAGCCCTGCAAGTCTTTTTTTCTGTGCTGCCCTGCACCAAAAGAAAAGGGCAGGAATGCACCATATTTATAAGATACGGTGCATTCCTGTCCTCTTCCACTGCTCTGTTGCAAGGGTGTCTGTGTTGTAGGTATGATTGTTTTGACAGGAAGGGGCACCTTCCTGCACAAAAACAACCAATGGGGATGATTTACTCTTACTATGTGTATTGAAGAAAGCAGCACACATAGAAAGAGGAACAAATTATGAAAAATAATGTTATTTATCCTTGTTGCGCCTCTCTTATGCCTTCCTTAGTGATGCATTGATTTTTTATGCACTCCCAGGTTTACAGCATGTTGTAAATCTGGGAATCTGTCAAATGCCATGGGTGTGACATGGGAACACCCACTGTAATGTTCATTGCATACCTCTCTATCGCAGTAAGAGGCAACTCAGCGACTTGCACTGCATTGCCTCACTCCATTTCTACAAGGCAATGAAAAGCCACGCAGGGTGGCTTTAGGTGGCCTTGTAGATATGGCTCTGCAGAGTGCACCACAAGAGCGTCAAAAGTGACGCTCTGGTGGCACAAGGTTGCTTGTAAATAAGCCCCTGAATGTGTGTAACTATGTGTAATAAGAACAGCCCACGATAAATAGCACATGCACAAAACATCAGGATGTGCCCATTTTCAGGCATTCAAAGTTCTTTGAGGGATGCGGCTAATGCCTAGAGAACATAAACAGCCAGAGCAACAGAAGGAAACCCAGAAAATACACAAACAATGCAGGCATTCACTTTGTGGGGAAAAAGCACCTTAAAACAAGACAAACAGAATCCACTGCTGTACTCTGATATAACTCAGTCATCACAAGCAGAAACCTGCTAAACTCTTCCATCATGTACCCAGGCAGGGACATGAACTACAAGTTTATGGATCCTGAGCTGGAGGTCCTGGTTAACCCCTTCGCTGCCAGGCCTTTCCCCCTCTTGTGCCGGGACTTTTTTTGGCTATTTGGGGCAGTTCGCGCTTAGACCCTCATAACTTTTTGTTCACATAAGCTACCTACGCCAAATTTACATACTTTTTTCCAACATCCTAGGGATTCTAGAGGTACCCAGGCTTTGTGGGTTTCCCTGAAGGAGACCAAGAAATTAGCTAAAATACAGCAACAATTTATTTTTTTTCAAAACAATTGATAAAAGGGCTCCAGAAGAAGGCTTGTGTTTTTCCCCCTGAAAATAGCACCAACAAAGGGGTTGTGGTGGTAAAATCACCATCTTCCCAGCTTTCAGGAACAGGCAGACATGAATTAGAAAACCCAATTTTTCAACACAATTTTGACATTTTACTGGAACACACCCCATTTTTACTATTTTGTGTGCTTTTAGCCTCCTTCCAGTTAGTGACAGAAATGGGTAAGAAACCAATGCTGGATCCCAGACAGCTAAACATTTCTGAAAAGTAGACAACATTCTGAATTCAGCAAGGGGTCATTTGTGTAGATCCTACAAGCGATTCCTACAGAAAATAACAGCTGAAATAAAAGAATGTTGAAATTGAGGTGAAAAACAACCAGCCATTTTTCTCCACGTTTTACTCTGTAATTTTTTCCTGCAATGTCAGATTGTTTAAAGCAATATACCGTTACGTCAGCTGGACTCTTCTGGTTGTAGGGATATATAGGGCTTGTAGGTTCATCATGAACCATAGGTACCCAGAGCCAATAAATGAGCTGCACCTTGCAATGGGTTTTCATTCTATACCGGGTATACAACAATTCATTTGCTGAAATATAAAGAGTGAAAAATAAGTATCAAGAAAACATTTGTATTTCCAAAATGGCCACAAGATAAGGTGTTGAGAAGCAGTTGTTATTTGCACATGTCTGAATTCCGGGGTGCCCATACTAGCATGTGAATTACAGGGTATTTCTCATATAGGCGTCTTTTTTACACACAGTCTTACATTTGGAAGGAAAAAATGTAGAGAAAGACAAGTGGCAATAACACTTGTTTTGTATTCTGTGTTTCCCCAAGTCTCCGGATAAAAATGGTACCTCACTTGTGGGGGTAGGCCTAGTGCCCGCGACAGGAAATGCCCCAAAACACAACGTGGACACAGCACATTTTCACAAAGAAAACAGAGCTGTTTTTTTGCAAAGTGCCTAGCTGTGGATTTTGGCCTCTAGCTCAGCCGGCACCTAGGGAAACCTAGCAAACCTGCACAGTTTTGAAGACTAGACACCTAGGGGAATCCAAGATGGGGTGACTTGTGGGGCTCTGACCAAGTTCTGTTACCCAGAATCCTTTGCAAACCTCAAAATTTGGCCAAACAACACTTTTTCCTCTTATTTAGGTGACAGAAAGTTCTGGAAGGTGAGAGGAGCCACAAATTACCTTCCACCCAGCGTTCCCTCAAGACTCCTGATAAAAATGGTACCTCACTTGTGGGGGTAGGCCTACTGCCCGCGAAAGGAAATGCCACAAAACACTATCTGGACAGATCAAAATTATCAAATGCAAAACTACCTGTTTTTACGGGGGGCACCTGCGTTTTTGGTCCTGGGCTCAGCAGCCATCTAGGGAACCTACCAAACCCAGACATTTCTGAAAACTAGACACCCGAGGGAGCCTAGGGAGGTGTGACTTGCGTAGATCCCCCAATGTTTTCTTACCCAGGATCCTCAGCAAACCTCAAATTTAGCTAAAAAATCACATTTTTCCCACATTTCTGTGTGGGATCACCGCACCGGGACAAATTTCATACCACCTAACGTTCCCCTCAGTCTCCCGGTAAAAATCATACCTCATTTGTGTAGGTGGGCCAAGTGCTTGTGACAGGGAAGAGCCAAAAACATGCCGAAATTGAAGGGGAACCAAAGCGGGTCCAAAAGGGCAGTTTGAAAAAAAACATTTTTAGGCTGACAAGGGCATCAGAATTTTTATTGGTATAGATGAGACAATGCTGGGTGGTAGGAATTTTGTGTATTCTTGCAGATTCCGGAAGGTTCCATCACAAAAACGTGGGAAAAATGTGTGATTTCCAGCAAAGTTGGAGGTTTTCAGGGCATTGTGGGTAAGAAAATGGTGCGGGGTGCATGTGAAACACACCACCCTGGAATCACCCACATGTTTAGTTTTCAGGTGTATCTAAGTCTTGTGGATTTTTCTACATGGCAGTGTCCCAAAGTCCACAAAGTGCAGCCATCACCATTCCAAGTGGGACAAATATGAGAGTTAGCCAAGCTCTCATGGCCCAAATGTAAAACCAAAACCCAAAATAATCAAATGTCTTCTTGCTTACTGTGGGATAAGATGTTTTAGAGTGCGGGGGAGAGCTGAAAGACTGTTACCCCCTTCAGTTGGGGTAGGGGCATAACCAGGCCCATACTGGTTGGTAGCCACCACCCCACTATTTTTTTTTTTATTCCCTGGCATCTAGTAGACTTTCTTCCCCTCGGGGTGTTGATCAGGGGTAATTGCCCCATCTGCCCACTGGTGGGCAGAACAACTTTGGCCACATTTATATGGGGTGGGAGTATGGCCATACCCCCACCCTCTTCTTTTGGAAAAAAAAACTTCCTGGTCTCTGGTGGACTTTCTGCTCCCCCTTAGGGGCAGATGGGCCTTCCAAAAATAGGCCAATCTGCCCCTAAAGGGGGCAGGTATGGCCAACAGTAATGTGCCCCCATGGGGAGCGACCCTTACCCAAGGGGCTACCCCCTAAAGAAAACACACACAAACACACACACCAATCCCTGGTGCCTAAGTGGTTTCGCCCCCCCTGGGGGCAGATCAGCCTAATAGAAATACGCTGACCTGCCCCCAAAGGGAGCAGAAATGGCCAAAATAAATCCCCCCCCCCACCAGGGAAGCGATCCTTGACTAAGGGGTCGCTCCCCACCTCTAAAAAACAAAAAAACTAAAAAATTATCCCTGGTGCCTAGAGGTTTCTGCCCCCGGGGGCAGATTGGCCTAATAACAATAGGCCGATCGCCACGGGGGGAGCAGAGATGGCTTAAAATAAATTTGCTCCCCCCCCAGGGAGCAACCCTTGCCTAAGGGGTCACGCCCCTTGCGTGAAATTGGTGCAAAAAAAATCCCTGGTGCCTAGTGGTTTCTGCCCCCCTTGGGGGCAGATTGGCCTAACAAAAATCGGCTGATCTGCCGCCAAGGGGGGCAGAAATGGTCTAATTACAATTTGCCCCCAGGGGAGCGACGCTTGCCTAAGGGGTAGCTCCCCACCGCTAAAAAACAAAACAAAAAAAAAATATATGATCCCTGGCACCTAGAGGTCTCTGCCCCCCTTGGGGGCAAATCAGCCTAATAACAATAGGCTGATCTGCCCTCGGGGTGAGGGCAGAAATGGCCTAAGATAAATTCCACCCCCCACGGGGAGCGACCCTTGCCTAAGGGGTCACTCCCCTTGCGTGAAATTGGCGCAAAAAAAATCCCCGGTGCTTAGTGGTTTCAGTCCCCCATCACATGATCTGAAGAGAAATGCTTTGCATTTCTCTTCCGATCGCGCTGGGGGGAAGTGGCCTCTGATGAGGTCAGCGCGCGAATGTGGGCTGGTGTCATCAGATGTCACTGGGGGGGGTCGGGTGGAAGGGGAAGGGCTTCCCCTTCCATTCCTGCCTTGTGGGGGTGGGAGGGAAGCCCACAGAGGGAGCACTAGCGCTCCCTCTGAGCTCAGTGCAGAGGACGGAATGGTTACATCCTCGGCACATGAGCACTGTGCCGGTGGACGTAGCCATTACGTCCACGGCACAGAAGGGGTTAAAGGGGTGGTAGGACACCATGAGTGTCCACTGTGCCATCTCATACTGAAGATGCCACCAAAAACAAACAAAAACAGTCAGACATGTGAAAAGAGATTGTGGACAAAAAAATTACTACTATCACTATCCACATGATGCTGAGAACATTAAAAACAGGTTCTGTCCTTGCAGTGCTATGTACATAAGCGAGTTGCAAAGCACAATCCCTAAAGCATGACACCTAGTGATAGTTCTCCACTTCAGCTCTACCTCAAGCCGTGGGAAGAAGAAATTGTGATCATCATCAACGTGCCTGGAGTGGAAGACATGAAAGAAGGTCTTGAGGTCGAAGGATTCCAAAGTAGAAGACATGAGAGTTTTAAAGGAAGTACATGTGGTTGTTAAAAAGTTTACTTGGCTGAGAATAATCATCATTGCGAAGAGCGTGCAATGTAATTTGTTACACATATTCATTTTAATCCATGTATGTGATGTCATATGGGGCTAACAACTCTCTAATGGTACTAGTGACATCTATTGAGATTGTACTACAACAATCATAAGACATTGTAGTCTTGGAGATGAAGTGTTTATGGTGATGTGTTACCACAGTATAACCAAGGTTTTTCTTCAGGTTATGGGTTTGAGTACCACAGCAGTTTAGTATACATAAATCTACACCGCACAGCATTTGCACATAAATAGTGTGCTTGATTTTATGTTTTCAGCACACTCATTTCTGTCTACCAGATGTATATGAATGTAGTCAATTAACCCAAGGATGTCAGGAAACCCTGACGTATCATAGATGTTTGCTTTGCTGGCATTGGCTGTGTGTCTGTACAACTGTATATGCTGCTTACTTACTCTCTGCAAAGCATCCATGACTTTGCAGATTATTATACTAAAGGTTGACCAAGAAATGCCAAGCACAGGTCCTACTATCTGCTGTGCCTGTTGCAAAGAATTTTAGCACTGCTAGCATTTTCAAGAAGGGGACATGGCGCTAGACCCGCATGCAGGGCTCCAGAGTATCAGTAATAATGAAAGTACCTTTAGTATGGTGCCCATAGCGACCCCGTATGCCCTTTGGATCTCAAGCTGACTCTTTCTTATGGTTACCAGTCTTACTCTGTCAATTCTAGCTCTCATCCAGTGTTGCGAACACATTTGAGGTCACTGATTGGTGGCTTGGATTGCATCCTAATGTGGCATGGCTTATCACAGCAGAACATGGATCTGGCTTAGTATTATATAGTAGCCAGCAGTGCTACATACATGGTGGAGTTCTGTGGAATGAAAGTGTGAGCTGCTTGAATCAGCCTGTGAGAGCTTCACCTCTCCGTGGCTGTTTATGAAGGTCTGGTCCTCTGTGCAGGTTTGTGTGTGATTTTATTTTAAAGCTTTTCTTTAATTTCCTACACTTTAAGGGATTTTTAACACCTGCTTTTGACTGAAGGTATTTTAAGATGGTATTTTCCACTGGTTTTCAATGACCTCTAGTACTTGTAAAGAAGTGTTTTTATCACATGTGCTATTTTTCGTATGTGGTTAATTTCACATGCAGCACAAAGCATGTGTTAAATAGACATGCAGTATTTAGCACATGTGCTAAATATCACCTGTGCTTTTTTATCTCATGATCAGGAGATTCTAGATATGCATTGCTATGCCTAATTCAGAATCAGGGCCTAAGTGTCAAATAGAGGCAGAAAAGGCCCACCACAAGACTAAAGGCCTGATTACGAGTGCTATTCTACCCTGAGGTACGTTATCTTTTGGGTACGTTAAATAGTGCCTATTATGAGTTTTGGGGAAAAAACATGCACATTTTAATGTTTAACGTACCACAATCCGCATTGTACTGTAAATACTGTGCACAATTGCCCCTGTTAAATTTTGGCAGGTTTGACTTGCTGAAATTAACGTAGGTTGAGGTATTTAATGCATCTGACATTTATTGGATGCATAAATGCACATTTATAAGGGCCAGATGTACCAAAGTATGGGTTTGCAGTTTCCTAATGGAGAATTTTAGCGATTTGCTATTAGGAAATCCCAAACTGTGATGTACTACAGTGTGTTTGACACTGTTTGCGATTCCCAGTGTGTTGCAAATGGACCTGCCTCCTCAATGTTTATAAGGCAGATAGCTATTTACAACCCATTGGAATGACCAAATCACATGGATGTTTGCCTGCTGGGGTCAGCAGACCACCATGTCTGTCACTGCTTTTTAAATAAAGCACTTTTTTAATTGCATCCCATCTTCCTTAAAGGAAAATTGAATGCCCTTCAAAAAGAAAACTGAAGAGTTTTCTTTTCATACTTTAAGAGTAGGCAGGGGGCGTGGCCGGGCCACGGAATAAGATGGCCGCTTAGAGCTAGTCCTCTGGGCCGCGACGAACCTGGGGGGGCGACGGGGGCGTGGAGACAGCCGGACAAGCCACTGCGTCCGAGGCCCTCCATTTCCGCAGCAGCGGCGATGTGGATTCATCCCTGGGGACCCCGCAGGAACGGTACAGAAGGCAGAAAACTTGCGACTCGCCCCAGGCCGATAAAGCCTGCAAGAGGGGCGGAGTCGCGTCTTCGGGAGGCCGGGGACGGCGCGCCCGTAACAGCAGAGAAACAGCTAAGCAGACCGCGGGGAAAACAAGAGCCGCTACGACCTGCGCCCGCCTGCCCACAACGCCGGAAGTACATACGGACCCTTGGGAGACGCCACAGAGAGGTGAGGTCCCCCCGACGGCTGGGAGAAGAGCTCAGCCAGCCAGAGAGACAGGACCAAACCTCTTGGAGACGGAGCGGAGCGGCGTTTGCGGCAGGAAAACACAGTTGGAGGCAGAGGTACGACTTCTCCTCCCCTACCGAAGGACAATAAAACCCCTCCATTGGTACACCATAACGAACCCGCCTCCTCATCCCCCCCTACAAAACAGCTAATATTAAGGAGAGCAACGGAGGAGGGGAGAATGCGGAACGACAGGAGCGGCAGAGAGTGCGAGGTGGGAGAACTGAGACATGCGGAGATGGAGAGAAACGGAGGGGGAGCGACCTGAGCTGCTGCTGAGGAGAGAGGGGTGAATAGAAGGAGCCAGAGGGAGCCACGAGAGCGGAGACACGGGAGGGGGAGAGGAGAGGAGAAGGGACTATATCCAGAGAGGGACAACTATCATATTCCCTCCTCTCCACAAGAACGAACCAGAGAACACCCCAAGACAAGAAAGCCCAAAGTCAAAGAGCAATGACAATAAGAGGAAGACAAGGCATCAGTCGTGAAACGAAATACCTCCCCTCCTATACTACTAGCTGCTAACAACACCAGATACTGAAGAACCAACCTCGGCAGAGGTAGGACATAACTTCTCAACGCTAAGGGCTACAACAGGCTCCACAACTGACATCTTCCTGAACATACCCTCTTCAGCCCCACAGACACTGATAGACCTTCGCAACTCGCAAAAAGCGCTAGGGGGATACACTTAAGAGAATGAGAGTCAGAAGGAAAATGGAGAACAATAAATAAACGGACACAGGGACAGGAGAGGGGAAAGAGAGGGAAACCAAGAAGTCGAATACCTACAACCAAGACTACAATCAAGGACCCAAAAAACTAGAAGAGACAGAACAAATACGAGAACTGACAGGTGCAGAACATCTATAGCCTCACCAGACCTAGCGGAGGGAGATCCGGGCCTTCCGTGGACAGACTCTACAGACAGTTTAGGCGATGCCCGGTAATAAACCGAACCATAAACCTCCCAGCAAGCCTGCACGACAGCTATTATTCTCAGAAGCGTTACAACATAAACGCCTAACCCCCACAAAGGTAAACCCCCAAACATCGCCACCTTTAAATGAGTCTATCACAATGTCTGATAAAGATCACTCCACAACTATGGACAGGATATTACAGGAGATCACCACGGTCAGCCGCCGTATAGAGGGGATGGACGCCTCTATAGCTTTGCTAACACTGGAAACTAAATCCATGCGATCTGACATTGCAGGCTTCCAATCTAGAGTGACGGGGCTGGAAAAGCGCATGGGATCACTAGAGACGCAGATCAACACGTCTCAGGAACGAGAACAAGACTTCCTCTACCTCAGGAGCAAACTAACGGATATGGAGGACAGGAGCTGGAGAAACAATATCCGCCTACTTGGGATCCCGGAAAATGAAGAAGGTTCGGACATGCAGGCTTTCCTGAGCTCCACTCTTCCAAATATGACTTCGTTGGACTTTGACCCGCCGCTAGAATTCCAACGGGCACACAGGATAGGCCCAAAACGCTCTGACAACTCCTCCAGGCCCCGTCCAATCATCGCATGCTTGCTGCGACATAATCAAACCCGTCAAATACTCCAAGTAGCACGCAACCACGGCCTGTTCCGAATAGATCAGCACGAGATTTGAATAACTGCTGATTACTCCAAGGAGACCAACGAACGTAGAAAGGCTTTCCTGGCGCTACGACCCCGGCTCCGCAAACTAGAGATGAAATACGGCCTTTTTGACCCTGCAAGAATGTGGGTTACCAAAAATGGAGTATCCAAACATTTTTACAACCCCGATGAACTGAGACTCTTTCTCGACTCTTTCCAACCTCAGCCTATGGACTCTATCAGTACAGACAGCGCACATGGCAATGAAGGAGGCAGTGGCGGTGTCGAAACCCCCCACTTGGGAAAGGAGAAGACGAATACGGCTCTATACGATGCTGGAGCCAGTCACAGAGGCAGAGACATGGAGAGACTAACCAGATCATATGATGACATGGGTCAGATCTAACACGCAGTAGTAACCCATACCCAACTATCGGAGATAGACAAATCCCGCTCCCCTTTAAAGCCAACAACTGGATCTTCTTGAAAAAGACGACGCGAGGCGGCAATATGAGGGACTACCACTCGAAAGTCGAAAATAATAGCTGTAGACCTCGAGGACGGATGAGTACATTCCTAGATCATATGTGTATTACAATTATAACGGTCTAAGATTGCTATCATCAATGCTAATACTAGGTGACTGAAAAGTCTAAGTTCTCCACGATCAGAGTTGAGGCCCTATAATGCAAATTTACCAGTAAATCGTTATTTGTCCTCAGGGAACGACAGGGGATAATTACTAGAACAGGGACCAAACTTCACCGCCTCCCTGTAGATCAAGTAAGGACCTAGCCCCGACCCTGTAACTTTATAACAATGTATCGGGGGCATTAAATAACAGACAACAAACAATAATCAACTATTATAGAAAATGCCCAGTATCCCCACACACTATAGAACATCTCATATCAGTAAATAACATAGTATACGGACACACCCTAACATACACCATACACAACTAGAGCCGACATTAGATCTGTTTAACCCCCATTACTACCCCAAAGGACGGGACTAGACCACATAAAGATAAAGCAATTTCATTCCAGGGACACACAACACGATATAACCTGAGGTATATCAACACCCCCATTTCTCCACTTTACTTTACTTTACTTTACTACAAGAAAATAAAAGAACAGAACACAAAGACACAATATAATACAATACCACACAACAAAGCGCAATAATATAATAATATCTTATACTGTCACACCACACCACATTATAGTATCACAATGTAAACTATTAGCTATCCCTCTCTCGAACGTTTGCACCCGTCCCCAGTCTAATCATTGTTACTACCCGTAATTACCATCTAAACCAGAACGACCATGATGGGGACACATATCAAGTGGGACACTGGCAACATATACATGTCCCCCTTTTCTTTTTTTTCTTTTTTTTTAACACTTTTCAGTATTATGATGTAATAATACACAGCAAGAAGTTCATAATGGGGTGAGATGCGCAGTATCCTTGCGCAACTCGGGGCCCAGCAGCACCCATCACCTATCCTAAGATAAATAATGAGACGTCCAGTATAATGACTCTTAACATGATAATGTACTAGGATATTAGGAAATGATATGTTGATTAAATCATTATGTCGCCGAAATGTTGTAAAGCGTGACGAAGTAGTGTTATAGTTGAGAAGAAATATTTAGGATGCATAATGTTATGCTATATTATATATTGGTATCTTTATCTACCTCTACCTATACGAGAACTGTACTGCCCGGTCTGCACCTCTCCCCCCCTCCTTCGCCCTGCTCTCCTTCCGCCAACTGACCTCAGACCTATTATCTACCATGTCTCTACTATACTCTACGACCCTATCTTATATGCCCACAAAACACTCCGCGATACCACACAACATCAAGTATTAGACATAACACCTTAAGTACCAACCCCCATCAACACCCAACACCTCCCTCCTCCTCTCTTCCTTCTCCCCCCCCCGCTGAGTCTCCTGGACGATCAGCAACACACCACGATAGTACCGCCCAGGCATCATAGCTGCCAACCACTCATTACTCCTACCAACATACATCTTAACCGTTGTAACAGTCCCCACAGTATAGATACTCGGGAGAGGTATGTTTGGTTTTACGGTAAGTATTTTTATTGGTTATTGAAAAAAGGTACTATGGATATTTAGATGGTTTAAGTTCTGTTTCTCCTTTGGGTGGTGAGTTTCTCCCTTCTAATGATATGTCCCTCTTCTTCTTCTCCTTTGGTACTGTGTGTGGTCGTCCTCGTAGGATCCCGCCGTCAACCATAAAGGGAAAAGGAACAAATATCTACTGTAAGTGGGATGACCACATGCATTCACGTCCTTTCTTAGTCTAACTACTGGGGAATGGGATACTGGAAGGGGGGGTGATTCTGTGTCCGTGAGGATTGGAAGGTAAGTGCTTATTATCTTATTCACTCGTGCGCGGTGGGGTTTTGTGTTTTCCACGTGCTCTTTAGGTGTCCCTTAGTTCCCTCCCTGTCCTCCCCTCACCCTTCCTCCCTCCCTTCCCCAGCTCTCTTCTGTTAAAGTGCCCCTCGTTTTGCCCACAAAGACCGTACATACCAGAGCCACGACCCTCCGGGGTCGTGGCTGGCTCTGGGGAGTTCCTTGCGTCGGTCTCCGGTATGGTTGCCGATCGGTCCAGGCTTCCCGTCTTCGAGACCGGATCTGCTCCTCCGAGGTCCGCTGTCTTCGTCCTGGGTTTCTTGGGGCTTTTCTTCTCTCTGGTAATTTTCTCTGTCTCTCTGCTTCTCCTCGCCGCCGCCGCCGCCTCGCGTTCCTTCCTCTCCTCTCTCACGGGAATTCCGCCCCTTTTGGCCTCCTTCCTCCCCTCTTGGCCAATCCGAACTCTCCTCGTCATCGGAGGTTGCCCCGGTAACCTCCCGATGCGTGCCTCGCTGTGAACGCGTTCCCATGGTGACGTGGGAACGCGGAAGTGATGTTCCGGCCTCCTCCGGCATGGGGGAGGCCTCTTGATCCGACACGGAGATCGGGGCCACCCGGTCACAACCGTATAAATATGATATTTGTCAATAACCGTTGTCGAACAGAACCGCTCCTCGACACATAAACATAAACACAGCCGCGAATTCCCTATCCCTCCTTACCACCGACATATCGACGGCTAGCTGTCTTCTGGCTTCCCTCCTCGCCCCCCCCCGACATAGATCGCCCCGACGGCACGTGAGCTCCGAGAGACATCGAACCCGCCGGTTACAGACCTAACGAACAAAGGAGGTTGGGCTCCTAGCCTCCTTCATCCCTTTATTCTTCCACTTCCTCCCCCCCAATTGCACGCTCTCTCGCTATAACTTCAATTCCAACCTCAGCACATACATCCATTCCCTCTCCCCTTCATCCTCCTCTTCTTTTCTCCCCCTCTTTTTCCCTTTTCTCCTTTTCCCTCCCATCTCTACCCCGCATCTGGCACTTGCCCAATCTATATTGCTCTTTCTCCTCCCACTCTCTCCTTCCTTTTCTCTTCCTTTTCCAGAGGACAATATTGGCCTCCACCAGCTACTACCCCCCGTATAAAACACTGTACCATACTGAAGCACAACCCCTACTCTAACAACAAAGTCAATATTCCCCACCCTACCTTCCCTTCCACCAATACCAACCCCGGAACAAGGGTGGCTATTCACACCTACCCAAGATGTCGAAGAACCACCCTCAAGCGACACGCCCATTACGGATACTATCTTGGAATGTACATTCGATGACGAGCTATGTAAAGCGAAAAAAGATACTGTCCTACCTCCAATCCAAAAAAACAGATATCGCTCTGATCCAAGAGACCCACCTTGACACCCTGGAATCCAGTAAACTTAAACGGGATTGGGTAGGGAGGGTTGCCTTCAGCTGCTGCCCAGCGAATCAGGAACCTGGAAGTAGCGGGCCCCGCAAATGCGGAGTGGCGATACTATGGCGTAAATCCCTTCCGCTCACTATCATTAAAACCTGGAATGATACGGAAGGAAGGTATATATTTGCCAAACTAAAATTAGGGGACACCTTTTTATGCGTGGGCTCCATCTACGCACCAACCGGCCCAAAACGCCCATTCCTCCTACAGCTAAATCGCCTCCTGACAGAAATCGGAACTACTCGATACATAATCGGGGGAGATTGGAATCTCACCCAAGATGCTATAATGGATAGGACTGGCCCCCTTGATGTATGTAACAATCACGACAGAGCGCTCCTGATGGACCTGACCACTGACGTCGGTCTAGTGGATTGCTGGAGAATACAACACCCGAAAGATAAGGAATATACTTTCCAATCTACCGTCCATGGCACCCAATCACGCCTGGACTATTTTTTAGTATCACACACCGTAATTCCCCATATACAAGACACCTGCATCCTAGACAGTGGCCTCTCAGATCACTCCCCAATCTTAATACAGATCCAGGTAGGACTATCCCTCTCCGGTCAAAAACCATGGCGCCTAGCTGTACACAGATACCGCTCTCCCCAAGGAAAGGAACAATTAAAAGCTCATGTATCTACATATATGGCCGAGAATACAGGCACAGTGTCCTCCAAAAGGATCCTATGGGTGGCAGCAAAAGCGACCCTGAGAGGGAGTATGATGCGAGATGCAGCACTGGCCAATAAAGACAGAATAGCCCGCCAAACCACCTTAGAGACCACAATCCAGGACCTCACTAAACAATATACTGCCCAACCATCCCCTAGGCTACGACGCGCACTAGAACAGGCCCGCATGGCACACAACGAACTCTATACATCCCAAGTGGAATACGCACTGCAAAAACTACGAGGCCGGCATTACGAACAAGGAGAAAAAGCAGGACGGCACAACTCTGACAAAGAGAGGCAGCCTCCGCCATCGTAGCCATAACATCTTCCTCAGGAGCAGTGTTAACTCGTCCACAAGATATTGTGAATGAGTTTGCCAAGTACTACCGACACCTGTACACTCCTGAAACAACGACTGATCAGACATAAATGGAGACATTACTTACCGCGGCCAACCTACCTCGTTTGTCAGAGGCAGGTAGGGCTCTTTTAGATGGCGACATAAGCAAAGAAGAGATAACTCAAGTTATAACACATCTCCCCTATCACAAATCCCCAGGAGAAGACGGATTCCCTGCGGAATTCTATAAATGGGCCGGGGAAGAGGCAACCACCGCAGTACATGAAGCACTGACGGAAGCGTGCCAGGAAGGCTCCTTGGGCGCACTATCCAATAAAGCTACGATTGTCGTCCTGCCAAAGCCAGGGAGGGACCCCCCCTCCTCTGTGGCAGTTACCGTCCTATCGCCCTTTTGAACGGGGATGTTAAACTTCTAGCCAGTGTTCTAGCAGCACGGCTCCGCAAGGTGATACAATCATTGATTCACAACACCCAAGTGGGGTTTGTACCGGGCCGCACCTCCAGAAACCATATGCGAACCCTTTGCCATACGCTGTTAGAATCCCTGCAATTACCTGAAGAAGCCCTAGCTCTGTCCCTGGACGCGGAGAAAGCATTCAACCGCATTGAATGGTCCTATCTATTTACAACCATGAAGCATTTTGGCCTGGGGGAACAATTTATTTCCAAAGTACGCTTATTATATGATCACCCCACGGCACAGGTTAATTGTGGGGGCATCTTGTCAGATCCATTCCCTATTGGAAGAGGGACGCGCCAGGGCTGCCCCCTGTCACCACTTCTCTTCCTATTGGCCATGGAACCTCTAGCCGCCACCATACGAAACTCCCACCAGATAAAGGGGATCCATATAACCGGGGGCATATCCAAAATTTATCTCTATGCAGACGACATTCTGTTAACAATGTCCGATTTGGAAACCTCTCTCCCAGCACTACTCTCCACTATAGAGGACTTCGCATCCCTATCCGGATATCGGGTAAACTGGGATAAAAGTGAGGCACTACCATTATCCCGCACAACGACGAGGGCAGCAATACATGGCCTCCAATTTAAATGGACCCCGACTCGTCTCAAATACCTAGGAACGTTTATTAACTGAGGTCTGGAACATATGGTCAGGGACAACATAGACCCCCTCGTATTTAAAATGAAACAAGACTTTGCCAAATGGTCACTATTAGGCCTGTCCATGTGGGGCAGGACACAGGCGGTCAGAATGGTCACCTTACCACGCTTTACATATGTACTAGGCATGCTCCCCCTACAGATACCTCTTTCCTCACTCCGTCTGATCGACGCATCCATAAGGACCTTCGTATGGGGCTCCCTACGCCCAAGACTGAAACCTGCAACTATACTGGCATGACGGTCCTATGGAGGTTTAGGACTACCCTCGGTAGAACAATACTCACTAGCCCTGCAACTCTCACAGCTAGCATACACACTTCCAGGTATACCCGACCCACCAAAATGGATGGTCACAGAGAAACTCCTATATGGACAGCATACGGAGAGGGGAGGGATATACGCTGACCATGCTCCCTCAGTTAATCCCATCCTCAAGGCCACAAACACGACGTGGTGCAGAGCCCATCAACTACTAGGGGTACATCCCTCCCTGCACACTCAGGCTCCCATAGCAGGGAATAAAAGCATAAAAATAGGAGGGAATAGTCTCAGATGGCCCCAATGGTCCGAGGCAGGTATCCATAATATATCCCACATTATAGATGGAGATAGCCTCCGCACTTTTGCCTCCCTTCAGGAAGAGTTCGGTATCCACAGTAATCAGGAGTGGCGATATCTACAGCTTACACATTGTATGCGCAGAACATTAGGAGCCCCCCCGTGGACGCTCAAAACCTCACCCATCGTCACCTATCTTCAGAAATGGGGATGACAAAAAGGCATCATGGCTGGCCTCTATGCCGAATTAACAAACCACCTCTATTCGCAACCTCTTCTTGAACGATTAGGTTTAAAATGGCAGGATAAACTAGAGATAACCTACACGGACGAAGAATGGCCAGACATACTAGAAGCCCTTGACAGGGGAGTACGTGAAGCACGCCTAAAATTTTGCCTATTCATAATCCTTCAGGAGTGGTACTGGACCCCAGTTAAACTTTTTAGGGCAGGGTTGATACCGCACGCGAACTGTTGGAGATGCGCAGAGCCCTATTGTGACCAACTTCATATCCTATGCCATTGTCCAACAATACAGTCCCTATGGGAAGCGGTACGCCTCGCCCTATCGGACTTCATACCGATACCAAAACCGACCCCACCAGCACTCATTCTTCTACACGACACTCGCCCGTATCCCTCCCTATCACGGGCACACAAACGATTACTCCATACGGCACTCGCCACGGCCAAAATATGCATACTCCGGCACTGGAGATCCAGTATCGCTCCCTCACCAATAGAATGGATGACGGCCATGTACCAAACGGCCACCCATGAACGAGTGATTTATAACCTACAGGACCAGGCAGAGCTATTTGCGGAGGTCTGCCGCCCATTTCTGACGAGACCATGAAGCAGCTGGTGGATGACCAATGGCCAATGACCAATGGTTAGGGAATATTAACTATCGATTACCCTCTGAGAATTTTAGAACCTTGGAACATATCTAATCCCCCATTGCTCCCTCTTTCTCTTTCTAGCTATTTTCTCTTACCCTCCTTTATCCTTCCTTTTTCTCTCTTTATTAACCCCTAGACCCCTCATTTTGACATACGCTCGGGACTTTGGACTAACCAGTACGAAACCGCACATCGCTCCCTAATACAAATAATGACTGAGACACCAACTCATATAAGAAGTAGCCACTCTTTCATTGACCTCACCACAACTAACATATACACTACCTACTAGTAGTTTACAATGGAAGGAGAACAACAGAACGATTTATCCCTTGATCCGGCCAGGCTAGCTTCAGGATACAAGGATTCCCTACCTATCCCTCAGTTTCCGCCTCTCACAATCTTCCCAGACCTCTCTCCTTCCTTTTCTCCTTTTTCCTCCCCCATCCCTCACTTCACATGACAACCTCATCTCTTTCTTACCCCAAGATCAACCCCTCCACACTACCCTACCCTCGTTCGTTTCTCCCTTATTCCCCCCCCCACCTGTTTTCTCTTTCTCTCCTTCTTTAAAAAATAAGGGTACAAATCTCAACTATGCAATTAGGAATTCAAGTTTGCCTGACTGTACGTGTACATATGTCCATAATGGAAATAATTGTGGCAAAAAAAAAAAAACTATGTTTTGAATGTTTTGAAAACGAAACAGGTTATTTATATATTGTATGTATCGCCTCAAATCCGTAATAAAACCTTTAAAACTTTTTAAAAAAAGAAAAGGCAAAGACTGTCAAGACGGTCTCGAAAATAATGGAGTCTCTCCTCTCTGTGCAGTCTGGCTAAGTTAGATTTCCTAAAACTACTTCACACATCCTAATTGGTCCACGAATTGCATGTTCACGCTTTGTCCAATAAAACAAAAACTTCAAATCCACCAAAAAAAAAAAAAAGAGTAGGCAGTGGTCCGTGGGACTACTGCCTGCTCTTAAAAAATGTTTGTGCCCACATTCAGAAAGGGGAAGGGGTCCCTTAGGCCCCCTACCTGTTTACGAATGGGTTACCACCTCCTTCAAGGAGTCCGTAAATTGTGAATGGTTTGCAACCATTCCAGGGGCAAAAACATTCACATATACCTCTGCAACTCGCAATTAGGAAGGGACGCCCTCAACACACCCCTTCCTGGTACCAACCTGCAAACCTATTTTGTGATTCAGTAACCGGTTATTGAATTGCAAAATAGGGTTAGTACAAGTCAAAAGGGTACTTAGCAGTCACAAACAGCCCGATTCTCCGTTCGCGACCACTAAACCCATCTGTTCATGTGGCCCCAAATACCTTCCAACTTGTAATTCTGACCCGTGCGCAAAAAGAGGTTTACACAAGGATTGGAATAGACTGGCCCACTGATAATCGGGCCCTGAGCAGTACTAATGACATCACTGTGTTTGTTCAGCAGACATGCTTCCCAACATGCCTGCAGTTCATGTCCTGGACCCAACATGTCTCTGACAAGCCAACTTTCACACAGCACGGGTAACAGCAGATTCAAAACCCACGTAATCGCGCTGACTGCCTGCATAGTGTTCTGCAGTGCCTTGCACATTGTGCAGATTTTCCTCTTTATGTAGCCCTGACACTCAAGCAGGCTGCTTTCACTTGCGGCGTTCAGTTACTTATCAACTAGTGTGGCTCATGTAGGACACATTGCGACCATGAACATCCTCTCGAGTCTTTACAGGTTCAAACGTTCACTAACACAGGCCACTTTTTAGGTGTGTAATTCACTAATGAGAGACACTTTTATATTGGTGTCAGGGTCAATTTTCTGTCCCACACGACCCTTACGCCACCCCACGCCCCAGACATCATTCCTACTGATTTCCTTGCCAGTGACACATCTGAAGCCAGTTCGTTCCCAAATTCCCCCTCCAGTGCCCCGGAAGGGGTATTTAATTCCTCCTCTATGGCTTTCTGCATTTAAAACAAAAGAGCTGCTCTGGTCATTCTTCTCCAAGAGAAACAACTTATGCACATCTCCTACATGGCTTTGATGATGGTTTGGGTTGGCAGGCATTTCATTCACCCTAAGGAAAAAAGAGATGTTGTAACATTAATGCCTAGAAATTACCATTTTCTGATTCTAAAAGATTTTTTAAGCTGCACACAGAAGGTTTATTATTACAAGAGGAAACTTAATCTTGTTTAAATTGACTTAAACCTATTTATTCCCCTAATGCAATGTCAAATTACAGACCTCGTGATTAATATGAAAGATCCTAGGATAAGCCTTTGTAGCAGTTTTTTTCATAAGCAATCAGATGTTTTACAACGAAAAAGGAAAACATTCTGTCTAGTGATGTTTGCAATAATGTACTTGGATTTCTTACCAAGTCATAGTTGGCAGGTACAGCTTCCTTTTTTGATCAAATACACACAGAGGAGCAGATTCAGAAAACCACATTCGCACATCTGTGAAGCTCCTCAGATGCGTGGCTGCAGGCTAACAACCCAGAGATCCTGCGCCTAGAAACGGAACCTATGCACCGGAGGGAGGTGTGCAGTCTCGCTTTCTATGCATAAGAACACATTAGGCATACCTCCAAAGCAGGAGACACGAAAAATGCAAATCTACTTTCTATAGGTTTCTACTTGTAATTGGAACATATATAAAACCTGGGGTGAATATTTTGTTGCTCTAGAAACAAATGTCCACGTTCATTCTCTCACACCTTCCCCCTTTCTCAGCATAAGTGCACATACACAAGCGTGTGCGCATGCGCACACACAAGAATGATCAGCTTGTTATTTACGTAACATATATCATTGTACTCTATGGTAGTTCATAAAAAAAACATTTTAAAAGGTATATGCTGATGTCCTATCTCTTTTCAAGTAAACATAATTCCGTCGCCACCCCTTTTCCCTGTCATCTTTAACTCTTACTGATATTATCACTAATAATCGAGACTCATCATGTTGATGTGATTGATTAATTAATTTCACTCTTGATGTACTGTGTGATGTGTGTAACTGCTGAAGGGGGAGGAGCCAAAATGGCGGCCGTGTTGGACGCCTAATCCGTGAGCTCTGTCTCGGGCTCACGGTAATCATCCTGCGGGGCGCTCCCGGAGTGAGGCTGGGCGCCTAAAATGCCGTTCTCTGGCCCTGGGGTTCGTCGGGCTGCTGCAGCTCCAAGCGGCACTGAAAGAGAGGCCGGGAAGATAGTTGCCGGCGGGGAGCCGTGAATCGACCGGAGGCCGCAACTTCACATGAAAGCGGAGGCCCGCGAGTCCGGGAGGGCGCCGGGCTGCGCACTTCAGCGACTGGAGAGGAGCGGAGAGAGGTGAGAGGGGCGAGTGGGAGGGGGGCTTCTCCCCTCTTTCCCCCCCTGCTCCCCCTCTCCATCGGATGCCGGCACTGCCGCGCTCGACGTGGCTCACTTCAACCGGGGCGGGACGCCCCTATAATTTCAGAGCAGAAATGGAGGAGCAAACGCACCACAGCCGGGAGGCTGGCAGAGCTTGTTGGTGTGCCCGATGGCCTGCATGCTGGGCTTTAACGCTGCAGCAACACCGCTGTGTGCCGCGCGCCGCGCGCCGCCCCGTAGGAAGGACTTACTGCCTTGTGCAGTGACAGCGAGACAGAGGTTGCGGTGAGGGCGCGACACAATTAAAATAAGAAAAATAAAAAAAAAATTACAATTTCTTTTTTTAAAAGGGGAGCCTCTCTGGATCAGAAAGGGATCCCCTGCGGCTGCAGATGATGCTCATATGCTTACAGGGCAACTCCCTCCACACCACCAACAACTGAACTCTCCTTCTTCCTACGGAGTAGGAGCAACAACAACTTTGATCTGAGTGGGAGGCTGACTGGACAGGGGGGACCAGGTTCTCTTCCCCACCCCCGGCCTTGCTATCTCTCATCCTTAGACCTCCTCCTCTAGCCTTCACTTCCTGCCTCTGTCAGTGGCCACATATATATACCAGGGCGGTATCTGCTGCGGGCCGGCTGTGGTAGTCCACGGAGCCCGTACCCCGATTGCTGGCATTGGCTGACGCACCGAAAGAGAGGACACGCCCCTGTCCCAGGACATTCAAGCATCAGCGACAGTGTTTACTAGCCATCGGCCCCCGCCCTGCGCCATCACCGTCCGGATCGGCCGGGGGTGGGTGGTGGACAAACCTGGCCCAACCACAGCGGAGAACCACAAACTGAGAAGCGCCCCTGTGCCAACTGCAGATCTAGAGACTCAAGCAGTACATATCAACACAGCCCTGCTCCACGAGAACTATACAACAGGCGAGCAACATGGCCGGGAAGTCTAAAGCTGCAAAAAACCAAGAACGAAATGCACCTGGACCGGCACCGGGCGCCCAACAGCTACTCCCAACACTGCAGTCGCTGGAAAACACGCTACAAGCCCACTCCGCACAATTCGAAAAAGTACTACAGGCGATCATGGACACTAAATCCTCCCTGGAGCTCAGGATAGATACAGTATCACAAGACTTGAATCTACTTAGAGTAGACCACCTCAAACTGGCGGAGAGAGTGAAGGCGACGGAAGACGCCTTAAATGTCACGGAACCTACAGTCCTGGATAATCAAAAACAAATTCAAAGATTAGATGCGGAGGTGAAGACCTTATGGCGTTGCGCTGAAGAAGCAGAAAGCAGATCCCGGCGCAACAATGTCTATTTCCTAGGAATCCCTGAGAAATTATCAGAACAGAGCTCGGAATTATTCTTAGAGCAATGGCTAATCAAAGAAGTTCTAAATGGATCCCCATCTACGTTCTTCTCTGTGGAAAGGGCGCACAGAATCCCAGGCAAACCGCTGCTCCCGGGCCAACCACCTAGACCATTGATAGCAAGATTCTTGAACTACAGGGATCGCGATCTAATACTGCAGCAATTTCGCAGCAAAGGCCCATTCCGACACAAAGACTCAATGGTTAATGCCTACCCAGACTTCACCCAAGAGGTACAGAAACAGCGTAACTCTTATATAAAAATCAAACAACGCCTCTGTGAACACAACATTAAATATGCCCTTCTATTCCCTGCTAAATTGAGAGTAATTTCAGACGACCGCACCCATATATTCACCTCTCCTGAAGATGCCTGGAAGTGGATGCATGCTTCGCACAATCCCAGGTGGGAGGGGAGGAAGGAGAGGAATGGCTCTCCTCCTCATCGCGGAAGCGCAACAGAAAACGCCCCAAGGGTCACCCTACGGAAAAACAGGCAGCAGAAGAAAGGACAAAAGTACTGAAAGAAACTCCCCTACATACACAGAACTCCTTTGAGGCACTTCGCGCGGTCCCCTTGACCAACTCGGACTCAGACTCGGCTAAATCGGACTCCACGCTAACAGAAGGTCTCAGGGGCCCGAAGCTCACCCCTAGGTCCGTAGATGAACCGTGAACACAAGCAGCTAGATCACATATTCACTCGATCCGCGTGACAAGCCGTGGGGAGACTGTGGGATCGTTCCTAGAGCCAACCCGGGACACGCCGATGCTTCCCAAGAGTATCTTTTGAACAGTCTACTCCTTTTTATCGTGAACATTGCCTAATGTTAAAGCACGTGCGTGCCTCGGGGGGGGGTGCCAACACTCCGGGAGCGCCCATACACATACGCAGACCATGTCTGTGGAAGGATGTGAACTCCGTATAAGAGCCACATCCGGTTGCCAAAATAACTCTCCCACAAGTATTCGCATGGATACAGGTTTTCTTAAGTTGTAGTGTGTTATGTAGTTTAACAAGCGTTGGAAGTTGTGTGAGGGATGTAGCAGGGGGGATGGTGGGGGGATACAATAAAGTTGTATGTAATAGGTCAACTCAGATTAAAGGGATCACTGTTGCGGTTGCTAGCTCTAATTCTATACCCTGTGGGGGGGGTGGAGGCCCGGACAAGTATTGCTACCCGGATCGGGTTTCATATAGGTGCACTATACAATGCTACATGACTCAGCACGCAAATCTTAATACACACCAATATGCAATAGTCACTTGGAACATGAGAGGACTGGGTGCACCAAGCAAGAGAGCTCGGGTATCTGCACATCTCAGACGTCAGAGAGTACACATCGCTATTCTACAAGAAACACACCTACTGGAGTCTGACTTGCAGGAGATTCGAGGGAAATGGGGTGGGCAGATAACAGGCACAACATACTCAGCTTTCGCCAGAGGAGTCTTGATATGGATAGCGGGTGGCGTACCATTTACCCAAACCTCGTATAAGATAGACCAGAGGGGCAGATATGTGGTAATACAGGGGCAATTAGATGGGAGACAATTATCAATAATAGGGATCTACGCTCCCAACATTGCACTGGCGAAATTCCTGGGCATGCTCACTCCAGCACTATTGGTAAACACTACAGCCCCAGCCATATGGGGAGGCGACTTTAATAGCATACCGAATGTTGTGTTGGACAGATCAAACACCTCCTCGAAAGGACTAACAAACAGGAACACCAGATGCTCCTTGTCGACCTGGGCGGACGACATGGGACTCTATGATATATGGCGCATGAAACATCCCCATCAGAGGGAATACTCATTTTACTCAATACCTCATAAAGTACACACTAGAATCGATATAATATGGGTGACCCTGGACATTTGTGCATTGTCCAATGAGACAGAATACCTGGCCAAAACACTGTTGAATCATTGGCCGCTCAGGCTGACATTAATTTGGGGCAGGAGACGTTCGTTGGTCCCCACTTGGCGATTACAAGTGGAAGCCCTCCAGGACCAAGTATTTGCAGACAGCCTGAACACGACACTGCGTCAGTACTGGGAAATTAATAAAAATTCCACAGACGCAAGAGCAACAGAGTGGGAAGCTCAGAAAGTGGTTATCAGGGGACACTGTATCTCGTCCACATGGGGAGTAAGACGCGTCCTCCACGTAGAGATCAGTAAATCGGAAAGGGAATTGAGATCAATGGAAATTGCAGTAGCACAAGGGGAGACTCCTCACACAGTGCTAAAGGAGGCGCGCATAAAATATAATGAAGCAGATTCTCGTCTCCACCAGCACGACCACAAACATCATTTAATGCGCCTACAATCAGAGGGGGACAGATTGGGCAGGCTGCTGGCGTGGCTCCTTCGTGGGAACCGTCAGCAGGCCCTATAGGGGCCATAAAGCTGGTAGACGGCAGAGTGGCCACCACGCAAGAAGAGATAAACGGGGCGTTTAGGGATTATTACATGAACCTTTACACCAAACGCACAGTATGCACAGCCGAACAACTTGAATCTTTTCTAGCAGGAACACATTTGGCGCAGCTAACACAGGCAGATGGGGAAATGCTGGAGGCCCCACTAGGAATGGAGGAGCTGGACTTAGCGCTGGGTCAGATGCCCAGGAATAAAGCACCAGGTATAGACGGCCTCCCTATAGAATATTATGTGGGTTTTCGAAACTCCTAAAGCCCCACATGCTGAAATTGTTTGAGGAGGCATGGCGTCGCAAGTTACTGCCTCCAACACAGAGAGAGGCAATGATAGTGGTTCTCCCTAAGCAAAGGCGAGATCCCACAGAAGTTAAATCCTATAGGCCACTCTCACTCCTAAATCTCGATTGCAAAATCCTAGGCAAAATATTGGCTAACAGATTAGCTCCCATCATGCATACTTTGATACACGAAGACCAAAACGGCTTCATCTCAAAACGCAATACCTTTTTAAATATCCGTAGATTGCTGAGCGTAATGGGAGACACCCCCCCGGACGCATGGGATGAAATGGTGCTTTCGCTGGATATTGAGAAAGCATTTGACACATTAGGGTGGGACTTTCTGTTCGCCACCATGCGGAAAATGGGTGTCGACCCTAAATACATACAGTGGGTTCAGACATTGTATGCCAGTCCACAAGCCCGGGTGAAAATAGGTGGGGTCATATCTGAAAGCTTCCCGATCGCTAGAGGCACCAGGCAGGGATGCCCCTTTTCTCCATTGCTGTTCGCTATAGCAATGTAACCGCTAGCGTCTGGTCTTCGGTCTATGGGAAATAATTGGGGAATAGTCAGGAATGAGCTACACCATATTATATCACCATATGCAGACGACACACTAATATACGTGCGAAAAGGGAGTGAGTCGATACCCCTAGTAATCTCACTCCTAACTGAATTCGGGGAGATGTCGGGTTTGGCGGTAAACTTGGAAAAATCGTGTGTGTTCCCAATCACTATATGGTCCCCGCTGAGGAAAGATAGGGCCCCAGCGGGGCAATTGAAATGGTGCTTTGATACGTTTAAATATCTAGGGGTCTACATATATCATAGAACTGCAGACCTCAGAGATGGGAACTTGGGGAGAACACTGGCTTCTATGAAGGGTTCGCTGCAATTCTTGGGTAGATTACCATTGTCACCCCTGGGCAGAGTAGCAGTGGCAAACATGCTACTATTACCCCGACTGCTATATCACTTTGCGGCTCTGCCACTATTGATCCCTAAGAGTTTCTTCTGCGACCTGAACACTATCCTACTGCAACTAATATGGGGAGGGGGCAGAGCGCGCGTCGCGCTTACAACACAGCAGCGCCCATTAAGCGAGGGTGGCATGGGAGCCCCCAACTTCGAACTCTACTATGCGGCAGCACAGTTACAGTGGATATTGAACTGGATACATAGACCCACGCAGGCGGAGTCCGCGTGGATGCAGGCGAGACTACAAGGCATACCCCTGATCACTTGGCTAACAAATAAAATATCGAAAGGGGCGTCCGAAAATCCGCTAATGCTAGCGGCACATTCATGTTGGAAGAGGTACATTCAAAACGGCCACAGCTCGCTCCCCTACTCGCCGCTTATACCACTGGGACTGATTCCTGGGTGGGTCAATGCAGCTAAAACACACTCCCTATCGGCCTGGGCAGAGGCGGGTATATTGTCCACAGGAGACTGCTTCGAAGAGGGAAAACTGATGTCATTTGAGTCTATGCAAGCCCTAACAGCAGTGAACCCCGGGCAATTTATAACACATTATGCAATTTGCCACGCAATTAAGAAGGCATGGGAGGCTGGAGATCAAGAACCAGCGCTCTCCCCTACACTACATTACATGCTACAAAATGACAATCAAATAAAGGTAGTGTCAAACTTATATAAAACCCTGAATAAACTCCCCAGACCTAACCTGGTAAATGTAAGGGAAAGATGGAATCCAGTCATACCAAGCCCGTTACCGCAAGAGGAATGGCTGAAAGTTTTACAGTACATACGGGGAGTATTGAGAAATCCCAGATTCCGCTACACACAATTCAATTACACACACCAAACGTACCTTTCACCTGCCAAGATTAAACGTATGTTCCCCGGACATAACCTGCCCTAGATGCAACGCCCCAATGGCACATTTTTATCATATGGTCTGGGAATGCGCCCAAGTGAACAGGGTTTGGAGTGGAGTTGTAGATGAGGTTTCAGAGCTGACTGGTCTGGCACTCACAGTTGACCCTAAATCCTGCCTGCTGGGGCTGAGACCGAGAGAAAAGAAACATAGGCACCTACATAAGTTCCCAGATCTAGCATTTGTGATGTACAAAAGACTGATAGCTATGAACTAGAAAGCGCCCATAGCACCAGATTTAAAAACCTGGCACAACATGACATTGCGTTGGACCTGCATAGAATCTCAGGTACTACGTAAACTAGCAAGGGAGGGCCAACAACACACAGGTTGCGAAGCCTTGGAAATCATAGTAAGCAGACTGGAGGCCAAGAATGATGAAAGGCCGCCATGAACTTGACTAAGTATCAGCCTCGGGACAAATGGTCACGCTCCCGACTACCTCTAATATAATCAAGTAAGCAAGGCAGATACACAAGGGCTGAAGGTGCTTCTATTCCCACACCCCTAACCTGCCACAACATACAGCCGCTAACAAGAACTGAGCAAACAATTAGAATAAGTGTAACAAGCACTACCACATCACACGCCATAGTCAGACAACAGTCCGGATACCCTCCACCACCGCAAATAAAACACATTCTAGCAGGAAAGAGCACAATCAAGCCTATCACCCAGAGACAGCAGTCAAATACATTTAGAGTATTATATCTAGACCTAAGTTAAGTTTTCATTGTTTGTTTTGAATGCATATTCTACAACAGTACAATCATATTCTGTCACTCTAAATGCAAATTATGGTGAAAAGATTTGTATTGAAAATCAATATAATTTTTTTTTTTTAAATGTGTGTAACTGCTGAAGTACTGAATGAAAGCAAGAAATATAAATGGTATCAAACGTATACATGGAGAAATACTTGTCATGTTCACCATCTGGTAGTAGTATTTATTTCCCAATTAAAGTCATAATTGAGTTAAGAACTGAATTACAGCTGAAAACTGAGTTTCTGCCCAGATCAGTACAATAAAGCAAATAATGTTACTTTTAATCCCATGGTAGTATCGCATCCCAAAATTACTCATAACAGTGGCATTGAGGACACCAGGTGCGGTAACATCAGGTGCGGTATTACCATGGCAAACATAACAGAAGACATGGGTGGTCATTCTGACCCTGGCGGTCTTTGACCGCCAGGGCGGAGGACCGCGGGAGCACCGCCGACAGGCCGGCGGTGCTCCAATGGGGATTCCGACCGCAGCGGTAAAGCCGCGGTCGGACCGGCACCACTGGCGGGCTCCCGCCAGTGTACCGCCGCCCCATAGAATCCTCCACGGCGGCGCAGCTTGCTGCACCGCCGCGGGGATTCTGACCCCCCCCTACCGCCATCCAGATCCCGGCGGTCCGACCGCCGGGATCCGGATGGCGGTAGGGGGGGTCGCGGGGCCCCTGGGGGCCCCTGCAGTGCCCATGCCACTGGCATGGGCATTGCAGGGGCCCCCGTAAGAGGGCCCCTACATGTATTTCACTGTCTGCCGCGCAGACAGTGAAATACGCGACGGGTGCAACTGCACCCGTCGCACAGCTTCCACTCCGCCGGCTCGATTCCGAGCCGGCTTCATAGTGGAAGCCTCTTTCCCGCTGGGCTGGCGGGCGGTCTGAAGGCGACCGCCCGCCAGCCCAGCGGGAAAGTCAGAATTACCGCCGCGGTCTTTCGACCGCGGAACGGTAATCTGACGGCGGGACTTTGGTGGGCGGCCTCCGCCGCCCGCCAAGGTCAGAATGAGGGCCATAATGTCAGAATGAAGAGTTATGTAATGAGTGTCTCCCTTCTGTGGGGTGCTTGTTTGTCAATGCAGCTGTTTCATGATAGAAAATGCCAGCTGGACTTTGCCACCTATGCTCACCCAGGGCAGTATCTTAGTCAGTAAGGTTTGGGGGTATGAGTCTGATACTCCTCGACAATCGCTCGTACCCATTTGTAAAAAGAAAGTGCACCAAGTAATGGATGTGAGGAAATTGAGGGATGACTAGAGGTTTACACAGTCATCTTATAGGTGCCAAGAGAGAGAGGACAATATTCGGAAAAGTAAGCAACATTCTTTAAACCCTCCAAGTCTATCCTAGTTTTGATCAGTTTCTGTGTTTTAGTCAAAAGGTGGGCTTGTGCAAACAGAACAGATCAGCATTGTTCTCCCTCTGCTTTTAGCAAGCAGTCTCAACCAGCATACTCAAACAAAGTAAAACACAAATGATGATCGATAACCACCACTCTCGGTAAAATCTCTTTAAAGAAAGCGCCTCTCAGCCTAAGGCATTCCTAAGGGATCACTTATGCACCTCAGGCTTCAAGACACCCTTCCACTTGCAAAGCATGAAGCCACAACTGGGTTGTATTTCAGAAGTAGTATACTGAGAAAATTTTTTTCCTGGGGAATATAACCACATTTTAGATTTATTATTTCTTCAAGATGCTTTTTCATTGGGTTTGTACCCTTCCAGTACTAAGGTTCAGTAAGCTGCCATTTGAGCCTATCAAGAATACTGTGGGGCAACAATCAGTCGACTCATTTGTCTCTGTCCTTGTCAAGGGGTTTTCCTTAGCTCTTCCTCCTCTGGGTGGGAAGGGAGTGAATTCATTTCAGGTATCTTACACTATTTCTGATTGTGCTGCAGTCTGTCCCCTTTGACGATTTGAACCCATATGGGAAGTATCATTAAAGATTTTTCCACTGAAGACCTTTTTGCTGGTGTCCATCACCTCCACTAGATAGCTTGCTGCTTGAATCTAGTACAAATCTTTAGTGGGATGGATCTACTAACAATGAACAGGTGCAGAGGCACCACTTGATCCTAAGTGTGTGCGGGGCTCACTACCACCCCACTGTTGACAATTATTTATTATTGATCCCTGAGAATTTCCTTTGCTTGCTAGGTGCCACAAAAGGGCCTCAGTTAAATCTTAGTGGGTCGTCAGCCCTTCAGCTGGGAAATGGAGTAAATTACTCCGTTGCCCTGACTGAGGTGACTTCTGCCAGATTTAGAAACGTTCACTGGTCCAGAGGACATTTTTAGCACTGAAAGGCAAAGACGTCACAGTAGATCCTGCCAATGCATTATAAGTTTGACAGACAGCTCCACGAACATGACGGAGCTGTACATCAAATGTACATTTATTTATTTTTTGATAGAGAAAATCCCAAAGCTGGATTTTCTTTTTGAAAATAAAAAGAAAATGCTCCCTCGCCATGGGAGTTTCCTCCTTCAGTTACCGCTCTTATTTTACCTAGATAGTTGGGGGGTAACTGACCTGATAAATTCCCTTTGTTTCCTCCCAAAAGAAACTGGTGGTGTGTGGTAAGACTCAAATGTGCTCCAAAGTTCCCCATACATGCAGAAACCAAGCAGTGGCAAGATAAAATACAATTATCAAGCAATATTATCAACAACACTATCAGCAGCAGGGGCACCTTGCACCCCAATCTTTTTCAAACTCCAACGTGTGGAAGATTGAAGCAGGACATTTCCACAGGGACCCACAACTTCCTCTGTACCACCTGCATTGGACAGGAATTCCACAGACATGTTGTCAAATCATCGGGGACTACTTATTGCTTATGGGTAGGAATCCCAATAGAATTGGGTCCAGAAATTGTTCTGATCAAGGAATGTCTAGGATAATGAAAGTGGAATGTGATTTGCCAGAGGCATTAATTACCAGAACAGTGTCCTTTAATGCACCATGAAGCTGCATACAAACGTAACAGGACACTGTGCTCCAGACTCACACCATTATAGGAACAGTTGCTAAAAATATTCAATAATGAAGTGAATTTAAACAAGAAATGTGGGTGATCATGAAATGAAAGCTGTGTAGAAATTCTTGCGTGAAATAATTCCTATAAAATATTAGTGCATATCTATTGACAGAAATAAAGGTACAACAATCAAGGTGGTTTGTTTAGTTCTTCATATAAAATATAATTGCTCTTTGCGAATAATGATGAATAATTGAGAAAAGTTGTGATATGATTTCACAAGGTTTCTCCGTTAACCACCAGTGAAAGAGGTGATACATTAGCTCTATCCAGTCTATGACTGAAACAGGCAGCACACCACTAAGATTTAAATTTAGCATTTTCCTGCATTCTTCCAGTTCTATGTTATTTGTTGGAAGGCAACCACGAGCAATAAGTCAACCAATCTGTAGCTCTGGCAGTGGTTGATTCAGTTCTTGGCGAGATTGCCCAATAATATGTTTGAGAGTTTAAATGGAACATTGACACAATCAATTTATTAATTTGGTTCCAGACTGTTTTCCAAAAGTGATTTACGATGCACATGCAAACAACATATGTTTCAAATTTACTTCCTTGTTCATTACAAGGCCAACATTTTGCATGTACCTCTTTGTTCATTTTCGCCAATAAGGTTGGGTGAGAAATAAAGCACGGTATCTGTGTAGTGTTGGCTGCGCAGGATGACTTATGAATTGTAATTTATATTTTATTCCAAAGATTTGTTCGCCAACATAGGTTAAGATTCTCCACCCTGGTCAATTCAATCTTTGACTTTGTTCTTCCAGTGGTAGACAAAGATGCATATATGGATGATGCCTCTGAGTGCAAGTTCATCAACTGAAGTATTTTTGACTTCTCCTGAGAGGCGTTACTGCCACAGAGAACACTTGGAACTGAATTAATATAGCATTAGGTAATACATTAATTATTAAACTATAACCATGCTCAAACTCACGTTCTGCTCCATGCCACATCTCTAGGACTGAGCCTGACCACTAAGGGAGACAGAACACAACTCAGCTCCATTTTGTATTTATACATGAAATAAACAAAGTGACTTTTCACCCATAAGCCTGTAAATCCACCATAATAATTATACACACTCTTGTCACGTACAGATAATCCGGACAAATGCACAGCAGTGGCAGAGAACAGCATAAGAGTCGTTCTCCCTACAAAGCAAGAGTGACATATATGAAGCTATAGATGCATGGATTGCATGGTCACATCATACTCGTCTGTTGTGATGCACTGTGATGCACAGGAAAATAACACTAAGAATTAGGTGAGGTAAAGACATGATCGTCACAAGGAACTTTCAAAGACCATAATAAAAAAACGACTGATGTTACCCCCCACTTGAATGCATATAAAGTGCTTGGGCCCCTCACAACACACTACAGGTGTGACATGTACACCCTTCACCTGCTCCGGTTTGGCACAACACAGCCTCACACCACCCCTTCCAGTAGTATAAGGAACAAAATGGCAGCTCCCGAAAAACATTGACATAGGCTGCTACCCATCAGCACAAACAAATGTCAACCCTGTGGGACCAGAGACATATGGTGGGAGAACACATACCCACCCAACACAGTATGCAGTGTGTTGCTAGACAAGCAGCACACAATGCACACACTTAGCGGCAAAACAGATGCATGCACACATCACCACCAGAAGCGTGTTATGACTCCATATGTGCACACAACTTTATCAAACAAAGAGCCAGATTTACGAGGACCTTGCGCCACATTGCGTCATTTTTTTTTACACTAATGTGGCGTTAAGGAGCCCATTTCCCCGTGTCATATTTACAAAGTGGAGCAATGCTTGCATTGCGCCATTTTGTAACCCCTTGTGCCACATTATGCCTGCGCAGGCATAATGTATGCAAGGGGTACGTTCACACACAGGGAGGCCACAAAAACTGGTGCAGTGAAATCTACAAGATTTTACTGCTACATTTCTTCTGTCATTTTTAACGACTGCTCGGGGCAGGTTTTAAACTGACGGGCCCATATTAATCTATGGGCCTCCCTAGCGCTTTGCTGCACTAGCGCCATAATTTACGGTGCTAATCCAGCAAAACACCACAATACCATCATGAATTATGACGCTATTCTGGAAACCACCACCAGGGTGCTCCGTATTGTAAATGTACGCAGCCATGGTGTATTTAGGTGGGGCAGGGCGATGCAAGAAAGGTGGAGCATCGGGACCAATGCGCCACTTTCTTGTAAATCTGGGCCAAGAGTTGCACATAGTAGTGGAGTGCCACATGTGACCACAAAAGTGCATATAACTTCCACTAGGCAACATAACTGCACACATAACCACCTGCTGCGATATGCAAAAGGAAAAGAATGTCCCAGAAGAGGAGAATGTCCCAGAAGAGGAGATGAAGTCAAGTTTCAAACTTTATTAAACACTTTGGGCTAAGAGAGTCGTTCTTGCCAAGGCATTAAAGGCTACAGCAAACAAGACATACAACTTAATTTTAAAAAGAAAAAATAATATACAACAGCCATAAGTGTTGATGGAAAACGCCACATGTAATAGGAGGGAGACAACACGAGAATAACGTTTAGAAGCCAAAGACAACACATCTTTAAGTTATTACAAATATCGTGTTACCAACGACGAACACTGTCTGAGGGGCGACCTATTATCAAAGGGCGTGCAAGGAGAAGTTGTCTTGTTCGTAATGTGTTTTTGAGAAGAAGGGAGGTTTCCAAAAGAGGTTCCAATTTTTTATATTGTTTCTGTCCAGTTCTGTGCTTGCTGTAAGGATTTCAGTAGGGTTTACTCTTCACAACACATAATGATATCTATAGTCTGTTGACACTCACTCGTCTCTGACGGCTCTCTTCAGCATCTTCGGGTCACATCACTGACCACTCATGGGACCACTCCAGACACTGCCTGTTCTATCCAGAGGGATAAAGCACTTTTATGACGACCCTTTCGAGATTCATTATTTGAGAATCCGGGCACGTTTGGGTTGCAGGATTCTGCACATTTATTTTAAAGCTAATAATTTTACCAGAGCCTGTTTGGAAATGGTTAGAATGCTTGAGTTGAGTGCGGTTCTTCTGAGGCATCAAAGTACCAGCAGAGTTCCAAACCCCTGTGCCAAATGTCTTTTCTTTCTTCTGAGGTGATGAATAAAGACTGTCTTAATTGTATGATTTACTGACAAGTCATCATTTACGATCTCCTTGTTCTGACTATCTATGGCGTAAAGGCCTCCAACAGCCTTTTCAAATACTCACAGGGTACTGACACACAACCCACCTCCATACCTCCATACCCCATTCCCCCTCTGCCCATCAGTCCCTCTTCTCAATATCCGGTGGCTGTCGGCACCATCAGGCTACACACTAAGGCTCTTATTATGAACATGGCGGTGTGGGCCGCCATGCCGGCGGTGACAGGAAATCCCGCCAGCCGGCATGGCGGCCCACGCCGCCACATAATGAAGCCATGGAGGGCCACCATAGGAGGCCCTCACCCACCGCCAGGCTGCCTCCGTCAGGCAGCCTGGCAGTGGACGGCATCATTATCCAACAGGGCAGCGCTGCTGCCCCTCGGATAATGATCCCTTTGCCTCCAGCCATTCCCTGGCAGGGAAAGGCTGGCAGAAGGGGTGCACTGGGGCACCCCTGGGGGCCCCTCCACTGCCCATGCACGTGGCATGGGCAGTGCAGGGGCCCCTGTGCAGTGCCCCATCACGCAGATCACTGCCCAATTTACGGGCAGTGGTCTGCGCGATGGGTGTAGCTGCACCCGCCGCACAGAGACATTGACGGTGGATCCATGTGGAGCCGCTGGCAATGTTCCGTCCAGGCATTCCTCTGGGCCGGCGGGCCGAAACAATGTTTCCGCCCCTGGCCCAGAGGAATGTTCATTATACGGCCGTCGGGGTTCCGGGGGAGCTGGCGGTCACTTGAAAGACCACACACCGCCGTGTTCCTAACGAGGGCCTAAGCATAAATAAGCATTTGCATTGCAATAGGTCTTGCAGAGTTAAATCTATTGCCATTATAAATGGCAATGTATTTTATCTATGTGGTTTGGTTTTGAGTGGAGTGGATGTATGTGGTTTGGAGTGGAATTATGTGGTTTGAATTGGAATTGTTATGGAAATGTGTGGGGTGGAATTGTGTGGTGAGAAAGTATTTGTGTAGTGGAATTATGTAACATAGTGAATAGATGGGGAGAGAGCTGCACAGAATAGATAGAAACGGAGGAATAGGTAGTTTGTGCACAATGTGGTGAACGGAACGGAAGAGAAAAAGTAGGGACAAAGAGGCAGGACTGACCACTAGCAGGCAAGGATTTTTAAAGGACACTGACTGAAAAGCGATGGCAAGCAATGGGCGGAGTTAAACTCCACAAACCATATACACCCAAAAGAAGCTTTCTGCACAAACTGGCTCCGCCCCCTGTTCTTCATCTACGACACCATGTATTACCAATCCCGCACCGGACAAACAGTGTGATCCTGGGCAACTACAACTAGCTACCCAGTCATGCACTCTCAAATCAGCAAACGGACATGAGCACGTACAGGAAACTTTGGTAAGAATTAATATCAGATAGAAGCGCGCCCACACTAAGGAAAAACAAACAAATGCTATAGTCAACATAATGCTCATCCCCACAATTGGCCTGCACAATGCTCCGTCAATATATGAACAAAAATAGTGCAGCATATGTGAAACTGGTGCAGGGCTGAGATAGAGGAACAAAATACATTCACTGATAAAAAGTGCTCATTCAAAATAAAATAAATAAAAGACATTTAAAAAAAATTTAAAAAGCAAGAATGAAGAACAAATTGCAGCTTAAAATGGAATGGTGTAGAGGCACGTGAATGGGGCTGTAGAAGATCAGTGCTGCCTGGGGAAGAAGCACAGCATGGTATTGTAAATGAAGTTGGCAGCCCGTAAACACATGCACTCCCAAGAATTGAAAAGTATGGTGCAGTCCTGCTTAGTCAGGAAGTAATGCACATCATCAAGACTCCCGAGCTCTACCCGCTGCTCCTGAAGAGGCTGACGCCACTGTCGTCAAGCTGGCCTTGTGTACGACTGAACTAGCAGTCCGCCAACACAGTCCGACAGGAAGAAAACACATGCTGCCACCCCCTCTCCTCCCAGACCTGAGCCCTCCCCGGAACTGAGAAATTGGCACCACAGCACACCACTGAAACTGATGAGCATGGCCCTTTGTTTCCTGTCTGAACGTCTTCAGTGGGAGCACCTACGGCAAGGTTAAAGGCTGATTAAAGGCATCACAACAACCATCCTGCACACGTCCGCTGATGCAAGGCATTTGTCCTGAAAAGCGGCCATGTAGGCAACTAGTTTGCAAATCTTGATCTTCTTTACTATGCTCCGATCTTAATGTCACATGCTGATAACATAAAGGCGTGCACGGGAGAATTTGGAGCTGGGGCTAAAAGAAAGCACCACACTCAGTTCTTTAGCAAATATCTTACCAAAAGAAGCCCAGCAATGTCGACATCGAAAAGTGACAAAATGGCAACAAAGCTGAACACAACAGACAGTTAAAGAGCAGGAAACCAAGAAAAAAATACCCCCCAAAGAACAGATCAGCAGCCATAGTGTAATGATACAGTACTTAGTCCCTGCTCTATTGGAGGAATGGAAGAGAAGAATGAGGGACAAAGAGGCAGGACTGACCACTAGCAAGCAAGGAATTTTAAAGGACACTGGGATAGACAAATGAAAAAAACTGGCAAGCAATGGGCAGAGTTGAACTCTACCTTGTTATACAACAGGTTGCTACGTGACAGCACAAGCGCTGCCTAGGCTCGACCTAAAAATGAAAAGGCCTTTTCTAGCTTTTCACCCTGGATCTCGAACAACATCCCCAAATCCATTTGGGCTACCACAACCCCGCTGTATTTTATGAAAAAGTGGAAGATGCATCTCTGTAAACAGCACCTCATAATGATGCAGTAACAGCCCACAAACCAGCTACCTCTCAAATCGCTCCTGTGCCAAATGCCTTTCCACTTAGTGACTATATCCTTGCCTTTGACCCCATACAGGGGCTGCCTTTCTCTAGGATTGTGTGATAGGAATGCCACATTTATACATACATATATACACACACGCGTATTTCAGTATGTCAGAGTGAGCGTGTGCCTGCAGTATACTGACCAATCAACATGCACCTTCCAGTAAGTCACATTAAGGCTGGTTTATATGCTTCATGATCGTGCTGTCATTTACACTGTGCATGTGAGCATTAGCTTAGAAAGATCTTGTAGCTCTTACCTGAAACAGAACCTCTGTGTATTGCATTAGCAGAGGAGGAGTATAAGAGTAGCTGCAAGGAGAGAGAGAGAGAGAGAGAGAGAAAGAGAGAGAGAGAGAGAGAGAGAGAGAGAGAGAGAGAGAGAGAGAGAGAGAGAGAGAGAGAGAGAGAGAGAGAGAGATATATATATATATATATATATATATATATATATATATATATATATATATATGTGTGTACCATGGGGGTGGAGAACTTGGAGCTGGGGGAGAAGCACATGAGCAAGAATGGAACAAGGGCTAAGAAGCCTACATGGGCCAATGCATTGTGCAGGGGGTTTGTGGAGAATGCCACAGAAAGCAATAGGGGGAAGAAAAGTACAAATGGACCAGCTAAAAAACAAATGCACTCTCATGGACTGCTTAACCAAAAGAAACAAGAGTAGTGGTTTACAAGTAAGTAAGTAAAAGGACACAAGTAATGAGCCCATGTTCCAAGGGAGAGACAAACACAAGGAGAGGAAGGAAAGTCCACACAAGCTGACAAACTAAAAGCAAGTAAATAAGATTGATAATAAAGCCAGCCAATAGGAAGCGATGGGCATGCACTAAGCTCACTATAAGCAGACAATAGGGGGTCATTCTGACCTCGGCAGTAAAAGGCGCTTACCGCCGGTCAGAAGACCGCCATAACACCGCCGCGGTTGCGGTAAACCGCCACGGTCATTCTGACCCGCAACTGGCAAACCGCCAAAAACCCGACAACAACAAAAGTCCGCCACACCAACGGCCAGCGAAAAACTGGCTATGACCAAACCTCCACCGTCACGCCAACAGAAATACGCCCATGCCATTCCGACCCACAAATCCCCGCAGCGGTTTTTTAACCGCGGTATTCCATTGGCGGTACACACCGCCACGGTCAAAATACACACACCTTTACAAAACACTACCACATTGGACAAATCAAAATACACACACCTGAGACACATACACACACCACTCCCACACACCCAATTAAATATAAAACACACACCCACAACACCCACAAACCCTTACGACCACAATTGCGACTGAAGGACAGAGAGAGACAGCACAGCATAGAGTAGACCATCACACAGAGGCAAATCACAACATCACCCACACAATTTCCACGCACAAAACACCATACACCACCACACTCACCACACTCTACAACACATACACCACCCCTCACCTCATCCACACCACCCCATGGCACCCCAAAGACACCCCAGGTTCTCTGACGCAGAACTCAGGGTCATGGTGGAGGAAATAGTTCGTGTAGAGCCCCAGCTCTTCGGGGCACAGGTGCAGTACACCACCATTGCCAGGAAGATGGAGCTATGGAGCAGAATAGTGGACAGGGTCAATGCTGTGGGACAGCATCCACGCAATCGGGACGACATCAGGAAGCGGTGGAACGACCTACGGGGGAAGGTGCGTTCCATGGTATCAAGGCACAACATCGCGGTACAGAGGACTGGCGGCGGACCCCCACCTACTCCCCCAGAATTCACAGCATGGGAGGAGGAAGTCTTGCACATCCTGCATCCTGAGGGCCTCGCAGGAGTAGGCGGAGGAATGGACTCTGGTAAGTCAAATCTCCACTACTTCATTCCCCCCACCCCACCTGCATGCCAAATCATACCCCCACCCTCATCCCCACCCCCATCACACCAACTCCTTGCAAATGGCTCACCATCACAACCCATCCATCTCAAAACCTAGCCCTGCATGCCTCCCCAAAGCATGGACACCCATCACCAAAGCATGCCCACTGCACACACCCATCACCCCCACAAGCCACGGTCACAAAAGCCCCCACAAGGGAATGCCAGCACTGGGGTACACGGCCACCCACCCATTACACAAAATGCCACACACAGAAGCAATAACCATACTCTTATACCCCTGCAGGACCCGAACGCCACCACACCGCCACGGAGGGTCCAGAGATGTCCATCCCACCCCCAGAAGAGGCCCCCACTGATGACAGCAGCTCTGTCTCCCTGGACCCAGATGACCAGCCCGGCCCATCGGGGACCTCGGGACAGTCGGTTCCCCACAGACAGCCACAGGCTACACCAGACCAAACCCCCTCGGGGAACACCAGCACAGCTCCCACCCAGCGGGCCCATGCCTCTGTCTCCAGGACACGTCAATCAGCGGTGTGTCCACCACTACAGGGCACCCAGGTTGACCCACCACCCCAACAACAACAGGGACCTGGGGGCAGTGGTAGTGGGCACACCGTCCAGGGGACAGAGGCCCAGGGTAACAGGGGAACTGGGAGGGCTGCTATGCGACAGGGGGGGACAGGCCCAGGGAACCGACTCTCCAAGAGGCCCTCTCCTCCATCATGGGAGCATACCACCACTCCCAGGAGACGATGGCTACGGTACTGGCCAGGTTCCAGGAGATCCAGGTACTGCAGGAGGAACAGTACATGGGGTTCAGAGAGGAACGGAGAAACATTAGTTCCGCAATGGGGACCATCGTCGTGGCCCTTAACCAGATAGTCACCACATTGCGGGACCATGTGGCACCACAAAGGGCCCCTGTCACTAACATGGACCAGGAACAGCCTACCACCTCCGCCGGCGCTAGTGGACAGGAGGCCCCCACACAACGACAGGCCACCTGAACCCCACCTCCTGCAGAAGAAGAACCACCCCGCAAGCGGTCCCTGAGATCTCACAAGAAGACAGAGTAGGATGCCAAGACCCCCGCCAGCAAAGGATACCCCCTGATGTCATCCCACTGTCCCACATTGTCACCCTGTCCAACCTTGAACTGCCCCTGCTCCATCCTTCCACAGGCATATGGACAATACACCTGTGAGACTGAAAACTGGACTCTCCCATGGACATTACTCCACCATCACCCATCACCGTTTTACAATCATGTTCCTAAATGTGGCACTTTAATAAAATCACTTATTGCACTTCAAAAATCTGGAGTCTGCTTGTATTTTGAACAAATGTAATAGACATAATGGTGCCAAAATGTTCAGTTACATTGTGATGACAACATACCACTGTCACACAGCTGTAGTCCATGGGCAAACAATGCAGAGGTCACGCAGTGGGGCCCACAGCTCTGAAAACGGAAGGGAAAGTCACAACTCAGTTAACAGGAACTGGGGGGAAACTCAGACAGTAGAGAGGCAGGAGACTTTAAGTAAAAGTAAAATTGGGTGGTTGATTCGTACCTGTGTGCTACTGAAAATACTGTTGTATCACTGTGTCCCTGTTGTCTGTGTCGTCCCCGTCATCTTCCTCCTCTTCACTCTCCACAGGCTCCACAGCTGCTACAACACCACCATCTGGACCATCCTCCTGCAGGAAAGGCACCTGGCGTCGCAAAGCCAGGTTGTGAAGCATACAGCAGGCCACGATGATATGGCACACCTTCTTTGGTGAGTACATTAGGGATCCACCTGTCATATGCAGGCACCTAAACCTGGCCTTCAGGAGGCCGAAGGTTCTTTCTATAATCCTCCTAGTTCGCCCATGGGCCTCATTGTAGCGTTCCTCTGCCCTTGTCCTGGGATTCCTCACTGGGGTAAGTAGCCACGACAGGTTGGGATAACCAGAGTCACCTATTAGCCACACACGGTGTCTCTGTAGCTGTTCCATCACATAAGGGATGCTGCTATTTCGCATGATGTACGCGTCATGCACTGACCCAGGGAACTTGGCATTTACATGGGAGATGTACTGGTCAGCCAAACAGACCACCTGGACATTCATCGAATTATAACTTTTTCTGTTCCTGTACACCTGCTCACTTTCACTGGGGGGAACCAAAGCCACATGAGTCCCATCAATGGCACCAATGATGTTGGGGATATGTCCAAGGGCATAGAAATCGCCCTTCACTGTAGCCAAATCGCCCACCTCAGGGAAAACAATGTAGGCCTGCATGTATTTCAAAACCTTAGAAAACATAGGCTGAGACATCCCTGATGATATGGCCACTGTTGATTGGAATGATCCACTTGCCAAAAAATGGAGTACTGACAGAACCTGCACCAGAGGGGGAATCCCTGTGGGGTGGCGGATGGGGGACATCAGGTCTGGCTCCAGCTGGGCACACAGTTCCTGTATAGTGGCTCGGTCAAGTCTGTATGTCAGTATGACATTTCTTTCTTCCATTGTCGACAGGTCCACCAGCGGTCTGTACACGGGAGGATTCCTCCATATCCTCGCAAGTCCCAGCGGACGGTGCCTAGGAAGGACAACATGGAGCACAGAGTCAAGCAACCCACGGGTACGTAACCACAGCTAGCACAGTACATGATTCGCTATGCATTGAATGGCTTGTATGATTGGCAATGCAAGGCCTAGGCCTGTGTGACGCTGTAGAAATTAAGCCATGTGGGCCCTTGAAATGGCGGCTGCCTGACCTGTGAAGTGTGACAATGGGATGTGAGGTCAATGCGCTGGCGTGGCACACCGTGGCGGTAGGCGGTCGAAGACCGCGGGCGCAAAGTAGCATTGGTTAACATTGAACCCTATGGGTCTCATGAGCCAATGACGTTGTGCGCCGGCGGTCGCGGTACCACCGCCGCGGTACGCACCGCCTCGGTACGCACCGCCACGGGCGTGACCGCCATTTTCTATCTGCTTAATCACTCGAGACCTGATCATCCACAGGAGAGGACCTATACTGCAAGTGCTGCTGTGACCTCGGTCTGGAAGAGACAATGGCTGCTGCGACTGGGGAAAGGGCCCCTGCCTTCACATCTGAGGAATTGGAGAAACTTGTGGATGGGGTCCTCCCCCAGTATGCGCTACTCTACGTTCCTCCAGACCAACAGGTAAGTACACAGGGAGCACGTTGTATGGGCTATGCCTGTGTTGAGTGGGGTGGATGTAAGATGGTGGGGAGGGGAGCGAATGAGGAATGCAACGCACGACAGATGAGAGCATGTGCCACATGGCAAGGTTGGGGAGGGGGGGCCACTCACATCGACCATGCAGAAAAGTGATGATATTTCTGTTCCCACCCTGTACATGTCACATAGCTCAACGCCCATCAGAAGACCGACATTTGGCGTGCCATCGCCAAGGACGTCCGGGCCCTGGGGGTCCACAACAGAAGGGGCACCCACTGCCGCAAGAGGTGGGAGGACATCCGCCGCGGGAGCAGAAAGACCGCTGAGGCTTTGCTGGGGATGGCCTCCCAACCTAGGAGGTGTGCCACACGGCAATTGACCCCCCTGATGTCCCGGATCCTGGCGGTGGCCTACCCCGATTTGGATGGGCGCGTGAGGACATCACAGCAGACACAAGGGGGTGAGTCTCAGCACATTCTGCTATATTAGCGCACAGTGGAGGTGTCTGGGTGGGGGAGGAGGGCTGTGGCTATCTCTAGGCCAGGGTGGTTTCTGTAGGCTAGGCCCCCCTGTTAGGCATGGCCCTGTGCCCCCGCCCCCCACCTCTGTAGGGTGCTAAGTACAGCTATCCATGGCCCGGGCTCACCTATGTGTGCAGTTGTCCTCCATAGACTTGTAGGCCAAGTCACAATAATTGAGTAGTGTACCCCGAGTGCACGGCGTAGTGCAGGGGGCTTCTGTGTCTGTCCTCTCCGCCAACGGTGCCGCCAATGCATGCACTCAACATGTCTTTCTTTCTTCTCCCCCCCCTTTTTTTTGGTTTTCCTGTTCATGTGTGCATTAGCATCATCAGGCGGAGGAGAAGTGGCATCGGCGCACGAGGGAGCTGCATCTCACATGGCCCCGGAGGGCCCTGCAACCGACTCCGAGTTCACCAGTGAGACGGAGGGCGAGGGGAGCTCCACAACGGGGACCCGTGGAGACGTCAGCGACACCGACACATCCTCGGAAGGGAGCTCCCTTGTGGTGGTGGCAACATCCGTGCCCACCGCAACAACAGGTACAGCCGCCACCCAGCGCACCAGCTCCGCCCTCCCAGCAGCCCCTCAGCGTTCGCCCCGTGCCCGCTCGGCCAGGAAGCCGGGCATCTCCTTCGTCCCAGGCACCTCAGGCCCTGCCCCAGTTACCCCTGCTGCCCTCAGTGCGGAGATCATTGACGCCCTCCAGACGCTCATTGTTGGGCAGTCTACCCTTTTGAATGCCATCCAGGAGGTAGAAAGGGAGGTGCATCGGAGCAATGCATACCTGGAGGGCATTCATTCGGGTCAGGCTGCCCATCAGCGATCGTTCAACGCTCTGGCCTCAGCACTGACGGCAGCCATTGTCCCTGTCTCCAGCCTCCCTCCTCCAACTCCCTCCACCCAGTCCCACTCCCCTGTTCCTCTGCCTATCCCAGACACACCTACAGACCAGCCTGCACACACATCAACACCCAAGGGCAGCTCATCCAGACATAAGCACCACAGATCACACAAGCATTCACACAAGCAACATCCACATGCAGACATGCCAACAGCCACTGCCTCCTCTGTGTCCCCCTCCTCCTCGTCTCCCTCCTCCCTCCCTGTGACGTCTCCACTCACACCTGCATGCACACCACCATCAGCCAGTACGTCCATCACCAGCACACCCACCAGAGCACTCCGCACACGTGCAGTCACCACCCCCACTGCCATTTACACGTCCCCTGTGTCCTCTCCCAGTGTGTCTGTCACCCCCTCCTCCAAACCACACAAACGCAGGCAGCCACCCACCCAACAGCCATCCACCTCACGACAGCCTCCGTCACAAGCACCTGCACCCAAAGACACCACACTTGACTCTCCTACAACCACATCCTCTTCCTCCACTCCCATACCCACTACACCTACCCTTCCCATTGCTCCTAAAAAGTTTTTCCTCTCCAAAATTAACCTCTTTGCATCACCTGACCCACCCCCTCCATCTCGTAAGAGTCCAAACAGCACCTCAGCCACCACAAGCCCTGCACCTACTAGGACCATAGTTCAGGGCTATTGGAGTCCACCAGCTCCTAGGGCCGGAACATCGGCCAGCAGCAAGGGGACAGCCAGCCCACCCCCTGGGAAAAGAACCAAAAAAGGGAAGGGCCGGCGCGACAGGCCTGAGACGGCTGCCCCCAAGGACACTACCCTTGCACCGTCACCTGCACATCCACAAAGGGGGGCAAGGGCCCCAGAGATTCGGCGAAGGAGGGCAAGGGCAGCAGGGCGGACAAGTCCGGCAGCAGGCAAGCTGCCCAGGAGGGCCCCACCAGCCCCATTTCGGGTGTGACGGAGGACACCCACGGGCCCAGGACTCCAGCACAGGAGGGCCCCGCTAGCGAAAGGTCGGATGGCGACTGAGCGGGAATTATTGGGCAGATCTGGTTCCCTAGGAACACAAGACAAGCACCGCTGAACAGGGACCCGCCAAGACAAGCACCGCTGAACAGGGCCCGCCGTGACAAGCACCGCTGAACAGGGCACCGCCGTCTCGTGACAAGCACCGCTGAACAGGGCCCCGCCGTGACAAGCACTGCTGAACAGGGCCCCGCCGTGACAAGCACCGCTGAACAGGGCCCCGCCAAGACAAGCACCGCTGAACAGGGCCCCGCCGTGACAAGCACCGCTGAACAGGGCCCCGCCAAGACAAGCACCGCTGAACAGGGCCCCGCCGTGACAAGCACCGCTGAACAGGGCCCGCCGTGACAAGCACCGCTGAACAGGGCCCCGCCAAGACAAGCACCGCTGAACAGGGCCCCGCCAAGACAAGCACCGCTGAACAGGGCCCTTCCTGTCAAGCACCGCTCCGCTGGGCCCTTCATCTCAAGCACCGCTCCGCTGGGCACCGCCGTCTCTGAACTGCTCCGCTGGGCCCTTCCTGTCAAGAACCGCTCCACTGGGCCCTTCCTGTCAAGCACCGCTCCGCTGGGCCCTTCATCTCAAGCACCGCTCCGCTGGGCACCGCCATCTCTGTACTGCTCCGCTGGGCCCTTCCTGCCAAGCACCGCTCCGCTGGGCCCTTCATCTCAAGCACCGCTCCGCTGGGCACCGCCGTCTCTGAACTGCTCCGCTGGGCCCTTCCTGTCAAGCACCGCTCCGCTGGGCCCTTCATCTCAAGCACCGCTCCGCTGGGCACCGCCGTCTCTGAACTGCTCCGCTGGGCCCTTCCTGTCAAGCACCGCTCCGCTGGGCCCTTCATCTCAAGCACCGCTCCGCTGGGCACCGCCGTCTCTGTACTGCTCCGCTGGGCCCTTCTTGTCAAGCACCGCTCCGCTGGGCCCTTCCTGTCAAGCACCGCTCCGCTGGGCCCTTCATCTCAAGCACCGCTGGGCACCGCCGTCTCTGTACTGCTCCGCTGGGCCCTTCCTGTCAAGCACCGCTCCGCTGGGCCCTTCATCTCAAGCACCGCTCCGCTGGGCCCTTCATCTCAAGCACCGCTCCGCTGGGCCCTTCATCTCAAGCACCGCTCCGCAGGGCCCCGCCAAGACAAGCACCGCTGAACAGGGCCCCGCCGTGACAAGCACCGCTGAACAGGGCCCCGCCGTGACAAGCACCGCTGAACAGGGCCCCGCCAAGACAAGCACCGCTGAACAGGGCCCTTCCTGTCAAGCACCGCTCCGCTGGGCCCTTCATCTCAAGCACCGCTCCGCTGGGCACCGCCGTCTCTGAACTGCTCCGCTGGGTCCTTCCTGTCAAGCACCGCTCCGCTGGGCCCTTCATCTCAAGCACCGCTCCGCTGGGCACCGCCGTCTCTGTACTGCTCCGCTGGGCCCTTCCTGTCAAGCACCGCTCCGCTGGGCCCTTCATCTCAAGCACCGCTCCGCTGGGCACCGCCGTCTCTGAACTGCTCCGCTGGGCCCTTCCTGTCAAGCGCCGCTCCGCTGGGCACCGCCGTCTCTGTACTGCTCCGCTGTGCCCTTCCTGTCAAGCACCGCTCCGCTGGGCCCTTCATCTCAAGCACCGCTCCGCTGGGCACTGCCGTCTCTGAACTGCTCCGCTGGGCCCTTCCTGTCAAGCACCGCTCCGCTGGGCCCTTCATCTCAAGCACCGCTCCACTGGGCACCGCCGTCTCTGAACTGCTCCGCTGGGCCCTTCCTGTCAAGCTCCGCTCCGCTGGGCCCTTCCTGTCAAGCACCGCTCCGCTGGGCCCTTCATCTCAAGCACCGCTGGGCACCGCAGTCTTTGTACTGCTCCGCTGGGCCCTTCCTGTCAAGCACCGCTCCGCTGGGCCCTTCATCTCAAGCACCGCTCGCCCATTGGCAGGGCCGGATCTGTGTCGGGCAGGGCTTCACGAAGCACTCTGGCCAACATGCCTCCTCCATAACCAGTGGAGTCTGTAATCCACCTGATGGACTGTGGCTTTGCACTTCCCAGGATGTGTCAGTGGTCAACCCACCCACTGTAGAGACTTGAGAGACTGTGGCTTTGCACTCCCCAGGATGGTACAGTGGGCATGGAGGCCCCTCGTTGATCTGGCGTCGTGGACTCATGTGGCTGAGGTGCCCCCCCTTCCCTTCACCCTGAGGTGCCTGTAGTTTTATTATCTGATGCCCCAGCAGTGTTCTCTCCAATGGAATCGGGTCTCGTGTGTGGGCTTTGCCCATGTGTTTATGCACATTGGCCCACGAACAATGGAAGGTAGCCAATATGTGCCGGACTTTTGGGCTATGTATATATTGTTCATGTTGTAATATATTTTATTTAGGTATTTCATATTTCACTTAACTTCAAATATGCTATAATATACTTCAATTTTAATGATCAATTTATTTTGTCTTTGCATTATTCCGGGGGGTTTGGGGGGTGTCACTCTGACTTGTTGCTCTGCATTGGTGTGTAGGGATTAGGGGGGGGTGGGGGTTTGGGTGTGTCGCGTATGTGTGTGCCCGTAACCTTTTCTCCTCCCCCCTCCCCTGTGTCGTAGGTGCAGTACTCACCATTGTCGTCTGCACCAGCGTTCGTGCTCCTGGTAGAGGAGCAGGTAGACAATAGCTGGTAGGATGTTTAATTCGGGTTCCATGCTGTCCAGATTCCTCGTGGAGTGTATAGAGCTGAGCGTTTTCCCGTTCGTAGTCTGTTTCCGCCGTGTTTTTATCGGCGGGGCTCCCGCCCCGGAAAAGGTGGCGGATTGGTGGGTCATGATAGTGTGGGCGGTACATTGTCTGCCGCCTGTCTGTTGGTGGTGACCCCCGCGCTGTTTGTTTGTCCCGCCGTGGCGGTCGGAGTGTTAAAGTGGCGGGCTGTGTTGGCGGTTCCCGCCAGGGTCAGAATTCAATTTTTTTTACCGCCTGCCTGTTGGCGGGTTGGCCGCCGCTTTAACCCCGACCGCCAGGGTTGGAATGACCCCCAATAGTCTTTTTCGTGAATAGATAGCCTGTGCTGTCTGATAGGTGAGACATAAAAATGAATAGTTACCTGACTTTTGAACAAATATACTACAATTATTATTAACTAAATAGGAATCATACAATATGAAAAGAACTCCCATAATTAAAACGGGTGACTTCCAATTATTTATTAATTAGACATTTCAAAATATGTAGTGCAATACATAAGGAATCATTACGTTTCATAATACATAAAGTGCTAAGGTGTTCAAGAGGACAATGTCACATTAAGCTTTTTTGGGGCACTGGGTATGATATATTTTGGGGTCTCCTGCTCGAACAATTACAAATGTTATTACCCATTTCTTGCTAATTGCAGTACACAAAATGTGCAATAATATAAAAAGTATATATTACAGAAATGGGCTCACAGAATCACTCCTGAAATATGTCTTGCCCAGTGTCATAAACATCCTCACGATGACTGAGGAGAGGGGGGAAGGCTGGGATAGAGAAATAGACATAGGTGAGGTAGAGAAAGAGAGAGACATATCTCCTTCTCAAGGGACCCCTTCAAAGGTGGGAGCCCTGGGCAACTGCCCACTTTAGCCATGCCATAAAAAATCTCTGGCAAGAGCACTGCTTGATGTTTTGCTGTATAAACTAAGGGACAGACTTATGTGAAAGTCACAAAGTGCAGCAAGTCACCTTGCTGTGCTGCACTGCATGACAGGGAAAGGGCAGGAATGCACTGTATTTAAAAGAATACTGTCCATTTCTGCGATTGTCCCTGCGCTGGCACCATTTTGTCTGCCTAGCGCCAACACAGGCACCCTTGCACCATGGTACAAGGGTGCCTGCATTATAAGGAGGATTGTTTTTGTGCAGGATGGGGCACCTTCCTGCACAAAAAACCCCTAGGCATTATCCTCTTTCTATGTGTGCTGCATTCTGCAGCAAACATAGAAATAGGAAATAAAGAGGAGAAATACAAATATTTCTCCTCACTGCACCTCACTGGGCAGGCATATAGTTTCGGTGAATTCCCAGGTCTACCACTTCAGGTAAATCTGAGAATGAGTCAAAAGCCATAGGTGTTGTGATGGAACACCCACACAACACCCATGGATGCCTCCCTTGGGCAGAGTAATGCAGTGCAGCAATCTGTGCTGCTTTGTGTTACTCCTGATTTATGAAGCCACTCAGGGCCATGCAAGGTGGCCTTACATGGCTTCAAAAATCACATTTTGGGCTTGTGTCACGCTTGCACCACATTCACATAAATATGTCCCTAATGTTTGTACAGTGTTCCCATAATATACATTTTTAAATATTGACATTGGAGTGGATTGGGAACAGGGCACATATAGATTTTGCTCAATGGAGGGCTATCAAATCAATGCAGAGCAGGTATCAACGTGTTACTTTGCCTGTGGCCTCAAAACAGCTTGCCTGGGACCTAGAGGGCAGTTATCATAGCAAGGCCCTAATTCTGATGATCCCTTCATTTTATAAGCAAGGTTTGGTTTCCACCTATTTCTTTAGCTTGAACTGCTCACCTGATATTCGTGGCTTTCTTAATTGGCTTGATTTCTCTTAGAGATCTTTTTATTAGATTACTTGCCTGGAAAACTGAGGAATCCCTTTCTAGGAGGAGCCAGTACCATTTTTTAAAAATAAATATCTAATGCAAAGGTCAGATCGCTGCGTTGCACTGCAAGACAGGGAAAGTTCAGGAATGCACCATATTTAAGTCAATACGGCTCATCCCTGCCTTTTCCCCTGAGCTGGATCCCTTTTAACTGCTTAGCGCCAGCACATGCACCCTTACACAATGGTGCAAGGGTGCCTCCTTTTTTGTGGAGTAACAGGCAACTTCCTGCATAAAAACAATCCGCTGAGGCTTTTTCCTCTTTCCATGTGTGGTGCAGCATGCAGCACACATGGAAAGAGGAAATAGCGAGGAGAAATAATTCTCCTTGTTATGCCTCGCCTGTGGAGGCCCAGGTTTTTGGTGCATTCCCAGGTCTACCACTTCTGGTAAATCTGGGAATGCGTTAAAATCCAATGATGTTGCTTGGGAACAACCACGCAACATTCATGGAAACGCCTCCCTAGTGCAGAGTATTCCAACACAGTGATCTACATTGTAATGCATTACTCAAGATTTATGAAGCCACTCATGTCCACGCAAGGTGGCCTTGCTTGGCTTCATAAATCTTATTTTTCAATTGCGTCGCTTTTTTACCAGGTTGTGGGGTGCAAGAGCGATGCCGATGGACTCCTAAACATGATATGTCAGAAGTGCCAAAACCTGCACAATGCCCTGATTCCTACTCCTGATCTTTCTCTCCCCCTCTATGTGGCCTAGGGCATCTCACCTTAACCTCGGCTCATCAGTGTCACATCAGTACCCATTCTAGCATCTGGCACTCCATGTGATGGATACTCCTTATGGACTGACACATGGTGGACTGCTATGCTCACAGGCTCCCTTAACTTGAGTTCCAAGACCACAGGAATATATTTAAATGCGGTGGGAGCAGCTTACCTCCTGGGGGCAATGGCAGAAAGGCAAAATCCCACTGGTCAATGCAGGCTCAGAGTCAAAGACAGTTTATATTTCCAAAAAGAAAAGAATTGAGGAAGGTATGAGGCAACAATATAAGTTGGTAACCAAGCTGAAACATGCATTCAAGTTTTGCTCTGCTAAATGTGGGCACGAATAAGCCGGTTTACGTTTATCCTGGCAGTATTTATCTACCATCAAATGTTACATTTTTTGTGTCTCTAGGTGTTTTAGTTACATCTTACAATCCTATTGGGAAGGGTCCATCATAAGGCTGAGAAGACTACGGGGTTCATTTAGACTTGAGCTGGTTAGTCGCTGCAGAGTCAGCAGAGGCGTTGGAGAAGCAGAATGATGCGTTATTAAGTAGCTGTCCTGAGGTAGAGGTGTATGAAGTAGCAAAGGCCTTGTTCGAGCCAAATGTCTAGATCTGGTGGTCAAATACTTGGCATTAGAATTAAAGGCCACATAACCCACAACACAGAACTCTGCCTTCCCAGTCTTATGCAGTGACAATTCCATCATTTTGGCATTTGTATAGTGACTTTTTTTTAAATCAAACTTCATTTACTTCATCTACACATACACATATACCATGCGTAGCATAGCAGAAGCTTCATTAGAACAAAGTGGCGAAAACTCTTGCAAGGGTACTTAGGGCCGTGTTTATAGGCTCCCCGCACCTTTGGGCGTGCCACAGCAACACCCATTGCATTTTGATTCTGCTTCAGATTTATGAAATCTCATAAACCTGAGGCAGCGCCAAAATCTAACACCACCCCCAGGGGTGGCGTTAGCAGGTCGCAACGAGGAGGAATACATTCTGCTGCACGCATAGAAAAAGCTAAATGCCGAAAATTATTGTTTATGTGCGGGAAGGTGTCCCTTCCTGCACATAAACAATCATTTCAAAATTACGCTTTGGCACTTCTGTGTGTGCTGCGTTGTGCAGTACACACAGAAGTGCCAAAGCGCCATTAGTGATTCTTTATGTACAGTAAGGGACACCTTCCCGCACATAAACAATCACACCCCTCAACACAGACATCCTTGCACGATGACTCAAGGATGCCTGCGCTGGTGCTGGCAGCTAAATTTAGCGCCAGCTGAGGGGTAAATGCAGGGGTGCGCCGTATTCCCTTAAATACGGTGCATCCCTGCATTTCTAAAGCGAGGCAACGCGGCGCTGCCAATTTTGGCACAGCACCACGCCGCACCACTTTTCTTCAAATCTGGCCCTTACTTTCCAGCGCAGAAAGTATTTTGTGCTGGAAAAGTGTCCTTTTCTTGGGCAAATGGTGCTTTGTAAAATTTTGCACCAAAGCAGCATTACTAGGTGTAACTTAAGAGGATCAACACAAGCACTCATTTGTTGATGGAAAGCCCAATTTACAAAGATTGGCATACAGACTTTGTATTAAAATGTAATGACTCCTTGAAGCAGGTGTAATCAAGGAGAAATGTTTTTACTTCTCTAAACATCCCATACATCCCATGTGTGCTGCACTATACAGCACAAATATGTGTGGAATTTTTAACCCTTTCGCTGCTAGGCCTTTTCCCCCTCAGGTGCCAGGCCATTTTTTGGCTATTTGGGTCAGTTTGCGCTTAGGCCCTCATGACTTTTTGTCCACAAAAGCTACCCGTGCCAAATTTGCATCTTTCTTTTCCAACATCCCAGGGATTCTAGAGGTACCCAGAGTTTGTGGGTTTCCATGAAGGAGACCAGGAAATTAGCCAAAATATAGGGGATATTTTTTTTTTATTTTTTTTTTTTATGGGGAAAAAGGGCTGCAAAAGAAGGCTTGTGGTTTTTTTTCTCTGAAAATGGCATCAACAAAGGGTTGCGGTGCTAAAATTACCAGCTTCCCAGCTTTCAGGAACAGGCAGACTTGAATCAGAAAACCAAATTTTTCAACACAATTTTGGCATTTTACTGGGACATACCCCATTTTTACAATTTAATAGCCTCCTTCCAGATAGTGACAGAAATGGGTGTGAAACCATTGTTGGATCCCAGAAAGCTAAACCTTTCTAAAAAGTAGACAAAATTCTAAATTCACCAAGGGGTCATTTGTGTAGATCCTACAAGGTTTTCCTACAGAAAATAACAGGTGAAATAAAAAAATATTGAAATAGAGCTGAAAAAACAGCCATTTTCCCCACGTTTTACTCTGTAATTTTTTCCTGCGATGTCACATTTTTTAAAGCAATATACCATTACATCTGCTGCACTCTTCTGGTTGTGGGGATATATAGGGCTTGTAGGTTCATCAAGAACCTTAGGTAACCAGAGCCAATAAATGAGTTGCACCCTGCAATGGCTTTTCATTCTATACCGGGTATAAAACAATTCCTTTGGTGAAATATAATGAGTGAAAAATAGATATCAAGAAAACCTTTGTATTTTAAAAATGGGCACAAGATAAGGTGTTGAGAAGCAGTGGATATTTGCAAAACTCTAAATTTCGGGGTGCCCATACTAGCATGTGAAAATCAGGAAGTTTCTCAAATAGATGTCTTTTTTACACACTGTCATACATTTGGAAGGAAAAAATGTAGAGAAAAACAAGGGGCTATAACACTTGTTCTGCTATTCTGTGTTCCCGCAGGTCTCCCGATAAAAATGGTACTTCACTTGCGTGGGTAGGCCTAATACCAGTGACAGGAAACGCAACAAAGGCATCACATTTTTTCATTGAAAACTTACATGTTTTTTGGAAAGTGCCTAGCTGTTGATTTTGATCTCTAGCTCATCCGGCACCTGTGCATTTTCGAAAACTAGACACCAAGGGGAATCCAGGATGGGGTGACATGTGGGGCTCTCACCAGGTTCTGTCACCCACAATCCTTTGCAAACCTCAAAATATGGCTAAAAAACACTTTTTCCTCACATTTCGGTGACAGAAAGTTCTGGAATCTGAGAGGAGCAACAAATGTCTCTCTACCCAGCATTCCCCCAAGTCTCCCGATAAAAATGGTACCTCACTTGTGTGGATAGTCCTAACGCCCGCAACAGGAAATGCCCCAAAACACAACATGGACACAATCACATTTTCCCAAAGAAAACACAGCTGTTTTTTGCAAAGTGCCTAGCTGTGGATTTTGGCCTCTAGCTCAGCCGGCACCTAGGGAAACCCACCAAACCTGCAATTTTTTTTAAACTATGCATCATGGGAAATCCAAGATAGGGTGACTTGTGGGTCTCTCAACAGGTTCTGTTACCCAGAATCCTTTGCAAACCTCAAAATGTAGCCAAAAAACACTTTTTCCTCACATTGCGGTGACAGAAAGTTCTGGAATCTGTGAGGAGCCCCAAATGTCCTTCCTCCCAGCGTTCCCCCAAGTCTCCCGATAACAATGGTACCTCACTTGTGTGGGTAGGCCTAGCGAACACGACAGGAAACGCCCCAAAACACAACGTGGACACATCACATTTTCCCAAAGAAAAGTGCCAAATGCAAAGTGCCTAGCTGTGGATTTTGTCCTCCAGCTTAGCTGGCACCAAGGGAAACCCATCAAACCTCAGTATGTTTGAAAACTAGACACCATGGGGAATCCAAGATGGGGTGGCTTGTGGGGCTCTCACCAGGTTATGTTACTCAGAATCCTATGCAAACCTCAAAATTTGTCAAAAAAACACTTTTTTCTCACATTTCGGTGATGGAAAGTTCTGGAATCTGAGGGGAGTCACAAACTTCCCTCTACCCATCGTTTCTCCAGGTCTCCGGATAAAAATTATACCTTACTTGTGTGTGTGGCCCAGGTGCCTGCAACAGGAAAAGGCCAAAAACATGTAGAGATTGAGTGGATAACTCAGCGAGTTGATAAGCACAATTTTTTCTTTCATACATTTTTAGACTGACCCTGCTTTGGGGACCCACACAAGTGAGGTATCATTTTACTTGGGTAACTGAGGCGAACGCTGGGTGGTAGGAAATTTGTGCTGGCACAGTGATACTACAAAGAAAAGTGAGGAAAATATCCTTTTTCGCAAATTTTGAGGTTTGCAGAGGAATCTGGTTAAGAAAATGTTGGGAGATCCATGCAAGCCACACCTCCCTGGACTCCTCTGGGTGTCTAGTTTTTAAAAGTAACTGGTTTTGATAGGTTTCCCTAGATGACTGCTGCACTCGGGACCAAAAACACAGGTGACCCCCCCCCCCTTGAAAAACAGGTAGTGTTGCAATTGATCATTTTGATGTGTCCACGTCCTTCTGTGATGTTCCAAACAATACAAATGTGAAAAGAAACACACTTAGGTTATGTTAAGAAGACCCCTCATCCACCAACACAATTGGTGGCATGCTTCATCATTGGGGTCCCACCCGAGACACCTAGCATGTCACGGTCTGCTCGGACGCCTGGTTACAGCGAAGCAGATTTTGTCATTTTTACCACTCATAATGGTTGGATTTGGCAAGAGTGTGAGTGATGGTTCAGCAGATCAAATTTTTTAAACAAGAGATTTCACAAAAAATGAAATTCACTGTTAATAACTGAAAGGCCAAAAAACTGAACCAATAACTCCCAGCTCGTGAGCTGTAAAGCCACGTCAAGGCACCAACCGCTTTACAGTCCATTCACACACCTTTCATACGTGACATGCACAAGACCATTCACCCTGCCAGCCGCGGGCCCAGTACATTACAACACTTGTATCAGCAGACGGCACCATTCAAGGGCCCATCACTTTGATATGCCAACATTCCTGATACAGCAATCACACCAGTTGATGGGAGTGTGTGTACTGGCATTTGGCTGGCAGTGTGTTGCAATGGTCAACAGCAAGTCACTATTTACACTGCCAGACAAGCGCTACTCCACGCACACCGCCATCACTTTTTTTAAACAAAAAAGAGACCACTAACTAATTACAAATAAGTACAAAACTACAAACTCTAAAGATCTAACTAAATGCATGACAATAATGCCTATCGTGAAACCGAACAAAAAATATAAAACAAAACAGAACAGACAGTTTTCACTCATGGTAGTTCCCAATAATTGTTTTGGGTGTGGTAACTTCTAAAACAGCCGGCCACACACAGCCCAGGCTTAGAAGGACAATAAGGGCAGTAGTTCCGATTCTCCCTCCGGATACCGCTTCAGGCACAGACTCTACATTTCTTAGTGGGAAAGTCTTTTTTGGGAGTGGGAGGAATGTGATCAGGAAAGTGCTGATCTTTCAATCTAGCCACATTCTCCACCACTGTTACTCTAGGAACTCTTGCCTGTTCCACCACAATAAGGCGCTCTATCACTGACTCCTGAAATTAACAAATTTCATCCTTGACTCAGGGAAACAATCCTTGTTCACAATAAAAGCATTAAAAGTTGCTAAATGAAACAAATGGATGGCCAACTTTTTATACCAAACATAAGACTTATGAATAGCAGTGTAAGGTTCCAACCTCTGGTCTACTCTAGCAACACCCCCCATGTGCTTATTGTAGTCTAAAATGCACACAGGTTTGCGCACTTCAGCAACTTGACCCCAAGCAGCCACAGGTGAAGTACTCTCATCATGTATGGTAGTTAACAAGTCGACATCCTCTCTGTCTGCAAATTTAACAGCTAGCAGCTCATCATTCCGCAAGGCACTGCACTGTCCCCTCTCAAGTTTTTTACAGACAAGCTCCCTTGGATAGCCTTTTCAGTTAGAGCGGATTGTGCCACACGCAACAGTGTCCACTCTGAAGAATTCTTTGCACAACTGCACTCCAGTGTAGAAGTTATCTACATACAAATGGTGACCTTTGTTAAACAGTCGTCTACCAAGTTCCCACACAATTTTCTCAGTAACTCCAAAAGTGGGTGGACAACCAGGGGGGTCAATACTCAAATCCCTACCAGTGTGGACCCGGAAATTATACACATATCCTGTAGTACTTTCTGACAGCATATACAATTTAATTCCATACCGTGCCCTCTTGCTAGGAATGTACTGCTTAAAAACCAAAAGCCCCTTGAACAGGACCAAAGATTCATCTACAAATATTTTTTCCCTGGAACATAAACCCCTGAAAACCGATCTACAAAATGATCAAGGACAGGCCTAATCTTAAAAAGACAGTCACAGTCATGGTGATCTCGTGGCAAGGCTAAAGCATTGTCAACAAAATGCAGCATCCGAAGAAGAAGCAAATACCGATTACGAGCCATGGTTGCAGGAAATATAGCCGTTGCCATCAAGGGACTAGTAGACCAACAAGAAGCCTGTGATGGCTTCCTTATCAACCCCATCAAAAAAGTCAAACCTAGGAACTTTTTCAACTCTTTCAGATTTGTGGAAATCCACTGGGTAACTCTAGACTGAGGCCTAAGTCTGGCAGAGTTGTCCCTCAAATATGGCTCCTCAAACAAATTAGTCTGCTCAACAATCTCTTCCAAAAATATATTGTCCATAAACAACTGAAAGAAATTGACAGGCAAAAACGTTTCCGTATTGACTCTAGACCCTGGGAGACCAGTAAATGCAGGCAACTGTGGCTGCTCCATGTTTGGGGCAATCCAGGTGTCAGGTCTTCCAATGGGAAACCCTTTATCCTCAGGCTGCTGCACTATTGGCACATCAATGTTCTCCTCTAAAACAGGCCCTTCATCTGCACTGAGAGTGGCTTCCTCATCAGAAGATTCCTCTTGGACAGAAAGCTCACTGCCAGAATCTCTCACTTCCTCCTCTGCCTCAGATGCAGTCAGTCTCATAATCATGGTCATAATAAGCATGCCAACAACCTGCTGAGCGGTCACTCTGCGACTAGCCATGATCCTTTCTAAGAAGTGTAACTTGACAAAAGCACCAACAACAACCAGCACTGTCTAAAATAAGTAATAAACAAAGTGTGGCTTTATCAAAAGAGTTATGTACTCAAAAACTATACCAGTCACTTGCTGAAAAAGCTAGACTCACCAGCAACTACTCTGCACAGACACAGCAATCACCAACAATATCCCACTAAAAAGAAAAGAAATTAGACATAAGACAACACAAATATCATTGTGCACAAATCTAAAGACAATTTCACACACAATCCTACGTTGAGTATACCACCTCCAAACATGTCATTCATGCATGCCAATAATACTCCTTTGGAGTAAATTGCTTTTACTTACCTAAAGCATGCAACTACGCAAACCGCAGGTCAACTACTGCCAAAACAGCAAGGATCCACTGGAAAGGAAGCAAAAGCTTTGAACTAGAACAAAAAGGAGAAATAAACTGTTATAATCACAAATACAAATACTTTGCCAGTTGACAAACACCCCGCCAGCAAGCATTTCCAAATTTTCCCTGGTGCCTAAGTGGATTCTGCCCCCCCTTAGGGGCAGATGGGCCTACAAAAAATAGGCCGAACTGCCCCCAAGGGGGGCAGAAATGGCCATCAGTAATGTCCCCCCTTTGGGGGCGACCCTTTCCAAAGGGGCTGCCCCCCACACAAAACACACATACACAAGATCAATGGTGCCCCTAATGGGGGCAGAAATGGCCATCAGTCATGTGTCCCCTTTGGGGGGTGACCTTTGCCAAAGGGGACGCCCCTGCACAAAACACACACACACATACACAAAATCCCTGGTGCCTAAGTGGATTCTGCTCCCTTTGGGAGCAGATGACCTTAAAAAAAAATAGGCTGATGAGCCCCCAAGGGGGGCAGAAATGGCCAACAGTTCTGTGCCCCCTTTGGGGGATGACCCTTGCCAAAGCGGGCACCCCCAGCACAAAACAAACAAAGGGGAACAAAAAAAAAATCCATGCTGTTTTGATGGATTCTGCCCCCCTAGGGGGCAGATGGACCTAAAAAAATAGGCATATCTGCCCCCAAGGGGGGAAAAATGGCCAACATTAATGTCCCCCTTTTGGGGGGTGACTACACAACACAATCCCTGGGGCCTAGTGGGTTTTGACCCCCCCGGGGGCAATACCGGCCAAAAACATGACCGCACTAGCCCCAGGGGGGACCAAAACGTATAAAAAAAATATTGCCCCCAAGGCAGCGACCCTTGCCTAAGCGGCCACTGCCCTAAAACATTATAATACATATAGGGCCAGATGTAGGAAACTCCCAAATTGCGACTTGCAATTTGCGAGTCCCTGCGACTCGCAAATTGCAAGTCGCAATTTGGGATGCAGAAAGGTGTCTCAGACACCTTCTGCGAGTCGCTATGGGGTCGCAAAGACCCACCTCATTAATAATAATGAGGTGGGTTGCAATTTGCGACCCCATAGCGACTCAGGGCACTCACGGGGATGGAGGCCTGCTGGGAACAGCAGACCTCCATTTCCGTGACTGCTTTTAAATAAAGCAGTTTTTTTTTTTCAAAGTTCAACCCGTTTTCCTTAAAGGAAAACGAGCTGCACTTTGAAAAATAAACCGAAACCTTTTGTTTCTGTATTTTTCAGGGCAGGTAGTGGTCCATTGGACCACTGCTTGCTCTGAAAAATTATTATTAGGTCCAGTCACAAAGGGGAAGGGGTCCCATGGGGACCCCTTCCCGTTTGCGAGTGGGTTACCATCCACTTCAAGTGGATGGTAACTGCGAGTCCATTTGCGACCGCTTTCGACGTCGCAAATGGAATTGCATACCACTGCGACTCGCAAATAGGAAGGGAACACCCCTTCCTATTTGCGACTCGGAAATGCATTTTGCGAGTCGGTTCCGACTCGCAAAGTGCATTTCTACATACCAGATGGGGTTTAGCGACTCGCAAACGGCGTTTTTCGTCGTTTGTGAGTCGCTAAACCTTTCCTACATCTGGCCCTTAATCCCTATTGTCTAGTGGGTTTTGTCCCCCCTAGGGGCAGATTGGCCGACAAAACGGCCGATCTGCCCCCAGGGGGGCCGAAACACCCATATGGTATTCTTATATCTAAACAGGAGGGGGGTCCACATAGCCCTATTACAAGAGACGCATCTCACAGCCAAGGAGGGAGCAGCAGTCCAATGCATATGGCAAGGGCAGACTTTTTACACAACATACTCAGCCTATGCAAGGGTAGTATTAGTCTGGATTTGAGCAGGTGTCCCCTTCCAGCACATGGGGGACAATATTGACACAGAGGGCAGATATGTAGTTGTGATGGGCAGGCTTGACGGCCAAGGTATCACCATAGTAATTATTTATGGGCCCAATACTGAACAGAATGCCTTCATTACGGGATTATCAGCCTCTTTGGCCCCAATCTCTCAAGGACGGGGTGGGCTTTAACTTCATGGACTTCCAATATACCGCACGGCTCGCACCTTCACAGACTGGCAAATGAGATGGGAACTTATAGATACCTGGAGAAGTTTGTACCTCCAGGGCCAAGATTATTCCTTTTTCTCAGCCATGTATGATCTACATGTATGCCTTGACACCTTATTATGCACCCCAGATATACAGAGCACATAACATAGAACTCTTAGCCTGCACCATTTCAGATCATAACCTGGTCCTATTATAGATACGGTGGGAGCGCCCCAGACCCAGCATACCCACTTGGAGATTAAAACCTGAATTCCTAGAGGACCAGCTGTATCGGAAGTAGATCAGGGAAAAGATAGGGCAATACTCTATGGATATTAATGGTACAGCCTCCTCCCCCCTAGTGGAATGGGATGCATTTAAGCTAATGATCAGTGGTCAGTATATGGCTGAATAGGTGGGAGTTCGGAATACCTTGTTCCAGGAAGTACTTGTGACAAAGCAAGCATTATAGGAGGTAGAACAACATCAGACAGGTCATCTAGAGTTGTAGCAAGCATTACTAGATCCTGGGGAGGAAGTGGCAACACACGTCCAGAGGTTGAGATGTTTTGATTATAGAAGGTACATGGGGAGAGCGCATGCCGAGCGAGACCGCACGGGGATCTTGTAGGCCTGGCTTGCAAATTCCATGAAGAGTGGCTCAGTTATAGTGGTGGTTACATCTTAGGAGGGCAGCAGACTTTACACTCAGACTGACATTAACCACTTTTTTTCGGTATTACTGTGAGTTATACAGAGGGGGTATGCCACAGGACAAGGAGACACTGCAGACATACATGTCCCCTGTGCCTCCCCCAAGGCAAACTGAGGAAGAGGCTGAGATGTTGGGTGGTGACATTACCCTGCAGAAGGTCAAGGGGCGATAAAGGGACTACCCCGGGGTAAAACACTAGGAACTGATGTATTTTCAGCAGAGTTTTATGCCATCTATGCTGAGGAATTGGCCCCTAGGTTGGTGGTTAGCTATAGGGCTGCTAGAGAATTGGGAGGTCTTCTGAAGTCCACTCGGGAAGCTTTGGTTGTGCCCCTACTCAGGTTTGTGAAACTCGCAAATGACTGCAAGGCTTACCTGCTGCTATTGATGTTAAATATCGACTATAAGATACCAAGCAACAGCCTAGCCGCCAGGTTCCTCTAGCTGATGACTAAATTGATACATCCAGGACTAGTTCTTCCCCAGCAGGAACAGTGCACTATATGTCAGATGACTCCTGACAGTACTAGATTCCACCTTCTATGATCAGGGGAAAGCGGCTGTGCTCGCCGTTGACACTGAAAAGACCTTTGATAGCCTAGAATGGGGGATCCTATAGGAAGTGATGACACACATGCATCCTCGACCCAGCTACTCTATACTCTATAAAGACCCGACAGCGAGTCTGCATGGGCAAGACTATATCTGACTGCAATTGAATGGGACGAAGGAAGCAGCCAGGTTGCCCCCTCTCAGCCCTGCTCTATATGCTGGTCAAGGATCCTTTGGCTAATTTGGCCAGAACAGGTAACCACTACCGGGGAATACAGACTGGCAAGACCCATCAACTCATTGCGCTCCATGTGGATGATTTACTGATTTTTCTCAGAGACTCTGAGTCAGATCTCGAAGGGACTAAGAATATGCTGCCAGGCCTCAAGGTCAAGTGGCAAAAAACTAGGCTGTCCCCAGTGGAAGAGAATCACGAGGTACCAGATCGATTGGGAGATCTGCAGTGCGAATCTCTCTGTCTGTATTATCTGGGGGTCGCAATCTTTCACGATCTGTCTGACCTGTTAGAGGGGAACCTGGGCATAAAATTGAGTTTGGTTATGTCACTCAGAAAACCCATTTATAGACCACTCACCTACTGATACATCCAGTCAATCAGCTTTACAACCACTCACACACCCACACACTCACCCATACAGTCACTGACACAGACACTTACTCATCAATACAGTCACCCACTCAAGTATACAACCATTCGCATACCCAGTCAATAACATATACAAGCACTGATACACCTAGTCAGTCACCCGTGTAGTCACTCACACACCCACTCACTGACCAACACAAGTACTCACACATCCACTCACTCACCCATATAAAAACTGACACACCCACTCACTTTAGGATACTGCCACTCATGCACTCACTCTCCCATACAGTCACTGACACAGCCACTCAGTTATATGTACAGCCATTCATACATTCACTGACTCACCCATAAAGTAACTGACTCACCAACTCAGTCACCAATACAGTGACACCCATTCACTTACCCAGACAACCACTCTCACACCCACTCACTCATCCGTACAGCCACCCACACATTCACTCTACAAAATGCATCCACTCACAGTCACCTGCTTACCTATACAGCTACTTTCACATTCACTCACTCTCCCATACAGCAAATGATTCAAGCACTCATTCACCCATAGACCCACTCATACATCGATACAACCACTTACACTCACTGGTTGATGTCATCAGTGATGTCATTTGAGATGTCATCAGTGATGTCATCAGTGATGTCACTGGCCAAGTCATGAGTGATGTAATATGTGAGATCATAAGCAGTGCATTACAGGAGCGCAAGTTATAGTTAGCTCAGGTAACTATAATTGCTGAATTTCTTAGATTTTGTACGAGTAAATTCAGAACATAACTATAATGTACCTGTAACCTTTTTTCAGTGAATTTGTAAGTTTTTTTAATTCCATTTCCTAACTATAACATCCCTGTAACCTTTGTTTTTTTCAGTGAATTTCTGAGATTTTTTTACTAGTATTTACTAACTATAACGTCCCTGTAACCTTTGTTTTTTTCAGTGAATTTCTATGTTTTTTAATGTATAATAATTTTCATTACTATGGGGTCATTATGAACATGGCGGTAAACACCGTCGACCGCCGTGGCGATGGTGAACAGAAGACCGCCAATGGCAGTGAACAGAAACCCGCAATATAAAGAAGACAAAGACAGAAAATGCCAAAATGTATGTTACCACCAGCCACTGCCAGGGCCTTGTTGGCGGAAAGGCTGCACATCCCACCTGCCACTGCCGAGCACACAAATCCTCTGCTCTCAAAATAATGATGCACAAATTTCCGCGGCGGTTAGTTGATGCCTGAACGACCATTGGCAGCACAGACCACCACTGCCAACAATGGGATACAACACCAAGAAATGCACACATTGGCAAGTTTGAAACCCACACACCTGACACACATCCACAACACTATAAAACACTCACAAACGTACCCCACAATCCTTTGCATCACCAATAGGAGAAGCCAGACTGACAACACTGCAAGCAGACACTGAATGCAACAACACACAACTCACACACCAAACCACACAACAGCACCCTCACCAATATCCACACAACACATCACCCACAACACACACCATGGCACCCCCTAAGCACCCATGCTTCACAAAAAGGGAGCTAAGAACAATGGTGGATGAGATACTCAAGGTTGAGCCACAAATCTTCGGTGCACAGGTCCAGCACACACCCATCGCCAGGAAGATGGAGTTATGGCAGACAATAGTGAACAATGTCAGCGCAGTGGGAAACCATCCACGCACAAGGGACGACATCCGCAAGAGATGGAACGACCTGCGTGGGAAGGTGAGGTCAATGGCATCGAGGCACAAAATTGCAGTCCAGAAGACTGGGGGAGGACCCCCACCAACACCCCCGACTACTCCGATTGGGAGGAAAAGGTACTGGCCATCCTGCACCCTGAGGGCCTCACTGGACTCACTGGAGGAATGGACTCGGGTAAGTCATCTACAATTACCCAATATCCACCACACCTGTAATGCATGCACCACCTCACCCCTCCACCTACCACCAGGACCACACCCCACCCTGGCCCCAATCACTACATCCACTCACCTTGCAAACCCACCAACAGGCCCACATCCCTCCCCCTGTGCACAGCCACCCACCCCTGTAAAATATCACAATGGCACTTCACCACCCACAATGCACCACCACATCCCATGCCAAATGCAATGGCAACCTCACAAAAGCATGGCCCAACAGGTGAAAACCTGCACAAAATAGGCCTGCCCTGTGCACCCTCATCTGATTTTGTAAATGTAATATACATGTCCACCCCCCCCCCACCAGGCACCACCACCCATGCCACCCTGACGGAAAGGACAAGGAGTGCCAGAACCCCACATGGAGACAGAGGTACCACTCAGGACACTGGAGAAGGAACTCTGAACAGTGAGGAATACCCTGGCCCCTCAGACAGTCCTAGACTATCACTATCCAGCAGCCCCACCCGGGACACCACTGACACCCCTACCACCCAACCACCAACATCAGCACATGGCAAGTGACCCCACATCAGTGTACCCGGGCCACAGACTGGTGGAACACAAGTACAGAGGCCATGGTCTCCACCTACCAACAGGCAGGATGACGATGGCCCCAGTACAAGTGGTACCGCCAGACCTGTGCAGGGGACACAGGCACAGAGGGCTGGGGCCAGTGGGAGGGCATCAGTGGCCCAGGGTTGAGGGCAAAGGATGGATGCTGCAGCCCAGGGGGTGGTCTCTGAGGTCCTTGGAGCATACCACCATACACAAGACAGGATGGGCCAGATCGTGGCCACCCAGGAGCACAGTCAAAGGCTGCAGAGAGCCCAACATCAAGAGGCCATGGAGCAGTGGAAACAGCTCAAAGCCACCATGGCCACAATTGCAGGGGTGCTGCAGCACCACTTCCCAACCCAGCCTGAGACCCCCCAAACCAGTAAGCCCCTACCACTGACCACGATACAGACCAGCCATCAACATCAGCAACAGCAACTGGACTTGTGCCACTGTCTAAGGACACAAAGGAGACCTGCACCCCTACCCGTACAGCTCAACACCACACACTCAAACTGTCCCTCAGACCCAGATATGGCACTGGTACAACTGCCAAGACCAAAGCACCGTCAAAGAAGTGACTGTGATATGAACTGTCTCCTAAGAGTGCCACTGTACCACCATCCTCACCGGCCAATAGCAACTCCACAACTAGCAAGGTACAGATGGACATATAACCACTGCCAGCAATCGCTGAGACCATGTAGCCAGTATGGACATCCACCATCAGCCCACTCCCATCACTGTAAAGATCACCAATGCATCCCTGACATCTATTAAAACACATGTACACCTATTTCAATGTCCCCTGTCAATATGTTGAATCAATTGTAAGTGTAAATGCATTTGCCAGTTAATTTAGAAATCAGACCTTTATTGCAGGAAAGGCACCCCATGCACAACATGGTGTGGAGTGAACAGAGATGTACAACAAGTTGGTTATCATGTCACATGGCACTTGAAATTCATGCACCAGTGTAAATGGCTACAGACTCCACACCCCCATAGAGAATTAAGCAGACTGACATATGCAGTACAGACAACATCATCAGTGAATAGTACCTCATAGTCACTGGAAGTATAGTTGGATCAGTTAGTTCCTGGAGTGTACATCTTCCCCCTCTTCATCATCATCATCACTCTCATTCCCTCTCAGAGGAAGCTGGTCTGGATTTACAGCACCCTCGTTCTCCAGTAGGGGGACAGATTTCTTCGCAGCCACGTTGTGCAGCATGCAGCAGGCCAACACTATTCTACACACCTTCTCAGTGCCATAGCACAGGGATCCCCCAGAGAGATGGAGGCAATGGATTCTAGCCTTCAGGAGACCTATAGTGCGCTCAATCACCCTCCTAGTACGTCCATGGGCCTCATTGTAATTCCTCTCAGCATCTGTTCTAGGATTCCTCACTGGTGTCAGGAGCCAATGCATGTTGGGGTAGCCAGAATCACCTGCAAAAGTGGACAAAGCATGACTGCAGCTAACTACCCTCAGTTGCACACAGCCTGGCTGTCAGCTATGTACAGAAAATGTGTCAAACACACACCTATGATCCATCCTCTGTTCCCTTGTAGTTGTTCCATCATGTGTGGCACACTGCTGTTCCTCAGCACGAATGAATCATGGACTGATCCAGGGAACACGGTGTTCACATGTGAGATGTACTGGTCTGCAGTACACAGCAATTGTATTTTCATGGAGCGGAAGTTCTTCCTGTTTCTGTACACCTGTTCACTTACTCTTGGGGGGATGAGAGCTATGTGTGTGCCATCGATGGCACCTATCACATGGGGAATATTGGCAAAGGCATAAAAGTCTGACTTGATGGCAGGTAGTTCAGCACTTTGGGGAATCTTCAGATATGTCTGCATGTGTTGTACAAATGCATCCAGGAATCTGGACAGGATAAGGCTAAACATTGGCTGTGAAAACCCTGCACCCATGCCCACTGTCACCTGAAATGAGCCCGTGGCCAGGAAATGGAGTACAGAGAGCACTTGCACTCCAGTATGGATGGCATGCTGATTCCGATTAGCCGGTCTCAGTCCTGGATCCAGTAATTCACAAAGTTCATGGATAGTAGAACGAGTGAACCTGTAATTGATATTGATGTGACGTTCCACCATGTTCTCCAAATCAACAAGAGGTCTGTACACAGATGGGGCCCTCCCTCGCCTCATGGGTCTGTACCTAGGAGGAGTGGAGAACACATGTGAGGGACACAAATTCATTTGCACAAACTGTTGTGTATGAAACACTGCTGTCAAACATGTAGGTTACATTTAAGCATTGTAGGATGTTAAACTGGAATGACATGTCTGAACTGACATGTCTGGACTGATGTGGTGAGTAAATGGTCATTTGGGGATGCGTTTGAGGGCTGGGGTCCATAGGGCCTGCATGGGGCTCATGACCAAAAAATAACTGCGTAGTAGTTCGCAAAATGTCAGGCCCCTGTCATCCAGATATGTAGCAGTGGAAGTGACCTCATACCACTAGTGATTGTCATAATGGTGTAAGGCGGTGTTCACCGCCGTGCACCCATTCATTGGTTAACATTGATGTCAATGGGGAATATGGGCCTATCATGATTGCATCCGGTGGTGACGGTGCACACCGCCACAGAGAGTACGCCATTTCGTCATCCAGGGTTCACTTGACTCCCGGATTCCGTGCATGCAAGTACTCCTCTGAGTGTGCTGTTGTGTCCTGACTCTGGTCCCTGAATTTACACGAGTCACAGGGGAAAGGGCCCCGGTCTTCACCACAGAGGAGCTGGAGAAGCGGATGGACGGGGTCCTATTCCTGTATGCCAAGCTATATGGGTGACCAGAGGTGCAGGTGAGTAGGTGGATGGGGTGCATGGATGTGTGTGATGGTGGTGGATGGCTGTATGCATGTGTGTATGATTTGTAACTGCACAGCCGTTGAATGTATGATATTCAGTGTGAGTGAGGTGCTGGAATGCTGTTGTTAGTGTCCGTCCCATAAAGGACATATGGCCAGCGGTGTCAAATGGGCTTTTTATGACCTCAGTTGTTCTTTTCTGTGTGTCCCCTACAGGTCAGCGCCCATCAGAAGAGGGGACTCAGGAAGCGGTGGGAGGACCTGCGGCACTGGGCGAGGAGGACCTGAGAGGCCCAGCTGGGGAAGTCCTCCCAACGAGGAAGGAGTGCCCTGACCCCCCCCTAATACGCTGCATTCTGGCGGTGGCATATCCAGTCTTGGATGGGCGCTTGAATGGTACACAGCAGACACAAGGGGGTGAGTACAGAGACCATTGTATGCCTGCTTGATGGATCTCTGAGGGTGCTGTAGTTTGTATGTATGCTGTCTAGTGGCAGGGACTCTGACTGCTGTATAGCAATACGGCCCCCATGGGCAGTTATATGATAATGGGCAGGTCTGCAGTTCCTCAGGTCCTTCTGTAATGTGGGAGATGGTTGTATACTAGGGTTGTGGCCACTATTTAGGGGGCATAGGCATGAGTATAGCTGTAGGTGCTGCATGTTGGTGTATTAGCTGGGTGAGAGTATGGGTGGACCAGATATGTACATCAATCAGGTGTTAATATTCTCTCTCCTGTTTTGTCTCCCCACCCCTTTACTCTTGTGTTGTCTGTGCACATCAGCATCATCTGGTGAGGGAGCAGTGGCACCAGTGAGTGGGGATGTAGTGGCCCACGGTTCCAAGGAGGCAGAGTCTACCGACGCCAAGGGGACAAGTGGGTTGGAGTGTGAGGGGAGTACCACGGGGCAGGCAACTACCACTGGAGGTAGTGACTCTGATACCTCCTCCGATGGTAGCTCCCTGGTGGTTGCGGACCCTAGTGTGCCCACCCAATTTATGACATATTCCGCCACCCCCCCATGCCCTCCCAGTTGCACCCCACCCAGTTGCCCGTGCCCGCTCACCCTGAAGGGAGAGCATCTCCTTCGCCCCAGGCACCTTATCCCAGGCCCCAGTCAGCCTTGCTGCCCTCACTGAGGAGGCTATTGACCTTCTGAGGACCATCCTGTAGGGCAAACAACCATTTTGAATGCCTTCCAGGAGCTAGCATCCCAGATGCAGCAGTGCAATGCATACATGGAAGGCATTCACAGTGCCATGTCTGGCTCACAGAGATCTTTTCAGGCTCTGGCCTCCTCTTTGACGGCAGCCAGTGTCCCTGGTCTTTCCGTCCCCCCTCCAACTACCTCTACCCCTTCCAGTACCCCACTCCCTTCACCCATCCCAAGCACACATTCAGACAGCCATGCACACACCTCAAAACACAAGAAGCACACACAGAAACACAAGCACCACACTTCCCACAACAGGCATGCACACAGCCAACATAGAAAGGCACACACAACAACAACCACTTCCCCCAGTGTGTCCACCTCTCCCGCCTCCCTGTCTGTCACCTTGACATGCACACTCACAAGCACTGCACCCTCATTCACTGTTGCTGACCCCATTCTTGCATTCACCACAACATCAGACATCCAGTCATGCACCCCAGACACCACACCTGATTCACCACAACGACTTTGAGTAACACTTGGAGCACACTCACCAAACTTGCAGACACCCAGACAACATCCATTTACACTGGCAGCCTGTCTTGTCCCACTGTGTCCACGCCCCCTCCTCCCATTACACTCAGACATTCCCAGATACCCACCCAACACACATCCACCACAACGCAGCATACTGTACAGGCACCTGCATCCACGTCATGCACACCTACACCTGTTACAACCAATCCCTCTACCTCCACTCCCATACCTTCCTCCAGGTCCACCCCGACTGCCGCTAAGAAACTTTTCCTATCCCATGTAGACCTTTTTGAACCCACTGGGCGACCCCGTCTTGTCCCTAAACGTACCCACCTCCTTGCCCTGTCCACTTCTTCCACACCCAAGTCCACCCCTTTCCACCCTTCCCATTCCCGTGCCCCTTCCCCAGTGAGCTAGAGGCCCTGTGCTGGCCCTAGTCCATCTGCCACCCCCCGGTCCAAGCCCGCTCCCCCACCTTCCAAGGCAAAACTCAAACTCCCTCCATCTCCCAAATGTAAGCCCAACCCCCCCCCTGACGTAAGTCCCCACCCCCTGCCCCTGTTCTCTGAGGTGCCTGGCTGCTCCATTGATGTCCCTTTATGGTGGAGTACCATGTGCACACGTGGAGTCAAGTTTGGGCCATTTGGGCCAATCAGTCTCATTGATGTGGACTGGCCAATGGCCTCATTTGGACAATCTGTTGCTCCTGGAGCTTTAATAAAGTTTGTGTGCTCAGTGTTGGTGTTGGCACACTCTGGATACGTGGTTCCTCATTTTATTGTCGGGGGTGTTGTGCACATGGGGGTACTTTGGGCAGGTTGTCTTGGGCTTGTACCGGGTAAGTACCTCTTGCTCAGGTGTGTATGCCTTGTGATGGGTTGTGGGTGCGTTGCGGGATGGGTGGATGGGTGGATGTGTAACTGGGCACTTTCTTCCCTTGTTTAGTAGGTTGCAGGTACTCATCGTCATCGTCTTCTTTGGTGGTCATGGTCGCGGAGGTATATGGCAAGGAGCAGCACTGGCATGATTTCCAATTCTCTCTCCATGTCTGCGTTGGCGTGTTCTGTGTACCTCCTGTGAGTGTTTCCTTTTATTTGTTTTGTTTCCACCAGGCTTTGCGGGGCGGTGGTTCCCGCCCCAGAATTGACGGCGGTCTTGTGCTTCATTATTTGTTGAGCAGGTAGGGCCTTTCCATCGGTCTATGGGCAGCCTCTTCCATTGTTTTCGACACTCCTCTGCTGGTGGTGAGTGTTTTTCAGGCTGCCTGTTTTTTTATGTGCTTCATTATTTGGTGGGCCAGACCGCCAGCCTGTTGTGCTGTGTTGTGAGTGGGTGTGTGAGAGTCTGAGTGGTTGTGTAACTGTTTGAGTGCGTCTGTGATTGGGTGCATGAGGGTCTGACTGGGGCTGTGAGTGGGTGCAAGAGTGTCTGACTGGGTCTGTGAGTGGGTGCTTAAGGGTCTGAGTGGGTGTATGAGTGGGAGAAAAACTCAAAGAGATAGAGAGAGAGAAAGAGAGGGAGAGAGATAGAGTTTTAGGCTTTGATATATGATATACTTAGAATGAGATATTTCTGCACAAATGAAAATCTAAATTGTACTTGTCATTTAAAAAGACTATGGGGGTCATTCCGACCCTGGCGGTAAAATCCGCCAGGGCCGTGAACGACGGAAAGCACCGCCAACAGGCTGGCGGTGCTTTCCTGCCCATTCTGACCGCGGCGGTAAAGCCGCAGTCAGAAAAGGGGATCCAGCAGTTTCCCGCCGGATTTCCCCTGGCTGGGCTGAACCTCCATGGCGGCGCTGCAAGCAGCGCCGCCATGGGGATTCCGACCCCCTTCCCGCCAGCCTGTTTCTGGCGGTTTTTACTGCCAGGAACAGGATGGCGGGAACGGGTGTCGTGGGGCCCCTGGGGCCAGTGGCATGCGCCCGCCGCCCGCCGGGGTCAGAATGACCCCCTATGAGCCTTAAATCTTTGAAGGAAAAAAGAAAAGAACAAAACATGTCATGCTGGACTCAAACCCTCAGTGTGAAGATCAGTGACCTTCACACTGAGCTAATCATTTTTTTTTTTTTTTAGCCCTTTATTGGCTGTCTGGGACTTGTGCACTAAGGTAACTGTAACTCGTGCTCTCACCATGCACTGCTAATTACAGCACTCATGGCATCTTTGATAACATGACTGATAATATCAACGTAATATCTGCGGAAATTGTTTGATATTACTTATAAAAACAATGTAATATTTGCAGTAAAACTTTTGACGAAAAGCTGTGCATGGCTGCGGACGAGTTATAGTGACATTAGGGGACGAGTTATAGTAACTTGCGATAACTCTAACTATAACTATAGTTTTGTACGTTTAAAATGTGAGCCTAACTATAATGTCTCTGTAACCTTTGTTTTTTAAGTGAATTTCTATGTTTTTTTACATTCTATTTGCTAACGATAACATCCCTGTAATCTTTGGCTTTTTCAGTGAATTTCAATGTTTTTTTTAACGTAAATTAATTGTCATGACTATACATTATTCCAAACACTACCGCGAATGGCCTTTGACCGTACACGGCGGCAGTTGGCCACAGGGCCTGGCCTGGCTGTGCTGCGCACGGCCACAGACACTGCAACCAACCCCTAACCACCCAACCCCACGCTGCACATGACCTTTGGCTGTGCCTGGCGAGAGTTGGCCACCGCGTGTCTCCCTGGGATTGAGAATAGATGTGACAGAATGTATCTGGGTGTGAGAGTGGCTGTGAGAGTGTCTGGGTGTGATAGTAGGTGCGTCAGTGTGGGTCTGTCAGTGGGTGCCCAAGTGTCTGAGTGGGTCTGTGAGTAGGTGTGTGAGTGTCTGAATGGGTCTGTGAGTGGGTGCATGAGTGTCTGAGTGGGTCTATGAGTGCATGCGTGAGGGTCTGAGTGTGGCTATGAGTAGGTGCATGAGTGTCTGAGGGGGTCTGTGAGTGGGTACCTGAGTGTCTAAGTGGGTCTGTGAGTGGATGCTTCAGGGTCTGAGTGGGTGTGTGAGTGGGAGAAAAACTGAAAGAGAGAGAGAGAAAGAGAGAGAGAGGGAGAGAGATGGAGAGATTTTTAGGCTCTGATATATTACATACTTAGAATGAGATATTGCTGCACAAATGAAAATGAAAAATGTACTTGCCATTTAAAAAGAGTAAGATTACCTTTCAATATGAGCCTTAAACCTTTGTAGTAAAATAAAAAAAAGAACAAAATGAGTCCAGCTGGACTTGAACCCTCAATATGAAGGCCAGTGATCTTCACAATGAGCCAATCATTTTTTAAATATATCTGGGACTTGTAACTGTAACTCGTGCCCGAACCATGCACTGCTAATTACAGCACTCATGACATCTTTGATAACATGACTGATAATATCAATGTAATATCCGCAGTAACATTGTTGACATCACTAATTACATCAATGTAATATTTGCAGTAAAAGTTTTGATGAAAAAACTGTGCATGGCGGGGGAGTGAGTTATAGTTACCTTAGGGCACGAGTTATAGTTACTTGCGAGAACTCTAACTATAACTATGGTTTTGTACGTTTAAAATGCTAGACTAACTATAGTGCCCCTGTAACATTTGTTGTTTTAAGTGAATTTCTATGTTTAAAAAATATATATTTGCTAACTATAACGTCCCTGTAATCTTTGGCTTTTTCATTGAATTTCAATGTTTTTTTAAATGTAAAGTAATATTCATGACTATACATTATTTCAACCACCGCCGAGCAAGGCCTTTGGCCGTGCACGGTAGCAGTTGGCCACAGGGTCTGGCCATGCTGTGCACGGCCAAAGACCCTGCAGCCAACCCCCCTAACCACCCAACCACACGCTGCACACAACCTTTGGCCATGCCCGGCGGGAGTAGGCCAAGGCCTGTCTCTCTGGGTATGAGGTGTGACAGGGTTTATCTGGGTGTGAGAGTGTCTGTCTGTGATAGTGGGTGTGTCAGTGTCTGTGTGGGCCTGTAAGTGGCTGTGTGAAGGCTTCAGTGGGTCTGTGAGTGTGTGTATGAGAGTCTGAGTGCGTCTGTGAGTGGGTGTATGAGTGTTTGAGTGGATCTATGAGTGCATGTGTGGGGGTCTGAGTGTGGCTATGAGTAGGTGCATGAGTGTCTGAGTGGGTCTGTGAGTGGGTGCGTGAGTGTCTGAGTGGGTCTGTGAGTAGAGGCTTCAGGGTCTGAGTGGGTTTGTTAGTGGGAGAAAGAGAATGAAAGAAAGAGAGAGAGAAAGAGAGCGAGAAGGAGAAGGAGAGCGATAGAGATAGAGAGTTTTTTAGGCTTTGATGAATTATACACTTAGAATGAGATATTTCTGGACAAATTGAAAAGAAAAATGGATTTGTCAGTTAAAAAGAGTGATATCACCTTTCAGTACGAACCTTAAACATTTGAAGTTTAAAAGAAATTAAAGAAGGAAAATAACCATGGCTACACCTGGAGTAGAACCCTCAACTTTCAGTATGAGGATCTGTGACCCTAACCTTTAAGCAGCCAGTGACTCCTTACTGTGAAGCTTCCAGACATTCCTATGACAGTCAACCCAAGCATGTGATTGGAAAGAAACGTGAATGTTGGAAGGTTTAACAGTCAAAACCCTAGTTAATAAACAAACACACTACCAAGCAATAGTAGGATTTGAACCTTCAGCCTACTTAGTGACAGCACAAGACCTTGACCATTAGGCCAGGAGTGACAATGTTATGCTGTGCATCCAAACATAACCTTAACATTTGTACCAACTATCTTACTAGTCTTTGTGAAGTTATTTCATGGAGAGGCCATTGCAATGACAATCTCTTTCTCTCTCTCTTCCATCCCCTTGTGAGATGGAAAAGAGAGAGAGAGAGAAAGTGACAGAACCGCGGGGAGCCTCAAGGCCCTGCGGTCCTAGCTGACTCCCCACATCCTGTGGGAGCCAGCATTGCTCCCACAAGCAGGGGTCTGCTTTAAATAGCAGCTACCTGCATAGGTGAGCAATTGTTTCATCTGTTTCCCTGCATACAAAACTCTTCTTTCTGCCAGCTCCAACATAATCCAGCCCCAGGGAGGTGGTGGCCCCCAGTGCTCGGCAACAGACCTTCCCTTCATTCTTTTTATTGCAGCCCCAAGGACCGCCACTTCCCGGGCAGCCCTCCCACATTAAAAATGTCAATGCCCCTGGGACCAGGACCACCAGGGGGCTTCCTAAAAACAAGCGTGGCAGCCCACGCTTGTTTTTTTTATGCTTTTCCTGCGAATTCACAATAGCGTTGTGAAATTGCAGCAAAAGTTTTTTTCAGAAGTGTTTTTTTAGCCCCAGGTGGGTCCCTCTGGGATCCCAGCACCAGAGGCAAGGGTCAGGGTTATTCTACCTTGGCCCCTTGTCTTATTTTTGTAATAATTTTTTCTGGGACTTAGCTTCAGCCGAGTCCCAAGATGGGTGCCAATACTTCCTGGTTGAAGTGTTGGTAGCCAATCAGAGCTCTGTATGTCCATACAAATTTGGATTTCCTTTCATTTCTAATTTAAAACTACAGAACATACCGAAAGCTAGCTTTTTGCCAAATTTGGTGTTATTCCGTCCAGCGGTTCAAGTTGTAGTCGTGTTCAAAGCTACTGTGGGAATTAACATGCGAAATGCATATTTTTTTATCCCCCCCTCTTTTTCTCGGCCCCCACTTGACGGATCACCCCGAAACTTTCTGTGCGCAGCAAGAATCACCGGGCCACTTTATTTTGGAACATTTCGTGAAGATTCATCAAACGGTGCCAAAGATATAGGCAAGTCAAAAAACGCTTTATCTGTGGAAACATGGTCCTAACTATAACAACCTATCGGTGATCAACAGTAGGTGACATATATATATATATAACCATATATATATATATACACACACACACACACATACTACTAATCATCACACTTCTACAAATACAACAATAAAGGCTGCTCCAGGCCACCCAAAGTTGTAAGAATCGTTAGCACACACTGGGATTAATGTACCTTTATTAAACGGTCTGCTGATGTGTTCATTTGAAAAATATACAAACAGTAGCACTGTGTGTTAGACAATCATAAGTGCTGGTGTTGAGAATTAAGTGCCAGGGCCTAGCACTGACAAACACTGGCTCAAACTAAGCACTGAGCCTAGGGCAAATAACTAAAGAAGATAAAAGCCTGGAGAAAAACAATACAAGATAATTGCCTAAGGCAGGGTTCTGCAAAGTTGGTCCTGGAGAGCCGGGTCTGAAACATCTTTTTTCTAAATGTGGATATGCAAAAAATCTGGCATGGACCCGGCTCTCCAGGACCGACTTTGCAGAACCCTGGCCTAAGGGCAAATAACAATAAACAATAATTCCCTGGTTGAAAACAATAGATGATAGCTAAGACCAAATAAAAGAAAAGGATAATAGCCTGGGGAACAATAGATATAGCCCTGGAGGGAAACATCTGGTAAATATGCCTAGAAGAGAATAGTTCAGGCTAAAATAACTATTGCCTGGGGAAATAAATATACATGACAATAGCCTGGCAAAATTCAAATTATATTTTATTGATTTCTTTTTTCCTAGCAGCTTCAAACAAAAGGTAACATAACTGATGGTTGCATTTTTCCACAGTATCTATAATCAGTTAAAAAATCGAAACAATTTATTGTAAACACCCTGTAAAAAATAATGCAGGACATGGATCATAGTTTTGGCACGTAGGGTTATAGCCTGCCTGGGCAAACTAATCATAGATTAGGATGTTGGTTGCCTGAGGAAAATAACAATGGTGTGTTTTAAATAAACATAGAGCACAAGATCTTGGGGATAAAACAAAGTGAATGACAAACTGCAGGCAATCACCACAGATTAGCTTCTGCTCCTATTGCTCCACAGAACGTTGATAAATTATACTTATAAGTATATTTTATGTTGTACCATTTTATTCTGTTTTCTTGTCCACCACATATACCAGGAAGCTTTATTCCCCAGCACCCATCTCTACTGTAAGTGACATATTGACTCTGATTTAAAACTCCCTGCTGCGCAGCCCGTACTTTAGTCAAGTTCTCATTCTCCACCCAAGGCAAGAGGAAATGTAGGAAAATGGCTCCCTGTTGCAGTTACCCCCCACTTTGTGCCTGATATTGATGCTGACTTGACTGAGAAGTGTGCTGGGACCCTGCTAATCAGGCCCCAGGACCAGTGTTCTTCCACTAAAAATGTACTATTGTTTCCACAATTGGCACACCCCTGGCACACAGATAAGTCCCTTGTAAAAGGTACCAGTGGTACCAAGGGCCCTGTAACCATGGAAGGTCCCTGAGGGCTGCAGCATGTGTTGTGCCACCCTAAGGGACCCCTCACCAAACACATGCACGCTGCCATTGCAGATTTTGTTTGTTGGTGGGGAGAAAAAGGCAAAGTCGACATGGCATCCGCCTCAGGATGCATACCCACAAAATACTACCTCTGGCATAGGTAAGTCACCCCTCTAGCAGGCCTTACAGCCCTAAGGCAGGGTGCACTATACCACAGGTGAGGGCATAGCTGCATGAGCAATATGCCCCTACAGTGTCTAAGTCTATTCTTAGACATTGTAAGTACAGTGTGGCAATATTAAGTATATGGTCTGGGAGTTTGTCAAAACGAACACCACAGCTCCATAATGGCTACTCTGAATACTGGGAAGTTTGGTATCAAACTTCTCAGAATAGTAAACCCACACTGATGCCAGTGTCAGATTTATTACAAAATGCACACAGAGGGCATCTTAGAGATGTCCCCTGTATTTTACCCAATCCTTCAGTGCAGGACTGACTGGTCTGTGCCAGCCTGCTGCTGAGAGACGAGTTTCTGACCCCATGGGGTGAGGGCCTTTGTGCCCTCTGAGGCCAGAAACAAAGCCTGCTCTGGGTGGAGGTGCTTCACACCTCCCCCTGCAGGAACTGCAACACCTAGCAGTGAGCCTCAAAGGCTCAGGCTTCATGTTACAATGCCCCAGGGCACTCTAGCTAGTGGAGATGCCCGCCCCCTGGACACAGCCCCCACTTTTGGCGGCAAGTCCAAGGGAGACAATGAGAAAAACAACGAGGAGCACCCACCAGTCAGGACAGTCCCTAAGGTGTCCTGAGCTGAGGTGACCCCTGCCTTTAGAAATCCTCCATCTTGATTTTGGAGGATTCCCCCAATAGGAATAGGGATGTGCCCCCCTCCCCTCAGGGAGGAGGCACAAGGAGGGTGTAGCCACCCTCAAGGACAGTAGCCATTGGCTACTGCCCCCAGACCTAAACACACCCCTAAATTGACTATTTAGGGGTGACCCTGAACCCAGGAAATCAGATTCCTGCAACCTGAACCAAGATGAAGGACTGCTGACCTGTAAACCTGCAGAGACAACGAAAGACGACAACTGCTTTGGCCCCAGCCCTTCCAGCCTGTCTCCTGACTCGAAAAACTGCAACAGCGACGCATCCAACAGGGACCAGCGACCTATGAAGCCTCAGAGGACTGCCCTGAACCTAAGGACCAAGAAACTCCTGTGAGCAGCGGCTCTGCTCAAGAAACAGCAAGAATCTTGCAACTTTTCGGCAACTTTTAAAGACTTCACGTTTCCCGCCGGAAGCGTGAGACTTCCCACTCTGCACCCGACACCTCCGGCTTGAGATCCATAGAACAAACACCACAGGGAGGACTCCCCGGCGACTGCAACCCTTTGAGTAGCCCGAGACAACCCCCCTGAACCCTCACAGCGACGCCTGCAGAGAGAAACCAGAGGCTCCCCCTGACCGCGACTGCCTGTAACAAGGGACCCGAAGCCTGGAACCAGCACTGCACCCGCAGCCCCCAGGACCTGAAGGAACCGAACCTCAGTGCAAGAGTGAACCCCAGGCGACCCTCTGCCTAGCCCAGGTGGTGGCTGTCCTGGGAAGCCCCCCTGTGCCTACCTGCACCGCTAGAGTGACCCCCGGGTCCCTCCTTTGAATCCTATCTAAAACCCGACGTCTGCTTTGCACACTGCACCCGGCCGCCCCTATGCCGCTGAGGGTGTGTCTTGTGTGCCTACTTGTGTCCCACCCAGTGCTCTACAAAACGCCCCTGGTCTGCCCCCCGAGGATGCGGGTACTTACCTGCTGGCAGACTGGAACCGCAAGACCCCTGTTCTCCATAGGCGCCTAAGTGTTTTGGGCACCTCTTTGACCTCTGCACCTGACCGGCCCTGAGCTGCTGGTGTGGTAACTTTGGGGTTGCCTTGAACCCCCAATGGTGGGCTGCCTATGCCCAGGAACTGAGACTTGTAAGTGTTTTACTTACCTCCCCCAGGAACTGTTGATTTCTGCAGTGTGTCCACTTTTAAAATAGCTTATTGCCATTTTAACAAAGACTGTATGCGAGATTGCTTTTATTCAAAGTTCCTAACTTACCTGTGTGGAGTACCTTGCATTTTATGTATTTACTTCAAATCTTGAACCTGTGGTTCTTAAAATAAACTAAGAAAATATATTTTTCTACATAAAAACCTATTGGCCTGGAGTAAGTTTTTGAGTGTGTGTTCCTCACTTATTGCCTATGTGTATACAACAAATGCTTAACACTACCCTCTGATAAGCCTACTGCTCGACCACACTACCACAAAATAGAGCATTAGAATTATCTAATTTTGCCACTAACTTACCTCTAAGGGGAACCCTTGGACTCTGTGCACACTATTTCTTACTTTGAAATAGTATATACATAGCCAACTTCCTACATTGCTGGATCAGCGGTGGGGTCTGAGACTTTGCATTTGCTGGACTACTCAGCCAATACCTGATCACACGACTAAAATTCCAAAAATTGTCATTAGAAACTGATTTTTGCAATTTGAACTATTTTTCTACATTTTTAAAAGTCCTGCTACGGCCTTGTGTAAGTCCATGTTAGCATTTCTTTTAGAGTTTAAAACTTTGTAAAAGTTTGGATTTAAGTTCTAGAAGCAGTTTTTAGATTTTTAAAAAGTAATCCCAACTTTTAGAGAAATAGGTGGTCATTCTGACCCTGGCGGTCTTTGACCGCCAGGGCGGAGGACCGCGGGAGCACCGCCGACAGGCCGGCGGTGCTCCAATGGGGATTCCGACCGCGGCGGTAAAGCCGCGGTCGGACCGGCACCACTGGCGGGGTCCCGCCAGTGTACCGCGGCCCCATTGAATCCTCCGCGGCGGCGCAGCTTGCTGCACCGCCGCGGGGATTCCGACCCCCCCTACCGCCATCCAGATCCCGGCGGTCGGACCGCCGAGATCCGGATGGCGGTAGGGGGGGTCGCGGGGACCCTGGGGGCCCCTGCAGTGCCCATGCCACTGGCATGGGCATTGCAGGGGCCCCCGTAAGAGGGCCCCTACATGTATTTCACTGTCTGCTGCGCAGACAGTGAAATACGCGACGGGTGCAACTGCACCCGTCGCACAGCTTCCACTCCGCCGGCTCGATTCCGAGCCGGCTTCATCGTGGAAGCCTCTTTCCCGCTGGGCTGGCTGGCGGTCTGAAGGCGACCGCCCGCCAGCCCAGCGGGAAAGTCAGAATTACCATCGCGGTCTTTCGACCGCGGAACGGTAACCTGACGGCGGGACTTTGGCGGGCGGCCTCCGCCGCCCGCCAAGGTCAGAATGAGGGCCATAATGTCTTACACAGATGAGATGGTGGGGGAACTCAACCTCACCCCTTACCTGCATCTAAGGATGTCAGAGTTAAGGACTCTCTGTAAGCTAAAAAAGATAAAAACTGGGTCCAACCCTACCAAAGTAAAGCTCCAGGAGCTTTGGCAGAGTTCAAAAGGGACCACCTCTCTGAGGATATTCCTTCAGATGGGGAATTTAGTGAACAGGAGGATGAATTTCCCCCTCCTGTCCTGAATAGGGAGAACAGGGTCCCTCAAATCCTGACTCCTCAAATCATAGTCAGAGAGACTGGTTCTTACAAAGGGGAGACCAGTACCTCTGAAAACATTGAGGGCAGCCTCAATGAAGATGACCTCCTGTTAGCCAGGATGGCCAAAAGATTGGCTTTGGAGAAACAGCACCTAGCCATAGAAAGGGAAAGAAAAGAGATGGGTTTAAGGCCCATCAATGGTGGCAGCAACTTAAATAGGGTCAGAGAAAACACTGACATCCTAAAAATCCCCAAAGGGATTGTAACAAAATATGAAGATGGTGATGACATCACCAAGTGGTTCACAGCTTTTGAGAGGGCTTGTGCAACCAGAACAATAAACAGATCTTTCTGGGGAGCTCTCCTTTGGGAAATGTTCACTGGAAAGTGTAAGGTTAGACTCCTTACACTCTCTGGTAAAGATGCAGAATCTTATGACCTCATGAAGGCTACCCTGATTGAGGGCTTTGGATTCTCCACTGAGGAGTACAGGATTAGGTTCAGGGGGGCTCAAAAATCATCGAGGCAGACCTGGGTTGATTTTGTAGACTACTCAGTGAAAACACTGGATGGTTGGGTAACCGGAAATGAAGTGCATGACTATGTTGAGCTTTATAATTTGTTTATGAAAGAACACATTTTAAGTAACTGCTTCAATGAAAAGTTGCATCAGTATCTGGTAGACCTAGGTCCAATTTCTCCCCAAGAATTGGGAAAGAAGGCAGACCACTGGGTCAAGACTAGGGTAACCAAAACTTCCACTGGGGGTGACCAAAAGAAAGGGGTTACAAAACCTCCCCAGGAGAAAGTGGGTGACACTAGAAACAAAAAAAAATAGTTCTCTGTAGACCAGGTGGGTGGGCCCAAAGACACAACCCAAAACAAAGGTGGGTACCAGGGTAAGAACTGGGATGCCACTAAGGCATGGTGCCAAAACTGTACACAGACAGGGCACCACACCAAGGACACTTCTTGTCCCAAAAACAAACCCCCTAGCAAAATCCCAGGGGTGACCAGTGTAGTCACTGGGGATGACTCCTCAGATGAGGAGGTCTTCATAGCCTTCAACTGGAAAAAGGGGCCAACAGGTGAGTTGGAGATTCCAGAGGGAAGTAGACACTTCCACCACCTACTGGTGAATGGAATCCCAGCCACTGCCCTGAGAGACACTTGTGCCAGTCACACTATGGTGCATGACAGGCTGGTGTTCTCAAACCAGTACATCCCAGGTGAGATTGCAAGAGTAAGAGTTAGCCCAGACAGGCTCACTGATAGGCCTGTGGCTTTTGTGGCCATAGAAGTGGGTAGGACTTTTAGCTGGAGAAGGGTGGTAGTCAGTACAGACCTCCCCCTTGATTGTCTCCTTGGAAACCCAGAGGTTAGTCAGAGCCCAAGAGAGGAACTGGTCCAGTGCCAGTCCTCTCCCAAGGATTCTGGAGGTGCTGCCCCTGCAATTACTGCAAGTAGGCCCCTGAAGAAAAAGAAAAGAAAACAGTGTAGGAAAGGTGGACAACCTTTAGCGAAGGTTCTAACAAGCCAAGGAGATTCTGCCCCAGTAGGGGAGAACTCCAAAAGCGGCACTGGTAAAGTCCAACGTGACCCACAAGAAGTCTTGGCTAGTCAGGCAACTGTTAAGCCTGAGTGGGTGCCTCCTCAGTGAACAGAAGAAAGAGTGGAAGAAGGGTGTTAAATACAAGATGTAGTAACCCCAACTCTAACACAGCAGACAGGCACCCTGAACCCAAAGAAGCCTGTAGCTTAGCCTCTTCCCTTGTACGTGAAGAGGTAAAGGTGTGGTTCTGGGCACTGGCAGCTGTCAGTGGCCTCTGCTGGGTGTTAGCCTTTATGGCTGCACTGTCTTTGGCATGGTGGTCTGACCCCATGCCAAATAGCAAGTTAGGCCCCCTGACCCTGTTGGTTATGGTGGGGTTACTCCAGGTATGGGTAACCTCTGTGGGTAAGCTAGGGGTGACCATGGCTAAAATAAGATTAGCAGAGGTGGATACCTCTAACTCCAAAATAGAGAGAATGGTTGAAGACATTAAAAACTCAGACAAGAGGCAATTCAGACTAGGTCCTATCACTGTGGAAGTAGGTCAGTTCCCCAGAGGCAATGACCTGAACAGGAGGATGTAAGGCAGAGTAGGCCCTGCAACAAACCAGCCTATTTTCCCTACTCTTCCTCGCCTGACAGACTAGGAAGACTCTCCCAGCTTTGGCTGAGTCTCCTGGCCTGTGGGCTGGGGGGGGAGGGTTGTGTAGGAAAATGCACACAGAAGGCATCTTAGAGATGCCCCCTGTATTTTACCCAATCCTTCAGTGCAGGACTGACTGGTCTGTGCCAGCCTACTGCTGAGAGACAAGTTTCTGACCCCATGGGGTGAGGGCCTTTGTGCCCTCTGAGGCAAGAAACAAAGCCTGCTCTGGGTGGAGGTGCTTCACACCTCCCCCCCCTGCAGGAATTGTAACACCTAGCAGTGAGCCTCAAAGGCTCAGACTTCGTGTTACAATGCCCCTGGGCACTCCAGCTAGTGGAGATGCCCGCCACCCTGGACACAGCCCCCACTTTTGGCAGCAAGCCCAGGGGAGATAATGAGAAAAACAAGGAGGAGCCACCCACCAGTCAGGGCAGCCCCTAAGGTGTCCTGAGCTGAGGTGACCCCTGCCTTTAGAAATCCTCCATCTTAATTTTGGAGGATTCCCCCAATAGGAATATGGATGTGCCCCCCTGCCGTCAGGGAGGAGGTACAAGGAGGGTGTAGCCACCCTCAAGAACAGTAGCCATTGGCTACTGGCCCCCCAGGCCTAAACACCCCCCTAAATTGAGTATTTAGGGGCGACCCTGAACCCAGGAAATCAGATTCCTGCAACCTGAACTAAGAAGAAGGACTGCTGACCTGTAAACCAGGAGAGACGACGGAAGACGACAACTGTTTTGGCTCCAGCCCTACTGGCCTGTCTCCTGACTCGAAAAACTGCAACAGCGACGCATCCAAATGGGACCAGCGACCTCTGAAGCCTCAGAGGACTGCCCTGAACCTAAGGACCAAGAAACGCCTGTGAGCAGTGGCTCTGCTCAAGAAACAGCAACAATCTTGCAACTTTTCAGCAACTTTTAAAGACTTCACGTTTCCCGTCGGAAGCGTGAGACTTCCCACTCTGCACCCGATGCTCCCGGCTCGAGATTCAGAGAACAAACACCACAGGGAGGACTCCCCGGCGACTGTGACCCTGTGAGTAGCCCGACACGACCCCCCTGGACCCTCACAGCGACGCCTGCAGAGAGAATCCAGAGGCTCCCCTGACCGCGACTGCCTGTAACAAGGGACCCGACGCCTGGAACCAGCATTGCACCCGCAGCCCCCAGGACCTGAAGGAACCGAATCTCAGTGCAGGAGCGACCCCAGGCGACTCTCTGCCTAGCCCAGGTGGTGGCTGTCCCGAGAAGCCCCCCTGTGCCTGACTGCACCGCTAGAGTGACCCCCGGGTTCCTCCATTGAATCCTATCTAAATCCCGACGCCTGCTTTGCACACTGCACCCGGTCGCCCCTGTGCCGCTGAGGGTGTGTCTTGTGTGCCTACTTGTGTCCCCCCCAGTGCTCTACAAAACCCCCCTGGTCTGCCCCCGAGGACGCGGATACTTACCTGCTGGCAGACTGGAACCGCAGCACCCCTGTTCTCCATAGGCGCCTATGTGTTTTGGGCACTTCTTTGACCTCTGCACCTGACTGGCCCTGAGCTGCTGGTGTGGTAACTTTGGGGTTGCCTTGAACCCCCAATGGTGGGCTGCCTATGCCCAGGAACTGAGACTTGTACTTACCTCACAATCTAACCTTTACTTACCTCCGCTAGGAACTGTTGATTTTTGCAGTGTCCACTTTTAAAATAACGTATTGCCATTTTAACAAAGACTGTATGTGAGATTGCTTTTATTCAAAGTTCCTAACTTACCTGTGTGGAGTACCTTGCATTTTATGTAGTTACTTTAAATCTTGAACCTGTGGTTCTTAAAATAAATTTTTCTATATAAAAACCTATTGGTATGAAGTACGTCTTTGAGTGTGTGTTCCTCATTTATTGCCTGTGTGTATACAACAAATACTTAACACTACCCTCTGATAAGCCTACTGCTCAACCACACTACCACAAAATAGAGCATTAGAATTATCTAATTTTGCCACTATCTTACCTCTAGGGGGAACCCTTGGACTCTGTGCACACTATTTCTTACTTTGAAATAGTATATACAGAGCCAACCTCCTGCAGGAGACATATGCAACAGTATCACCTATTTGGACAGACAAGACAAGATTATCAACTACTTTGGCCTGTTAGGACTATGAAGTAGCATTGGCCAGAATCCCTAATTCACACCAGCCTTAGCAAGGACCTCAGCAAGGACCTTCAATGTGATATCTCATCATGTGCCTAGCCCAGCATCTCTCCCTACAGATGCCCACAATCAGATCCTGAGCTAGAATACAAGCACATCCACAAACCCTCACAACATAGCCCCAGACTCATACACAAATGAATAGCCACCACACACCATCAAACTACAAAATACACATTCCTACTCATGCTCAATATTCCACACTGTGCAGGAATGGGGATTAGTGGCATTTCAAAGAGGTGGGGTATAAAAGTTGGTGATGAGTGTTACATGGAGAGTGAGCAAAGTGAGCAAGCCTGACCAACATCAGGTGGTTGAGGTTGTTCTCCTTGGGGATTTTTTTTTTTTTTAAATGGGTTGCGAATGGTTATTGTATATGGACCACAACAGTAATACATGCAGTCCTTGACTGTTTAAGTAAAGGCCAACAATGGATGCTAGTGTTGCCCTGTGTTACCTAATTTTGTATAAGTGACTGGTAGTTTTACATCTAACATTAGCTCCCATTAGCACTAAATGACAACAGAATTTCGAATATTTACACATCAGGTGGTGAAAGTATTTTTGCAGTGGTCTGTGCTGTAATTATGCAAAATTTCCCAGCACTTGCACAAATTGCCCAGAGCGAATTAAGTGCTGAATTTGCTTAATAAGGTGTCTAAATCCATCTGGTACTGTAAGATGTTCTCGTTCTCCCTTGGCCTTAGCCCCAACCCTCATCACAAATTACAAACATTAAGTGCCTCAATGTAGTTTGAAAAAGAGCCCCCTCCAACCTGAGACAGTATGCTATAGCTGTTATAAACCTTAGAAAATGCAGCCTCATAAGTATATCATCTTTAAAGGGTTGCCAATACATATCTAATGATTTTATCAGGAAGGCTGATGTTGTTGAAATTCACATCTAAGTACAATCTGGATGCTCGAATTACTGCTCTGGATATAATATTCACAAGTCACTCTATTTCTGAAAGAGGCGTAGTTTGAAAATGTTTTCCTCTCTAGGCACACAGGGAAGTGACTAGGGTTGTCAGTTGAATTTACTGTTTACATTTAAAAAAATGGTCATTCATACTTAAATAATAATTGATGGGTTTTATCCTGATGGGCATTATCCCTGCATGCATAAAGGTTTAGGTATGTGGCAGAATTATGCTAGACAGCATAATCCTAAGCGTTCTACCACTCACTTATATCAGATGCCCCTGATGCATGAGGGACCTGGGGCACCTCATTATTTTCTTTGGCCACAAATGGACAAGGAAAATCTTAAGAAATTGTTGCCGCTGCTTACAGAGGGAGCAGAGAAGTGGATTAGAGCTTTTGAAAAACAAACTGCAGGTATCACCTTAGCAGTAGGGAATATACAAAGTCAGCTTAGTTCTCTTATAGGAGATGAAACAGACACTGTTTTCCAAAAGGCTGACAGGTCTCCACTTAATTTGGTAAGGGCAGCGATTTGGGGATTGAGGAAGATATACCCTGATGGGCCACATATTGGATCTCGTATGACTCAGTCAATGCAGCCAAATGAGGATCCTGCGAGTTCCTTAACAGAATGAAGGAGAAAGTGATCTAGGAAGTAGGTGAGGGTTGGGAGGTAACAGGAGTTAATGCTGTATTGTTTTATAATGTGGTGAAAAAAGGGTTACCCTCTGATGTACAGGACAGCCTAGATAATATAGTGGCATTAAAAGCCACACCTTGGACAGAGATACAAGCACACATAATACATTTTTGCAAGAAGAAACAGGAAAATGAAAGGAACAAACAGGGTTTGATAGATAAAACAGCAGCCAAACTGATACAGCAGAAGCTGGCAAAGAAAGGAGCAGTAGAAGGAACTGTAGTAGCAGCTGCCACTTAGATGACTGCAATGTCTGTGGCATCAGTCCCAGAGACCACTCAACAACAATACCCACAGCAACAGGACAAGATAAGGATACAGGGAAGTCATAGAGGAGGACTGGGATGACTAGGAGGAGGAAGAATGGGTCCTCAAAGTTTGATCAGGAATGTCATTATTGTCAGAGGTATGGACATTTTATTAGAGATTTTAGGATTAAGAAATGGGATGAGCACAACAGAAGGGTAGGAGTTTATAGTCAGCCAGAGAAAACAGTGGCACAGTCACAATCTGATGCGCAAATCATATATGTACCACAGACGCAATCACAGAATGTGAAGCCACCAATAATACCACAAGAACACCAGGTGCTGCCTCAGCAAAATTATCCAATCCACCCAAAGGTTATTGTCCCTCAAGGTGAACAGGGAGGAATAATTGTGCAAGGAGGGAATCCTTTTCGGATAAATTATGTGGGAGTATATTCACAATGAAGGTGCCGACAAAGCATTTCTATGTGTCCAGTATTGTCAGTGACACACAGGCCAGATGAGGAACCCACTGCAATGGTAGCTAGCAATGATAAAAGGTATGCATTCCTCCTAGATACAGGAGCAACTAGGTCCTGTATTGAAGAGGGGGCCTACCGTTTTCTAACAGATCAATGGACACACAGGGATTCTCTGGGGAAGCAATGAGGGTCCCGTTTACTAAAGCAGTGAAAAAGGAAGGAGGTACATTGATGGCTGTTTACTATTTTCTCCAGCTGCCCCAGCTAACTTAAATGGAAGAGATCTTATTTCCAAAATACATATGACTATTCATTTTTAACCTAATGGCACCATGATTTGTTTATCCCCTGGAGTTTCACCTTCCAGGGCGATGGCACTAATAATAGATTCCTACACTGAAGATCAAATCCGAGCATGACCTGTTGATATGGAGGCATTTACAACACCACAGTCAATGGGAAAGAAGGTTCAGTTGCCTTTTTCAGAGGCAAGGACAAGAATCCTGTATTACTGATACTGACCTAGGGACTGATCTAGATCTTCACGGACGAGAATACTTTGTCACAAACGTGACGGATATCCTGTCCGCTGTATTACAATCCTATTAAATCCTATGCAGATTGTAATACAGTGGACAGGAAGTTCTTCACGATGTAACAGAGTATTCCCTCCACCAAGATCTAAATCAGGCCCGTAGCATTGCAAATAGTGGCCTTAGAGATAACATCAATCTAAGGCACTCTGTTAGCCAGCAACTATAATCATGTCTTATGTGCATGTACTATTTTTATAGAACTAGGGAAAATGGTTACAGACATTTTGGATGACTAATTGTTTGTGATGAAATTCTTAAGAAAACATTTGTAGGTTTCAAAGTCACATACCACTAAGGACAGTGTTGGAAGTAAGGAAACTTACACCAGGAGGAGCTTTCAATACTGTTAGGGAAGCCGATCTGTCCCAAGTACAATGGACTAAGGGTCCTTACGATGTAGACCTTATTCGTACTGCTACACCATTCCGAATTACATTACAGGAAAGTGCTATTTTACCTAGAGTAAGACCATATCCTCTTTCTAAGGAGGCAGATGAGGGCATTGCCTCTACTATATAGGCTCTGTTAGAACAAAGAGTAATTTACCCTGGAGTGCCTCCTTGAAACATCCCAATTTACCCGGTTAAGAAATCCAAGGGTAATAATTGGCATATGGTTCAAGACTTGCACCCCCTGAATGATTTAGTGATGCCAGGATTTCCAATTGTTCCTGATCCATCTATCAGTTTCACAAATATTTCTCAGGACACTAATTACTTTTCTGTTATTGATCTGGAGAATGCTTTCTTTAGCATTCCTCTGCATCCAGACAGTCACTATTTGACAGCTTTCACGGGACTCAGTATTTGTATTCTCATTTTCCCTGAGGGTATTATGGGTTCCCAAGTAGTTTTAACACTGTGGTAAGAAACAATTTATCAAATTTTCAGTGTGACAGCACCTTGTTGCACTACGTCGACGACATACTGATTTGTAGTCCCACCAAGCAGCAGTGTAGAAAAGATACTATGGGGCATATTTATAATCCGTCTGCGCCGAATGTGCTTCAAAAAGTTTGACGCACATTCGGTGCAAACCATGCACCATATTTAAACTTTGACGCCCGAGCCCACGGACATCAAAATCCCGCCGCGTGCCTCATTTTATGGATGCGGGAAACTGCCTTGCGTTAACACACAGAAGCAACAGCAGAGTAGCAAAAAGAAGACATGGAGGTGCTTCTCATCCAGCGTGCACGCAGACGCAGAGCACAGCAACATTACAGCAGCTTCAACAACACCAGCAGGGACCCCAAAGGCAACGCAGAAGGCAGGAGAGGATATTCCACACCAGGACAACCCTTCATGGCCTCAGGGAACATGACATCATCCAGAGGTACAGGTTGAACTGGCAAGCCATTCAGCAGCTGCTGTGCAACATTGAGCCACAGTTGGCACCCAGCTTGCAGACACCCCGCACCATCCCACCAGAAACCAAGCTGCTAGCTGTACTACATATGTTGGCAAGTGGCTCCTTTCAAACCACTGGTGCCCTGGTTGCTGGGATCTCACAGCCATCATTCTCCGCCTTCCTGCCCAAGGTACTGGATGCCATCATCACACTCACACCCCGCCACATCTGCTTCCCCAACACACAGCAGAAGCAGCAGGAGACCAAACAGGGGTTTTACCTGATTAATGGATTTCCACACGTCCTTGGTGCCATTGACTGCACACATGTACTCCTTGTGCCACCTGCTGCAACTGAACATCTATACCGCAACAGGAAGCACACACACTCCATCAATGTGCAGGCCATTGTCGATCACCAGTGATTGATCACCAACATCGTGGCAAAGTATCCTGGGAGTGTTCATGATTCATTCATCTTCCGTCACTGTACCATCAATCAACACTTCCAGGATGGACGATATGGAAATGGACTACTTGTTGGTAAGTACAAAAACCTACTTATATACACACTGCACAGCAACCCTCTAGGACAAACAACACATACACCACAACAGCGACATGTGGACAGGATCACACTGAGGTTGTGACACGCTAGACATGTTTAATATCCTCACCCAATGGGTGACACACCTAGGGACGAAGTACCGTTCCAAATAAAAACTGATGCCACTCCACAGACACAAGGGGAAAATGTAAAACAACACAATGACAAATACATGGTGCCAACTGGCATTACATCTACGAAGATAAAACTCCAATAAGACATCAATAACACCCAATCAAACACCCTTCCAGTCAATACGTACTGTGTAAGGGTGTGGAATGTAATTTGCTGCAGTTCAAACACCGTGACTCACATAGCATGATGATGACTACAATCAAGGTCACATGCAATCATTGAGGCCATTCCAATATCTCACATCACTCCTGCTCTCACATTGCCCACTACCAAGAGGCAAGTGGACTGGGCGAAGAATACGTCTTGATGGTACTATATGGAAGGTGCACATTCCTACACATACGCATTGTGACAAATTAACACACACACACAACAGATGTACTGCCATACGGACCTTCTGAAACTCAAAACGACAACCTCACAACCAAGTTAGCCAGCTGAACTAGACAATGTGCAGTAGTCTAGGTAGACGTTACAACCTGAGTCAACTTGCCAAGGGCAGAGAAATAGGTCTGCAGTGAACTTGTCACACATGTGAAATTAGTGTACAGTCAAATGTTAAGACGTCAAAGATCACAACGTAGGGAGAAGTGTGGCTAATTGTCACCTTGCAAAATGTAATCGTCTCACTGATGGTTAAATTAATCTATTGCATATGTCAAAATGTATGGGATGTCCAGGGTACATAGATGCAAACGTGTTACCACCACTGTTGAATTGATTCTGTGTATGGAACTATCATCTCACCCCTAGTGAAGACACAGGGACACCTGTATCACAAGTCACAATGCAAGGGAGTACACACTGTACTGCAACTCTCAAAATATACTGCTGACAACTGGTCAGCAGCCAAACACTCGTTCAGCCAAGGAAACAACCCAATGCTGATTGTACATCCTAGAAGCCTAGGAATCAACACAATAACACAAACACAAATGAGTCACAGACAACACAAGAGAATTACTGCCATGCAAGGTGATATTAATGGGGCAAGCAACATCAACATGATCTCAATCATTTTCTCTTTCAGCTGATCTGGGTGTTTGGGATCCAGCCATGGATTATGACCCCATTTGCAACCCAAGCACTGCAGCAGAGTGTGCCTACAATGAGGCACATAGGAGGACACGCACCTTAGTCAAGAGAACCTTTGGCATCCTGAAGTCAAGACTGAGGTGCCTCGACATCACTGGAGGCAGCCTCCTATACTCACCAAAAATGGTCTGCAAGATCATTTTAACCTGTGCCATCCTGCAAAACATTTGTGTACGAAAGAACATTCCCCTATTAGAACCAGAGCCACAAATGCCTGAAGAGGAGGAAGAGGAGGATGCTGGCCATCAACATGAGGGGGACCAACCAAACACAGCTGCAGGATTGTGTATGCGACAACATATTGTCAACAATTTCTTTTGAATCAACTCACCATCACCACTGTATTAACATATGTAAATAAACACCTATAATAATCACCATATCATGGTCTGGGTAATCATTTTTGCTCACCTTTATCACTAACTATCAGAATAAGAGTGTAGCCTCATGGAGCATTGCTGATATACCGATCAGGACACAGAAATTTCCAAAGCAATTGTGATGCATATTAATGAACAGTCACATTCACACACACTGTAAATGACATATATTCGGTACATTTCACCTTTGAAGAGGACCACACCTATTTCACACATACATGTTGGCAACACGATTCTTTGCAGCATATGGCACACAACTAAGACACCATCAGTCAATAGTGGAACAAAAAGCATCATACATGAGGCAGTGGATGTGCTATTGCATTAGTAATATTAATGTATGGCCACACCCTTGACAGCAGTAACTGTTACCTCACCTATCTTTGCAAGGACCATGTGTGACTAGAATTCCATATAAGCAGAACCTAGATAGCACAAGTGCCACACCTATGACAAGCATTGCGCACATGACATTCCATGTACATGTCAGCCCATGTCCTAAGTCCTGACACACCCATGTTCCCGGTCTCACCTCACCCGTCTTAAGAGGTCCCTTGAATGGTAATATGTGTACCCAGATATTCCCTCCTCTACACACACACAGACTAACAATTTGAATCCAGTGTGCTTCACCCTTTAATATGGTATGCCATAGTCATTGTACATCTGTCTGCATGGACGTCAGGTTAAATAATGCACTGGCTTGTAGTCTCTAAGCCCTGTTTTCACCTGTAGATTGCTTCCCATGTGAAAGGTACTGTTGGCCATTTGAACTAGAATCTCACCTACAGGACTTGTGTGACTCTGATGCAGCACACACCTGTCAGCACCTCCATGCAGACCAGCCATTTGAACATGCACTGCCCTTGCAGATGCTTGGAACAGCATAGAAGCTGCCATTTTATCGATTACACTGTTATGCATTGCCATAAAAATCAGCTGTGTAACACAGCCCTTGGGTTAATGTGTCACCTTCCAAAACACAGGACAAACACAGTTTTCCATGTCAACTGTCTTGTTCCTCCTCCGACCAGTCTCAGTCAGACCACTGAGTATGTACCTTGTGAAATTGCTGGATCCTGATTGACCCTGCATCCTGTTAGCCTGACTGGCACCTGTCTGTGCGTTACCCTAAAGGTTCCTTGTGGCTACATATGTATCCTAGTTGCTTTCCCAACCCTCACATTCCTCCTGGGGTATTTTGTCAGGTGGTTCTTCAATGCATACTCAAATGCATTGTATAGCATAATCTGCTTATTTATCGTACCATAGTTGGGAACTTGTCTCCAAATACCCAAATCATGGCCTATCCCTTGTCTGGGTCTCATGTATGCATGAGCGACAAATTGTGACAGTGTACCATGGCCGTATGCAGGTATTGGGTATGGTGCCTCCAGCAGAACCAGCAACCTCTGATAATGTCCATGAAAAGTCCACACATGTTAGGACTCTGACGGTTCACACGCTGATTCACATTGCTCACAACATATTGATGGGCCGTACGTGGTGAATAGCTGCGAGAATAATCAGCACAGAGACTATGATGTTCCCAGATGCAGTGGGAATTTTAGAGGCCAACCAGTGTACAAATGTTGTGATAACACCTGCCGGTACAAGAATCCTGAGATATGATCTTACTCAGCACACCAAGGTTGCCCTGTTGACAGTCTCATAACACGTCTGCAGTGACAGGGTAGGACCATCCCCATGTGGGTTCTCAAGTCCTCATTGGCTTTACTTCCATTGATCTCCGAAGGGTACTCATTAGATACAGGAATAGCTGCCACAGACCCATGACTAGACCTGGACGCAACTGTGACAACATAGACCCCTAAAAATATACAGGATAAACATTGGCCCACACACATGAACCAGACACCTCCTTGCAATTGATCACTGGAAATATGTGGCCACGTGCTGCTTGGTCTGCTGGTCCTCCACTGCCACAGGAGAGTTGTGGCTCAGTTATATGACCTCAACTGTGGTGTGACATTACAAATGTGGTTTATCTTTGGCTCTCCGTGTCACAAGCATAGTACCCACTTAGTATGTACATGTGCCTGACTCATGGTGGGTTCACCAACAAGCAGTATCCAAAATTTCAGGACATGTGATGGCCAAGTTTTGGACCATTGACATGAACAACCGTCTGCTATCTATCCGGTGCATGCTTTGTCATTTGTGGTGTTTATGTTACCCAAAAACTAGAAAGTGCACACAGCAGTTGTTGCTACATGCATGACTAACACATGTCCTCTCTAATTTCCACACTGACTTGCATCTGAGGGTTGGACACATTGACTCCACATACATACAAGCATATTTGCAATAATGCATCTTGTGATGGTCACACAGTGGGTCAACAACAATATTAGTAGCCAAAGCACACACATTGAGCCCTAGGCATTGAGGTATTGTAATCATGTGCGTCACCTTGCTATCCTCTCCTTACGCCAAACATGCCCAATTTGTGTACCACATATATGTAGGCCACACGTTTGGCCATCTATTGCATCCGTCAAGAGTGAAAACCCAGTTAATGCTTGAAATTTTGCCACATACCCATCAAAAAATTATGCACATGCGTCTAAAAATGATGCTTATGGCCGAAAAACGACGCATAATGCCCTGAACGAACCATTGGCCCTGAGAGGTATCTTCCACACTGTACCTCCGAAAATTGGTTAACTTTGAAACAATTTAGAAACATATGGATGCGGGCTTAAATCTACTCCTGTGCGTCGATAAAAATGACGCACAGACTGTATGCATCAAAATATTTTGAAGCATGACAATAAAAACGCCCGCCATTTTAGGCAGGAAGTGATGTAATAGGATATCCTGTTTACAGAATAGGTACAGTGGGTGTACTTTCACTTTCACTTTGCAGTCTGTGATATTTCCTGACTGTGTGGCTGTGTCTTAATTTGTCTCTGTGCATTTAGTGAATTTGTCTCCTGTGTGGTCTTTTTATTGTTTTTTTGTGAATAAAAACTTGTTGTAGTATCCTGTCTGAGTGTTTTTGTGGTCATTTGTGTTGTAAACTATTGTCTTTGTTTGGTTGGGAGTCTGTTGTCGGTAGTGTTAGTTTGGGTATAGTTGGGCTGTGTTGGTAGTTTATTTGAATTTTTCCTGTCCTACTTTCCCCCTATTCTCCTTTGTTCCCCCTTTATCCCCTATTTCTCTTTTTGTACGAATATGTTGGGTAGGCCTCGTCTTGGCAGGATGGGAGAGGAGAAGCTGGGTGGGTTCATTTGGCTGGTGTGCCATTTCCTACCCCTGATGATTGAGGCAGGTGGGCGTGTGATACAGGGGTATCACACTGAGGCACGGAGGCTCTGGTGGGCAAAGGTGTTGCATCATCTGCAAAGGATTTACAACACACCTAGAAACGACCACCAGCTGAAGCACCGCTGGGCTGACCTTGTCTCCAGGGAGCAAGATCTGCTGGACCACCTGGGGATTGTGATTGTTGGCCCTGTTGGTGAGTACAAATCATGTTAATGTGCACGTTTAAATGCTCTGTAGTGACATCAGCTGATTTTTACAATATCTGCCGGCAATGTTGTTGAGTGTGTGGAAGGCTACTGAAACATACAGGGTCATATTTCTACTTTGTTAAGGACCACAATTGAGAGCTGTTTGGAAGCAAGTGCTCCGCAAACTTACTGAATACATTTGTATTATGTAAGTTAGTGCCACCTTTGTGTCAAACAGCAACACAAATCAGGAGCCAATTATGTATAGATATAGGCCACAGTTGCCTGTGAGGTATAGATTTTTCCAACTCATTACCGTCATTTGTTGACGCAACAGCTAGACTGACTTTCTGAACACAACAAGAGGCTGAAAATTAGTGCAGCCTTCATGTCAATTGATGATAGCAATGTGGCGCAAACATATGTCTCATGTGTGTTTGGTGAGTGTGTAAGGAAACCGATCATGGAAATACCAAAAATCTTAGGGATTATTGTGCCATTCCTTAATTTCTGATACATGTCTGATCTGGATTTGGACATATAGGGAACAAGTCCTCACGGAAAGTGGCTTTGGATGTCTCTCGTGGATACACATGATGAGACGAATACACTCCATGATTTTGTCTGCTCACTAATGAAGGAGCATGTTTGCCACCACATGATAGTTAGGGCCACTGCATGTGTGCAGATATGTGTGTATCACTCACTGGAGTCCCTGGGTCTGTACATGCTTGGCGTGGTATGTAGGATGCAGTATCATCATGCCTGAGAGGCTTTACCTTCTGATGTAATCTTACACATAGTATTTGTCTTTGGAATTGTTGTACAGTGCACAGACATTGAGCACATTTCTCCCTTCCATGCCTTACAGGTGGACCGGCACCCTACACTGTTGGCGAGGTGGCTCGATTTGAGGACCCAGACAACTCCAGTAAGTGTTGATATGTCTGTTATGTGTTGTGTTTGCTGGTGATGTGTGATGGACTCCTGTGTGTTGGACACATAGCAAGGTGTGATGCACTGGCCAATCATTTGTTTTCTTCCATGAGTGGAATATCATTTTATCACCATCTTTGAGTTGGCCAATCCTTATCGTATTGTCATATTTTCATATTTTCATGTTCTAGGTTAGTCCTGTAGGCACGGCAATGTGAATAGGGATGAGTCATGTGGATAAAACTTGATTCAGAAAAAGTCGCACTGGACCAAATTAGTGAATTAGTCAGTCAGTCAGACCCGAAATCTCCCAGAATACTTACCCACAGACTTCTGCTTCCCTCATTCACTAATGTACTTATTGAACTGTATGTTAAACTTCCTAGCAGCATGTAGCTCCACATGTAGTGCTACAAGTATGTGGCACTTGAGTGCAATGGCCTAGGTGTGCATGCAACTCATGGCCAGAGGTGTTCTTGCATCTCTCTGTTTGTTGTAAGTCATGGCTTACTGGTAGTAAATGATGTGGACAAAGGTCTGCATTTCCAAAACATGAGTGTCAATGGGATTGGTCAAGGGTCAGCTGTCTCCTATTTGGAGATCCTCCTTACCTGTGGTGTGTGTGCTGGGCCAAACCCGTGTCCAGCATTCCCAAGCTTCCTGGGTGTCCTTGTTTTGGGAATTATTAGTTGATAGTCCACCCCCCGCCCCCCTCCAGACACAGGCATAGGGTTGTGAATAGTGTACCTAGGACTGATGATACAAGTTTGGTACACAGACATGTAAATCAGTGAATCACTTGTCTGAACCTAATGTACACACTCATGATTAGCACATGCTTACTATACTGGCAAGTCCATTTACAACTCACAGATCATGTGGCCCTAGATTTCCATCCCGTACAATGACATTTATAGCCCTGGCAGTGGTGGAGGATGTGCAGCATGATTTTTAGCTGACAACTGGCAGAACTATGATGCCAAAATCATGCCAGTTGTTACCCATCTTGTAGGGTTTGAATGTGCTATGTGTGATAGGACCTTTGTAGGCTGGCTTGCCATGTACTTCCTCAGGGACAATCATTGATCTGTATGATGATATGGGCTGTTACAAGTACAATAAATGTATTGTCTGATTTACTTCTTGTACCATTTCACCAATGCAGTACCTAATGTTAGATTTTCTATTTGTCTTAACAGCTGCAAATATGACTCCCATCCAGGTCAGGGAGTTTCAACGGCGGGCAATGAGATACCGCCAAATACTAGATGTCGAATCTGGGTACCGCAACATGGCCTGCAGATATCGCCATGAATGAGCCTCCGGAGCCTGGAGGGCATTTGCACAAGGCAGCCCTTCTTTGTCTACCACCACCAGCACCACCACCACCACCAATACCACCTAGGTGGCACCACCAGCATCTGGGACCTTTGCGGGACCATCCACAGCAACTGCTCCTGGATCAAGCACGGCACCACCTGCAGGGCAGCCTAAAGCCATTGACACAACACGGGCCCATACTTCCTCGGCTGGCACCCAGACCACCACTGCTGCAGGCATTGACCCTGCTGCTTTTTCACAAATGCAACGGAAATTGGACCGTGTCCTTAGAAAGATGAGCAGACTGCGGCAGGAGGTGCGACAGGTCAACCAGCGGGTGCGTTCCATCAAGAAGACCCTCCGGAGGGCCAACCTATAGAAATGTTGACGGACATGATTCCCTCCCCTCCCTCCTCTTTCCTGGTTCTTATACTTTTGGGTTTAGGGGGCTTAGTGTTAGGTTAGTATAGGCTGTTAGTTTAGTTAGTGTTAGTGGGTGGGAGGTGGAGGTTCCTGAATATTTCTACAGTTTATTTTTATGTGTGTTGGTGGGTGGGGGTCAATGTTGGGGTTCTTGAGTTTAAAAAAAAAAAAAGAATAAAAAAAAAATATATATATATATATATCTATATATATATATATATATATATTTGTTTAGTATAGGATAGTATGTGTTTAGGTTAGTATCTGTTGTCCTCCATGTGTCTCGTCTCATAAGGTGGGGTGGGGGGGTTGATGTTTAGAATGTTTCGTTGAATGTGATAAGTAAGTTTAGCTTAGGTTAGTTAGGGACAGTTGTGGATAATGAGTAGTTAGAGTAGATTAGGGTAGGTAAGGTCTTTCCCCGAGTTTTCACTTCTGTTTTTACTGTTTAATAAATATCTAGGTAACCCTTTACAGTATGTGTCAAATGCTTGTAGATCAGGGCCTTGGTATGAGTGTACAGTATCTCTTTTGTATTAGATTTTGTGCCCTATGCTGCAAACAAATCCCAACCTGAGCTGTAACATTGGCAGCTACCCCAAAGCTACTTAGCTAAGATTTGGCCATTCATTGCAACCACCAATCACGGTTACTATGGATCCCAAAGTGTGGCTTTTTCATGATGTATGTTTTCAATGTCACATACTGTGCTTCCAGATTTAGGTGGTCATTCTGACCCTGGCGGTCTTTGACCGCCAGGGCGGAGGACCGCGGGAGCACCGCCGACAGGCCGGCGGTGCTCCAATGGGGATTCCGACCGCGGCGGTAAAGCCGCGGTCGGACCGGCACCACTGGCGGGGTCCCGCCAGTGTACCGCGGCCCCATTGAATCCTCTGCGGCGGCGCAGCTTGCTGCACCGCCACGGGGATTCCGACCCCCCCTACCGCCATCCAGATCCCGGCGGTCGGACCGCCGAGATCCGGATGGCGGTAGGGGGGGTCGCGGGGCCCCTGGGGGCCCCTGCAGTGCCCATGCCACTGGCATGGGCATTGCAGGGGCCCCCGTAAGAGGGCCCCTACATGTATTTCACTGTCTGCTGCGCAGACAGTGAAATACGCGACGGGTGCAACTGCACCCGTCGCACAGCTTCCACTCCGCCGGCTCGATTCCGAGCCGGCTTCATCGTGGAAGCCTCTTTCCCGCTGGGCTGGCTGGCGGTCTGAAGGCGACCGCCCGCCAGCCCAGCGGGAAAGTCAGAATTACCGCCGCGGTCTTTCGACCGCGGAACGGTAACCTGACGGCGGGACTTTGGCGGGCGGCCTCCGCCGCCCGCCAAGGTCAGAATGAGGGCCTTAGTGTTGGGGACACTGTGTTAAGTCTGACTGCAGTCTGATGTCCAAGGAAATCCTTATCAGGTGAGTGGTAGTAAGCTCTCTTGTAGTATAGTGTACATAGATCATTTGTTACACTGTTCAGCATAATTACTTATTTGGATGTAAACTCATATACCTCAATTCATGCAGATTGGTGTGTGTTAGCTTAACTTTGTGGGAAATGTCACATACGTTAGTTTTGCATTGAAGCAACAATTTGAAGGCACTATTTTCTGGTTTTGACATCCCTTGAGGAAGCGTCATTCTGTCCAACACAGCATTATGGTGTATAGTTTCTCTTTTCCTCAGAAATAACCCTCAGGAAGGGCAGAGTATGGTTGAATCCAGGCCACTGTGCATAGTATTCAGCCCACATTATTTCAGGACAGTTGTACTGACAATCTATGATAATTGACAGGAGGCACAATTCACTGATCTACTGCACGGTTGATGTGTCACATTACACAGAGACAAAGTGGTTGTGTGAGTGCTATTTATTTAAAAGTGCTGCAGTGCTATATGTACATTGTCCATGATTGTGAGTCCATTATAGTGACATCTTCCATTGTGATCCTACACAAGTGCAAAAGGACATGTCATTGGACATGCTGGGGTGAAGTGTCAGACAGTGCAGAGGGACAGGACTTGCCAATGAGTTAGTGAGAGACAATCACAGGGAATGCTGACAAGATAAACAGTGGTTTGCAGAACAGTGCCTGAGTACAGTTGTTGCAAAACTAGCATGTTACAAAGCGCAGGACCTTGGTAATAGGTGGCCTTGTGGCAGGGACTAGTGCTACCGGGTACTCTTACATGTGAAGGTGATCTTCATCATCTGATATGTGTGTTGCCTCCTCTGCCCTTGGTGGTGGTGGTTGTGAAGGGGCAACACACACCTCAGTGTGTGTAGACGTGGAGTCAGACATCCCAGTAGCTGCTACCTGTGGGGGTCTTAAGGGCAGTACTGCTGCAAGGAGGATCTGCTGGTTCTTAAAAATAGCAGCCACATCACGATGGTAGGCAGCTAGGTCGGCCCTGAGGGGTTCAATGTTGCATTCGTGCATGCGTTGACAGGATTGCTGTTGTAGGTGTTGGGTCAACTGTATTATAGCTGTGCTGATTTCCTTCAGCCTTTTTTCTACTTCCTGCAAGATAGTTGTTCGCCCTTGTATAGCTGCTGCCTGTTCTTCAGTTGACATCATGCCTGACGCACCCCCTCTAGGCTGGCTGCCATAGTTTGCATCCCCACCCGCACCTCCTTGGCCAGCTCCCGCTGTACTCCGACTACAGTTCTCTCAAAGCTGGTGCCAGTGTGGTAGGAGTCCTGATTTAACAGTGGCAAGATCTGCACGTTGAGGGAACCTGATGTAGCTGTCCAGGTGTCTGAGTAAGGCACACAGGGGGTCATTACAACCCTGGAGGAAGGCGGAGAAGCGGCGGTAAGACCGCCAACAGGCTGGCGGTCTCCCTTCATGGAATTATGACCATGGCAGTTTCCGCCATGGTCATCCACCGATTCTCCGTTCCGCCTGCCAGGGCGGAGACGACCGCTGGGCTGGAGATCTGGGTCTCCAGCCCGGCAGCCGTCACTATACCGCCGGCGGTATTTTGACCCGGCTTACCGCTGTGGATTTTCAGCGGTTTGAACCGCCATGAAATCCATGGCGGTAAGCACTATCAGTGCCAGGGAATCCCTTCCCTGGCACTGATAGGGGTCTCCCCCACCCCTCACCCCCACCCTGACTCCCTCCCCAACCCCCCCACCACCCCTGCCACCCACCAAAGGTGGCAGGGCCCCCCTCCCCACCCCGACCCCCAACATCACTTCACCCATACCCACACGACACGCACGCAGGCACCACCTACATACACGCACACACACCGACATACATGCAAACATCCACACACACAGTCAGACACGCACACCCACATTCAAACATACACGCACGCAACCATACAGACATACCCACAGACATACACGCACTCATTCCCCTACACACAACACCCCCGCAAGTATACACGCACTCACACACCCCCTCTACATACACACACGCACACCCCCATGCACGCACACAACACACAACACCCCCTCACCCCCCTCCACTCACGGACGAACGACTTACCTGGTCCGACGATCCTCCAAGAGGGGACGGGAGCCATGGGGGCAGCTCCGCCGACACCACGCCGCCAACAGAACACCGCCACGGCGAATCACAGGACGTGATTCGCTGGGTGGTGTTCTGTTGGCGTGGCGGTGGAGGTGGAGCAACCTCCACTTCCCCGCCGCCCGCCAGTATGGCTGTTGGCGGCTCTCCGGCCGTAAAGGGAGCTGCCAACGGTCATAATAGGCCGAGCGGTAAACCGCCTGCACTGGCGGTCTTTCGCACGGCGGTCCCTCGGCGGTCTTTAAGAAAGACTGCCGAGGTCAAAATGACCCCCACAGTACCTCCGGCAACACTAGATTCAACATCGGCTGTGACATCCCAACAGCCAAGCCCACTGTAACCTGAAACGAGCCTGTGGCGAGGAAGTGCAGCACTGATAAGACTTGTACTGTGGGAGAGATGGCATAGGGGTTGCGGATGTCTGGCAACAGATCTGGCTCCATCTGGGTGCACAGTTTCATGATGGTTTGAAGGTTCAGACGATAGGTCTGGATGATGTAGCTAGGTCGACTATGGGCCGGTATACCAGTGGATGTCTCATGCGCACCATTGCACGGCATATAGGAAATGGATAGAGGAAAGGCACAAGTTCATGTTGACAGTTCATTTGACAACTGACACAATACTTGTAGAATACAATAGTACTGTGGACATACAGCTGAAATTTATACTGACTATATGAGGCATGAAGAGTGAATGTGTATGCCATCCTAGACGACTGTGCAAGGCCCAGACAAACTGATCGCAACACACAACATATATGGAACTTCCATGTAACAACACCCTAGTCCCCAGGTAATGACCTGTATGTAAGCTCCACACATACAGATATGGTAACCCCATTCTATGAGGCAGCAAATGACTGTACATGTCCTCTCATAGTGATCAGTTCACCTAACTACACTGTCCATGTATGGAACATGTATGAACCCAGGTTTGATGTACAAACATTCTAATTTCATGTACATATCAATAAAAATAATCAATGACACACTTATAATTCACCTACAATGCACTGACTACATGTAAAATGGCAGCCGCCTGTCCGGATGGAAGTGAGCTCATTCCGCTGGAATTAAGACGTCATGGGGGTAGGCGGTCGCTACCGTCGTGCAACTCCTCATCGGATTACATTGTTGTCTATGGCAGACTGGGGCTAATGATGATCACTGCCAGCGGTGACGATCATGTTCACGGCGGCCGTACCTGCCATTTTCTGCAGCCTACCTCACTTGACTCCTGACACTCATGCAAGCAAGATCTCCACTGCGTGAGCTGCTGTATTCTGTCTCTGGGAGCAATGATGCCACGTCCTGCAGAAGATAGGACCCCTGCCTTCACACCTGAAGAACTGGAGAGGCTTGTGGATGAGGTCCTACCCCTGTATGGATGGTTGTATGGGGCACCAGAGCAGCAGGTGACTCCAATGTTACTGTCCTGTCAAATAGTGGTGTGTGTGAGGCTGGAAGGCGATGTGACGGCGCACATGGATGCATGCTCGTGGCAAAGGAGTGAGTGAGTTAGTGCAGTTAACACCTGTTTGTGTGGGCATGAGATGTGTTTCATGTGTGATCTGTGTCTGTGTGTCTCATGTAGGTCAGGGCCCATCAGAAGAAAGGGATCTGGCGTTCCATTGCCAAGCACGTGCGGACCCTGGGGATCCATAGACAGCAGAGCACCCACTGCAGGAAGTGGTGGGGGGACCTGAGACGCTGGGCCCAGAAGACCACTGAGGCCCAGCTGGGGACGGCCTCCCAACGAGGTAGGGGTGCCCGTCGAACCCTAACACCCCTAATGGCCTGCATTTTGGTGGTGGCCTAACCTGATGTGGATGGGAGTTTGAGGACAGCACTGCAGCCACAAGGGGGTGAGTACAGACTGTAACCTCTCGGTTTTTGGCCCTTTTATGGGCTTGGCTTGACTACCTGTGGGAAGATGTGGTGGATCTCATTGGTAGATGCACACTGACTATGGGTTTTAGTCTCTGTGGCAGGATATATCTAGCTTTTGTGTACCAATACCATGCTGACAGTGACATATGAGGTGACTCACTGCATGTTTGGGTTTCTCTGGAGACCCTCCATATATTTTGCTAGAGCAGCTCCTTCCATTAGCATCAGTGAACCAGAGGTGTTAGGCCATTGATGTCTGTATTGGTCAGCCACTATGACAGTGGTAATGTGTGTGTTCTTGACCAGCTGCCATGTACAGATTATGTAGATGGCTGCAGGGTGGCCAAGGAATGAATGACCACGTTGTTAAGGGATATCTGGCCATGCAACCTTAACATGCAGAAGTCATTTGGGTTGTCAGTGCAGTACATGTCTGTGTCAACTAGCATGGGAATGTGGCAACTATTCTCCTACTACACATTGTTACATGCTTCAACGAGTCATTCAGTAACAATATGCCCACATTAGTGGGACTATTCAGCATTGATTTTGTTTGCCCTATGATGTCCCACAGGCTTGCATGTCTCCATAACAGCATGCTCTGCCATGACATTAGAGCAATAATAAGGTTTTACCCTGGGTAAATGATATGTTGGTATTGACCCATTCCACCATTTTTGTCTCTCCCACCCTCCATCTCTCTTCACCTCTGTCTTTGTTTGCATCTGCATCATCAGGCAAAGGAGAAGGGGCATCAGCGAGTGGGGAAGCTGCAGCCCACGGGAACCAGGAGGCTGACACCAGCGGAGCCAAGCGAACAAGTGGGACGGAGGTCGAGGGGAGTGCCACGGTGAGACCGGACCTACTACATCATCTTCGGAGTCCTCCTCTGATGGATGCTCCCTGGTGGTGTCAGACCCTTCTCGGACCAGCCCAGCTTCATCCTTGTCCGCCACCCCCTTACCAGCACCGCCCTCCCTGTATCTCCACACTCAGTTGCCATTGCCCGCTCATACAGAAGGATGGGCATCTCCTTTGCCGCAGGAACCTCTGCCTCTGGCCCAGTCAGCCCTGCTACCCTCAATGAGGAGGCTATTGACCTCCTGAGATCCATCTCCGTGGGACAGTCGGCAATCCTGAATGCCATCCAGGGAGTGGCATCACAAATGCAACTTACTAATGTCTACCTGGAAGGCATTTACTGTGCCCTGACTGCCCTGCAGAGATCCTTTCAGGCTCTGGCCTCGTCATTGACGGCAGCCAGTGTCCCTTCATCTTCCATACCTCCTCCAGCTACCTGTGCCCAATCCCACACCCCTCTAACCACACCCATTCAGAGCACACAGTCAGAGCAGAAGTCCTCCACATCAACAGACACAGTTCGCAAAGACAAACACAGGCACCACAAGACCCACCACCAGCATGCACACAGGCAACACACACATCAACATCCACTCCCTACATAGACTCCCCCACCACTCCTCCCTCACAGACACTACAATCATACATGCAGTCAGCACATCAACACTCCCAGATCCAGCCACAAGTCCCCCTCATACCCACTGTCACCACAAAAGCAGACCCGCAGACATCCACCCCATACACCACATGCACACTCACCACGACTACCAACACCCCTACATGAAGCACATCCACCTTACCAGCAGACACCACCCCAGCAGACACTCACAGATTCACCCTGGCTTCTCCTTGCATCTCCTCCCCCCTCCTCCAAAGACAACTAAACTCACACACTCACCAACCCAACAGACACCCAGCACAAACATGGCTTCCACTCAGGCACCTGCACCCAAGGCACCCAAGGCACCGACAAAGACACACCTCTCAAGCATTCCCTCTCCCTCCATCCCCAATTTTTTTTACCATGACCTCCCTTGTATCCCTAAGAAACGTTTTCTCTGTGAGTTTTCCCTGTTCCCTCCTATTGTCCCAGTCCATGCTTTCCCCAAGCGCCCTGTTTCCCTCCCCAAGCCCAGCCCTTCTACCTCCCAGTCCTCCCATGTCCCCCTGCTACTGCTCATGCCCCTTCCCCTGCAACATTGAAACCCCCCCCTCAAACCCACGGTCACCCCTCCCAAGACCAAGTCCAAAGACCATCCCCAAAAGCAGAAGCCCAAAACAAACCCCCCTCCCAAACCAAAACCCAGGCCCCCTACTGAACCTGAGCCCCACCTGTGCCCCCACCCATGAGGTGCCTGCCTGCCCCACTGATGCCGCTGCCATGTGGTGGCCACATTGCCTACAGGAGTCAAGTTGGGGCCTGTAACTCTGCCCAGTGTGCCTGGGGCATTATGTACATTTGGACAGGCCAGTAGCCTATGTTGTATATAGTTAAATTTAATACTTTTTTATGATGTTCATTACATTTGCACCACAGCACCGTTAGTGTCAAGATCAACAAACTTGTTCTGCCTTTCCTTCCACATGTATGTGTTGTGGTTGTAGTATTGGTGTGTGTCTTTTGTGTGGTTGTTGTGTTTGTGTAGCAGCATGAGTTTTGTGGGTAACGTGCTATGGACTTGTTGTGATGGTGTTGTGTGGCATTGTGTGGTAGTGGTTTGTGCGTCTGTGTGTGTAGTGTTGCATCTGTGATGTACTTTGTGTGGTGGCTGGACGTGACGTGTGATAGGACACGTTGCTTGGCAGTGTTGTGGTTTGGATTGGTTGTGTGCTGTTGTTACATGTTGCTGTCAGTATGTGTTGTCCTGTAGAGGGGTGCGGTGTGCCTCTTGCCAGTGCCTATGTGTGGTTGCGTTGGTGTTGTCATTGTGTGACTTGGTGGTGTTGTGTATGTATGTTTTTGACAGTGGCAGTGGTGTTTGTGTGCGGTGTGGTGTGTGTATGGCACATGTATGTTGCCAGTAGTTTGTGTCTTGTGTGTGTACTAATGACCTTCCCACCAGTGTGTGCTAGGAAGGTGTACTAACAGATGTTGTCTTTGTCACAGTTGCTGGATCTGGTGTTGTATGGCCAGCAGGAGCAGTGGGAAGACTTCAAGTTTGGGTTCCATGGCAGCTGCAGACGTGTCTGTGTTCCTGAAGGTAAGTGTTCCATTTTACTTACTTCATTTACGACAGGGTTTTGGTGGTGGTGTGACTGCGCCGGAATTTCTGGCGGTGTGCAACCTTGGCAGAAACATGAACCCCCACCGCCTGGAGATGCCTACCGCCTTTCGCAGAGGTCCATCCGCACTGGCGGTACTGGCAGTGTATTGGTTGTGTTCCATTGGGAACACCACTAAAGTCATAATATGGTGGTCTTCAACGCCGGGCCGGTGGGACCGCCACCTCCTTCGTGGTGGTCCTCGGACCGCCAAACTTGAAATGAGGGCCAAAGTGTTTGTGAGGAATTTTCTCTGACAATGGAAGGAACCATGCTTTGATGGACTGTACACAGTGGCCATGGTGACCCCTACTGCCCTCAAGGTGGATGGCAGAAAACCCTGGATTCACCGCACTCACGTTCGTCTAAGTCCATTATCGTTTTAAGACTTATGAACAATGTAAATGGAACAAAAAGGGGAGGAAAATTGCTGTCATAAAAATACCCCCTCCACCTCTGCTTCTGGACAATTCATATGTGAAAGAACAATACAAAAGATAAGTATTTTTGTTTTTTGTTTCTCTTTTGTCTCTTGATTCTATTCTTCCTACTTTGCTACAAAAATAAGTTTGTTAGTTATAATATTTTACATGTATGAAGGGAACTTTCTTATCATAATTATGTGACCAGTAATGCCCATACTCATTTGATAGAACCTATGTGGTACCGGCATTGGTTAGACATAGGTTTTGAGAATACTAATCAGTCTGGTTTTGTGTGCTTCCTAATTCCTCTTGCCACTTGATCAGATAGGTTATAGTTAACAAGAGAAGTACCCCCAGGTACAGCTTTATATTTATTATATCTTAACTTATGCAGGATTAAAACCCAAATGCAGTTAACATATTTTAAAGTAGTATGTTTTTAGTCAAAGCCATGAAATATGATTCCATAGTGGAAGTATTGTACATTCTCAGACAGGCAGGACATTGAAAAAGAGATATCATGCATGAACTGCACACCCCCATGCACGCACACAACACACAACACCCCCTCACCCCCCTCCACTCACGGACGAACGACTTACCTGGTCCGACGATCCTCCAAGAGGGGACGGGAGCCATGGGGGCAGCTCCGCCGACACCACGCCGCCAACAGAACACCGCCACGGCGAATCACAGGACGTGATTCGCTGGGTGGTGTTCTGTTGGCGTGGCGGTGGAGGTGGAGCAACCTCCACTTCCCCGCCGCCCGCCAGTATGGCTGTTGGCGGCTCTCCGGCCGTAAAGGGAGCTGCCAACGGTCATAATAGGCCGAGCGGTAAACCGCCTGCACTGGCGGTCTTTCGCACGGCGGTCCCTCGGCGGTCTTTAAGAAAGACTGCCGAGGTCAAAATGACCCCCACAGTACCTCCGGCAACACTAGATTCAACATCGGCTGTGACATCCCAACAGCCAAGCCCACTGTAACCTGAAACGAGCCTGTGGCGAGGAAGTGCAGCACTGATAAGACTTGTACTGTGGGAGAGATGGCATAGGGGTTGCGGATGTCTGGCAACAGATCTGGCTCCATCTGGGTTCACAGTTTCATGATGGTTTGAAGGTTCAGACGATAGGTCTGGATGATGTAGCTAGGTCGACTATGGGCCGGTATACCAGTGGATGTCTCATGCGCACCATTGCACGGCATATAGGAAATGGATAGAGGAAAGGCACAAGTTCATGTTGACAGTTCATTTGACAACTGACACAATACTTGTAGAATACAATAGTACTGTGGACATACAGCTGAAATTTATACTGACTATATGAGGCATGAAGAGTGAATGTGTATGCCATCCTAGACGACTGTGCAAGGCCCAGACAAACTGATCGCAACACACAACATATATGGAACTTCCATGTAACAACACCCTAGTCCCCAGGTAATGACCTGTATGTAAGCTCCACACATACAGATATGGTAACCCCCTTCTATGAGGCAGCAAATGACTGTACATGTCCTCTCATAGTGATCAGTTCACCTAACTACACTGTCCATGTATGGAACATGTATGAACCCAGGTTTGATGTACAAACATTCTAATTTCATGTACATATCAATAAAAATAATCAATGACACACTTATAATTCACCTACAATGCACTGACTACATGTAAAATGGCAGCCGCCTGTCCGGATGGAAGTGAGCTCATTCCGCTGGAATTAAGACGTCATGGGGGTAGGCGGTTGCTACCGTCGTGCAACTCCTCATCGGATTACATTGTTGTCTATGGCAGACTGGGGCTAATGATGATCACTGCCAGCGGTGACGATCATGTTCACGGCGGCCGTACCTGCCATTTTCTGCAGCCTACCTCACTTGACTCCTGACACTCATGCAAGCAAGATCTCCACTGCGTGAGCTGCTGTATTCTGTCTCTGGGAGCAATGATGCCACGTCCTGCAGAAGATAGGACCCCTGCCTTCACACCTGAAGAACTGGAGAGGCTTGTGGATGAGGTCCTACCCCTGTATGGATGGTTGTATGGGGCACCAGAGCAGCAGGTGACTCCAATGTTACTGTCCTGTCAAATAGTGGTGTGTGTGAGGCTGGAAGGCGATGTGACGGCGCACATGGATGCATGCTCGTGGCAAAGGAGTGAGTGAGTTAGTGCAGTTAACACCTGTTTGTGTGGGCATGAGATGTGTTTCATGTGTGATCTGTGTCTGTGTGTCTCATGTAGGTCAGGGCCCATCAGAAGAAAGGGATCTGGCGTTCCATTGCCAAGCACGTGCGGACCCTGGGGATCCATAGACAGCAGAGCACCCACTGCAGGAAGTGGTGGGGGGACCTGAGACGCTGGGCCCAGAAGACCACTGAGGCCCAGCTGGGGACGGCCTCCCAACGAGGTAGGGGTGCCCGTCGAACCCTAACACCCCTAATGGCCTGCATTTTGGTGGTGGCCTAACCTGATGTGGATGGGAGTTTGAGGACAGCACTGCAGCCACAAGGGGGTGAGTACAGACTGTAACCTCTCGGTTTTTGGCCCTTTTATGGGCTTGGCTTGACTACCTGTGGGAAGATGTGGTGGATCTCATTGGTAGATGCACACTGACTATGGGTTTTAGTCTCTGTGGCAGGATATATCTAGCTTTTGTGTACCAATACCATGCTGACAGTGACATATGAGGTGACTCACTGCATGTTTGGGTTTCTCTGGAGACCCTCCATATATTTTGCTAGAGCAGCTCCTTCCATTAGCATCAGTGAACCAGAGGTGTTAGGCCATTGATGTCTGTATTGGTCAGCCACTATGACAGTGGTAATGTGTGTGTTCTTGACCAGCTGCCATGTACAGATTATGTAGATGGCTGCAGGGTGGCCAAGGAATGAATGACCACGTTGTTAAGGGATATCTGGCCATGCAACCTTAACATGCAGAAGTCATTTGGGTTGTCAGTGCAGTACATGTCTGTGTCAACTAGCATGGGAATGTGGCAACTATTCTCCTACTACGCATTGTTACATGCTTCAACGAGTCATTCAGTAACAATATGCCCACATTAGTGGGACTATTCAGCATTGATTTTGTTTGCCCTATGATGTCCCACAGGCTTGCATGTCTCCATAACAGCATGCTCTGCCATGACATTAGAGCAATAATAAGGTTTTACCCTGGGTAAATGATATGTTGGTATTGACCCATTCCACCATTTTTGTCTCTCCCACCCTCCATCTCTCTTCACCTCTGTCTTTGTTTGCATCTGCATCATCAGGCAAAGGAGAAGGGGCATCAGCGAGTGGGGAAGCTGCAGCCCACGGGAACCAGGAGGCTGACACCAGTGGAGCCAAGCGAACAAGTGGGACGGAGGTCGAGGGGAGTGCCACGGTGAGACCGGACCTACTACATCATCTTCGGAGTCCTCCTCTGATGGATGCTCCCTGGTGGTGTCAGACCCTTCTCGGACCAGCCCAGCTTCATCCTTGTCCGCCACCCCCTTACCAGCACCGCCCTCCCTGTATCTCCACACTCAGTTGCCATTGCCCGCTCATACAGAAGGATGGGCATCTCCTTTGCCGCAGGAACCTCTGCCTCTGGCCCAGTCAGCCCTGCTACCCTCAATGAGGAGGCTATTGACCTCCTGAGATCCATCTCCGTGGGACAGTCAGCAATCCTGAATGCCATCCAGGGAGTGGCATCACAAATGCAACTTACTAATGTCTACCTGGAAGGCATTTACTGTGCCCTGACTGCCCTGCAGAGATCCTTTCAGGCTCTGGCCTCGTCATTGACGGCAGCCAGTGTCCCTTCATCTTCCATACCTCCTCCAGCTACCTGTGCCCAATCCCACACCCCTCTAACCACACCCATTCAGAGCACACAGTCAGAGCAGCAGTCCTCCACATCAACAGACACAGTTCGCAAAGACAAACACAGGCACCACAAGACCCACCACCAGCATGCACACAGGCAACACACACATCAACATCCACTCCCTACATAGACTCCCCCACCACTCCTCCCTCACAGACACTACAATCATACATGCAGTCAGCACATCAACACTCCCAGATCCAGCCACAAGTCCCCCTCATACCCACTGTCACCACAAAAGCAGACCCGCAGACATCCACCCCATACACCACATGCACACTCACCACGACTACCAACACCCCTACATGAAGCACATCCACCTTACCAGCAGACACCACCCCAGCAGACACTCACAGATTCACCCTGGCTTCTCCTTGCATCTCCTCCCCCCTCCTCCAAAGACAACTAAACTCACACACTCACCAACCCAACAGACACCCAGCACAAACATGGCTTCCACTCAGGCACCTGCACCCAAGGCACCCAAGGCACCGACAAAGACACACCTCTCAAGCATTCCCTCTCCCTCCATCCCCAATTTTTTTTACCATGACCTCCCTTGTATCCCTAAGAAACGTTTTCTCTGTGAGTTTTCCCTGTTCCCTCCTATTGTCCCAGTCCATGCTTTCCCCAAGCGCCCTGTTTCCCTCCCCAAGCCCAGCCCTTCTACCTCCCAGTCCTCCCATGTCCCCCTGCTACTGCTCATGCCCCTTCCCCTGCAACATTGAAACCCCCCCCTCAAACCCACGGTCACCCCTCCCAAGACCAAGTCCAAAGACCATCCCCAAAAGCAGAAGCCCAAAACAAACCCCCCTCCCAAACCAAAACCCAGGCCCCCTACTGAACCTGAGCCCCACCTGTGCCCCCACCCATGAGGTGCCTGCCTGCCCCACTGATGCCGCTGCCATGTGGTGGCCACATTGCCTACAGGAGTCAAGTTGGGGCCTGTAACTCTGCCCAGTGTGCCTGGGGCATTATGTACATTTGGACAGGCCAGTAGCCTATGTTGTATATAGTTAAATTTAATACTTTTTTATGATGTTCATTACATTTGCACCACAGCACCGTTAGTGTCAAGATCAACAAACTTGTTCTGCCTTTCCTTCCACATGTATGTGTTGTGGTTGTAGTATTGGTGTGTGTCTTTTGTGTGGTTGTTGTGTTTGTGTAGCAGCATGAGTTTTGTGGGTAACGTGCTATGGACTTGTTGTGATGGTGTTGTGTGGCATTGTGTGGTAGTGGTTTGTGCGTCTGTGTGTGTAGTGTTGCATCTGTGATGTACTTTGTGTGGTGGCTGGACGTGACGTGTGATAGGACACGTTGCTTGGCAGTGTTGTGGTTTGGATTGGTTGTGTGCTGTTGTTACATGTTGCTGTCAGTATGTGTTGTCCTGTAGAGGGGTGCGGTGTGCCTCTTGCCAGTGCCTATGTGTGGTTGCGTTGGTGTTGTCATTGTGTGACTTGGTGGTGTTGTGTATGTATGTTTTTGACAGTGGCAGTGGTGTTTGTGTGCGGTGTGGTGTGTGTATGGCACATGTATGTTGCCAGTAGTTTGTGTCTTGTGTGTGTACTAATGACCTTCCCACCAGTGTGTGCTAGGAAGGTGTACTAACAGATGTTGTCTTTGTCACAGTTGCTGGATCTGGTGTTGTATGGCCAGCAGGAGCAGTGGGAAGACTTCAAGTTTGGGTTCCATGGCAGCTGCAGACGTGTCTGTGTTCCTGAAGGTAAGTGTTCCATTTTACTTACTTCATTTACGACAGGGTTTTGGTGGTGGTGTGACTGCACCGGAATTTCTGGCGGTGTGCAACCTTGGCAGAAACATGAACCCCCACCGCCTGGAGATGCCTACCGCCTTTCGCAGAGGTCCATCCGCACTGGCGGTACTGGCAGTGTATTGGTTGTGTTCCATTGGGAACACCACTAAAGTCATAATATGGTGGTCTTCAACGCCGGGCCGGTGGGACCGCCACCTCCTTCGTGGTGGTCCTCGGACCGCCAAACTTGTAATGAGGGCCAAAGTGTTTGTGAGGAATTTTCTCTGACAATGGAAGGAACCATGCTTTGATGGACTGTACACAGTGGCCATGGTGACCCCTACTGCCCTCAAGGTGGATGGCAGAAAACCCTGGATTCACCGCACTCACGTTCGTCTAAGTCCATTATCGTTTTAAGACTTATGAACAATGTAAATGGAACAAAAAGGGGAGGAAAATTGCTGTCATAAAAATACCCCCTCCACCTCTGCTTCTGGACAATTCATATGTGAAAGAACAATACAAAAGATAAGTCTTTTTGTTTTTTGTTTCTCTTTTGTCTCTTGATTCTATTCTTCCTACTTTGCTACAAAAATAAGTTTGTTAGTTATAATATTTTACATGTATGAAGGGAACTTTCTTATCATAATTATGTGACCAGTAATGCCCATACTCATTTGATAGAACCTATGTGGTACCGGCATTGGTTAGACATAGGTTTTGAGAATACTAATCAGTCTGGTTTTGTGTGCTTCCTAATTCCTCTTGCCACTTGATCAGATAGGTTATAGTTAACAAGAGAAGTACCCCCAGGTACAGCTTTATATTTATTATATCTTAACTTATGCAGGATTAAAACCCAAATGCAGTTAACATATTTTAAAGTAGTATGTTTTTAGTCAAAGCCATGAAATATGATTCCATAGTGGAAGTATTGTACATTCTCAGACAGGCAGGACATTAAAAAAGAGATATCATGCATGAACTGCAGATTGGATTCAAATGGTCCTAGATTTACGTTTTCTAGGAGTAACATTTTGTGAATCCTTTACCCCCAGATTGTGCCCGTGGGCCAGGATTTAGAGTCATTGGATCATGTTTTTTTCCTATGATCAAGGACTATTATTGGCACCTCCAATCTCATGGGCTATTATTGGCAGTGTGAAGAACAACTGTATGCCCAGTTGCCACCAAACTGGGGTGGACTCTGTTCATTTGTGGCTTTGCATGCTGCGATTTTGATAATCCCTGGAATTCATTTGACAGCTTTGCATTAATACCCCATGAGCTGTCCAAAGACCTTGCTGCATCATAATCGAAGGAAAAGAATTGGAGAGTATTATGGTACGAGTACATGGAGTGACTTTCCTCAGGAGTACCATTTGTTCAATATTGCACAGAAATTCTTTGGAAGTATTCTGCTGTTTGTTCAGCCAAAGCAACAGATCAGTGGTCTTAGGTAGCTCGATGGGAACTTCTTAAAACTATCAACACTACCAAGGATGGATTCAACGCAGTTAAGGAAGAGCTTTGTGTGATTAAAATAATGGCGATGCAGCATTGCAATGTACTTGACCTTAAGACGGCCATGCAAAGTTGTATCTAAAAACTGATTCGAACAGCTTGTTTTACTTTCATTCTAGCAAATGATGCAGAGACTAGAAGCTACAAAGACAGTGCATAATCTACAAAAGAAAATGGTAGATGAGGGAGGTGCCCCAGATAATTGGCTTA